>NC_064846.1:155257418-156507418 GCF_024166365.1 Elephas maximus indicus | reverse complement strand
AGTAATAGCTAATATATATTGAGTATTTAGAACACACCAGGTGCTGTTCTAAATGTTGTATACATACTAACTCCATCATACCCAAAACCCGTTGCCATCGAGTCGATTCCAACTCATAGCAACCCTACAGGCCAGAGTAGAACTGCCCGATAGAGTTTCCAAGGAGCGCCTGGTGGATCTGAACTGCTGACCTTTTGGTTAGCAGCCGGAGCTCATCACCACTATGCCAACAGGGATTCCACATATTAACTTACTCATTAAAAAAGTAACTACTATTGTTATCTCCATTTTGCAGAGATTAAGTAACTGCCTCAAAAATCACTCAGCTAGTGCATATAGCTGACCCATAGCTGGAGAGGAGCCCTGGGCATTGTGTCGATCTACACCAAGCCACCACCACTCCCAGGGAAAGCACAACCAGCCTGGCGAAATTCTTTTACAGGGCACTCAAGGATGGGAGATTTGGATAAAGAGGAAACTGGGGGATGGGAATTGGTATCATTTCTATTCAGTTCTACCACTGAACCACCACACTTCCCCCATCAATATTTCAAATAAGAGGTATAAAATGAAAGGTTTAGGAGTACCTCAAAGCAACCCAAATATTTATCAGGGAGACGGAGAAATTGAATTTTTGCTAGTATGGCCTCATCCCTGTACAGGCAGTCCTTGGATTATGAAGGAGATCCATTCCTAACTGTGTCTAAGACTTTAAGTTGAACTTGTAGGTAAGTCAGAACAGGTGCATAAGGTTCTTATTTAGCCTTACTTTAATGCAAGTGGAGCCCTAGTGGCATGGTGGTTAATAACTCAGCTGCCAACCAAAAGGTTGGCAGTTCAAATCCAACAGCCATTCCTTGGAAACCTTATAGAGCAGGTCCACTTTATCCTATGGGGTCGCTATGATTTGGATTCGATGTGACAACAATGGGTTAATGCAAGAAAAGGCTCAGTCTTCTCAATGACTTAAAAGCTGCACACGCAGTAAGTGGTGGTTATGATGAAGAATTTGTTGCTAGTAGGGGTTGGTGGGATTCTTTCAAAAGTGAGGGCAAATTTACATAACATTAAATGGCAAGTAGGAGTTGTGTTGTCTGTAAGTTTGATATTCAGTTTGATGCTCTTAACATGGGAATTGCCAGTATTTCATTACTCAATCCTCCTTTAATCCAAATTTTGGCCACTATAAAATCTTCCTGGACCCCAAAACTAAATTACCTCTCTGATATTCTCTTTCTCTTCATAAAACAAAACTCTGAAAATGCTTCTTCTTCCCTAAAGATGTTGCTATGTTGTTACTTTTTTTGGCTGCTTATACACTTTGGCTACTTGGAAAAGATGCTTTCAATTTTCTTCATAGGCAAAAGGAAGATAAAAGAAAAAGTCTCCTAGAAACCATAATTTACTTATACCCAAATAAAACTACATTTAACTCAAATTGTGGAAGTCTTGACCAAGTACTCCAGAAATATGCATTGTCAAATACACAAAAAAATTTATATTCCAAGAAGAGTTTTAATATAAGAATAAAGATTTTTATTTCTTAGTTCTTCTTGGTATGGAACATGTAACCATTAGGAAAAATGATTAAAAAGAGATGTTAAGAAGCTGGTATTGGACTTAATGGTCTGACTGAGACTAGAATGATCCCGGTGGTCATAGTCCCCAGACCTTCTGTTAGCCCAAAACAGGAACCATTCCCAAAGCCAACTCTTCAGACAGGGATTGGACTGGACTATGGGATAGACAATGATACTGGTAAAGAATAAGCTTTTTGGATAAAGTAGACACATGAGACTATGTGGGCAGCTCCTGTCCGGAGGGGAGATGAGAGGGCAGAGGGGGTCAGAAGCTGGCTGAATGGACACGAAAAGAGAGTGGAGGGAAGGAGTGTGTTGTCTCATTAAGGGGAGAGCAATTAGGAGTATATATAGCAGGGTGTTAATAAATTTTTGTATGAGAGTCTGACTTGATTTGTAAACTTTCACTTAAAGCACAATAAAAATTAAAAAAAAAGAAGCTGTATTGCCAATTTGTACACATTGGTTCCAATGCTCAAAAGTAAAGAGGATTGTCTCTAATATTGTATTTTACAGAAGCCATAAAAGTGATAACTCTATTTAGCAAAGCACCTTGGGGTAGTGGAAGGGACACTGCACTGGAAGTCAAGAGATCTGAGTTCATTGTTGCTTGCTCAGTTTCAAATTATTGTTCCACTATGAAAACTTAACGGTGGAACTAACCATTGAATGGACCAACCAAGGTATCATGTTTCTCATTAGTACTGAACACATATTTCAGATTATATTTACTTTAGTTTAGTTTCCAAGTTGTGTAATAGCTATCATATACATCTAATCATCAGGGGAAAAACATATATTTAGCATGATGCAAATTTCTCCTGCAACTTCTAATGCAATATTTTTGCATAGAAGTATTTTGATCTCAGCCAAATTCACCATTATACTATGATTCTGTTCATATTTATGCAATTTTTGACTTCTATATGCAAATGCTTGAATTAATATTTTTAAACTTCAATGTGGTGGTAGGGAACAGAGATGAAAATAAAAAGGAAAAATACATTATTCTAAAATATATTTAATATTTCCTCTAATTTATAAAAGTATTACTATTTTCTTCTAATTTAATTACTACAGTTTCTTCCAAGGTTTCCTCTAAAACTGAACTTAAAACAACATATTCATTTATCTTTCTTATATCTCATCAGATTCTGAAATGGTGGCTTTGTTTATAATGACTATTTATTTACTATCCAGCATCATTATTTAATGGTTGACATTTTGGCAACAAATCATAGTGTATCAGCTTTAGAATCACAAATAATGACTAATGATTAAGTTACAGGGTCATATAATAGAAGCTGATGAGAACTTCCAAGCTAGAACTTATGAGTTAAGAATACAGATAGGCAAGAGACAAAGTCAGGCAGTCAAAAAATTTGAATAACCCATCTTCCCCCGCCCCCCCACACACCATTTCCAGGAATACAAACACAGCAAAATTCCTTTACAACATCAATAAGATCATGATATAGATTTACTGTAATTTATACACAGACTTTAAGAAAGGACTCTTTGTTTTAAGGCTTTGGGAAAAGAGACAGAAAGCAACAGATTTGCCTCTTTGGAATGATAATCTACAGCATAACCCAAGTTAGAGAGAGGTACTAAGGAAAGTGTTTAATTTGGATTGAAGCCTCCTTTCTCGTTTGTCCCCAATTTATATGAATCCCCTCCTAACAAATACATCTTTCTAAAATGCTTCAAGAACTGTTAGGAGTTTTGGTATTAAAGAATTCTCATGGCCAAGAGTCAGTTGCAGTCAAATTCTCTTGTGTTCCTCCTTTTCCTCTAACCATAATTGGAACGGCTTCCTAGAGAACAATGTCAGGAATGGTTCAAAAATCCAAGCACTGAGGTTCCAATAATAAATCCAATTATCTAATGGAAACTAAAGGTCCCCCCTTCCACCTCCCAGAAGTTGTAAACCCAGGAGGAGAAGGAATAGAAAGGACTAGATCTTCTCTGGTTCAAAAATTTCCATGGCTCAACCTCTCCCCAAGTGTCTGCTTTCTTCCTTTTTCTGGCACCTCAATGGTGTGTACCCTACAAAGTGACTGAGCTGGAAGTCAAGGCTGTGCACACCAATCACCAATTGGTGCCTCAAACATAATCTCGATCCTGATGTGTTTTGTACCACCGGGATGCTCCATTACTCATAGACTTCTACAGGTTGTACTGAACCATTCTGGATCCTCTCACGCAGAATTTCCACTTGCTAATGTTGGCTAGTTTAGTTTATAGCCCTCCCTTAACAGAGCTTCTAATAGAGAAGTGAGTCCATATTGATTCATTAATTCACTTAACAAATATTTTTGAATACCAAGAATGTGCCTGGCAGTGTTGTGGGTGCCAGAGACAAAACAGTGAATAAAATAAAGGCCCTGCCCACATGAAACTTACATTTTAATGATACTGATAATAGGACTAAAGTAGAGTTCAAATAGCTCAGCTCTTTTTTAGGGTTTGGAAGGAGTAGCATAATGATTATAGCCTCTAGATACCCTCTTCAGTGTAGTCTTGCAGGAAGAAGCTAGCGACCATATGCACTGCTGCCTGAGTTTATAACTATAGCCTTTACCCTTGTTCCCATTCTTTCCTCATGGTAGGAAAAACAGAGGGAAAACATTGTGTATGATTATAGGTTCATGAATATTTCTTATATCCCTCAAATTTCTCAGTTTTCTGCCATTGGAAGAATTCTAGAGGCTGCTGATGTTTTCATTCTACCCATTCATTGCCACTCTGCCAATTATCTAAGTCTTATGTACATATTCCTTGAAGTCATTTGGTTAGAACACTCTCACCCATGTAGATGTCACTTCATGAAGTTAATAGTAACTTCAGAATGTTTTAAAAATGTCTCTAAGTAGTTGTTTTTAACCTTTTATATAGTCAATGAAGTTGTCACAGACAATCCCCAATTCACATCCTGGTTATGAATTCACCTGAGAGCTTAAGGCAAAGCATGCCAAGGAATAAGTATTCTGCTACTTATAAGGACAGGGTGATCTGCATGACTGCCTCTTACCATGTATATTTAAAATAATCAGGGGTCATTAAAGGTGTCTTATCACCATTTTCCAAACAGAGACCCATGACATTCTATATATGACTATCGAAAATTCAGTGTTTCTGATCACCATAATTACATTTTTATATTTATTGAATATGGAAAATCCAAAGAAAAAATTCTATGCTTTAAATGTTACTTTCCATCTGAAACCCTAAACTCCCTAGTTTTTTGTTTTAGCTTGTAAAATGTAAGATAAGAACCCTATAATTCTGAATCTGATCAGCTGATCAGTATCCCTTTCATTTAACCCTGACATGGGCTCCTGACTGTCCTAATTTTTACTTTATATACCATGCTCAGAGATTTTGTATTAAGAACTGAAATTAAGAATTAGATTCCTTAATAAAGTGGGCGTTTTTCCAAAATTGTGAACTTAGAAAATGATTGCACCACTTACTCCTTTCCATAAACAATGGAGCACACATGCAATAAGTATAATATAGATGGTGACACTGCTACTCAGAAAGGTTGCTCACACAGGACTATTCAATGTGACAATAAAAAATAATATACTATTTACCAAAAACCAAATCCACTGCCGTTGAGTCAATTCTGACTCGTAGAGACCCAATAGGAGAGAGTAGAACTGCCCTACAGGGTTTCCAAGGCTGTAAATCTTTACAGTAGCAGTCTGCCACATCTTTCTTCCATGGAGTGGCTAGTGTGTTTGAACCCCCGACCTTTCAGTTAGCATCTAAGTGCTTTAACTACTGGACCCAGGGCTTCTTAATATGCTATTTATGGTACTATACTATTAAGGATGCTTGGATTTAATGTAACAATACTGGTATGTGCCTATTTACAAGAGTGTCCTTAAAAATGTATTAAAATTTATGGTGACTGCTAATACCACACTGGCTTATACACAATAACCTCATTAAGCTGCCTCACATGCCCATACAGCTACCCTTAGTACTATATTTGTAATTACCCTACAATTTACAGGAACATGTTTCTAGGCAAAAAAGGACACCTTCCAGGTCTAATTTAAGAAGTGGAACTATTAAGTGTTGTATATATTCAAAGGCATCAGAAAGTTTGTTTGTGTCTAAAAGATACGCCTCCGAGGTCCAAAATTCCAAAATTATGCTTTCTCTTCTCAAGAGCTAAATAATTACTTTGTCTTCTACTAAATATCAAATATAAAACATCTTTCGAAGAAAACATATTGCAGTGTGATGGATCACTTTTGTGTGGCCTTTCTTGCCATGGTCTTGTAACTCCCATCCAAATGATTGGGTGGGTAACTGTGGCCCACCAAGGGGATTAGTCAGTTTTGCCATCTTGCTGGGCTTGAAATGAGCCATCCCAGAGGCAGGAAGGAGAAGATCCACAACCACCAAGGAAGAACAGCCAGGAGCAGACAGCTTGTCCTTTGGATCCAGGATCCCTGCTCTGAGAAGCTCCTGGACTCAGCAGACAGAAAGCTGTAACACTGAAGATGGTGAGAGATGGAGAGGTGGTGGCAGAGAAACAGCAGCAGGAGAGACCAGCAGTAGTGATCGGCAAGAGAGACTGGCAGGAGACAGTGCAGTGGACTTCCTGGCCTACAGAGCAAGAAAGCTGAGCATCTTAGGGCCAAGGCTTACTGGCAACTGGGGGTGCCTCTGGGCATTTACTGGCAGAGCTAAAAGAGCTTTGTGATACTCATGTGAGCAGGGCAGAGGTCAAGGGGCAAGAGAGAGACATGCCTGCAAGCACGGTTGAGAAGAGGCTCTCCGGATGGAAGAGCTGTATCCTGAGTGTTCCTGAGCCTGAACTGTAAACCTCATAACCATTAGCATTGCCTGTGAGCTCTGTGTTGCCACTGAAATGAATTATGGAATCCAGTACACCAGTAGAGAGTGCCCTGGGAGGGATGGCTGGAGTCAGAATTGGTAAAGGTGGCGGGGAGAGGCGGCATGTCTGACCTCCACCTCATAGGAATCAGCCTTGCGCAGTTGATCTGGTTCTTCTTCCCCCTTGTGAAGTTAGAGAGGGTCAGATACTACCCCCACGGCATTTTACACATATTAAACCTAAGTGATCAATGACATCGTGATTAATTTTTATATTATTTTCTGTGTGAGGTTTGACTGGTATTAAATAAAAGGAGCATAAAAAAAAATACTCATCTGTTTTGTTCCTCACGCATATTAGGTGCTTAATAAATGTTTGTTCAATGAATTCAGTGAACTGTTATTACCTAGCTGCTCTGTGCTTGACACAACACTAAGAATCAGAAAATAAAGTTATCTGAAGGATAATCCTTGGCATTAAATTCTAGAAGCAGACACACGTAAAACTAAGTGGATTAGTCTATGTACAGAATGCTACTGGAAAGAAGAATTCTGCTGGGATAGGCGTCAGAGAAAACAGTAATTGATTTGGGCCTTGGGGCATCACTGGACAGGTTTATTAAAGCTGAATTCATTGTTAAAACAAAGACAGAATAGTTCTAGCACATAATCTGGCTAATTTGCAATTGAAAACATCTTAAGATAGAGGAAAACAATGATACATCTTACCTCTTTGGATTTTTATCATCAAACCAAACTTTGCCAAGAATTCCCATCTACCTATAATTAGGGAGCAGATTCTTACACATTTTTGCTTGGAAAGGTTTCTGGTGGAGTTTCCATAAAAGCCAAAGTATTTTGCCCACTCTAATGGTTGTGGTAAGAACCATTAGAACAAAAAGTAGCAAAATACTTTGGCTCTTTGCCTGTAATCACTATCTATTTGAATCAAATCTATTTGGGGTTTATATGAATGCTAGTTTCTCTTTGACTGCTACTAGTACTAAAAGATTTTCTTCCCTTTTTGTTTTGTTAGGCTCTAGGTAGCTTGGTTTTTATTAGTATTGGTAACGAGTTGATATTAAAAATAAATACTAACTTCATTATTTAAATTATGGAAATCATTACTGCCTATAATTAATTCTTTTTATGTTTGGTCTAATCCCAAAACTAAACTTTTAATTTGGGTATATGCAGAAGTACTTTTATAAATATTAATTAAATATTTATAAACAGGTTTCTGTTATTTTAAATCATTTCAAAATAAATTAGTATCAAAATTCAGGTCATATTAAATTTCAATTATTGAAGTCATTTTGGCCAATTAAATTAGTTCAAAATACAGAAAAGCTCTTCTTTGGAACATCAAACAGTTTTGTGCTACTTGCCAACCCTGATTTTCTAGATCACTTATCAGAGATTAATCTCAAAACTCCAACTTGTTTTTTTAATTCCACAATTTTTGAATCAATTTTTAAATTATAGAATGCTCTACCTTTTATATAGACTTCAAGCACATTCCAAGTAAGACTGGGTATAATTCTAAGTTTGAAATACCAAATATTTCTATGTATAAGTATTTATTCCTCAAATTGAGTTGTTTCCTTTTTTTATATGTATGTATATGTAGTAGAATTAAAAATAATATATTTAACATTCATGTCATTGGTGACCCAGAAAAAGAGAAAGAGGGTGGGGCTGAAAAAATACTTAAAGAAATAATGGTTGAAAACTTCCCAAATTTGGCAAGAGACATTAAGCTTACAAACTAAAAAATCTGAGTGAACAATAATCAGGATAAACTAAAAGAAAATCATCCCTTCAGCCAAAGATTGAACAGGCCCATGGAACAAAACAAGATTGAACGGGTGCTCCAGCCCTGAGGCATGGACTGGAAGGTAGGAGGGAACAGGACAGCTGGTAATAGGGAACCCAGGGTTGAGAAGGGAGAGTGTTAACATGTTGTAGGGTTATTAACCAAAGTCATACAACAATGTGTATACTAACTGTTTGATGAGAAACCAGTTTGTTCTGTAAACTATCTAAAGTTCATTTAAAAATTTGAAAAAAAAAAAAAAGAAAATCATGCCAAAATACGTAATTAAACTTGTGAAACCTAAAGACAAACAAACAACAAAAATTTGGAAGCATCTTGAGAAAAACAACTCCTTATTTATATAGGAAAAAACAATTCGAATGACAGCAGATTTCTCATCAGAACACATGTAGGCCTGAGGAAAGTGGTATAATACTTTTCAAGTACTGAAAGGAAAGAAATGTCAACTCAAAATCCTATATCCAGCAAAATATCCTTCAGGAATGAAGGGGGAATCAACACATTCTCAGATGAAGTAAAACCAAGTGAATCAGTGGTCAGTAGACCTACCTTAAAAGTATGTGTAAAGAAAGTTCTTTAAACAGAAAATAAATGATCAAACAAGGAACTGGAATATCAAGAAAGAAAGAAACACTAAACTCAATGGATAAATGCAGTAGGCTTCCCTTCTACCTGTCAAGTTTTCTAAATTGTGTTTGACAGTTATACCAAAAATTATAACATTGTATGATATGGTTCTAAATGTATACAGAGGAAATGTTTAAGGCAATTATATTACAAATGGGGGAAGGTAAATGGACTTAAAGGGAGGTAAAGTTTCTATACTTCACTCAAACTTGTAAAATGATGACCTACTAAAGTAAACTGTGATGAGTTATGTGTATACATATTATAATACACAGAGTAACCATTAAAAACATTATACAAATATATACACTTGAAAACACTCGCAAACCACGTATCTGACAAAGAACTAGCATCTAGAACATGTAAGGAACTCACAAAATTCAACAGAAAAAAAAGCAAAAGTCAAATTAGAACAAGGGCAAAAGACAAGGCACAGAAGACATAGAGATAGAAAATAAGCACATGAAAAGATGTTTGAATTCATTAGCCATTAGGAAATGCAAATTAAAACCACAGTGAAATACCATTACCTACTTATCAGAATAAACAAACAAACAAAAAAAAAACAAACTGGTTGCCTCTGAGTCAATTCCGACTCACAGTGATGCTATACTAAAATAAAAAAAATAGTGGTAACACTAAATGTGGGTGAAGAAGTGGAGAAACTAGGTCACGCATACATTGCTGGTAGGAATGTAAAATGCTCAGCCACATTTGAAAATAGTTTGCTTGTTTCTTAAAATACCAAAACATGCATGCAACTACCATACCAGCCAACAACCTCACTCCTGAGCATTTGTCCCTGAGAAATGAAGGCATATATGCTAATGTTTATAGCAGCTATATTTGTAATAAACAAGAAATAAAGACAATCATCTTTAGTTATGCAGACGACACAACCTTGCTTGCTGAAAGTGAAGAGGACTTTAAGCACTTACTGATGAAGATCAAAGATCACAGCCTTCAATATGGATTTTATCTCAACATAAAGAAAACAAAAATCCTCACAACTGGACAAAAAAACAACATCATGATAAATGGAGAAAAGATTGAAATCGTCAAGGATTTCATTTTACTTGGATCCACAATCAATGCCCATGGAAGCAGCAGTCAAGAAATCAAACGTTGTGTTGCATTGGGCCAATCTGCTGCAAAAGACCTCTTTAAAGTGTTGAAAAGCAAAGATGTCACCTTGAGGACTAAGATGCACCTGACCCATGCAATGGTGTTTTCAATCGCCTCATATGTATGTGAAAGCTGGATGATGAGTAAAGAAGACCGAAGAGGTACTGACACCTTTAAATTGCAGTGTTGACGAAGAATATTGACTATACCATGGACTGCTAAAAGAACAAACAAACCTGTATTGGAAGAAGTACAACCAGAATGCTCCTTAGAAGCAAGGATGGTGAGACTACATTCCACATATTTAAGAAATGTTATCAGGATTAATCAGTTCCTGGAGAAGACACCATGCTTGGTAACGTAGAGGGTCAGTGAAAAAGAGAAAGACCCTCAATGAGATGGATTGACACAGTGGCTGCAACAATGGGCTCAAGCATAGCAACGATTATGAGGATAGTGTAGGCCCAGGCAGTGTTTCATTCTGTTGTACACATGGTCACTAGGAGTCAGAACCGACTCAATGGCACCTAACAACAACAACCCATATGTTTTTCAATGGGTAAATGATTAAATAAACATACTGTGGAATACTATTCAACAATAAAAAGGAATGAACTATTGATACATGCAGGTACCTGGATGAATCTCCAGAGAATTACGTTAAGTGAGAAAAGGCAATCTCAAAAGGCTAAATGCTGTGATTCCATTTATATAACATTCTTCAAATGACAAAAGTCCAGAAAAGCAGAACAGAATAGTGATTGCCAGGGGTTAAGGAGTGGGTGGAGACAAGAGGATGGAAGTTATGGCTGTAAGACAGCAACAGGAGGGATCTTTGTGGAGATGGGAATGTTCTGGATCTTGACTGTACCAATTACAATATCCTGGTTGTGACAGGGAAACCCTGGTGATGTAGTGGTTAAGTGCTATGGCTGCTAACCAAAAAAAGGTCAGCAGTTCGAATCTACCAGACGCTTCTTGGAAACTCTATGGGGTCAGTTCTACTCTGTCCTATAGGGTTGCTATGAGTTGGAATCGACTTGATGGCAATGGGTTTGGTTTTTTTTTTTTGGTTGTAACATTGTACTATAATTTTGAAAGGAAAAAAAAACTTGGAAAAATAGGTAAAGTATATGCAGACTATCTCTGTATTATTTCTTATATTTGCATGTGATCTGAAAATAAAAAGCTTACTAAAAAAAAGAACAAATCAGATTGGCTCTTTAAAAATAAATAAATAATGTATGCTTCATTGTGGAGCTTAAATTTTGATTTGAGATTCTGGGAAACCAGTGTAAAAAGAGGAAACCTGATCAGTTATATAATTTTCTTTATCACAAGAAAAAAACATATTAAATATTTTATTTGAAGATGAAAGGCATTTCCTAGAGTTAAACTTTAAAATAATTTCTTTATTTACATTTTTATACTGCTTCTTTCATTCAAGTATTTATTGAGCACCCACTATGTACCAGGTACTGTGTTAAGCCCTGGGAACACAACAGGGAAAAAAGACAAAAAAGCTTGCCCTCATGGGATTCACCTTCTGCATGACTTTCCTCAGTAACACATTATTGTTTAAATGCTCCTCTCTTTCAATACGTGTGAATTCCCATTTAAATGAGTATAAATTGCCATTCACCATTTTGGGTTGCAAGAGAAGACTGAAGTAAAGGGTTAGCTAATACAAATTTCTGACCAATGAATAGATTTCTGCCACCTGTTAAATCAGTAATTGTAACATTTTCAAATAACGACAGCTGAACTTCCCCACCCCAAGAAAAACATACCAAGCTTGACCCTCAAAATATATCCATCTTGAATCATTTTTCAGATTTATTATGTGGTTTTTCATTACTTATCAATTATGCTGGAGCTAATTTTCTTATCTTTGAAGAAATAATTATGCTTGTATAAACCCACAATGAAACATCCTAAAATTCATATTGATATAAATATTCCAAATAATTTTGAAAAATTAAATGAAATGAATAAACTGTCTGAAAATTATTAATTCCAAAAGTGTCCCAAGAAGAATTAGAAAATGTACAAATACTAGTAACATTTAAAGAAACTGATTTGTAAAAACAACAACAGCAACTCCTACATCTTAAAAGATACAGGGCCAGATGATTTTACAGGCAAATTTTTACTAAACATTCAGGAAAAAATTAAAACCTATCTTATACAAAATTTTTCAACCACAAAAAAGGAGAGAAAGCTAATCATGTCATTTGATGTAGCTATTATAACCTTGAAGGTACCTAGATGGCACAAGTTGTTTGCGCTTGACTGCTAACCTAAAGGTTGGCAGTTCAAACCCACCTAGTACCACAGAAGAAAAGGCCTGGTGATCTGCTCCCATAAAGATTAAAGCCAAGAAAACCCTATGGAGCAGTTCTACTCTGTAACACATAGGGTTGCCGTGAATCGGAATTGACTTGATGGCAACTAACAAAAACAGCACCATAACTTTGATGATATCAAAACTAAACAGGACAGTAAAAAGAAGAAACAAACAATAACAACAACAACAAAAAAACAAAAACAGTTATAAACATAGGCACAAAAGCCTAAATACATTACAAAAAAAACTAGCAAAGGAAATTTAGCAGTGGAAAAAAATGTCCGCCCAAACATAACGAAAAACTAAAACTTCTATTTACCTGAGAGGATAAAGATGATGATTATGACCTGCTGAGGCTTCTGCTGTCAAACGTGTTGAAAGAAGAAGCTCTACTCCTGCCGAATATTCAGCTCTTCTCTGGACGTTGTTCCTCATGCCAGGTTCTCCAGCCACCTTTTTAACTTCTTGACGCTCCAGAGCATCACAGTTACTTGGGGTTCCTTGTACAAATGGGCAGAATGACCCATTCCCCATATGTGCTACACTCTGTCTCCTGGGCATGAAAGCAGGGCTTTTTCTGTCCTGCAGTTTTATAGAATCATCAGGCTGTCTGGGAATTGTCCTCCACTTACCTGCCAGCTCCAAAACTCAACTGGTCCCTTCCTCTCCCCTCCACCTCACTCAACCTTCGATCCATCCATTTTCCCAGACTGAGTCCATACCTCTAACCTAGCACTTTACTTTCCTTAACCAAACCAACTCCCAACCCTGATCTCTTACCACCAACTCTTGACTTACACCCTGTCTCCCTTCACCCTGACCTCACACCAACATCATACCTTCACACTGCACACACATAAGGTGTAAAAATGTCTGCAATGCTAACATTTCTTTTTATAAAAAACAAAAATACCAGGAGAAAGGAACCCAGGGACCACTGATATAGTTTAAAGTAATAATAATAAAGGCCTTTTTTTTAATCCTCTGGGCTAGGCTCAGTCCATTTTGTAATACACTAAACTAATCTGAACAGTTTTTTTTCTTGAAAGAAGTTTTTCCCCATATTTTTGAAACCTTTTTGAAAAGAAATTTTAAAGTAGTCTTTCTAAAGCTTCTGCTTTCAGATTTAAAACCTTCTGAATTAAAGAAGAAATAGAATGGTCTATAGTTCATATCTCTTGAACCCCTTGCCAGTTCTAGCAGACATTGTTAGTTGGTCCACTCCATCTCTTCCCATTCCCTTATTTTCTCTCAATTTTGTTTAACTATTGCCCTCTTCCACAGAGCCTTATGTTTCAAGAACCTGTCCAAAGAGATTGTTCTTGATTGGACTGAACCCTTAATGGTGGTACCATTTCCTCTGCTTTGGACACAAACTTGTCATGCAATTCTGGTCAGCAAAATGGTGAAAGTCTGGTGAGTGGGGAAGGAGGATGCAGCTTTGAGAAAATGTCTCCCTGCCTTTTTTTTTTTTTAAGGAGACCAAAGAACATTTCTCTTGACATTGTCACGTTTGGATGTGATGTTTGGAACTGCGGTGGCCATCTTACCATTACGGGAGGAACTAGCCTGAGGACCACTCTGAAACAGGAAGCATGGCAGAACAGAAATTGGAAAAACCTAGATCCTTAAAGGTGTCATTGAGTCTCTGAATTAACCGACCCTGGTGCTACCCTACCTCTGCTCTTCTTGGTCAGTGAAATAAAATGTTTCCTTATTGTCCAAATCTTTTTGAGTTTATTTCTGTCCTACCTGCTGTCAAAGGCATCCAAATTGACAGAGCAATTTTAGATGGAAATATTATTCTGCCTTCCTCTCCTCATCTATGCTCGCAGATTATTAATGATATATGTTTGATTTTCAAGCAAAAATGTTTGATACAAAACATACGCATTTTCATTTAAGCAATTTTGTTTGTCTTCAAAAACAGGAGCAAGAGCTTGAGATCCATAAAGAAAGGCATGATTAATAACTCTGCCTGATGTTGGGCTATCTCCACAAAGCAAGGAAATTCCCTCTGGATAGTTCAGGTTTTATCCATTCTTTTCTTGGTAACTCAGTATCAAAGACAGAATTCTTGATTAGAAAATAAAAGTGGCTTCTGCCTTTAACAAGATCAGAGGCACTAACTAAAAATGATGCCAGGAACATCCAAAGCGAATAAACACTATTTAGATGTACGGTTCACCAGAAAAATACGAATAAAGAAGAGTTAGACATGTTTATTCCCAACTTTTAAAAACTTATAATGGAAAATAAAACCATTAAAGTAAGATCAAATTTAGAGCCTACAGAACACCCATCTTTTTTTCATCTTGGCTTAGAACACTAAATCAAAAATGACAATTAGTTTTGCCTGTGCTTATCTCAAAGACAGCCGAGTAATGTGACTGGATGTGAGCTTATTCACCCTCATGAATGTAAATCCAAGATTTAGAGATGCTGTACTGTCTTGTGCATTTGTCTCCTCTTAAAGTGGTACAGTATTCAATTCAATAAACTCAGATCTAATATCTACTGCCGTCACGTCTGTACTAAGTTCTTGGGGGGCAGGGAAGAAGATGGAAATGAGGCAAAGATGAACACAAGGCAACTGATGGGTGAGAAAGCCAGTTCAAAGTTGTCTGCAAACCTAATTATAATGTTAGTTTCTGATGTTCTTTAATGCTGTATCTAAACAAGCCATCAAAGAGCAAAGAGCGAACAGAGGCTACCTTCAGCCAGGGAAGGAGAAATAAAAACCTAAAAGAAAGCAGAGCACCTGAACCTTGGAAAAATACCTGGAGTTCCAGTAAAGTAAAAACGGGTGAGGTCTTTTCCTGTCTGAGGAAACAGCTGAAAGATTATACCGGAGAAAAAATATTCAATTATTTACATAAGCAATGGTTCTCAACTTTGGCTGTATATTCAAATAACCTGGTGAAATTTTTTAAGAACCAAATGCCCAATGTATACCAGAAACCAGAATCTCTGGGGAGGAGACCAGGCATCAGCATTTTAAAAATCTCTAGGTGATTCCAGCATCCAGCCAAGAGAAAGACACTCTGGACTCCAAGGACCTTGCTGATCTAGCCTCTACCCTCTCCTCAATACTCCTCATCCACCATTCTCTCCCAGCACTCACTGTGCACGGACAGATGGGCTTTCTTTCTGTTCCAGAATAAGCTTTTATTTCCCTACTTAAGACCTTCCACATATGATGCTCCATCTTTCTAGAAGGTTTTCCCCTACAACCATCCTTCACTGGCTAATTCCACTGGTTATTTAGGGCTTGGCTCAAATGTCACTTCTTTCTAAAGCTTTTTCTGATTTCTGAATCAAAATTAGATGCTTCTGTTCAATACTCATGGTACCCCATTCAATCCCTTCTTAGCACTTATCACAATTTACAACTATAGATGTATTTGTGTGAATGTTGGCTCAAGTATTTCTTGCACCTAACTATAAGGAGGAGTCCCTGGGTGGTACAAATGTTAAGCACTCAACTACTAACTAAAAGGTTAGCAGTTCAAACCTACCCAGTGGCGCCTTGGAAGACGGACCTGGCATTTTGCTTCTGAAAGGTCACAACCTTGAAAACCCTATGGAGCAGTTCTACTCTGCACACATGGGGTCACCCTGAGTTGGAATCAACTCAATGGCCACTAACAACAACAACTATAAGAAACATGACAGTGGGTAGTTCATGAGTTTCATTCATTCGTGTATCACCAATTTCTAAAACCGTCTGTAACAGATAGAGAACTTCCCTCTACCCACTTATTCACTCTCCTTTGCTTTAATTTTCTTTGCGGTAATTACCACGACTGACATATTTATATCTACATACCTTTTATTTACTTAACATCTGTTTTCTCTTATTAGAATTGAGACCTATGAAACAGACATTGTCTTTTTGTTTACTGTTGAATCTCTAGTACCCAGAACAATGCCTGGTATATATTAATGTGCAGTAAGTATTTGTTAAATAAACTACATGCGGCATGTATGTATGGCTCCGTGTGTGTGTATGTGTTAGGGTGATCAACTGTCCCAGTCTGCCTGGAGCTGACACTGGACTTTCGCTGCTAAAACTGGGCAAGTCCAGGCAAACCAAGAGGAGTTGGTCATCCTACATTGTGAGTATATGTTTGGAGGGGGTGGTAGATTAAGCTGGACAAAAATGAAGGATCCAGAATAAAGCTAGGATGTGCAGGATGCCAGAAGATTTTGGGGTTGTGTATATGTGTTTTGGGAGAGGATGTTGATTAGACTATGGGAGTAGCAAACAGGGTGGATTGGATTAGAGGAGAGAGGGGAGAGATTCTTCTTGGGAAAATGTTTCAGTAGCCCAGGAAATGGTAATAAGGAGCCAAGCAAGTACGAGGGCTAGAAAGCAAGGGAATGTATTGAGAGATAAGATAAGCAATGACTGAAGGTCAGGGATGAAGGACAGAAAATTATTTGATGAGTAACTTCTGCCTTCTGTGACTTGGTGGATGAGGGTGGTGAGATCTGGCAGGAGTGCAGAACACGGTATGATTCTCAAAGCTCTGTGAGGCTTGGTGATTTATCTGAGCTCTGAAAAATTGGAAGTGTCACACCGGTGATGTTAAGGAGTGACTCAGGTACTCGAGCAAGGCTGGGTTGAGATTTCCTTAGAGGCATTTACTTGTCTTGTTGCTTTGCAATACATAGGATCCTGAGAAAGATATGCCTACTGAGTGTGTGGGCTCTCCTTCCCTGTATGTTGCTGATTTATTCAAGGCAATTTCCCAATGCCATCCCTACAACAACTGAAATTTATTTTATTTTTTGCTGTTTTGGTTTTTTTTTTTGGTAAAAAGAAATGAGGACTAGAATGTGACTGGTATATTCAAAGACATTACTAAAAAATATCTCTGCTAAGGAGGTTACCAGGTCATTTGAAGGCTTTTAATGTCCTATTCTCATGCACTACAACTTCAAAGACATCAGTGTGTGTGTGAGTGTATGAGGGAGAGAGAAAGCGAGAAGGAGACAGAGGAATCCATCACTAAAATTAATTCAGGTTGTCTGGCTACTTTGTCTACCGTTGCTTTCCTCTCTTACCAATTGCTTTCCTCTCAAAGTTGTATGTTTGGTTAAGAAAAAATGACCTTTGCACATAAGAGAACACCATGTTTAAGTAAATGATGGTATCTGCATATGTGTATATATTTGTGTGTACATATGTATGCATACACATCTGAAAAGAAAAATGTAGAAGGTTGTCACCATTAGAGATACAGCAGATTACATTAATGGCTCCAATTTTTCATTCCTCTCTTATTCCAGGACATTTTCCATGTTACTTTGTAGTTCCTCGTGCTAAAGAGTTGGAGTCTACTTCCCTACCCTTTGATTTTGGGTTAGACCACATGACTTTTTTTGGTCAGTGGAATGATAGCAGAAGTCATGTGTCCAAAGACTAGACAAGTTTTTGTATGACTGGGCTTACTCTCTTCCATTTCTGCTATTACCCTGGGGGTAGGGGGTAGAACATGTCCAGGCTAGCCCACTAATCTCAGGAGGCAGGCAAGAGACATGTGGACCAGAGATGCCCCAGTTAAGCCACAAGACAAGCTTAGCCTAGATCAGCCAACCTGCAGCATCCCTTAGGCGTGTGAGAAATACAGGCACACCTCATTTTATTGTGCTTCACAGATATTGCATTTTTTACAAATTGAAGGTTTGTGGCAACTCTGCATCAAGCAAGTATATTGGTGCCACTTTTCCAACAACATGTGCTCACTTTGTGTCTGTTACCTTTTGGTAATTCTCGCAGTATTTCAAACTTTTTCATTATTATTATTTCTGTTGTGCTGATCTGTGATCAGTGATCTTTGATGTTACTATTGTAATTGTTTTGGGGCACCACAAACCACACCCATATAAGACGGCGAGCTTAATTGATAAATGTTGTGTATGTTCTGACTGCTCCACCAACTGGCTGTTTCCTGTCTCTCCTTGGGCCAAACAGTTAGCCAAGTTGTGAATGCAAAGGAAAAGTTTTGGAAGAAATTAAAAGTGTTACCCCAGTGAACCCTGGTGGCATAGTGGTTAAGTGCTACGGCTGCTAGCCAAAAGATCAGCAGTTTGAATCCACCAGGCACTCCTTGGAAACTCTATGGGGCAGTTCTGCTCTGTCTGTCCTATAGGGTTGCTATGAGTCAGAATTGACTCGACAGCAACAGGTCTGGTTTGTTTTTGGTTCTACTCCAGTGAACACACGAATGATAAAAAAGCAAAACAGCCTTATTGCTGATAGGGAGAAAGTTTTAGTGGTCTGGATATAAGATCAAACTAGCCACAACATTCCCTGAAGCCAAAGCCTAATCCATAGCAAGGCCCTAACTGTTTCCAATTCCATGAAGGCTGAGAGATGTGACGAAGCTGCAGAAGAAAAGTTTGAAGCTAACAGAGATTGGTTCATGAGGTTTAAGGAAAGAAGCCGTCTCCATAACATAAAAATGCAAGGCGAAGCAACAAGTGCTGATGTAGAAGCTGCAGCAAGTTGTTCAGAAGATCTAAGATAACTGATGAAGGGCGCTACACTAAACAACAGATTTTCAATGTAAGTGGAACAGTCTTATATTGGAAGAAGATGCCATCTAGGACTTTCATAGCTAGAGAGGAGGAGTCAATGCCTGGCTTCAAGGCTTTAAAGGACAGGCTGATTCTCATTAAGGGCTAACGCAGCTGGTGACTTTCAGTTGAAGCCTATGCTCATTTACCATTCTGAAAATCCTAGGGCCCCTTAAGAATTGTGCTAAATCTACTCTGTCTGTGCTCTATAAATGGAACAACAAAGCCTGCATGACAGCACATCTGTTTATGACATGGTTTACTGAGTATTTTAAGCCCACTGTTGAGACCTACTGCTCAGAAAAAAAGATTCCTTTCGAAATTACTACTGCTCATTGACAATGCACCTGGTTACCCAAGAGCTCTGATGGAGATGTACAAGGAGATTAATGTTGTTTTTATGCCTACTAACACAACATTCATTCTGCAGCCCATAGATCAAGGGGTAATTTTGACTTTCCAGTCTTATTATTTAAGAAATACATTTTGTAAGGCTATAGCTGCCATAGATAGTGGTTACTCTGATGGATCTGGGCAAAGTTAAACTGAAGACCTTCTAGGAAGGATTCACTATTCCAGATGCCATTAAGAACATTTGTGATTCATGGGAGGAGGTCAAAACATCAACATTAACAAGAATTTGGAAAAAGTTGATTCCAACCCTCATGGATGTCTTTGAGGGGTTCAAGACTTCAGTGGAAGAAGTAACTACAGATGTGCTGGGAACAGCAAGAGAACTAGAAGTGGAGCCTGAAGATGTGACTGAATTGCTGCAATCTCATAATCAGACTTTAATGGGTGAGGAGTTGCTTCTTATGGACGAACAAAGAAAGTGGTTTCTTGAGATGGAATCTACTCCTGGTGAAGATGCTGTGAACATTGTAGAAATAATAACAAAGGATTTAGAATATTATATAAACTTAGTTGATAAGCAGCAGCAAGGTTTGAGAGGACTGACTCCAATTTTGAAAGAAGTCCTACTGTGGGTAAAATGCTATCAAACAACATTGCATGCTACAGAGAAATCTTTCGTGAAAGGAAGAGTAAATCGATGCAGCAAACTTCACTATGGTCTTATTTTTAGAAATTGCCACAGCCGCCCCAACCTTCAGCAACTACCACCATAATTAGTGAGCAGCCATCAACACTGAGGCAAGACCCTCCACTAGCAAGAAGATTATAACTTGCAGAAGGCTCAGATGATGGTTAGCATTGTTTAGCAATAAAGTAGTTTTTAATTAAGGTAAGTACATTGCTTCTTTACACATAATGCTACTGCACATTTAACAGACTACAGTATAATGTAAATATAACTTTTATATGCACTGGAAAGCCAAAAAATTTGTGTGACTCGCTTTATTGCGATATTCACTTTATTACAGTGGTCTGGGACCAAACTCACAATATCTCTGAGGTATGCTGTGAATGCTTATCATTGTATGCCACCAAAATTTTGTGGTTGATCGTTACATAGCATATCATTGTAATAGTTGACCACTCAAGAAAATGAAATATAATTATTTTGAGAGTGAGTTAATAATTTGTACTGACCAAATAGAAATGTCTAACCCTTGATGTTTGGAATATTTATGAAAGAAATAAGAAACAGTAATCTGGTTTTATTTTCATGTATCAAGTGCATTTTATAGAAATTAAAAGTAACTTCCAAGATATATTTATTGACAGATTAGAGCATTAAAAATTGAATGTGTTTAGAGCAAAAAGTTAAAGGAAAGGTTTTTGTGAAGGATTTTAATTTTAAAAAGAAAATAAGATGTTTGATAGCAAACTGCCTAAAATGGAATCAGAGGCAATTCCCTATACATGACTAATTTGTTTACTAGATAATGTGCCAACAAAACCCTTCTTTCCATCTCAGAAGTTCCCTTTTCTTCCTTCTCTTTTCCCACTGCTCAGCTGATTACACTGGCGTATGGGTACCCTTTCCTCCAGGGTTGTAAACTCTTAAATAAATCACTAAAGACTGGTATCTGTCTACAAGACCCTGTAGTGGCAAAAACGGAAGCAGTGACGGTTGAAAGAAAAGACCAGGTGGTAAAAATAAAGAGAATATTTCCCTTATTTCCCAGCCCTCATTTCTTTTAGTCAGTACTCATAGTCCTTCTGTTCATTGCAGGGCTTCAAATCCCTGCTGAAAATTTGCATTTCTAACAAGTTCTCTGCTGGGAATTTGTATTTCTAACAAGTTCCCAGGAAGTTATACATAAGAATCACCTGGGACTACTGTTAAACTGTAGATTCAGATTCAGTGTATCTGGGGTGAAAATGCAAATTCTCAGCAGGGAATTTGTTAGAAATGCAAACTCTCAACAGGGGTTCAAACTGGAATGTACTGGTTCAAAGACCTGGTTCATTTTATAGCTTCATAATCTCTATCTTTCCTCACTCCTCTCTTCCCAGCCCCTGTTGCTTCTATCTTGGCCTCTTGTTTTTCTAGACCTCATTCTCTGTTGTCCATATCTAAGACATGAAAACCATCCCATGAGGCTTCGAACTGGAAAGAAGATGGGTGTGCCATCCTATTACAGTTGATGTTGATGGATTTTTGGAATGGTACTCAGATCTATTTTCCCACAGATAATCACAGATTAATAAGTAGCATTTGTATACTGTTTGGCTATTTGTATCTTAAGTCAGAAATCTAGAAGGTATAAGAACAACACTGGCACTCAAATATGTTGTTATTGACATGCTATGAAAATGGTACCAGGAATATTGCAAAACCAAAGTTAAAAAAAAAAAATGAGAAAAATGACAGTTCTCTGTGAGACCAGGCTACTCAAACTCCAAGGATAGACTTAAATGTGCCCAGACGTTCAACATGTACCCCAGTGCTCATGTATCAAGTTTATGTGGGACTCTCCTACCATATATAGTTACGTGATTGTTGAACATACTTGAATGTTATGAGATTATATTTTTTAAAGACAGCTTTTAAGCTTTATCCATAATTTCAGCAGATACAATATCACAGGTATTACAGTAAATAACATGGACAATAGGAAATGTCTTATATTACAGATCCAGAACATACATTGGCTTCTATTTAAATACAAATGTTATATGAAGATGCTAATGGAAATTTAAAAAGGACAAAATATCTTTCTTGTGTTATAAATTCTTATTTTCTCACACATTCTGTTAGAGATCAAGCAATACACCAAGTTCTGAAAATCTGTCAATTCCAATTAAATCTGCATTAGTGACATTCACATTTATCAAAATAAATTTCTCTAACTACGGCTATCATTTACTCTACTGCCTCTCATAACACTGAGCTGAATATTAGTATGCAGCCAATATACTCTATCTCCTCTCAAATGTTCATTTCAATGAAAACCTTAGAAAACAAGAGAAATAGTCAAAGACAAGACAATTTTGTAGGTCCATGATATATGCATTTTTGTATAACCCTTTATTCTCAGATTCAACTGGGCTCTGATATATGGACTAGAATTCGAGATTACTATAACTGGCTAGTCTTTATGCAAGGTTTAGAGGCTTCCAATTCTAAATTGGTTCTTGTTTTGGTGAAAAATTGTTATTTGTCTTTCTCACTGTGAACTCCATAAAGTCAAATCTCCTATGTATGAGGGAATACAATAACACATGATATAACGTCAGAGAAGACAACAGACTGAGTTTCCTGAGTTCAATGCCATTTTATGTTCCCAGGGATGGTTCTTGCCAAAAAGAAATTCCAGTAATTGTTTCTGTCAGAGAATTGCTCTCCACAATCATAGCTTGTATTAGGATCTGTGCTATTTAGCAGCTCCTTCATTTTTAAGTGGATTTTAAATCAATATTTCTACTGGCTCACAGTTTCCAAGACCTTTCAGATACAGGAAGGTCCAAGCATATGGGGGACCTCATATGCCACTTTGAAGGTAGCCCTAATAGGCTCATGTATGAATTGTGGAGAGCCTTTTGCTTCCTGTAGTACTTTCCATGCTCCTCAGTAGCTGAGATGGCCGGTGACAGTCACTATGCTGGGCCAGCCTTGTAAGGAATTCTTCAAAGTCCCATGGTGTTATAGTTGAAAAGTTTGGATAACACAATTGCATCACTCACTGTTGTCTTTTCCCTCCCTTTCTGTGCTTTATGGTGTTAACACAAGTCCATTATCTCAACCTTCGGACAGGATGAAGACTTCATATTTTGAATAGTTGGACTTCTGGTACTTACAATTATATTCCTTCACTCAACTGGGTAAAAGTACACACTTGGGTAGCTGGGGAACATAGCTTCCATTTCTAATTTTCTAAAGCCCCTCAGACCCATTAGGTTCCTGACTTAGCCACCCCCTATCCTGTAATCAAGGTATATAAGTAATTAAATTGACCCTCAGCTGTAACGACTTTTTTTTTTTTTTTTTGGAAACAGGTTGCACTGCATGTTAGCTTTCAGATTTGATTATGAAAATTCTGGAATCTGTGGTTTTTTATTCTTCAATTTAATTCTAGATATTTGGAATCCCATACCTAATCTGACCTTAGAATTTTAATCTGATTTGGCAGAGCGATAGGGAAGTGGGCAGGAGAATTTATCACGCCAAGGAAAAATGGAGATTGTGTGCATAAATTTGTGTGCATAAGGCACTGTGAATTGACAAGAAATTTTTAATGATGAGAAAATTCTGTAGCTGATGACATATAAGATCAAAAACCATCATATCACTTCAGTTGCCTTTTCACTCTGCCCTTTCATACTATATCATACTTAATGCTATCATTTGTTATTTTAGGTGGAATAGGTGGTGGCAATGGGATTGAGATTTCCATATTCTGCAGTGAACTCAAATGAAAGTCACAGAATTTAGACAGTTATTACCCAAAGAATCCTATGATCCAGTTTGGGAATAAATTAAAGAGTAAAGTTATTTTACATCTCTAAGTAATCAAAATGTTCCTCCCTTAAGGAGAAAGATATAACTGCATATAAATGAGTTTCAAATAACCTCTAAAATTAAAAAAAAAAGGCAAAAAGAACCTCACTTTTTTTATCTATGGAGATATACCATGTTCATGGGTAGAAATATTCAATATTAGTTAGAGTCAATTATCCCTATATTGATTATATGAAAATAGTAAAGCAGGCAGAGAAATTATACTCTAGGCAAGACTTTATATTCCAGAAAATAATGTTCCAAGACTCTTGCCTTGTTTTACCATTAACGTGATTCAGTAGGACAATATGCTCTCACATTCATATTTTACCAACTTTTTTCCTAGGATTTTTATTAAGACTTTAAGATCCTCATGCAGTACATTGTATCATCGGCTCTAATGCTTCATCTCTCCAGGTATCTAAACCCTTTGCCATGTATGATTTTTCAACTCCTGGCCTGCAGGCACATGAGTCAGCACAGCAGAGCTCAACCTCAATTAAGACCCATGAGAATAAATAATTGCTGTTTTAAGCTACTGAGTTTTAGGATAATGTGTTATGCAACATCACTGTGGCAATAGTTAACTGATACACCCCCATGAAGAATCTGCAGACATTACAGATCCTGCTTATATTAAAACAGATAGTGATTTAATATGTGCATGCCAAGCATTGTGACAGATACGTTATGTGAGATAAAAGACAAATTCCTGTCCTTGATGAGCCTTTATTCTGATGGTAACCATCTTTCCTAATCTAACCAATGCTTATATTGAGGAAGCAGCTTTTCTGTACTATTTCATTGTGATGGTTCATGAATACTGCTGTCTGGTTGTTTTAAATATTTCAATTAGTTATCCACTTTACTGTACTCCTGCCCTGAGGCTTAAAGCTAACAGCATAATTTAAGGAGAAAGAAAAAAAGGCACTATAACATTATTCTTGCTGAAGCAATGATAGAGATCATCATAACCGTGTCAAGGACACTCCTGTCAGATATTTTGAGTTCTAACTATACAGCCTCAAGGCAGGTGAAGTAACCCTGGGGTGGAAAGCAATTGCCATACTATGTTCATCAGTGAACAGCTTCTTTTCTGAACTTCTGTCCACCAATGTCCAGTGTCCAAAAGATTAGTCATTTTTTTAAAGCTTGATTTGTCACTGTCTTCATGACTTACATGGATAATGTTGGCGAGTGTTTAAATTTCCCAGAATATTCTTTCCTCAAAACTCAAAATTCATGAGGCCAATAGACTGGTCAGTCATAAAAGTCTAAAAGAAAATAAGTTTTGATTTCTTGTCCAAATGTAGATTGCTTGGAAGTCATGACTTCCATCCTCACAACAAGAAAAAAGGCTAAGAAAACCCCTGAAAACCATTAACCTTTCTCAGATCCATCAGAGAATTGAGGAACCGCCGGGCCAAAAACTGGAAATACAGGCAAATACAGAGAATCACTCACTACTTACTGGGAGCAGAAGTTGCTGCTGGAGCCAGCAACTGGTAGAAACACTTAAAAGATAAGTGACTAATTGCTAGACACTGAGTGTGGAGTTGTCTGAGGTAGAAAAACTCCTGGGGGCCCAGCCTAGCAGTGACTCACACTTTCATGAGTTTTACCTGCAAGATCCCCACCAGGTTCTCAAGGTAAAGACAGGAGAAAAATCCCCTCATACTTCCATCAGGGGAAGGGGAAAGTAATAATTCTGAAGTAAAACCAGAGCTCTCAGTTCTCCATAAAAATGGCCTGCCCTCAAGGGAAACTATTTTACCAAAGCCTAACTGACTTAGGTTTTACTAGAGCCTAACTAACCTGATGGAGAGGAAATGCCCAACTCCAGCCCCGTTTAGCCTTCCTGTCTCATCTAAGGAGGGTAGGAAATTGAGAAGAACTTGTCAAGGTCACAGTCTGGAAACACAGGCTCACTAAAAGGCTTCGACCTAATCATGTTGTTAAGTTGTTGTTGCTAGGTGCCATCGAGTCGGTTCCAACTCATAGCGACCCTATGCACAACAGAACGAAATACTGCCTGGTCCTGAGCCATCCTTACAATCGTTGTTATGCTTGAGCTCATTGTTGCAGCCACTGTGTCAATCCACCTCCTTGAGGGTCTTCCTCTTTTCCACTGACCCTGTACTTTGCCATGCATGATGTCCTTCTTCAGGAACTGATCCTTCCTGACAACATGTCCAAAGTATGTAAGACGCAGTCTTGCCATCCTTGCTTCTAAGGAGCATTCCAGTTGTACTTATTCCAAGACAGATTTGTTCGTTCTTCTGGCATTCCATGGTATATTCAATATTCTTCGGCAACACCACAATTCAAAGGTGTCAACTTTTCTTCGGTTTTCCTTATTCATTGTCCAGCTTTCACATGCGTATGATGTGATTGAAAATACCATGGCTTGGGTCAGGCGCACCTTAGTCTTAAAGGTGACATCTTTGCTTTTCAAAACTTTAAAGAGGTCCTTCGTGGCAGATTTACCCAATGCAATGTGTTGTTTGATTTCTTGACTGTGATTCTTAGGATTATAGAATCAGAGGCCTATCTACAGAAAATAGTGCCTATGGCTATTAGTTTTAAATTGCCAAATGATCTCTCACAGCTGGCGAAGGAAACTGCAATGGCCAAAAAAACACCTCATTAATGCCCCTCCTCAAGCAGTGCCCACGGCACACGCCCTTCCAGCCATACCTTAGTTACACCTCTGTAATGCTTCCTTCCCCTCCTCCCACACCTTACTAACACATCAATAAGGATTCTGTATAACAGAGCATTACAGATGAAAGGGCTGTTAGACCCTTATTTAAGAAGGGGTCTCTAGGGAAATCCAAAGACAAAAGGGAAGACAAAGCCAAAGACAGTAGAGGAAATTTTAGCCTCTGACACCACAGCTATAGTGAACAGTATACGAAGCCTAACTTCTAGCCAGATAAAATGGATACACAAAGATCTGTATTTGAATGTTTATAAACACATAACCCGAAACCCACTGCCATCAAGTTGATCCTGACTCATATCGACCCTACAGGACAGAGTAGAACTGCCCCATAGAGTTCCTAAGGAGTGGCTAGTGGACTGGAACTGCCTACCTTCTGGTTAGCAGCTGTAGCTCTTAACAATTGCGCCACCAGGGCTCCGCTATATACATACATACATATACATATGTATATATGGAAACTCTGGTGGTGTAGTGGTTAAGAGCTATGGCTGCTAACCAAAAGGTTGGCAGTTGGAATCCACCAGGCACTCTTTGGAAACCCTATGAGGTAGTTCTACTCTGTCCCATAGGGTTGCTATGAGTCGGAGTCAACTAGATGGCAACGGGTTTATATATATATGTGTGTGTGTGTATATATGGTTGGAGGGGGTGTATATATATAATTTAAAAATACTGGAAATCCCACTTTCCATCAACTGGTGAATACATAAACCAATTAGGATGCATCCATATAATTTAATACTTTTCGACAATAAAAAGAAGCAAACTAAAAATGTGTGCAATACATAGATGAACCTCAGAAGCACTATGCTAAGTGAAAGAATCCAGACACTAAAAGGCACATTCTGGATGATTCCATTTTTTTTTTTTTGCACTCTACAAAAGGCAAAATTACAGCAACTGAAATCAGAACGTGGTTTCCAGGGTCTGAGGATGGGGTTAGGGGACTGACTTCCAACCAATGGCACCTAACAAGAACAACACAGCTGGGAGAGGAGTAATTGGAACTGAAGCACAAGTTCTTTGTATTATATAGTAATATGTAAAAAATGTTGACTAACATTTTTTTTCTACAATTTTTCAAATAAAGCATTTCAGGTAGTATTTTAATTCTCACCATAAAATGAATAAAAACAGAATAGGTAGAAGGAGTTAAAGGTACTAAAAGAAAAACACATTCAACCCAAAGAAGGCAAGAAAGGAGGGGAGAACAGAACTATGTAAAAGGTTAAACAAATGGAAAACACAAAATAAGATTTAAAAGCAAATCAAAATATACCACTCTCACACACACATACAAAAATAAAATACATGTGCCAGTTAAAAAGCAGAGATATTCAAATAAGGTTATAAACAATAGCCAGCTTGTAAGTTGCTCGTAAGAGACACAACTAAATATAAGAACAACAAAGGTTGAAGGTAAAAGGATGGAAAGGTAACCCAGCAAAATTCTAATCTAAAGAAACCTAGTTCAGCTTTATTAATGTCAAATAAAGTAGTCTTAACACAAAAGCATTATGAAGATAAAGAGGATGAATTCATAATGATTAAAGACTTAATTCACTGGAAAGATGCTACAGTTCTAAATGACTATGCACCTAATTATATAGCCTCAAAATATAGAAAATGAAAATTGAAGTAAAACAACTCACTTCTGTCTATATCCTTATTAGTTTTTTTTTTTTGTCAGAGGATCTGAACAATCCAACTGAACTAATGGACTTATATAGGACCATATATCAATAACCCAAGGATATGTATTCTTAAGCACACAGAGAACAACCAGAAAAATGAGCCACATTCTTGGGTATAAAGCAAGTGTTGGTAAATTCCAAGGAATTGGTATTATGCAGTCTATGTTCTCTGCTTACAATGCAATTAAAGTTAGCAATTTTAAAAATCAAATTATAACTTTGATTAAAAAAGCAAAAGTTTGGGACATTCAAAAGTTCACTTCTAAACACTTAGAGAAAGGAAATATCATAGAAAATGTTAAATATTTAGAAATGGAAAATAATAAAAATAGAACATACCAAAATTATGGAATATAATAAAGGAATAGCAGAGAAACATTTATAGGTTTAAATATGTAGCTTAATATATTAGAAAAGAAGAAAAGTTCATTTTAAAAAAAAACCCTCAATATAAAGAATTGATTGTCATTGTTGTTAGGTTCAGTTGAGTTGGTTCCAACTCGTAGTGACCCTATTTACAGCAGAATGAAACACTGCCTGGTCCTATGCCACCATCACTCACAATCGTTGTTATGCTTCAGCTCATTGTTGCAGCCACTGTTGTCCATCCATCTCGTTGACGGTCTCTCTCTTTATCACTGACCTACTTTACCAAGCATGATGTCTTCCAGGACAGACCTGTTCGTTCTTCTGGCAGTCCATGGTATATTCAGTGTTCTTGCCAAGAATGTATTACCTAGTAGCAAATAAACCCAATGAAAGTAGAAGGCATAAGATGAAGAAGAGCAAAACTTAAATGAAATAAAATAATAGGACTCAATAAACCAAAAAATCCAAACCTGTTGCTGTCGAGTCAATTCCGACTCATAGTGACTCTATAGAACAAATTAGAACTGCCCCATATAGGGTTTCCAAGGAGCGGCTGGTGAATTCAAACTGCTGACCTTCTGATTAGCAGCTGAGCTCTTAACCATTGTGCTACCAGGGCTCTGTAGGACTCAATAGTGAAGAATAACAACAAAAAAAAAAAATCAAAGGTAGTTCTTTGAAAAGGCTAAAATAAAAAGAAAAACATTGGGCTTAATTAGTCAAAAAAAAAAAAGAAAAATCAATGCTAAAAATAAAAAACAGACAAAATTACAGATACAGAAGTGATTTAAAATGCAAAACTATATTATGAAAGCTTAGATAAAACGGAAAATTGACCAAAACTTACACAAAAAATTGTAATAACTCACAATGGACTAGTATCTAGAAAATATTAAGAATTTCGATGAATCACCAAGGCAGAAATCCAATTAAAAAATAGGCAAAAGAGCTAACCAGATACTTCACAGAAAAGAAGTACAAATGGAAATAAACCTATGAAAAAGGAGCTCAATTTCCTTTGTAATCAGATAAATTAAAAAATTAAACTTCAATGAGGTGCCATTAAACAGCCTCCAGACTGGCAAAACTTAAGTCCGACAATATCAAATTTTAGTGAAAATGTGGTACAATAGAACACATATACGGTACTGGTATAAGTATAAATTGGTACAAATACCTTATAAATCAGTTCAAATGACAATATTTCATAAGCAATAGATGTGCCTACCCTACAACACTGCAATTCCAGTCTTAGGTATAACCAGACTGAACCTTGTGCACTTGTATACCAGGATGTGTCTATGAGAATGTCCAGAGTATCACTGTGATTCTACTTTAGAAAACCAAAAACAAGAAACAACACTCTGAGCCCGGTGGAACATTAAGATCAATTTAAGAACTTTTAAAATATATACATTCTTTTTATTTGTATCCATGTAGTTATTGTTGTTGCTTTTGTTGTTAGGTGCCATTGAGTTGGTTCTGACTCATAGCAACCGTATCTACAACAGAACGAAATTCTGCTTAGTTCTGTGCCATCCTCACAATCACTGTTACGTGCTTGAGCCCACTGTTGCAACCACTATGTCAATCTATTTCATTGAGGGTCTTCCTCTTTTTCACTGACCCTCTACTTTACCAAGCATGATGTCCTTCTCTAGGGACTAGACCCTCCTGATAACATGTCCAAAGTACATGAGACAAAGTCTTGCCATCCTCACTTCTAAGGAGCACTCTGGCTACACTTCTTCCAAGACAGATTTGTTCGTCCTTCTAGAAATTGGTGCATCCTAATTACTTAAAAACAGGGTGGGTGCTCTGTGTGTCTCAAACATTTCACATAAAACCTTGTTTACAGAAATAATTTTATTTTCAACAGATCAGGGCAATTTCAGCCTACCAAATAGCAAAGTATCAGAAATTATCACAAATTATTAATCTGTATTAATTAATAGTATGCTAATTACTGATTATGTATAGTCATGTTTTGTTGAACCAATTGTACAGTTTAATATTCATTATTTTAGGATTACTTAGATTTGAGACCTTTGGATATTAAGTTTGACAGATTAGAAAAAAAGATACATTTTGACTAAAAATAACATTGAAATTAAGCAAATAGACTTCATCTAATAATTCCATTATTCCTGAGTGATTTTTCTCAGCTTGAGACATCAGTTTGTTTACACACATTTTGTCAGATCTGAACAATACACCGAGCCTCTCTTTTGTGGACTCACCCAAATTCAAAGAAAAGAGTTCATTTATTCAGGAAATATATTTGAACACTATAGGCCAGGCACTGCACAAGGTAAAACAGATACAGTGGTGAACAAAACAGCCATGGTTCCTGAACTTCTGGACATTATATTTGGAGATGGTATCTACAAAAGTCACTAAGTTTTGAATGCTAAGAGTAAAATGCAAAGGGTTTTATGAGAATATATATCAGAGGGACCTAATTTAGCATGGGGACTGAAGAAAACTCTTCCTGGAGAATTGACATTTATGCTTAGGCCTGAAGGATCAGTGTGTTACCCAAGAAAAGAACGGGAAAAAGGCATAACAAGGATAGAGAACTGAATGTACGAAGGTCCTGAGGCAGGAACTTAATAAGGTCAGTGTAGCTGCAGCATTGTGAGGCAGGAAATAGAGAGGCAGGGAAGAAACAGGTCATGCATTGTTAGCCATTTGGAGGATTTTGTTCTTTATCCTAAGGGTAATGGGAAGTCATTGAAGAATTTAAACAGAAGGGTAGAATGATCAGATTTGAAATTTAATGTTATTACTGTACTGTGGGAGATAAATGTGATGGGAACAAGGAAAGTTTTGGGGGAGAAAATTGGATTTGGAAAGACCAAACAGGGCACTGTTGTACTGGTTCAGGAGAGACGATGGAAGTGGAATGATGGAATGTTTTAGATGTGAGCTGTATTTCGGAAGTAGCCATCAATAGGACTTGATGATGACTTGAATGAGGGGAAGGGAAGAGCAGGTTTTTTCAAGGATGAGTCCTGGGTTTCCGGCATCAGAGGATGAACAGTCAGTGGTATAACTTACAGAGATGGGGGGCAGTGCAGAAGAAGCAGATCGATGGGGTAGGGGAGGGAACAAGGAGTTGTTTTGTGTACATTAAATTTAGATACCTTTGAGATATCTGGAAGCCCTGGTGGTGTAGTGGTTAATAGTTACCACTCTTAACCAAAAGGTCAGCAGTTCGAATCCACCAGGCACTCCTTGGAAACCGTATGGGGCAGTTTTACTCTACCCTATAGGGTCACTATGAGTTGGAATTGACTCGACGGCAAGGGTTTTTTTTTTTTGTTTTTGGGTTGAGACATCTAAATAAAGATGTCAAGTAGTTCAGTTGGATACATTGGCTTAGACTTCAGAAATGAAGTCTAGCTTAGAGATATTCATTTGACAGTCATTAGAATATACAGTGTCTTTAAGGCCATGGGACCTGAAGAGATTCTTAGAGAGTGAGTCAGGGCTGAGATCTGAAAATCACCAGTATTTCATTTTGCTTGGAGCTGAAGGTAGCCCACAAAGAGATAAAGTATCTAGAGAGGTAGGAAAAAAAAATCAAGAGTGTGGTGTCACAAATGTCAAGGGAAGAGAATGCTTCATGAAGGAGACAGAGGCAAATTGATCTATGTTCCTGATAAGTAAAGTGGGGGGTGAAATAACGAAAAAACCGAACCAGGTGCTTTTGAGTTGACTCTAACTCATTGAGACCCCGTGTGTCAGAATACAACTGTGCTCCACAGGGTTTTCAATGGCTGATGTATTGGAAGTAGGCTGCCAGGCCTTTCTTCTGATGTGCCTCTGGGGGGACATGAATCACCAACCTTTTGGTTAGCAACTGAGTGCTTAATCATTTGCACCACCCAGGAACCCTGAGAGGTGAAACAAATAGTGTTCATTGGATTTAACCATGAGAAAGATACTGTGACCTTAAAACAAGTTATTGTAGTTAAGTGGTGTGGATAGAAGCTTGACTAGAATGGGTAGAAGAATTAATATGAATAAACCTCAATAAGATATCATTTTATACCTACTAACTTGGCCATATTATTTAGACTGATATTTTAGTTATGATAACACAATCTGCTGTAACAAACCCCAACATGATAACGGTTCAAAGATAATAAAAGCTTATTTCTGAAACATAAGCATTTCAAAATCAGTGTTTCTGATTGGAGGGTGCTTTCCTTCTAGAGGAGTCCCTGGGTAGTACAGATGCACTCATCTGCATCAAGGCGGCAATAAAACAAAAAGCAAAGATCATGACTGGAAGTTTTGGGTTTCTTTTTAAACTGAATATATCATATATAAATAAAAGTAAACCAGTTGACATTGAGTTGATTTCGATTCATGGCTACCCCATGTGTATCAGAGTAGAACTGTGTTCCACAGGGTTTTCAATAGCTGATTTTTCGGAAGGATAATTCCAGGCCTTTATTCCAAGGCATTTCTTGGTAGACTTCAACCTCCAACCTATTGGTTAGCAGTCAAGCACTTTAACTCCTTGCAGCAAATGATATAAATCATAAGGGTGAAGCCTGAAGAATTTTTATAAAGAGACCATGCCCAATCAATTACCACCCTGAACAAAGGTAACATTGCCAGTACATAGGAACCCCACTTGGGCTCCCTCCCAATCACTAAGAAAGGTAAGCACTATTTTGACTTCTATAGCCACAGACTCATTTCCTTCCGTTTCTGAACTTATATCAATGGAATCAGATAGTATGTACTTTTATGTAACTGGATGTTTTTGCTAAAAATTATATTTGTGAGATTTATCCATGTTGGTGTATAGGGCGATTGCTCCGTCATTCCCATTGTTTTATAGTATTTTACTTTGAGAATGAGCACAATTTATGTACACACTCTACTGTTGAAAATTTGGATTGCTCCCAATTTTTGGCTGTTATGAATAATGCTGCTAGGAACATATTATTATATGTTATTTTGTGAACATATGTATGCATTTCTGTTGCATATATACCAAAGAATGGAATTGGTGGATTATAGAGTAAAAACGTACACAACTATAATAAATATTGCCAGAGAGTTTCCCAAAGTGGTTATACCAATTAATATTCTCTCTACCAATGTATGAGGGTTCCATTTCTTCCACATGCTCACCAAAACTTGGTGTATCTGTGGTTTTTCATTTCAGCCTTCTGGTGGGGCTGTTAACGGTATTTCATTTTTATCACTTTTAACTAAATTCCGTATTTCATTTGGATTTCACTAGTTTTCCAACTAACATTCTTTTATTGTTCCAGGAAATCATTCAGGATATCACATTACATTTAGTCATCATGTTTCCTCTGGTCTGTGAATGTTTCTCAGCATTCTTTGTCTTTAATGAGCTTGACGGTTTTGAGGATTACTGGTCATATACTTTTTAGAATATCCCTTAATTTGGGGTTCTGTAGTCATTTTTCTCATTGTTAAACTGGACTTATGAGTTTTGGGGAAGAATATCAGCTTGGTGAAGCGTCTTTTTCATTACATCATATTAGAGGTGCCAGTTATCAACATTACTTATCAACAATGATGTTAACCTTGATCAACTCATCGAGGTAGTGTTTGCCAGCTTTCTGCAATGCATACTTTTTTTTTCTCCCGTTCCATTCTCTACTCTTTGGAAGTAAGTCACTAAGTGAAGCTCATACTCGAGGAGGGTGAGAGTTAAACTTTACCTCCTGGAGATGGAGGCATTTTGATTTCAATTCACATTGTCTTGATGATTAAGGAAGTTGAGTACCTTTTCATATACTTATTGGCCATTTGGATATCCTTAATTTATGAAGTGTCACTTAAATCTTTTACCGTTTTTCTCTTGGATCATCTGCCTATTTGTAAGAGTTCTGGATTCAAGTATTCTGGATACAAGTCCTGAGTCTACTGTTATATATATATGACATATACATAGTACATGTGTATTTATATTCTCCGACTCTATAGACTGCATTTTACTCTTTTAAAGATATCTTTTAACAACACACAAAAAAGACATCAAAATGATAGCACTAAATTCATACCTATACATAATTATACTGAATGTAAATGGACTAAATGCACCAATGAAGAGACAGAGAGTGGCAGAATGGATTAAAAAACACAATCCGTCTATATGCTACCTACAAGAGACACACCTTAGACTTAGAAACACAAACAAACTAAAACTCAAAGGATGGAAACAATATATCAAGCAAACAACAATCAAAAAAGAGCAGGAGTGGCAATATTAATTTCTGACAAAATAGACTTGAAAGTTAAAGCCATCATAAAGGATAAGGACAGACACTATATAATGATTAAAGGGACAATATACCAAGAAGATATAACCATATTAAATATTTATGTATCCAATGACAGGGCTGCAAGATACATAAAACAAACTCTATCAGCAATGAAAAGTGAGATAGACAGCTCCACAATACTAGTAGGAGACTTCAACACACCACTTTCGGTGAACGACAGGACATCCAGAAAGAAGCTCAACAAAGACATGGAAGATCTAAATGCCACAATCAAACAACTTGACCTCATAGACATATACAGAACACTCCACCCAACAGCAACCAAGTGTAATTCCTTTTCTAGCGCACATGGAACATTCTCTAGAATAGACCACATATTAGGTCGTAAAGCAAGCCTTAGCAGAATCCAAAACATCGAAATATTACAAAGCATCTTCTCTGACCATAAGGCCATAAAAGTGGACATCACTAACAGAAAAGGCAGGGAAAAGAAGTCAAACACTTGGAAACTGAACAATACCCTGCTAAAAAAAGACTGGATTACAGAAGACATTAAGGATGGAATAAAGAAATGCATAGAATCCAATGAGAATGAAAACATGTCCAATCAGAACCCTTGGGACACAGTGAAAGCAGTGCTCAGAGGTCAATTTATATCAATAAATGCACATACAAAAAGAAGAAAAGGCCAAAATCAAAGAATTATTCCTACAACTGGAACAAACAGAAAGAGAGCAACAAAAGAAACACTTAGGCACCAGAAGAAAACAAATAATAAAACTTATAGTAGAACTAAATGACATAGAGAAAAGAAAAAAAAAAACAATTGAACGAGTTAACAAGACCAAAAGCTGGTTTTTTGAAACTATCAACAAAACTGATAAACCATTGGCCAAAATGACAAGAGAAAAACAGGAGAGAAAGCAAATAACCCGAATAAGAAATGAGATGGGCGATATTATGACAGACCCAACTGAAATTAAAAGAATCATATCAGATTACTATGAAAAATTGTATTCTAACAAATTAGAAAACCTAGAAGAAATGGATGAACTCCTAGAAACACACTACCTACCTAAACAAACAGAGGTAGAACAACTAAATAAACCCATAACAAAAGAAGAGATTGAAAAGGTAATCAAAAAACTCCTAATAAAAAAAAAAAAGTCCCGGCCCAGACAGCTTCACTGCAGGGTTCTACCAAACTTTCAGAGAAGAGTTAACACCACTACTACTAAAGGTATTTCAGGGCATAGGAAAGGACGGAATACTCCCAAACTAATTCTATGAAGCCACCATATCCCTGATACCAAAACCAAGTAAAGAAAAAAAGAAAATTACTGACTTATATCCCTCATGAACCTAGATGCAAAAATCCCCAACAAAATTCTAGCCAATAGATTTCAACAACATATCAAAAAAATAATTCACCATAACCAAGTGGAATTCCTACCAGGTATGCAGGGATAGTTCAACATTAGAAAAACAATTAATGTAATCCATCATATAAATAAAACAGAAGAAAAGAATCACATGATTTTATCAATTGATGAAGAAAAGGCATTTGACAAAGTTCAACACCCATTCATGATAAAAACTGTCAGCAAAATAGGAATCGAAGGAAAATTCCTCAGCATAAAGGGCGTTTATACAAAGCAAATAGCCAACATCATCCTAAATGGAGAGAGCCTGAAAGCATTCCCCCTGAGATCCAGAACCAGACAAGGATGCCCTTTATCACCACTCTTATTCAACATTGTGCTGGAGGTCCCAGCCAAAGCAATTAGGCTAAATAAAGAAATAAAGGCCATCCACATTGGCAAGGAAGAAGTTATCTCTATTTGCAGATGAAATGATCTTATACACAGAAAACCCTAAGGAATCCTCAAGAAACTACTGAAACTAATAAAAGAATTCAGCAGAGTATCGGGATACAAGATAAACATACAAAAATCAGTTGGATTCCTCCACCCCAACAAAAAGAACATCAAAGAGGAAATCACCAAATCAATGCCATTTACCGTAGCCCCCAAGAAGATAAAATACGTAGGAATGACCAGAGATGTAAAAGACTTATACAAAGAAAACTACAAAACACTTCTGCATGAAACCAGAAGAAAGCTACATAAGTGGAAAAACATACCTTGCTCACGGATAGAAGACTTAACATTATAAAAATGTCTATTTTACCAAAAGCGATCTATAGATTTAATGCAATCCCAATCCAAATCCCAACGACATTCTTTAATGAGATGGAGAAACAAATCACCAACTTCATATGGAAGGGAAAGAGGCCCTGGATAAGTAAAGCATTACTGAAAAAGAAGAACAAAGTGGGAGGCCTTACTCTACCTGATTTTAGAACCTAATATACTGCCACAGTAGTCAAAACAGCCTGGTACTGGTACAATAACAGATACATAGACCAATGGAACAGAATTGAGGATCCAGACATAAATCCATCCACATATGAGCAGTTGATATTGGACAAAGGCCTCAAAACAGTTAAATGGGGCGGAAAAGACAGTCTTTTTTAACAAATGGTTCTGGCATAATTGGATAAAAACCACCTGCAAAAAAAAGAAACGACCCTTGCCTCATGACGTGCACAAAAACGAGCTCAAAATGGATCAAAGACCTAAATATAAAATCTAAAACAATAAAGATCATGGAAGAAAAAATAGGGACAGCGTTAGGCGCCCTAATACACGGCATAAACAGTATACAAAACATTACTAACAATGCAGAAGAAAAATTAGATAACTGGGAGCTCCTAAAAATCAAACACCTATGCTCATCCAAAGACTTCACCAAAAGAGTAAAAAGATTACCTACAGACTGGGAAAAAGTTTTCAGCTATGACATTTTTGATCAGGGCCTGATCTCTAAAATCTACATGATACTGCAAAAACTCAACTGCAAAAACACAACCCAATTAAAAAATGGGCAAAAGATGTGAACAGACACTTCACGTAGCTAACAGATACATGAGGAAATGCTCATGATCATTAGCCATTAGAGAAATGCAAATCAAAACTACAACGAGATTTCATCTCACTCCAGTGAAGCTGGCATTAATCCAAAAAACACAAAATAATAAATGTTGGAGAGGCTGTGGAGAGATTGGAACACTTATACACTGCTGGTGGGAATGTCAAATGGTACAACCACTTTGGAAATCGATTTGGAGCTTCCTTGAAAAGCTAGAAATAGAACTACCATACGATCCAGCAATCCCACTCCTTGGAATATATCCTAGAGAAAAAAGAGCCTTTACACGAACAGATATATGCACACCCATGTTTACTGCACCACTGTTTACAATAGCAAAAAGATGGAAGCAACCAAGGTGCCCATCAATGGATGAATGGATAAATAAATTATGGTATATTCACACAATGGAATACTATGCATTGATAAAGAACAGTGAGGAATCTGTGAAACATTTCATAACATGGAGGAATCTGGAAGGCATTATGCTGAGCAAAATTAGTCAGCTGTGAAAGGACAAATATTGTATAAGACCACTATTATAAGAACTCGAGAAATAGTTTAAACAGAGAAGAAAATATTTTTTGATGGTTACGAGAGGGGGGAGGGAGGGAGGGTGGGAGAGGGGTATTCACAATTTAGATAGTAGATAAGAACTACTTCAGGTGACAGAAAGACAACACACAATACAGGGGAGGTCAGCACAACTGGACTAAACCAAAAGCAAAGAAGTTTCCTGAATAAACTGAATGCTTCAAAGGCCAGCGTAGCAGGGCCAGGGGTCTGGGGACCACGGTTTCAGGGGACATGTAAGTCAATTGGCATAATAAAAGCTATTAAGAAAACATTCTGCATCCCACTTTGGAGAGTGGCGTCTGGGGTCTTAAACGTTAGCAAGCAGCCATCTAAGATACATCAATTGGTCTCAACCCACCTAGATCAAAGGAAAATGAAGAACACCAAGGACACAAGGTAATTATGAGCCCAAGAGACAGAAAGGGCCACATAAACCAGAGAGGACATCAGCCTGAGACCAGAAGAACTAGATGGTGTCCAGCTACAACCAATGACTGCCGTGCCAGGGAACACAATAGAGAACCCGTGAGGGAGCAGGAGAGCAGTGGGATGTAGACCCCAAATTCTCATAAAATGACCAGACTTAATGGTCTGACTGAGACTAGAAGGACCCCGGTGGTCATGGCCCCCTGACCTTCTTTGGCCCAGGACAGGAACCATTCCCAAAGCCAACTCTTCAGACAGGGATTGGACTGGACAACGGGTTGGAGAGGGATGCTGGTGAAAAGTGAGCTTCTCGGATCAGGTGGACACTTGAGACTATGTTGGCATCTCCTGCCTGGAGGGGAGATGAGAGGGTAGAGGGGGTTAGAAGCTGATGAAATGGACACGAAAATAGATACTGGAGGGAGGGAGCGGGCTGTCTCATTGGGGGTGGGAGGAGCAATTGGGAGTGTGTAGCAAGGTGTATATAAGTTTTTGTGTGAGAGACTGACTTGATTTGTAAGCTTTCACTTAAAGCACAATAAAAATTAAAAAAGGTATATTTTAATAAGCACATATTCTGAATTTTAATGAAGTCCAATTTATTAGTTATTTATTTTGTAATTAGTGCTTTTGTTGTCCAAATTAAGAAATATTTGTTAAATCAAACATCATAAATACATGTTATCCAAGATTTATTGTTTACCTTTCACATTTTGGTTGACAATCTACCTGGCATTTATTTTTGTGTATGTGAGATGTAGGGATAAAGATTCGCTTTTTGTCATTTTTTCATCCAATTGGCCGGCAGTATTAAGAAGACAATTCTTTCATTGTACACTGCAGTGGTATATTTGTGATAAATTAAGTGACAGACAAATGTGTTAGTCTATTTATGGACTCTATTATGTTCTCTCTCTCTCTCTATATATATATATGTTCCATGGAAACCCTGGTGGCATAGTGGTTGAGTGCTACGGCTGCTAACCAAGAGGTTGGCAGTGCAAATCTGCCAGGCGCTCCTTGGAAACTCTATGGGGCAGTTCTACTCTGTCCTATAGGGTCGCTATGAGTCGGAATCGACTCGATGGCAGTGAGTAGTGGTATTATGTTCCATTGATGTATTTCTCTGTCCTTGCGTTAGTACATACCATACTGTATTAATTATCATAACTTTATATTAGATCTAGATATATGTTAGTTTAGGTCCTCCAACTTCATTCTTTTTCAAAATGTCTTTCTTAGCTGTTGGGCCATTTGCATTTACATATACATTTTAAAATCAGCTTTTCAATTTCCACAAGTAATTTAAAATTAATTTGTCAATTCCACAAAATTCCTACTAGAATTTTGATTGGCAATGTAATGAATTTATAGAACAATTTGGAGATAATTATCTTTACACAACTGTCTTCTAATCCATAAACAAGATTTCTCCTTCGTTTTTAGCTCTTTAATTTCTCTCAATAATGCTTTTGAGTTCTTTGTATTAGTCTTGCATATAGTTTTTTTTTAGATTTATTCCATGTATAAGATGCATTTGATGCTACTGCAAATGGGTTTTATATATAATTTTTTTATTGCTAGCATATAGAAATACAATTATTTTTCTACCTTCATCTTGTGTCTGCCTAGTGGCCCTGCTATACTTATTATCCATAAATTCTTTTTAAATTTTGTATGTGCACAATTGTGCACAATGTTAATGACAGCATTATTTATTTCCAATCCTTTAATGCCTATATTGTTTTCCATGCATTATTTCACTGGCTAGAACTTGGAGTAAATTTTTAAATTGGGATGTAACAGATATCCTCATCTTGTTCCCATCTCAGAGGGAGGATTGCAGTGTTTCATCAAATATAATGTTTGCAGTAGGTTTTCATTATACCATTTATGAGATTAAAGATCTTTTATCACAAATTTGTTGAGTTTCCATAATAGATGTTTTATTAATTTTTTTTTCTGCACCTGACATTAGCATATATTTCTTTTGCTATATTATGTTGGAAACCCTGGTGGCATAGTGGTTAAGAACTATGGCTGCTAACCAAAAGGTCAGCAGTTCAAATCCACCAGGCACTCCTTGGAAGCCCTATCGGGCAGTTCTACTCTGTCCTATAGGGTCACTATGAGTCGGAATCCACTTGACGGCAATGGGTTTTTTTTTTTTTTGGTTTTATATTATGCTAATATAGTGTGTTAAGACACAGTTTGCGAACCCCTGATCTATAGTGATACCCGTTTTTCATTCCTGATGTTGATATTTTATGCCTTCTCTCTTTTTTTCTTGATCAGACTTGATAAGGCTTTATCAATTTTACTATCTTCAAAGTACCAACTTCTGAATTTATTAATTTTCTCTATTTCATATTTTCTATTATATTTTCATTTGCACTTATTATATCCTTCTACTTTATTTGTATTTAATTTTCTGTTATTTTTCTAACTACTTGTGGTGGGTACTTAGGTCATTGATTTTAAATTTTCATTTTCTAACATACGCATTTTCAGTTTTTGATATATGTATTGAGCCCTGGTGGCACAGTGGTTAAGTGCTTGGCTGCCAAATGGAAGGTTGGTGGTTCAAAACCACCAGCTGCTCTGTTGGAGAAAGATGTGGCAGTTGCTTCTGTAAAGATTACAGAGCTGGAAACCCTATGCAGCCGTTCTACTCTGTCCTATAGGGTTACTATGAGTCAGAATCAACTCATCAGCAATGGTTTGTCTTTGGGGGCGGGTATTTAAGTCTATACATTTCCCTTTAAATTTAGCATTGCATCATCTCATGATTTTCAATATATTTTCATTATCGATCAGTTCAAAATATTTTATACACCAAAGAGGATATTCAAATGGCCAAAAATCCCATAAAAAATGTTCAACATCATTAGCCACTAACCCACCCCAACCCCACTAGGGAGAGACAAATCAAAACCACAGTGAGATATCCCCATTAGAATGGCAATGATTTTAAAAAAAAAAAAAAGGGAAACAACAGGAGTTGGCAAGCTTGTGGAGAAACTGGAACCCTTATCCATTGCTGGTGGGAATGACATATGGTACAGCCACTGTAAAAAAAGCTTTTGATGGTTCATAAAAAAGTTGAACAAAGAACAACTATATGACCCAGCAATCCCAATTTTAGGTAAATACCCAGAAGAAGTGAAGGTGGAAACACAAATGGCAACCTGTACACCATTGTTCACTGCAGCACTTTTCACAATGGCCAAAAGGTGAAAACAACCAAAATATCTATCAATAGATAAACGCATAAACAAAATGTGGTATATACATACAATGGAATATTATGCAGCCATAAAGAGAAATGAAGTTCTGAGGCATGCCACAACATGGATGAATCTTGAATATATGCTGAGCGAAGTCAGTCAGCCACAAAAGGACATAAACTGCATGATATCACTTATATGAAATAAACATATATTGAAACCAAAGATTATTAGTGGTTACCAGGGGTGGGAGGGAGGCAGAAAGGAAGAGTTTTTACTTGGGGGGCATTGAGTTTATGTTAATTGTGGTAGAATATTTTGGAAAAGGATAGTGATAAAGGTCGATAACATGAAAAATGTAAGCAGTCACTGAATTGTAAATGTGAAAAGTTTTTGTATTGGTGAATGTTTTATTACATATATTTTTACCACAATAAAAACATTTTATAATAGATGTTTTTGTTTGTTTCTTGGGAATTTTTCAGTTATATTTTGCTATGGTGAGAGAACATATTCTGTATTATTTCACTCATTTAAGATTTGTTGACTTGCTTTATGACCCAGAATATCACCAATACTGGTACCTATTTATTGTTAGTAGACGCTAATCTTTATTCTGCGGTTGTTGGAGGCAGTGTTCTAGGTATGTAAACTAAGCCAGTTTTGGGAATTTTATTCTTCAAATCCTTTATTTCCTCTTTATTTTCTGTTTACTTGCTTTATCGGCTAACAAGAGGGTTATATCAATACTTTCCACTATACTGTGAATTTATCTATTTTTCTTATTCAATTTTAAAACTGTTATATATATTAATGATAGATATACCTTTATATCATTACGGAATTTCCTCTTCATGGTTATACCTAACTTAAAAGGGAGTCTCAGAAAGTAATTTAACTGTGGGCCCAGGAAGAAGAGGAAAGGGATTTGTTGAATAGCTAGGCAATCTCTGTCATATTGGACAACATGAAATGTTGGTGAGGATATGAATTAAGTAGAACTCTATCCCCTGATGGCAGGAATACAAACTATTGTAACTACTTTGGAAAATAATTTGGCAATATGTACATCAGGAGACAAGTTCAATAATGTTTTAAAGGCCACAAAACTAGAAACAACTAAAGGCTAAAGAAAAACAAATTGTAATTATTCACACAATGGGATATAATGTAGAACAAATAAATGAAGAACATCTACATCTAACATAGCGCATGAACCATAGAAATAAAATATTGAGTAAAGAAGCAAATAAAAAACACCGTTATAGATTATACTATTTTCATTAAGTTCAAAAACGAACGAAGCTAAACAATTATACAAAGGGAAAGATTAATACAAAATTCAAGACAGTGGCTGCTTCTTTGGAGAGGCAAGAGCATGAGATGGGGAAGAGCTCACAGCAGGTCTTGGTTAATAATATTCTAGTTTTTTAACTGTATGATTTCATGCGTTCATTTTATGATTGTTTCATGGATTTAAAATACATAATATATTCTGTCTGATAAAAATTAATAATAAAAATTTAAAATGATAAATTATGAGAAAAAAACAAGTTAGGAAACAAAAACTTCATATACAAACATCTTTTTGGGGGACCTTGGCTCTGATGAAGAGGGAGTTGTGCATGGAAGTGGATGTAGGTTGAGGATAAATTTTACTATTTTCTTCAATACTGGGAGAGGCTAGAGCATGTCTGAATGCTGATGCAATGATCCAATAGAGAGGATCAGTTTGAATTTGCAGGAGAGAAAAAGGAGTACTGATAGAATCGCATCCTTGAGAAGGAAGACAAAGACATGCAAGGATAGCTATTGGCAGGAGGGGAAAAAAAGCACTCCATTGTAACAGGAGAGGAACAGACCAGAAGGGCCGCAAATGCTTGCTTCTAGTAAAGCTCTGACTTCCAAATCCAAACATCGATTCTTTTAAAAATGTAAAGAGCTACAAGGAAAATGCCTCAGTGCCACCTGTGACTGATTGACTTCATTAGGTAGTTTCATTACCAGGTGTGAAAGCAAAGCTTGTTTCCTGGCTTCACGTTGTAGGAAAAGAAAAGGCTCACTTAGACATTGATGGTCTCCAAGCACTTTCAACCTTGACTTGCAGATTCTCTGACGGGCCCTTAGCTCTTTTCTCAGGCATCCTCTCTCTAAAGAAGGTGTTAAGACTGATTGTTTCCACTCTCTCTGAGACCCCCTCTCCTCTCTCATCAGAGCCTTGGCAAATGGAACTTAGGAACTCATTCCATGCTCCTCCTCCCAATACTATGAAAAAAAAAGCCCACTACATTAACATCTTCCTTTGCATTTTACAAGATTTCCTAAGAATAAGAGTAGAAAATAGTTAACAGAAACATTTTTAGGCCTTTTCCCAAGTGTTTTTCAGGTTCTGGGAGTATATGGGGCAACGCTTAACTTTACTGTGAGTTTGTGTTTCTAGGAGAAAAAAGGTACTTACAATCAGGGGTGGATTAACCAGTAAGCAACGTACACACGAGTTTACTTGTGTTTACTTACTAATCTGCAGTGAACAATGTCACCTGAAACACAGGTGACATTGTTCACTGTGGATTAGTAAATATGCGCAAGTCAGCCTGTGTGTAAAATTAACAATTTGGGTACTTCCACAAAGACAATTTCGGGGAAGAGGAATTATATAAAAAAGAAAATTTGTTTTTAAAGTCAAGGAGTCTTCTTGTGTAGGTAATATAATGCACAGACCGTTAACAGTTGTGCTGTAGCTAGAGTGGTATTAAATATAAAAACCACAATATGTACACATTAGGCAGGAGTAGGCAGCAGGGCCTTGGAGAAATCATGCCAATTCAGGAGCTTACCTTCAGATTTCTAAATCCAGAATCTTGATTATGTAAAAGGTTGATCAACCATGGTTATCGGAAACTGATTACAAACAAATATCCTTTTTTTCATTTACAATTAATAAATTATATCTGACACAGTAACTGAAATTAGGCATTTGTTTAGTGCTTTAAGTACCATGCAAAAGAACAACTTTCAAGTTGCTTGATCTAAAATTAGGACAAACGGAAGTAGGAAAAGCTATCCTATTTAGATGGAGCGCAGGACTGCCTTTCTCCATGCTAGACATATATCTGCCTAGAAAATGAATGAGATTCTATGATCAACGTTTTCCCTAGCAGTGCTAGATACATAGGGCACTTTCTTGCTCTTTACCTTTTTCCTCTTGAGGGCCATCTGCCTAACCTGACACCTAAGAAAAGTCATAGCATTTGCTACATTGTAGTCCTTCCTAGTCTGAGCAAAACCAACAGGCCTGAAGTTTACAATTACAAACACAGAAGCAGCCTTACAGCACCCCTAAAACTGATCACTAACATTCTCATTTAAATGTCCCTCCTTTTTTCTATACAAGACACGACTTCCCCTTTCTTATTTCTTCTCCTTGATTCCAACATTGCATTTTTACTCTACACCAAGGCCTCCAACTTGGCCATACCAGTTGTAGCTGATGCAGGTACCCTTATTTCTTTAGTTGTCCCTTCCCTCCTATATAGCTCCCTGTCCAAGTCTGAGTTCCATTTGCCACCGTGAGTCCTACAATACTTCTCCTGATGGCCAAGCCCTGTGGTAGAGCTTCACACCAGACAATCCCATGCCCTTGCATATTTCACAGCATAAGTACAGAAGTCCTCTTTCATTTCTTGCTATTGATAACAGAGAGGTGTGAAATACAGTTCTTCTTAGGGACAATATAAAGATATAAACTGCTTCTATCCAATATCTTGGAATTCATGGCATGTATTCTGCCATGTTTACTCATATCTGTTCTTAAGCTGGTGCAGTTTTAGTGTAATTGGTCAGGTTACCAATTGTTACGACATAGTCCAATCTCGAGTACAGTCTTCAGACATTTACTTTGGACTTGGGTTTTTCCCCAATATCCTTATGGACACACAAACTCTGCTAGTGTTGATACAGGATACATTTTAAAGGGAGGGTATGATCACGGCTCTCAAAGAGATATGAAATGAATATGTGATGATTTTATTTAACTCATTCATTAATGAGGGAACCAGTAAGAAGTTTCAACTAGTTCAAAGAAGAATCCAAAGACATACGTATATGTCAATAAAGAATGCTGATTAATGATTCATAGATGCAAAACTGCTCAATATCCACAGAGTAATAAACTGCATTCCACCACATAAAATTTGCATTTCTATAAACAAGAATAATTTGCATTATTATCAGTTTTCTACACCTTGCAGAATTGTAAAAGAACTCAAATAAAGGGGACTGAGATACGCTGGAAGGGTGCTTTCCTACTGCTGCTGTAACAAATCTCCACAAACAGAGGCTTAAAATAACTCAAATTTATTTTCTTACATCTGGATGTCAGAAACCCAAAATAGGTCTCACTGGGCTAAAATCAAGATGTCAAAAGGACTGAATTCTTTCTGGAGGCTCTAGGGGACAATCCATTTCCTTGCCTTTTCCAGTTTCCAGAGGCTGCCTACGTCTCTTGACTCATGGTCTGCAATCAGCAATTGCATCACTCCAACCTCAGGTTCCATGTTCAAATCTCCTTCTCTGACTTTAACTACTCTGCCTCTGTCTTTCCCTTATATGGACCCTTGTGATTACATTGGGCCCACCTAAAATATCCAGGATAATTCCTCGTTTCAAACTCTTTAACATGATCACATTTGCAAAGTTCCTTTTGCCTTGTATGGTGACACGTTAACAGGTTGCAGGCATTAGAACGTGGACATATTTGAGGGGCCATTATTCTGTCTAGCACAGTCCGCCCTCTGGCCCCCAAAGATGTATATCCTTTCCATATGCAAAATACACGTGTCTGTCAGTTTGTCGTACTGTGGGGATTTGTGTGCTGCTGTGATGCTGGAAGCTATGCCACTGGTATTCAGATACCAGCAGGGTCACCCATGGAGGACAGGTTTCAGCTGAGCTTCCAGACTAAGACAGACTAGGAAGAAGGACCCGGCAGTCTACTTCTGAAAAACATGAGCCAGTGAAAACCTTATGATTAGCACCGGAACACTGTCTAATATAGTGCTGGAAGATGAGCTCCCCAGGTTGGAAGGCACTCAAAAAGATGACTGGGGAAGAGCTGCCTCTGCAAAGTAGAGTCGACCTTAATGACGTGGATGGAGTAAAGCTTTCGGGACCTTCATTTGCTGACGCGGCATGACTCAAAATGAGAAGAAACAGCTACAAACATCCATTAAGAATCAGAACCTGGAATGTACGAAGCATGAATCTTGGAAAATTGGAAATAGTCAAAAATGAAATGGAACGCACAAACATCTACATCCTAGGCATCAGTGAGCTGAAATGGACTGGTATTGGCCATTTTGAATCGGACAATCATATAGACTACTATGCTGGGAATGACAACTCGAAGAGGAATGGTGTTGCATTCATCGTCAAAAAGAATATTTCAAGATCTATCCTGAAGTACAACACTGTCAGTGATAGGATAATATCCATACGCCTACAAGGAAGACCAGTTAAAATGACTATTATTCAAATTTACGCACCAAAAACTAGGGCCAAAGATAAAGAAATAGAAGATTTTTATCAGCTGCTACACTCTGAAATTGATCGAACATGCAATCAAGATGCATTGATAATTACTGGTGATTGGAATGCAAAAGTTGGAAACAAAGAAGGATCAGTAGTTGGAAAATATGGCCTTGGTGATAGAAACAATGCCAGAGATCGAATGATAGAATTTTGCAAGACCAACGACTTCTTCATTCCAAATACCTTCTTTCACCAACATAAATGGTGACTATACACATGGACCTTGACAGATGGAACACAAAGAAATCAAATTGACTACATCTGTGGAAAGACAATGGAAAAGCTCAATATCATCAGTCAGAAAAAGGCCAGGGGCCAACTGTGGAACAGACCATCAATTGCTCATATGCAAGTTCAAGCTGAAACTGAAGAAAATCAGAGCAACTCCACGAGAGCCAAAATATGACCTTGAGTATATCCCACCTGAATTTAGAGACCATCTCAAGAATAGATTTGACGCATTGAACACTAGTGACCGCAGACCAGGCGAGTTGTGGAATGACATCAAGGACATCATCCATGAAGAGAGCAAGAGGTCACTGAAAAGACAGGAAAGAAAGAAAAGACCAAGGTGGATGTCAGAGGAGACTCTGAAACTTGCTCTTGAGCGTCGAGCAGCTAAAGCAAAAGGAAGAACTGATGAAGTAAAATAACTGAACAGAAGATTTCAAAGGGCCTCTCGAGAAGACAAAGTAAAGTATTATAATGACATCTGCAAAAACCTGGAGATGGAAAACCAAAAGGGAAGAACACACTCGGTGTTTCTCAAGCATAAAGAACTGAAGAAAAAAAATTGAAGCCTCGAGTTGCAATAGTGAAGGATTCCATGGGGGGAAATATTAAACAACGTAGGAAGCATCAAAAGAAGATGGAAGGAATACACAGAGTCATTATACCAAAAAGAATTAGTCGATGTTCAACCTTTTCAAGCGGTGGCATATGATCAGGAACCGATGGTACTGAAGGAAGAAGTCCAAGCTGCTCTGAAGGCACTGGCAAAAAACAAGGCTCCAGGAATTGATGGAATATCAATTGAGATGCTTCAAGAAACAGATGCAGCGCTGGAGGTGCTCACTCGTCTATGCCAAGAAATATGGAAGACAGCTTCCTGGCGAACTGATTGGAAGAGATCATATTTATGCCTATTCCCAAGAAAGGCGATCCAACCAAATGTGGAAATTATAGAACAATATCATTAGTATCAGACGCAAGCAAAATTCTACTGAAGATCATTCAAAAATGGCTGCAGCAGTATATCGACAGGGAACTGCCAGAAATTCAGGCTGGTTTCAGAAAAGGACATGGAACCAGGGATATCATTGCTGATGTCAGATGGATCCTGGCTGAAAGCAGAGAATACCAGAAGGATGTTTACCTGTGTTTTATTGAATATGCAAAGGCATTTGACTATGTGGATCATAACAAACTATGGATAACACTGCGAAGAATGGGAATTCCAGAACATTTAAGTGTGCTCATGAGGAACCTTTACATAGATTAAGAGGCAGTTGTTCGGATGGAACAAGAGGATACTGATTGGTTTAAAGTCAGGAAAGGTGTGTGTCAGGGTTGTATCCTTTCACCATACCTATTCAATCTGTATGCTGAACAAATAATACGAGAAGCTGGACTATATGAAGAAGAACGGGGCATCAAGATTGGAGGAAGACTCATTAACAACCTGTGTTATGCAAATGATACAACCTTGCTTGCTGAAAGTGAAGAAGACTTGAGGCACTTACTAACGAAGATCAAAGACTACAGCCTTCAGTATGGATTACACCTCAACATAAAGAAAACAAAAATCCTCACAACTGGACCAATGAGCAACATCATGATAAACGGAGAAAAGATTGAAGTTGTCAAGGATTTCATTTTACTTGGATCCACAATCAATAGCCATGGAAGCAGCAGTCAAGAAATCAAAAGACGCATCTCACTGGACAAATCTGCTGCAAAGGACCTCTTTAAAGTGCTGAAAAGCAAAGATGTCACCCTGAAGACTAAGGTGCACCTGACCCAAGTCATGGTATTTTCAATCACATCATATGCATGTGAAAGCTGGACAACGAATAAGGAAGACCAAAGAAGAGTTGACGCCTTTGAATTGTGGTGTTGGCCAAGAATATTGAATATACCATGGACTGTCCAAAGAACGAACAAATCTGTCTCAGAAGTACAACCAGAATGCTCCTTAGAGGCAAGGATGGTGAGACTGTGTCTTACATACTTTGGACAGGTTGTCAGGAGGGATCAGTCCCTGGAGAAGGACATCATGCTTGGCAGAGTACAGGGTCAGCAGAAAAGAGGAAGATCCTCAACGAGGTGGATTGACACAGTGGCTGCAACAATGAGCTCAAGCATAACAACGATTGTAAGGATGGCGCAGAACCGGGCAGTGTTTCGTTCTGTTGTGCATGGGGTCGCTGAGTCGGAACCAACTCGAGGGCACCTAACAACAACAACATGCAAAATACATTTACTCTTCCAAAGTCCCCCAAATTCTCAGTCATTGCAGCATCAATTCAAGTCTAAAATCTCATCTAAGTCTTATCAACTCAAAAGTCTAAAAGCTCTATGGATGAGCCTCTGGGTATAATCCATCCTGGGACACACGTTTTTTCTGAACCTATTGGAATTTCTAGGTTGCCAGTTTCTTCAACACTAAGTCTGGGATATATGGGGCAAAAAAGAAAACCCAAGGAACTCACCTCTGTGTTGGTCCTCAGGTCTTGATGTCTATAGCAGATCTGCCTTCTTCTTTACATCTTTTAGAGTCTTCTGATGTTTGTTTGATATATACTGTCCAGGTTTTTTAGTTGTGTGAAGTGGGAGGGATAGGGAAAAGTAGGTTAAGGAGCCCTGGTGTCACAATGGTTAAACGTCTGGCTGCTAACCAGAGGTTGGCGGTTCAAACCCACCCAGTGGCTCTTCAGGAGAAAAGACCTGGCAATCTGCTCCTATAAACATTACAAAAAAAAAAAAAAAAAAGCAACAAACCTACTGCCATCGAGTCAATTCTGACTCATGGTGACCCTGTAGGACAGAATAGAGCTGCCCCATAAGGTTTCCAAGGCCGTAAGACTGCTACATCTTTCTCTGGCCCGTAAAGATCATCAGCCAAGGAAACCCTATGAGGAACTTCTACTCTGTCACATTGGGTCACTTATGAGTCAAAGACTGACTCGATAGCACCTAACAACAACAGGTCTACTCCATATTCCTAGATTCATAAGTCCAGGAACCATATTCACGAAAGCTATCTAAGATACTTTACATATGAATACCTATTTTTTGTGCTGTCAAATTCTGTATAGCAATACTTTTCTCCAACAAGGAGTTCCAGTTTGTTCCATTAGTCATCAGTATCTAAGCATATCTTAAAACTTCGATCGACAGCATAAAAAAAACACTTTACCTTATTGTAAGTACACCTCAGAGCATTTTGAAAAGGCTTCTATAGATGGTAAGGAGATCATATTTAATTTATTCAGGTCTTTAAAGCATTTTGGTTAATGGAGATTAAATTAAATTTTGAGAAATCCATGTTATCTTTTGAATTTATCTGGAATTTATTCTGTAAATTAATTAAAAATAATTATGGCCAATGCCAACCAACAGGTTGTCTAATCATTCATCATTAACTGAAAAAAGTATGGAATAAAAGCAGAGCCACTGATCAAAGTTAGGTGCCTCAATCTGAGAGTTTTTTTTTAAGGTTTGGCACCAGTCATGCATATAAGCTTGAGGAAGAAATCTTAGTGGGGCTTACATTCCAAGAATGGATGAATGAGTCACAAAATTTAGCCCAATTAGAGTATATTGGGGACAAATTATTTTTCTAGTTCTTTAAAGATACTGAGTATGTGCCAATTATCACAGAATGTATTAACTCCCAGGCATAGTGCTGTGTTGTGCTTCAAAAAGCAATGAGAAAATTAACGGGAAAAAAAAACATTTTAAATACTAAATCAAAGATAACTATGTATTGCTGAAGCATTTTCTTTTTTTAAGTTTTTATCTTGAAAAATATCACACATAAACATTGCCAAGAGTAACATAATGAATTTCCTAATACCTTTCACCTGCAGTCGTTACCATTTATCTGTCGATCTACTATCAATCTATCATCTATCTATCTGATTTTGTTTTCTCAAGTTATCACCAACAACATGACCCTATACCCCTAAATACTTTAGTATATGTATACTAGGGAAAAGGACTTTCTATTAACCAGTATTATCATCAAATTCAGGGCCTTCCACAACAATGTAATACTGTTAGGTAATAAAAAATTTAGGTAATATACCATCCATATTCAAATTTTGCCAATTGTACTAATAATGTTCTTTATATCACTTTTCCCCCCCACAACACTGTCCAGGATGACCATTGTATTTAGTTGTCATATCTCTTTAGTCTCTTTTGATATGGAATCATTCCTCATAGTATAGACTGATTGTTTTGGAGAATGACCCTCGATTTATGTTTTTCTAATGTTTCTCATTATTAGACTCAGGTCACCCATTTTGGGCAGGGATACTACACGTATGATGTCCTGTCGTTAGTGTTTCATAGCGGTTGCTACACAATGTCTGTTTGTTCCATTACTGGAGATGTTAACTTTGATCACTTGGAAGGGTGGTATCCATCACGTTTCTCTATTATAAATTTCTTTCGTATTTAATAAGAAACCTATGGGGAGATATTTTCAGACTGTGTAAATATACTGTTCTCCACCAAACTTTCAGCTAATGGAATTAATAGCCATTCATGATTCCTGTCTGAATAAATTTCCATAAGGTTGCAAGATGACCATTTTCTAACTCTGTTATTCCCTCCGTATTAGTTGGCACTCTACTACAAGGGAGAGCTTTCTTTCCTCCCTTATCTATTCCTATATTTGTCTGTTTATTTTGTATCACTATTAACTCATGAATTCTTAAGTTTATACAATGAGTTATACTTCATTTCTGTCATAATTCATTTTGTTGCTAAAGTTCCTCATACTTGGTTAGCATGAGCCCCTTTAGTCCAGCTTCTATGTCTTTCTGAAATGACATTCTCTATTTTTAAGTGCATCCTTACTTTGTGGCACAGAAATAAATGTTCCAGGTTCGTCTTGTGTTTTCTTTGCCCCAGTCCTGGAACCCACTATTTCCTCTTTCAATGGAGAACGGTATTTAGAAACCAAGATTAGGGCACTAGTTGTCACATGATATTGCTAACTCAAATCCAATCTCTTGCCTTCTCCCAATTCATGTTCTATCTCACTTATTCTAAAACGAGAAAACCCTGGATTCCAATAACATCAACATATATTTTTTTTAATTTCTATAATACATAAAAATAGTTTCAGAACTGTATACCCATATTGCTATGGAAAACAAACAGGAAAAAGTTCGAGATTTTTTCCCAGTTCTGTTTTGTTTTTAGACTGAAGGCAGATAGTCAAAGTACTGTGCTCAAATTTAGTTTGATTAATTTTTTCTTTCTCTGTAGACTGGGAGCCCTGGTGGCGTACTGGTTAAGAGCTACGGTTGCTAACCAGGAAAGGTTGGAAGTTCGAATCCACCAGCCACATCTTGAAAATCTTATGGGCAGTTCTACTCTGTCCTGTGGGGTCACTATAAGTCAGAATTGACTTGACAGCAACAAGGTCTGTAGATTAGGTTATTTGTTTGAAAAACAGTTCTGTTTATATTTACTTTTAGTGTTTTTAATCCGTGCTTATTGATTCGATGTTAGTCTTACATATGTAATACATTAACAAATTTCCCAAAGCAAAAACTATACAAAAACACGCTCAAAGAAATGTCATTCTTTCTCCTAGCTATTATATCTTGATCTCAGCCATCCTCATAGGTAACTAATTTCATTCATTTCTGATGATCCTTCTTGTAAAAATAAGCAGATATGTTATTATTCCTCTTGCATCTTATACATAAGCACTGTATAACATATACACTTCTGTACTTTATATATATTTTTTACTTAACGGCATATCCTGAAAATCACAACATTATCAGTTCGTGGAGATTATCCTCATTCTTTTCTATAGTTGCACAGTACTATAGTGGCGTGGATGTACCATACATAGTTTATTCAGCCATCTCCTATGTATAAGCATTTAGTTGTTTTCGATATTTGCATTTGCAAATAATATACTACAGTAATTAACCTAGTGCATATGTATTTTTGTATTACTGGAGGTATAAAACGATTTTAAAATTGGTTTAGTTACATGGTTTATAAAAGTTAAAAATAAATCTTGAGTTGCTCGTGTTGGAACTTTAAGAAATCCAAGCCAAATAATAACAACAACAATATTCACCTACCTGCAATTCTAATTCAATTCAGAGATAGACAAGAAGGAGTAAGGCGTGTTAAGACCAAAGTACCAGCTTTATTACCGATAAATCTGATATTGGAGAAGACGGTTATAGGACAGCTTTTGGTGCCCCAGGCCAAATCCCTTCAGCCCACCTCCAATTTTAGCTTAAATAATTGCCATGGCCTGACAACATCCTACCTCAGTCACCCATATTTTCTGTGAAGTCCCTGGAGCTCACTCAGCAGTCTAGCAGAGAAGTCAGAGAATACAGTAGTTCCTAGGGGTCATCCCTCAAACAATGGAATGAGTACAGCAGTTGGTGGACAAACGCCTCATCTGAGAGGAACAATTCTAATGTACTCTACATGGTTACTCACAGGGCTCCCAGAGGGATTGAGCCCCAGTGGCCCACATCAGTTACAAGGCCAATAACATATCCTTTATTAATTTTTCTTCCTCCACTGTCCCATTCTACTCATTCCCTCACTCCTGATTTCTGGAATCAACTCTCAAGTAAGCTATCTACATCCAAGTCCTTGTCTCAGACTCCCCTTTGGGGCTGGGGTGGGGCAACAGAACTAAGACACTGGCTTAGATGTGCAGCCCTTAGATGTTGTCTTAGGTATCTAGTGCTGCTATAACAGAAATACCACAAGTGGATGGCTTTAAGAAAGAGAAATTTATTCTCTCACAGTCTAGGAGGTTAGAAGTCCAAATTCAGGGTGCCAGCTCTAGGGGAAGGCTTTCCCTCTCTCTTGGCTCTGGGGAAGGTCCTTGTTATTAATCTCCCATGGTTGAGGAGTTTTCAGGGTAGGGACTCTGGGTCCAAAGGATGAGCTATTCTCCTGGCTCTTGTTTCTTGGTGATATGAGGTCCCCATGTCTCTCTGCTTGCTTCTCTCTTTTATATCTCAAAAGATATTGGCTTAAAACCCAACCTAATCTTGTAGATGGAGTCTTGCCTCATTAACATAGCTGCTGCTAATCTCATCTCATTAACATCACAGAGATAGGATTTACAACACATAGGAAAATCACATCAGGTGACAAAATGATAGACAATCACACAATACTGAGAATCATGGCCTAGCCAAATTGACATATTTTGGGGGGATACAATTCAATCCATGACAGATGTGGAACACCAATATTAAAATGATTTACCCACCCAAGCAGGTGTTGCTGGACCATGCAATGACTGCCATAGAGGTTCCTATCTCTCTAAAGCATCTGGTATGGGTAAGAAGAACATAAAGTATGCAGCAGGTCAGTTGGCTTAAAAGACAAGAGACTGAGCTACCCCTGAACAATTTCTCTCCAAAATTTAGCAACTAGATAATTAACCACATCTCTTTTGGTATGTTTTAGTGTAGGAAAAGAAGTCAGTAAGTGTAACGAACAGCCTCCTCATAAAAATCATAACAGTGGAGATGGAATGTTCCTCCCTAATAACTTCTAATCAAAATCCTAGGGAATAAATCATCTAACATGTACAAGACACCAATGAATATGACCAGGTCTGCCTTCAAGAAATGTAATGGGGAGCTAAAGTTTCTGTTTTTCTTAATAAACTTTTTTACAGGGACACAACAAGATTAGCTTTTCACACAACAAGGTAGACCCATAGAACAATCATCTAGAACAAGATATAGGATATTACCAGAGCCCCAGAAACCCCTCTCATGCCTCCTCCCAGATACTATCCCCCAAATGTAACTACTGTTTGACTTCTACCACCAGAAATTGGTGCTGCCTGCTTTTAAGCTTCTTATAAATGGAATCATACAGTATATAGTCTTTTGTGTTTGACTTCCGCTGTTTAACATTATGTCTGTGAGATCTACTGAAGTTACTTGCAGCTGTGGTTCATTTTTACTGTTGTATAGTGTTCCATTGTATGACTATACTACAATTTATTTTTCATTTTACTGTTAATAGTCATTTGGATTGTCTCCAATTTTGAATATTATGAATAATTCTGCTATAATGGTTTTGTACATCTTTTGGTACATATATGTATGCATTTATGTTGGAGCTCCTAGCAGTAGAATGGCTGCTGGGTCATAGGGTATGTGTATGTTCAACTTTAGTAAATATTACCAAACAGCCATCCAAAGTTGTACTAATTTACACTCCCTACCAGCAATACTTCTTTGTGGTTTTAACTTGCATTTCCTTGATGACTCATGAGGTTCTGCACATTTTCATATGTTCACTGTACATTAGATATCATTTTTTGATAAGGGCTTACCCAGATTTTTTACCCATTTTTCTTTTAGGTTTCTAGTCTTTTGTTATTTTTGTTATTCAGTAAGTATTTTTTATAAATTCTAGAAATGAGTCTTTTGATATATATATCTGCTGTGGCCTGCCTTTTTTATACTGTTAATTGTGACTGATGAATAGAAGTTCATAATTTAAATGAATTCAAATTTATCAATAAATTCCTTTATATAGTTTTTTTTTTTGAGTCCTGCATAAGAAATCTTTGCCTACCCCCCAAGTTTATCAAGTTATCTGATATAAACTCTGTAGTTTTACCTTTCATACTCAGGTCTAAGATCCACCTAGAAGTTGACTTTTTAGTGGTGTGAGGTAGAGATTCATTATCTTGCCATATAGATATCTAAATTTCCCAGCACCATTATTCAAAAGGCCATCCTTTTCCTATACCATAGCACTGTCCTCTCCAACGTATACTCAGTATCATATAATATAAGGTGAGTCTGTTTCTGGATTCCAGTAGGTTCTGTTGGTATATGTGTTTCTCCTTGCACCAATACAATACTGTCTTTATTACTGTAGCTTGGTATCTTGATATCTGGTAGTTTAAGTCTTCTAAAAGCTCCCTTTAAGTATACTACTAAATTAATCAAAACTCAAACGTCATTTTTCTCAATTGTCTTTTTCCTAGACAAGACTACTGAGAAATTGTTGAAGTGGTTTAAGTATTTTATCCCCACAAGTATCCCTAAACTATACTAAAGAGATTCTAAATGCAGAAAACTAAAGAAGGCCGCAAATCATAAATATGAAGCTAGCTGGTAACTGGCTTTGAGAATCCTTCCAGCTCTGGGGGAAAAGGTACGTATCAGAACTGGTCTTCAGTATGATCATATCACAGGCTGGGTTCCCTGGAAAGCAGACTCTGAGACAGAGATTAATATGCAAGAGGTTTATTAGAGAGTGCCCTGTGGGATCAACACCTGTAGCAATGAAGGGAAAGAGAGAGGAGAGGAGGGGAGGGGAGGGGAGGGGAGAGAAGGGAACAGAACAGAACAGAATGGAAGGGAAGAAAGCATCGATAAGCAGAGAGAGAGGGAAGTTGGGCTGCAAGGCAGCTTCAAGGGAAGCCTCATTTGACCCCACCAGGAATCCTGAAGCAGAAATGACCCTTCAGAGTTGTCAGGACTTGGGCAAGGGAGAGGGCCCTTACATCCTCTCATCAATCAGTCGTTACACGTGGGCCACCTGGAAGGGGGGCACCACCTTAGGAAAGGTAGCTGTCTTCCACAGAAGCATTCCTGTAGGGGTGGGGGGTGACAGCTGAGGAGTTCTTCTAGGCAGCACACCCAGCAGCTGGAGGTACAAGTCTTTCATTTCTGTAGTGGGAATGCTATAGCACATCACAGTGTCCACCACAGACCAGATACACCTAGATTAAGGAGATTTGTAAAATAATTCTCCTCATCTACTCCCTTTTGCCTTAAATCTTTTTTGGGATAAAGCTTTTTACATTCTCTACTATAACAAATACCGTATTGGATTAATCTTATTTCTCTAATAAGGATAATAATATCTAATAATAAGAATAAGAATATTTAATAATAAGAAAATGTCTGTCTTCCCTGAATCTTTGAGATTTTTAAAGTTTTTGTGTCTCCACTATCTACCACAGTGCCTGGCTGAGAGTAAGCATTCAGTTATTATTTGATGAAAGGATAAACTCAAATGTATAAATGATTGAATGAAGTTAACAAAAATATGCTGATTAATAGATATATATCAGTAGGGATAGATTCTAGTGCCTATCCAGAGGATCTGTCTTCACACCTATTTAAATCTATATTTTTATCTGTGATAAAGAGGAATATGTAGCAAGTAAATGTTCCATTCGTGAGCACCATGAAACTAAAAAGGACAGCAACTTCTTTGGATGACAGAGTCAGGATTCAAAAAGAATGAAAACAGACTAAAATAAGGCTCTAGATCTAATAAGATGAAATTTAAGAGGAATTGGTATGAGGGGCTGTGAGTGGATGAACAGGTTTTCAGCTGGCAAGGCAGAAGTACGGGAGAAAGACTCAGGGCTTTAGATGACTACAAGATGAACAAAAGTCAACACCATTATGTGGCTACAACAAATGCCAGTATCATCTTAGATGTCATGAGTAGAGATATCATCTAGAAGCCAGGAAGCAATGGCCCTGTTCTAGGCCATACTATATATCACCCCTGATTTCAGTTCCAAGCACTGCCGTTGGAATATAAGGACCCAGACAATTCAGAATACATTTGGAAGAAATCAAGTAAGATGGTGGAAGGACTCTTAAATATGCAATATGGCCAGTGAATAAGGGAGGTTAAGGGAAAGTCTGCCAAAACTTTTAGGCACAAAAATAGCTTTATAGCAAAAACTGATAAATCTGGAGAAAGATAAATTAATTAACATCCTTAATGACTACAGTTGAAGAAATCTTCAACAAGCATTTGAAAATTGAATCCAGCAAGACATTAAAAACGTCACTACATATGTTTTCTTCTAATAATGTAATGTAATGCAATATTAGAAAGTCTATGCACTGCATCTGAGCCCTGGTGGCGCAGCGGTTAAGAGCTTGGCTGCTAACCAAAAAGGTCGGCAGTTCCAATCCACCAGCCGCTCCTTGGAAACCCTATGGGGCAGTTCTATTCCGTCCTGTAGGGTCGCTATGAGTCAGGGTTTCAGGTACGGATTGCATCATTGTGTCAGAGAAAAAATATGATTATTCAACAGAATGTTTAAAAGGCAGCTGAAGAACTATAAGGTCCATTCACAATTTGAAAATTTAAAAAACAAATCTCCCATTAAATTAGAAATAGAATGGCAGGTGATGGTTTATATATTTCTCATACTGACAGCATTATGCTTAGTGATAAAGCAATAGATGCATTCCTAATAGAGTCAGGAATATGAGAGCTTTGAAGACTCTTATTACCTTTATTACTTAAGATATAAGACTAGAGAACTAAATAGGTTATAAATGCAGACAAGGAATAGGCAATGTTATCACTGATTGCAAATGATATCTTTACCTTTTAATAATTAAAAACACTTGACTGAAAAATAATTGAATTATTAAAATATTGGTAGGTGAGTGAGTTATATAATAAACACGCAAACACAGCCGAAAAATGTAGTTAGAAGGTATAATAGAAAATACATTGTCTTCAGATTTAAGAATAAAATACGAGTACCTAAGAGTAAAGCGGATAAAAAATGTACAAGACCCATAGGAGAAAACTATAAAACCTGACTAAGAACCATAAAAGAAATAAATAAATTGAAGAGAGACAAACTACTTTGTTGGTAAAAACCCAAACCAAGCCCGTTGCCATCAAGTCGATTCCTACTCATAGCTACCCTACAGGACAGAGTAAAACTGCCCTATAGGGTTCCCAAGGAGCAGCTGGGGGATTCAAACTGCCAACCTTTTGGTTAGCAGGCATACCTCTTACCCCCTGTGCCACCAGGGTTTCCATGTGTTTGGCTAGAAAGGCTAAATATTTTAAGGATGCCAACCCTCTCCAAAGTATTCTCTAATTGAAATGTAACTTCATAAAGCAAGGGATTTTTACTTCAAACTTTGCAAGACGTTTATTTAGACCAACAAGGAAGTGAAAATAAGCAAGAAACATTTTAAAAGGAGGACTTGCCTTACCAGCTATCATAATGTACTCTAAAATTAGGGTAGTTAAAATACTGTAGTACTATTATAGAAATAGACAAACCAGAAAAAGGCGATAAAAATTTCAAGGAAAATGTGTATTTAAGAATTCATTATATTAATATAAACTGAACTAATAGAGAAAGAAAAGATACTGTAAAAAAAATTGGCATAGTGGCGCTTATGAAAATACCTCACAAACACAGAACACACGTGTTGTTTGCATAAAAATACAGTAGTCAAAATATTATTTCAACATGTGGTACTAGCCACATTTTAAAATGCTTAATAGCCACGTGTAGCTAGTAGCTACCATGTTAGTACATCTCTAGATGACAGATACATTAATAAAGACAGTCTTTAAATGCATAGCTATACTCCACCTATTGCCTTCCAGTCAATCCTGACTCATAGCAACCCTGTAGGACAGAGTAGAACTGCCCCATACGGTTTCCAAGGCTGTAAATCTTTAAGGAAGTGGACTGCCATATCTTTCTCCCACAGAGCAGGTGAGTTCAAACCACTGACTTTTGGTTCGCAGCTGAGCGCTTAACCGCTGTCCCATCAGGGCTTCTTGGCTAAGCCCTAGGTACATTAAATCAAAAGAAAAAAAAAAAGCTAATGCTGTGGACATCCTGGGAAATTTTGCCTTTCACAGGAATTTTTGTTCCTCAGGTTTTTATGGCCTACAGGTATCAAGCGACATGGCCTTAGAATAATCCAGGCAGTGGAAGAATTATCATTTCTATACTGAAGAGAGAGACATCAAGGAAGACAAACAATCAAAGAGAGAGAGAGACAGAAGAGGCTCTCTTCTCCAGCCCAGATGAGACTGAACACCAGACCTCCTCTCTCCCCTTCAAGCAGTAGGGTCCTCCATTTCAAGTTGTGCTTCCACAAGCACCACTCTATGGCAGAGGACACCACTGACTGCAGTGACCAGGGCGCAAAACCCATGAACCTGAACCAAACCATTTCAACCCTCAGTCCTGAGAGAACAGGCTTGAAATGAATAACTCCAGAGATCAGATGAAGGAGTTGGATGCAGAAGAGGCACGCAGGTAGTAGCAAACATAGCTACCAGTGCCTTACAAATGCGGAATGTGATTAACTGAAAAGAAAAGGCAGATCTCACAGTACTGCGTTCCTCGGCTAGGAAATGTAAACAAAACGTACACTAAAACCATGGACAAAGGCATCTTGCAAAGCTGCTTTTAAACTCAGTTACATTTTGAAAACTATGGATTGAATCTACAAGTACATGCCTCTTGGATGTCATTTTAGAGTGCGGTGTGAGTCTGTTTGGTAATCCTAAAATGCCTTGACTCTCAGCAAGAACCTTGTTTGAAGAGGAAAAGTCATACTATAACAAGAGCCCCATGGACTGTTAATCTGGAAGTCTGTACCCCGGCCCTTGTTCTATTGTAAAACAGCAACATGACCCTATCAGCCAATTATCCTTTGGGTTTTCTTACACGTAACATCGTCACACTGGATTATAGGATTCATTTTGGTTCTACAAACTATGATTCCACTTTCGTAGAGAAAAAGTGATGAAACAAAATGTTTTAATTTCATTTTACGTAGTGAGAAAAGGAATGAGAATGGTTTGATCCAAAAGGACTTTCTAGATCCTTCTAGGCCTGTCCACTGCAAGGCAACAGGATGATTTCATGGTTTCTCAAGAAATGGAATGACCTCCAATTCCCCTCACTTCAATCTATCAATATCCATTATGAGCGGGAGATTATAAGTGAGCTGTGTATGCTGGAGTTGTAGAGAAAGGTAGTTCTTGAACTACCCTTATATTTATATTATATACATCTATACAGATATGAATATTTGCATATATTTGCATTTATTAATATTTATGTCACATAAATATAAAACATCACAAAAACTCAGTTTTGCGACTTATCAAAAAAATAATTCACCATGACCAAGTGGGATTCATACCAGGTATGCAGGGATGGCTCAAAATTAGAAAAACAATTAATGTAATCCACCACATAAATAAAACAAAAGACAAGAATCACATGATTTTATCAATTGATGCAGAAAAGGCATTTGACAAAGTTCAACATTCATTCATGATAAAAACTCTCAGCAAAATAGGAATAGAAGGAAAATTCCTCAGCATAACAAAGGGCATTTATACAATGCCAACAGCCACGATCACCCTAAATGGAGAGAGTCTGAAAACATTCCCACTGAGATCGGGAACCAGACAAGGATGCCCTTTGTTACCACTCTTATTCAACATTGTGCTGGAAGTCCTAGCCAGAGAAATTAGGCTAGATAAAGAAATAAAAGGCATCCAGATTGGCAAGGAAGAACTAAAAGTATCTCTATTTGCAGATGACATGATCTTATACACAGAAAACCCTAAGGAATCCTCCAGAAAACTACTGAAACTAATAGAAGAGTTCAGCAGGGTATCGGGATACGAGATAAACATACAAAAATCAGTTGGATTCTTCTACACCAACAAAAAGAACATCGACGAGGAAATCACCAAATCAATGCCATTTACAGTAGCCCCCAAGAAGATAAAAGACTTAGGAATAAATCTTACCAGCGATGTAAAAGACTTATACAAAGAAAACTACAGTACACTTCTGCAAGAAACCAAGAGACTTAAATAAGTGGAAAAACATACCTTGCTCATGGATACGAAGACTTAACATTATAAAAATGTCTATTCTACCAAAACCGATCTATACATTTAATGCAATTCTGATCCAAATCCCAACGGCATTCTTTAATGAGATGGAGAAAGAAATCACCAACTTCATATGGAAGGGAAAGAGGCCCCGGATAAATAAGGCATTACTGAAAAAGAAGAACAAAGTAGGAGGCCTTACTTTACCTGATTTTAGAACCTATTATACCGCCACAGTAGTCAAAACAGCCTGTTTCTGGCACAACAATAGGTACATGGACCAATGGAACAGAATTGAGAATCCAGACATAAATCCATCCACATATGAGCAGCTGATATTTGACAAAGGCCCCAAAACAGTTAAATGGGGGAAAAGACAGTCTTTTTAACAAATGGTGCTGGCATAACTGGATATCCATCTGCAAAAAAATGAAAGAAGACCCATACCTCACTCCATGCACAAAAAACTAACTCAAAATGGATCAAAGACCTAAATATAAAATCTAAAACGATAAAGGTCATGGAAGAAAAAATAGGGACAACGTTAGGAGCCCTAATACATGGCATAAACAGTATAGAAAACATTACAAAGAATGTAGAAGAAAAACTAGATAGCTGGGAGCTCCTAAAAATCAAACACCTATGTTCATCCAAAGACTTCACCAAAAGAGTAAAAAGACTACCTACAGACTGGGAAAAAGTTTTTAGCTATGACATTTCTGATCAGCGCCTGATCTCTAAAATCTACATAATACTGCAAAAACTCAACTGCAAAAAGACAAATAACCCAGTTAAAAAATGGGCAAATGATATGAATAGACACTTTACTAAAGAAGACATTCAGGTAGCTAACAGATATATGAGGAAATGTTCACAATCATTAGCCATTAGGGAAATGCAGATCAAAACTACAATGAGATTTCATCTCACTCCAACAAGGCTGGCATTAATCCAAAAAACACAAAAGAATAAATATTGGAGAGGCTGTGGAGAGACTGGAACACTTCTACACTGCTGGTGGGAATGTCAAATGGTACAACCACTTTGGAAATCGATTTGGCGCTTCCTTAAAAAGCTAAAAATAGAACTACCATATGATCCAGCAATCCCACTTCTTGGAATATATCCTACAGAAATAAGAGCCTTTACGTGAACAGATATATGCATACCCATGTTTATCGCAGCACTGTTCACAATAGCAAAAACATGGAAGCAACCAAGGTGCCCATCAATGGATGAATAAATTATGGTATATTCACACAATGGAATACTACGCATCGAGAAAGAACAGTGAGGAATCTGTGAAACATTTCATAACGTGGAGGAACCTGGAAGGCATTATGCTGAGTGAAATTAGTCAGCTGCAAAAGGACAAATATTATATAAGACCACTATTATAAGAACTTGAGAAATAGTTTAAACTGAGAAGAAAACATTCTTTTGTGGTTACAAGAGGGGGGAGGGAGGGAGGGAGGGAGGGTGGGAGAGGGGTATTCACTAATTAGATAGTAGATAAGAACTACTTTAGGTGAAGGGAAAGACAGCACACAGGACAGGGGAGGTCAGCACAATTGGACTAAACCAAAAGCAAAGAAGTTTCCTGAATAAACTGAATGCTTCGAAGGCCAGCGTAGCAGGGCCAGGGGTCTGGGGACCATGGTTTCAGGGGACATCTAAGTCAATTGGCATAATAAAATCTACTAAGAAAACATTCTGCATCCCACTTTGAAGAGTGGAGTCTGGGGTCTTAAACGCTAGCAAGCAGCCATCTAAGAGGCATCAATTGGTCTCAACCCACCTGGATCATAGGAGAATGAAGAACACCAAGGACACAAGGTGATTACGAGCCCAGGAGACAGAAAGGGCCACATGAACCAGCGACTACATCATCCTGAGACCAGAAGAACTAGATGGTGCCCAGCTACAACCAATGACTGCCCTGACAGCGAACACAACAGAGAACCCTTGAGGGAACAGGAGAGCAGTGGGATGCAGACCCCAAATTCTCATAAGAGCAGACTTAATGGTCTGACTGAGACTGGAAGGACCCTGGTGGTCATGGCCCGCAGACCTTCTGTTGCCCCAGGACAGGAACCATTCCCGAAGCCAACTCTTCAGACATGGATCGAACTGGACAATGGGTTGGAGAGGGATGCTGGTGAGGAGTGAGCTTCTTGGATCAGGTGGACACTTGAGACCATGTTGGCATCTCCTGCCTGGAGGGGAGATGAGAGGGTGGAGGGGGTTAGAAGCTGGCGAAAAGGACACGAAAAGAGAGAGTCGGGGGAGAGAGCAGGCTGACTCATTAGGGTGAGAGTAATTGGGAGTGTGTAGCAAGGTGTATATGGGTTTTTGTGTCAGAGACTGACTTGATTTGTAAACTTTCAGTTAAAGCACAGTAAAAATTATTTTTAAAAAATTCAGTTTTGAAACACCAGTGGTCTAGGAACTTCATAATTAATCTTGAGAAAATTAAAACACCTCTACGTATAGAATCAGGTTTCCCTCTCAGCTTCCCAACACCATTCCAAGTGGCCATACACCTTCATTTCAAGTGCCCCTTTTCAGAGACCAGTTGACAACAGGTCATGCCTTGCAGTTAAGTTATTCTCAGCTTCTTTACACCTGACAAGTTCTCCATCTAAAATGTTGCTAACCCATATTGATGGCTACTTAATCATTGCGTAGGTTTGTTTACCACCTCTGTCAGGGACAAAAGCTGGAACACTCATTTCATTTATATTATTTTGTTCTTGCAGCTGCTCAATACCAAATACAATGACGTATACAATTTGGTGGCTTGTTTTTCCAATATGCAGGCTTCACAGAAGCCTCTGCCCAGCACCAGCAATCAGCATGACCAACCCAACACTGCTGAAAATGCTACAAAGGCAATTAAAACCACCCCATAATTTAACTTTCATTTTCATTTAATAGTGTTTGTGTACTTTTTCAAAGTGAAATGAAATTAGTTTGGATACTTATTACGCAGATTTCTGAATATGCGTCACTGGTCATGCAAAGATAGGCACAAGCCACCTAAAATAGTCTGCTGCAATTAGTTTTCTGATTGACAGCTAAACCCTTCCAGTTATTCAGGTTATTGGCATTTTCATATGCCAAATTGAAATACTGTTATTCTCTGAACCATGAAATTTCAAAGGGATTGCTCTACTCTGCAACCAAATAACTACTCGGGTGAGAAAACTTGGAGGTTACTTACTTTACTTTCAATATGCAGAAACTCCTGATTAAAATAGTAAAATATTGTAACTCTACACTGCTCAAAAGCAGTGTGATATTTGTGGGTTTTGGAATTAGGCAGCCTGGGTTTGAATCTTGGTCCCTCCACCCTGCACGATACCTGATATAGAGTAAATGCTCCGTAAATATTACTTTCTTTCCCTTCTTGATTTTACCTGAAGTCAACTAACAAGGAACAAAAGACCCAGGAGTCTAATTAAAACTGGTTGGTCAGACCAAAAAAGATATATTTGACAAGTAATTCCTTAATTCGGTCATTTATTTAACAAATATTTATGGAGTAACTACTATCTGTCCCTGGAGAAGGACATCATGCTTGGCAAAATAGAGGGCCAGGGAAAATGAGAAAAACCCTCAACGAGATGGATTGACATAGTGGCTGCAACAATGGGCTCAAGCATAACAACAATTGTGAGGATGCCGCAGGACTGTGCAGTGTTTCATTCTGTTGTACACAGGGTAGCTAAGAGTCAGAATGGACTGAGTAGCACCTAACAACAACAACACTATATGCCAGCCATTGCTGTAAGTGTGGAAGTGCAGTAGTGAACAAAACAGACCAAAAAATGGCAAAGACAGACAAATAAACAAAGGAAGAGTCAAAATATATAGTATTCAGATGGTGATAAGTGCTGTGGAGAAAAATAAGGCAAGGAAAGGGGATGGAGAAAGTGGGCAGATGTTGTGGTTTTAAATAATGTGGTTAGTGAGGACCTCATTGAAAACCTAACATTTGAGTACTAATGATTCAAATATTTTGGTTACTGTGCAAAATGTCTTTGCTTTGTTTTGTTTTTGGTGAATTTAGACTGAAGCCTGATACTCGAGAAAAAGGTATGACATGAGAACTCAGGGATTTCTCAATGATAAGAGATTGAAAAAAAAAAACATCATTTTTCCAACTTTATATTGTGCAGTTTGAATCAAAGACCTTGGGAGGCATTTTAAAATGGCCTGGAGGGAGCTTGCATCTAGGTAGGTCCAGCCTCTTCTGGAGAGGATCAAGGGGAGGACAGCTTAAAACAGCCCAGAATATGGAGACAAAAGGCCTGTCCCTGACGAGCTTGCAACATAGGAATATATTATTCATATATAAATGTACATAATAAAGTCTTTCCAGAGAAGAAAGGACTCAGGTTGGGATGATAATAGAAATGTAGTGGAAGAGACCAATTTTGATTTGGATTTTAGTGGACTGAGATTACTATGGGTGTGGTGTAGATAGGGGGGCATTCCAATTGGAAAGAATGCCATGAGTATGGGTAATAGTAAGTGGTGAAGAAAAGTAAGTAGTCCAGGTTAATTAGTGTTTTACAAAGTTAATGGGAGAAAGACTAGAAAGGCAGGGTATAACCAGACTGTAAAGTACCTTGAATATTAGGAGAATGAGTTTGGACTTAATTCAGTTGGCAATGTGGAGTTATCAAAATATTAAGTTTTAATTTGGTAAAATTAATCTGACATTTCAGAGGACTGATAAAGGGTTGAAGGAAGGAGATCAGATATGATGCTGTTTTAGTAGTCTAGATATGATTGATATATCCTAATTGATTGATTTACAGGATCTGAAGTATGATGGGGGCAGGGAGGAGCATTACAAATACTCTATCTACCTATTTATCTATCCGTCTATCTATACCTTTTTGTTAGTTCAGAAGCAACACTTGCATCACCAACAAGAAGCCTGTGAAATAGGTATCATTATTCTATTTTCGTAGATGAAAAGTGATATTCAAAGAGGTCACGTATCTTTTTTCCTAATGACAATATAACTAATAAGTGTTGGATTCAGAGTTTGAAGCCTTGAGTTAACTATGCTCATGCCTGTAATACACTCCTCATGAAAACATCAAAAAAGTCTAAGGCAGCTGATTGGATATGGGTGAGGGCTGAGGGGAAAATGAAAAAATACTGAAATTTTAATGGTGATAAGATTAAGGGAGAGAGTAAATTCAGAGGAGGAATTGATATTGGATGGGGGAGTGACAAGAAAATTGAGGAAATGTTTAGTTTGGGATATAGTGATTTTAAAGTGGGATTGAACATCCAAGCGGACCTTCCACTAGGGATTTGGAAATGCGCGGTTGTTGGAGTATCTGGGCCAACTTTGTGTACAGCAAGGTGTACAGTGAGGTGTAAAGTAAGAGGCGGCTGTAAGAACTGGATGTAAACTCTGAGGGAGACATTTTCAAGTAGATCACCTACAGTGCCCATGGGACACCCATATTTAGGGGAAGAGAGGAGGTAAATGGACCAGCCAGAGGGACAGTGATGAAGCAAGCAGAGACCTAAGAAAACATGCATAGTACACCAAGAGAAGAATGAAAGGACTTTTCAAATGTGTTAGGTTTCAGTCCTAACAAAATACATCAAAGAGGAAATATAACTTATTATATAACTTATTCAAGAAACACACAAGAATGACAAAAATCAGGATTCATACTTAATTCTGTGAGACTCAAAATCCCATGCTCTCTCAATTATAAGGTGGAGGAAAGAGTCACTGGTGAGTAAGTGCTGCTGCCTTATCAAGGAGCAATGTCAGAGGATTTTGCAATGCGGAGATTCTGAGAGAGCACTGGCGACAGGACTAAGATTTCAAGTAGATGAGCACTGAGTAGGGGATAAAAAAGTGGAAAATGTGTTGGAGACTATCTCTGGAGAAGTTAGGCAGTGATGGCAAGGGGAAAGACGAAATGATAACAAATGCAGGCAGTATCTGACCTGATACTGATCACTTCACTTCACTTACCAGGCTTGATATTCCAGCCCTTTGGTAATTTCATGGCTGAATGAAACTGTTAAAGCTGGAAGGTTCTTGCTAATCATCTCCTCTGACCCCCTTAGGTGATAGATAAAGACCCACTTTGAGAGAAGTTAAATGACAGCTCCAGGCAGCCCAGTCCCCTACAGAATTGGGCCTACAATCCAAGTCTCTTGACTCCTGGTCAAAAGTTCTTTTGGAAGGTACTGACTATATAGTACGATACTTCAGCCATTTTTTGTTTTGTTTTTGCTAAATATGATTTCTGGGCAGTGTTTATGTGCTGTTCTGTCAATCTAGCTCACAATCTGTTAACATGTTTCATTTGCCTGAAAACCTTCTAACCTAGATCTCTACCACTCTGTAGTCCAGAGAGTACATGGAGGATTGCCTGAAAGGAGAAGTAGCAGGGAGAAATGATTAAAAATGCATATACCTTTGAGAATGGATTGGACATACTTAGTTAACTTTCAGATTTCCACAATTCTCTTCTCTGATTCTCAATATTCATAGGAGCTGCTTTGTTATTTAGCACAGAACTACCATTATTTTTTGTATTATCTGCCAACTGCTCTACTTATCAGTTTGTTGTTGTTGTTCTCCTCTAGAACATGAACTTCCCTGAAGGTAAGGCCATTTTATGTGTTTGTATTATTATTATGATTATTTACGAAGAGCTAGCATAGTGTCGGATATGTGGTGGACAAACGAACATACTTGTTGAAAGACTAATAAACAGATTTAAGAACTCTTTGGAGCACATTCTAAGCAGTCATGATTCAATTGCCCCATGGAAAATGTTGTGTGAAATCCAATTACTTTCACATTTGGGCACCTGCTTCTTATTTGATGCTTCAAATGGTCAATTATGAATGTAGTGAGGCAGAGTTAAGGAGGAATTTAGGTAAAATTTGAAGTATATTATCTATTTCTTTATCATTTTCCACTAACAAAAGTAAACCGTGCTCATTATAGATAAAGTGAGGAATGCAAAACTGAAACAAAGAATAAAATAAAAATCACTAATAAACTCACTATCCATGGATAACTATAGCTGGTATTTTATTTCTGTTTGTCCTTTTTTATACCCATAGATATACATGTATTTAGGAATTAAAATCTATAAGTCTGTATATATTTTTCATTTGATAGTTTAGTAAGCACTTTTCTGTCACTAAATAGCCTTCAAAAACATTGTTTTAAAATATGAATAACATCTCATAGAGTGTATGCGTGATAAGTCATTTAAACTATTTCGTTATCATTGGTTATTTAGGTTGCTATCCAGTTTTCATCGTTACACTTTAGTGAATAAAATCTCCGTGCATAAGTCTTCTGCTAAAATTTATGGTTATTTCCTTAGACCAGATTCTGAGAAGTTGAATTACTGGGTCACTGAAACTATAATTCTATTTGCTCTGTGCGTGGAAATATTTAAAAACTGAGTTTACATTTTCAAACAGAAGATACACAGATGAGGGGGTCAAATACAATTATGTGAATGAGTTTCTACAACAGACGTGGCAAACCTGAGAATTTATCTGGCACCTACGACACAGGATACAAAAACACATTGTGCAATTCATTTTATTTTTAACTGCCTTGCAATGCCTATGGTAATAAGTGACTGATCCATTCTCTTTAATTTATTTTGCTATTTTTTTTTTTATTAGTGGTAGAAGGGGTGTGTGCGTGGTGGTGGATTTGGGCAAATTCAGCCATAATCTTTTCAAGTGCATATTCTAGGATGATAGGGTTAGAGAGCTAGGCTACAGCTATGAAACCCTCTCCACATGTTTCCTGCCAGATTCCACAACCTGTGCCACTCCAGCCTTCTTCACAGTCATTTCTTAATAATTTGTCACTGTCTACAGTGTCTGCAGTACTGAGAAGTTGATGTTACCATAAGGAATAGCATATGCTGCATACAAACAGGTCAATAACCAACTTGTTTTGATATATGTCAGAAGCCTATTTTATCCAGGGACACGGTTTATCTGCCTTCAAAAATCCATTTGCAGGGGAATCCTACAGGCTAAATCACATCATTCCAGTTAGACAGAGAAAATAACTTTAGCTACAACCTGTCTCATTGCATTCAAAACACATACATGTTTGCAATCAACTTCTCCCAAAGATTACACGTATTTCTACTCCGAGGAAAGACATGAAAGATGCTCTTATGCCTAATTGTTAGATTTAGAATTTAGCTTGCAATTATACATAAAGAAGCAACAGAATTTCAGGTTTGAAAATGTCAATATTAAAAAAGGTTTAATTTTGTTTTAAAATTGCATGTAATGATTTCTTCTAGTCATAAAAATAGTGTTTATAGTAGAAAACTTATAAAAGCATCAATAAGGAAATTTAATTTACCTGTAAACCTATAACCTAGTCGTCCTATAAGGTTATAATAGAGTTCAGAAATCCCAATCAGAGAATAGGAGTAGCGGATGTAACTAGACACAGTGAATGCAACACTTTCCACGCGCAACACGTGTATCCCATGTCTCTTGTATATAAAGCAATTGCACTGCCAGGCATATAATGGTACAGTACACAGATAATCCATAACACATATGCCTGGATAGTCATAATAAAAAAACATAGACGCCTATATTTTTTTATGTTACTAGCTTGTATATGTACTGTACTGTGCTTTCTATCGTTATTTTAATGTGAACTTCCCCTATGTACAGATAAAAAGTTTAGCATAGAACAGTGTATGCTTCAACTTTTAAGCAGTAGCATCTTATCTCATATATTGTGTGTATCTTGAGTGTTGTAGCGTTATCTCTGTTTAATTTACCTTCGAAAACACTACTGTGAAGTGCATCACGGCTCCCAAAGGCGGCAAAACCGGTGCTAGTGATAGCAGCAGCAAGAGGCAAAGGAGAAGTATCAATTTGGAAGTGAAACAAAAGGTATCCCACATAAACCAAAAAAACCAAACCCACTGCTGTCGAGTCGATTCCGACTAATAGCGACCCTATAGGACAGAGTAGAACTGCCCCATAGAGTTTCTAAGAAGCGCCTGGCAGATTCGAACCGCTGACCTTTTGGTTAGCAGCCGTAGCACTTAACCACTACGCCACCAGGGTTTCCATCCCACATAGCTTTGCTAAATTTATAATACAGTGTTCGCACAACGTCCAAATCACATAACGTCCTTTTTCACATATATGTACACATATATTTAAACATATATTTAGGTTGTCACTCAAACTATGTGCAGTAGTCTGCTGTAGCAAACGGTGTTCTGACCCTACCCATAACCTCTGGCCTGCACTACAGAGAATCCCCATGCCCACATTCTTGTATCTCTCTGCACAGGCTTTCTCTTAAGACTCAGGAGCCTGATCAGGCCACTGGTGGAGCAGGCAAGAAGTGTGCAGAGGGCAGTGTACCAGGAATTATTTGCAACCATTTAGGGCAGGAGTTTGTATATTAATGTACTAGATTCCTTACCCCTCTGTGGGACAACTCTGAGGTGTATTCCACACAGTTTTTCAGTAGGTCCCCAGCATGACTGAGCCCCAGTTGCCCAGGGAAAACTATTCATTGAGTTAGCTTATATTGGCTTTATTCTCTTTCCTGTCTTACTTTCTCATTTTCTCATAGTGAGTGCTTCCTGGGATCACCTCCCAAATTACTACTTGTATCCAAATCCCTGTCTCACAATCTGCTTTTGAGAAAACCCAAACTAGAATAATCTCCCATTTTCTCTTTTAGTTTTAGGGTTATTTTGAGAGTGAAGAAAGATTAAGATAGCATGATAACACCTCTAAAAGAGAAAAAGACAACTGTAAAGTTCTAGAGAACTATGTGGTGGTGAGGAATGGAGAAGGATTTAAGATGACACATAGGATAATCGAATAACGATTTCAATTAACCTGAACGTGATTGAAAATTGCCCTATATTTCAATGCCAAAATTGAATTCAGATATTTATAGCATACTTTTCTATTGACTGGAAAATGCAAAAATCTAACAACTTGAATATCTAGACACCGTGATGAAAGGTCTCAGGATACTTTCCTTGCTTGAGAGAGGTATTAAGAGTGTCCGATTCAGTGAGGAAGTATCATGCTCGTGTTCAGCAAACCTCCTTCTTTATCATCTGAGTAATTCCTAGATGACTAATATACTGTGAATTGAAAGTGAGAAGAGTTAAAGGGAAGGAAGAAAGTAGAGAAGAACTGAAGACGTCTCTTGAGCAGGTAGATTTATATGATAACCTGGGTAGAATCTAGCTGCACCATTTGTTGTTTGGGAGGAAAGGACACACACACAGAGCATCCAATTCTTACCATCACCACTGTTCAAAAGATGGAAACTTCTATATCTGCACTGTTTGATACAATAGCCACTTGCTCTATATGGCTATTGAGCACTTGAAATGTGGGTTGTGTGAATAATGCAACTGAGGAACTGAAATTTTAATTAATTTAAGTAGCCCCATTTGACTAGTAGTTACCCCACTGGGCAATGCAAATCTGGGCTCTACACAGATTGCCGTTATACTACAGGTACATTCCATAGGTTAAATTTAGGTTGTGAACTTAATTACATTTGACTACTAGAAAGGAAAAAAAAAAAAGGTGTCTTTTACAAGTCCTGGTCTACAAAGGACTACTTTATGCTCTTAATATTATATGAGGAGAATAAAAGGAGCTAAAATGGGGAGGCAACCAAAGAAAGACACTACTAATAATATCAATCATTTACATGGAGCTACCTACGAGTCAAGAAGCCCTGGCGGTACAGTGGTTAAAGCTCTTGGCTGCTAACCAAAAGGTCGTCGGTTTGAACCAACCAGCCACTCTGTGGAAGAAAAATGTGGCAGTCTGCTTCTGTAAAGATTTACAGCCTTGGAAACCCTACAGGGGCAGTTCTACTCTGTCCTATAGGGTCGCTATGCATCAGGATCAACTCAACAGCAGTGGATTTGCTTTTATTTAACTATGAGTCAGCCACTCTTCTAAGCACTTGATGTATTTCAACTTGTTTAAACCTCACCACAACCTTATGAAGCATATAGCATAATCATCTCCATTTTACATTGAGGAATCTGAGGTATCAAGAGGTTAAGCAATTTGTTCATACCACTAGGAAACGGCAGAGCTGTGAATTAAACCAGAGTCTGTGTTCTCAATCACTATACCACACTGGTTCTTAGGATCTAGGAGTTTTTAGAGAGGGCTATTTCTAGTCACCCAGCATATACCGAAAAAGGAATGTTAAGTCATATGTCTTCTCACAAGACAAGGAAATCTTCATGCATCTTTTCTGGTAAAAACAAACAAACAAACAAACAAACTGGAAAACACTGGGTGCTTTGTTTCCTAAATAGACCAGTTCTGCTTAAAAATACTCTCCAGCATCAAACGTGAAAGAGGGCTTTCTTTCTGATCCCAAGTGATGTGTTCCTGGATAAATGATATCTATTTTTATTACTCTGGCTAGAAAAAAAGATAACAGACATGAAGTTCCCTCTCTGATCTCTGCTCTGTTCCTCTATCACACATTTGTTGTTTGTTTGAACTTTCATTGGATGAGTACAGAATTAGCAATGGAAATGCATAAAAAGATTCACAGAGCAGAAAATGTTACATTTCTTGATGGAGGTGAGAGGGTGGCAAGGTGGAAATAAAACAATATTCCAATTTAAAAGAAAAAGACAATGTCAAAGATGGAATATTAGCTGAGCAGAAATGAAATACGTTTGTAAAATCTGGACATTTTCCTGTTGAGGAAATTATGGATTTTAATGTTTGAGTCCTGGCAATATTTGGCTAAACCATGTCAAGAGGGAGGAAAGTCTTTGTGCTCACAAAAAAAAAAAAAAAAAAAGGACTTCTGTCCCCCAAAAGATCAAATATTTAGGCATAAACCTAACCAGGAATGTAAAAGACTTATACAAAAAAAAAAAAAAAAAAACAACTACAAAACACTATTTCAAGAAACCAAAAGAGGCCTACATAAATGGAAAAACATACCATACTTTTGGATTGGAACACTATACATTGTAAAAATGTCAATACTACCCAAAGCGATATATAGATAAAATGCAATTTTGATCCAGATCCCAACAGCATTCTTCAACGAGATGGAAAAACTAATCACCAACTTTATATGGAAGGGAAAGAGGCCCTGAATAAGTAAAGCTTTATTAAAAAAGAAGAACAAAGTAGGAGGCCTCACACTACCTGATCTCAGAACCTACTATACAGCCGCGGTAGTCAAAACAGCCTGGTACTGGTACAACAGAAGCATAGACCAATGGAACAGAATTGAGAACCCAGACGTAAATCCATCTACCTATGGACAGCTGATCTTTGACAAAGGACCAAAGTTTATTGAATGGGAAAGATATAGTCTCTTCAACAAATGGTGCTGGCAAAATTGTATATCTATAGAAAAATGAAACAGGATCCATACCTCACACCATACACAAAAACTAACTCAAAATGGATCAAAGACCTAAATGAAAAACATAAAACTACAAATATCAAGGAGGAAAAATTAGAGACAATGCTAGGATCCCTAAATATGGCACAAACAGATTGCCGAACGTAACTAAAAATACACACACAGAAGAAGATAAACTAGATAAATGAGACCTCCTAAAAATTAAACACGCTCAACAAAAGACTCTCCAAAGGAGTAATGAGAGAGCCTACAGACTAGGAAAAAATTGTTGGCTACAACATATCTGACAAGGGTATAATCTATAAAATTCATAGAAAACTTCAACAATGACAACAAAAGACAAATAATCCAATGAAAAAATTGGCAAAGGATATGAATGGACACTTCACCAAAGAAAACATTCAGGCTGCAAACAAACATATGAAGAAATGCTCACGATCTTTAGCAATTAGAGACAGGCAAATCAAAACTGCAGTGAGATGCCATCTTACCCCAAAATTACTGGCACTAATCAAAAAACAGAAAATAAGAAATGTTGGCAAAGTTTTGAGGAGACTGGAACTCTTATACACTGCTGGTGGGACTATAAAATGGTACAACCACTATGGAAAATGGTATGGCACTTCCTCCAAAAGCTAGAAACAGAAATACCATATGATTCAGCAATCCCACTCCGTGGTATACACCCTAAAGAAGTAAGAGCTGTGACATAAATACACATATGCACACCCATGCTCACTGCAGCATTATTCACAATAGCCAAAAGGTGAAAGCAACCTAAGTGCCCATCAACAGATGAATGGATTAACAAACTGTGGTACATAAACACAATGGAACATTACACAATGATAAAGAATAATGATGAATCTGTGAAACACCTCACTACGTGGAAGAATCTGGAGGGCATTACGCTAAGTGAAAGAAGTCAATCACAAAATGACAAATATTGTATGAAACCACTATTTATAAAGTAATAACAAAAAGTTTACACACAGGAAAGAAAAAAAAAACTTTGATGGTTACCAGGGATGGGAGGGGGAGAGAGGGAAAATTACCAAAGAGGTAGTAGACACATGTTAATATTGGTGAAGGGAAAGGCAATACACAATATGGGAGAAGTCAGCACAACATGACCAAGGCAAGAGAGGACACTAAGAGGAACACAGGAATTAAGGGCAACCATGCTGCTATAGCATAGACAATCCTGCAAAAATATATTAACAAACAATAATCTATGAATGGATAGATAGACAGATATGCCAAGAGGTGAAGGAGGGGGAAAAGGAGCACACCTACCAGCAGATACAGGTTTGGTGATGGAAATTTCTAAATACACGACTGTAGGTGCTCCTCATATATTAAGATAGACAACAGATCACACAAGTAGCACAGTCAGGGAAATCTCTTAGACATAACTAAACACTTGGCAGGATGAAGTTTTCAGGCTTGAAAGCAAAGGACCATAGACTTAGGGGAAGGGCCAAACCAAAAACCAAACCCAGTGCCGTCGAGTCAATTCTGACTCATAGCGACCCTATAGGACAGAGTAGAACTGCCCCATAAAGTTTCCAAGGAGCGCCTGGTGGATTTGAACTGCTGACCCTTTGGTTAGCAGCTGTGGCACTTAACCACTATGCCACCAGGATTTCTGCAGGGGAAGGGCATCTATGTCAATTAACACAACATAGTTGTTAAGGACAATACTCCACATCCTACTTTGGAAAATAGCATCTGGGGTCTTAAAAGCTTACAAGCAGCCATCTAAGACACGACTATCAGTCTCTTTTAGTCCAGAGCAAAAGAGAATGAAAAAAACTAAAAACTCGAGGGAGCAATCAGTCCAAAAGACTAATGGGCCACATGAACCACAGCCTACATGACCCCAAGACCAGAAGAACTAGATGGTGCCAGGCTACCACTCTGACTGGGGATTAAAACAGAAGGTTCTGGACAGAATGAGAAAAAAAAAGTGGAATAAAATTCAAATTCACAAAAAAAAGACAAGACTTACTGGTCTGACAGGGACTGGTGAAACCCCTGAGACTACGGTCCCTCGGACGCCCTTCTAACTCAGAAATGAAGCCTCTCCCAAAGTTCACCTTTCAGCCAAAGATTAGGCAGGCCTATAAAACAAACAATAATACACGTGAGGAGTGTGCTTCTTAGATCAATCAAGTATACAAGGCCAAATGGGCAATGCCTGCCCATAAACAAAAACGAGAAGGTGGGAAGGGACAGGAAAACTGGACGAATGGAACTGGGGAACCCTGGGTGGAAAGGGAAAGGGGGAGAGGGCTGATGCAAGGGTGGGATTGCAACTAATGTTATGAAAAAATTTGTGTATAAATTTTTGAATGAGAAACTAATTTGTTCTGTAAACTTTCACCTAAAGCACAATAAAAAAAGGAGAAAGAAAAATGGACTTCTTGGATATAGACACCCCAGTAATCCTACTGATTAGCTGTATTTTCAAGCTTTGGGTAGGAGTTTTCAGAGATAAAGCACTGAATGATCCCATTTCAAAATCTTAAATGTGTTTTAAGAATTGTTCACATTTTTGAAAAATTGAAAACATGCACAACGTATTTTAAGCAGTCACTGAGTTTGACATTGGAAGGAGAAAATGGACTCACGCCTAGATTTTGATCTCCAGACCAAGCTATCCAAGAATAATGATGGCACCTTCTCTTTGGAAGGTAACATTAGATTTGCTTTCAAGGTTGAGCAAGTGTTGGTCACAGAAAGAAAAATCATAAGACCATTGAGACCCAGGCTTTCTCTGGAGTCTCAGTGTTTGAGAATACTTACCAACCTGTACCAATCTCATTACTGAAAAAAAAATATGGCAAACCAATCTCTAGTTTTCAGATAAGGAAAAATGCTTGCCAAGCAGGCAGTGTAAGGAGAGGAGAGGAAATAGCAATATGGTATGGCTGGAGTTAAGAGTTTGAAGGAGGATAGGGCTATAGTTGATACTGGAGTCATAGGCTGAGGTCATATCATGGATGTCTTTGAGGTCCATATCACACTTCCAAAGGTTTAAATAAGATTTAATTAACTCAGATTTGCAGTTTAGAATATAATTCCCGCAAAATTGCAAAAAGTAAAATTTGAGAGCTTGTAGATATGATACAGGGAAATGGATTAAGCAAACTTTGGCAACTGAGATTTGTCCAAATAGAGCATTGTGCTATTCAACTACTAAAATTGAAAGCCACTGTCTTAATATGTTTGGGTCCAGATAATACACTTGAGCATAATTTCTAAATGATCCCTACTAAAATCAAACTAGTTTTTGACATGCAAGAATCACTTCTTCTAAGCCAATTCTATATATAGAATTTTGATTTAATATAATTGATACATTAAAAAAACAGGTAACAGATTTCTTTAGAAAAATCTAAAGCCTCAAATATAAGAAACATTTTAGTCTATGTGTGTTTGCAGCATCTATTGTGAAAGCAAAAATACTTCCCAAGTATATAAGACTCAGAGAAAGCCCAGGTATTTGAAAAGATCTGCCATTTTCTCTCAGTCTCTTCATTTAGGGTTACATAAGGAATTTCTGTGTAAAGCTGCCTGATGCCATGAACAGGAATTAAGAAGGTGATTTACAGGAGTTGAAAGACATAAACTCTGTAAAAAGGTCCTAAGAACAGCATATGGTTGCTCAAAATAGATTCTAAAAAACAACAACAAAAACTCTTACAAGAAGTATTACAATATTCAGGAACAAGTTAATATATACGTCCGTGAGAAAGTAGGACAAGGTAGAATGGCTAGTCACAGGAGGTGGTCTGCAGTGGGAAGATTTTGTGCAAAGAGTGAACAATAAATTGGAAGGGAAGATCTTTCAAAAATATATTATTCAACTTGTAGGCTGCTTTATTTTTATCAAATTCAGGGCAGGCCATAACCCTCCCCACCTACTACAGCCCAGATAAGAACATGTAAAGCACTGAAAGACACAGAACAAGAACCAGATGGAAAATACAGAGAAGGAAGAGCCCTTCCTGGAGTAACAAACAATAGGTGTTCTGTCAAGGACACAATGGAAGTGCCAGCAGTGGATGATGGATCTGTGAATTAGGAAATTCAGAGCAGCTGTAGCTGGAAGTACAGAAAATCAGTTGAAGAATGTGTATTAAGGAGTACTCTCTGAGCACATTTGGATTCAGACACTGAGAAATCTTTGCAGTTAGTACAAAAACCTGATAAAAAGGAAATGACCATCTGATGCAGACCAGTGCAGACACCAGGATGGTAAGGAGAAGAGAATCTGTATAGGGCTAGATCTAAGACATTTCCCTTCAACTACTTGTTTAAGGGTTTCACCAAAAGTTTAGTGAAAATGACTTAAAGGGAATATTAGAACCAAAAAGTATGCTATCTGTAGTTTATGTTTTAATATAATTCTACAGATATATTCATTATATACACATGCATGTGTGTGCACACACACATATACAAACACTCACACACATAAACATTACAAAGTCAACTGTTTCATGGACTGTCTTATTCCATAGTGTGGATGTTGTCATTTTCAGTAATCCTCTCTGTTGTCTTTCTATGGTTCTACGTTAAAAGGATACGGGTAGAGGCTGTTAAAGGTAGATTTTCAAAATAAATAGTTTCATTGATCACTGCCTTCAAAATTCTATTGGCCAGATTACTGGCACGAATCAAAAAAACAGAAAATAACAAATGTTGGAGAGGCTTCGGGGAGATTGGAACTCTTATGCACTGCTGGTGGGAATGCAAAACGATACAACCATTTTGGAAAATGATAGGGTGTTTCCTTAGAAAGCTAGAAATAGAAATACCATATGATCCAGCAATCCCACTCCTAGGAATATATCCTAGAGAAATAAGAGTCATCACACAAATAGATATATGTACACCCATGTTCACTGCACCATTGTTCACAATAGCAAAAAGATGGAAACAACTTAGATGCCCATCAACAGATGAATGGATAAACTATGGTACACATACACAATGGAGTATAACACAATGATAAAGAACAATGATGAATCTGTGAAGCGTCTGGAGGGCATTATGCTGAGTGAAATAAGTCAATCATAAAAGGACAAATATTGTATGAGACCACTACTGTAAAAACTTTACACACAAAAAGAAACAATCTTTGATGGTTATGAGGGAGGGGAAAGATAGGGATAGAAAAACACTAAATAGACAATAGGTAAGTGGTAACTTTGGTGAAGGGTAAGACAGTACACAATACTGGGGAAGCCAGCACAACTTGTACAAGGCAAGGTCATGGAAGCTCCACAGACACATCCAAACTCTCTGACGGACTGAACTGATGGGCTAAGGGCTGTGGAGACCATGGTCTTGGGGAACATCTAGCTCAACTGGCATAACTTAGTTGATAAAGAAAATATTCTACATTCTACTTTGGTGAGTAGCCTCTGCGGTCTTAAAAGCCTGGGAGCAGCTTTGATACTCTACTGGATTCTACTAGATATTAATAGAGTTGCGCATAGTGGATCCAGCATTCAAATCCAAGCGTGTCAGATTTCACAACCCGAACTCGTCTTATCATGTCAACTTCTGAAAATATCTCAGCTCTGCCCACTTATGTCCCTTCTCTATTGCTATAATCTCTTCAAAACCACTATCATCTCTTGCCTAGTCTACTTCAGTAGTCTCTTAACTGATGTTAAGTGTTCACATACATTATGTCAATGAATCTTGTCTACAGGTCTATGAAATAAGTATTATGTCATCCAAAGGTAAGGACTGAGGCCAGAAGGGTTAAGTAAGATGCCCAAAGTAACATAGCTAGTAAACAGAAGTAGGATCAAATCTGCCATATAACACTCAATGACTTAAATTCACTCTGGAGAGGGTCAACTAGATAAGCAGAGTGGGATGAAATTAAACCACAGACTCTTTCCTCCTCCAACATTTAAAAAAATTAATTATAGTAAACATCAGCAAAATAATTAGTTGCAGCTAAAGAATGGAACATGACTTAAAGCACTGAACTTCAGAAATTGATACCAATGAAAAAAGAACACTCTATTGGAGCAGTGCTAAAAGCTTCCTGATAATAGACCTAACCCTGAGCCGGATTGATAAGTTGGTAAAGTCATAGGAACTCTCACAAATATCCATGTGTTCGAGAGAAGGAAACTCAGTGGTTGTTATCTTGTTGCTCTTCTGACTGGGGTGAATGATGAAATGTAGAAAGTCTAGAATAGAATTAAAAACTCTAAGTGAAGTAAAGCTTACAGGATCTACATATAGGGAAATGATATGAAGCCAGACTGTATCCCTCCATGGAAACAGGACACAAACCCAACTGGAGAGGATTAACTCTCACTTAAGAAGTTTAAGGAATTCTCAGGAGAAAGACAGAGACAGAGAAAAGATCACATGTTCTAACAAATATTACACAGAGGCTCCCTGAATTTTCATGCCTTGCCAGACAACATATACCCTCAATATGTATTCTTTGAACTTATGCTCAGATGTTGTGAAAAGCATAAGGAATAGTCAGAGAAAGAGAAAACAGTTTTGTACAACAAGACCTAATTGTGGGCAAGATGGAAAAAAAGCAAAAAAAAAAAAAAAAGAACCCAAATACGCAAACATTATAACAGTAACCAGAATATGGAAGAAAAAGAAGAAAAAAATAAAACAAAGATAGATGAAAAATCCAATATGAAATATAACACAATAAACAGAAAGAAAATCCCCACAACTGTTTTATAGAATGACTTATTAAGAACTTGAATTCATGAAAGAATACAAAATTAAGATCATAAGAAAAGAGTATAATTATATGAAAATGGAGATGGGAGGTCTAATGAACTGAATTAAAAACCAAAGAACATCATTTTATAATTAATACAGAAATTAGAAACAGCAAAATATTAGCTAAACATGCTGAAAGTTGAATTACTAACATAAAGGAATACTTTGAGATAATCACAGTGAGAGTCATAGATAAAACACTAAATAATAACCCAACTATGGAGAAAAATTAAAATATAGAGATTATACAGATGTTTTAAAAATGAATGGGAGCCCAGAAATAAAACCATAGATATAAGGTCAGCTGATTTTTGATGAAGGTGCTAAATTCATCCAATGGGGAAGGAAAAGTCTCTTCAATAAATGGTGCTGCAGGCAGCCAACAAACACATGAAAAGATGTTCACGATTGTTAGCCATCAGAGAGATACAAATCAAAAGTATAATGAAATATCATCTCACCCCTGCAAAAATGGCACTGATTGAAAAAAATAAAAACCAGAAAACAACAAATGCTGGTGAGGTTGTGGGGAAACTGGAACCTTTATCCACTGCTGGTGGGAATATAAAATGGTATAACCACTATGGAAAATGGTATGGTGTTTCCTCAAAAAGCTAGAAATATAAATACTCTATGATACAGTAATTCCACTCCTAGGTATATACCCTAGAGATCTAATAGCAGTGACACAAACAGACATATGCACACCCATGTTCATTGCAGTATTATTCACAACAGGACAAAAACAGAAACAACCTAAGTGCCCATCAACGGATGAAGGATAAACAAACTGTGGTATATACATACAATGGAATACTATGCACCTATAAAGAATAACGATGAGTCTGCGAAACATAACATAGATGAATCTGGAGGACATTATGCTGAATGAAGTAAGCCAAGCACAAAAGGACAAATATTGTTATGATTCCACTTTTATAAAAACACAAAAATAGGTATACATATAGAAATCAGCATTCTTTGGTGGTTACCAAGGATAGGAGGGGAAGAGAGGTGGAATCACTCTCTAGACAGTAGACACTTACTAGTTTTTGTGATGGGAAAGGCAACACCGAATGTCAGTGATGTGAGCACAACTTAACCAAGGTAAAGGATGACACTAAGGAATACACAAGAATAAGGCACATTATTGGTAATTCTATAACATATACAATTTGGCAATAATAGCAGTAACAGACAAAAAATACATGAGTGGTTACATAGATATGTATGCATATAATGTGTATAGAAAGGTATATGTGTGTATATATGTGAGCGTATATAGGTGTATTTGTAGGCATACCTATATACATGTTTGTGAGTGCTGTAATATATTCACACATATAATAAAGCACATAGGGGACACAGTCACAGATATCTTTCAGACATAACCAAACACCTTGCAGGATTGGTTTACTGGGTTTGAAGGCTTAGGACCACAGTCTCTTGGGACATCTCGGTCAATTGCCACAACATAGTCTATAAAGTTCATGTTCTATATAATAGTTTGGTAAGTAGCGTCTGGGGTCTTAAAAGCTTTTGAGCAGCCATCTAAGGTACAACTATTGGCCTCTACCCGTCTGGAGCAAAAGAGAAAGAAGAAAACCAAAGACTCAAAGAAAAAAACAATCTACAGGACCACCTGCTTACAGAAAGCACGGCCTCACCTATCCAGAGACCAGAAGAATGAGATGATGCCCGGCTATCACTACCGACTGTTCTGATGGGGTCATGATAGATGGTCCCAGCTACAATGGGAGAAAACTGTAGAACAAAACTCACAATCTTAAAAAAAAAAAAAAAAAAGGCCAGACTTACTGAGCCAGCAGAGACCTGGGGAACCCCTGTGACTATCGCCCTGAGACACCCTTTAAACTTTGAAATGAAACTATTGCTAGAAGTCACCTTTCACCTAAATAAGATTGGCTTTTAAAATAAACAATATTACTCCTAAGTACTCTGTTCCTTTTATATTAAAAAAAAAATAATCTATATGAGACCAAACGGTCAACATTTACCCTAAAGTAAAGACAAGAATGTCAGACGAGTGGGGCAGGAATGCAAGAATAAAGGAAATGGAACAACCAGAATGGAAATAATAATAATGTTGATGCAATGTGGAAAATGTAACCAATGTCACTGAATGATATATGTAGAAATTGTTAAATTTGCTCAGTAAACTTTCACCAAAAACTCAATAAAATTTTTTTAAAAATAAAATAAAATGGTGCTAGGAAAATTGGATATCTACATGCAGAAGAATAAACCAGGATTCAGCCCTTATGCCATATACAAAAACCAATTCAAAATGGATCAAGAACTTTAATTTGAAAACTAAAACCATAAAATTCATACAAGAAAATGTAGGGACAAAGCTGTGGGTCCTAGGTTTTTGGCACAGTGGTTAAAAGCTTGGCTGCTAACTAAAAGGTCACGGTTAGAATCTACCAGCTGCTCTTTGGAAACCCTATGGGGCAGTTCTACTCTGTCCTATAGGTTCGCTTTGAGTCGGAATTAACTCAATGACGACGGGTTTGTTTTTTTGGGGGGGGGGGGTGGTGGGGGTTTATTAGATATTACAACAAAATCACAAGCAACAAAAGAAAAAAACAGACAAATGGGACCTCATAAAACTTAAATATTTCTGTTCATCAAAAGACTATCAAAAAGTGAACAGACAGCCTACAGAGTGGGAGAAAATTTCTGGGAACAATATATCCAATAAAGGTCTAATATCCAAAATTTATAAAATATATACTACAACTTAATAACAAAAAGAAAAAGAATCCAATAAAAAAAAATGGGTGAAGGACATGAACAGACATTTCACCAAAGAAGATATTCAAATGGCCAACAAGTACGTGAAAAAATGCTCAAAGTCACTAGTCATGGGGGAAGTGCAAATCGAAACCAAAATGAGATACCATCTCACTCCTATCAAAAAACACTAGGTGTTGGTGAGGCTGTGGAAAAACAGTAACACTCATCCATTGCTAGTAGGAATGTAAAATAGTGCAGCCACTTTGGAAAACAATTTGGTGGTTCCCAAAAAAGTTGAATATAAAACTACCATATGACCCAGTAATCCCAATCCTAGATATATACCTAAAGACCTGAAAGCAGTGACACAAATAGACATATATACACCAAAGTTCATTCCAGCACTATTCACAATAGCCAAAAGGTAGAAACAACCAGAATGTCCACCAACTGAGAAAGGATAATAAATACAATGGAATACTACTCGGCCACAAAGAGGAATGAAGTCCTGATGCATGCCACAATATGGATGAACCTCGAGGACATTATGCTGAGTGAAATAAGTCAAACACAAAAGGACAAATACTGTATGGTATTACGTATATGAAATAAGCAAACATATAGAAACTAAAAGTAATTAGTGATTACCAGGAGCAGGAGGAAGGGAGAGAGAGAGTTTTTGCTTGGAGTGCATTGTAGGTATGTTAAGGTTGGTAGGAGAGTTTGGAAAAAGAGAATGAAATGGTTACGTAGCTTCAAGAATGTAATCAGTGTCACTGAAGTATAAAAAATACATGTAGAAATTAATGAAATATACGTGCTGTGTGCATATTACAATAAAAAATGAATGAGATAAACAAAATGTGGTATATATTTACAATGGAATATCATTCAGCCATAAAGAGAAATGAAGTTTTGATACATGCTATGACACAAAGACGGATGTTGTATGATCCCACTTATATGACATACCTAGAATAAACAAGTACATAGAGACAAAAGTTTACTAATGGTTACCACAGGGTTGGGGCTGGGGAGGATGGGAAGTTATTGCTGAAGGGGTACTGAGTTTCTGTTTGAAATGACGAAAAACTTTTTGAAATAGACAGTACTGATGGATGTACAACAGGGTTAATGTAATTAATACCACTGAACTGTACACTTGAAAATGGTAAATTTTGTTTTATTTATATTTTACCAAAATAATTTTTAAACAAATGGGCTAAAACTCAACAAATGGAGGAGACATGATTATTTATTAATGTAAGAAAATTTCTCTGAATTGTAGAAACAACTGAATCTGCAGACTGAAGGAGCAAGCAGCATTCCAGGAAAATATCAAATGATTGTACCCTGGTAAAATTAATTAATTTCAACTACAAATAAAGAAACCTTCAAGCATCAGGCAGAAGCAAGTCACCTACAGGGAGGAAAACAGCTGTTCTCAGACATCTCCACAACAACCCTTAAAGCCAGAAGACAATGGAGCAATGGCACCACATAGGTACATAAATTAGAAAATATGCCCCAGGAACATTGTAATCAGTCAGGAAGTTTCACAAATATAAGATCAACAAGCAGAAACTCTCAAATAGGAAAGATCTAGAGAAGACAGTAGTCCAAGTCCTTCTTGAAAGAATGAATTAACACCAAAATCCAGACAATTAACAGATGAATCAGAACAAAGAATTCAGTAATTAACATGGCAAAAGTTCAGGGAATGAGCAATAAATTCATGTCAATATAGAGTAATACTAGGAAGATGCCAAAATCAATGGTACAGAACAGAATACAAATGCTATAAAACTGTAACAATATAAAAACCCAAAACGTAATGAAAGACAAATCAGGAAATGTGGGTGGGATGGGAAGAAATGTGAGAAAGCAAATTATCTCTTTTTACGTGGTACATATTTAATTAACCCTGTCTAAAATCTACCTTTTTAAAAAAATCTACCCATACATTTAAATGAAAAATAATAGCTCCAACCTCTTAGTAGTATTGAAATTTTGTTTTTATTCCTAAAGAGATCATTTAGAAAATAAATCATACAGTGATGAAATTTTTTTTAAAAATCCCTTGTTTCTTTATCTTCTATTCAAGAAAAATAACATTGAATGCTTTATTCTAAAATCACATTTGTATTATAATTCCATTTTTTTCTAAATTTTATTTATTTTGTTGTTATTGAGAATACACACAGCAAAACATACACCAACAGTTTCTACATGTACAATTTAGTGACATGGATTACATTCTTCAAGTTATGCAACCATTCTCACCCTCCTCTTCTGAGTTGTTCCTCCCTCATTAACATAAACTCACTGCCCCCTTAGGTTTGTATGTAATCTTTCGAGCTGCTGTTGTCAAATTGATTCCATAGAGGTAGTTCTTAAAAGAGCATAATGGTCCAGGCAACTTTTTTTTAAAAAACAAATTAAGCTAAACTAGTGTTTGGTTTTAAGATGACTTCAGGGGATATTTTTATTTTAAGGTTTAAAGATGATCTCAGGGCAATAGTTTCAGGGGTTCATCCAGTCTCCATGGCTCCAGGAAGTCTAGAGTCTTCAAGAATTTGAATTTCTGCTCTGCATATTCCCCCTTTTGATCAAGATTCTTATAGAATCTGTGATCAAAACATTTAGTAATGGTAGCCAGGCACCATCCAGATCTTCTGATCTCATGGCAAAGGAGGCAGCTGTTCATGGAGGCAGTTAGCCATACATTCCATAGTCACTGCCGTCAAGTCGATTCTGACTCACAGTGACCCTACAGGACAGAGTAGACCTGCCCCATAGAGTTTCCAAGGAGTAACTGGTGGATTTGAACTGCCGACCTTTTTGTTAGGAGCCATAGCACTTAACCACTACGCCACCAGGGTTTCCATTCATTCCATATCCTCCTCCTGTTCCTGATTCTCCTTTCCTCTGTTGCTCCTGGTAAATAGAGACCAATTGTTGTGCCTCTGATGACCATTTGCAGGCTTTTAAGACTCCAGGCACTACGCAACAAACTAGGAGATAGAATAAATGCACTACACATGTTATTAGGCTGATTAACTGGGATGTCCCATGAAACCATGACCCTGAACCTCCAAATGAAAGAATCAAATCCCACTTATAGTTTCATTTTTATAGAATACTTTGTAGTGGTTTGTACTGAGCCAACTTGGTTAAGCTAGACATACATTTCCCAGAATCCTCTTCCCTAACTGGTCTGGGTTCTAGTTAGCTAAAAGAGAAAACTGCACAAGATTTGCAGGATGGAAGCAATGCAACAGCCATTATTCTATGAAGGTTGTCATTGTTAGATGCGGTGACAGAATTAGAGGTGCCAGCTAGTTTCTACCTTGTCCTTGTTCTCTTCTACTCTACACCCAGTTTTTCCTGTTGACCAGCAGCAGCCCTGAACCCACCACCAGACACTTGCTGGCAGATCCACCAATGCAGGACTTACACAGAGGCACTGCTTCTATTTGGTTGACCTGCATGGCTTCTCAGATTGATTGCTGGCAATTGATTCTCTGATTTCTGACTCCCCTCCTGGACCTTCATTCTACAGCTGTTCCCACAATTGTACAAGGTCTAATTCCTATAACAAATTCCTTACCCCACAACTCGTAGTGGTTCTGCTTCCTTGATTGAACCCTGACTGATATAAATATTTTCTATCTTTCTGTCATGTGCATACAAACAGCTCTAGAATCATATCTCCTAATATGAATGATTTCTGAGTAGCACACTTTTTAGGTGTTTTTTTTTTTAAATCTGTTTTTGTCCTTTTATGTATTTTCTTCTTTTTTTTGGCTTTGCTCTCAGGAGCAGAATATCACCCAGTATAACTCTTTCTGGGAAGAGTACTATTCAACAGAAAATGTGTGGAATCTTTCCCCATCAAAAATTATCTGCCTCTCACCAAAAGCCATCTATACATACAATGCACTTCTGATCCAAATTCCAATGACATTTTTTAATGTGATGGACAAACAAATCACCAACTTCATATGGAAGGGAAAGAAGTCCCAGATAAGTAAAGCATTAAAAGAAAAAGAAAGTGGGAGGCCTCACTCTACCTGATTTTAGAACATATTATACAGCCACAGTAGTCAAAAAAGCCCGCTACTGGTACAACAACAGGCACACAGACCAATGGAACAGAATTGAGAACCCAGATATAAATCCATCCACATATGAGCAGCTGATATTTGACAAAGGACCAGTGTCAGTTAATTGGGGAAAAGATAGTCTTTTTAACAAATGGTGCTGGCATAACTGCATATCCATTTGCAAAAAAATGAAACAGGACCCATACCTCACACCATGCACAAAAACTAACTCCCAGTGGATCAAAGACCTAAACATAAAGACTAAAATGATAAAGATCATGGAAGAAAAAATAGGCACAACGTTAGAGGCCCTAATACAAGGCATAAACAGAATACAAAACATTACCAAAAATGACGAAAAGAAACCAGATAACTGGGAGCTCCTAAAAATCAAACACCTATGCTCATCTAAAGACTTCACCAAAAGAGTAAAAAGACCACCTACAGATTGGGAAAAAATTTTCAGCTATGACATCTCCGACCAGTGCCTGATCTCTAAAATCTATATGATTCTGTTAAAACTCTACCACAAAAAGACAAACAACCCAATCAAAAAGTGGGCAAAGGATATGAACACGCACTTCACTAAAGAAGATATTCAGGCAGCTAACAGATACATGAGAAAATGCTCTCGATCATTAGCCATTAAAAAAAGCCATTAGAGAAATGCAAATGAAAACTACGATGAGATTCCATCTCACTCCAACAAGGCTGGCATTAATCCAAAAAACACAAAATAATAAATGTTGGAGAGGCTGTGGAGAGATTGGAACTCTTATACACTGCTGGTGGGAATGTAAAATGGTACAACCACTCTGGAAATCTATCTGGTGTTTTCTTAAAAAGTTAGAAACAGAACTACCATACAACCCAGAAATCCCACTCCTCGGAACACACCCTAGAGAAATAAGAGCCTTTACACGAACAGATATATGCACACCCATGTTTACTGCAGCACTGCTTACAATAGCAAAAATCTGGAAGCAACCAAGGTGTCCATCAACGGATGAATGGTTAAATAAATTATGGTATATTCACACAATGGAACACTATGCATCGATAAAGAACAGTGATGAATCTGTGAAACATTTCATAACATGGAGAAACCTGGAAGGCATTATGCTGAGTGAAATTAGTCAGATGCAAAAGGACAAATATTGTATAAGACCACTATTATAAGATCTTGAGAAATAGTATAAACTGAGAAGAACACATTCTTTTGTGGTTACGAGGGGGGGAGGGAGGGAGGGTGGGAGAGGGTTATTTACTGATTAGTTAGTAGATAAGAACTACTTTATGTGAAGGGAAGGACAATACTCAATACACGGAAGGTCAGCTCAACTGGACTGGACCAAAAGCAAAGAAGTTTCCGGGATAAACTGAATGCTTCGAAGGTCAGCAGAGCAAGGGCGGGGGTTTGGGGACTATGGCTTAAGGGGACTTCTAAGTCAATTGGCAAAATAATTCTATTATGAAAACATTCTGCATCCCACTTTGAACTGTGGCGTCTGGGGTCTTAAATGCTAACAAGCGGCCATCTAAGATGCATCAATTGGTCTCAACCCACCTGGAGCAAAGGAGAATGAAGAACACCAAGGTCACACGATAACTATGAGTCCAGGAGACAGAAAGGGCCACATGAACCAGAGACCTGCAGCATCCTGAGACCAGAAGAATTAGATGGTGCCCGGCCACAACCGATGACTGCCCTGACAGGGAGCACAACAGAGAACCCCTGAGGGAGCAGGAGAACAGTGGGATGTCTGCAGACCCCAAATTCTCATAAAAAGACCAGACTTAATGGTCTGACTGAGACTAGAAGAATCCCAGCAGTCATGGTCCCCAAACCTTCTGTTGGCCCAGGAAAGGAACCATTCCCGAAGACAACTCATCAGACATGGAAGGGACTGGACAATGGGTTGGAGAGAGATGCTGATCAAGAGTGAGCTACTTGTATCAGGTGGACACTTGAGACTGTGTTGGCATCTCCTGTCTGGAGGGGAGATGGGAGGGTAGAGAGGGTTAGAAACTGGCAAAACTGTCACGAAAGGAGAGACTGGAAGGAGGGAGCGGGCTGACTCATTAGGAGGAGAGTAAATGGGAGTATGGAGTAAGGTGTATATAAGCTTATATGTGACAGACTGACTTGTTTCGTAAACTTTCACTTAAAGCACAATAAAAATTATTTTTAAAAAATTATCCGCCTCTCTTCTATTTTTTCAGGATTATTTTCAGGGCTTAGGTAGTTAATTCCTGCTAAGATGTAATAATTATAGTAATAATTCCTATAATCCCTCCCAGGTAGCATGTTCACAATTAATGGAAAGTAGCTTTCAGCATTTCAACCCCAAGCAAAACTGGAGAGGATTCCAGATAAGCTTTTGGCAAGTATTTCAGTTATGAAAGTCCTTGCTTATTAATTAAGGACAAGTCTTGCTGGAATTCTGAGGAGGACTCCCTGCCATTAATCACTATCTTTGATTAATTTTTACCTCAGAATTGAAATAAGTGGAACAAGAAAATAGTTCCTCAGAATTTGAGGAATTTAGAATTTTGCTATGATGATTTTGAATGGCAAAGGAAAGAATGCAAACACAGCTTAGTTTCTAGAAGAGTGTCTGACATAGTAGATACTCAATAGTTTTTGACAAAATAGATGAAACTAGTTAGAAGTCAGGCATTCAAAATTTGTTAATTCTCCTTACCTCATTGTCAGCATTTCCTAAACTATGAGCTTCTAAAAGGTTACTTTGTCCCAGACAAACAAGACACAGGTGTCAAGTTCAAAGAAATACATGAAACATTTAGTTGTAGGGATTCTCAGTTGTCCTAAGGTAGTGTGACAATGCATTAGAGAGGGTTTTTTTTTTTGCATTTATTTCTGTTATTCTCCTACCCATAAAACCTGTTGCCATCAAGTTGATTCCGACTTATAGCAACTCCACAGAGTCGCTAATAAAAACCTTCTCTTAATTCTTAGTTTTCAATAAATTTCTTTGCTGTGAGAGCAAAGATCATTCCCACAGAATAAAAGTATCAATATGGCTACATCCCTATTCACTCTGCACAACCATATTTATACTCTTAACGTACAAAGAGTTAGGTTTTAGTCCTTTCCCTACACAGGTAGTCCCTGACTTACGACATATTTGAGTTACAATGAACCACCCTTGGAATCATCCGTTTTTGGGGAGTATTTTTTGCAATATGTACTACATACAATGTTCCATGTAATTTGCTGATGTTATCATTCTCAGACGTTCATAGCAGATGTTCAAATTTATGTTTACTGTTCAAAGCACTGCCATATAGATTTAATTTTCTAAACCCTGGTGGCATAGTGGTTAACTGCTACGGCTGCTAACCAAAGGGTCAGCAGTTCAAATCCGCCAGGCGTGCCTTGGAAACTCTATGAGGCAGTTCTACTCTGACCTATAGGGTCAGACTATAAGTCGGAATCCACTCAACGGCACTGGGTTTGGTGTTTTTTTGGTTTTGTTCAAAACACTGCCATATAGATTTTATTTTTGAAACTAAATCAAGGGCTTCAGTTGCTTGAAAACATGGACCCAAACACTGATCGCTTTGCTAAAGTCAATAGGCAGATTTAGTGAGATGTTACCTTGAAATATGAAAAGAAAAAAAGAAAAGGCCATACAGGCAACTTTCACTAATTTTCTGATTAGAAACTCCATCCCCATTCCCAGGGATAATCCAGATGATCCAGAACCTTCCATAAGTGGAATTATTACCACAACGGACAAAATGCCAACGCCGTCCAACTCTTCCTCATCGTTGGAGTAGATTTTTATAATTTGTATATTTTTATGTACGTATTAAAGTGTATCTAAGTTTATATGTAATGTTTCCAACCCGCAAAGACAAATAAAGATCAGATTTATAAAGATACTGATAATAAAAAGCAATAATAATAAAAACTAAAAAAAAAAAATGACGTATTCGACTTATGTCAGAACCAACTTAGAACAGAGTCATCAGAACAGAACCTTGTCATAAGGCAGGGGCTACCTGTATAAAATTTATCCAGGAAATGGTAGCACCCTTGAGTTAAGCTACAAATGGCAAATGAAATTATTTATTCCTGCAGTCCATTTTATGGAATTACGTAATATGAGAGCTTTTGAACACATAACACTGTTAAATCATTGGCTTTGGAAGCTAGCTCTGATGTTGACACTATGTTTACCTTAAAATAGATTGAGTTTTTCTCTTTTTGCACATGAACGTTGACATCAGATATATCATAGAGATATTTTGCCCCTTGGGGAAAAATAAAATGGCATTATTAATGACTAACTGAGGTCTAAATTCTGAATTTGGATATATTTGTGCCTTTAAAAGAAAAATAAAATTGAAATATTATGAGAGATTTTATTCTGTAATCACTTCATATGTCTATCTTCAATTATTTTAAATTGACCACAGAGATGGCCTTCAAATGTAAATCAACTGATTAGCATATCCACATTCAGAAAATATGGCCGAAAATGTCTCAGGAAGTGTTTTGGGGTCAAATACTGAATTACTAGAGTCTGCAGTCATCTACTGATATAATCAGTGAAATGAAATGAACATCTTACTTCAGAGCTAAGTGACCAAGCTACAACTTAGCACTAACTAGCAACCTAAAAAAGGCACTAAACCTAAGCTATTCATTTTCCTTATTGGTAAAATTGCGGGTGTGAATTTATTATCTCTATTTTTTTTATGCTCCCATCCACTTGCAATATGATTGGTTCTGTTAATGTACAGTTTTTAAAAATGGCAAAATGTTGACTCTCATGCAACTGTAAAGTGAACATGTTTCAAAGATGTTTTTCAATCCCTAATTTAATAAGGGAACCAATAAGACGCTAAAGCAGGTCCAAAATGCATTTGAGGAGCTAGGAATTTATAACCAATATTAAGATAAAATTCCTGGGTTAGAGACAAAGCTACTTATTATTCAACAGGGCCATAAACCTTCCAAGGTTTTCTGCCCCAATGGATGAAAATCTACAAGTTAACCTCTACGCTACAGAGTTGTAAAATAGCCCAGACAATCGAAAAGACAAGTCCAGCAGTACACTTAAAGGTAACACCTAGTAGACTCTTTAGCCTATTTCTAAATTTTGGATAATTTTTCTGATAATTTTCTCCACTGTGATCATAAACAATCTCCAAGGATTATTTTTGTTATTGAGATATAATTCATATACCATAAAATGCATCCTTAAAAAGTGTACAGTTCAATAGTTTTAAGTATATTCACAAAGTTGTGCAATCAGTACCACTATTTAATCCCAGAATATTTTTATCATCCCAAAACAAACCCCCACATCTATTAACAGTCACTCTCCATTACCCCCTTCAGCCCCTGGCAACCACTCATCTACTTTCTGCCTCTATGGATTTGCCAACTCTGAACGTTCCATGTAAATGGAATCATACCATATGTAACATTTTGTGGCTGGCATCTTTCACTCAGTATGTTTTCAAGGTTCATCCATGTTGTAGCATGAATCAGTATTGCATTCTTTTTATAGCTGAATAATATTCAATTCTTTTTATAGCTGAATAATATTCAATTGTATGGCTATACCATAGTTTGTTCATTCATTCATCAGTTGATGGGGATTTGTCCACTTTTTGGATATGAATATTGCTGTTACGAACATTTGAGTATAAGTTTTTGTGTGGGCATATGTTGTGAATTCTCGTGCGTATGTACCTAGAAGTGGAACTACTGGATCATATGCTAATTCTATAAATAACTTTAAGCAATTGCCAAACTATTTTCAAAAGCGGCTGTACCACTTTACATTCCTACTAGCAATGTTCCAATTTCTCTACACCCTCACCAACATTTGTTACTGTCCATCTTTCTTATTGTGCTGCCGTTGCTGCTTTTGGTATCACAGAGTAATACTAGCCTTATAAAATGAGTCGGAAAGTAGTTTCATAGTTTGTTTCTTTCTGGGAATTTTTCCATTTCCTCCAGGTTATCTAATTTGTTGGCATGAAATTATTTATAATATTCCCATATAACTTTAAAAAAAAAATTCTGTAAAGCCAGTAGTCATGGCTCCTCTTTCATTCCCAATTTTAGTAATTTGAATCTTCTCTCATTTTTTTCTTGGTCAGTCTAGCTAAAAGTTTATTAATTTCGTTGATAGCATAAAAAAAAAACCAACTTTTGGTTTTATTGACTTTCTCTATTGTTTTCATTCTCCCTTTTTCATTTATTTCCATTGTAATCTTTATTATTTCCTTCTCCTTGCTTTGTGCTTAGTTTCCTCTTTTTCTGTTTTCTTAAGTGGAAGGTTAGGATCTTGATTTGAAATCATTTTTTATTTTAATGTAGGCATTTGCAGCTATAAATTTCCCCTTAAGCACTACTTTAGTTACATCCCATACGTTTTGGTATGCTGTGTTTTTGTTTTCGTTAATTTCAAAGTATTTTCTAATTTCCCTTGTGATTTCTACTTTCATGCGTTGGTTATGTAGGATTGTGTTGTTTAATTTCCACATATTTGTGAATTTCTCCAAAGATTATTCTTGACCACAAAAAGACTGCTCACATGAGGTTTATCCTGATTACTATGTAGGCACAACAAGAGTAATAACTAGCTATAGAGAATTCTTTGAGCATACAGCATTGAGTAAAGTTTAAGTCCAAGGAATTTACTTCTGCCTGGAAATTTTCATAAGGAACCCTGTATTGGACTTGGAAAAGCTATTATCTCCTGAGGCTAGAAAACCAAGCGCAACATACTTTCCACCAAATTTCACCTGTAGTGTATCTGTAAATCTAGGTTAAGTCCTCTCTTCTTGAGGTCCCCAAAAATTTGCTAAGTTCCCTGGCCTGACAAGAAGTGACCTTCTTCACCACCTGGACGATTGGGTCCCTGTAAGCCAGGTATCAGGCCAGTTTTATTAAGTCCTTGGAAGGACTCTGTAGGCATTCGATCTAGATATAAAGTCAGTTTGAGTCAATTCCGATTCATAGCGACCCCATAAGGTTTCCAAGGCTGTAAATTTCTACGGAAGCAGACTGTCACATCTTTCTCCTACTACAAAAGTCTAGTCTACTAAATTGAGAGTTAAAAATAGCTTAAGGAAAAAGGAAAAGTAGGACATTAAAAATGATAGCAACATTATTCCAAACATATAACCACAATAATACTTCCACATCAGTTTATTCGGTCCTATGCCATTAATTCTTTCGTTGCTGACTCTTGGGTCAGCAATCGGCTTTCATGATATATGTCTATATTTGGACTGAAAACAGTCTTGAAATTCCTAACTCAGTCCACAGTACAGTCTGAAAGTTGTCTAAGCAATATCAGCTTAAAGTCTTATCCAAGAGTCAATTCCCTGAAATATCAGTAGTTCATGGCACATTATAAAATCCTTCTCAAAAGATTCTGAGATGGTTTTTCTTTACAAATTTTACCCTATATATATATATTTGTAGTGTATAGCAGAGCCTTCATATAAGTATTAGGGAGAAGCAGAAAACTATTTGGTAATAAGACTGAGTGACTGTGGTTAATTTATCAAAGTAACAACAGTATAAGAATAGAAAAGGGTAACACTCTCTACTGGGGTAAAGTATATAGCTATCCATAAAGGTTTGAGCAGTGATTGCCCTGAAGGCACTGACAAACCTTCAGGGTCCTGCCATAAAGCACAGAATATCTGAAATATTTAAACTAATAAAAATTTACCAACCTTAACCTTAGGAAGGCTGAGTATCTCTTCTGAGTTGACAATTATTTCCACAAAACTTTTACATTAATGTTGAGCTAACTGAAAAATATGGAGCTATCAAAAAACCTTGATTATTTCTGACAGTCCTTTTTGATAAGGTGAAACAGCACATCTTTGTGCTTCTTCAGGGGCCCTCCGGGAAATCTCAAACAAAGTTTTTGGTGTCAAAGATACCCTAAAAGCCATATATTTCTTTAAATGTAGGATTTGATCTTGGAAAGGCATAATTGAAAGAGTTGTCAGAGGAGATTTGGTCACTTTACGGTAAGATCATGGGCGCCTAAGAAATAATGCCTCTTTAATCATAGGGGCAAAGTGAAATCAAATGAAATGAAACAAAAATAAAGTAAAAAAAAAAAAAACACAGAAAAAGGTAACAATTTTAAGGACCCTTAGCTCTTTCATGAATGAAGAACCTTCATTATTCGTTTAAAAAGTAATAATCAAGCCCACTGTCAGGGCATTCCTCCTGAGCCTAGCAGTCTATCAGGAATGTTCCTACAAAATACATGGGAAAGCCAGGTGTCATTGATGGGTAACAAATGCTGTTTGTTCTTTTCTTTTTTCTTCCTTCTTTCCTTCCTACTTCCTTTCCCTCCCTTACCCTCCCTTTTTCTTTCTTTCATAAAAGCAATATTATGCAAACATAAAATAATCAAGAATATGATAAAGTCAACAGAAAGCAGAAAATATTTTGGTAAGATATGGAAACTTTGCTATCTGGGTATATTACATGGAAGGTACAGAATAACATTTTATTACCTCTTCTTAGGAGCTCCGGAACAAACTTACATTAAGAGAAAGCCAAGTTCTACTTTTCCATTAAGATATATTTGGCAGTAAAGGTTTCATAAGCTTTTTTCCCCCCTTATGATTAAACCCACCAAAACTAAGCTAACTTTGTCAAAATTTAAGCACATTTTCTTGCTTCTTTTTAGAATCATATTTGTAGCTGTTATAAGGAAAGGCAAATAAAAAAAAAATTTTTCCAAACCTCTTACAAATTTCTATATACATTCTACATACATTCAGGATAACTACTCTCTTTTTCCCTTGGAGAACAAAAACGAATCCCATTTACCATGCATAAACAGTTGCATTTTTCTGTCAGCATTACTCCTTCTTAGGTTCCTGGGTTGTGTGAATGGTTAAGCGCACCACTACTAGCTGAAAGGTTGGCAGTTTGAAGCCACCCAGAGGTGCCTAGGATAGACCTGCCAATCTGCTTCTAAAAAGCCACAGCCTTAAAAACCCTATGGAGCAGTTCTACCCTGCACACGTGGCATGACCATGAGTCAAAATCAACTCAAAGACAACCAACAATTACTCCTTCTATAGTCCGAACCACATATAGCCAAAGTAACTTGTATTTTTACAAAAAAATAAAAAATATATAGGTAAATATTTGAGGACTATTTGTCATATGTAAGCATTTTAGCAGATGACCAAAACTCATAAATATAAATAACACAACTTTCTACACTCACACCCCATTTACACCCACAAAATGGCACAGAGGAACATGTTCATTAACATGAGTCAAAGATATAGGCACTCTATAGCAAATGCTGATGTTGTTGTTAGGTGCCATCAAGTCGGTTCTGACTGATAGCAACCCTATGCACAACAGGATGAAACACTCCCCGGTCCTGTACCATCCTTAGAATCATTGTTATGCTTGAGCTCATTGTTGCAGCCACTGTGTCAATCCACCTCGTCGAGGGTCTTCCTCTTTTCCGCTGACCCTGGACTCTGCCAAGCATGATGTCCTCTTCCAGGGACTGATCCCTCCTGACAACATGCCCAAAGTATGTAAGACGCAGTCTCACCATCCTTGCTTCTAAGGAGCATTCTGGCTGTACTTCTTCCAAGACAGATTTGTTCGTTCTTTGGGCAGCCCATGATATATTCAATATTCTTCGCCAACACCACAATTCAAAGGCGTCAACTCTTCTTCGGTCTTCCTTATTCGTTGTCCAGCTTTCACATGCATATGATGCAATTGAAATACCATGGCTTGGGTCAGGCACACCTTAGTATTCAGGGTGACATCTTTGCTCTTCAACAGATTGAAGAGGTCCTTTGCAGCAGATTTGCCCAATGCAATGCATTTTTTGATTTCTTGACTGCTGCTTCCATGGCTGTTGATTGTGGATCCAAGTAAAATGAAATCCTTGACAACTTCAATCTTTTCTCCGTTTATCATGATGTTGCTCATTGGTCCAGTTGTGAGGATTTTTGTTTTCTTTATGTTGAGGCGCAGTACATACTGAAGGCTGTGGTCTTTGGTCTTCATTAGTAAGTCCTTCAAGTCCTCTTCACTTTCAGCAAGCAAAGTTGTGTCATCTGCATATTGCAGGTTGTTAATGAGTCTTCCTCCAATCCTGATGCCCTGTTCTTCTTCATATAGTCCAGCTACTCGGATTGTTTGCTCAGCATACAGATTAAATAGGTATGGTTAAAGGATACAACCCTGACGCGCATCTTTCCTAACTTTAAACCAATCAGTATCCCCTTGTTTTGTCCGAACAACCGCCTCTTGATCTATGTACAGGCTCCTCATGAGCACAATTAAGAGTTCTGGAATTCCTATTCTTTGCAATGTTATCCACAGTTTGTTATGATCCACACAGTCAAATGCCTTTGCATAGTCAATAAAACACAGGTACACATCTTTCGGGTATTCTTTGCTTCAGCCAAGATCCATCTGATATCAGCAATGATATCCCTTATTCTATTTCCTCTTCTGAAACTGGCCTGAATTTCTGGCAGTTCCCTGTCGCTATACTGCTGCAGCCACTTGTGAACGATCTTCAGCAAAATCTTACTTGTGTGTGATAGTAATGACACTGTTCGATAATTTCCGCATTCGGTTGGATTACCTTTTTTTGGGAATAGGCATAAATATGGATCTCTTCCAGTCGGTTGGCCAGGAAGCTGTCTTCCAAATTTCTTGGTATAGACAAGTGAGCACTCCCGGTACTGCATCTGTTTGTTGAAACATGTCAATTGATATTCTGTCAATTCCTGGAGCCTTGTTTTTCACCAATGCCTTCAGTGCAGCTTGGACTTCTTCCTTCAGTACCATCAGTTCCTGACAATATGCTACCTCTTGAAATGGCTGAATGTTGACCAATTCTTTTTGGTATAATGAAATTGTGTATTCCTTCCAACTTCCTTTGATGCTTCCTGTGTTGTTTAATATTTTCCACATAGAATCCTTCAGTATTGCAAATCGAGGCTTGAATTTTTTCTTCAGTTCTTTCAGCTTGAGAAATGCCGAGCATGTTTCTCTCTTTCAGTTTTCTATCTCCAGGTCTTTGCACATATCATTATAATACTTTGTCTTCTCAAGCTGCCCTTTGAAATTTTCCGTTCAGTCCTTTTGCTTCATCATTTCTTCCTTTTGCTTTAGTTACTCCACGTTAAAGAGCAAGTTTCAGTCTTTTCTGACATCCATTTTGGTCTTTTCTTTCTTTCCTGTCTTTTTAATGACCTCTTGCTTTCTTCAAGTATGATGTCCTTGATGTCATTCCACAACTAATCTGGTCTTTGGCCATTAGTGTTCAACGTGTCAAATCTTTTCTTGAGATGGTCTCTAAATTCAGATGAGGTATACTCAAGGTTGTATTTTGGCTCTTGTGGACTTGTTTTAATTTCCTTCAGCTTCAGCTTAAACTTGCATATGATCAATTGATGGCCTGTTCCACATTCGGCCCCTGGTCTTGTTCTAACTGATGATATTGAGCTTTTCCATCGCCTCTTTCCACAGATGTAGTCAATCTGATTCCCGTGTATTCCATCTGGCAAGGTCCATGTGTATAGTCGCCATTTATGCTGGCGAAAAAAGGTATTTGCAATGAAGAAGTTGTTGGTCTTGCAAAATTCTATCACGTGATCTCTGGCATATTTTCCAACTACCGATCCTTCTTGTCTCCAACTTCCGCATTTCAATGACCAGTAATTATCAATGCACCCTGATTGCATGTTCGATCAATTTCAGACTGCAGAAGTTGGTAAAAATCTTCAATTTCTTCATCTTTGGCCTTAGTGATTGGTGCATAAATTTGAATAATTGTTGTATTAACTGTTCTTCCTTGTAGGCATATGGATATTATCCTATCACTGACAACGTTGTACTTCCGGATAGATCTTGAAATGTTCTTTTTGACAAGGAATGCAAAGCCATTTCTCTTCAAGTTGTCATTACCAGCATAGTAGACAATATGATTGTCTGATTCAAAATGGCCAATACCAGTCCATTTCATCTCACTAATGCCTAGGATATCAATGTTTATGTGCACCATTTCATTTTTGATGATTTCTTATTTTCCTAGATTCATACTTCTTACATTCCAGGTTCTGATTATTAATGGATGTTTACAGCTGTTTCTTCTCATTTTGAGTCGTGCCACATCAGTAAATGAAGGTCCTGAAAGCTTGACTCCATCTAAGTCATTAAGGTCCACTCTACTTCGAGGAGGCAGTTCTTCCCCAGTCATCTTCTTAGTGCCTTCCAACCTGCGGGGTGGGGGCGGCTCATCTTCCGGCACTATATCTGACAATGTTCCGCTGCCATTCATAAGGTTTTCACTGGTTAATTCTTTTCAGAGGTAGACTGCTGGGTCCTTCTTCCTAGTCTGTCTTAGTCTGGAAGCTCAGTTGAAACCTGTCTGCCATGGGTGACCCTGCTGGTATCTGAATACCAGTGACATAGCTTCCAGCATCACAGCAACATGCAAGCCCCCATAGTACAACAAACTGACAGATAGGTGGGGGCTACAGCATACAGAAGGAACATACCTAAATAAAAGTAAATAAGCTCAGTATTCAATTATTCTTAAAAATTATCTTGGTATTCAGTAATTACCCATAAATTAACTTAATTTAATATTAGTCCAAGACTTTAACTAAAAAAAAAGAGGTTTAAAATTATGTTTAAGCTGCCAAACTATAAAACATAATTATTTTGTTAATTTTAAAAGTTTGTCAGAAAAATGAATCAATTTAGTTGAAAACAAATTTATGTATTTTTTATAATTTTAAATATTAGGTAGGAGTAATATGACCTTATTTGATTAATAAACCAATATTGGAAGCGTAGAAAGTTCAGAATAACTAGTCTGTAAGAAAAAAAATCAAAATCTCATTAAAGACATAAAATATATGCTTGTATTATACCCCATTCTGATAAACTCAAGGAAAAGATATATAAGTATTATTTATTTTTAACCAGAAGTATTTATCTGGTCTAATTTGCCCAAAGATTAATCTTTATTGTGAACCTAGAGTTTTAAAAGGGTCCTGATCTAATCCTTAAATATTAGAAGTTTGCTTTCTTTATTTACCGTGCATTTTGAGAATATTCTATATATATATATATATATACCAACCAAAACCAAACCCAGTGCCCTCAAGTCGATTCTGACTCATAGCAACCCTAGAGAACAGAGTAGAACTGCCCCATAGAGTTTCCAAGGAGTGCCTGGCAGATTTGAACTGCTGACCCTTTGGTTAGCAGCCATAGCTCTTAACCACTATGCCACCAGGGTTTCCTTCTATATATATACCCACTTATTTATCATTATAAACCAATTAGGACAGAGCTTCTTTAAGAGATGTAATAATGTAATTTATTAATATCCTCCAGAGGCAGAAATACATTTTATACTCACACACGACAGGTAAAGGTTTGTCTCAAAAACAGACATAACAATGCGCCAATAAATAAGTGCTTATAGCTACAGTTCTACAACTTTAGCTTCTGGTAAAAAGTAAGCCTAGAAACACAATAAGTCACTGGCACAAACCTCAAAGGGCTTTCTCTTCTTCCGTGTTGGCACAGAATTCTTAAGTGATTTCAGTTTACAAGTACAGAAACAAACAATACAGACTAACATACCAGATTCTCTGTTGTCTTTCAGCCAACAGAAAATTGATCTCCATCATTCATCCCACAGAGATCATCAAATGAGCATATGATAAAACCAAATTTCCAATCATGGCTGCCACCAATGGACAATATCTTACTGGCCATGTATTAGCCAAAAATGAAAACTCAAAATTAGTTGGAAAAACAATAATAAACAAAACAAGAGACTCAGCAAAGCTAAAGTTTTAGTGCTGCTTGGGGTTCATTTCAGGAGCCGAGAAAAGATGTAACTGGGCTGAAACTACCTGTGAGGTGCATTTTTTTTTTTTTTCAGTGATACAGTTTACTTGGCTGAGTCAGGTGAGGCTACTTGGCCATCTCAGTGGATGACCTCCGAAACTATTACAGTAGAATCTTCCAAAAGACCAAATCATAACCCTTATGCATATATAAAGTATATACAGAATATTTTGTTTAACTCGTTAATTAACGAAGGAGCCAGTAAGATGTGAAAAACAATCCAAATAACATTTGAGAAGCTAGATACATATAGCCAATGTTATGATATGAGTGCTGAGTTAGATACAAAACTGACTAATGACCATGTGGCCATAACGGAACTTCTAGGGTATAGTTGCCAGATAAAATACAGGGCACCCAGTTAAATGTGAATTTCAGATGCAAAATGAATATATATATATATTTCTTTGAGAATAAGTGTCTCCAAAATATTGGGGCCCTGGTGGCACAGAGGTTAAGAGCTCATTTGCTAACCAACAGGTTGCCAGTTCAAATCTACCAGCTGCTCCATGGAAACCCTATGGGGCAGTTCTAGTCTGTACTATAGGGTTGCTATGAGTCAGAATTGACTCCATGGCAATGGGTTTGGCTTGGATTTTGGTTTGTCCAAAATACTGCATGCATTTTTATTTACTAAATCTAGCAACCCTACATTGGGGTTATCTGTCCATTGGGCAGAAATTATTTGCAATTCTTCTGGGCAAAATTTGCAAATTAACCTCTGTCCTTTGAGAGCCAGACAACAGAAAGTCAAGCCCAGCACTGCAATGGAAGAACACCTAGTAATCTCTTTTTACCTATTTTCAAATTTTGGATAATCTTTCTGGCAGTCCCCATCTAAGAAGTAAACTGTTTCCAAAAACAATGAAGCACAAGTGAAAAATTCAACATGGAAAATACCATTCATTACACGGTAACACTGAGAATTAACAAATAAACATCAAGCATATAGATTGCGTCTTTAACTCTCTTTATATCAGTATGAGAAACCATAAGTCATCTTTTTCCATTGAATAACACTGCATGCAGGGAGCACTCCAATATTTAAGACTGCATATCCTAGTCACGATGCAGGTTGGAAAACGTTATTTTTAGCCTTGTGGCTTTTTCACTTGCAGAACAATATTTGCTTCCAGGAGAGAAAACATAAGAAACCTCACATCAGATAACAAGGCAAAAATTGTTCACTAAGTATTACTTGAGTAAGGTCAGTGCTATGTCCCTCTGCTGTGTTCACCTCCCTCTAAAGCAGACCAAGATATGCCATTCTAAACTTCTGAAATATGAATCTATCTTGAGAAGAATCAGCCTAGCAACCAAGAAACTATGGAAGAACTAAATTACATTTTATTTTGAAGGAAGAGTTAATGAGCAAGTGATCTTGGCTGCAAAGTTTCAGCAAAGAAATATAACCATACAATAATAATATCCTTATAATAACTATATAAAATGATCCCTCTCATGCAATCTGGCAATTGTTTTATATTCACTCATTTATCAAAGATTTATTGAGCTCTATTCTTTTTTTTTTAATGTGTAGACTCAGGAGATAACAAGAGGAACAACAAACAAGATGGATCCCTACCTTTGTGAGCTTGTGTCTACTAGGTATTTAGTTGTAAAGAGAGGGAGAAAATAAACAAAAAAAACCTTCTACCTGAAGCTATGTAACCAGGCATAAAATAAAAAAAAAAAAATCATCATACAAAAGGGTTTTACAACTTACATTTTAAATTTATCTTTCAAAATACTGACAGTTTAATGAAAAGCAGATCTGAGCTTGACAGTGGAATTATCATTTCTTTTTGGTTTTTTAAACTTTTGAAATTCAGGAGGCAATGTCAAAAACAGCATCAGACAAAACGCCACTGGGAGAGACAAAGGAAAAGAACTTAAATTTTTGAAAAAAGAAGTAGAAATTGTAAAATCTTTGAGAGCCATCAACATTTATATTTACAATTATAAAAGTAAAAATGATCTTCAGTATTCAATGGTCTTATAAAACAGGCAGCTCAGCAGGTGAGTATAGGCTTTGTTCAGACACGATTAGACAAGCAGAACAAAACCCACTGCTGTTGAGTCGATTCCAGCTTATAGCAACCCCACGTGTTACACAGTAGAACTGCTCCATAGTGTTTTCTTCTCTGTAATCTTTACAGAAGAATGAACAAATCTGTCTTGGAACGAGTACAGCCAGAATGTTCCTCAGAAGGGAAGATGGCGAATCTTTATATTAAGTACTTTGGACATGTTATCAGCAGGTACCAGTCCCTGGAGAAGGACATCACGCTTGGCAGAGGGTCAGCAAAAAAGAGGAAGACGCTCAACAAGATGGATTGACACAGTTGCTGCAACAATGGGCTCAGGCATAGCAACGATTGTCGAAGATGGCGCAGGACTGGGCAGTGTTTTGTCCTGCTGTACATAGAGTCACTATGAGTCAGAATCGACTTGACGGTACCTAACAAAACAACACCATCTTTACAGAAGCAGATTGTCAGCTCTTTCTTCTGCGGCACCACTGAGTGGGTTCAAACTACCAATCTTTAGGTTAATGGTTGAGTGAAACCATTTGTGACCCCCTAGGGCCCTTAATTTTTATTATACAAGCAGTAGTTCTTAGTTTGGTAAGATGGGGACTTACGAGAATCAACTGAGGAGAATTTTTAAAATACAATTCAAAGTAGAATTTATAAACTATCCCATGCCCCAGATTCTAATATCCTTCTGGTAGCTGTAACAGGCACTGCTGCTTGCCTATCCAAAATTGATTCCCTCCTCATGAGTACAAAAATTTTATTGGCTGAGTCCTGTGTCCATTAATGCTCGCCAATCCAGACTGCTATAGCTGAAGATGGCTCTGTGACTCAACCTGGCTGATGAGATGAAAGTGGAAATCTACTGGTTGAGACACCTGGGAAATCTATACTTCTCCTGAAAAGAGAAACAGATCTAGCTGACATGCTTTTTGCCCTTTACACTTTGCCCCTTCTTCCTGCCTGAAATGACAAATGATGACTAAAGACAGTGCCAGTGTCTTACCACTAGAAGGAACAAAGCCTCACTCTTAGATTGGATTTAACCCAAACCCGCTGCCTTCGAGCTGATTCTGACTCATAGCAACCCTACAGGACAGAGCAGAACCACCTCATAGGGTTTCCAAGACTATAAATCTTTACTGAAGCAGGCTGTCACATCTTTCTCCTGTGGAGCGGCTGGCAGGTTTGAACCACCGGTTAGCAGCCAAACGGTTAAACACTGTGCCACCAAGCAAAAAAGAGCCTGTGTCACAATGATTCCCTTAAGCAGCTGTACTTCTCCTAGGCTGCCTATTTCTGAACTTCTTGGTCAGTCAGAAAAATAGATGAACGCCTATTTAAGCAAGTCACTTCGTTTGATTTCTCTTACATGCTGCTGAAAGCAAACTTAACATTGTAATAGAAACGGAGATGGAAGGGGAAGGGTGAACTTGAACATGTATGTTTTGAAATTGCTGCCTGGGAAATTATAATGCAGATGCTCTCTGGTCTATAAAGAGGGGCCTGTCTACCTACTCCATGTCATCTAGACCAGGGCTTTCGGAAATTTAACTTGCATACAAACCAAGTGGGGATCCTCTTACAATGCAGACTCTGATTCATTCTGTCTGGACTAAGGTCTAGGATTCTGCAATTTTAGCAAGCTTCCAAGTGATGCAGATGCTGCTAGCCCATGGACCACATTTTGAATAGCAAGGAGCTAGACATCAGAGTAAACAAAGATCTTAATTAAAATTGTCCACAGTGTCTATTCAGTTCAGATGACTTCCCTTAACGGAATCTGAAAGGCTTTTTCTAACACAGGGCCTTATAATGGAAAAATATAATGGAATCCACTACAAAGAAATAATCACACATAGTGTAGTAAACAATGTTCACCCTCCTTCTCTCTCTCTCACACACACATTCTATGTACACACATATTACTGAAGTCTCAAAAAGTTAAAATTATAACTTACGTCAAATATTTTATTCAAAAAATTAATGAAAAAACCAGTAAAATGTTAAGACTGATTTCAAAGAACATTTGAGAAGCTAGGTATTTATAGACAATTTAATAAACAATGTTATAAGATTGGTGGATTAAATTAAAAAAAAAATTGGTAATGGTCTACAGAGCAATTCACTACAATCTGTGACGTTCTTTTTTCCATGAGATAGAAATTATTTGTATCTCTAGTGAATAAAACTTTGCAATTTAATGTGTAACCTCACTATGTCTGGAATCTTTAATCAACACTGTTGATAGTATATATGTATGTAGATACAAACTACATGAGCTATAATCATTACCAAGTGCTGTTGTGGTACAAATGGTATTAACTTCAATCCAGACTTCTTGGGAGCTAGAAAAAAACGTAGCTATGAGTAGCTGGGAAACCCTGGTGGTACAGTGCTTAAGTACTACGGCTGATAGCCAAGAGGTCGGCAGTTTGAATCCGCCAGGCGCTCCTTGGAAACTCTATGGGAGCAGTTCTACTCTGTCCTATAGGGTCGCTATGAGTCGAAATCAACTCGACCACAGTGGGTTTGGCTGGTTTTTTATACAAGTAGCTGAAGGAAATGTTATGTCCTAACTTGCTCCTGTTCTTGTTATGGTTCTTTGTTAGACACTGATTGTTAGAAGTATCACAGCCCAGTTTATCATCCATGGCATTCCACAGGGAACACATCTCTTTAGTTATTTCAGAGAAAATCCCAGTGACATCTCAGTGGTACTGTGAGCGACTGCTAAAAATGGAGTCTAAAGAATAGAGACTATGCCCATTGTATTTTAAATACTTCTGTAGTTCAATTGTTAATTGTTACTGAGCATATCTGTAAAAATCTTGGAACTGAACAAAGGATATCTCTCTTCCAATACACGTTTTGCAAAAATAGGCTAACTGCTGTTACACTTCATGCATAAATAGATGAGTTTTTTCTCTTAGCTGTTGGTGCAAAACTTCAAGAGATTACTCCGGCTTCTGGAGGAAGACAGTAATTTCTTAAGGGGCACTGCCTCAAAACTTTTCCACAAATTGTTTAAAAAATCAAAACCCAAAACTGACTTTTGTGTATCGCTGAGTGAGGAGGTTGGCAAATCCTCTCCCCAAAAAGCAATTATAAAGCTGAAGAAAACTGACAAAAATAACCAGTTGAGTACTATGACAATAGATCAAGGTACACAACAATGTGAGAATCATATATGATTCCAAAGCTACTAAATTTTGAGTGAGAACGGTTGGAGTCTGTGGCATTTTTGCCTGGGGACTTTCCTAACAACCCTCCAGTTCCATTGGTACAGAGGTTCTGCTAGGCAGGGTAGACCATGAAGACCAAAAGCTTCAATGATGCAGTCAAAGGGGCTCACTCAATTTGGGGCAGTGAGTGATACACACGGCCAGTGATGATCTGGGGACAGGTGAGTGGGGAGAGCTTAATGACAATACTAGCCTAAGGTTACAGTTGTGGTTACAGCAAGCATATTTCAAGTAAATCAGAGGCTGTGGATATGCACAGAATGGACACAAAAGAGTCCAGTGGACAGTGAAAGCTGGGGCTGACTTGATGGCATCTGGCCTAACTGCCATTTATAGAACATTGTGCTCAACAACAGCAGAACACACATTCGTTTCAAGTACGCAAGGAACATTTACAAAGACAGACCATGTTATGGACCTTAAACAAGTCTCAATAACATTAAAAAAATTCAGGTCATACTAAATATATTCTCTGATCACAATGACACCAAATTAGAAATCAATAACAAAAATATCTCTTCAAATCCCCAAATATTTAGAAAGTAAATAATACATTTGTAAATAACCCAGGAAACTAAGAGTTGAATAAAAAAATGAAATTAGTGATTTTTAATCTGAATGAAAATAAAAACATAATACATCTGTTAAATCAAAAATCATATTAAGACAATAGTATGAACTGAGTTGAAGCTTATTTATATACTATTTGTAAATAGGGCAACACTTCTGACTAGAGTCAAAGTGTTCCAAAGAGAAAAAAACTTCCAAAGATTCTAAAACCCCCTCTTATCAACATTGTCACGGAAACGGGCGCAGAACAGTGTTTACATAATAACAATTTACCCTAAAACACATGGCCCAGTTGGACCCTAGAGTTTCTGTTTCTTGGAAACTGACTGCACATGGATAATTCTTCAAAACAGCACAATGCTTAAGGCAAACATTCTCCACTGCTCCCCTGTTCTTTCAGAATTCCCTTTAGATAACATGTAAAGGCAAAATCTTTGTCTTTCTGAAAAGCATGTAAATCGAGGATGTTTTCCTCAAGAACCTGTGAGCCATCTCTTTGGGAATGTAATCATCAAGGAAGATCATAGCCCTACCTCCCATTTTCCTGGAAGGAGACTAGTATAACTTCAGGTATCCTATCATAAAGATCCTGAAAAATTAGCCATTTTAACTTAAACATGAATGTAATGAGTTGTATCCACTCAGTTATAAAGGATAAGCTATCTTTCTGTCTTTACAATGTCTTCAGTGGATTGCCTACTATGTACCACATTCTGGTTTAATGCATGTTGTTGTTAGGTACCATCGACTTGGTTTAATGCATATTCAATAATAAAACTTTTCTTTCTCTTCTATTTTTGTACAGATGCTTTCTGGGTGGTGAGCAGATATTGGTTTTTAATAACTTTTCACCAATTATTTCTATTTTTGTGGAGAGGTTTTCTGGGTTGGGAATGGATATTGTTTTTCACTAACTTTCCTCCATAGCCAGTCAAAGATATTAGAAGAAAATGACACACGAATATCCCTCATGAACATAGATGCAAAATTTCTAAACAAAACATTAGCAAATCCAACCCAACAATATTAACAACAAAATAAAAGAATGCACAGATGATTTCAATATTTCACCAAAGACGACAAACCAAACCAAACCCAAACCTGTTGCCGTCAAGCCAATTCTGAGTCATAGCTACTCACAGAACTGCCCCATAAGGTTTCCAAGGAGCAGCTAGTAGATTCAAACTGCTGACCTTTTGGTTAGCAGCCGTACTCTTAACCACTGTGCCCACCAGGGCTCCCAAATAAGACATAGGGATGGTAAATAAGCACTTTAAAAAATGCTCAGCATCATTAGTCTTGAGGAAAATGTAAATTAAAAATTACATTGAGATACCATTATACATCAATTAGAAAGTCTAAAAATAAAAGGCCTGACCATATGAACTGTTGGCAAGGGATGTTGTAAAAACAGCATGGTGGCAGCGTCTGGCCTCCTTCAATCCCACAAGAGGGAAGAATAACCAAGATCAACATCGCAAGGCTGACTCCCATGAAGTGGAGGCCAGACAAGCCTCCTCTCTCCACCATCTTTACTAATTCTGACACCAACCATCCCTCACACAGCACTCTCTACTTCTCTACTGGGTCAGATAATTCATTGCAATGGCCACACAGAACTGACAGACCTTACTCATGATTATGGGGCTTATTAGGGAAGTAACAGAATTCAGGCTCAGGAATACTCAGGGTACAGTTCTTCCATCAGGATGGCCTCTTCCCAACAGTGCTTGTAGGCACACCTCTCCCTGGCCCTAGGCCCCTCTCCAAAGGCACTCAGCTTTCTCTCTCCATGGGCCAGGAAGCCCACCGTGCTGTCTCCTGCTGCTGAATCTCTCCTGCCACTGCTTCTCACTGTCTTCAGGGTTACAGCTTGCTCCTTCTCTCTCAATCTCCTTGGCCTCAGGAGCTTCTCAGTGCAGGGGTCCTGGGTCCAAAGGATGCCCTCTCTGCTTCCAGCTGTTATTCTTTGGTGGCGGTAGGATCCTCCTCTCTGCTCTGGAATTGGCTCTCTTTTAAGGCAAAACTGACCAATCTCCTTGGTGGGCCACGATTGCCCTATTTGTACAGCCCCACCCAATCACCTGGGTGGGAGTTACAAGACCATGGCTAGAAAGGTCACACAAAAGTAATCAATCACACTGCAATATGGAAAAACAGAAACTTCCCAACACTGATGTTGGAAATGTAAAATAGTGCAGTAACTCTGGAAAAGAGTTTTACAGTTTCTTAAATAGTTAAAAATGCACCTACCATGTGATTCAGTCATTACCCTGCTAGTTATTACTCAAGAGAAATGGAAGCATGTGTTCATGTAAAGACTTGTATACGAATGTTTATAGCAGTTTTATTTGTAATAGTCAATAACTGCGCTAACACTCAAATGTCCATCAACAGGTTAGTGGATGAAATAAACTATTTTATCCATACCATGGGATATTACTCAGCAATAGAAAGGAATGAACTATTGACATACACTGAAACATAGGCAGATCTCAAAGTAAGTATGCTAAGAGAAATGTCAGGCAAAAAAAGAGTACTTTTATCCAGAATATATACTTTTCCAATTCAATAAAGACAAACAACCAACTTAAAAATTTAAAATGGGCAAAATATTTGAACAGGCATTCCATTATACATATATGTGTATATATATGTATACACACACACACACACACACACACACAAACCCCACTGATGTGAAGTCGATTCCAAATCATAGAGATCCTACAGGACAGAGAAGAACTGTGCCATAGCGTTTCCAAGGACCGGCTGGTAGATTAGAACTGCTGACCTTTTGGTTAGCAGTCTCACCATCTTCACTGCTAAGGAGCATTCTGGCTGTACGTCTTACAAAACGGATTTGTTCATTCTTCTAGCAGTCCATGGTATATTCAATATTCTTTGCCAATACCATAATTCAAAGGCATCAATTCCTCTTCAGTCTTCCTCATTCATTGTCCATTCAGGCACATGAGGTGACTGAAAATATCATGCCTTGGGTCAGGCACACCTTAGTCCTCAAAGTGACATCTTCGCTTTTTAACACTTTAAAGAGGTTTTTTTTTTTTCCCGAACAGATTTACCCAATGCAATATGTCATCTGCCTTCTTGACTGTTGATTCCATGGGTGTGGATTGTGGATCCCAGTAGAATGAAATCCTTTACAACTTCAATATTTTCTCCATTTATCATGATGTTGCTTATTGGTCCAGTTGTGAGGATTTTTGTTTAAAAAAATAGTCATTAGAAAACGCAAATTGGAACCACACTGAAAAGCTACTACATACCTATCAGAGTGTCTAGAATACAGAAAGACTGACTATAATAACTATCAGTGAAGATGTGGAGAAACTGGAACTCTCATACATTGCTGGTGGGATAAAATCGTATAACCACGTTGGAAAACAGTTCAGCAGTTTCTTGGAAAATTAAACATAAATTTTCCATGTGACCCAGCAATTTTATTCTTAGGAAATCTACCCATGAGAAATGAAAACAATGTCTGCATAAGGATGGATGCTCATAATAGACAAAATGGGAACATTTCAAATGTCCCTCAGCTGGTGAATGGATAAATAAAATGTGGTACACACAAAACACTATTTGGCAATAAAAAAAGAACAAAATACTGATACATGTTTACATGGATGAATATCCAAAACATTATGCTAAGTGAATGAAGCCAGAGGAAAAAAGCATATTGTATAACTCCATTTATGTGAAATGTCCAGAAAAGACAAATTTATACAGAAAGTGCACGAGCATTAACCGAAGGTTTAATTACAATTGGAGGAGTCCTCGGGTGGTGCAAAAGGTAAGTGCTCAACTACCAGCTGAAAGCTTGCCAGTTCGAACTCACCCACAGGTGCCTCAGGAGACAGGCCTGGTAATGTGCCTCCAAAAGGTCACAGCCTTGAAAACCCTATGGAGCAGTTCTACTCTGCACACACGAGGTTGCCGTGAGTCAGAACACACTGGACAGCAACTAACACCACCACCATCACCACGCATGTGGTAACCTGTACCCCTAAAACAATAGTTCTCAAACTTTAGCATAAATCAGAATCACCTGGAAGGCTTAAAACACTAACATTCTGATAGGTATGTAGTGGATTCTCATTGTGGTTTCAATTTGCTGGGCCCACTCCAGGAGTTTCAAGGGTGTGGCCTGAGAATGGACATTTCTAACAAATTCCTAGCTGACTCTGATGCTGCTGGTCTAAGGATCAAATTTTGAGGACCACCGGTTTAAACCACACACACATAAAAAAATGCCAGGGACTTAAAGCTACAAAAACAAATATTCTATTACTGTCCAGTTAAAAGTATTTTTCAAATTAATAACTCAACTTCTCTTTGAGCCCACAAAATGAAGAGTGTATTTTACTTAATTGTGCTCATAATAACCCTGTAGTATTTTTATTTAGTGAACTCAAAAGAAAACAACTGAAATGATCTTAGATAAATTTGAAATTGTCCTTAAACATAGCTACCATATGATAGAATACAAATTATAATTATCATTTGAATTGATGCCAGGCTAAATCATTCCTTTATATAATCTAACAATAACAGAGCCAGTTTATTGGTCCCCATCTCTTTCTTTTGCCTTACTATACAAGCATCCCTTAGGCATCTTCTAGTCTTCCTAGAGTAGAATATCGCTCAGTCACCTTCCTAAAGAAAGCGATAATAAAAGGGCTCATACATGGAGGTTTTTAAACCATGATGCCATAAAACATAAAGTTTTGCAGAGAAAAATCACCCCTTAAGGAGAAAATCAGACCACTGTTACAACCTGGAACAACAGAAAAAGCAATAATAAGAATCTATATTAACCATTAAAGCACTGTTCCCAAGCCTAGCTGCACGTGAGAATCCTTGATAATGTCACCTGAGACCCACAGAATCAGGACTTCTGGAAATGAGGCAGAGCAGATATCTCAAGGGTACTTCAGTCAGCACTGAATTAGGACCTTGGGCTGCCATTTCAGCTTTTTTTTTTTTTAATCTCACTTATTTTATTGGTAGAATAACATCTACCAGGGAGAGTAACATCCACCAGTAGTTTATGCATTTTCATTAATTACTTCTGTAATATAATTTCTAAATGTCAAAGAAGTACATTCTAAAATTGTGAAGCATGGATACTATTATAATAATGATTCTCTGAGTGGTTTTTAATTTCATGGAAGCATCATTAAAGATTGTCACATAACATTTTGTTTGTGGTTGTTTTTAAAATCATTTTCATTCAAGTACTTTCGAAAATCCTCTGCTCAAAATGCTTTAGGTAACATAAATGAAGTTTATTTCATCAGTGAAATATAGCTCAGTATGATGGGAGTTGATGCAATTTAAGATTTCAAGAACTTGTGAAATTTTCAAGAGATTAACTGGTACAAATTTTCAGGATTAGCACCAGTCATTCCAGAATGAACTATTCGCAAGTTAGGATCGAACTTCCAAATGACCTTTTGTTCATATTCCCAGAAAATACAATAGCTGTGTTACATGTTGCAAAAAAAAAAAAAAAACCCATTGCCGTGGGGTCAATTCTGACTCATAGCCACCCTATAGGACAGAGTACAATGGCCCCATAGGGTTTCCAAGGAGCAGCTGGTGGATTTGAACTGCCAGCCTTTTGATTAGCAGCCTCACTTCTTAGGCACTGAGCAACCAGGGCTCCATTGCAAAAATACTGTCCCTTATGTACAGTATTCTATCATCTTAATAATCAAGAATATTAAAAATGGTAGACTGATACAATTTAGTGTTCATTTGGATGCTTGATTGGTAATCTTCCTATCAGGAATATTTTGAGCCAATTTTAGAAAAAAAAAGTAAATAGACTTTTATAATTTTACAGATAAGTGCATACAACACTAGAAACAGAGTAAACACTGAAATTCCACCCTTCATTGTACAGATAAAGGAACTGAGGAAATATAAAGAAATCTCCCAATAGTTAATCCTGATGTTTTTTTTTTCTTAATTTTTATTGTGCTTTAAGTGGAAATTTACAAACCAAGTCAGTCTCTCATACAAAAACTTATCTACACCTTGCTATATACTCTTTTTGCTCTCCCTCTAATGAGACAGCACACTCTTTCCCTCCACTCTCTATTTTCATGTCCATTCGGCCTTCTTCTGACCTCCTCTGCCCTCTCATCACCTCTCCGGACAGGAGCTGTGCACATAGTCTCGTGTCTACTTGATCCAAGGAGCTCACTCTTCACCAGTATCATTTTCCATCCCATAGTCCAGTCCAATCCCTGTCTGAAGAGTTGGCTTTGGGAATGGTTCCTATCTTGGGCTAAGAGAAGGTCTGGGGACCATGACCTCTGGGGTCCTTCTAGTCTCAGTCAGACCATTAAGTCTGGGCTTTTTACAAGAATTTGAGGTCTGCACCCCACTACTCTCCTGCTCCCTCAGGGGTTCTTGGTTGTGTTCCCTGTCAGGGCAATCATCGGTTGTAGCCGGACACCATCTAGTTCTTCTAGTCTCAGGCTGATGTAGTCTCTGGTTTGTGTGGCCCTTTCTGTCTCTTGGGCTCATAATTACCTTGTGTCTTTGGTGTTCTTCATTCTCCTTTGCTCCAGGTGGGTTGAGACCAATTGACGCATCTTAGATGGCCGCTTGCTAGAGTTTAAGACCCCAGACACTACTCTCCAAAGTGGGATGCAGAATGTTTTCTTAATAGATTTTATTATGCCAATTGACTTAGATGTGCCCTGAAACCATGGTCCCCAAACCCCCTCCCCTGCTACGCTGGCCTTCGAAGCATTCAGTTTATTCAGTGTAACTTCTTTGTTTTTGGTTTAGTCCAGTTGTGCTGACCTCTCCTGTATTGTGTGTTGTCTTTCGCTTCACCTCAAATAGCTCTTATCTACTATTTAATTAGTGAAAACCCCTCTCTCCCTCCCTCTCCACCTCGTAAACATCAAAGAATACTTTCTTTTCTGTTTAAACTATTTTTCTAGTTCTTATAATAGTGGTCTTATACAATATTTGTCCTTTTGCATCTGACTAATTTTTACTCAGCATAATGCCTTCCAGATTCCTCCACGTTATGAAATGTTTCACAGATTAATCACTGTTCTTTATCGATGCATAGTATTTCCTCGTGTGAATATACCATAATTTATTTATCCATTCATCCACTGATAGGCACCTTGGTTGCTTCCACCTTTTTGCTATTGTAAACAGTGCTGCGATAAACATGGGTGTGCATATATCTGTTCGTGTAAAGGCTCTTATTTCTCTAGGATATATTCCAAGGAGTGGGATTGCTGGGTTGTATGGTAATTCCATTTTTAGCTTTTTAAGGAAGCGCCAAATCGATTTCCAAAGTTGTTGTACCATTTTACTTTCCCACCAGCAGTGTATAAGTGTTCCAGTCTCTCTACAACCTCTCCAACACTTATTATTTTGTGTTTTTTGGATTAATGCCAGCCTTGTTGGAGTGAGATGGAATTTTATTGTAGTTTCGATTTTAATTTCTCTAATGGCTAAAGGGAAACTCTGGTTGCATAGTGGTTAAGTGCTACGGCTGCAAACCAAAAGGTTGACAGTTCAAATCCGCCAGGCACTCCTTGGAAACTCTACGGGGAAATTATACTCTGTCCTATAGGGTCGCTATGAGTCAGAATCGACTCGACGGCACTGGGTTTGGTTTTTTTGGTAACAGCTAAAGATCGTGAGCATTTCCTCATGTATCTGTTAGCTATCTGAATGTCTTCTTTAGTGAAGTACCTATTCATATCCTTTGCCCATTTTTTAATTGGGTTATTTGTCTTTTTTTAGTTGAGTTTTTCCAGTATCATGTAGATTTTAGAGATCAGATGCTGATCAGAAACGTCATAGCTAAAAACTTTTCCCCAGTCTGTAGGTAAATTTTTAACTGTTTTGGTGAAGTCGTTCAATGAGCATACGTGTTTGATTTTTAGGAGCTCCCAGTTATCTAGTTTCTCTTTTGCATTGTTAGTAATGTTTTGTATACTGTTTATGCCATGTGTTAGGGCTCCCTCTTTTTCTTCCATGATCTTTATCATTTTAGATTTTATATTTAGATCTTTGATCCATTTTGAGTTAGTTTTTGTGCATGGAGTGAGGTATGGGTGTTGTTGTATTTTGTTGCAGATGGATATCCAGTTATGCCAGCACCATTTGTTAAAAAGCCTGTCTTTTCCCCATTTAACTGTTTTGAGGCCTTTGTCCAATATCAGCTCCTCATATATGGATGGATTTATCTGGATTCTCAATTCTGTTCCATTGGTCTATGTATCTGCTGTTGTACCAGTAACAGGCTGTTTTAACTACTGTGGCGGTATAATAGGTTCTAAAATCAGGTAGAATGAGGCCTCCCACTTTGTTCTTCTTTTTCAGTAATGCTTTACTTATCCGGGGCCTCTTTCCCTTCCATTTGAAGTTGGTGATTTTGGTAGAATAGACATTGTCTTCCTATCCACGAGCAAGGTATGTTTTCCTACTTATGTAGGTCTCTTTTGGTTTCTTGCAGTAGTATCTTGTAGTTTTCTTTGTATAGATTTTTTAAATCCCTAGTAAGACTTATTCCTAAGTATTTTATCTTCTTGGGGGCTACTGTAAATGGTATTGATTTGGTGATTTCCTCTTCAATGTTCTTTTTGTTGGTGTAGAGGAATCCAACTGATTTTTGTATGTTTATCTTGTATACCGATACTCCGCTGCACTCTTGTTTTAGTTTCAGTAGTTTTTTTTTTTTTTTTTGAGGATTCTTTAGGGTTTTCTGTGTATAAGATCATGTCATCTGCACATAGAAATACTTTTATTTCTTTCTTACTAATCTGGATGCCTTTTATTTCTTTAGCTAGCCTAATGGCTCTGGCTAGGACCTCCAGCACAATGTTGAATAAGAGTGGTGATAAAGGGCATCCTTGTCTGGTTCCCCATCTCAAGGGGAATGCTTTCAGATTTTCTCCATTTAGGATGATGTTGGCTGTTGGCTTTGTGTCAATGCCCTTTATTATGTTGAGGAATTTTCCTTCTACCTATTTCACTGAGAGTTTTTATCATGAATGGGTGTTGAACTTTGTCAAATGCCTTTTGTGCATCAATTCAGAAGATCATGTGGTTCTTGTCTTTTATTTATATGATGGATTACATTAATTGTTTTTCTAATGTTGAACCATCCCTGCATATCTGGTATGAATGAATCCCACTTGGTCATGGTGAAAAGTTTTTTTGATATGTTGTCGAATTCTATTGGCTAGAATTTTGTTGAGGATTTTTGCATCTAAGTTCATGAGGGATATAGGTCTGTAATTTTCTTTTTTTGTGATGTCTTTCCCTGGTTTTGGTATCAGGGATATGCTGGCTTCATAAAATGAGTTTGGGAATATTCCGTCTTTTTCTGTGCTCTGAAATACCTTTAGTAGTAGAGGTGTTAACTTTTCTCTGAAAGTTTGGTAGAACTCTGCAGTGAAGCGTCCAGGCCACAGCTTTTTTTTTTTTTTTTCTGGGAGTTTTTTAATTACGTTTTCAATCTTTTCCTTTGTAATGGGTTTATTTAGTTTTTGTACCTCTGTCTGTGTTAGTTTAGGTACGTAGTGTGTTTCTAGAAATTCGTCCATTTCTTCTATGTTTTCAAATTTGTTAAAGTACAATGTTTCGTAGTAATTTGATATGGTTCTTTTAATTTCAGTTGGGTCTGTTGTAATATCGCCCATCTCATTTCTTATTTGGGTTATTTGCTTCCTCTCCTGTTTTTTTTTTTTTTGCCAGTTTGGCCAATGGTTTATCAATTTTGTTGATTTTTTCAAAGAACCAGCTTTTGGTCTTGTTAACTCTTTCAATTGTTTTCCTGTTCTCTCTTTCATTTTATTCTGCTCTAATTTTTATTATTGGCTTTTTTTCAGGTGCCTAAGGTTTGTTTTGTTGCTCTCTTTCTATTTGTTCAAGTTGTAGTGACAATTCTTTGATTTTGGCCCTTTCTTCTTTTTGTATGTGTGCATTTATTGATATAAATTGACCTGTGAGCATTGCTTTCTCTGTGTCCCAAAGGTTCTGAAAGGAAGTGTTTTCATTCCCATTAGATTCTATGAACTTCTTTATTCCACCCTCCACGTGTTCTATAACCCAGTCATTTTCGAGTAGGATATTGTCCAGTTTCCAAGTGTTTGATTTCTTTTCCCTGCTTTTTCTGTTACTGATTTCTACTTTTATGGCCTTATGATCAGAGAAGATGCTTTGTAATATTTCAATGTCTTGGATTCTGCCAAGGCTTGCTTTATGACCTAATATGTGGTCTATTCTAGAGAATGTTCCATGTGTGTTGGAAAAGAAAGTATACTTGGCTGCTGTTGTGTGGAGTGTTCTGTATATGTCTATGAGGTCAAGTTGGTTGACTGTGGCATTTACATCGTCTGTGTCTTTACTGAGCATCTTTCTGGATTTTCTGTCCTTCACCAAAAGTGGTGTGTTGAAGTTGACTACTATAATTGTGGAGCTGTCTATCTCACTTTTCAGTGTGGTTAGAGTTTGTTTTATGTATCTTGCAGCCCTGACACTGGGTGTGTAAATATTTAATATGGTTATATCCTCCTGGTATATTGTCCCTTTAATCATTATACAGTGTCTTTCCTTATCCTGTGTGGTGGATTTAACTTTAAAGTCTATTTTGTCAGAAATTAGTATTGCTACTCCTGCTCTTTTTTTGATTGTTGTTTCCTTGATATATTTTTTTCCATCCTTTGAGTTTTAGTTTGTTTGTGTCTCTAAGGTGTGTCTCTTGTAGGCAGCATATAGACAGACAGTGTTTTTTTTAATCCATTCTGCCATTCTCTGTCTCTTTATTGGTGCATTTAGTCCATTTACATTCAGTGTAATTATGGATAGGTAGGAGTTCAGCGTTGTCATTTTGTTGTGTTTTTTTGTGTGTTGTTGACAGTTTCTTTTTTGCACTTAATTTTTTGTGCTGAGTAGTTTATGTAATGTCTTTTTCTTTTATTCATTGTTGTTGATTTTGTGTCTGCTGAGTGTCTATTTTTTTCTTGTATTTTGATGAGTAGGATTGTTAGTCTCCTTTTTTGTTACTTTAATATTTATCCCTATTTTTCTAAGTTTAAGCCTAACTTTTATTTCTTTATATTGTCTTGTCTTCCTCTCCATACGAAAGATCTATGACTACATTTTTCAGTCCCTCTTTATTGTTTTAATGTTGTGTTGTATAATGACATCGCTGTTCCTGTTTTGAACATTTTTTTATCTTGATTTATTTTTGTGATTTCCCTATCTGGGTTGACATCTGATAGCTCTGTCCAATGTTCTAGTCTTGGGTTGATATCTGATATTATTGATTTTCTAACCAGAGAAGTCCCTGTAATATTTCTTGTAGTTTTGGTTTGGCTTTTACAAAATCCCTAAACTTTTGTTTATCTGGAAATGTCCTAATTTCGCCTTCATATTTGAGAGACAATTTTGCTGGATATATGATTCTTGGCTGGGAATTTTTTTTTCCTTCAATGCTTTATATAAGTCATCCCACTGCCTTCTTGCCCGCATGGTTTCTTCTGAGTAGTCCAAGCTTATTCTTATTGACTCTCCTTTGTAAGTGACTTTTCGTTAATCCCTAGCTGCTCTTAAAACTCTCTGTCTTTGGTTTTGGCAAGTTTGATTATAATATGTCTTGGTGACTTTCTTTTAAGATCTACATTATGTGGATTTCGATGATCATCTTGCATAGATATCTTCTCATCTTTCATGATACCAGGGAAGTTTTCTGCAACAAATCTTCAACAATTCTCTCTGTATTTTCTAGTATCCCTCCCTGTTCTGGTACTACAATCACTCATGTTATTTCTCTTGATAGAGTCCCACATGATTCTTAGGGGTTCTTCATTTTTTTTTATTCTTTATGTGATTTTTCTTCAAATATATTTGCGCCAAGTGCTTTATCTTCAATCTCACCAATTCTGCCTTCCACTTTCTCAGTACTGCTCCTTTGACTTTCTATTGAGTTGTCTAATTCTTTAATTTTATTGTTAATTTTCCAAATTTCTGATTGCTGTCTCTCTATGGATTCTTGCAGTTTATTAAATTTTTCACTGAGTAACCTTTTTAATTTCTTCAACTGCTTTATCTGCGTGTTCCTTGGCTTGTTCTGCATGCTGCCTGATCTCCTTCCTGATGTCTTGAAGAGTTCTCTATATTAATCTGTATCCTGCATCCAGTAATTCCAGGAAAGCACCTTCATCCAGAAGATACCTTGATTCTTTGTTTTGAGAGCTTGTTGAAGTGATCATGGTCTGCTTCTTTACATGATTTTATATTGACCGATGTCTCCGTGCCATCTGTAAGTTATGGTATTAGTTTATTTTATGTTTGCTTAGTATATCCTAGCTTATTGTTTTGTTTTGTTTTGATATGCCCAAATAGGTTGTTGAGTGAGCTAGCTTGATTATTTTCACCTTTGAAGGTTAACATCCTGTCACCAGATGGCTACAGCTGTTACCAGGTATATGAGCCTAGGAGTCCAATCACTTTTCTTGTATGGATTCAGCTCAGGTGTCCAGGTTGTTGGTCATCAAGTGTGTGGTACGGTCTCTGTCCTACAGTCTTAGAGGGGCGGGGTGACTGCTGTAGGTACTGGTATCTGGTTGCAGAAGGGGGTCACGCTCTGAACAATGCAGGGGGCTGACAACTGTCCCCCAAGTATCTGTGAGGAAAGCGCGTCCCCATTCCCTAGACTGCACAGGTGGGTGTGTTCTGCAGACGGACCTTGGGCACCCAATGTTTTTCATTGTAAGGACTGGGAGGTACCAGTTATCCTTGGACTCTTGTCATAGGTGGCTGGGTGACCTGAGTGGAGCCACCAGTCCTTAGGCCCCTGACGTGAGTAGGTGAGGACCCTGTTTAACAGGCAAAGCAGGGTCAAACATCAAATACCCACCTCTCCACCACACAGCTGAAACAGTTGCAGTCTGCCAACAAGGGCCTATTCTCCTGAAATAGGCCCACGCAAGTCCATGCAGGCGGAAAGGTGTTCAAAGTACATGGACCATCTATGCCTTGACAGGAGCCACTTCTGTCCTGAGCTCCCCAGGTTAGTGGAGCTGGCAGATTGTCTTTTCCCCAGTTGTGAATTTATTCCTTTTCCAAGGCTGGGAGACTGGCTTGGGGCACACAACAGGACCTATCTCAGGCCCAGGGAAATCGATAGCCACTGAAGCCAGCTTGGGGGTTGCAGGCATGGTAAAATATATGCAAGTATTTAGCTTTTGCCGAGAGCACCGTTCTTCTCTGGTTCCAGAAGTGTGAGTAGGCTGTGCTGCTGGCTACTTCTCCCTGAGGAAACTGTGGCTGAATGCAACCACCAGCGCACTGCAGCCTGAGGGTTCCCAGAGATTCAGGTACAGCAACTCCTCTCTGCTTCTGAGCCGTTTCTCCCTCCCCCTGTTGCTCAGTCCGTTTCCTAACTTTGCCTTTGATGTTCAGGGCTTCTAGCTTGCCATAAATGTAATCGTTTCACTTGTTTTTTCGGGTCTTTGTTGTAAGAGGGTTCATCAGAAACGTCTGACTACTCCGCCTTCCTAGCCCCACCTCCCCTGATGTTTCTTATTGTAATAATTACAGATGCAAACATTTTATTGAACTGCCTCCATAGTGACTAAAACATATAGCCTGTCTAGATAAATACACCTACAAAGAGGTATAACCTAATGCATTCTGTAAAATAAAAAGAGGTGAAGTTTCCTGTTCTTCCCATTTTCAGGAATATTCTGCTATATTCACTTATTCACTCTGATTCATTTAATTATATTCAACTTTTAAGACTCAATTGATCTTATGTTTTAGTACCCTCATGGATCACAAATCATTTGTTCCTATAATACACTGAGTCTATACTATATATGATGCTGCCTTGTTGCATGAAGCATAACATTATCTTTTCAACTAGCAATTCTTGCCCTTAAGGGCAGAGAACAAGAACACTTCTTTAATATTCCTCATAGACCCCAGTGCCATGTAGAATATAAAGCTGGTTTTAAAAAACATTGCTTTATTTTCATGTTTAGAACAAATGCATTATAGTTTAAGAATGTCTGGGCAGCATGAATTTACTACTGATTTAAAATTTAAGAGTATCCAAGTTAAAAATGCCTCTTCATAAAAATGTCCCTGGAAACCAGAAAAATAATACCTCATAATTTCTCAGTGTTATACAACCCCCCAAAGCTTATATCATCCCCAGGTGGGGCTGTGAAATTCATCACATCTCAACCAATAGAAAAAAATTTAAGACAACTCGTATCTCTCTTCTCCTCCATCTCTCTCATTTTCCATCCTCAAGGAGGAGGCGGTGTGGAGAAGAAAAGGATAAGGTAGGGGAGCCCCTGAAATAATCAGGAAGGGGGAAAGCCACATATTAAGTGTCCATGGGCCTGGGGATGAGGAGAAATGACCTAGGACATCTTGGAAGCAGGCAGGCCATGGTCTACCTCTATATGATGGACTTAAGTAAAGCATGCACAACTGTGGACATGAAGGACTATATTGTCAGAAAAGGAAGAGATTTTTGAAATTTAGTTCTATGCTCTAATTATCTAAAACATTTATATGCATTAATGTCAATTTTGTAAACAAGAAATATTCTGGGAAGTCTAGCTTCTATTTCTGTCCCTTTATCCCGTTCATTACCTCCACCATAGTGTGGCTTTTAGTTTAAAAGAGGGTCTGGCTTACAGCCTCTGTTGGAACTTCCTTTAACCTGAAATGATGTGAGTAAACAACAACTCGAAACAAACAAACAAAAAAAATGGCCTCGCTGTCAATCTTTTTTTAGAATCTAAGAGGAAATTCAGCTAAGTCATGGGTGTTGGAGACTGAAAACACTGTTGCCAGTCCACCATGCTAAGTCATTCAGAAGACCTTTGCTCCTCCTCCTTTGTTATTATTAGCTGCCTTTCAGTAGATTCCAACTCATGGTGACCCCATGTGTGCAGAGTAGTACTACTCCATAGGGTTTTCAAGGACATGACCTTTCAGAAGCAGATCACCAGGCCTGTCTTCTGAGGCACCTCCGGGTGAGTTCAGTCTGCCAACCTTGTGACTAGTAGTCAGGTGCTTAATTGTTTGAGCCACCAGGAATTACTTTGTTGTTGTTAGGTGTCATCAAGTTGGTTCTGACTCATAGCGATCCTACGTACAACAGAATGAAACACTACCCGGTCCTGTGTCACCCTCATAATCTTTGTTATGCTTGAGGCCATTGTTGCAGTCACTGTGTCAATCCATCTCGCTGAGGGTCTTCCTCTTTTTTGCTGACCCTCTACTTTACCAAGCATGATGTCCTTCTCCAGGGACTGGACCCTCCTGATTTAACATGCTCAAAGTAAGTGAGACAGAGTCTTGTTATGCTCACTTCTAAGGAGTACTCTGGCTGTACTTCTTCTAAGACAGATCTGTTCATTCTTCAGGCAGTCCCTGATATATTCAATATTGTTTACCAACACCATAATTCAAAGACATCAATTTTTCTCCAGTCTTCCTTATGCATTGTCCGGCTTTCACATGCATATGAGGTGACTGAAAATACCATAGCCTGGATCAGGCACACCTTAGTCCTCAAAGTGACATCCTTGCTTTTCAACACTTCAAAGAGGTCTTCTGCAGCAGATTTGCCCAACATATTGATGTCACCTGATTTTTTGACCGCTGCTTCCATGGGCATGGTGGATCCAAGTAAAATGAAATCCTTGACAACTTCAATCTTTTCTCCATTTATCATGATGTTGCTCATTGGTCCAGTTGTGAGGATTTTTGTTTTCTTTATGTTGAGGTGCAATCCATACTGAAGGCTGTGGTCTTTGATCTTCATCAGTAAGTGCTTCAAGTCCTCTTCACTTTCAGCAAGCAAGGCTGTGTCATCTGCATAAGGCAGGTTGTTAATGAGTCTTCCTCCAATCCTGGTTCCCTGTTTTTCTTCATACAGTCCAGCTTTTCTGATTATTTGTTTGGCATACAGATTGAATAAGTATGGTGAAAGGATACAACCCTGATACACACCTTTCATGACTTTAAACCACACAGTATCCCCTTGTTCTGTTCAAATAACTGCCTCTTGGTCTATGTACAGGTTCCTCATGAGCACAATTAAGTGTTCTGGAATTCCCCTTCTTCACAACGTTATCCGTAATTTATTATGAATCACACAGTCAAATGCCTTTGCGTAGTCAACAAAACGCAGGTTAACACCTTTCTAGTATTCTGTATTCTGGTATTTCAGCCAAGGTCCATGTGACATCAGCAATGATATCCCTCATTCCACATCCTCTTCTGAATCCTGCTTGAACTTCTGGCAGTTCCCTGTCGCTATACTGCTGCAACTGCTTTTGAATGATCCTCAGCAAAATTTTACTTGTGTGGGATAATAATGATATTGTTCGATGATTTCCGCATTCTGCTGGATTACTTTTCTTTGGAATGGGAACAAATATGGATCTCTTCCAGTTAGTTGGTGTCATGGATTGAATTGTGTCCCCAAAAAATATGTGTATTAATTTGCCTGGGCCATGATTCCCAGCATTGTGTGGTTGTCCTTCATTTTGTGATTGATGTGGATAGATCGCTTTCAGCAACATATTCAATTCTAAAATACAGAGCTGTTGATGTTTGCTGCTGTTGAGTCTATTCTGACTCAAAGTGACCCCACGTAAGAGCAGAACTGCCCCATAGGCTTTTCTTGGCTATATCTACATATGAAGCACCATAGGCAGACAGAGATATATAAGACTCCAAAGGCAGTGCACAAAGGCAATTTTAGTATTTTTTTAAAGTATCTATTAACTTCCCAGACAACAAGAAAGGAAGATATTTCAAATCAACCCAATAGTCTCATGTTAAAAAACAGTATGGTAATTACAAAGAATTGGTCTGTAGTCATCAGCCATTGATATGAGAACAGTATTAGACAAATAGTGAGGCCAAAGACAATTTATATACCTTGCCAAGTCACAAACATTATTTCAGGATATTACTTTGCTCATTTGAAGATAAGCAAAACAGAAAAAATAAAATAACATGGTATTGTTGACAAATAAAGAAAGAGCATACCATCTGTAAAATTCAGGAAGAGAAAAGCTCAAATTCTTAAATGATTGCAAGACACAAGCTCAATGAAATAAGTGCACAGAGAAGAAAAGATTGTAGGATTATATAGAAAGGAAAATGAGTGGAACAAGAAAGAATTACAGGGAAATTTAAAATCATACAGAAATAAAATGCCATTGGAGGCAGTAAACAGCAGAATTCACTCTGCAGAACATCAAATTAGTGGAGTAGAGGACAAATTTGGGAAGTTATTATAGAAGGCAGAGAAAATGGAAAAAGAGCTTAAACTAATTGGTAATACGTACCAAAAAACCGAAACCCACTGCTGTTGAGTCGACTCCGACTCATTGCGCCCCTATAGAACAGAGCAGAAGTGCCCCATAGAGTTTCCAAAGAGCGCCTGGTGGATTTAAATTGCCAACCGCTTGGTTAGCAGCCGTAGCACTTAACCACTACACCACCAGGGTTTCCAACTGATAATATATAGAGAATAAATACCCAATTTAAGAATTAAAGTCCTTCTCAGAAAGATGAACTGGAATAGAAACAACAATCAAAACCATAATTGAAATAAATTCATTAAGAGAAAAATGCATAACACAGATTGAAAGGACTCACCATATACAGGCAAATGAATCCCAATTTTAGATATCTGTAGACAAAAAATTTAACTTTCAAGATAGTAAAAAAAAAAAAAAAAAGAGAGAACTTATAATTATCCATGTTGGATAACAATGTACAAAAGAATAAAATTTAGGCTGGGCTCAAATTTTTCTGCTGTACCTAAAACAATGCCTATCACTTAGCTGATATTCAACAAATACTGACGGAATGACTAAATAACGAATTAATGTGTGACCGTAAAAAAAAAATAACAGGATTCAGAAAATACAAGATCTCTGTTCTTCATGGAGCCCTGGTGGTGCAGTGGTTAAGAGCTCGGCTGCTAATCAAAAAAAGGTTGGCAGTTCTAACCTATCGGTCGCTCCTTGGAAACCCTATGGGGCAGTTCTACTCTGTCCTATAGGGTCGCTAGTGGTTGGAATCGACTCAATTGCAACTGGTTTGTTTTTGTTTGTTTGTTATGTTCTTCACTGGAAAAAAAAAAATTAACCACAGCTACCTAAGGAATTCTCAAAATAACCTTGTCAGATGCAGGAAAGTGACGGTACGTGAACTTTGGTAGACCTTACTGTGGGACTAGGAGATCATTAAAAATTAATAACAACTATCAGATAAATAGAAGGTACTGCAAGGAAGAAACATATTTACTTTGCATATTGTCAGTTTAAATGCCTGACTAGTAGAAAAGAGGGAGCTTTAGAATGGAGTGGGAAACATGATTAACTCCAAAATAAAATAGGACTCTCATACTAAGAAGCTATAAATTATTTGAAAATTTTAGAAAGAAGGGAACCACTGAAATGTTTGTATATACCCTACACCTCTGCTCTCTTAGGCAACTTTTTCCTTTCCTTGGAGATATTATTGAATACTAACCACGCTCTGTCAGTACGTATTGTGAGATGATTACAAGGAAGCTATTAGAACTGCTTACCATAGAAGGAACTACATGGCCCTTAAGTCCTTAAGTAGCTTAAAATAACTTGTGTAGCCCTTTCACTGACTGCTCACAAGTGGAAAATAAAGGCAGCATTATTAAAATGTCTTACTAACTGTGTTACTCTGGAAAGATGGGTCTGGGAGCAAGGGGATGGATACCCAGGACTGACACTATCATGGAAGTCAAAACTGTAAGATCATTGCAAGAGGTCTGAGGAAAATCTTTAGCTCTACCATCCAAATCTAAACAAAACAAAACAAAAAAGGCATCGGTCTCTCAATCATAATGGCATTTTAAAATGAAACACATTACCATTCATAGGCATGACCTTTTGTATCAACTATCTATTGCCACATTAATGTTGTATAAATAAGCCATCTCAAAACTCAATGTATTAAAAGGAAAAAAATTATTATTTCTCAGAAGTCTATGGGATGGTTGGGTGGTTCTGCTTACCTGGATAGGCTCAGCTGATCTTGGTTGGGCTTGTTGGTGTGTCTTTAGTCAGCTGACAGTTTGGATGAGGTCTGTCTGGTCTAGGATGGCCTTGGCTGGGATGACATGGCTCTCCTCTATGGATCTTTCCTAATCCTCCAGCAGACTGGCCTAGTCAGGTTCTCGTGCTAGAGGCAGGGCTTCAAATAGTTTAGTCTGGTTGAAGCCCCTGCTAGGAATTTGCATTTCTAACAAGTTCCCAGGCGATGCTAATGCTGCTGGCTAGGGACCAATTCTGAGAACTACTAGTAAAGCCAAACCCAAACTAAACCCATTGCCGTCAAGTTTCCGACTGCAACTCACAGTGACCCTACAGGACAGAGTAGAACTGCCCCATAGAGTTCCCAAGGAGCACCTGGTGGATTCAAACTGCTGGTCTTTTGGTTAGCAGCCAGGGTTTCTACTAGTAGAGCAGTGGTTCTTAAAATTTACTATACATAAGAATCACCTGAGGATCTTGTTAAACTGTAGATTCAGATTCAGTATACCTGGGGTGGCAATGCAAATTCTCAGCAAGGGTTCGAACTAGATTAAGCCCTGGTTAGAGACAGGGGAATGTGAGAGGATGCAAAAGCAAGTGCTTTCTCAAGCTTGTTGGCATCAAAGTTGTCTCGATCCCATTTAACAAATTAAGTCACATGCCATGACCAGTCAATGTGGGCAGGCACCACCAAATGATTAGACTACAGAAAGGCATGAAACGGGGCCACAATAATCCTACCACACCATGTAAATAGAAGACACTCCTCTAGTAAAGTCTCCCCTAGACAGAGTTCATTATCAGTAAATGAACATCAATTAAATGTGATTACAGTCATGCTAATAAATATCCACTCATGTCTAAGAATAAGAGTAAAGAGAAGCACAGATGTCACTGTGGATTTGAGGGGCTGACTTTAATTCTTTCAATATTTTCTTGGGGTTTGCCAAGATTTCTTTCCAGATAAAATATATTTTGCAAATATAAGTTCATTTTCTTGGGTTTCCCCATCTTGATGAGAAAAGTACTACACTACCTCCTTTTTCCTCACACAGCTTTTTTCCTCAAAACTCCAAATTTTATTACTATCAAATACTCCAAACACATTTGCACATGCCCACACATACACACACACTCCCCTTTCACGGCCAAACCCCTAAAACAGTTACATTTTTCTTAAGTATTAGTTCACATTATGGAGTACGTATAGATGTAGTTCTCAACCTTGACTGCTTGTCGGAACCTGAAAAAGTACTGATGCCTGTGTTTCACCCACAGAGCTTCTGATTCATGCAAGTGGTCTCAGATGTGGCCTGAACATCAGGATTTTAAAAGTCCCCAACAAGGTTCTAATGTGCATCCAGGGTGGAGAACCACTGATTTAGGGTGTTTGCCATCATTCCTTGTTATTTTGACATTGCTGTAATCATCCGTTCTTAATTGGTGATGTGTTTATTTGCTAAAGCTGAGCACAGGGAGGAAAGGAAGGAGGAAGGGAACACAAGGAAGCAAGCAGAAGAAGAATATTTTGCAAGAGTAATATAAAATATGCTTTCATATAATATTTTAAAATGAGTCTTCCAAAAATAATCTATCATAGTAATGACCGATACTAGGAAATGGTGACAACAGAATCAATGAAGTGAACACAAACCTACCTTTGCAAGCACAACATAACAAGCAACAAGATTAGGAAAACTTTCTAGAAGAGACACAAAAGAAGGTACCAATTAAGTCTTTCACATATTTAAGGCAGTTCTACTGAGAACTTCAAGACCTACAATGGAAAGTCGAATATAAAAATCTTGAAGACAGATGCTCCGTTTATGATACAAGTGGCCAGTGAGTTGGTTTTCGCTAAGTAAGATACAGGGGGATACCAATTGGGTATATGATAAATGCCTCATTCTATAACTCTTAAATAGTCAGAGTTTCATGAGCATATGACAAGGTTTTCAAACAACTGATGGATAACTGTCTTGCCTCAAAGTTCCAAAATATTTATCTTTTTTTAAAAACTGAAGACCAGAGGGTAACATTTAGAAGATAAATTAGTTGCTATGCTGTTGTTACAGTACTCCTGTCAGTTGATCTGCTGTCATTATAGGTATTATAACTAAGGTGACCATGTGTCTGTTTTTTTCCAGGACTGTTCCTATTTACATCTGTTGCAGATGATCTAACTGGGCCATTAAAGATTCATAGAAAATTAAAAGAAACAGGGCCATCTACATAGTGACCCAAATAGGAAAAATAAACAAAATAGCTGCATGAGTGCCAAGGAGACTCAAAGTAAAGGGGAGAAGGGCTTAGGGCCTAGAATACAAATAAATATTTTCGAGGAACTTAAATACATATAATCTTAATTAAAAGCAACCTTTATTTTGATTTGTCACAGAAAAGAGATAGGGTTGAATGATCCATCTCTCTAAAACTCTGTAACATTTAAAAAATGATAACAACTCAGAACAGCATACTTCTCAAGAAGTAGTTTCCAAATTTTGCAAAACAAAAGGTAAATAAATCTTACAGAAATGAATTCCATTTAAAAGGAACTGATCACCTAGATTTACAGTTTGTTCAAATGCACTCCCCACAGCAGGTATAACTCATACCCTTGTTGCATGATAACAATCAGAAACTGGCAATTCAAATTTCTATGTATATCTGCGAATCTTCAGCATAAGTGTTTGCTCAAACTTCAAAGCTACAACAGGTGATTTGAGATGATTACTCTATTAGTATTGTGGATGATGGTTTCTAGGTATAAACAAAAATGGACAGAGAAAGCTTCAGTAACCTCCAGTCTAGACAAGAGATGAGGGGAACTATTTAGCTGTTTAGCACAGAGCACTGCCAGTATCCAGGGCAACAGAAAGAGAGACTCTGAATGTTTTTGAATGAGATAAGGTGGATTTTAGTGACTAGCGCACCAGGTTAGATGTTGAATCGCAGCTCAGTAAAGTCGTAGGTCAGCAAACTATTGCCTGTGGATCAAATAAGGCCTACCACGTGTTTCTGTAAACAAAGTTTTTTGGGAACACATCCATGCCCATTTGTTTCCTTACTGTCTATGGATGCATTCATGCAACAATGGCCGAGTTGAGTAGTAGTAACAGAGGTCATATGGTCCACAAAGCCTAAAATATTTACTATCTGGCCCTTTGGAGAAAAAGTCTGCCAACCCTGATTGAGTTCATCAATCGTTATTTTCTAAGGAGAATTTTTGTTCTTTTAGTATTATGAAAACAAAAAAACAACCTGTTCTAAATAAAAATAACCTGTTCTAAATGCAATGGGGTATCCTGGACTGGATCCTTCAATAGAAAAGGAACATCAGTTGAAAAACTGGTGAAATCTGAATAAAGTCTAGAGTTGAGTTACAAGCAATGAACCAATATTATTTTCTTAGTTTTGTCTTATGTACCTTGGTTACACAAAACGTTAACATTAGGGGACCTCTCTGTACTATCTTTGCAAGTTTTCTATAAATCTAAAATTATTCCAAAACAAAAGTTTGTTTTAAAAAAAGATCAATTAAGACATTTCATGCGTGACTACAGGCAGTCCCCAGGTTAAGAACGTCTGACTTACATACAACCCATAGTTATGAACCAACCCCCATAAAGCCTATTATACTAAAAATTTGAGCTACACACAACGGTTCATAATAACAAATGGGCACTACTTTGTGATGCACATCAAAACATTATTATTATTATTACTGTATTATGTTAAAGATGTTTTAGTATATCTGGAAGTGTTTAATTTTTATGCACAGAAAGGTACACTGTATATAGTATATGCTAAGACAAATATATGACTGATGTTAGATACAAACTGTACCTAATTGTTCTGATTTATGTACAAATTTGACTTAAAGACAGATTGAGGAACGGAAGCCATTCGTAATCTGGGGACTGCCTGTGAGTCTATCAATTATTTTCTATAAAAATAAATGTATATATTTAAGACTGTGTGAATTGGTAAGCATTTGTCTTATGAAAATGCCTTATATTTACTATCAGAGATTCAAAGATCTTCCTTCAGCCCTTGAAAGAGTCTTTAATATCATCTAGCCAGCGGCCTTTTCCAGTGTGTTACTCCAAGCCCTAGTGAATCCTTGGAGCTGTCTTAAGGACTATTACAGAGAGAAAGGAAGCCCGGCAGCTATGTCTCTGAACCTCCTGCTAAGCTCCATCCTGAGACTCTGCAATTTAATCTGTTTTACAGGTTTGATTTTCTCAAAGGCTTTTATTGAGAGAAATGTTCAAAAATTAGGGTTCTCGTCCTAACTGCTCATTTTGCAGGTAAGGAAACAGGTTCAGAAAGCTCATGTGCCTTGCAAAGAATGTTTAAGTATTGTTTTTCAGTTTTCACTCCACAGCAAGTTCCAAAAGAAAAACAATTCCTCCTAAAGCTAAGTATTAAATGTCGTCCTAAGTTAAATAGTTCAATTTTTGTAATAACTGAATCTGACTTTTTTCTGGACACTACTTTCTCAGGGTTTGGTTATAAGATCATCATCTCTCCATGGGTATTGGAATGATTGCATTATAAAAGAGGGATGCCACTTTCACCCACCTGGCTCAGCTAATTATGCAAAACAGCATTTCCTTAGAATTCTGTTTATCTTCTTGGGCAAGGTTTCACTAAATGCCAGATCTTCCTTTTATTTCTCTTATTTCCTTTACTTGGGAAAAGTCTCTAAGGAAACATGGCCTGGTGTAGACTCTTTGAAACTCTTGATTTTCACTAGGGAAAAATATTATCAGTTACTAGGACAACCTTATTTTCCCAGAGCTCCTTGCTGGACCGCATTGGCACTAAACGGGGCAGTCTTTATTCAACAGTGGCTCTGATAAAGCTCTTTTCCTTTTAATGGTTTGTAAGACCCCTTGAAGCCCTCTTCTCTACAAAGTGCAATGGCTCTCTAAGGGAGAATATGTTGAGTTTTCCTAAGAGAATGTCACCTTTTCCACCTGTCCATCAAGCATTTATGGCACATGATCTCTCTGCCCTCTAGGTATTTGTCAGCGATGTCTACTATGAGTAGACTTTAAGACTTCCAAAAGTTCAGGTGAGATTTCTGATATCTGATAACTAACCATCTCTTCAAATTCTCTCACTCGTATTGAAAGATGACTGGTGTATCAGGAATTTTTTCATTCAAAAATAACACAGAACTTTTCAAAGTGGCTTACACAATGTGAACTTTTGAACTTTCATGTCTTATCTAGTGCTGCTATAACAGAAATACGATAAATGGGTGGCTTTAACAAACAAATTTATTTCTCACAGCTTCCCAGGAAGCTAGAAGTCCAAGTTTAGGGCACTGGCCTTAGGGGAAGGCTTTCTCTCTCTGTCAGCTCAAGGGAAGGTCCTTGTCTCTTTAGCTTCTGTTTTCTGGTTTCTGGGAGCTCTCCATGTGGCTAGGCATCCATCTTCCCCCATCTCTGCTTGCTCCTTTTATCTCTTTTAAGAGATTGACTCAAGACACAACCTACATTAATTCTGCCTAATTGATGTAACAGAAAACTCATTCCCAAATGGGATTACAACCACAGGCATATACGTTAGGACTCACAGCACACATTTTTGGACACAATTCAACCCACAACACTTCATGGTATCAATAAGACCAGGGATCGAGTAAGTAAGTTTCAGATGTGTTTTGATCTAGAATTCACTCAATTACTTTACCTTTCTCTTTTCTGCCTTCCCCCTCTATCTACTTCCTCCTGATGTTAGTAGCTTAGTTAGCTTCCAGGAACTCCATGTTTCTTGTTTGTATCGGGCAGAAAATGAACATATCTCAGGATATCTCAGGTAGCTTCTAGAAAATTTTCTTCTCATATTTATTGTCCTGAATTTGGTCCCATACTCAAACCCCACTGTGGCCAGAGGGATGAAACATGTAGACTACTTTGAGCCAATCAGGGTCTACCCCTTGCAGCATGTGGAAGAGGGGGGTGATTCTGAAGAAGCCCAGGGAACATGGAGTGTATGGGAGAGACATGGTTACCTCAGTGAAATTAGGCAACTTTTACCAATATGAAAGGGATAGGTGCTCAGTGTCTCAGGACGGCAAATGTCCGTTACAACCAGAGAGCAAAGATCAGGGCGTATATCGGTGTAGAGCCCCCACCCCACCCCAAACACATGCACATACACATTCATGCCTTCCCTAAACTGTGAGTTAAACTTGGATTTTTATATTTCATTAATATAAGAAATCTGCTGAGAGAAGCTTCAGTAACATTCAGCCATTATTAAAAAGAATATGCACTATTTTATTCAACGTCCCCCTTAAAAAGGTTCTATACCAATGGATGGCAAACTACTTCTATAAAAAAACTTCTATAAGGGGCCAGATATTAAATGTTTCAAGCCTTGTGGACACAGGGTCTCTCTCGCAACTACTCAATGCTGCTGTTGTAGTATGAAAATACAGTCAACAGATAAATGAACAAGCTCAGCTGTGTTCCAATAAAACTCCATTTACAAAAACAGGTAAGGGACTGGATTTGGCCCATGGGCCATAGTAGTTTGTCAGCCCCACTCTATATCATAAAGTCTTTTTAAAACAAAGTGAAAGAAATATTTTGATGTCCTTAGCTGAACTTGTAACTCTTCTTTTTACCTGACAGTGAAAGCTCTGAAACTCATCCTATTTTGCCCTTTTTTTCTCTGCTACCAGGAAGCTCAGAGCTAAATTTAATGCTCACTTTTAGTGAGTACAGTATCTCATTTTCATTGGTATCTCCTTGGAATCTCTTCCCTTCTATAAGGCCTCATATCTCTGCTTTTATACCATACAATTTTCTTACTCTATACATATTTTAATCAAATTGAGTCTTTACATATTTTTATAAGTGAGATATAAATTATATTTAAAATTTTAAGATTTCTCTTTTACACGTCAAATCCCCCCTCAAAAAAATGTTGCCATCAATTCGATTCCAACTCATAGCCAACCTATAGGACAGAGACTAGTCCATTAATGCCAATGTCTAGGTTTCCTTCAAATTCATTTTACAATAAGCAAACTGAGACCCAGATACTACCATAATCATGAAGCAAAAAAGTGCTAACTCCTTGACTATAATGTTGATGTTGTGTCTGACCTAGTTTATTAAACAAATAGAATAACAGAAATAGAAATGTATAAATGTATTCTAGCATTGCCATAATGCTAATTTTTCTCAGTTTTACCTTAGACAATAACACATCACCAGTGTCTCCTTCCTGCTGCCTCTTTCCCTTATTACAGAGATACTGCTTTCTCTGTTACCTCACACCCTGCACTCTTACTGGCTCATCTCTAATTTTGGGTTTCACTTGTATCGTTAATGTCTCTTTGTCTTCCTGCTTCTCCGCCTCACACTTATATGGACTCCATGGCTTCTCCTACTTTATTTCTGCCTCAATAGGGTTTTTACTTCTATGTCCTGTTCCAAGGGTCCTCTAAAGCCTGTGCTCCCACTTTCAGTCCTGACTTGCTATGTGATCCCTCACATGCTCCGGAATATAAAATTTCTTTTCTGATCTGTGGCTTTCATCTATGGCTGTCAGCATCATCCTTTCTTTTTTTCTTTGCTCCAGTAGCTGCAATCTGGGGGCTGTATTTTTAATAACCTCAGTTTAAAGAACCATGATAGGAAGTCCCTAAATAGGCCCTTAGTTGTCTTGGGAGCCAAAAGGCATGGGAGAGAGAAAATAAACTACACAGAGGGTAAATCAAACAAATGCAGCCATGTTGGTGTGCACTGAGTTTAGTTCATTAGCTTCTGCTCACTACCATGTCAGCTGGAAACTGTGTATAAACTGTGTATAAACCTCCCAAAAAAGACAACTGCAAGCCTATAAAACACTAGGCATTAATGTGTAGCTAGAACAGATTTAATGGAGAAACTCATTATATTCTCCCCATACTAGGCTCTATCAGATTATCCAAAAAAATAATTACAGAGAAAACAAAGCACTTTAATTTATCTTCAGGGATTATTATTGGAATGTTCTTCAACTCTATGATTTGGACTTTTTCACTAGAGGTATTTTGGTTTAAAAAAATAACTGGAGTCAAATCTTTCTTTTTAATGCTAAAATTTTCCAAAAGACTAAGCCTTTTCGAGTACAAATTTCATTAGGGACTGAACAAGAAGCTGAGCACATATTTCACAGAAATTTTCTCCTTCCCACTGAGACTAAGAGGATAAATTAGGCTAAAAACAAACACTTAGAAAAGCAAGTAGCTTGAAAGATGCACTTAGAAGCTTTGCTCATAGAGCTGAGGCAGAGATTTGTCAATATCTGGTTAATTTGATTAAAATTGAGCAATCTCGATGTGAGTACCCACAGGCCCACCATGCTACGTGCTTAGGGCATCAGTCAAGCAAGGCTCTATGAAAATATTTAGTGAAAAAGGAATATGATTTATATTTCAAAGAAAGCATTAGTTATCATCAACATAAGAAAAATCAGATTTTTCCATCATTTAACGTTGTTTTTACTTTGAATTATAAATGGTGGTGGGAACTATAAACTTTTCAGAGAAAGGGTCTCTAACAGTCCTATTTTGATCCTGGACCACATTGGTGCACATGCACACGTGTACACACACCTGAGCTGCATTAAGTAAAACTGATATTTTCAATTTTGGATTCAGAAAAATCTTTTTAAATTAGAGTCACCCACTTTAAAGGTACCCTGGTGGCTCAACAGTTAAATGCTTGGCTGCTAATGGAAAGGTTGGCAGTTTGAATCCACCCAGCGGCTCCATGAAAGATAGACCAGGTGATCTGCTCTTGTAAAGATTACAGCCTAGAAAACCCTATGGGGAAGCTCTACTTTGTTGCATGGAGTCACTGTGAATTGAAAATCTACTTAATGGCGCCCAACAAAACTGAGCAACATGCAATTTCAATATTAATTCAGGTTAAGAAGAATTCTCCACCAAAGTTAAAAGATTTAGCTGATACTTATTTGCTAAAAGTCATCCATTAAAAAAAAATCACATTTCAAAATCCTCTAGTTCAATTACAACATAATACAACTTAAAAATAATACAGTGCTTCTTAGTACAATCAAGTATACTAGATCAAATGGACAACATCTGACCAAAAGCAAAGACAAGAAGGCAGGAAGGGACAGGAAAACTGGATGAATGGACATGGGGACCTGGGGTGGAAAGGGAAACGGGGAAAGTGCTGACAATATTGTGGGGACTGCAACTAATGTCACACAACAATTTGTGTATGAAATTTTTTGAATGAAAAATTTGTGCTGTAAACTTTCACCTAAAACACAATAAAATTAAAAAAAAATAATAAACACAGCTCTTCAGGAACACTTCTGTTACATGAGAAAACAATATTGTAGTTTGCTTTATTAATAACTTTAATCCGATTGAGGATTGGAGATCCACATTTTCAACTTTCTTTGTCAGTTTTTCTTCAAATAATAAAGCCATGTTATGAGCCAGATTTAGTACTGGCTATTTTGAGAAGCCTTACACGTCTGTCAGTTTGTCATACTATGGTGGCTGGTGTGTTGCTGCGATGCTGGAAGCTATGCCACCAGTATTTCAAATACCAGCAGGGTCACCCATGGAGGAGAGGTTTCAGCTGAGCTTCTAGACTAAGACAGGCTAGGAAGAAAGACCCAGTGGTCTACTTCTGAAAAGCATTAGCCAGTGAAAACCTTATGAATAGCAGCGGAACATTGATATAGTGCCAGAAGATGAGCCCCCAGGTTGGAAGGCACTCAAAATACGACTGAGGAAGAGCTGCCTCCTCAAGGTAGAGCCGACCTTAATGACATGGATGGAGTAAAGTTTTCAGGACCTTCATTTGCTGAGATGGCATAACTCAAAATAGGAAGAAACAGCTGCAAACATCCATTGAAAATCAGAACATATAATATATAAAGTATGAATCTAAGAAAATTGTAAGTCATCAAAAATGATTTGGACTGCATAAAGATTGATATCTTAGGCATTAGTGAGCAGAAATGGACTTGCATTGGCCATAATGAATCAGACAATCACAGGGTCTACTATGCTGGTAAGGACACCTTGAAGAGGAATGGCATTGCATTCACTGTAAAAAAGAATATTTTGAGATCTATCCTGAAGTACAATGCTGTCAGTGATAGCGTAATACTCATACACCTACAAGGAAGACCAGTTAATACGACTATTATTCAAATTTATGCGCCAACCACTAAGGCAAAAGATGAAGACACTGAAGATTTTTGCCAACTTCTGCAGTCTGGAATTGATCAAACATGTAATCAAGATGCATTGATAACTACTTGTGATTGGAATGCTAAAGTTAGAAACAAAGAAGAAGGATCGGTAGTTGGAAGACAAGGCTTTGGTGATGGAAATGACACCAGAGATTGCATAAAAGAATTTTGCAAGAACAATGATTTACTCATTGCAAATACTTTTTTCAACAACATAAACAATGGCTATACACATGGATATCACTGAATAGAATATACAGGAATCAAATTGACTACTTCTATGCAAAGAGACAATGAAGAAGCTCAATATCATGTCAGAACAAGGCAGAGGCCGACAGTAGCAGAGAACATCAATTGCCCATATGCAAGTTCAAGCTGAAGCTGAAGACAATTAGAGCAAGTCCATGAGGGCTAAAATACAACCTTGAGTACATGCCACATGAATATGGAGACCATCTCAAGAATAGATTTGACACACTGAACACTAATGACCAAAGACCGGACAAGTCATGGAATGACATCAAGAACATCATACATGAAGAAAGCAAAGGGTCATTAAAAAGACAGAAAAGAAAGAAAACCCCAAAATGGATGTCAGAAGAGACTCTGAAACTTGCTCTTGAATGTCAAGTAGCTAAAGCAAACAGAAGAAATGATGAAGTAAAGGGATTGAACAGAAGATTTCAAAGAGAGGCTCGAGAAGACAAAGTAAAGTACTATAATGAAATGTATAAAAACCTGGAGTTAGAAAACCAAAAGGGAAGAACACACTTGGCATTTCTCGAGCTGACAGAACTGAAGAAAAAATACAAGCTCTAAGTTGCAATATTGAAGGCCTGTATAGGGAAAATATTGAACAATGCAGGAACCATCAAAAGAAAATGGAAGGAATACACAAAGTCACTGTACCAAAAAGAATCGGTCAAAGTTCAACCACTTCAGGAGGTAGCATAAGATCAAGAACAGATGGCACTGAGGGGACTTCAAGCTGCACTGAAGAGAGTGGGGAAAAACAAGGCTCCATGAATTGACAGAATACCAATAAGGATTGTTTCAACAAATGGATGCAGTGCTGGAGATGCTCACTAGTCTATGTCAGGAAATTTGGAAGACAGCTTCCTGGCTGTTATGGATTGAATTGTGTTCCCCGAAAAATGCGTGTCAACTTGGCTAGTCCATGATTCCCAGTATGGTGTGCTTGTCCGCGGTTTTGTCATCTGATGTGATTTTCCCATGTGTTGTAAATTCTACCTTTATGATGTTAATGAGGTGGGATTATGGGCTTTTATGTTAATGAAGCAGGACTTAATCTACAAGATTAGGTTGTTTTAAGTCAATCTCTTTGAAGATATAAAAAAGAGAGAGACAGGGGGATCTCATACCACCAAAAGCCAGGAGAGTAGTGTGTCCTTTGGACCCAGGGTCCCTGCGCTGAGATGCTCCTCAGTCAGAGAAGATTGATGACAAGGACCCTCCCCCAGAGCCGACAGAGAAGAAAGGCTTCTCCTGGAGCTCGCACCCTGAATTTGGACTTCTAGCCTACTAGATAGACTGTTAGAGAATAAACTTCTGTTTGTTAAGACCATCCACTTGTGGTATTTCTGTTATAGCAGCACTAGATGACTAAGACACTGGCCAACTGACTGGAAGAGATCCATATTTGTGCCCATTCCAAAGAAAGATGAACCAACAGAATGTGGGAATTATCGAACAATACCATTAATATCACACACAAGTAAAATTTTGCTGAAGACCATTCAAAAGCGGCTACAGCCATACATCGACGGGGAACTGGCAGAAATTCAAGCTGGATTCAGAAAAGGACGTGGAATGAGGTATATCATTGCTAATGTCAGATGGATCTTGGCTGAAAGCAGAGAATACCAGAAAGATGTTTACCTGCATTTTACTGAGTATACAAAGGCATTCAACTGCACGGATCATAAAAAATTATGGATAACATTGCAAAGAATTAGAACTCCAGAACACTTAATTGTGCTCATACAGAACGTGTACACAGACCAAGAGGCAGTCATTCAAACGGAACACCAGGATACTGCATAATTTAAAATAAGGAAAGGTGTGTGTCAGGGTTGTATTCTTTCACCATATTTATTCAGTCTGTCTGCTGAGCAAATAACATGAGGAATGGTGCGTCAGGATTGGAGGAAGAAGCATTAACAATCTGCAATATGCAGATGACACAAGCTTGCTTGCTGAAAGTGAAGAGGCCTTGAAGCACTTACTGATAACAATCAAAGACTAGAACCTTCAGTATGGATTGCACCTCAACATAAAGAAAACAAAAATCCTCACAACTAGACCAATAAGCAACATTATGAGAAATGGAGAAAGAATTGAAGTTGTCAAAGATTTCATTTTACTTGGATCCACAATCAACACCCATGGAAGCAGCAGTCAAGGAATCAAATGTTGTATTAATTGCATCAGGCAAACCTGCTGCAAAAGACGTCGTTAAAGTGTTAAAAATCAAAGGTGTCACTTTGAGTACTAATGTATGCCTGATCCAAGCCATGATATTTTCAATCGCCTCATATGCACGGGAAAGCTGGACAATGAATAAGGAAGACAGAAGAAGAATTGTGAGGCCTTTGAATTATAGTGTTGGTGAAGAATATTGAATATATCATGAACTGCCAGAGGACGAACAAATCTATCTTGGAAGAAATACAGCCAGAATGCTCCTTAGAAGCAAGGACAGCGAGACTTTGTCTCAGTTACTTTGGAAATGTTATCAGGAGAGACCAGTCCCTGGAGAAGTACATCATGCTTGGTAAAGTAGAGGAGGGTCAGCAAAAAAGAGGAAGACCCTCAAGAAGATGGATTTACATGGTGGCTGCAACAATGGGCTCAAGCAAAACAAAGATTGTGAGGATGGTGCAGGACCCTGCAGTATTTTTTTTTTTGTTTTTTTTTTTTATGGTGTGGCTATGAGTTGGAACTGATTTAACAGCACCTAACAACATTTTGAGAATAACCCACTGCCATCGAGTCAATTCCAACTACAGAGACGGGAATTTCAAAGAGGTAATGCAACTGACTAAAATTCACACATATAAATCCATGATTAAACCAGGACTGCAAAGCAATTTCTTAGTGCTTCATCCAGGGAACCTAAAACTAATGCTAAGATACATTTAAAAATATTATCACTGCATAAAATAATGAATCTGCGATATGAGAAGTGGGATCCAAAAAGAGAACCTTCCAAGAGACTATGTTGGAAGTGTGTAGAATTAAAAATCCAAGTAGCTTTATGTTGGGTTAACATGACATTAAAAACCTTCTCTAGTCTATATTTGTGTTATACTTTTAGTCCTCACAATTTTGTCAGCAAACAATGGAGAATCCAGTGATCCAGGACAAGTTACCTGAATTACGTTTTACTCCTGGCTCACCCATATTAAGAAATTCTGGGCAAAGTACTGAAAACATTTCCGATTCTACATTAAGATCATTAGCAGTATCTGATCTGACTTCTGATATATTACAAGAAAAAGAGCTTCTAAAACAAGCTATCTGATTAAGTTCGAAAATGTGATTAAGAGTTTTTTTTTTCCTTTTTTAGCCTCATACATGACAATAGTCAGAAGCAACATTCACTTTTAATGAGTATTTTAATAAAATAATGGAACCACAGACCTGAAATGTCTTCTGATAAATTATTGGATTATATTGGATCATAGTGTTTAGTATTTCATAGCATATGAAAGTTGTAAGAATTTGAGATTCACTAGTATTTCTTGTATATATACTGTTAAAAATAATCAAAACTCAGAAATTTGAATGTAGAGTTTATTCTGAGCAGTTATTCCATATGCATACCAGCAGCCATTTTGATTCCAGAAAAGGCAAATGGCTCTAAGAAGCTAGGTACTATGGGGCTTATAAAGAGAAAAAAAAAAAAAATTTTTTTTTTTAAGAGAGGAGGGAGAAATACAGAAGATCAACCATTGGCTAGTTTTAACATGACTGATTAAACCCTGCCTTCCCCGTTTTTACTGAGCTCCAGGGATATCAGTGTCTGCCCCTCCACTCAGCCATATGTTTTGAGATTGAAATTTACTAAGCCTGGCTTTCAAAAGGAAAGAAAGAATTTACAACCTCTGGTGAAAGAAAACTAGTTTGTGGAGTGATTTTGGTCAGGGATTTCTTTAATGTGAATATTTGGTTTTGTGAGTACGAAAATCTCAAAATCAAAATAAGATATTTGCTATCAGTTTCTCTCTTTGACAATATCAAAACCATAAATAGTGGGCAAGATTGTGGAAGAATCATATGAAAAATCCATGGAAAATCTTTTTTTTCCCCCCATTGTCAGCAGCACTAACCAAATCAATCAAACCCATTGCCATCGAGTCGATTTCGACTCACAGAGGAATGTTTATTCTTTAAAATGAACACCCAAATAATTAGTCATATACTCTTCAAATATCCCCATTTATTTATATTCCCTGCAATAGAATAGGAGCCCTGGTGGTTCGAACCCAGGAGCCTCTCCAAAGGAAAAAGGTGTGGCAGTCTGCTTTCTTAAAGATTTACAGCCTTGGAAACTCTATGGGGCAGGTCTACTCTGTCCTATAGGGTGGCAATGAGTCAGAATCGACTTGACAGCAGTGGGTTTGGCAATAGAATATAAATCCTCCAGTTAACAGTTATATATTCCAAGGCCTGTTCTCCATTATTTTTTAAACTGCTTGAAACACTGGTTCCTTTCACGATGTTTAAAATGAAAATAATAGGGGTAGGGAAAAGTTACCTTGCTTTTCACTCCCTATTTCCTAACAGATGTGCCTTTTTCTCCCGGTGAAAAATATTCCTCTTCTCTTTTTCTTCTCTCTCCCCAAAATTGCTCTCCCCACTCCATCTCTTGGTTAATAGGATGTTCCTGTAATTGAAAAGAGAAATGACTAAGCCTAGTGACCCAGGAGCTACCAGCTGCTTCTCAAAGGGCAGAATTGTCAAGGGAAAGAAAAGAGCAACATCCTTTCCTTTCACGGTCCCCTCTACAATTTCGGTGTTTCCTCTTTTTAATTTCCCTGCCCAGATGAAATACTAGATAGTACTTCTTTTTACTCCATTTTCTGCTTCTGTTGCCTGGTGCTTCCACTTCAACTGAGGTCAAAGAGACGAATGCCCACGTGATTAATCTAGTTCAAGGGAGCAGCAAGTCCCTTCTCTAATGATGATGTGTAATAACTAGGAGTTAAGAGGAAATCTTCTGCTTTGTGCTTTATTAACTATACTTCATTTTTTATACTTACCAAACTTAGTCTAATTGGAAATTTATCAATATTTCTTTCCTTCCTATTATCTCCTCTTACTTTTAACTAATGGGGAAACCACTTAAAATAATTAACTCTTAGAAATTGGTTTAGAATATGTCTAGTTGCTCTAAGCTTATTTTCAGTTCAATTCTACCTTCAAATGCATGATTCTTCTTAAGACACAGGCCTGTGGGCCTGACTGAAATGAACATTATTACAGAGCATTATTCTGGAAGTCTACCTTCTCCATGAGAAGAGAGACCATGCCTATTTCATTCACCGTTGTATTACCAGAGTCAAGCACTGTTTAGGCACTTGATAAATATCTACTGAATGAATACACAAATGTCCTTCTCCATCAGGCCATCAAAAGACTGTTTCAGATAGTATTTATAACCTTACTTTATAGAACGTAATAAAGAACTCATTTAAATTCAAGCAATGCTCTACAGCAAACTGTGAGGAGCAGCACATTCACAGGGGACTCTGTGTGATTAAGTCATTGTTATTATTACAGATGATGTTGTTGCGACAAGAAGATATTATCCCCCCACCAAAATCACAATCTACGTCAGGAAATTAGAGCAGAAAAAAAAAAAAAGTCTTGCAATTGAGCTGTTGTTTGCTTAATGCTTATTACTACTGGTGTTCCACATTTGGACTATATCCAACTACCACTTCATTGTGGAGGTAGAGTGCTATTAGTATTCTGATTTCAATGAGTAATCAGTCCCTGGGAACACATTCCTAAGAGGCCTACTAGTCGGTCATTGTGGAAAGTACAATGTATCAGTATTACCATAAACATTCACTGACCACCAATTATGTGCAGGATAATGTACTAGGTTCTGTCAAATTCATTCAATGATTAGGAAAGAAACAAATTAGTCATCAAAATAAGCAAAGAAAGAGAAATTTAGTTGAGCCACAACATAAACCACTCTACCTTCTTCAAAACATTTTTGAATATTTTTATTCAAACTAATCCTTGCAATATTTTAAAAGCTTGTACAAAGGAAAAATAAAAGACAGAAAGTTTGGAAAATTGTCTATTATTCAGTTGAAGTACGTAAGCATGTTTATGTTAATGCAGTAGCTATCTTTAATTATAGGTAAGTTTAAACTACTTAACATTCTCTTCTTTCTGCACTTTTGTTTTCTTCAAAGTGCTCTGACGTGACCATATCCTGGAATTACTCCCTGACTTGGCAGTAAACACGTAGGCAACTTCTTGTCTGAGTCAGAACTCACTGGTCTTCGTTACTGTTGCTTCATTTTCATTGTTCTACTTGTGCTCCTGAGGTTATCCTTGGCCTTAGGTCCAATTGTCTGTTGGCCCAAATTTGCCTGGGCTTCCTGCATACTTACTGCATTACACGGGCTAGCATGAGTTTAGCTCAGTCTCAACTATGTAAAAACGGTTTGCCTTTACTTCTGCTCTCTGAGGCACAAGATCCCACACTCAGATGGGCCTCATGCTGTCGCCATCTTGAAATTCTTAATATAGGTAGTCTGACTTACGATGTATTTGAATTACAAAGAACTACACTTAAGACCATCTGTGTTTGTGTGTTTTGTACATTTTATCATTAGTTTTAATATGTATTACATACAGTGTTGCAGTGTGTAATTTGCTGATGTTATCATTCTCAGACATTCACTCACAGAGGTTTAAATATTGGATTTATAAAGATACTACTGATAATAAAAGGCAGTAATAATGAAAACTAAAAAAAAAAGAAGAGATATTCTACTTATAACAGAACCGACTTATGACGGAGTCATCAGAAAGGAACCATGACGTTAAGTCAGGGACTACCTGCAATTTTATCTTTGAACATGTGTTTTTTAAGTAAACTCCAGTGGGACAATGGAACATGCAGGTGAGCAGAAAAGATGCTTGGAGGGAAAAAAAAAAAAGCTTTATATTATAGTACCATTATGGCACTTTATTCCTGTTTTTTGAATAAGGGGTCCAACATTTTCATTTTGAACTGAGCCCCACAAATTATGTAGTTGGCTCTGCTCTAGGAAGAAATCTCTGAAAACATAATGCAAATGACAATTTCTCCTAAAGAAAACTCAAGAGAACTTGATTTTCAAAACAGCTCTTGGAATACCCTCAAAAAAGTTTTGCTATAGTGAATCTTTATGATAAATATAGTACCTATCTAGTAGAGCAGCAATTTAATTATCACAGGCTGTATTAATTACTATAATAAACTCCACTCCAATAGGACTCCAGGTATACAAGTCTTCTACCAGCCTCAGGCCTCTCCTCATTAAACTGTAATTAGCATGATAAATGGGGAGTGTGATTTTGCTGCAGCCAGTATTAGACCTACTTACTCATGAGGTGACAGGGGAAGCCATCAGAGACAAGTATTAAAGACATTTAAATAAAAAGGAAAATGGTACGGTGTGCTGTCGCCTGGCCATTGGGCTGGCACATCCGTGTGCAGGTCTACCTTACACATTGCAGCCATAAACGATGAAGCCGTCAAATAAGTACCAGTGTTCATATCGGTTAATGCAACCTGGAGGCTAAACACGGTCTGTCCTAGGAAGGTCATAACTGTCGTGAGAATTCAAGATGACAATAATCCTAACAAACCATTAATGGAAAACCTTACTAAATAAGACAGCCATTATGGATGGCTCCTAAAACATTCTGCACTCTTAATCAGGTGATGAGATATTTCACCTTTGCTGATGGTTTGATCTGGTAACATTACCACAGAACAGGTCTTAACATTTTTTTAATTGTTAATTTACACACACACACACAAGTGGGGGGAAATGAGCCCTGGTGGCATAGTGGTTAAGAGCTCAGCTGCTAACCAAAAGGTTGGCAGCTTGAATCCACCAGCCACTCCTTAGAAACCCTATGGGGCAGTTCTACTGTCCTATAAGGTCACCACGAGTTGGAATCGACTTAAAGGCAAAGGGTTAGAGTTGGGGGAAAGTTACTAAAAAGTTACTAAAAAACAGTATCTACTCCAAACCCTGTTAAAACAAAAATCATATTAAGCCAATAAGAGAAATTGATTGAAGTGTGTTTAACTTATGATTTGCAAATCAGGGTAACATTTCGACTATCAAACCAAACCCATAGTCACCAAGTCAACTTAGACTCATAGCCACCCTACAGGACAGAGTTAGGACACAGCAGAACTGCCCCATAGAGTTTCCAAGAAGCGGCTGGTAGATTTGAACTGTTGACCTTTTAGTTAGCAGCCAAGTGAGCTCTTAACCACTGCGTCGCCAGGGCCCCACATTTTAACTAGGGAGTCAAAAATGCTCTGAAGATGAGAGATCCTCTAAAGACTCTTAAACCCCATCTTATTGGCACTGCCTTGGAACAAGGCCAGGGAACAGTGTTTACATAATAACAATTTATCCTAAAACACAGCTTCTAGTTCCACATGGTTCTAGAAACTGACTGAACACAGATAATTCTTCACAAGGCCCCAAGTACAAATTAAGCTAGGCTATTGTTTTTTTTTTATTGTTTGACCTAAAGGTAATTCTAGGAAGACCAGTTTCTTCAAGGCTCAAGCATCAAAAGAAGTTCTTAGAGCAATGGCCTGGGTGGGTCACCCGAACTCCATGGAGAATTAAAACTGTTTTTCAACAGAAAACCTCTCCATGAAAATAGAAAGGAAAGTTTTATTATTGAATAAACATTAAAATAAACTAGAATGTGATGCACCACAGGCAATCAACAAAAAGGAATCCGACCCTTTACATAGCTGAATGGATACAACTCATCACATTTGTGTTTTCAAGACAAAATTGCTAATTTTCTAATATCTTTATGGCAGGAACTCTGAAGTTACGGTAAACTCCTTCCAGTAAAATTGGAAGTAAGGGTGTGGCTTCCTTGGTAGTTACTTTTCAAGAGAGATGGCTCCAGGTTTTTGAGGAAACAACCTTGATTTACATACTTTTCAAAGCGACAGAGAAAGAGTTTACCTCTGTTAAGTTATCGAAAGTGAATTCTGAAAGAACAAGGGAGGAGGGGAGCCTCTTATTTTCAACAGGGAGAATTAAAAGCTCTTATTTTCAATTTCTATGTCCTTACAATATATTTATATATTAGCCAAATGCATTAAACCCACTGCTGTAGAGTCAACTCTGACTCGTCGCGACCCCATAGGGTTTCCAAGGCTGTAAATCTCTGTGGAAGCAGACTGCCACATCTTTCTCCCAGGGAGCTGCTAATGGTTTCGAACTGCCAACCTTTCAGTTAGCAGTTGATTGCTTTAACCACTGAGCCATTAGGGCTCGAGAGATATATCTGTGTACATATATATACACATATATATATAAAACAAAACATTTGCCATTTCAATATTTTAAATGTATGATTCAGCAACATCAAGTTTATCATTATTTAATTTGAATTCATCCTTTAAGAAGGTGACTTTGGTATATATGGCTTTATTGAAACCTAAAGCAAAACAAATTAGAAAATTTGATTTTAACGCACAAACACCTACTTCTACTCTGATGATCAGATTCTAGGAGAATCCCCTGTATCCTTGTAATATACTCCACTTTAACCCGAGTTTCTCTGAATGAGCTTCTGTTACTATCAAATAGTCTGCACTTTCAGCCCTGACATTAGTTTCTAAGATCCATACTCAGTTCCTCAAGAGTAGCAAGCTAGTACTCATCTTGATTGCTTTCTTTCACAAAATTTATATCCATTTTGTCACCAAAGCCTGCCAATTCTTCCTCTACAACATTTGCCAGAGTCTTCTCTTTTCCACTTGTGTACCCGTAGTGGGCACTTATCTTGACATATTTTGTTTCTGATTTATTATTAGTGTTTGCCTCCCTCTCAGAATTGACAGCCACACGGTATTGTTATTAATACTGATGTCACCCCCTATCGCTACATCATTACTTTGCACTTAGGGGATGCTCAAACAATTTAATTGAATGCAACTTTAAGATTAATGTATAAATTGCTTAACTGCATTATTACTGAAATTTAGAGTCTAAAAAATCTGTGTTAAAATAGAAACACCTCTGTATACATTGATAGTGTTTCTTACTTTGAGCCTTGATTCTTAATATAAAAAGAGTAAAAAATAATAGCAGGATAAAGAATATGATGATATCTAAAATTTTTTTTTTTTTTACTATCCATAAGCAACACTTGCTTTGTGCCGGGCATTGTGCTAAGGACTTTAAACACATTATCACATATAATCCTCATAAAAAAATCTTATAAAAGCCTACTTTTCTTTTACACATAAAGAGAAACCCTGGTGCCTACTGGCTGATTTGAAACATCAAGACTTGTCTTGAAAATTTGCCACTGTGGCACCAAATGTCTTTATTCACATGCTTCCTTTAATTATTCTAGCTAGGGAGCCCTGGTGGCACAGTAGTTAAGAGCTTCGCTGCTAACCAAAAAGGTCAGCAGTTCAAATTCACCAGCCACTCCTTGGAAGCCCTATGGGGCAGTTCTACTGTGTCCTACAGGTTGGCTATGAGTCGGAATCGACTCAACAGCAATGGGTTTGAGTTTTTTGGGTAGGGCTTTATCTGTTCCTATCCTGTAGTACTCTGTGAAGCAAAGTTCCAACTGCCTTTCTTTGTGTGCCTTCATTCCATGAGCACTCATGTCTTCACATCTTGTCTCTCTCTGGGACCCAGAGGCAATTTTTTACTTGTTTGTTTTGTTTTTAAAAGAACAGGTGCCGGGCACATGGTGCAACTAACATATTCCCTGAGAGTTTTATTTCACTAAGTGGAGATCTTGGCTCACTGGCAAATTTGCTCCTGCCACTCCTTCCTATACTTCCATCTCCATAAGAGTGATGGATCTGCATAGATTGGGTCTCTCACTGTAGCAAGCCCAGAGGAGTTTTTTTTTTTCTTTCCAACATGCTTTTTAAACGATTTTTACTTTTTTTCTTTTTGAATATTTTAGAAACCAATTTGAACAGAAAAGCTTTGAATATGCTTTACTGATGTTTCCTTACGGTCTCAAATGTGCCATGTCTATCTATATTCTGTTAACATTTTCAAACTGCTTGTCATTACATTTCATTAGGGGACAACATTCAGTATTGACTCATAAGCACAACTGCACTGGAAAAGCAAATGAGGTGGAAAGGGAAGAAGAGATTGACTATGGTTGGCTGCTAGTCTTCCTTCTTAATGTTCTTCAAGCCAACACTGACTGGATTTTTCAGACCTCTGGCAAGAGGCTATACACTATACTTAATTATCCATTTATTGTCCCTTGCATTTCATCCTCTAAGAATGCTGAACTGATTGTTGGTTTTCTAACATGCCGAGCTACTTCACATCTTGGTGCCTCTATGCATACTGTTTCCTTAGTCTAGAATATATTTCATCCTCGTGTCCATTTGATAAATTTAAAGATACTTCAAAACCTAAAGATGACATTCCTGTTGCTCTATTACATCCTGGAAAAGTAATCACCTTCTCAGTGATTAGTTTGTATACATAGTACTACTGCTACACTTATCACACTGGTTATAATTTCCTTTTTTATAGTTACATTTCTATTTCTCCTTGAGAGCAGAGCCTACACCTAGCATAATTGGTTTGGCACTTAAAAACCCATTGCCATAGAGTCGATTTAACATATAATTTGCAAATTGGGGTAACATTTCAACTACCAAACCAAATCCACTGCCACTGAGTCGATTCCAACTCATAGTGACCCTATAGGACAGAGTAGAGCTGCCCGAGAGGGTTTCCAAGGTGCAGCTGGTGGATTTGAACTGTTGACCTTTTAATTAGCAGTCTGAGCTCTTGACTACTGCGCCACCAAGGCTCCACTTAGTAGTTTCAAAATTTAATGATTAAATATTAACTAAAAAGTCTTAAATTGCCTCAATTTTAGGTTGTAGGTTTTTTTTTTCCTTGTGCTAGATAATATAACCTTTTCCAATAAACTGTTTCCCCTCTACTGGCTCCACCCACTAGAACTAAACTATGTGCAACATCTAAGAGGACTGGTGATGGACAATTACTTTTGTCAGGTGCTTTTGACTAGCATCAAAATCAGGCCCTTTATAGCACATATTTATAAAAATGTCAACTCAAGTCAAACCTATCTATCTCCCTAAATAGATGAAACCATTTCCCACCCTTCAAACATTCTTTTCTCTCCTCTAAGGTTATGTCAAAAATCATCATGATTAATAGTTAACATGCCCACTCTACTCAATAGAATCTCTGAAGAATTTGTTATCTTTCTTTTAGAATTCTGTAAGAAATAAAATCCTTCCAAAACAACTGCATATCTCCAAAAACTGGAGGAAAAGGTATCTGCCATTATCAGATATCTACTAAAATCATCATCAATACATAATAAGTTATAAAGAGGAAAATTAGTAACAGACATCTTATTTTGATTTTAAGGTTTTTCTTGTCCATAAAACCAAATATTAACCATAAAAAGCCTGCCAGAAACTGCTCTACAGCAATGTAAATTTGTCTTATCCTGCTAGAAAAGAATAGTCATCAAAACTTTGCCTCCTAATTTAAATCTCAGAAACTTTCACGGTGGAGGGCCAAATTTATTAGCAGCCAGCCAGAAGTAAACTGATACCAGTGGATCTCAGTAAAAGGGGAAAACAAAAACAAACAAAAAAACCCAAACCTGTTGCCTTCCAGTTGATTCCAACTCATAGCGACCCTATAGAAGGCAGGGTTCAATCAATGATGTTGAGACTGTTGTTGTTAGGTGCCATCTAGTTGGTGCCGACTCTGGTGATGCTATATGTACAACAGAACAAAACACTGCCTGGTCCTGTGCCATCCTCACCATCACTGCTATGTTTGAGCCTATTGTTGTAGACACTGTAGACCATCTCGTAGAGGGTTTTTCTCTTTTTTGCTGATCCTCTACTTTGCCTAGCACGACCCCCTACTTCTCCAGGAAATGGTCCCTCCCGAACACATGTCTAAAGTAAGTGAGACAAAGTGTCACCATCCTCGCTTCTAAGGAGCATTCTGCCTGTACTTCTTCCAAGACAGATCTGTTCATTCTCCTGGCAGACCATGGAATATTTAATATTCTTCACCAGCATCACAATTCAAAAGCATCAGTTCTTCTTCTGTCTTCCTTATTCATTGTCCAGCTTTCGCATGCATATGAGGTGACTGAAAACACCATGGCTTGAGTCAGGTGCACCTTAGTCCTCAAAGTGACATCTTTGGTTTTCAACACTTTAAAGAGGTCTTTTACAGTAGATTTGTCCAATGCAACACAACGTTTGATTTCTTGTCTGCTGCTCCTATGAGTGTTTATTGTGGATCCAAGTAAAATAAAATCATATTGACAATGTCGATATTTTCCATGTTTATCATGATGCTGCGTATTAGTCCTACTGTGCAGATTTTTGTCTTATGTTCATATCAAGAACAATATGAAGTAATAAATAATATATATCATTTATATGTGATACATGCTTATCAAATATACATGTTATACATGTGCTATACATGTATTTAACATATACATATCATATATATACTTTGCATACATGAATTTGTGTGCTTATGTGTCTGGTCAGGAGACAGAAAGCACAACAGTTATTTGAGCAGAAAGAATTTAATATAAAGAATTGTTAACTATGTATAAAATTGTTAACTAGGTAACTGAAAGGGTAGGAAGAAAATTCTAAGGTATCATAGAGGTAGCAACTGCAGGAAATAGTTACCACCCATAGGACTGGAGGAACAAAGAGAAGAGATCAGAATTATTGAAATTTACACTCTTAGTGGAGAAGACTGACAGAGAGCCTAAACTCTGAGGATGGATGGGTGCAGCTCAGCTGGTGTTGGTATCTCTGAGGATGGTAGGATGAGGCAGGTTCTAGGAATACTGGAAAGACTGTAAACGGGATTCAGCTGTCGCTATAGGAAGGCATTGCTACTGCCAGGGTAAAGAAGACTTGGGCTAATGCCAACAGGAGAAAAGCAATCTGGCATTAAGTCCCTTCTCCCTGACCCAGCCTTGCAGCCTCCCTCTACTGCCCCCCTATTGGCAGAGACTAACAAGGAGTAGCTGGCAATAGAAAAATTTGGTTTGCAGAGTCCCAGTCCCAGCATCACAGAGCAGAACACAGAAGGATGGGTTTGGAGCTAAGACAATGACTTGGTATCTGGTATGCTTCTGTTACCTGATTGGGGTCAGTGCCCTGGAGCAGTAGAGCCAATAAAACATACTCCAAGTCAGAAAGAGAGGGACAGTTTATTAGGAGGTGACATCCACGGGGAGTCCGGCAGCAACGCTGGCTGTCTTTACAGAGTCCCGAAAAGCAATTTCTACATCAGAGTTTATGTATCATCTTTGCAAGGATTACATAATGTCTTCAAGCACGTAGCCCACAGATGGTCAGACAAGTATACACAACAACTACAAGAAACTCTTATTAGACTAAAGATATGCATACCAGACATCTAGTTTCTAATCTGTATGCTTGTAACAGGCAAAAAAAAAAAAAGATATAAAAATCTCTCGGCTAGACGAACTGGCCTGCCAAGTTTACCCTGAGTGAGATAAGGAGCAAAAAAGTTGCAGACCAAAAGTGCCAGGCAGCCTTCCTAGCTGCCGTCTTGCAGGCTGAAGGCCATCTACCAAGAGAACAAGGAAGAGGAGGAAAACCAAGGCCGCAAGAGCTGAGAAGGCCCCGTACCCCTTTGGAAAGAGACCAGTGCAGCTGGTGTAATAAAAAGAATGGACATTGAAAGTGAGACTGTACAAAATGCCAAGAAAAAAACTTGCAGGTTACTTAGAGTATCATTATAGCGTTAGTTATGTCAGGCTCTCAATCGCCCATTTTGAAAAGGAAAAAATATGTTGCAAGGTGTTAGAGTCATACTTCCTCTTCTTCTCAGTAAAGACAACGATGTCCCACAGACTACTTTGGAAAAATAGCTTTGTGGGCAAAAGAACTTCAATATTACTATAAAAACTTCTTTCCTATATTTGACCTACAATGTTCCTCTTCAAAGGGAATATTAGCCTTGAAAAAATCATATATCAGGAAGAACAATATTTTCAATAGGCCATATTTAAAGTAAAGGATGTCATTTTCTTACACACCTCCATTTTCTTTCTTTCTCTTTCTCTTTCTTTTTCTGATTCATTGCAGAAGGGGAGGCTCCATGCTTCATGTCCCACGTATGAAAGTTATATCTTTTAAAAATGGGAAGATTGACATTACGACTGTTGATTAAACAGTACTTCTTCTTTTTTTTTTCTTGTTGTAAGAACCGTTGCTATTTTAGAAGAAATAAATGAAAACATTCATCTTTATATTGTGATCAAACTATTATTTATAGGGAGAAGGCAAGATGTTCCCTCATGTTCTCCTACTCACTTTTACACAGAATGTTTCTACCACACAGAAGAAATTCACATTATAATGGCAACTCAACTAAGGCAGAGTCGAAGCAATGAAAAATTTGCCATGTTGTGGCTGCTGTGATTTCTCAAATCAGCAACCATATGCAGAAGAGAGTGCTAGATGGGGGCCCTTCTCTCTTCCCCATTTCTCTCTCAACTTTCAGAAGCTGACAGACAGTAAATATGCATACAATAGAGCAACAACAAATGACAGATTGACTAAAGATGAGTTGCTAGAGAAGATGCAGAAAATGTACCATAATTAGATGTAATGCTAGAGAAGCAGGTAAATGTACAAAATAATTTTGTTCGTTGATCCCAGAAATAACTACATCTTATCCTGGCAAATTACCACTCTTTCAAAGATTACACCCGAAATCCTAAAATAAAGTGATTATTTTTCCTCTTCTGCCTCTTTTTCTGTCTTGCTAAATTTTATAATGAAGAGTAAATTGCTCAACATTCCACTAAAAGTATTGCTGATTTTTTAAGTCTCCAAATCAACAAGAAAATGATACACTACCCAATAGCAAAAGGGGCAAAGATTTAAACAGGTATGAAACAGGATATTTAAATATCTAATTAATTTATGTAAAGGTGTTCCAACTTATTAGTCATCAGAGGAATGTAAATTAAAACCTTAACAATAAACCATCACAACAAGACAGTGGGTTGTGAATGCTCCTTAAAGCCAGAATGTTCCTTAGAAGCGAGATGGCAAGACGTGTTATCAGGAGGGAACAGTCCCTGGAGAAGGACATCATGCTTGGTAAAGTAGAGGGTCAGCAGAAATGAGGAAGATCCTCAACGAGATGGACTGATACAGTGACTGCAACAATGGGCTCAAACATAGCAAAGATTGTGAGGATGGCCCAGGACCAGGCAGTGTTTCATTATGTTGTACATAGGGCCACTATGAGTGAGAATTGACTTGATGGCACCTAACAGTAACAATTCTACCCAATAAAATGGCAAATTTTAAAAAAGACTGACAATTAAAATATTATAAGGATATGGAAAAAGTAGGGGTGGGTGGGTGCGTAGGTAGGTAGGTGGATGGATGGATGGATGCTATTGAGTTGACTCTGACTCACAGTGACCTTACGTGCCAACAGAATAAAAACATTGCCAGGTCCTGTGATGTTCTCCCTATCACCAGCACGTTCTAGTCCATTGATGCAACTATTATGCCAATCCATCTCACCAAGGGTTTCCCTCACTTTTACTGGCTCTCTACTTCACCAAACATGATGTCTTCTTCCAGTGATTGATTCCTCCTGATGACATCTCCAAAGCAAGTGAGTGGGACGATATTCTTTGTGATCTGTAAGGTTTTCAGTGGCTAATCTTTGGAAGTAGATCACTAGGCCTTTCTTCCTAGTCTAGCTTAGTCTAGAAAGCCATGCAGGCCTCAAGAGTATGACAAACTGACAGATGAGTGGGAGGCAGTCTTTTGGCAGTATTGCAAATTGACTTAATCACTTTGTAAAATGGATTGTCAGTGTCTACACAAGTGGAACACGGGCATATTTAAGTATGTTACCCACTGAAATGTACGAAAAAAAAATCATGTAGAGTAGGGTTACTCTAAGCGTTCATGGAAAGAATGTGCCAAGATGTAAACAATAAGTTCCCAGGAAAAATGCGTTCACAACTGCAATCATATATAACCAAACAGGATGGCACCACTCACCTAGCTGGTAACTCACTCCCTCCTAGCCAAGAGGTCGACCTTTACATTTCAAAGGACTTCAAGCTAAAGCTGATCTTATCTATAATCAGTCATTAGCCCCCTACCTTTCCTTTGTTCTCTATGTATATAGACCACTTTGTCCACCAGAACAGCAGAGAGCTTTGTACTTTTAATTAGTGCTACCCAGCTTGGGAAACAATGGTGGCATAGTGGTTAAGTGCTACGGCTGCTAGCCAAAGGGTTGGCAGTTCAAATCCACCAGGCGCTCCTTGGAAACTCTATGGGGCAGTTCTACTCTGTCCTATAGGGTCACTATGAGTTGGAATCGACTTGATGGCACTGGGTTTGGTTTTGGTTTTTGGTTTTACCCAGCTTGAGCTATATTATTCCTCAATAAAACTCCTTTTCTTTCACTCCTCAACAGAGCACGGGATTTTCTTCTTTGACACATGTATACAAAAATAAAAATAAATGTACAATTTAGGGGATAAGAACAGAAAATAAATCAACTAAATGAACACCCATGTACCACACCACCCTGCTTAAGAAATGGACGTTACTTGGAAATCTTTTTGTCTCTTGCCAATCCCAACCTCCATCTGACAGATATATTCAATATCTTAAATTTTGTGTTAATCATATCCTTGCTTTTATTTATCGTTTTACAACATCATAGAGTTGTAAACTAAACATAAACACTAAATTAAAACTAAGCACTATCATGTTTGGTTTTTCCTGTTTGGAAATGTAGATTAATGGGATGATACTAGCTATATTCCTTGGTAAACATTGTTTTTTTCTCTCTGGTATGTTACAGGGATTCATCCACACAGATGCCTGTACCTTTACTCCATTTTGTTTTCACTGTTGAATAATGTCCTATTGTATGAATATACTACAAATTATTTATTTGTTCTACTTTGATAGATATTAGCAATGTTTACAGTCTTTTGTCATTATAAATAGTAATCTGAAGAGCATTATTTTGCATGTCTCCTTGTACATTTACAAGAGATTGTACGGAATATATGGAAACCCTGGTGGCATAGTGGTTAAGTGCTACGGCTGCCAACCAAAAGGTCGGCAGTTCAAATCCACCAGACGCTCCTTGGAAACTCTATGGGGCAGTTCTACTCTGTTCTATAGGGTCGCTATGGGTTGGAATCAACGTGAGGGCAACGGCCTTGGGTTTTTTTTTTTTGGTAGGGAATATACCTAGGAGTGGAACCACTGAGTCATAGGATATGCACATTTTCAGATTTACTAGGTAATGCCAAATTATTTTCCAAAGTAATTGAACCAAAGTTATTTCCTGCTTTTCCACATCTTTGCTTAGTATCATCATTATTTGAATTTTAGTCATTTTAGTTAGCATCTAAGTTTATCTTGACATTTTCATATGTTTAATGACAATTTGTATTTTCTCTTCTAAGGAAATACTGATTAAGTCACTTGCCATTTGCTATTTTTTGGGGGGGGGTCATTTTCTTACTGATTTTAATAGGGTTTATATATTCTGGATACTACAGCTTTTTAAGTAATCAGTGTTATATATATCATTTCCCAGGATGGCTTGGCTTTTCACTATTATATCTTTGATGAAGCAAAGTTCTTAAATAGTACACAGATGAAATCACCACTATTTTTCTTTATGGTTTGGTTTCCATTATAGTTTAGGGTTTGTGCCTTTTATGCCTTGTTTAAGAAATCCTACCCTACCTAAAGATCATAAAGATTTCTCCTTTATTTCTTTAAAAAATAATAATAAAGTTATTGTCTTTCACATCTAAGACCTTGATCAATCTAGAATTGATTTTTGTATATGGATGAAGTATGTGGTCTACTTTTTTTTTTCCATATAGCTAACCAATACTCCCCTCACCATTTAATGAATAGGCTACCCTTGCCCACTGATTTATAATGCGTCTCTCACGTATCAAGTTCCCATTAACATGCGGACCTATTCTGGGCTCATTTATTGCTGAACGAATACCATAGTGTCTTAAGACATTTTCTTTTTAAAGGAGAAAACTAAAACATTTTTATTAATTCAGTTAAACTGACTGAGAATTATAAGCAACCATATAGTGATTAAATATTTGCGTTTTGCAGTGAAGGTCAATGAGACAAACAACAAAAATCAAATAAAAACATGGGAATAGTTTATTTTTTCAATAAAACTTTATCAGAAAACTTTCATTGCTTATAAAATAATTCCTATCTACTCATTTAGAAATTAAGGTAAGTAAGGTTTTAGACCCCCACGTGTCTGTCAGTTTGTCGTACTGTGGAGGTCTTGTGTGTTGCTGTGATGTTGGAAGCCATGCCACTGGTATTCAGATACCAGCAGGGTCACCCATGGAGGACAGGTTTCAGCTGAGCTTCCAGACTAAGACAGACTAGGAAGAAGGACCCGGTAGTCTACTTCTGAAAAGCATTAGCCAGTGAAAACCTTATGAATAGCAGTGGAATGCTGTCTGATATAGTGCTAGAAGATGAGCCCCCAGGTTGGAAGGCACTCAAAAGATGACTGGGGAAGAGCTGCCTCCACAAAGTAGAGCTGACCTTAATGACATGGATGGAATAAAGCTTTCGAGACCTTCATTTGCTGATGTGGCACGACTCAAAATGAGAAGAAACAGCTGCAAACATCCATTAATAATCAGAACGTGGAATGTACGCAGTATGAATCTAGGAGAATTAGAAATTGTCAAAAATGAAATGGAATACATAAACATTGATATCCTAGGCATTAGTGAGCTGAAATGGACGGGTATTGGCCATTTTGAATCGGACAATCATATAGTCTACCATGCTGGGAATGACAACTCGATGAGGAATGGTGTTGCATTCACCATCAAAAAGAACATTTCAAGATCTATCCTGAAGTACGATGCTGCCAGTGATAGGATAATATCCACATGCCTAACAAGGAAGACCAGTTAATACAACTATTATTCAAATTTACACACCAACCACTAAGGCCAAAGATGAAGAAACAGAAGATTTTTATTAGATGCTGCAGTCTGAAATTGATCAAACATGCAATCAAGAGGCATTGATAATTACTGGGGGCTGGAATGCGAAAGTTGGAAACAAAGAAGAAGGATCAGTAGTTGGAAAATATGGCCTTGGTGATAGAAACAATGCTGGAGATTGAATGATAGAATTTTGCAAGACCAACGACTTCTTCACTGCAAATACCTTCTTTCACCAACATAAACGGTGACTATACACATGGACCTTGCCAGATGGAACACACAGAAATCAAATTGACTACATCTGTGGAAAGAGACGATGGAAAAGCCCAATATCATCAGTCATAACAAGGCCAGGGGCCGACTGTGGAACAGACCGTCAATTGCTCATATGCAAGTTCAAGCTGAAGCTGAAGAAAATCAGAGCAAGTCCACGAGAGCCCAAATTTGACTTTGAGTGTATCCCACATGAATTTAGAGACCATCTGAAAAATATATTTGATGCATTGAATGCTAGTGACCGAAGACCAGACGAGTTGTGGAATGACATCAAGGACATCATCCATGAAGAAAGCAAGAGGTCATTGAAAAGATAGGAAAGAAAGAAAAGATCAAGATGGATGTCAGAGGAGACTCTGAAACTTGCTCTCGAACATCAAGCAGCTGAAGCAAAAGGAAGAAATGATGAAGTAAAAGAACTGAACAGAAGATTTCAAAAGGCGTCTTGAGAAGACAAAGTATTGTAATAACATGTGCAAAGACCTGGAGATGGAAAACCAAAAGGGAAGAACACACTCGGTGTTTCTCAAGCTGAAAGAATTGAAGAAAAAATTCAAGCCTCGAGTTGCCATAGTGAAGGATTCTATGGGGAAAATATTAAACGACGCAGGAAGCATCAAAAGAAGATGGAAGGAATACACAGAGTCATTATACCAAAAAGAATTAGTCGATGTTCAACCATTTTAAGAGGTGGCATATGATCAGGAACCGATGGTACTGAAGGAAGAAGTCCAAGCTGCTCTGAAGGCACTGGCGAAAAACAAGGCTCCAGGAATTGACGGAATATCAACCGAGATATTTCAACAAACAGATGCAGCGCTGGAGGTGCTCACTCGTCTATGCCAAGATATACAGAAGACAGCTTCCTGGCCAACTGACTGGCAGAGATTCATATTTATGCCTATTCCCAAGAAAGGTGATCCAACCGAATGTGGAAATTATAGAACAATATCATTAATATCACACGCAAGAAAATTTTGCTGAAGATCATTCAAAAACGGCTACAGCAGTATATCGACAGGGAACTGCCAGAAATTCAGGCCAGTTTCAGAAGAGGACTTGGAACCAGGGATATCACTGCTGATGTCAGATGGATCCTGGCTGAAAGCAGAGAATACCAGAAGGATGTTTACCTGTGTTTTATTGACTACGCAAAGGCATTTGACTGTGTGGATCACAACAAATTATGGATAACGTTGCGAAGAATGGGAATTCCAGAACACTTAATTGTGCTCATGAGGAACTTTTACATAGATCAAGAGGCAGTTGTTTGGACGGAACAAGGGGATACTGATTGGTTTAAAGCCAGGAAAGGTGTGCGTCAGGGTTGTATTCTTTCACCATACCTATTCAATCTGTATTCATATGTATTCAATCTGTATCCTATTCAAATAATCCAAGAAGCTGGATTATATGAAGAAGAACAGGGCATCAGGATTGGAGGAAGACTCATTAACAACCTGCATTATGCAGATGACACAACCTTGCTTGCTGAAAGTGAAGAGGACTTGAAGCACTTACTAACGAAGATCAAAGACCACAGCCTTCAGTGTGGATTACACCTCAACATAAAGAAAACAAAAATCCTCACAACTGAACCAATAAGCAACATCATGATAAATGGAGAAAAGATTGAAGTTGTCAAGGATTTCATTTTACTTGGATCCACAATCAACAGCCATGGAAGCAGCAGTCAAGAAATGAAAAGACACATTGCATTGGGTAAATGTGCTGCAAAGGACCTCTTTAAAGTGTTCAAGAGCAAAGATGTCACCTTGAAGACTAAGGTTCGCCTGACCCAAGCCATGATGTTTTCAATTACCTCCTATGCACGTGAAAGCTGGACAACGAATAAAGAAGTCTGAAGAAGATTTGATGCCTTTGAACCGTGGCGTTAGAGAAGAATATTAAGTAGACCACGGACTGCCAAAAGAAAGAACAAATCTGTCTTTGAAGAAGTACAACCAGAATGCTCCTTAGAGGCAAGGATGGCGAGACTGCGTCTTACATACATTGGACATGTTGTCAGGAGGGATCAGTCCCTGGAGAAGGACATCATGCCTGGCAGAGTACAGTCTCAGCAGAAAAGAGGAAGACCCTCAACGAGGTGGATTGACACAGTGGCTGCAACAGTGCACTCAAGCATAACAAGGATTGTGAGGATGGCTCAGGACTGGGCAGTTTTTCGTTCTGTTGTGCATAGGGTCGCTATGAGTCAGAACTGACTCGACGGCACCTAACAACAACAACAAGGTTTTAGAGTACTTTCATATAAACTGCATAAAACCTAGGATACTTCTTACTACAATATGAATTATGGTTTTGTTAAGGTTATTTCTTGGATAAGTTATATTTTAATTAATCCAAACATATCTAATTAGGAAAAATACAAAAATGTACTCATGTTTAGTTTTTAATTATCAAATTTATTTAACAAAATGATTTTACTTTTGACTGTAACTCCACAAAGAAACGATGGAAATGTTAATCATAATTATTTTCATGAAAAAAGAAAGCTATTACTGTCTTCTTTGAAGGATACTCAAAGACTTCCCCTCTCATACTTCCTAAGTCCTCAGGCATCTCAGGTGGACTTATGATTTGCTATTTCAGACTCAGACCTGAGAAGTAGTCTCAACCTTGGTTGCACCTGACAATTGCCCTACACTAACCAAATCAGAATCTCTGGGGGTGGGGCCCAGTACCGGTAGTTATTAAAGCCCCCCAGGTGATTCCAATGGGCAGTCAAGGTTGAGAACCACTGGCCTACAGTAAAAGATTTGTAGCCAAACCTGATAAAAAACGCAAAGTGAAAAAGTGGTATGATTTTAAGATCATATAAGTTCCTTTACATACATATTCTCATGGCTTTGTAATCTAAATATTTGCCTCAAATCTTTTATTTTGCAGTAGAGATCTAATATGGGTAGGAACCAATCATATCTCAGACAAGTTGAAATTAGTAAATCCTACATACCTAAAGTATACCAGCGAAGCATATATATATATACACACACACATATGTGTATATATATGTATGTATATGTGTGTGTGTATATATGTATATATATATATATGAAGATAGAGATTTATCTCAAGGAAATGGCTCATGCAGTTGTAGAGGCTGGCAAGTCTCAAGCACATCAGGCTGGAGGCTTCTCCTGACTCATGTAGCTGCAGCGACTGACGAACTCAAGACTGGCAGGTCAGATGGCAGGCTGCTGGCTCATAGGGTGTGGAGGCTGACAAATTAAAGATCGGCAGGTAAGATGGCATACTGCTAGCTCACAGGCTGTGGAGGCTGACAAATCCCAAGATCAGCAGGTAAGCTGCCAGCTCAAGTCTGAAGAACCAGAGGTCAGACGATGATGAGCTGGATGGAGGATCCAGAGTAAAAGCCTTGCCAGAATATCCATTTATATACTGGAAGCAGGCCACACCTCCAAGGAAACTCCCTTTCAACTGACTGGCTGCTCATAGCAGATCTCATCATGGAGTTGATTACACCATCACATAACTGCCAAATTACATCATTACATCATTACATAACTGCCAAACTACATCATAACTGTCAAAACACGGAGAATCACAGCCTAGCCAAGTTGACACACAACCATAACCATCACAATAACACATCACACTGAGTTGATTTTCTAATAGTCCATAAGCTCATTGAGAGTAGGGATCACTAGTTCAACTTTGTATCACTGGAAAACCAAAACCAAACCCACTGCTGTCAAGTTGACTCTGACTCATAGCGACCCTATAGGACAGAGTAGAACTGCCTGCCCCATAGGGTTTCCAACGAGTGCCTGGTGGATTCGAACTGCTGATCTTTCGGTTATCAGCCAAACTCTTAACTACTATGCCATCGGGATTTCCAGTATCACTGGAGTCTAGTACAATAACTTGGGCATAGCTGATACCTAAAAAATATGTATGAATAATTAAGTTAATCACCCACCATTTCCAGTAATGGGAAGAGAGATTATTCAGACCAATCCTCCCACTTAAACAGAAATGTTAGATAAAATATCTAAAGAAAAGTATTCAAAGCATCACGATGCTAGAACCAAACCCAAAAACCAAACCCATTGCTATCGAGTCAATGTTCACTCATAGTGACCCTACAGGACAGAGTAGAACTACCCATAAGGTTTCCAAGGAGTGGCTGGTGGATTTGAGCTGTCAAACTTTTGGTTAACAGCTGAGCTCTTAACCACTGCACCACCAGGGCTCCCAATGCTAAAAAGATACCAATAAATTCCAAGGCTAAAATCTAAGGGCTAGGCCAAACCCCTTCCCATATGTCTTCAATCAACATGAACCTTCTGCTCCAATTAAACATGGAATGCTGTTTATACTTTCTCTAAGTCTGGAATGTCCCCTCTGACTTTCCAATTTCCATTCAAAGCCCTCCCAACAATCCTAAACATTGTCACCTCCTAACAACCTTCCTTAATCCCACCAGGGATAAGTGATACTTCCTTCTCCTGAAACTGCATTAGCAATATTCAATTCCACTAAATTAGCAGTTGATTGCACCCTGACTGCTTTATGCCACATTTTCTTTTTTCTTAATTACTTTATTTTTGGTGGTAATATACACAACCAAATATATATTCATTTACAATGTCTACATGTACAGTTCAGTGGCATTGGTTACATATTTCACATTGTGTCACCATTCTCAATATGTCTACCCATACTGTTTCATCATCATTAATTTAGACTCTCTATTTTTTTTTTTATCCCTTAAAGTTCTCATCTGCACTTTAGATTAACTGTTGTAAATTTGAACTCACATAGATACTTCTTTATAAGAGTGCAATGCTCAAGGCAAACACCCTTTGTTAATTGAGCTAAACTTGTTTACTTTAACAGTGGATTTGTGAGATAGTTTTGGTTCAGAGTTTAAGGATTATTTCTGGGCAATAGATTCAAGGGTTCCCCCAGTGTCTTAGTCATCTAGTGATGCCATAACAGAAATACCACAAGTAGATGGCTTTAACAAATAGAAATTTATTCTCTCACAGTCTAGTAGGTTACAAGTCCAAATTCAGGGTGTCAGCTCCAGGAGAAGGCTTTCTCTCTTTGTCGTCTCTGGAGGAAGGTCTTTGTCCTCAATCTTCTCCTGGTCGAGGAGCTTCTCAGGCGCAGGGACCCCGTGCCCAAAGGAAGCGCTCTGCTCCTGGTGCTGCTTTCTTGGTGGTATGACGTCCCCAACTCTCTGCTTGCTTCTCTTTCCTTTTATCTCTTAAAAGATAAAAGGTGGTGCAGGCCACACCCCAGGGAAACTCCCTTTACCTTGGATTAGGGAGGTGACCTGAGTAAGGGTGGTGTTACAATCCCACCCTAAACCTCACAACATAGAATTACAATCACAAAATGGGGGATAACCACACAATACTGGGAATCATGGCCTAACCAAGTTGACACTTATTTTGGGGGGACACAATCCAATCCATGACACCTAGTTTCAATGGATCCAGTAAATCTGGTTTCCGTATGAATTTGCAGTTCTGTTCTACAGTCTTCCTCTTTTTCATCAGGATCAATCTATGGGGTCCTTGATCAAAACAAAACATTCAGTAATGGTAGATGGGCACCATCCATTTCTTCTGGTCTCATGTATGCCACATCTTCTCTATTGTTGCCTTGGATTATTTAAGTATCTGTAAATTATTCTTCTTTTCCTAACCAAACGCTGTGACACTGAAGGACAGGAGTTTTGTTGTATGCATGTTTTAGCCCTGTGGATTCTTGAACTTAGATGATTAGTCAATGTTTGTTCATATGAGTAAATTTATTTAAAAGTTGTCTCTAAACCACTGGTTCTCAAACTTGAATGTGCATCAAAATTACGTAGAGGATGATTAACACAGATTAAACACAGATTATTTGGGCCCCAACCCAGGAGTTTCTAAACCAGTAGGTCTGGGAAGAGACTGAGGATTTGCATTTCTAACAAATTCTCAAGTGATGCTGATGCTGCTGGGTCCAGGGACCACACTTTGAGAATCATTTCTCTTTGGACCTTTGTGTCTCGAGAATAATCGCTATAATATAGTTTGTACTGTCTGCTCCTAAGTTTCTGTGTTAGTGTTTTTCTCATAATGGACTGTTTGGGGACATTTATAAAGGATATTACTCATTCAGAACCAATATATGCTCAACTGTTTCAAATTCACTCTGGCCTACTTCTTCTAAACTTTTGTTCCCTTATAGAGTAGAATTGTAAACACCATAGCCATATCCCACATCCCCTTTGTCATCTCCTCTTGTGATTATGTTATAATTTAGCTGTAATTATTTACCTTCCTCATATTTCCTTGAAATCTGGATACTCACTTTATCTATCAGCACTGTGCTTTTAAGAGGACATCTGTGTCTCCTCTGTTTTTTAGAGGTGAGGTTTATAGGTCCACTCTTCCTTTTCTCATGGTAGGTACTGGAAATAAAAAGCTTGTTTATAATATGCACATGGGAAATCCCATATCATGTTGGGAATGAGGGTATGTAACTGGAGGGAGTTAAACTTGGAGGACTGGAGAAAATGTTCTAACATAGAGTCTTAACCTCTATGAGCTTCCATGAGCAGTGACTCCGTTGAAAAAAAATATATACCTACTTCCATGATACTGGGCCATAGGTTCAGTAAATCTTCTAAGAAATTGTCAGCCTTGGTGGTCTCTGGACTTTCTATATTTTAAGTAATTTTATGATTGTCTTGGCTACACTATATTTATCAAGTTTTAATATTGTTTTAAATGAAGTCCATATATTGAAACACTGGAGTTGTAAACTGATAGAGCTGGCTTTAGAAAAAGCAAAGTACAATGTGGTTTCAAACATGAATTGAGCATGAGAGGAGGGTATGAGAGTAAAGAGAAACTCCTCACTTGATATCAAACTAGATTTGAAACGTTAAAAACAGTAGGTAGAACCACCAATAATTAATTGAGTTTATTTGTATAGCATATTTTGGCTAAAATTATGGAGTGTGTTGTCGGGTGAGGTACTCGTCTGTGGAGGGGGAATAAGAATTGAGATTGAGAAAGCCAGATGGTATCCTGCCTAAGCTATTAATTCCAAGTCAAGGCATATAGCAATGCGCCAGATCAAATGGGAGTGAGGTTGAGAGACAGGAAGTGGTTTAACATGTTTTTATGAGGATTCTGAGTGACAATGGTGCCCTAGGAAATGCTGCTTTAGTCCCCAGGTGACAAAGTGTGAAGCAGAGTGAGTGGTAATCATTCTTCCCATTTCAGTTTTGGAGGACTCTCAGGAACATAAAACCACTTTGGCATCTTGATTAAACCCTGGGTGACAGTCCCCATGGTCCAGATACCAGGGTTCTTTTGGATGGCACTGAAAAGAATGGCAGTGATAAAGTGCTGCCTTCAAGTGACTTTATAGACAACACCTAAAAATAGGAAAGAAGGTAGCTGTGGAAAGATGAAGGAAATGAAAGGCATATTCCCAGGTCTATAGTTCTTGAACTGCCATAGCAGTCTTGGGGACTTCTAGAGAATACCTGGGCAAGAAAATGAGGCAGTGAGGTGAAGGAGATGACTTGTGGCTAAAGTTCCTACGTTATCACTGATAGAAAAAGGCATTGACAATCGATTACAAATTCACCTACAATCGCAGACTGGTGAGACTTAGGGAAGCTCAGGTGTGATTATAAATGAACCAATTTTCCAAAGAATTTGGTCATGCTAACCAATGAAGAAAAAAATCAAACAGATTACAAAGTAAGAGTAACAGAATATTATGCATTTTTTAGCACGAGACAAATTTAACCATATAGAACTCATTGTGAAGTTCAGAGATGTCAAATGCTGCTCAGAAAATTATTTGACGTAGTAAGTAGAAAAAGAAAAATGATGAAGGACTGATTAAATATTTTGTAATAAATTCGTTTGTGATCATTGGATAATATTTACTGCTTGAGATTTACACATTGTAGTGATAGCAAGAATGATGACCATTAGGGAAGAAAAGCAAAAGTAGACGCCCAATGAACTTGAATTTTGATCAACAATCTTATGTTTCAATGAGTAAAGTCAGGATAAATCAACACCCAACTCTGGGTTTGCAATTTTGGTATTTGGGCCCATCTCCATCAATTCTTAATCCCTTAATTCTCTTTACTTCTGAGAAATCTATAATTGGTTTAGACAGATGCCCTACAAAGTGGATTTCTGGAATATTTGGAAAATACATCAATTCGAAAGCATTTCCTTTAGTATTTAGTTTTCCCTGATTTTGAAAGCAGAACAATGTAAAGCTTCTCCATTTGTGTCTAAGTATTTTTTTAGCCATGAATTATATTTACATAGAAAATAAACATGGAGCCAAGAAAATAATTCATTATTCAATACTAATATTAATATTGTCTCTTTTAAAAATTAAGTCAATGAATTGCAAAACTACTGATTCTTGCTGAATTGCAACATTATCAAAGACAAATGGTCCAAATAAATGTCTTGTAGCTATGGCAACACAACTTTAATAAGAATATAAAGACAAACAGAAACACACTTAAAAAAGAGAAGGAATTTTCTTCATAATATCAGATATGCAGTGTCATGGATTGAATTGTATCCCCCTAAAATATGTGTCAACTTGGTTAGGCCATGATTCCCAGTATTGTGTGATTGTCCTCCACTTTGTGATTGTACGTTAAAGAGGATTAGGGTGGGACTGTAACACCACCCTTACCCAGGTCACATCCTTGATCCAATGTAAAGGAACTTTTCCTGGGGTGTGGCCTGCATCACCTTTTATCTCTCAAGACATAAAAAGGAAAGGGAAGCAAGCAGAGAATTGGGCACCTCATGCCACCAAGAAAGAAGCACCAAGAGCAGAGCACATCCTTTGGACCTGGGGTTCCTGGGTGGAGAAGTTCCTACTCCAGGGGAAGATTGACAAGAAAGACCTTCCTCCGGAGCCAACAGAGAGAGAAAGCCTTCCTCCGGATCTGATGCCCTGAATTTGGACTTCTAGCCTACTTTACTGTGAGGAAATAAATTTCTCTTTGTTAAAGCCATCCACTTGTGGTATTTCTGTTAGAGCAGCACTAGATGGCTAAGACATGCAGTAACAGATATACTATGCTATTAGATAGTACTAACGCACCTCTTTGACACATAAAGAACATTAAGTGTAATAATAAATAAAGCTTATTTGTGTGCCATTTTTCTTTGTGTAAATATACGTCAGGTACCTTTTTAAATACCATTTCCTTAAGGAAATCAAGTACTCTGCACTTTGTTTACAACACTCATTAGGCTTATACATTAAATAACTATTTCAGCGATAATTTTTAAATGTTCTTCTCCCTTGCCAAACCCAAAATTTCCTGAGAGAAGAGTCCACATCTCATTTTGTTTCTGGCACTGTCCATAGTGACCAGGACATTATAATTGCTCAACAAGAAATTTGTTGAATGAATGAATGAGTTAGGGTATATTCAACACAATTTTGTCAATGACATGATAATTTGTATTTCATTTACTCACCTATTTATACATAAATATATTAATTTCTGGAAACCCTGGTGGTGTAGTGGTTAAGTGCTATGGCTGCTAACCAAAGGGTCCGCAGTTCGAATCCGCCAGGTGCTCCTTGGAAACTCTGTGGGGCAGTTCTATTCTGTCCTATAGAGTCGCTATGAGTCAGAATCGACTCGATGGCACTGGGTTATATTAATTTCTACATAAATGTTTTTTTAAAGTTGGGGCTTCTGGTCTAGACACTGGTGAATGTAATTAATGTCACTGAATTGCACATTTAAAAATGGTTAAAATGACAATTTTTGTTATATATATATGTGTATACATATATATGTGTATACATACACGCATATATATATATATATACATACATACACACACACACACACATATATGGAAACCCTGGTGGTGTAGTGGTTAAGTGCTATGGCTGCTAACCAAAAGGTCAGCAGCTCAAATCCACCAGGCGCTCCTTGGAAACTCTTATGAGGCAGTTCTACTCCGTCCTATAGGGTCCCTATGAGTCAGAATCTACTCGATGGGAACGGGTTTGGGGTTTTTTTTTGGTTTATATATATATATATATATATACACACACACACACACACAGTACATAGATCAAGAGGCAGTCGTTCGGACAGAACAAGGGCATATTGATTGGTTTAAAGTCAGGAAAGGCGTGCGTCAGGGTTGTATTCTTTCACCATACCTGTTCAATCTGTATGCTGAGCAAATAATCTGAGACGCTGGACTATATGAAGAAGAACGGGGCATCAGGATTGGAGGAAGACTCATTAACAATCTGCATTACGCAGATGACACAACCTTGCTTGCTGAAAGTGAAGAGGACTTGAAGCACTTCCTAATGAAGATCAAAGACCACAGCCTTCAGTATGGATTGCACCTCAACATAAAGAAAACAAATATCCTCACAACTGGACCAATAAGCAATATCATGATAAATGGAGAAAAGATTGAAGTTGTTAAGGATTTCATTTTACTTGGATCCACAATCAACAGCCATGGAAGCAGCATTCAAGAAATCAAAGGATGCATTGCATTGGGTAAATGTGCTGCAAAGGACCTCTTTAAAGTGTTGAAAAGCAAAGACGTCACCTTGAAAACTAAGGTGCGCCTGACCCAAGCCACGGTATTTTCGGTCGCGTCATATGCGTATGAAAGCTGGACAATGAATAAGGAAGAGTGAAGAATTGATGCCTTTGAATCGTGGTGTTGGTGAAGAATATTGAATAGACCATGGACTGCCCAAAGAACAAACAAATCTGTTTTAGAAGAAGTACAACCGGAACGCTCCTTAGAAGCAAGGATGGCGAGACTGAGTCTTACATACTTTGGACATGTTGTCAGGAGGGATCAGTCCCTGGAGAAGGACATCATGCTTGGCAAAGTACAGGGTCAGTGGAACAGAGGAAGACCCTCAATGAGGTGGATCGACACAGTGGCTGCAAGTATAAGCTCAAGCATAACAATGATTGTAAGGATGGCACAGGACTGGGCAGTGTTTCGTTCTGTTGTACATAGGGTTGCTATGAATCGCAACCGACTTGACGGCACCTAACAACAACAACAATATATATATTAATGAGACGGATTATCGGCAGTTATGTTGATGAACCGACTCGATGGCACCTAACAACAACAATAATATATATATATATATATATATATATATATATATATATATATATATATATATATATATATATAAATGAGATGGATTATCGGCAGTTATGTTGATGAGATCTACAAAATTAGATTGTTTCTTAAGCCAATCTTTTTTGAGATATAAAAGAGAGAAGTGAGCAGAGAGACAGGGGAACCTCATACTACCAAGAAAGCAGTGCCGGAGCAGAGTGTACCCTTTGGACTTGGGGTCCCTGAGCCTGAGAAGCTTTTCGACCAGGGAAAGACTGATGACAAGGACCTTCCTCCAGAGCCAACAGAGAGAAAAAGCATTCTTCTGGAGTTGATTCCCTGAAATTTGGACTTACAGCTTCCTAGACTGTGAGAGAATAAGTTTCTCTTTATTGAAGCCATCCACTTATGGTATTTCTTACAGCAGCATGTGATAACTAAGACAGCCCTCAAATACTTCCCTCCCCGGTGCCTCATATTCCATTATTTAAAAATTTCTTTCTCTCCATTTCTTTTTTTGAATGGCCTTACTTCAGAAAATAGATTCTCTGGGGTGGTAAGATGTTCAGAATACATTCGTGTGAATTAATTTTGTCGTTTCACTTTTCCAATTGGTTTTTCTGGCAAAAACTCTCCAGTGAAATGATTTTTGGTGCAATTATTCAGTCTTTTAAGTGTACAATGAAAATATGTACGAGATATAGAGGATGGAGGGCTTAAATATACTGGAGGGGACGATCATCAAAGGTTTCATGGACAAGGTGATGAACTCCCTAAGGACCGTCTCAGAACCTCAAGGAGAGGGTTGACAACTATTTGTCTGTAATCAGTTTATTAAACTGGAAAATACCAAAAAAAGAATTTTTCTTCAAGTACTTCATTCCAATATACTCTTCTGGATCTCCCCTCCCTGTCACTGATGATATCTCAGTAGATTACGTAGCTTTCTGGTCACTTAACAAGTATTAAAAAATCCAGTTCAATCCAATAAAATTTCAATCTCATATCCAGTTTATAACTTCTCCCCTTTCCTCAGCTCAGGCTTATCTCAAAGCCTGGGGACTTGCAGTAGGGAAAGAAGCATGGTCTGCTTTTTCGTTTTCCTCCACCTTATTTTCATCTACTGGTCGTCCTTTCAGTAGAAAGTTGCGGGTGGAAAAAAAACTCAATAAAAAGGGGCAAAAAGCTTTACATCTCTGGTGCTATAAAATTCGGCCATTTGTTCCCTCTGTATGTTGGGAGCTCACATGCTGTCAATATTTCATGAGGTACATTTATGGGTTTTTCAAAGGCCCACCACAATCTGTACTCATCTCTTTACCATATAGTTCTCTGAAACATGTTGGCCTCTTGAGACCTCCCATCAGCTCTGCCTCTGGGCTGTATGTCCTCTCACCCTAGCAGACCACTCTCTTGGGCAAGAGCCCTTCAAGAGAGCTCATACTAAGATATTCTCTGGGCATCCATTTGTCCCAGAGGATATTCACATATTATTTTCCAGGACAAACCATGAGTGTCCAGGACTCCTCTTGCTTTTCTCTTTCTTCTTCCTGTGATTACAGAACACTCCAGGCCATTTTCCACCTTCACAAAAATCTCCACATAGCAAGCAGGCACTCAACTTTGTGTTCACATATATCCCCAAACCTACTCCTGGAGACACAAATCAAGTTATCCCAAGAACCCTCCCATGGTATTCAGCATGCATTTAGTGAGAGAATGAGAGACCTTCTCCCTAACTGGAGGACAACTCCAGCCTCCATAAATTGTCCTCTGGCGGCTATTTCTCAATCAGTTTGAGGAAAAGAAAGCACCAGAAGAGGAGGTGGGGGGGGGGTGTCTTGGCACTTCCCGTTAGGTTGACAACTCTCTAATGATTTTATTCAGTAACACTTTAAAATATTTAATCTTTTTTTTTAAAAAAAAACTGGGTTTTTTTGGGTAAGCTTACATAGCCTGGAGGTGATTGATTGGCATTGCTAGCAGCGGAAGCTTTCTGATATATTTTTTAGTAAAAATTTTATTGATACACAGCATTGTCTTAGGCAGGGTCCTATGGAGAAGCAAAACCAGTGAAATATATACATATATATATATATATATATGTATATATATATATATATATATATATATATATATATATATATACACGCAGAGAGAGAGAAAGAGAGAGATTTATCTCAAGGAAATGTCTCACATGGTTGTAGAGGCAGGCAAGTCCCAAGTCTGTGGGTCAGGCATCAGGCTGGAGTCTTCTCCTGACTCATGTAGCTGCAGGGGCTGACAAACCCAAGATCAGCAGGTCAGATGGTAGGCTGCTAGCTCATGGGCTGCAAAGGGTGGCGAATCCGAGATTGGCAGGTAAGATGGTAGGCTGTTAGTTCACGGGCTGCGGAGGCCGACGAATTCCCAAGATCAGCGGGTCACTGGCTCAAGTCCCAAGAACCAGAGGTCAGATGATGATGAGCCAGATGCTGGATGCAGAGTGAACAAAAGCCAGTGAGCTTTGCCAGAACATCCACATATATATTGGATGCAGGCCACACTCCCAAGGAAACTTCCCTTACGACTGATAAGCTGATCACATCAGACCATTTCATGGAGGTGATTATAGCACAAAATGGAAGATAACTAATCATTATATAACTGAGGATCATGGTCCAGCCAAGTCGAACACAACCTTAATCATCACAAGCATAAATACAGAAAAGTGCTGAACTCATAAATGTACAGCTCATTGAATTTTCACAAAGTTAACATACTCATACAACCAGCACGCAAAACACTAGCAGCCTCACAGAAACTCTTCGTGTGCCCACTTCCAGTCACTGACTTTTCACATCACAGATTAGTTTTCTGACATATTTTTAACTAGCTGCCCTCTATAGAATGTTGGGGCACTTTTCACCTATTACTGTCCTGGTTTTTCAACTTTAGCCGGAATTTGGAGAAACCAAGAGCAATCCCATTTAACATTCTCTGACATCACTATAAGATTAAAAGACCAAATCTTTTAGAGTAATTCTGACATCTACCCAAAGGAGAAATAACTCTACTTTATACATTCACTATTTGATAGCTTCCATATCAGGGAATTGATTTCACCTGTTCTTATTACCCCTTGACTTGAAAACTGGGGAAATTAGCCTGAAATTTTCCTCTAGAAGTAATTATTTTCAAAGAGACATGTCCTTATCTACTCTTCACTTCCACTGAGGTAAAAAGAAAAGACATCCAAACGCTCAAGTAATTGCAGATTTAGAGGATTACGCCTGTAAGATACCTTATTTATCATTCCATCCAGGCAACCCAATTTACAGATGTGAAAGCAGAGGCCCAGAAGAGTGAAGTGTTTCATCACAATGTAAGGTCAGGAGGGCCTGGCCCTAGGACCCAACTCCCTCCAAATCCACTGTATGGCTCTTCCCAAACTATATATAGGCAGAGCTGGTTCTGTGGAGTGGCCTGAGTTCAAGCCCTGGCCCCATCACTGACTAGCTAATGAGTTTAGGCAAATTACTAATGTCTCTAAGCCTCAGTTTACTTACCTTCATAATGAGTTATTGTGATAATTGACTGGGATAAAGCAGGTAAAATACTTAGCCTAGTACCTGGCTCATAGTCAACACTCAGAAAAATGATAGTTGTTGCTGCTGTTATTGACAGAAGGAAGAAACTCAGATGTGATGCCACTGCATACATTCCTATAAATATGAGGCAATGGGCATTTTAAGAAACTCTTAGGGATGTTATAATGGAGGTTAGCACTTACTGTATGGCAGCCTTCCACCTCACTCTACAGTTTTCCCTAAAATCCATGAATCAAAACTTTGATGAGGAGAAAGTAAAGATTGACAAACATGTTCCTTAGTCACTGGTCTTCTTAATCTTCCTTGTAGCATTGAGTATCATAGAATAGCATGCTCCCTCCTCATAAGACTTACTCTAACTGCATTAGGTCTCTTCCTTTCTTAGAGATTTGGGGAATAAGGAAAACTCATTTACCAACAGTTACATAATTAGCTATGGCTGTCAAGATGCTTCAGAATAGCACCTCTGGGAGGTACAGCAGAAATCAGTTATACACGGATTGATTAGAGTATGGCTGATCACCAGAAATAGAGACTACCTCTCATCTGTGACCTCAAACATGAAGAACTGTGGGACTCTTTTCTCCCTTTATTTGGACACCGGCACAGTGTAGCCTAAGCAGAATTGACTTTATTAGCAGACACATCCCATCATTGGAGCCCCGGTGGCACAGTGGTTAAGAGCTACAGCTGCTAACCAGAAAAGGTCAGCAGCTCGAATTCACCAGCCGCTCCTTGGAAACCTTATGGGGCAGTTCTACTCTGTCCTATAGGGTCACTATGACTCAGAATCAGCTCAAAGGCAATGGGTTTGGTTTTCTGGTTTTTTATCCCATCATTGGATCATTTTGTTCTTGGGGTCAGTTCTTTTGCATATGTTTCATTGTTAAATCATATCGCCCACATCTCAAATATTTCTTTCTTTGAATTTATCCCATTTAAAATTTATTCTAATGAAATCTTATTTCAAACTAAGAAGGTTGTTTTAAACACTGGTTTGCCATCCAGTGTTCACTATCTGTCCCAGTGTTTTAACATCTGAGAATTCATAATCCTATCTTTTATGCTGCCTTCTGAATATTTTTATATTTACCAGGTTAGAACAGAAGGGAAGAATACTGCAGGATGTGTAAATCTGCTCCCATCCCACCAATATTGTTATGGTCCATTATTCAATGCACTTTGGATATAGCCGTTAAAACACCTGCAAATCTACTTAAGTATACAATTATCCAGCTCTTATATTATCCTCTTGTTCACCAAGGCAAAGAGATAAAGAATCTTGGCTTTCCCCTACAGAAATAACAGAAAGGATATCTCTCCACGAACTTCCTCCATGTATATGTGCAGTTGCTAAAATATCAACTAATGGGTTTTGGCCAAGCACTTTAGAGCTACTTCAGGTTACATTCCTTTTTCGAAAGCTCCCTTATGTAGTCTCAATCTTTGTTTTGCCAACTTAGAAAAACCAAAAATTCTTTGGAGGGTACTAAACTCTTCCAGGTCTAATTTTTATTGAAATCCAAATACATATTCCCTAGAATAATTAAATTATTAAAAGTATTACTGGTCAGGTTGACATACTAGAAGTAATTTTACACTCCATCCAGTCTCGCTGGCCAAAAAACACTAGATTAATCCGTGGAGTAGACATCAGGTAAACATCATATGATTCCATTACTCAGTTCTCCAAGGAAGTATTTAAATGCCTCAACATCACTCTAATTCAGTAAATAAATAAGAGTTCTAGCAATCTGAGAACTTTCTGCTCACACAGAGGCTTGCTTATTGAGCAGTCTCTCTGGGAGTTCCAAGACACCCATCTGCAGCTGTTCTACTTTTTACTGGGCTTTGTGAAACACAACGCTTCACAAAGAAAAACCAATCTGCTCATTCGGGTGCTGAGTAATACTGGAGCATACTGCAGGAAGTAGAAGGGGAGTGACCACTGGAAATGGTCGTGCTTTTATGGGGGTTATAAGAATGATGTAACAACTCATTTTCCGCCATTGTTATAAGCCACAATTCACGAAAGGAATACAACTTAATAACGATATACTGATGTATCTGGATGGACTTCAGAAATGTTACTGAAAGTCAAAGGAATTTTTGTGGCTATTGTTTTTTTTTTTTTAGTTATACTTACGCATGCCATTTATTTATCTGTTTTGTCTCTGAGCTTCAAATCTACCCTTCTGTATTCTATGATGCTAGGTCTAAGACCCTGTAAACTATATTTTCCAGACAGAGGCAGAACTTTAATCCAAAGGTCTCTTACTCTTGTATCATACTCCTTTCCTGATTAGAAGCCATGATCCTTGACTTCAGCAAATTTACAGACAGACCATGCCATATGAAATATTACTTAATATTTACAAAATTAAATATATAATTGTAGAGAGTAAATCATTTAACTTGTGACCGTCAAAGATTCTGTATTCTCAAATCTATTCTTACCAGGTAAAATCAAAGGGTAAAGAGTTAGAAAAGATACAAAGAAATAATTTAACTCATCCTTCTGCTATTAGACAAGTCTTCACTTAATGGCCATGATAAATTTATGTAAACAAAAAAGAAATAATTAGTATGGGAGAAGGGAGATATAATACCGGAGAATTTAACTGGATTTTGCTGAAGTAAGAAATGACAGGTTAAACAATAAATAGAGAAACGGTACTATTATCTGGATAGAATAGAAATAACAGCTGATCAGGGACACAGACACTGGGGTTTCAAATCCCATTTTGCCACTGACTCATTTGGTAACATTTGACAAGTTATAAAACTGCCTGTTTTTTACTTCTCCCAAAAGAAAACAGAGGGAAGATGATATTATAGTAATGTTCTATATCATAGGACCATTGTGAAGAATAACTATTCAAAGAAATTATTATGAAGTACTTGGAAAATATCAAATACTACATAATAATACAGTTTAATAGATAAGAGTGATTCAAATTTCCAGGTTATGATAATGACTAAATTTTAAAGTGATCCTTTGTAAACAGGACAAGATACTGTATCTGAAATTAGGTAAATTATATTTTCATCTCAGTCATACCAATAGGAAAGTCTTTCATACAGATGTGAGCAAACAGCAATTGTGCAAACATTCAGTTGATCCACTTCTCCAGAGGCCATTGCGACAAGACTTGGTGAACCAGGTCCCCTCAATGTTAAGTTTTGTCGAACTCAGCCACATCTCCACAAACAAAACCAAAGAGTAGATGAAAGCACTAAGAAATAGTGCTTGTGAAAGTTTTACAGGAGGGTTCTAGGATACTTCACCAGGCACATGGCATGCTAGAAGGGATGAAGTACTGAACTGGGGGAAGTAAGTTAGCTGGCACATAGGAAAGTTCTTGATAAAAATGGTAGCCCAGAAAGAAATGGATAATCACAATCTGAACCAAAATATAAACCAAGTCTTAATCAAAATGTAAGCCTAAAACAAAATGTAAGACCCAACTTTCAATACCATTCATTGGATTCAGAATCTAGCTTAATTTTGGACAGATGATAAAATCAAACAGGTGGTATAATCTGGGAGAATGAGCTAGTGGCATGAATATGAGGGTAGGATAATTTGAGAAAAGAGCCCTGGTGGCACAGTCATTAAGTGCCTGACTGCTAACCAAAAGGTCAGGGTCACTGGTTCCAACCCATCAGTCACTCCATGGGAGAAAAATGTGGCAGTCTGCTTCTGTAAGGATAACAGCCTTGGAAACCCCATGGAGCAGTTCTACTCTGTCCTATAGAGTCACTATGAGTCGGAATCGACTCGACTGCAATGGGTTTTATATATTGAGGAGTAGAGTTGCATCTAGGGAAACTTATCTAAGGTAGGAAGATGTGGAGCCAAGGACCCAGTTCTGGGAAATAAAGCTAGTTTTGTAAAGGCAGAAAACCAGGCCTTGATAGATAATCCAGGATGGAGGGTTGTGCCCCTTCCAGCCTCTATAAACCTGAGAAACCCAGGCAGATAGATACACAGGCCCCTAGTTTTTCAGTAGAAAATCAAAGGGATTAGATTCCAAAAACATTACCAAGGTGTTGAGAATGCCTAGGGTTGATTGCTTTCCAGTTACTTCAATTCCCAGGATTGCTGAGCACCTTTCTGAGCCTTCTTACTGCCCTCCCACCAGGTATTTGGAAGAATTACCTAATGTTGTGCCAGTATGAACTGCACTGATTTCAAGGTCAAGTAGAGGAAGCCGGCAGATTTCTAGGAGATTATTTTGTTCAACTGAGCTTGAAGGTGCAATGAAAAGGAGGTTGACATATATGATTATTTTGTAAGTATACATTTATAAAATTATTAAAATGTTTCATTGAGCATCTAATTTAAAAATACTAGAGGTAAGTGTTACCTTAAGTTTAGCAGTTATTTTACAAAGAATTGACACAACTGATCTAGCAACTGGACAAGAGGAAAAGAGAACATGTGGGTAGCGAATGCACAGAATTCATTAATCATAGAAGAGCTGTTAGCTGAAAATATTTTAGCAAGCTCAAGAAAAGTTCAAGTAAAAGACTATACAGGACTCACTCTAGCCACTGGAGAGACTATGACACAGAAAAGATAGAAGCGTCTCTTAACAACAACAAAAAAGTGTTTTAATTTAAAGTTTCTTCACACTTACTCCTTATTTTTTATAAATATTTAGTCAATAGATCCCCAAAAGAACCCTGTGAAATGGGTACCTTTTTTATCCCCATTTTACAGGTGAAGAAACTGAGTTACAGAGAAGTTAAGTGGCTGGCCCAATGTTTCATAGTTAATATGTTGTACCGAAGTTTGAACCCAGGCATCCTGATTCCAGAGCCTGTGTCCTAAACCAATATATTACTCAGCCTCTTTGAGAACTAATTCTAAAACGGCTATTGTGATTCTAGGGCAAGTTTCACCAATACCCGACTCCATACTGATGATTCTTGTTCTAGAGCAAGTTAAGACGTATCTATACAGACGTTCTTGGCAAAAGCCATGCTTTCATCAACAATTATGCTTAATTACTCGAAGCTTCCTCTTTGTAAACACAGTGGAGTTTCTGAATTATGCTGACATTTGGGAGCATAACTGACTTCCAAATCACAGGCAAACTTGATTCACATGTGGTTTTTATGGGTTTTCTTAGTAGAGGCTGTAAAGCACACTTTGATCTGTCACCTATGCGAATCATGGAAGAATGGGACTCAAAAGCAGTGTCTTAAAGGCTGAATGGAAACAATGGTTTATCCACATACCTGTGGCCGCATGAAACTACCTAAAAATCAACCAGTGCAACTGCATGGAGGACTCTAGTGGCCAGAATTCATATGCTAGCTTAACCAGTGACCACGCCATTAACTTCACGTAGGATTCTGTGTCTCACGTTCAGAGATCATTAGTGTCCTCATTTGTCAGATACAAAAACAGCCTCAGAGTGAGAAACTGACTGGTCTGAGGTCACACAAGTGGTTAAGAGCTGAACTGTGGACCTCAGGCCAGTCTTCTGACGTTTGTTCTCTGCCCCTTAAGCCTGTGTCCCCACTCACCTGTTTGATGTTGCCAAAAAAAATGATGTCAAGAGAGGAAATGAAGATAACAAATCAGAGGAAATTCTCAGTACAGGCTTTAGCACTGAAACCTAGATGGTAAAAGCACTTTTTAGTGTATGATTTAGAGAAAGGCTCTATTTAATACCATCTTTGGCAATATCAACAATTTATAACTAGGTAGTTGCTGTTATTCAATGTAAATAATTCACTGGTGTGAGATTTACCCTCTAAATTTCAGGGACAGCTGGGAAAAAAACAGCTGGCATGAAGTATTTATAGTTTTTGTTTGTATAAGTCAGGATTCCTTGCAGGGAACACAAATCATTCTAGGTATTTAAAGCACACACATACAGAGTAAGAGATTTAAAGCAGGGACTTACATGTTATAAAATCTTTGAAACTCCTGGAGGAACAGGAATCAGAGGCTATCACTGAAACTCTGGGGTTGAAGAACACACTGCCATAGATGTAATCCAAAGATTAAGAAGCTGCCTCTGGACACCCACAAAGTTGGGTACTTCATTCTGAAATCCAGGTTAGGATTGTCGCGGCTTTCTCCAGACACTTTCTTGACTCACAATCTCTGCGGGCCAGTAAAAACACCATCTGATATTTGGCCTCTGCTTGAACTTCACCTTCTAAATCTCTTGTAAGTGAATTGAGTTGAAGCGAGTGAATTTATATTTAGAATCCCAGTTGCAAGGGAGTCTGGGAAGTGTATTTTTTAGTTCCTAGCCTTTGCAGAATAGAAATCGAGTTGGTTCCTACTCATAATGCTAGGTTGTACATAGCGACCCTACGTACAACAGAATTAAACACTGCCCAGTTCTATGCCATCCTCACCATCACTGCTATGTTTGAACCCACTATTGCAGCCACTGAGGGTCTTCCTCTTTTTCACTGACCCTCTCCTTTACCAAGCATGACGTCCTTCTCAAGGAACTGGACCCTCCTGATAACATGTCCAAAGTAAGTCAGACAAAGTCTCGCCGTTCTTGCTTCTAAGGAGCATTCTGGCTGTACTTCTTCTAACACAGATTTGTTCATTCTTCTGGAAGTCCACAGTATATTCAATATTCTTCACCAACACCATAATTCAAATGTATCCACTCTTCTTCGGTCTTCCTTACCCACTGTCCAGCTTTTGCATGCATATGAGGCAATTGAAAATACCACGGCTTGGGTCAGGTGCACCTCAAGGTGACATCTTTGCTTTTTAACACTTTAAAGAGGACTGGGCAGCAGATTTACTGAATGCAATGCAGAAAAGAACGGCATACAGAAAATAAGTAGGAATGAATATGGAATGCCAATCAACCATATCCAGCATGGTGGTCGTGTTTTATAACTTAAATACAGGAAGGAAAAAAAAATACCATAGACAAGGTTTTGAAAAACCAAAGTGTTACAGCAAGACTCATTTTGTTCACCATTTCATGTTGGCATTATGGGGAGAAAGTGGAGAGGATTAAGGAGGATGAGGAAAGAAGACATACACTGAGTGTTCTTCTTAGCATTTTACTCCCTGTTGTCCAGTAAGGAAAACATCCCTTGGTAAGGCCATGTTTTAAGCACTTATCTGTTAATACCTCTACAGTTATTACCAGGAATGGTGGCAGGAACAGGGGTAGGCTCCAGAGACAAATTTCACCTATTTCATACTTTCATCTTAAGGGAAATGTAATGCCCAGTGTAACTCGGGCTTAGATTTGAATGCTTGGACTTTCAGTGCCTCAATGATTTTGTATGATAAAGATGAAAATACCACACCAAAAGGGTTTTTACGATGATTAAATTAATTTTATGTAATTTGTTTTAATGTTTCCAGTATGAATGCTAACTGACAGAGTGAAGATAGCAAATGCAATAGTAATTCAAAGCATCAAGATGCTACCATGAGTTGGAATAAACTGGGGCCATCATAGAACTAGTGGAACTGAAGCTGGGGTTTTAAAGGTAGGAGAATAGGCAGACTTTATAGACAGAAGGAGTAAGTTTTGGAGATGGTAACTAGGAAGTAGATGGTGAGGAGCTGGTCTAGGGATGCCCTGAGAAAAGGAAAAGAAAGGACCGTGTCAGATCTCCTCATAACATGCTAATCAGACCCCATGCTGGGATTTACTACTGGAGAATATAATGGGAGAATTATATCAGGATATACCTGGTTTTTACAGGTTGCTTATAGTAAACAAATCTGGAAATACTGGATTTATGAGGCATGGCCCACCAGAAAACGTTAGTTTTAGCTATGTGATTATCAAAATATATAATGGAGTTGTTTTATGACAGAAAGAACCCCTTTTGTGTAACCTAGGCCCTGTGTACATCACTTAGAAATCTTCTATGTTAAATCTGGGCTAGGGCAATATTAACATAGAAAGGATGGATCTGGGAGCCACATTGGCAGTCTCAGACTTCTCCATGCTTCCTCTGTGTCCAGCAGTTGTCTGGATCCTCTTATTTATTAGTAAAGTTTGATACTACATAAAATCTGTAGGTATGAAGAGTCTGATTTGAAAATCTTACCTTTTAAGTTACCTTATGGTTAAGAGCTCAGGCTGCTAACCAAAAGCTCAGGTTGGCAGTTTGAATCCACCAGCCACTCCTTGGAAACCCTGTGGGGCAGCTCTACTCTGTCCTATAGAATTGCTATGAGTTGGAATCAACTCGATGGCAATGGGTTTGGGTTTTGTTTTGTTTTTGGTAGTACCATATATGATTCATTTAGGAGACAGTGGGTAGAACACATTCACTGAGGCAAAGACTTGTAGTTGATATAATGAATGGTCGCTTCTGGAAAAGGGAGAAGGAATTAAATTTAGAAGAGTCTTAACTTCAAGACTTAGGAATTTGGATTTTTTTCCATAACCAGGGAATGACAGTGGTAGATGAAATAGGATAAAGTATGTTAATCCAATAAAACAAAATGAAGGAGAACAAGAAAGGAAAGAAAGGTGACTTAGGGTGAAATATTTTATAGATGGCTGTGATAATTTAGGTAAAAGTGATGAGGAGACTGTAAAGGATTGGACAAATGTCTGAGATACTATAAACGAAAAATAGTCCTTAGAGATTGATTGGTTAATAGAAAATAAGGAGCTAAAAGTAAGTCCCAGTTTTTAAGCCTAGTTGAATGGTATTATCTGAGACAGAAACGGATAAGGACAGAGTTGGTTTGACATAAGATGAGTCAATGAATCAGTGGAACTGGTGGAACACACACACATAATTGATGCTTGGAGTATATACATACAGACATACAGTAGAATTCATGGTGTCAACCAGTTACCAAGATAATTACCCAGTTCTCTGAGACTGAACAGGATATAGAGAGAACTCATACAGTGAAACCTGTATGAGTGAAGCTGGACCGGACTGCCTTGTTTTTTCGGGTTGCACAACTTTTTCGTCTTTGACAGGGTGCAGTCTTACCACTTTTCTATCGCTCATTTTAGTGGAAAATATTTGACGTTTTCCTTCTCTGACAGGTTTCTGCCTTACACAGGTTCTGGCTTTCATAAGTTTTTCCTGTACTTGATTGGAAAAATGACTAACAAAATCACAGAAGTCGTACCAATGGTTCCTCACCTGTTATCCCACCTCTGGTCGCAAAGTATGACAAATGTGTAGAGTGACACATTTTATGTTATTGATGCCTTTTGGACCATGATTTTTCTGTGCCAGGGCCTCAATATATTGCTTCCTTGGCTTGTTTTAATGGGGAAAATGCTAGGATTAAGTTGAGACTCAAAGTATCACTTGAAGCAAGATGTGTTCTACACAGTAGCTCTACACCAACTAGGGTACCCCATTCTTCACAACATCTTTGTTATGACCACTACTGTCCATCAAAAGATGACTTGTTTATAAATAGTTCATACTTCCCAAAGCTAATTCATCAGAAATGGGTCTCATTTGCCCTTGGCTTATAAAGACCAGTCAGAAGAGTCTTTATGGTGAATAATGGTAGGTGAATAATGGTCTTCCGAAGATGTCTATGTCCTAATACCTAGAACCTGAGAATATATTACCTTCCATGGCAAAAAGGACTTTGCAGATGTGATTAAGTCAAGGATTTTGAGATGGGGAGATTATCCTGGATTACCCCTGTAGGCTCAGTGTAATCACAAGGGTCTTTATAAGAGGAAGATGGTAGAGCTAGAGTGAGGAGAAATATGAATGATGGAAGTGGAGTTTGGAGTGATGTCACTGCAAGGAAGGGGCCATGAGCCAATGAATGCAGGCAGTTTTTAGAAACTGGAAAAAGCAAGGAAACATATTTTTTCCTAGGGCCTCCAGAAGGAACCAGCCTGCAGACACCTTCACTTTAGCCCAGTGAGACTGATTTTGGACTTCTGATCTTCGGAACTACGTGGTGATAAATTTGTATTGTTTTGGTTCAGTAAGTGTGTGGTAATTTGGTACGACAGCAATAGGAAACTAATACAGGCTATTTAATAACTGTTGGATTGCCTATGTCAACTTGGTTAAGAAGATAGTGTTTAGCTTATTTACCGAGAGAGAGAAACCATTTCTATAACCATATTTAGCTGATCTGTATAAAGTTATTTGTGATCTAGGGCACACGTTAAGCCCCAAAGCACTCAAATTTTCAATCCTGAATATAACATGACCCTTGCTATTTCTTACTGTTTAATTCCCAATTCAGAGGCTAACTCAAACTTAACATTTAAAATCACAATGCCCTAGGTGATTACCACAACTTGAAACTTTTAGTAATATCCTTTGTGATAAATCAGAGGCAAGGTAAAAAAGGTATGATGAGAAAGAGTCATTTATATGTCAACTGAATTTTTACTGATGACTTTAGAGAGAATAGCTCTGGTTGACTTGGGAATAAAAGATAGATCACCTGGATAAAGTGGCAGTGGTTCTCAATCGGGTAAAATTTTGTTCCCCAGGGGGCATTTGGCAAAGTCTGGAGATATTTTTGGCTGTCATAACTAGGGGAGTACTACTGGCCTCTACTGGGTAGAGACCAGAGATGCTGCTAAACATCCTACAACGCACAGGACAGCCCCCCACAATAACTAATTATCCAGCCCAAAATGCAAACAGTGCTGAGGTTGACAAACTCTAGTGTAGAGTGAGTAAGTCTGACATGGACTGTACTTATTTTTCAGAAAAGAAAACTGAAGCTAAGAGGAAAGAAATGATCAAATCTATGCCATCTAATTCAGAATTCTGTATCTTTGTATAAAATTACTTCTTTAAAATATATATATTTATCGATATAGATGAATGCATACACTCTCATAGACACTGGGTTTATGTAAATGTAGAGGACGTTCAAGTGCAGAATAAATCTGACTATAACCCTTCAGAAAGTTCTAAGGAAATCTGTAACTTATATAAAGAATAAGCCATTCTAAGTGATTCAAGTTATCTGTATTATTAACTTATACCAGCAAATACCTTTTATTCTTTAAAAAAGTAATAAGCCTAACTTCAGAAAGAAATCACTTAATCACTTGCAGATTTTATTCTGGAGGAAAAAAACTGACTTCTTTGTTCATATGGATTTTGAAATTTCAGTCCTATGTGGACCATTTATTTTAATCATGGGTGAATAAATTCAGTGTTATCCAGTTATATTTTAGGAAAAAGCAGAATCAGTGTGATATATTGTAGACACTGCTACAAAACTCATACAAAAACTTTGCAAGTTAATGATAGCATATAAGCCAAGAGAAATGATAAGGAGAAAAGCAGGCACAATTTATTTTCTTGCCCAACTAGTGAAAATACAAGAGTATCCATCCATCCATTCATTTGGAAAGCATTTATTGACCATCTTCTGTGTGTCAGGGTGTAGGGTAAATGTGGAAAAAATAAAAATGAACATCATGGCACCACCCCCAAATAAGTTCACAGTTAAATGGGGAAAAATGAAACTTCAATTTGATAAACCGTAACAGTGGTGTTTTCCAAATGGCTTCCATGTAATGCAGACTGAGAAGCTAGATTATGCAGGAGGTTTATTAGGGAGTACTTTATGGATCAATATCTATGAAGGAAGGAAAGGAAGCCAGATTTGGCACAGAGAGAGGTGGTCTGCTATGTAGTCTCAATAATGGCCTAAGCTGACCTCATAGGGAGTTCTGAAGCTGAGACGGTCCTTCAGAGTTGTCCTAAGTTGGGAAACAAGGTCGGACCCTTATAACTTCCACATCAACAAATCATTAGATGCAGACTGCCCCTGAGAAGGGAGGCCTGCCTGAGTTTGGGCAAGGTAGCTTCTTTGCAGCCAAGGAAAATTTCCAAAGAGGACTGACATCTGTGGACTGGCAGCTGGCAGCACTCCCAGCAGCTGGGGGAGTAAGTCTTTCAGTCCTAAAACAGAGTTTGAGCAAAAAGCGCAGCCTTTGCAACAAGTGGTATGGACAGAAAGTGCTGTGGGGGGTTAGCTGAAGAGAGGAAATTAATTCTGTGTAGAAGGTACAGATTCTGTAAAATATTATTGAGGAGGTATCTGAAGGGAAACTTGGACAACTATGAGGATTATTCCAAGTAACAAAGCTCAGAAATGGCTTACCAGGCAGAGAGAACAGTATGTACAAAGTCATGGTGTTAAAAGAGCAAAGTATAATTAGGAAAAAGTCAAAGTTTAATCCAAGCAGAGCTTAGAATAAATGTCAAGGAGGGAAAAGATGGGGCTGAAGAAGGGCATTGGGAAGTGATCTTAAAAGGGCCTTGTAAACTAGGGTAAAAAATATGGGTTTTCTCCTACAAAGAATTACAGATCTAACAAGGGCTCTAAAGGGAGGAAGTAATAGGATTTTACTTAAAGAAAACAATCCTGGAAGTACTGAGGATGGCTCATTGGGAAGCAGGGAAATTAGAGGCAGGGCAATGCCTTTAACTAACTTGAACATTAAATCACGATAATGATTCCAAAATATTTTCTCTTCAGGAAGAGAAAACAATCTGACATGAAGTAAATGATAAAGCATAGATTCCATCAGGTTACCAAGAAATAAATTAACACACCCCAATCAACATGCCATGATGTTCTACTGAACATAAACAGTATCACAAAACACCAACATCAGACAAGGCCACTCTCTGACCAGGATGGATCCAACCAAGAGTAAGACCACTCTGTAATCACGTCTGAACATAGACAAAACATGAACCTTGTCCAGATCACAAACATGACCAAATATTTACCCATCTTGTCTAATATGAGTGATTGTTGTTTTTGTTTTTGTTTTTTTTTACCAATTATAGTTTTAGCCTAGCTCCTTTCCTCTTGCCTTCTAGATAAAATATTTTTTTGTTTCCAACCATAGGATTGGCACTGCTTTCTGACAATATCCAATTCAGAGCAAAGCCCTGCTTACTTGAACCTACTCCCAAATCACCTAACATATGCCCAAATCCCAATGAGATGGGTTGGCACAGTGGCTGCAACAATGCGCTCAAGCATAACAACAAGTGTGAGGATGGGGCAGGACTGGGCAGTGTTTCTTTCTGCTGTATATAGGGTCGCTATGAGTCAGAACCAACTCGATGGCGCCTAACAACAATACAACAAATATGTTTATAAAACATTACAGTTTCTTAAGTTTGCAAATTTCTAAGTGAGAATTATTCAAAGTTAGAATGGATTACCTCAGGGGTTTTCAAACTAGGCCCACAGAGCTCTAATTAGGAGTTTTGTAGAAGGAATTCAGGCATCATCTGGTTGGTTCTACTAGATAACCTCTAGGGTCCCTTCTAAGTTTGAGATTCTATTCAAGTAAAGCCATTTCTTCAGAATGGCATCATGATGTGACAACCAAATTCTGATCACCTTAGGGCACTTTCCCAGAAAATTCATTTTGTAACAATATTCCCTGTAAAAGAGCATTTCAGAGAGTATTCAGTTCAATGTTTTTCGTTGTTATTGTTGTTAGGTACTGTCAAGTCAGTTCCAACTCACAGCGACCCTATGTACAACAGAATGAAACACCACCCAGACCTGCACCATCTCCACAGATGTTGCTGTATTTGAGTCCCTTGTTGGAGATCTTCCTCTTTTTGTGCTGACCCTCTATTTTACCAAGCATGATGCCCTTCTCCAGGGACTGATCCCTCCTGATAACATGTCCAAAGTACACGAGTTGCTTCTAAGGAGCATTCTGGCTGTACTTCTTCCAAGACAGATTTGTCCGTTCTCCTGGCAGTCCATGGTATATTCAATATTCTTCATCAATGCCATAATTCAAAGACATCAATTCTTCTTTGGTCTTCCTTATTCATTGTCCAACTTTCGCATATGAGGTAATTGAAAATATCGTGGCTTGGATCAGGTGTACCTCAGTTCTCAAAGTGACATCTTTGGTTTTTAACACTATAAAGAAGTCTTTTGCAGCAGATTTGCCCAATGCAATTCATTGTTTGATTACTTGACTGCTGCTTCCATGGATGCTAGTTGTGGATCCAAGTAAAATGATACCCTTGACCACGTCCATATTTTATCCATTTCTCATTACGCTGCTTATTGATCCAGTTGTGAAGATTTTTGTTTTCTTTATGTTGGGGTGTAATCCATACTGAAGGCTGTAGTCTTTGATCAATTTCAGTAAGTGCTTCAAGTCTTCTCATTCAGCAAGCAAGGTTGTGTCATCTACATAACGTAGGTTGTCAGTGAGTTTTCCTCCAATCAGGGTGCCCCATTCTTCTTCATATGGTCTAGTTTCTCAGATTATTTGCTCAGCATACACACTGAATAAATATGGCCAAATGATACAAACCTGATGTACACCTTTCCTGACTTTAAACCACACAGCATCCCTCTGTTCTTTCTGAACCACTGCCTCTTAATCTACGTACAGGGTGTGCATGAGCACACTTAAAAAAAAACAAAAACACTTAAGTGTTCTGGAATTCCCATTCTTCATGATGTTATCCATAATTTGTCATGACCCACACAGTCGAACTCCTTTTCATAGTCAATAAAAAGGTAAACATCTTTCTGGTATTCTCTGCTTTCAGCCAGGACCCATCTGACATCAGCAATGATATCTCTGGTTCCATGCCCTCTTCTGAATCTGGCTTGAATTCTTGGCAGTTCCCTGCTGATGTACTGCTGTAACCGTTTTTGAAATATTTTCAGCAAAATTTTACTTGTGTGTGATATTAATGATATTGTTCGATAATTTCTGCATTCTGTTGGATCACCTTTCTTTGGAATGGGTACAAATAGGGATCTCTTCCAGTTGGTTGGTAAGGTAGCTATCTTCCAAATTTCTTGGCATAGACCAGTGAGCACCTCCAGTGTTGCATCAGTTTGCAGAAACATCTCAATTGGTATTCCGTCAATTCCTGAAGCCTTGTTTTTCACCAGTGTCTTCAGTACAGCTTGGATTTCTTCCTTTACTTCCATTGGCTCTTGATCATATGCTACCTCCTGAAATGGCTGAATGTCAACCAATTGTTTTTGGTATAGTGACTGTGTATTCCTTCCATCTTCTTTTGATGCTTCCTGGGTCATTCGATATTTTCCCCATAGAATCCTTCAATATTGCAAATCAAGGCTTGAACTTTTCTTTAGTTCTTTCGGCTTGAGAAATGCTGAACGTGTTCTTCCCTTTTGGTTTTCTAACTCTAGGTCTTTGCAAATTTCATTATAATACTTTACTTTGTCTTTCGAGCTGCCCTTTGAAATCAGTTCTTTTATCTCATCACTTCTTCCATTTACTTTAGTTGCTCTGAAGGAGGATTGATGGTGTTGGTGAAGAATATTAAATATACCATGGACTGCCAGAAGAATGAACAAATCTGTCTTGGAAGAAGTATAGCCAAAATGCTCCTTAGATGTGAGGATGGCGAGACTTCATCTCTCACACTTTGGATATGTTATCAGGAGGTATCAGTCCCTGGAGAATTACATCACACTCGGTAAAACAGAGGGTCAGAGGAAAAGAGGAAGACCCTCAACAAGATGGACTGACACAGTGGCTGCAACAATGAGCTCAAGCATAACAATGATCATGAGGATGGCACAGGATCAGGCAGTGTTTCTTTCTGTTGTGCATAGGGTTGCTATGAGTTGGAACTGACTCAACAGCACGTAACAACAACAATAACAACAATGCAAGAACAAGAAGACAAGAAAAAGAAGAACAAAAAAATAAGAGCAAGTTTCATAGTCTCTTCTGATGTCCATTTTCGTCTTTTCTTTCTTTCCTGTCTTTTTGCTTTCTTTATGTATGATGTCTTTGACGTCATCCCATAAACCATTTACATAAATATGTACTATTAAAAATCTGAAATTCAAGACTTTTCCATATTTTGGCAAAAATCCAATTTGGTCTTTCAATAAGTGCTTAATAAAAGTTCATTGATTGTTTTAACATGAACACATTACTGCATGTGAAGAGAGAAAAAAGTTTTGGGAAACCCTGGGTTAAAAAAACATAAAACATGTTACTTTAATGTGGGCAATTTAAAGAGTTTCATGAACTAATCTGTTTTTAATATCACCAACAGGGAGACAAAGTAGACAGTTATTTCCAAGCTAATTTTTATCAGAGAACCATCTTTCTGTTGTAGTAGCTACTTACTATCTTCCAGGCCATATTTCTGATGATGGCCAGTTTGAGAAACATTGGCTTACTTAGTTGCTTCCCAAATATATTTTGAATGATTGAAAAAAATTTTATATACATTTATGAGCAAATATGGTCTGTTGATTCTAGGAGCCCTCTTCACCCTTCTGACCTCTCCCCTGTAGCATAGGGACGTAAAGTCTGGGAACTACACTTCTCAGACTCCCTTGCCAGTCAAGCTTCAACTGGATTCTTCCAGTGAGAGGCAAGGAGATTTGGATGGCACAAGACAAAGGGAACATTCTCCTGGCAACTACATCCAAGAACATGGACATCAACAGATTTTAGATTTCCTGAAATCCACCGTCCTGATCTTTGCTCCCCTAGGCTTCAGTGGCTGTGTGAGCCTCTAATACCCAATATTAAATGTTTTCCTACTGGAAATACCTAGGGTGTCTTCTGCTTTCCTGACCAAGTCTTAGCTTGTGATCTAAGAGACACAGTCAGGGACAGGAAATAAAGGTGGGTAAGCATATCCACAAGGAGCTTTTAAAGCGAGTCCTGACAGCAGTGATTTATAGTCAAAGCTGAATTTTGACAATTGGATTAAATATTGAGATTTAGAAGCATTGGCTTAGTAATGGAACAGCTGAGTAAACTCTGCTGAACCTCTTCCTTGCTGCCAAGACAAAACAGACACGAATAGACAGATTCTGCAATGTAATTAGTGGAACTCTTCAACTTATAAAAAATGGATCATCATAAATATTCTAAAAACCTGGACAACATGTCAGACCCCCATCACATTAATGCGATCACAAACAAGATGATAAATTAGGCAAATGTTGAGCTTAACAGCCTAAATCACTGCCAAAAGTTAGGCTTATCCCTATAATGAAAGACTCCGGTGGCCATGTAAACTGATGACTCCCTTGTGATTATTTCATTTCAAGGATTTAATGAGCCTCTCAGATTTCAGGGAATGCCCACTATTTTTAGATGCTACAAACGTTGCTGAACATGGGCCTTGAGAGCTGAGGGGATATACTCAAGTTTTCCTTAATGTACTCACTTAGGGAAACACATCAGCTCCATCATATTCAGGCTTCTGACTTAGAGAGGTTATTCAGCACAAAGAAACAGGAAACCATTTTAAGCTTTTAGAGTTGTCAATTACAATGGACATATAAATCACTTGGTAATAGAATTATTTTAAATCTAAGCCATCTTAATTTAGAGATTCCATCCTTTCATATTAAATGTGTTAGAATGCACTCAAATCTCACAGTTAATATGAATGTTTTGCTACATTTTATTTAAAGCATTTTTTTTTATAATTTTGGTTTTGAAATTATGTGTCTTTGCATAATTAATTTATAATTGGCCACATCTCAGCAATTACATTTGTATACTTAAGAACTCTAACTAATTGAGAAAATCCAAACTTAAATTGTTTTCAGATGTAATGAAAATTTCAAAAGAATACCAAATTTAACAATTAACAGAGTTGACATTATATAGAATGTTTTGTAGACATTCAATAAAATATGACTTTTGACTTTGCAGTTTTTCTTTTCGTATTTTAGAGTCAATAATTTTCTTTCATGCCTCAGACATTTTCAGAAGACTGAGAAACTGCTTGATACGAGACATGAAATTATCAATAACCGATTTGCAGCCTGGACTGAGACGATAAATACATATGGTCATCTAATTAAATAATGAGAAGACAGGTTTTCTTCTTTGCCAATCCAAGCTATTAAGAGAAGATAAGAAGAAAGACCCTGATATAGCCTTCCATCCAACTTTGCAATCCATTTAGAAGTCCACCTTGACGCTTGTACTGTCCTGTAACCACGCTCTCCACTTTCACATCCCATAAGTCTGAGGTGCTCTTCCTCCTTCCTAGTTACTACCTGACTCCCAGGGATCTGTGGTCACTTCCTACCAGGCTTTAGACTTCACCGAGTCCAGTTTGGCTAGTGAGGAGTCCAGATGGGCATCAACAAGGGTGTGGATCATCCACTAATAATCATCACTTTTATAGGAGGAATGCTAGGATGGATATCGGTTTCAATGGAAAATGCTATTCTTTATCCACCTATTTACTCATCTTTCTAGCACAATGGCAGCTAACAGAGTGTCCTCTTACGAGAGAGAATGAACTTCTATCAAAAGCTACTTTGTGCCAGGCACTGTGCTAGGTACTTAACACACCTTTTCATCTCTTTATCACAACAATTCTATCAAGTAGGCTCTGTCGTTGTCCCTGTTTTTTAAAAACACAACGCGACAAAGTTTTCAGCTTGCAAGTGGCTATTTTCTAAACCTGGGTTACAAATCTGAATCCTCAGATATCAAAGTCCACATGTGTCCTCACCACTTCCATTTACAAAGCAATTTCACATACGTTCTCTTGTTTTACAACGAGCCCAAGCCCATCATTTCAAAGGGATTGGGAGTAGTAATTAAAGTAGTCATTTTTAATTAAGGTTTTTAGATGTTCTGACATAAAAGGTACTGCACAGACTCCACAGAGCTGTCCGTTAAAAACCTTTAGGCTGATAGAGTACATTCTAGACTAATTTCCTTCCTGAGCCTTGCATAGTCAGATACAGAGGAAATTTAAATAGAGTCTGAGCCACAGAAAAAAATGATTTGCTCTTCAGCAAGTCAAGGTGTTATAATGGCCTCATGAACCATTCCAAAGATAGCATTGCCATATTGTAGCTGTTATATGAGAAACAAAGAAACATTGATGAAATCTAATTTTGAATTATTACTGGTAGATAATTTGTGCTACCTTGGAAGCAATTACCAAAAAGCCTACTCTCTCAGAAAGAAGGTGAAATGGCAGAAAAGGCCAGTGATGTCAGCCAGGAGGACTATCAGCTTAACTAGACACTTCTATCTGGGTTTTGAGTAGTGACAATATTCTGAACTCCACACCCTTGTTGATGCCCATCCAGACTCTTCACTAGCCAAACTGGACTCGGTGAAGCTCTAAAGCCTAGTAGGAAGTGACCACAGATCCCTGGGAATCAAGCAGTAGCCAAGAAGGAAGGAGAGCACCTCAGACTTACGGGATGTGGGAGTGGAGAACTTGGCTGCAGGGCAATACCAGAGTCCAGATATACTTTTCAAAGGATTGCACGTGGAATGGAAAGATAAAACAAGGGTTTTCTCCTCTCCTGTTTTAGAAGAGTAAAAGAAATATATTTAAATTAAGAAAAGGACGGCAGTAAAATTTAGAAACGTGCTGCTTTTGCTTTTTTTTTTAATTAATTTATTTACTTTAGAAGAGAGAATTATAGATGAGCCAGGAATGTAAAGAATTTAGATCAAAAGCCACCTTGATTTAGGAAGTAAACTGGTGTGGGAATCCTTACATAAAGCTCGTTACCACTTTAACTGGTCTTTTAAGTAAGATAAGAATGATTGCTAAGGTAAAAAAAGGTTATCAAAATATTTTTGACTCTCTGAACCAATTTCTGAAGAACAAGGAAATGTTTAAAATCACACCCACACCCCCACACATACAGAATTTACCAGTACAGGGAAACGTAACGGACCAGTGAAAGGTCTTTTTTTTTTTTTTTTTTTAACTCCATCCATCATGTTAATAGTGTAATTATATAACAGACTGTAGGCTGAAACTGTTGTTTAGGGCAGCAATCCCAATTCTAAAACCAAATCCTACTGATATGGACTCTGATACTTTCAAATACAGTTTCTAGTCTGCATTCCTCTTAGAAGGTCAAAAATTTGCCTTCAATTATTTTTCAAGGTTGAGTATTTTTTTTTTTCGCTACAGTAATATTTTGAAATATCTTAACAATTTTTTTTTAAATGACTGCATATAAAGAAAAAAAAATTAGGCTGACATCAGACTTATCTTTAACACCAAACAGTAAGAGACAAATAAGCCATTTCCAGTAAATTTTATGAAAAAAATATGATTTACAGTTTTATGGCCAACTAAGTGATGAATTTTGGTTAGAGCATCAGAAAGATGTTTGCAGGTATTCAAAGGCAGACAACATTTGGTTATTACTTTCCCATTTTTGGAAAAAATTTTTTTGATATTTTTCCAACCTGCTTAAAGTTAAATAAAAAAATGAAAGTTCAAGATTGAGAAGAACATGGAATAAAATGTTTGGCAATGAGCACGAAAGCCAGTCGATATATACATTTATAAATAATCATTTATGACAGAGTTACAAATTAGAACTCAAAAGTCAAAAATAACTCTTGAAAGAAAATGAATGTTATTATACTAACAATACTCTAACACTGAAAATTATTTTAACCAAGACCAAGAAGTAAAGAGATAGATGAGGAGGGAAAGTGAAACATATTTAAAGGCTTGCCTCAAAGGCAGAGGAGGGAAATGCAAAAGATCACACTTCACCAGAACTGATACACAGAAAGAAAAAGGTTAAGGAGCACTTTTGAGATGATTAAAGGTAACTACTAGAAAAGTTAGAATTCAAAATAATTTGCAACTTCGTTTTCACATAAAACACTATCCAAAGCAAAACACACCAAATTAAAAAAAAAGAAACTGTATGATGATAAGGTGTACAATTTATAATAGCGTCATACATGTCATGAACGTTTACTGGAAGTTCTGACTCAGCTCTGTATGTGTCCTTGAGAGGGCATTATGAACTAGCTACCATCACTTTAAGGCACGAGAAAGAAGCCAATGTCAGGTTTGGGAACCTCCACATGTGAGAACTGAGAAGGACTTTACTCAGGGCAGCAACATATACACTGGTCTGTTTAGAATATAAGGCTTCCAACATTTGAACTCTAACTCCCTTTTCCAGCAACCATCTTTCATTACATCAAATACAAGTCCTTGCGACAGTGACTATGTTCACCCACTATCCCCTAAATATATCCTATATGTTACTTTGGTAACTTGAAAAAAACTTAAAGGGTGCCTTAATTTTTCTTCATTCCATGTATGTGCGTGTGCACATGTGTGTACGTGTGTGTTTGTGTGTTGGGGAGAGACAGTGGATAAGGAAGCTTCAGTTGTTCTTCAATTAACTCCATTTTTATGCCTACTTTTCATTCCCGCCCTCTACTCTGTCTGCTGATGCAAGTCCAGGGCTTGTCTGCTAATCCTCTCAAGCTCCTTGTAGCATATTATACACTATGATGTTCCGTGCTTATTTCATCTTTCAACCTACTCCCATCTGCTTTCTGATTCTCAGATATTTGTTGAAATTTATCATCTGTTATTGTGACCCTCTTATCCTTACTGTTACGCAGTCTTTACTTTCAGGATGTTTTATTTTAGTGGAATCTCAAGAGAAACAGGATGTGAATGTACGTGCTTAGGTCACCATATTGAATCAGAAGACTAATCTCTCTCTTTTATTTTTCCTTAAACTTAGAGTGTTCTTATAAGATCTAGTATCTCCCCTGTTACAATTTTTTTTTTTAATTCTGAGGATCAGCTTTTCTTCAGGCTGACTTCAGTGTCTCTATCTGTTGTTTAATCCAGGCAAGTTATTTTTAATTTAAAACAATGTGTACAATTAATTCCATTGTGATTAAACCCTTCCTTCCTTTCTCCCTCCCTTCCATCCTTCCTTCTTATCTACCTATCTGCCTACCCACCTACCTACCTACCTACTTTATTTCTGCCTCTCAATGTACATTTATCTATCCATCTAATCTATGAAGACAGAAGAATATTAGGAGTTAGGAGTGAAGCTCACCAAGTGTTAAACTTTTTCCCCCCAGTGGGTATTGGGATTTTTATTAATTTGCTGCTTTTACTTTTTTTCTCTTAAAATGATTATGCATATATTGAATTAAATATTGAAATCATTATCATTAAAATGAGAAACCTGTAAATACTCTCTCAGCTGGCAATTTCACTTAGGAATTTATCCTAAAGGATAATAAAAAAAACTGCGAAGGAATGTGTACACAAGTATATTTGTGGCAATTGATTTTTATGTTATTAAAAAATTGAGGAAAAAACTTACATAATCATAATAGAGGATTGATGAATCACTATGAGTCAAAAATTGACTCAACAGCACCTTACAACAATCAATAGAATATTATCCAGTCATTTAAAATGACTATCTAATCATATATACTGACATCATAAGATAATGAAAGAATAACATAAGATAATAAGGAGCTCCTGGGTGGCACAAACGGTTAAGTGCTTGACTACTTGCCGAACAGTTGGTGGTTCAAACCCACCCAGAGGCACCTCAGAAGATAGGCCTGGCGATCTGCTTCTGAAAGGTCACAGCCTTGAAAGCCCAGTTCTACTCTGCACACATGGGGTTGCCATGAGTCAGAACAGATCCGAGAGCAACTAAGAGCAATAATAATTATTGTAAAAACAATTTTTTTTACAATAAGCACATGTTTGTGTGCTCAACATCACCACCATGTATGTGCTAACTTGTGTCCCTAAAACAATGGTTCTCAAGCTTCAGCGTAAATCAGAATCACCTGGAAGGCGGAAAGCACCAACTGCTGGGCCCACGCCAAGAGTTTCTACACTGCACACGTTAAGATCACCATGAGTTGGAACTGACTGATGTCATTGCAACTAACAACAACAGCAACACTATTATATAGTGTGTTTTTCAGTATTTGTGAATGTGTGCTTGGGAAAAAGTCTGGGATTACAAATGCTAAAACAGCAGAGGTATTGTCTAGGTGGTAGTTGGGTTTTCTTTAAATTTCTTCTCCATTTTCTTTCTTTTTTTACAATAAGCATGCGTGACTAATGTACTCGAGGAGCCCTGGTTGCACAATGGTTAAGTACTTGGCTGTTTGGCAGTCTGGAACCACCCAGCAGCTCTGTGGGAGAAAGACCTGGAGATCTGCTCCCGAAAAGATTAAAGCCTAGGAAACCCTATCGGCAGTTCTACTCAGTCCTACAGGGTCGCTGTATGTCGATCTCACAACAACAACAACCACTCATGTACTCAAAGAGTAAACCTGTTTCTATTTTGAAAAACACAACAGAAAGAGAGAGACAGAATAAAACGGCAATATTTACAGCACTAACCAACATTATTTTGAAAGAAGCTGGCACCTTAGTTCTTGTCTTCACTACATACCTCAAATATTTGAACACTTTATTAACTACTTTTATAAGAGCCATTCTTCCTACCACTTTTCTTGCCACTGTTTTTCCCATAACTGTTCAGGCTACCAGTTCAGGCTACCACAAAACATATTCCACCTTACTTGGTAGTAGGTAAAAACACATCCAAACACATTAAAATTTTTGTTATATTGAGTAAAAATCAAATGTTTTACAAAATAATAAAATTTCCTGTAGAAATGATATTTTACAAAAACATGTAAAATGGAGTGATCCATAGGGATCATACTCTTAGTTGAACTGCAAAGATTTCACATCATCTCAGCATTCAAACTAATTCAAGTTACGTTGTTAGTATTCTTCTCTGGGCCTTATTATCAGACATTGGTTCTAATTCCACTTCTGGATCAGATTGCTCATCTAACAAATGGCTTCAACAACAACGGCAATATCACAGGCATTCATGAGCTTTTCAGAAAGAATCTGAACTTCTCTTTTATATTTGATGCCATAACTTTCTTGGAATGATGTTATACATGTATTTTCACCTTTATGTTTAAGTTATTTTTGCTAAAGCATTAAAGAATGCCTGCAAAATCCTCGAACTCCAAGAACAGAGTATGAAAAATGCTAGATTAAAGCATTCCAAATGCTTTTTCTTGAATAGTCTGTTAATTCCTGCAATAAAATGATTTTCAGAGGTTCACTCTTCCTCTGAAGGAGGATATTGACTTTCATTTGTAAGCCCCACCCGTTTAATTTATTTTTTCCCATTTATTCAGGTATTTGCAAGCTACGTGGCTTTTTGGCCATACCATCTGTCCACCTGGGTGCTAGTCTAACTCATCTCTATAGCTGGAAGGCAAGTTGGTGATGCTTAGTCCTTCATCTAGCGGATTTTTCCTGTGCTTCTTTTTTTTTTTTTCTCTACATACTGAAACAAGATGCTCTTCCCCCATTGTGTCTTAAGGAGAAGAAATAAATAATAAGTTAATAATAATAAACTATGATCATTAATCTGGAAACCCTGGTGGTGTAGTGTTTAAGTACTATGGCTGCTAACCAAAAGCTCCGCAGTTCGAATCCACCAGGCGCTGTCGCCGTGGAGCTCCTGTATATACTGTCATGGAGCTCCATTTTGCTTCTCTATGTAGTCTATATTTTCAAGGATGTGTTTGACACTGCTACCTCCTCCCTTGTTGTTGTTGTAAGTTGCCTTCAAGTCAATTCCAACTCACGGCAACCCCATGTGTGTAAAGTAGGACTGCTCCACAGGGTTTTCAAGGCTGTGACCTTTCACAAGCTCATTGCCATACCTCTCTTCTGAGGTGTCTCTGGGTGGGTTCGAACCACTAATGTTTTGGTTAGTAGTCCAGTGCTTAACCATTTGTGCCACCCAGAGACTCCCCTTCCCACTTTCTGCTCAAGCATTTTCTTGGGGTTGTAGGGTTATAAAGAGATACAAGAAGAATGGCACCAATGGTAATGGGGAGCAGTGGAAGGCACATACCAGCCTACAAAAGTTGTATCCACTCTGTGGAAAGACACCCTCATTTCTGATTAATGCCAACCTTGAGCTTCTGGAAAACAGATGTGTGGAAAGGAAGGGTCAGATTGTACCCAGAGCCAAGGTGTATTTCTACCTAATTGTTCTTCATGATCTGGCTCCTGCCTACCTTTCTAGCATTGCCTCCTACCACCACTCCCTCTTAAGTGCTCCAGGGCCCAGTCAGCTTGCATTATGTATGTCCTTCCTTGGCTATCCTATTTCCTGCTACATGGGCTCAGGGAAGGCTTCTATTTTGTTTCCCACTATATCCCTAGCACTCAGGATGTGCCTGGCATACAGTAGGAGCTCGACAAATATTTGTTAAAGTAGTAAAGGAATATCTCTGTGTTTTTTTCTCTTCTTACGTATTCTCCCTTTAATGCCCTTTCTTTCACTTTTCTATCAGATAAGATAAATTACCTCAACTGTCATCTCTTGTGAAGGTCATACTGAACATCTCCAAACAATGTTAGGTATTTTCTTATCTATTATAATATATATCACAGTATCATAATTGCATGTTTGCAGGTGTAATATACCCACTAGCCTATCAGCCCGAGGGCATTGACCATGTTCTAGTCAACTATATGACCCCAAGCAGGACAGCTGAATGAAAAGCCTTCTAACCCTACATTTAGTGCTCTTTTAGAATAATAACAATGAAATTAATAAACATTAAGAATCAGACGGCTAGACATCGAATTCCAGCTCTACCACTGACTAAGGGTTATGACCTTTGGCATCTTATTTATTCTGTTTCTCAGTTTTCTCATTTATAAAATAGAGGTAAAAATAGTATCTGCCTGATAATATTAAATGAATTAGTATATGGAAAGTGATTAGGACAGTGCCTGAAACCTAGTAAGCATTCAGTACCTATTAGCTATACTATTATAACTTTATAATGTAACAGATACTATGCAAAGCACTTTATTATATAATTTAGTTTTCACAACAATGGGAAGAATAATTATTTTTTAAAGATCAGAAAACCGAGGCTAAGAGAGATTGATCAGTTTGCCCAAGATCACAAAATTATTATGTGGTAAAATGAGGATCTGAATGGAAATCTGCCTAACTCCCAACTTGATAACATACAGTTTTCTACAAGGCCCTGAACACGTGATAATTAATTACATCATAGTTTACAACCTATGAGTCTGTCATGGATTGAATTGTGCCCCCCCAAAATAGGTGTTAACTTGGCTAGGCCACGATTCCCAGTATTGCATGATTGTCTTCCATTTTGTGATCTGATGTAATTTTCCTATGTGTTGTAAATACTAATCTCTGCCTGTGGTTAATGAGGCAAGATTAGGATATGTTCAAGAGGATTAGGGTGGGATGCAACACCCTTACTTAGGTCAGAGCCCTAATCTGATGTAAGGAGAGTTTCCTTGGGGTGTGGCCTGCATCATCTTTTACCTTACAAGAGATAAAAGGAGAGAAAAGTGAGCAGAGAAATGGAGACTTCCCACTACCAAGAATGAAGAACCAGGAGGGGAGCACAGCCTTTGGACCCTGAGTCCCTGCACTAAGAAGCTCCTAGACCAGGGGAAGATTGGTGACAAGGACCTTCCCCAGAGCTGACAGAGAGAGAAAGCCTTCTCCTGGAGCTGGCACCTTGAATTCAGACTTCTAGCCTACTAGACTGTGAAAGATGAGTTTCTGTTTGTTTAAACCATCCACTTGTGGTATTTCTGTTATAGCAGCACTAGGTGACTAAGACAGAGTTGCAAAGCATTCTATTTATTTGAGAACTGCTCTTGTGTCATCCCCACTACACTTAACTCTGCAAGGCAATATAGCAGGATGTTTAAGAGCTGGCTGAGGTGCTACACTTGGACAGACCCAGGCTCTAATCCTAGCTTTACCATTTTACTAGCTAGTGATCTGGGCCAGTTGCTTAACCTCTCTGAGCCTCAGGTTCCTCTTTTGTAAAATGAGCATTGTAATATCAACCTCAAAAGGCTATTTACTTTGAAGATCAAATGAGATCAAATATGTGTAATGTGCTTAGCAAAATGCCTAGTGCACTCAAGGCTCAATAAAAGTTAGCTGTTATCTGCCATTGGTGGTCAACCTTATTGTTATTAGTTTCTCTCTTTCATTGCAGAATTCTCTGATCTCATTTGGAAATTCTAGAGGTTTACCCTCTTTCTCAGAGCACTGCTCTGAAATACACTACCTCCCTCTTAAGCTGAGTTAGGCACGCCTTTTCCTATGCTCTCGCTGCACTCAGAGAATACCTCTATTCAGAAACAGATAATTTCTGAACAGGAACAGATGGGAAGTCGCCCTTGGAGTCTCCACTTATGGATGGCAAAAGGAAAGGAGAACAACATTTCTGAAAAGATGCCAAAGTGTATAATGAGGGATTCCTGAGCCATTTCAATACCTTGGTCCATGTCGCTGGAACTCAGGCTGCTTGCCCCAAGGGAGATGGCGGCAGCAACACTTTAGTCTCAAAGCCAACATGCAACAATATCATTGGGTAGTGGTGTGTTGGTAAACATGTACCAATAGACACTCCTGGGAAGAAAAGCCCTGATTTGTAGAGTTTGCTAATTTCTGTGTTGTAAATATTCCCACCATGGTCTATTTCAAGTTACCAACATGACATCACTGAATGCAGTTAGTGCCAGATATGCAGTAGCATACCAAACCAAAAAACCAAACCTGCTGCCGTCCAGTTGATTCCAACTTATAGCGGCCCTATAGGACAGAGTAGAACTGTCCCGTAGGGTTTCCAAGGAGCAGCTGGTGGATTTGAACTGCCAACCTTTTGGCTAGCAGCCATAGCTCTTAATCACTGGGTCACCAGGGCTCCGGTAGCATACCATCCGATAATAATTCCACCCTACATGTACAATAGATGTAAATAACCTCAAGAGCATAGACAGTAGTAAAATGTAGTAAAAAATAATCAGGAAATGATGAATTTTGAGTATTTGTTATGCTCTTTAAGTATAGTTTATTAATTTTAAGTTTATATAATTTCATTCTTATTGGTTATGTTTAACCTGCTCACAAAATTTCTGAAAATGTAACATTGGCTCTTGCGAGCTAGTACAAACTGACCCCTACACACCACTGCCTCTGAAGGTAAGACAGAAGAATTCTGAGCAGAGAGAGATTGAAATTCATACAATGGAGGGGCTGTCTTTAAGGAAAAAAAAAAGAATACATTAATGGATGTAAAAATGAATGCTTATTCAGAGTGAATTCATCGAGAAGAGATTTACTTGGAATGTCCACAGCCACTCTAATGCCCCTGACACGAGGCAATGTGTAGGAAAGGATCTCAGAGAGGAAAAACATGGCAGCATTAACCAATTACTGTTCCAATATCTGACTTCTGCAAATTTTTCAAAAAATATATAACTGGGTGAACACATTGCTAGAGCTTCTTCCAGGGCCTTGGAAGGCACTCACTCAACAGATGAGCCTGAAAACTTCAGTTCCATCAGCACCATGGTAAATCCGTCTTTGGTTCTCAGGGAGCGTGACTGAGCTACTCCTATTAGGTGCCAGTGAGGGTACCATCCCAGAAAACCAAGCCCATGGCCATCAAGGTGATTCCCACTCATAGCAACCCTATAATACAGAGTAGAACTGCCCTATAGGGTTTTCAAGGAGAGGCATGTAGATTCAAACTGTGGATTTTTTTGGTTAGCAGCCACAGCTCTTAACCACTATGCTGCCAGGGCCCCTGAGGGTACCATACACCCTGATAAAATCTGTATTATTATGTAAAATCTCCTGATTTTTAAATGCTGACAACTAATTCAATTAAAAAACAACAAAACAGAAACACTGTAGGCCAAACAAATCTGGGGCTGCCAGTTTGCAAACTCTGCCTTAGAAAATAAAGAGTATACTGCTTTGTTTCATATGACTATCTCCCACTTCCCCACCCCTAGGACCTAGGGAAATAAACATAGTAGCAATTATCAGGTTGGTTGTCAGAAGGTTTGTCTCAATTAGATCATGAGCTCTCAGAGGTCATGGTTGATATATTTTCTTCTTTGTTTTCCTGGTGCACAGAGTACCTGGTAGATAGCATCTGGCACTTAGAGCTGCACACAGCATTTAGTGCTGCACATAGAGGCAGTGTAGCATAGAGATAATGAGTGTGGGCTTCAGGACCAAATTGCCTGGGCTTGAATTCCAGCTACTATATGATCAGCTGAATGTCCGTGGATAAGTCACTTTATCTCTCTGTGGCTCAGTTTCCTTAAAAATCATAGTACTACTTACATCCAAGGATTGATATATGGATTAAATGAGCTAAAAAGGCCTTGTTGTTGTTAGGTGCCAATGAATCGGTTACGACTCAGAGTGACCCTATGTACAACAGAACGAAACATTGTCTGGTCCTGCGCCTTCCCCACGATTGTTGTTACACCCGAAACCATTGTTGCAGCCACTGTTATCAATCTATTTCATTGAGGGTCTTCCTCTTTTTCACCAACTCTCTACTTTACCAAGCATGATGTCCTTTTCCAGGGACTGATCCTTCCTGATGACATGTCCAAATATGTGAGATATTGTCTTGCAATCCTTGCTTCTAAGGCACATTCTGGTTGGTCTTCTTCCAAGGCAGATTTATTTGTTCTGGCAGTCCATGGTATATTCAATATTCTTCACCAACACCACAATTCAAAGACATCAATTCTTCTTTGGTCTTCCTTACTCATTGTCCAGCTTTTATATGCATATGAGGCGACTGAAAACACCATGGCTTGGGTCAGGAGCACCTTAGTTTTCAAGGTGACATCTTTAATTTTCAACATTTTAAAGAGGTATTTTGCAGCAGATTTGCCCAATACAATGTATCTTTTGATTTCTTGACTGCTGCTTCCACAGGTGTTGATTGTGGATCCAAGTAAAATGAAATCCTTGACAACTTCAATCTTTTCTGTTTATCATGATATTGCTTATTGGTCCAGTTGTGAGGATTTTTGTTTTCTTTATGTTGAGGTGTAAACCATACTGAAGGCTGTCTTCTTTGATCTTCATTAGTAAGTGCTTCAAGTCCTCTTCACTTCCAGCAAGCAAGGTTGTGTCATCTGCATAACGCAGGTTGTTAATGAGTCTTCCCCCAAACCTGATGCCCCGTTCTTCTTCACATAGTCCAGCTTCTCAGATTATTTGCTCAGCATACTGACTGAACAGGTATGGTGAAAGGATACAACCTTGATGCACACCTTTCCTGACTTTAAACCACTCAGAATCCCCTTGCTCTGTCCGAACAACTGCCTCTTGATCTATGTACAGGTTCCTTATGAGCACACTTATGTGCTCTGGAATTCCCACTCTTCTCAATGTTATCCATAATTTGTTATGACCCACACAGTCGAATGCCTTTGCGTAGTCAATAAAACACAGGTAAACATCCTTCTGGTATTCTCTGCTTTCAGCCAGGATCCATCTGACATTGACAGTGATATTCCTCATTCTATGTCCTCTTCTGAATCTGGCTTGAATTTCTGACAGGTCCCTGTTGATATACTGCTACAGCCGCTTTTGAATAATCTTCAGCAAAGTTTTACTTGCCTGTGATATTAATGATATTGTTCGATAACATCATAATTCAGTTGGATCACCCTTCTCGGGGATAGGCATAAATATGGATCTCTTCCAGTCGGTTGCAGGAAAACATTGATATAGTGCCAAAAGATGAGCCCCTCAGGTAGAAAGGCACTCAAAATAGGACTGGGGAGAGCTGCCTCCTCAAAATAGAGCTGACCTTAATCACATGGATGGAGTCAAGCTTTCGGGACCTTCTTTTGCTGATGTGGCACGACTCAAAATGAGAAGAAACAGCTGCAAACATCCATTAATAATCAGAACGTGAAATGTACAAAATATGAATCAAGGAAAATTGGAAATCGTCAAAAATAAAATTGAACACATAAACATTAATATCCTAGGCATTAGTGAGCTGAAATGGACTAGTATCGGCCATTTTGAATCGGACTATCATATGGTCTACTATGCCGGGAATGACAACTTGAAGAGGAATGGCATTAAAGAACATTTCAAGATCTATCCTGAAGTACAACGCTGCTAGTGGTAGCATAATATCCATATACCTACAAGGAAGACCAGTTCATATGACTATTACTCAAAAAGGGCTTAGCAGATACGAAATGTAAATAAAGAGCCTATCATATATGCATTCAGTAAATATTAGGCTGTTTATGTGAGTGTAAAATGCAAATATTACTCTTACTGTTATTAGCATAATATAGTAGGTTCTCAGTAAATATTTGTTGGTGCATACTTTTCAATTTCTACCTGGTATTAGCTACTTATGCTGATTTTATTTTTCATACAAAATTACACACTGTCCCCAAAGTACCTTATGTGGAATTGGTAGTAAGTAACTTTATTTGGATTGAACTGTGACTTCTATGACCATGACCCGAATAAAAGGTCCAACGAAACTATAAAAACATTCTCATGGGGCATGTCTATGGCTCTTTTCAAATCTCTTACTTGTCTGGCTAATATAGGACATGATGAAAATCTTCCTGCAAAGACTGAGCTAAAAAGTGAAGCAATTCTTTGTCCTGTGAGGGAAGGTTGGAGATTGGAGAAGAAAAGGGCTCACTCACTTTTTATGATGTTTATATATGGGCCTTTCTCCCCCACCAGACTGAGTTTTATGGCAGGTGCTAATTCATATTTTCATCCTTACGCTCTAACATGATGTCTGGCATATGGTAGTTCTATGAGTCAGAATCAACTTGACAGCACCAAACAACAACAACAGTTATTAAGTTTTTTATGTAAAATAAAGAGAAACCCCAAATAGATTCTATTTCCCACAGAAGAGTAAAGAGCCTTTGGGGTGAGAAAAGGAACTTATACTTACTGAGCCCCTACTGTGTGGACTCAAACATATCAACAGACAAGGAGATGCCGCAGGACTGGGCAACATTTCGTTCTGCTATACGTAAGGCCATCATGAGTCAGAGCTGATTTGCCTCTAACTAACAATAACAACTGTGGATCAGACCATTTCCTAAATAAGTTACAAATGTTTTAATCCTTACAAAAATCCTGATTCATTGTTCCTGTTTTGCAGAAGGGAAATGGAAGCTGAGAGAGGTCATGTGACTTGCTCAAGCCCTCACTGTTAACAATTAAAGAGCTAGTATGTATCCAACTCCAAAGTTCATGCTCTTTCCACCATGAATCTGGTTGTGTCCTCCTATCAACTCAGTACTGGACACTTGAACTGGTCATCAGCTGATTAAATGAAAAAACATTATTGATGGTATCAACAAGTTAATTACAAAAATAATTAGTGGCAATAATTTTTAATTTGTATTGGCCCTACTTTTTTTTTTTCTACTTAAAACAGTTATGGTTCATCTCTGTTGAAAAATACTGAGATGTGTCATGGAGTTGGTTAAGAGCATCAGCTATCTATGTTGTTGTTGTTGTTAGTTGCTGTCAATTCTGACTCCTGGCGACCCTGCGTGTACAGAGTAGAACTGCTCCGTAGGGTTTCAAGGCTGTTACCTTTTGGAAGCAGATCGCCAGGCCTGTTCTCCCAGGGGCTCTGGGTGGGTTCAAACCACCAACCTTTTGACTAGTAGCTAAGCGTGTAACCATTTGTGCAACCCAAGGACTCCCTGCTATCTATAACATTTTATGCTGAAGTCTGACACAGATGATATTATGTGTGCACTGGATTTCAATGGCTGGAACATAAACATGACAGGGCTATTGAAGGTTTTTTTTTTTTTTTTTTCCTGAAATACTAATCTGGTCAGGTCATTTCCTACCCCCAGCCCTCACTACAGTTAGAACTTAACAGAACTTAAGTTCTAATGTTCTTCAAAGGCCTGACTCTTGGCCCATATCTATCACCTCATCTCTCCTTCAAAATCTACTCCAACCCTAACTGAAATTCCTTCAATAAGTCACTCTCATACACCTCAGGACCTTTCCACATATTGTCCTTCTGTTCTCCAACTTCATCTGCTCCCCAGCTTCACCTGATGGACCCATCCTCATCCTTCAAGTCATCTTAGACCGAATATCTTTCTCAACTAAGATTTTCAGAAGCCCAAGAGTCTGGACTAAGTACTCATACATGTGCCCTTCCTCCCAGCATAGCCTTCCTCCCACTACTGGCTATTGTTTGTTAATTGTCTGTTTAACTCCCGTATTGTCTATAGTTTTTGTGAGGGTGAGAACTATGTTTACATCGTTCACCAATAAACTCTAGCATCTACTAAAATATCTGGCACATAGTAGGTACGTATCATGTATCTGTTGAAATAATTTAATAGATGATAAAATAAATATGCTGGCTTCATAATTAAGAAAAATATCAAATATCTGTGTACTATTTTAATGTATGATTATGGGTGTTAATGGTAGGTTTATTTTACCCAGTAAAATATAAGTAAACTAAAATCTTAATTATAGATCTTTAGGGATGGTAAAGAGGCCTGGTGGTACAGTGGTTAAGGGCTTGGCTGCTAACCAAAAGGTCAGCAGCTGATCCTTGGACACCCTATGGGGTAGTTCTACCCTGTCCTCTAAGGTTGCTATGAGTCAGAATTGACTCGACAGCACCAGGTTAGGTTTTTCTTTTTTTTTTTTAGGGATGTCAAAAGCCTTAGAAATCATCAAGTTCCACTTTGTTATTTCCCAGAAAAGGAAACTGGGGCTGAAGAAGTAAAATAACTGACCCCAATTGCGTGGCCACTTAGACCATGAACAAGTATGTATTCACTGGACACCTATTAGATGCCTATTACTCACTCCACTGGGCAATGGAAGACGAGAAGAGAGGAGACAAGAAGAGAACAAAACCCCTACCCTCAGGAAGAACGCAGTCTGGTTGAGGAAACAAGACTTTCATATATCAAACAATTAGAGGACAATGAGAAAGTATGTTATTAAGTGCTAAATTAGGCAGAACAGACGATAAATGCTATTGCTGTTCAAAGTGAAAGGAGAGATAAATTACCAAATGAGCTCAGATTGATCACTTACTGCCTCCGTGACTTCTCTTGGAATTCTCCTTGTGTTTACGACTATCTCTCATGTCAGGTCCAGCTTCTTCGGGAAAGGGCCTTTTTTCTTGTGCTTTCCTATTTCCCTTGCCATAGATAATTAGCTATCAGTTGAAGAAAACTGTCTTATGTATCACTCGTGCTTCTGAAAGGAACCCTTCTGAAATCACAATATTCTATTCAATGACGTTAAGATTTTATCAAAAGTAATAAATAAAATGTAGCATTAATATTGTATTCAAGTATTGTCATGCACTGTATAACATCATTCGGGCAACATCTGACCACATATACGTTCAGGGTCTCATAAGGTTATAACAGGGTTAAGAAATCTCAATGGAAGAACGGGACTTAGCGGACATGACCAGACATAGGGAACACAGCAGCTTCCCACACGCAACACATGCATCTCATATCTCTTGTATACAAAGTGACTGTGTTGCCAGGCGTATAACGGTACAGCACATATATAATCTATAATGCATATGCTGATAATCATAACAAATGCCTGTTACTGGCTTATGTACTTACTGTACTGTAGTTTCTATCGTTATTTTAACGTGAACTAAACCCTGGTGGTGTAGTGGTTAAGAGCTTGGCTGCTAACCTAAAGGTCAGGAGTTCGATTCCACCAGGTGCTCCTCGGAAACCCTGTGGGGCAGTTCTACTCTGTCAGATAGGGTCGCTATGAGTCTGAATCAACTCGACGGCAACGGGTCTTTTTTCCCCCCTACTTACAAATAAAAAGTTTACAGTATAACAGTGTATGCTTCAACTTGTAGGCAGCAACGTCCAATCTTGCGTATTGTGTGTCTCGAGTGTTGTAGTATTATCTGTTTAATTTTCTCTCAAAAATATTACCGTGAAGTACATCATAGCTCCCAAATGCAACAAAACCAGTTCTAGTGATAGCAGTGGGAAGAGGCAAAGGAGAAGTAATGAAGTTATTAAACAACATGAAGGTGGAAAATCAGTGAATGCTATTGCTCACAATTTAGGCAAGTCAGTTTGCTAAGTATATAATAAGGTGTTTGCACAAAGTCCAAATCACCTAATGTCCTATTTCCCAGAATGTATCAGGGACACACGGCTGTATTCTTAATCCTCTCTCAAATCACCACCACAGAGATTTTTCCTGTGATTCCCCATGCACACACCACACACAGACACACCTTACACGTTTAAGTATCTCTGAAAAGAGCACAGTGACTGACTGCTTTTGTCTACATAGCTAATACATCACTCTTTCAAACCATGACCTCAAGTTCTCCTGCAGATTGTTGTTCTACTTGATCTTTCAATAGGAACATCTCACTATCCTCAGCATCCCTGATCATCTCTGTAATTCCCCTGGAATCCTGTACATTTTCCTGTCATTTCTGGAAGCTGTGACAGACACAGAAGGACCAGGGAGACAGAATTCCCCGTGCATGTGTCATTCCTCCATACTCCACAATGTCTCAATGCCAAACAGGAACACTGCTTAATATTTGACTATCTCCTAAACCCAGTTTCTTGTTCTTTTTCACCTTCCCAAAACTTTCCAGGCAGAATTAGTCACCCTCCCCCTACATACAGCCACAGCCCTCTGCACAAACACCTTCTAAAGGTGTTTCTCATAGAAATGAACTTAACGATTTGTCACTGAGTTTTTCTCTTATTAATCTGTAACTTCCTGAAAGCAGATCTCTTGCAGTTTCCTTTTTATTTCAGCTAACTGCCTGACACATATTGGGCCCCAAAAGTGTTTTGCATGAGTGAAGCTAGAGTTCATTTGAATTTAATTTTCATGAAATGCTTCTAAGTTTTAAAGCAACTTTCTTAACAGTGGTCCGAGTTGATTGGTTTTCTGACACAGGTAAGCCATTTGAATAGATCATATTCCTTTACAGGAAAGTACCTTTAAATGAGACTGTGACATGGGTATTTAAACAAAGATAAAATGAGAGTTCTAAAATTATGAGCCTTAGGCCACCAGTGAATATGGCACAACTTTAGAGAGTGAACCAAGTTCTATCAAAGCTTTCCCTTGGAAAATACTTCCCTTGGAAAATACTGGCTTTCTTCTCTCCCGGAAGCTCTGCTTAGTGGCCTGCTATGTTGAACACTGACTTGACCTGTTTTGAGTTGTTAGCCTGACCCTGAAGTATAGCCAATAAAATATTCACAACCTCCTCTAAGATACATAGATTTTTATTAGTTTTATATGGTATCTTAGTTATCTAGTGCTGCTATAACAGAAATACCACAAGTGGATGGCTTTAATAAAGACAAATTTATTTCCTCACAGTAAAGCAGGCTAGAAGTCCAAATTCAGGGCATCAGCTCCAGGGCAAGGCTTTCTCTCTCTGTCGGCTCTGGAGGAAGGTCTTTCTCATCAATCTTCCCCTGGACTAGGAGCTTCTCCATGCAGGAACTCCCAGTCCAAAGGATGTGCTCTGCTTCTGACACTGACTGCTTCCTTGGTGGTATGGGGTCTCCCTGTTTCTCTGCTTGCTTCTCTCTTTTATATCCCAAAAGAAACCAGCTCAAGACACAATCCAATCCAATAGATTCAGTCCTCCCTCATCAACACAACTGCCACCCATCACCCCTCATTAACATCATAGAGGCAGGATTTACAACACATAGGAAAATCACATCAGATGACAAAATGGTGGACAATCACAGAATGCCAGGAATCATGGCCCAGCCAAATTGATACACACATTTTTGCTGGACACAATTCAATCTATGACATTCCACTTGGTTACACAAACTATCGTCCTGTATTTGGGTGTGTTGTAGTTATTTTTATCCTGGTTTACCAAGCATTTCCGAGTATAGTACTCATAAAAAATGTAGGAAAATATACAATGGCATGATTCAGATGGATTGGTACGTCACGGTGACTGGGCCAATAAACTGAGGATGCAGTTCAATGTAGACAAAAGTAAAATAGTAAGTCTAGAAACAATGAATCAAAACAGAGCCCATATGAAGTGGTAGCAATGCAATGTACTGATCAGGAAAATGACTTCGGGGTTCTCAAGTGGTAATGCTAGAAGCTAGAAGCTTGGAACTGTTTGCTAGCTGAGTAGAAGGCTTACGTGATACACAGAATCAAATTACTGTGACAATGACAGCCATAACATACCTAAACTTCAGCACGTGGCTCTGTCTCCATTTCACTAGAAGGAACTATGCACAACCAATTTTAAGTTGGCTCATTACAGAGAGCTGCGGCAGATGAATACATTTAGGTCAGATACTAAGAAGAGATTCCTGCCTCTATGGGCTGTGAAACGTTAATGTGCCTTAGAAGAACAACAACAATCTCTTACTTTTATGGCACATTTTCTCACTTATAGTGTTTTCCTACTAACAACCTCTTTTGTTTGTCACCATAAAGCTCTGGGGTGCACAGAAGAAATAGTATTTCCATTGTACAGAGAGTTAAACTGAGATTTAGTAGCCAAAAACAGTAGAAAAGCCAGGGTAGAATCCTGAACTTACGAATATCATTATCATGCTCTTTCTTTATAGCAACATCTATCCTCTAGGCAGTGCCAAGAGAAAGTTTGGAGCTTAATTTTCAGAAGACTTTGAATGACTATAAAGAAAGCTATTTTTCCTTTGTGAAAGCAGAAGAGACACTGATTTTCTTTTTAAAGGTACCTTTCTATCACAGGGAAACCCTGGTGGCGTAGTGGTTAACTGCTACGGCTGCTGACGGAAGGGTCAGTGGTTCAAATCCACCAGGTGCTCCTTGGAAACTCTATGGGGCAGTTCTACCCTGTCTTATGGGGTCACTATGAGTTGGAATTGGCTTGACAGCAACGGGTTTGGTTTTGGTTTTTTTTTTTTTTTTCATCAGAGGTTTGGAATTTAGTGTGCTGAGTTATATCCTTTGAGCCCCCAAACCGAAACCAAACCCAACACCATTGAGTCGATTCTGACTCATAGCGGCCCTACAAGGCAGAGTAGAACTGCTCCATAGGGTTTCCAAGGAGCAGCTGATGGACTGAAACTGCCAACCTTTTGATTAGTAGCTGAGCTCTTAACTGCTGTGCCACTAGGGCTCCCCTCTGAGCCCAGAAGAGTTTAAACTTCTGTGGTGAAATGAGTTCTTTTATGTGGCCTTTTGCCTTGGTTCTTTGGAAAAACAGTTTGAGAGATTTTTCCCAAAAGGGGCCCTGCAGCAGAGAGAACAGGGCCAAGAGGAGCCTGTCCTGAGGAGAGCAAGGGGAAGCCTGTCCTCAGGGGTCCAAGAGGAGGCCTGCAGGGCTGAGAGGAGCTAAGAGAGCTGTCCTGTACTGAAGAAGGGAGACTTTGCCTGCATGCTTCCTGATCCTCATCCTCATCCTGAGTTGTACCCTGTTGATCCTAATCCCCAGCTGTTCCCTGTTACTTCCTTAATAAACCACTTAACTGTGAGTATGGTCTGTGAGTTCTGTGTGGCCATTGCAATGGATTATCAAACTTAGAAGTAGTGAGTGCTGAGGAGGGACAAATGGTGTCCAAACCCAAAAACCAAACCCGTTGCCGTCCAGTCGATTCCGACTAATAGCGACCCTATAGGACACAGTAGAACTGCCCCACAGAGTTTCCAAGGAGCGCCTGGTGGATTCGAACTGCTGACCTTTTGGTTAACAGCCGTAGCATTTAACCACTATACCAGCAGGGTTTCCCAGTTGGTGTCAGAATTGGTAAAAAGGTTGGAGACCTCTACCTCACAGGGATCAACCTTGGGCTGATCCTGGTTATTATCTCCCATGAAGTTAGACAGGTTGTGACGCTATTACTCCTAACATTTTACAACTTCCTAACTGTGGAAAGTATCACAGTATGTATATTCCAAAGATGGCCACAACATCTCCCATTCCACATGCTTTTCTCCAATGTGATCTTGATGCTATTCCCATGAAGTGGTGGTATATATGTTCCTTCCCCTTGAATCTGAGTTGGCTTGTGATTTGCTTATAATCAATTAAATGAGGTGAAAGTGACATCAAGGATAGGTCATAGGAGGCAATGCAGCTTCTGATTTGTCAACTAGAATACTCTTTTTTTGAACCCTTCAACCATCATGAGGCTGCCATGCTCTAAGGAAGCCCAAACTAGCCCATGAAGAGAGAACACAGAAAAGAGAGGCCTGAGACTACATGAAAAGAGAGAGATTCCTGGGCAGCTCTGAGCTGCTCCAGCCCCTCACTGAGCCAGCTCCATCTGACTGCAAATACATGAGAGAGAGACCTGGAGCCAGAATCACCCAAACCAGCCTTTCCTACGATCCTGACCCATGTGAGAAATAATAAAATGACTTGTTGTTGCGTTAAGTCACCACATTTAGGGGTGATTTGCTATACGGCAATAGCAACTGGAACAGAGTGCAAACCTTCCTCAAGAGTAGTGGACATTTGTTGTTTTCTGGCCACCTAGCAACCCTAGTGGCGTAGTGGTTAAGTGCTACAGCTGCTAACCAAAAGGTCAGCAGTTCGAATACACCAGATGCTCCTTGGAAAGTCTATGGGCAGCTCTACTCTGTCCTATAGGGTTGCTATGAGTCAGAATTGACTTGACAGTAGCGGGTTTAGCATCCCTCCTGGAGGCACCCGAACGTGTCAGTTATGAGGCCTTCCTGCCTCCTGGGCCTTTCAAGTTTCTTTTGTCCTGCTTAATTCCAGGTCTGACTCTAATTTTCCTAATTTTCTAAAATTCCTAATTTTAAGTTCCTCTTAATTTAGACGAAGTCAATTTCTGTGATTTATCAACAGTGAGCCCTGACTCGCTCAAAGGAAAAAAAAATTTATAGCTTTAATGAGCGATAATTAACATACAATAAACTGCACATATTAAAGTATGTGTTTTGACAGAATTTGACATATGTACACACTCTTGAAACTATCACTAAAAACAAGATAGTGAACATATCTATTATACCCTCAAAGTTTCCTCATATTCCTTTGTAATCCCACCCTCCTGCCCCTCTGTAATCCGTATCCCCAAGCAGCCATTAATCTGTGTTTTTTCACTACAGATCAATTTGCATTTTCTAGAATTTTATATAAATGGAATCATACTATAAACTTGCTTTTCTTGTGCTTTTTTCACTTGGCATAAGTATCATGAGATTTATCTGTATTATTGCATGCATTCCACTGTGTGTGTATATATATGTATATGTGTGTGTACATATATATACATACACCACAGTTTGTGTATCCATTTACTTGTTGACAGACATTTGTATGCTTTCCAGCTTATGGCTATTATGTATAATGCTGCTATGAAAGTTCACGTACAAGTCTTTTAGTGTCATCTGCTTTGATTTCACTGGACTAAATACCTGGGAGTGAAACTGCTGTGTCATATTGTAGGTACACGTTTAACTTTTTAACATACCACCAAAGTGTTTTCCAGAGTGCATTTTCACCAGTAGTGTATTTTTTCCTGTATTTCCCACTAATTGTTGTGTAATGACAAGGATTATCAGAAGCCAAGCTATTTGCATAAACATAGCCAAACAGCTAGTGTGGTTCAGCACTGTTGATGTTTCACCAAGATACTTAGCTTACTAGCCCTGGCATTTTCTTATTATCTCTGCATTTCAACGTTACCTTCCAGGCTCCATAATTAAGCAAATTCTTAGGATTTTAAGCAAATAATCTTGCACCATTTTAAAGTGGCAAAACACCCAGGGGCACTACTTAACCTACTGATTCTTACTTCCGAAGGGGTTTCTCAGCTGCAGCTGACAGCTTTGTGACTGCAGATTCTCCTTGTCCAGCAGGAACAAGACTTTCTCTTCTTCGCACCACAGTACTTTGTGTCCTCTGCAGAATACATTATTTGCACAGTTTCAGCAAGAAGACCCTGGAAGGATGAGTCATCGTCGTTATCTAGAGAGTCATCCTTGAGGCCCCACTGTGAAACCTTTCTCCCTGTGATTGTATAGGATAGGCCCCTATCAGAAAGCAAGAGTTCTGTTTATAAGGAAGATTCCCTCCCTAGGTAGGAAATGACACTGGGGAAATGCAGAACAATAAATGCAAGAGAATAGAGTGTAATTTCTTGGCCCCAATACCTTGCCAGGCAATAAACCCAGTTTCAAATGTACTGATCCCCCACTGCATGTAAGAATCTGGGAAGTGCTAGGGAAGATAGAGAACATTAGGTCCCTGTACCCATACTCTTTCTCTCCAGGAAATTATTAGTTTAATATCTGAAGGCTATTCTAAGGATTTGTGGAGAGAGTTTACATCAAATGACTAGTTACAAAAACACTGCATCATCGTGCTTGCATATGAGAGGATAAATGTGTGAACACTTGAATCTACCTCTGGATTCTATCTTCATGCATCACTAACTGATCGGTGGGATACTCAGAAGCCCTTTGGAGACACTTTTCTAGGAACCCCGATCCTTACAACTCCTTCCTGGTATCACCATCTCCACATTTGGAACATTGAGCCAATTGGTAAATTATACAGGGAAAGCAGAAGTCAGACACCCAGGACCAAGATGAGGCTGAGGGATAAGTGGGTGGAGGCTCAGATGCAGGGAGTGGGGTGAAAGAGGCTCCAGTGTTTTACTTATGTCTCTGTGTTCCTTCCTTCACTCAATTTTTTACATGACCATATCCTAGTCTTTGACAGATATTTAATACTTTTAATAATTTTTATAAAATATCATGTCATTTTTAATTGTTTTAAATGAGAGGTCAGTTCAAATTCACTAGTGAATTCTTTGTAACAGTCAAAATATAAATTACCAAGCTATGTAAACTATTCCAAATGGAAAGCTACCCAGTTCATTTAACGCTAAATAACTCTCATACTTAAACCTGACAAAGATAGTATAAGAAAGAAAATTAGAGCCCATCTCACTAGTGAAAATTATAAGATTTTACCTTAAAGGACTAGCAAAAAGTTCAATAAAAATGTAAAAAATTATACAAAATGACAAGTAGAATTTTTCACTAAAATGCACTTATGACTTAAGATAAATATTAAATACATCCATATCAGGAAATCAACGGGAAAAAAACTATATATGTCAAAGATATATTTAATAAAATTCAGGATCTAGTTCTGATATATTTTTGTAAAACAAAAATGGTAAGACTTTGACCTCACCTTAGTTAAAACAAAAAACACTAAATTATCAATAAACACAAAAATGGCTCCACTAAATTCTAAATAAAACAAGAATGTCCCTTTTAATCATATTCTTACCTTCATCAGTGGTCTGGAAGTGTTGGACAAGAGCACAAAGTGGAACCAGTAATAACAATTACATAGAAAAAAGGAGACAAAAATTTCCTTATAAAACTCAAGGTAATCAAATGAAAAATTATTAAAATCGATCAAAATTTAGTAAAGTCACAAAATACAAAACAGGTATGGTAATGTGTTCTATAGGATCGATATAGTCAGAATCAACAGCATATGACAACAACAATTTATCAAAAAGAACTAAATGATAATCAATAACAACAAAATCTAAAAGAAACTTCAGATAATGTTGGAATACACATACTCTGGAGAGCTAGAAAAGATCATCTGCCTAAATGGAGGTACATACTATGATCAACCAGTAAAGAGTAAATAAGCCAATCATTTCAAATTAATTTATAAATTTAAGGAGCCCTGGTGGCACAATGCTCAAGCACTCAGATGCCAGCTGAAAGTTCAAACCCACCCAGTCACTCCACAGGAGAAAGACCTGGCAATCTGTTTCTGTAAAGATTACACATGGGGTTGCTATGGGTCAGAATCAACTTGACAACACCCAACAACAACAGCAATTTATAAATTTAATTAATCCCAATACAGATTTTATTATAAAAAAAAAATCTCAAATGGAAGAACAAACTGTTAACTAATTTTTTTGAAAAAGGATAACGATTTCAAAGAACGGGAACTTGTTCTACGTTAAAACATATTATAAAACTGCAATAATTAAAACAGTGTGTCAAGCTCATAATAACCCAAACCTCAAACTCACTGCCGTCGAGTCGATTCTGACTCATAGTGCCTCTATAGGATACAGTAGAACTGCCCCATCGAGTTCCCAAGGAGCTCCTGGTGGATTCGAACTGCCGACCTTTTGGTTAGCACCCATAGCACTTAACCACTATGCCACCAGGGTTTCCTAAGGTCATAATAGCCTATATAAATAAAAATAATTTTTTTATTTATATAGGCTATTATTTATTTATTTATATAGACTATTAAGGTCATAACAGCCTATAACTATTGTAAATATTTGTTTTTAACAAATAGAACACGAATCAATATAACTGAAGAAATAGTCTTGAAATTGACCCTAAAATATATGAGAATGTAGTATTAAGCCCCAAACAACTAGAGTAGTCACAAATGCAAACACCGATGACTGTGAGGACACAATCATGAGAGGTAGCACATCACAGTGGTTAAGAGCGTGGGTTCTGAATCCAGACCCCCTCATATCCTGGCTCAGTATCTTACTTCCTGTGTGACCTTGAGCAAGTCATAGAACCTCTCTATACCTCAATTGTCTTATCTGTCAATTGGGATTTAATAACAGTCTTCACAGATTTGTCATGAAGATTAACTGTAATAATTGATTTGTTTAGAGCAATACTTAGCACCTAGCAAGTACTACAGACATTGTTCTAAATACAGACAAAAATCATAAACATCCATATATCACAAGGACCATGGGAAAAAAATAGAAAAAATTAAAGGGAATTAAATAAATTATGAAATATATCAGATAATAGGTTAGTATTTTTAATTTTTAAAGAGCTTTTGCAAGTCACTAAGAGAAGCTTTTATACTCTGCATCAACAATAACCTCCAGAAAATGATGGCTTAAAAAGATGGAAATTTGTTTCTCTGTTTTGTAAAAGCTTAGCAGCTGGAAGCCCCAGCTGCTTTGGTGGCCTTACGGTGTCAGGAATGCAGGGTGTTTCTATTTTTCTGCTTCACTGTGGACCTTTCCCAAGGTAACCTCGTGGTGCACAACAGCTACAGCTCTAACCAGCAGGAATGATAAAAGGGCAAAGGATCCCATGCAGCCTTTCTTTAAAGGTCATTCCTTGGAATTTACACCCACCATATTTGCTTGCATCATATGACTATACTAAACAGCATGGGAAGTTGGGAAATACAGACTTCATTCCCTGTAGCTATGCTTCCAGCTAAAAAGTAGAGATTTTAATACAAAGGAGGAATGAAGAACAGCCACTAGGAGAGAAACAGTCATCTCTGGAACAAAGCCAATGTATCTGGCATGAATCAGGTAACAGCCAGTGGTGAAACACAGGTGCAGTAAGATAGTTACTCCCACATACTGCCTTTGGGACTATTATATGGTCCAAGCTTTATTAAATGCAAGTTTGCAATATATTTTTTAAAATGTATTTACTTTTTAACACAGTAAGTAAGTACATTCTAGGAAATATACTATGGAAATAATCAGAGATACAGTAATAAACGAACGTACATGGCTCTGTAAGGGCATTTGCTGTAATATTAAAGTAGTGAAAAGTGGAAACTAATTCTAACTGTTCAACAATAAATTAAGTATAACTATTTTTATAAGATGGAACATTGTGAAACCGTTAAAGATCATGGAGAAGGGAGAGGGAGAGAAAAAAGGGAAGAGAGAGAGAGGAGAGGAGGGGAGGGGAGGAGAAGAGAAAAGTGGAGGAGACAAAATAGAATCATTAGTGTGATGCCTGTTTTATAAATTTCAATAATAACAATAGCTAACTTTTACTGCGCTATTAACTCATTTAATCTTTACAATACCCTATTAGTACATACTGCTAGTATCCTTTTGCAGATGAGAAAAATGTCTCATGGAGATATTAAGTAATTGCCCAAAGTCACACAGTTATTAAATAACAAAAAGAGGACATAAAACCAGTTGGTTTGGCTCCAAAGTTTGCAGTTTTGTTGTGCCCTGACTGGAGAGAGAGATGATAAAGAGAGGAAAAATGCAACAAAACGTCAACACTGGTAACCTTGGCAGTAATTTTTCTGGTTATTTACTTTATTCTTTTGTGAATGTCTAAAATTTTTTATCTGATTATTATTCACTTTAATAATGAGAACGACAAAAGAAAACTCAAGTGTTACCAGCTTGTACTATATCAACTCATGTTGCAGACTGAGATTTGGCCTGTTTATAAATCCACACTTACGCAGAATTTATTGTGTATTACCTAAAGAAATGCTAGCAGTTCTCTTGGTTGCCCATGGAAAGAGGGAAAAAAATATCTCCCACTTCATTGTTAAGTTATGCTCCTGATTTTCTCATCAGAATGCCTGACAAATAATAACTGTGGCTATTCATAGACATATGAATTTACTATACTAATATCCAGTGTCCTGAATGTAGGACACTTGTGGTATAAAATGAATGACAAGTTAATGAGTTTTTCTTCTGAGTACCTGGCATCCAGACCAGTAAACAATTTTTTTTTTTGCACAATCTGGAACGCATAGTAGGCATGTAACGCGTTGAAGCTGAATCAAAGAAATAGAGCCCTCTAAATTGCAACTCTGGGTTTGTGCCAGGCTGCATAATTTAAAAAGTGCCAGTAGTACTTCATTCCACAAATATTTTTGAGCTTAGACTCTGTGAGGTGTGATGCCAGGGTTAGAGAACCAACAGTGAAAACAAAGCAGACAAGGTCTCTGTCCTCACTGAGCTCGTTGTTGTTAGCTGCCATCAAGTCCATTCCGACTCATGGCGACCCCACGCGTGCAGAGTAGAACTGCTCCACAGGGTTTTCAAGGCTATGATCTTTCACAAGCAGATTGCCAGGCCTGTCTTTCAAGGTGCCTCTGGGAGGGTTTGAACAGTTAATCTTTTGGCTAGTATTCGAGTGCTTACCAGTTCATGCCACCTAGAGCAGGAGACTGCAAACTATGGCACAGAAGCCAAATGCAGTACACCATCTGTTTGTGTACAGACCATGAACTAAGAATGGCTTTTACATGGTTAAACGACTGGGAAAAAAATCAAAAGAATAAATATTTCACAGCATTTGAAAATTATATGAAATTCAAATTCCAGTGTCCATAAATAAAGTTTTATTGGGACACAGCCGCACCCTTTTACATATTGTCTGTGGCTGCTTTCACCCTGCAAAAGACAGAGTTAAGTAGTTGCTACAGGGACAATATTTATTTTCTGGCCCTTTACAGAAAAAGCTTGACCAGCCTTGCCCTAGAGGTATCTATTTTAATTGAAAACATATGAGGAATGAGCCTTTATTCTTTTACTAACTGGAGTTCTAGTCATTTTTCTGAACTTTGATATGCACAGGAATCACCTGGGGATATTGATAAAATGCAGATTCTGATTCAGCAGCTCTTGCATGCCCACCCAAAAACCCAGGCACAGGTTCTGCATTTCTGACAAGCTCCCCAGTAGAGACTTCTAGCTATTCTGAGAGACTAGGTTCTTTAAATTTCCTGAGAAGTGTGAGTCAAAGAGAAAAATATATTGCAGCAGGAAAATAAAAGTAGCCACAGAAACTAGTTTAATGTGATTGGTGATTTTCTCTCATCGGTTTATTGTTGCGGCAAAGCTAAATGATAGGGATGCTACATAAGCTCATCTCTCAATTACCTTTGGTCATTGTACTTTCTTAGCAGAGCTGAGGTGAACCGCCTTGCCAAAGAGTAAAAAGGGACTGCAGCTATTTATTTGTTCTTATTAGTTATTTGTGAAGTGAGTATTAGGGGAAAATTAATATATGAACCTAAATTTTGTTTGAAGGGCAGGAAAAAAGACAAATTCATATAAACACTTATCTATTGAAACAATTCCTTTTCATATTTAATAAAAAGTATTTAATTTTATATCCTCTGATTAAAAATTATTGATGAAAAGATGAATAAAGGCTCTCTGAATATGCTGCCCAAAATTTTGAATCTTATATCTTATAAACACTGTGATTAAAAAACAACAACAAAAACAAAATAAAAGAAGCATACGCTTAACAACAAATGTTGGTAAGGATATGGAGCAACTGGAATCCTCCTGCACTGCTCTCAGGTGTGTAAGTTGGTACAACCACTTTGAAAACCAGTTTGTCAGCAACTACCAAAGATTAGCCTATGCATTTCCTATGTTGCAATAACTCTGTTCTTTGTACATTCTTAAAAGAAATGCAAGCATTTGAATATCAAAAGATTCCTATAAGTTTTTATTGCAGCATTTTTCTTAACTCAAAACTAGAAACAACCTGAATGTTCAACAGTAGAATGGGAAAATAAATTGTGGTACACTCCTTACAGTGGAATATACATAACAATAAGAAAACTACACTCAATAATATGAATGAATCTCACAAACATAATTTTGAGCAAAACAATCCAGATACAAAAGAGAACATATATAAAATAAAACCAATCTATGCTGCTAAACTTCCAACAGTGCTTACCTAGGTGGGGGGTACATAGGGTCACTATGAGTCAGAACCAACTCGACAGCATCTAACAATAACAACAGGTGAGGGGATCAGTGACTTTAAGGGGGCACAATGGAGGCTTCTGGGGTGCTTATGATGTTCTGTTTCATCACCTGGGTACTGGTTACATGGTATGTTCAATTTGTGAATATTCATCTGTACACTTAGGATTTGTGCACTCAGGACTTGTCTGAGAAGCACTTTGTTACTTTAGCGAACGTGATCATTAGGGTCGTGTGTCAACTTGGCTGGGCCATGATTCTCAGTGGTTTGGCAGTTATGATGCAGTTTGGCAGTCATATGATGATGTGATCACTTCCATGACCCACGGATTTGGGATGTTACAGCCTCTACAAACGTGTGAGCCATTTCCTTTATATAAATCTCTCTACGTACATATTTATACACTTTACTAGTGTGCTTCTCTAGAGAATCCAGACTAAGACAGAGAAGATGTAATCAATCTGAATCAACTTTAAAATCCTAGAAAATACAGTTAGTAGATATTGCTACTAGTGATGTGGTGAGAATAGATACTCCTGGAAATATCAGGTCATTCCATTAACAGTGATTTATCTATACAACCACAGAGCCCTCACGTAGACACCTTCTGACATAGTGATGTGAAGGACACATGTAAGGATTCCATGCCCCAAGCCCATATGCCACCTTATGACTGAGGAAGGCTAGGGCCAAAGGGGCCCTTCTTTATACTCACAATAATCCTGGAAGGAGGTGCTGTATTCCCACCACCGCTTGAAGATTTGTTTAAAGAGGATCTCATTATTCCCCTACGCTGGGTCTTTTCTATCTACTTGTCTTCATCAGGAAGATAGTGTGCCTCTTTTTGGGTTATTCCATTTTACACAGGAGTTTAATAAAAACAGGCCAGAACATCTCTGATACACCTTTCTGATGCCATTAGTGTTTATATAAATATATATATATCACAACACTGCTTGTCAGTCATGAAGGTATGCGCAATGAGACACTCTTGGACACAAGCTCTATTTCCAAAATATGTATGAAATTGTACCCTAATGTCATAAGTATCAAGAAAACTGGAATTGGCACTGTCTTGTTTACATCTGTAACCTCGGCATCTAGTAAAATGCCAGACATATAACAGGAATTGGCTAAGTGAAATGACACTTTGTCATTGAAATAAATTGATTTTTGAAAACCAATGATTTAGGGAAATGCTTATAACACAAAATTAAGTGAAACATAAACTAGGGTATGCAACTATATATATAAACACACACACACATATATATACTATGACACTACTGTTATAAAATCCATAAAAATATATGCAAATATTAAAGGAGGGACAGGAAAAATAAAAAAATGGAAATTATTGGTGATTTGCTTACTTGTTCTTATCTTCCCGTATTTTCCAAATTTTAAATAATTAATAGTATTACTTTTAAAAATAGTAAGAAAAAAATGAAAGTGTAAAAGTTTGAAAGACTCATAAAAACACAAACAATAGAAAAGAATTACTATACTGTTGTTGTATGCCATCAAGTCGATTCCAACTTATAGGAACCCTATAGGATGGAGCAGAATTGCCCCTGGTGGTTAAGAGCTCAGCTGCTAATCAAAAGGTCGGCAGTTCGAATCCACCAGCTGCTCCTTGGAAACCCTATGGAGCAGTTCTACTCTGTCCTACGGGGTTGCTATGAGACAGAATCAACTCAACGGCAACAGGTTCTACTTTGGGTTGGGTAATCTTTACCAGGAGCCCTGGTGGCCCAATCGTTAAGTGGTCACTGCTAACCAACAGGTCGGCGGTTCGAACCCACCAGCCGCTCCGTGGGAGAAAGATGTGGCAGTCTGGTTTCGTAAAGATTTACAGCCTTAGAAAGCCTGTGGGGCAGTTTTACTCTGTCCTATAGGGTTGCTACGAGTTGGAATCAACTCGATGGCAGTGGGTTTGGGTATGATTTAGTTTAATTTTTGCGGAAGCAGACTGCCACATCTTTCTCCAGTGGAGCTATACCAAGGTGAAATACCTCAAGGGTCTGACACACAAGGACCTGAAGCTGATCTTCGGTCCACCACGCTGTGCCTCCTGTCTGCTAGCATTGACATGTGCTCTCCTTTTCTCCCTTCTTTAGGGCCAATGGCCTGAGGCCAAGTTTTCATCTGAAAGGTCCTTTCTTCTCTATTCTAAGAGGGCAGGCAGGTCACAGCCAGCATTTTCCTACACACATATGTGAGGCAGTGGTTTAGTGCTTTTGTGTTCCTGTAGACTAACAGGGCGCTGTTACCTGCTCACCTACAAATCTACAGATACATTTCTTTGGCCTCTTCATTTCAGATTTCTGAAGCTCAATTTACCATGTGAGGAAAAGCAGCCAAGCCTCAGAATATCTCTAGTTTGCTGCCTTTCCTGAATCCACATAGTCTGCCTGCTTCTTATCTCCAGGGCAATAGACTTCTGCTGAGATTTTCCCTGCGTCAATTTTTCTTCTTTTTGGTGCCAGCTTCTGAGCGCTAGCTCTCCTCAGACCCTATGTCAGACCCAGTTCTTTGTAATTAATCAACTCAGCCGGTCTCTACCAAATGACTCAGATACATGATCTGAAAAGGCCACATTTTATTCCACAGTATATTTATACCCACAATGTTGTTGTTGTTAGATGCCGTTGAGTTGATTTGCAACTCACAGTGACCCATCGAGACAGAGCAGAACTGTCCCATAGGATTTTCTTGGCTGTAATCTTTACGGAAACAGATTGCCAGGTCTTTCTTCCCTGGAGCCACAGGGTGGGTTCAAACTATCAATTTTGGGGTTAGCAGCAGAGCACTTAATCATTGTGTCACCAGGGCTCCTTATATCTGCTATATATATATATCCTACCCGCCCACTACCATCGAGTTGATTCCAACTCTTAGTGATCCCACGGGGTTTCCAAGGCTGTAAATCTTTACAGAAGCAGACTGCTATGTCTTTCACCTGCAGAGCCACTGGCAGTTTCAAACCATTGACCTTTTGGTTAGCAGTCAATCGCTTTAACCACTGTGCCACCCGTGCTCCTTTTATATATATATAAATGACCTCCCCCATACCACAGATGCAAGGATGATGAAGAGATGCTTCATGCCCTCAGAACAGATATGTTTATTAGGTAAAACTGCCTAAACAGGGTTAGGGGAGGCCTTAGGGAAGCAGAAAAATGTGAAAAAACGAGATGAGAGGCCATGAAGAAACAAAGAAAACATTTGCAGTTTTATTGTCCTAGAAGATTCTGCAGCCAGAGCAGTCAAAGATTGCTGGACCTTCGAAGAAGCTTCTGTGGTCGTGGACACCCTTGCTTCGCTCCAAAAAGATACCCAGGACTATAGGGTTTAATGGAGCTGCTCACAGATACGTACCCAGCAGTGATGGAATTAAGAGCACACTTTCTATGTCCTTGCATCTTCTACAACAACTGTGTTCCTAGGACTCTGGGATTTTTATGGACTGGTACAATTGCTAAACAAGAAAACTATGTTATATGCCCGTAGTTGGATATATAACATAGTTACCAACCTATCATTTGGCTGAGTAAACAAAGAAGAAAAAAACAAATGTCATCTACTATTACCAACATTTCATAAAAGATATAACCTCAGAGAGAAGGACATTAATTAAAATTTTAGAAATGAGTGTGGGTGTTGGTGATCCACTAGACCTCTATATCCTGCCCCAACTTATCAGCCACTTGTTATGCATGTAAGTTCTACCTCCACGGGCTCATCTTAATATCCAATAAGAAATTATATTGACTACGCATGTCTGTTTCTAGCCAGCGTCTTAGTCTGAGTTCTCCAGAAGCAGATCCTGAGGCAAGAATTTGAATATAAGTAGTTTATTTGGGAGGTGAGCCCAGGAAACATTGGGAGGTGAGTGGTGAAGTAAGCCAGGAATGGGAAAGTTGCAACTGCAGTGTGTGGGCAACTGAGCTCAACAGGTGACTGCTGGAGACTTCAAGGAAATACCTGATATTTACCCATCAACTCTCCATCCATCATTGGTGGAGGACTGCTCTCAGGTATGTTAACTTCCCGGCACTATTGGTCCGCTCCTAACACTGTGAAGACTGCTTGTACAAACAGATAAAGTCCTCAAGCAGAGCGATGCAACCATATGTGTCTGAATCCCCTGCAATGATGAGTGCTGGGGGCATATGGGTGAGGCACCAACAACATCTGCCATGCCAGTTTATGAAGAGTTCTCAAGGCATACTGGTTCATTAACTTCACATGGATATTGAGACCAATTCTTTATTTAAGGCTAGAGTTAAGTGGGGGATTTGTAGGTTTCAAAAGAATAGCATTTTCTATATGTCCTGGAGTTTCCAAAAGGCATTCTGGACACTTTGTGATCTCTGTTTTAGTAAGGACTTGACACATCCAGGAGAAAACAGGAGTAAGAACTAAGGAGGCCTGTAGAGCACAGAAGGTGAGGGGACTGACTTATGTCAGCGTTTGCCTCCTCAGACAGTTAGGTAATGGAAAAAAACACTTAGTATATGAGGGATTTAGGGACTGTCAGAAAGAGTTTGTCACACAAAAAAAGTTGAATTTATTTCACCTTCTTTAATAAGCTAAAATTAGTCACCACTGAATAAATTACAAAGGCTACTGCAACCTCCTCTTAGATGCCTGCCAAGTTATGATGCATAAACCTTTGTTGTTTTTGTGTTACTTTAAGTACGGATTTATATTTGGTTAGGACATAGTTTTAACCATGTTGCCTCTTCATATAGCCATCTATATAGTCATATTAAGACATAAGGAGCAACAGGGTCAATATTTCTTGAGCTGTGATCCTGGGAGAAGATTTGGTTATTCCTTCATCCAAAAGACATTTGCTGAACCTTTATGATGTGTCTGGCACTGAGTATATGCTCATGCTTCAAAGGTCAGGAAGATGTTGGCCTACCCTCAAGGAGCTCAGAGTAAAATAGTCATAAAGTTCAGATACAACACGGAAAATGAGGAATTGCAGTACCCATTATTGCCAAATCAGATCAGGGGTTTGGAAACTAGAAATCTAACTCAGGCATATGAAAAGGCTGACAAGTCTCAGTGTCCAAGGAAAGAGCTCAGGTAAAGTTAGACAACAGCAACACTGATAAGGGTAGGAGTGAGTCTGACACTTGGCTGGAAACTTGGCCACTGTCGTCACCAGTCTTCATTAATGTTTTTCTCCAGGAAACCACTCCCCTTCTAGTTCCAAACAGATACCAACTGTGGCAAGAACGTCAGCCCTGTCACTTGGACCCGAAATGAGTTCCTGCTGTAGATCCTTATCAGGCATGCATGAGGTGAGTCCTGGGCATCCACCACCTTGCCCTCACTCTTTCTATGTTTGTTCATCTTATAGGATTGAGTTTTTGTCCTAGTTTCATACTGGGCTTGAGGACTTCCCTAAACATCACCCCATGAGACTAGGACCCTGATTCTTTTTCAGAGACCTAAGTGCATCCTTCTTCCCTGGAAGGACACATCATTTTGTCACATATCCTCTTCTCCATCCTCCACAACCTCATGCCAGCTGAATTCTATCCTAATTAATCATCTTCTCCCACACTTGGATGACTCTAAGTGCCAAACACTGCCTGTGTTCCTGCTCCTGTGCCGTGTCTGAGAGTCTGGGCATATTGGGATATCAGCATTGGTGAGAATAAAATAATAGCAACTGACATTTATTCACTCTACTATGTGCCATGGACTGTGTTACACACAATCTCATTTAATCTTCACCTTATGAGGAAAGTACTCTTACTAGCCTCATTTTATAGAAGAGGCATTATGGATTGAAGCAGTTAAAGTGACACAGCTCATAGAAGGATTAACTGAGGCTGGGACCCAGATCTTCCGAAGCCCCAGTTATGCTCTAAACTGCTAATCTCTCCTACGCTAAGCCCCTTTTTAGACACTGTAGGTAGAGATGATGTTAACTCCCCTGGGGATATGTTCTTTAGAAATTATCGGTTCCCCATCTCTGGGCTCACAAGGCCCCTGCTCTTTCCGTCCTTCCAGAAGTCCATGCACTACTGAAGACCGAAGAAGCCCCACAGCTGAGCTCCACTGATGTATGAAATTGGGTTTAACTTTTAGATTATTTCTTCCTAACCAGACAGGTAGTGTTCTCAGGACATTAAAATATGGCGGCCTGCTAGTACCTGAGAAATTAATGCAGCTAACTACAGGAAGGGTAAAGCAGGTAGCTGCTACAGGTGTGTCTAGACAAAGAGGTAAATCTCCAGAAGAACAAAGGAAAAACATTTTCTCATGAATTGGACTGCAGGGCTGTCACCCACATAATGAAGTGTAATAACCAGAGTTGCTGTGTTTTCCATTTTCTGATAGCTCTTCTATTATTAGTGATTTTAACTAAACATCCGAAGTTGACCCTGGACATGTTTTGAAATTATCCATTGAAAAAACCCATTGCCATTGAGACAATTCCAACTCATATCGACCCTATAGGATAGAGTAGAGCTGCTCCATAGCGTTTCCAAGGCTGTAATCTTTTTGGGAGCAGATCACCAGGTCTTTTCTCCCATAGAGCAACTGGTGGGTCCAAACTGCTGACCTTTCAACTAGCAGCCCAGTGCTTAACCACAGCACTACCAGGGCGCTTTTTGAAACTGGGGCACAATATCTGTATGAGCAGCATAATCCGCTGGTAGGAACAAATGCAAAGCTTACAACTCCTCATGTTAAAATCCTTTTTGCCACCCCATTTCCAATCACATTCTCGTTTTAGCGACAGTGACTAGGTGGCATCTATAAGGCTCTGGCAGCTGCTGGCAGACAAATGACACATTCTTACTTTGAATTTTTAGCTGCTGACCCACCACACCATAAACCCCAAGACAGGCCCTCTGGACAAGCCAACGGCATGGTCTTGAGGCTTGCTGATAAGGTCTTGGCCAGATTTGCTGCTGCCAGGATTTCCCCATCATACAAAGTTGATGCCGGACATGTTTTGAAATTACCCATTAAAAAAAACCATTCCAATGGTACCATTTTAGTTTCCCATCTCTGGGGTTGACCAATAAATCAGACTTGGTACCACTGTCCATTAAAAAGAATGACATACAAATGGAAATTCCACCTAAAGGTTGAATGAAGAGCCCAAGTACTTCTCAGGACTGCAATCTGAATTATCAGACGAGAATTTACTTGAAGCTTCTCTTCCATTCCTCTTTCGTCTTATTATTCAATTGCAACCTTTTTTTTCTTTTTTTTTTAAACTGATAACATCAGTTTACTAAAATCCTGATAGAATACTTGCAACTGTAAATGCAACCAATTTGCAAAAAGATGATGTCTATGATGGCAATCAATTATTCAATTTGGGATGATGATATTCTATTATATGCAAAGATCTGTAGGAGCATATTCTGCTAACACTCGCCTATTCCATATGTCTTCCGGTCCCCTGTAGGCTCCTCTAAAAAGATGAAAGCAATTCATTCCTCTCAGGACACTGGGGGAAAACAGCAACACTCAAAATAAGCCATCATTAGATTTGGGGGCTGAGGAGAGTAGTAGGGAATCAAATGAGCATTTGAACATGAAAGCAAGATGACTTGGCTTTGTGGTGCATACACAGTCCCTACACACACACACACACACACACACACACACAGAGCAAACACCTGTCTGAGGCATAATCCTACCTCCCCACAGGAGTGCCCAGAGCACAAGAAGATTTTCTCTGCCTTTACCTAGCTGCACTGACAGCAACACTTAGAGATATTATAGGGCCAAAGCTTCAACTCCATTCCTATGGATGCTTCCATGTATAATGTAATAATACAAACAAGATTACTTGCTACTGTGCTTTCCTTTTCACTACTCATCATCTTTAGCATCAGGCAACTTAAAAGCATTAAAAGCAGTACTCACATCTCTCAGAATTTTAAAACTGTTAACAGTGAATACAATATACATTTAAAATTTTCAAATCTTTTCTAAAATATGACTTTGTCATCATTTTCCCTTTACTGTATTATTGACATCTGACACATGTAAACACATACACACACACACATATACTCACCCTTCCCAGTCCCCTTGAGCACACACACAAACACACAAACTCACAGCCACACATAAACTTACACCTACCCCCGAAACACACACACACACACACACACACACTTGGAGGCAGAGATAGAAACTTTCAGAGAAGCAGCATTTCACCTGACAGAATCTGGCCTTTCTAAGATTTGAGTTCTAAGGAGTATCAGAAAGAAAATATGATCTAATAGTAAGTAAAGGAATATTTCGAGTTAAGAAAATTTTACTGTAAAAATTAGATATGTGCATATGTTTTAGGTTGGGCAGAACCTGAGACAAGGATTTGAGAGCAGGCAGTATATTTGGGAGAGAACAGGAAATGAGACAGGAAGAGAAGGCAGTCAATAAAGGGTGCATGAGTGAGAAACTGGAGCTGTGAGAAATTGGAGCTTAAGCCGCTGGGGAAATCTGGGACTTTGTGTAGGACCCGAAACTCAGAATTGTCCTCTTTAACCCAGGTGTGAAGGAGAAGGGGTATTTATACACCAAAGTCCTTCAGTAGTTCATTAAGGGTGGGGGTGAGGACTGGGTAATTCCATGTTGTTCTTTAGGACCTGTTGCAGGTGGGCAAAGAAGATTCTGGAAGCTAGAGAGACTCTCCCCCCAACCCCGACCAATCAATGCAGGTGCTGGCCATTAGCAGTCAGGCAGAGTACATGAAGCAGTAAGATCTGAGGGTAAGGAACACAAATGGTATCTGCTGTGGCAGGTGTTTGCTTCTGTATGTATTTTAGTATGTTTTAGCATGAGCATTTTAGTATGAAGTTATGTGGGAGAAATGCTTGTATAAATGTAGCACATGACAGTCTGTACTACAGAAAAAGGAGAAGGCCAACAGTAAAATGAAAAAGACTCTCCAAATGGCAAGGGAAAAAATCTATTGAAAAGAAAAACAGAGTGACTAAACTGTACAGAATGTACGCCAGATGTTGGCTTAAAAATGCCACAATGATAAAATGCTTCTCCAGTCGACAGAAATAGCATTAGTTCATTCCAACCGTGAAAATTATGAAGAAAAACACATGCCAGAGTCACCTAGAAGTGACAATTATCTAGATTTAAAATATCTTACGTGTTTCAAAATCTTTAAAAAAGGGGGGGCAGGATAAAACGATATCAGAGCAATTGGGGGTGTCCAGCAGTTTTATAAAGAGACATGAACTTTCAGAGGATAATATAAAAAGTTTTAACTAGATAATATTCAGATGAAGACAGTTTACTGGCTGTTTTAGAAATAAGTATATGACTCAATAAAGGCAAGACCAGCCAGTTAGGCAAGGAAGAACAAATGGCTTGGTTACATTGCAAAAATGGCCCAACCCTGTCACCACATCTTTGCAATCAATGTGCCTTTACAGCTTTGACCATCAAGGGGTAGGGTCTAGCTCTCCACCTTAAACTGGTTCGTGTGACTTGGCCTGGAGAAAGATGAGCCAGAAAGGTGAGAACCCAGTTTCCTTCCCTCCCTTCCTCCTCAAACTACTGGCAAAATACCAGATACGACAGACATAGGACCAAGGCCAGAAAGACACACTGAGCTTCATTCATGAAGTTATCTTCATTCATGAGACTATCTGATAGAAGAGCCTTCTGAGTAGAGGGAACAGTGAGTACAAAGGCCTGAGGCATCAGCATGCCTGGTTGAGGACACAAGAAGGCCAATGAGACTGGAGTGAAGTGAGCTACAGGGACAGAGGCAGGAGACATAGTTAAGAGGTACCTGGAGGCCAGAGGAAATACTAGGTCCACAGATAGGTCTTCCCAACTCTCTTATCTAAAATAGTGCCACCTACCTCCACCTCTTCCTAACCCCCTCACTGGGCTTTACTTTCCTTCTTAGCATTCTGGCTTTTACTTGGAATGATAAACAAAGCCACTGGAGGTTTTTCTGTGGATGAACAATATGATCTTATTTATACTGCTTTATGGAAAATAGAGGAAGCAGGTGAGGGCAGAAGTAGGGAGACCTGCTGGAGGCTAGCATCACAGTCCAATATCTTGAATCAGGGATATAATTAAAGGGGTTGCTAACAGGATTTGTTGATTGATCATATGTAGAGTGTGAGAGGAAGAGAGCAGTCATGGAAGACTCCAAAGCTGCTGGCCTGAGCAACTGGAGGAATGAGAGAAGCTAGGGGAGGGGCAATGCTAAAAAAGTGATTTATTTATACTGTCCTCTTTTCCAGATTCTAAGCTAGAGTGATCTGACCAGGGGGAGTGATAATCCCACAGAAAGTCTTACTGAAGGAAAGATGGAGCAGCATCTACCTGGTCAAACAGGGAATAAAGACACCATGAAATGATTGCTACATCCTAATGTGAATATACGAACTCTTTTTAGTATATCCAGCTCCTAAGGCTAAGAGAGTCCTATCCTGGAAGTGGATTCTCTTGATCAAAGGAGTCTGATATGCAATATACATTACACATTTAGCCCCTATTTAAACACTCATCATCTCCCCCCCTTCACAAGGCTCCCAATGCCATTGTTTACAAACTTTAGTTGTTACATAATTTGAGGAGAAAAATAAGGCTCTGTACATATATGTCTAGCCTGAGAAAGAAGTGTTATTTCATTTTTCCAGATGAGGAAACCCAGGCTCAGAAAGTTTACATAGTAAATTATCTATGTGAGATTCCAAGTCAAGTTTGTCTCATTCCAACTATACTGTGAGTGCAAATTCCCTTCTCTGGCCCTCTCAATCAGTCCTATTTGGGCTAAACAATTCAAAAGTGAGCCCACCTCCCTCTCTTTTACAATTTAAGGATAGCTCTGATGTCTTCATTACATTTTCTTTTAGTTTACAAAGTGAATGCCCCAATTCCTTTAAGGCTTCCTCAGGTGACATGGTGTCCATATCTTTTCATCTCCCTTGGTGATGCCTTTTTTTTTTAAAGTGAGGAGTCTGGTCTTACTCACTCAAACATACAGTCCAAATGATAATGGATCCAAAGCCTCACTTGATCTGGACATTAGTTTTCCATTTTTGGGATCTGAGATGGGAGTAATTTCCTCTCCCACATCACAGTCTTGATTTATATTGAGTTTATGGTAAAATAAAACCTCCAGGTCTTTCATCCTAAACAATATTCCTCACTCTCCTTCCCAGTGCAATTTATTTTTCCTTTAAATGTATCTTGGTTGGGTTCTCCAAGAAGCAGACTCTGAAATGAAGATTCAAGTACAAGTGGCTCCTTTGAGAGGTGATCCCAGGAAATCTCAGTAAGGGAATGAGGAAATGCGGCAGGTTAGGGAAAGTACCTAATAAAGGTGCATTGTCAATCAATTTTCCACTTGGGGCAACTGAAGCACAATCCCTCTGGGGAACTCCAGGAGACTATGTAGAACACATCTCAGAGTTAACCCAGCTGAGTGGTGAGGAATTGGGGTTATTTATCCACCAACAACTCATAATGAGATAAACATATTGTTATATTAGGGTATACCACATGAAATGTCAGTTGTTTTGAAGGAAAAGTAAAAACATTATAAATTGAGATGAAACAAATTTATTTAATCAAAATATGCTCCATTATGTTCAATTATCTTGTGCCAACATGATGTTAAGTTATATACTCCTCTTTTAAAAAACTCTTCATCTTTTGAGGACTATAAACTGCTCAAATGCTTCAACTACAGCCTATTGTTTTGTGAATCTTTTATTACATATGAAGAGTTCCAAGTGTTTGAAAAGGTGGTAATCCCTTGGGAAGATGTCAGGTGAGTAAGGTGAGTGCAGCAAAATCTCATAACCTAGCTCTGTTAATTTTCAAAAAATGGTTTGAGAAGCGTGTGGTCCCACATTGTCATGCAGCGGAATTAGTCCATCTCTGTTGACCGGTCTTGGCTGTTTTTATCTCAATTTTTCATGCATACAGTCAATTTTCTGACAGAATGAGTTTGCACTGATTGACCGCCCTTGTTGCAAAAAAAGGACAGTGGATTATGTCTTTTGTAAACCATCATACAGTCACCATAACCATTTTGGGTGCCGTGGTTGTTTTGGATAATGTCTTAGAGATTGCTCTGCATCTAACCATTTCTCATCACAAGTAATGGTCAAAAAGTATCCACTTCTCATCACAAATAATACGTTGCAAAAAAGCTCATTTTTGTTGCAGGCTAGCAGCGCTGAGCACACCTCTAGACATCACGATTTCAGATTTTCCGTCAATTCGTGCGGAACCCATCTGTCCAACTTTTTCACTTTTCCAGTGGCACTCAGATGACAGGAAACAGTAACAGGACATATTCCCAAGTCTGCTGCAAGATTTCAAACTAGTGTTTGAGGGTTGCTTCCTACCAATTCTTTCAACTGGTCTTCATTTGACAGATTTTAGTTTTTCTTGAGGCTCATCTTGAAAGCTCTCGTCTCCATAACTAAATTTCTGAAACCACCACTATATTGTTCGCTGGTTAGCAACACCCTCTCCAAATGCCACATTGAGGTTTTTCTCGGCCTCAGTTGCATTATGTCCTAATTTAAACTGGTTTTTTTAAAAAAAAGTAGTCGTGACTATTCAACAGTCATCATATTATTGAGGGGCAAGAAAATTAATGCTAACAAGATAAGAACCACCTAGAAAATGATTCAAGTGATTATGAACGCTAGCCTAGTGATGCAAAATGGTGTAACCTAATAGCCAATTACCCTAGCATGCCTACTCAGGATTCAAAAACTATTCATCTCAAATCTGATGTGTTTTTTCTTGGTATTCTCACCCCATCTCTGACAAAAAGATTTACAAGTGCAAACAAAAAGTACTGAATCATTCCATCCAGGCCATGTTGCTTGCATATATTCAAATGTTATTAAGTAAATACAAGTTAGCTATTCATTAAAAAGGCCCCAAAACAGCCTACCTTGTGGGCAGTTATAGTACCTGAAAGTAACAAAACTTTTTTTTAATGCTTTTCCTTCAAAATAATTTATAGTTCAAAATTATGCAGACCGCTACTGCTCTTCCTTTCAATATCAGAATTGGTACACATTTTTTGTGTGTTTTGGATTTTTTTTAGCAATAACTTAACCCTCTAATCCCCTTCACCAGAAAAATGTCCCCCACTTCAAGAAAACATTCCCTTTGTGGCTTGCTTCCTTCATGCCTGAAGATGTCAGCCAGGAATCCTTACTGCCTCATTTTCAGAAAACTTACCAATACTCCAAGATCGTTACTTCTTGGGAAATAAATGCAGAGAAAAACAGAGTTTATTGTGCTGAATTTTGTTTTCACTAGGGTTTAAAAAAAAAAAACTTCTAACATCCCCCCATTTCATATGCTGGGTAATGTTCAGACAGACAACAGGCACGCTCGAAATGCAGACAAACAGTATCAATGTCGTTCCCTCAACAAGAAAAGAATCCTCCCCTCTCAAGGAGAGATGGGGCTGGATAGTGGCCCGATTCCATCAGGGTATACATTCCAATTAATGAAACTCTGAGAAGATAGATAAGTGCTAAGGTAAGCTTACGAGGAAAAAGTTCTGCTATCCCTTTTGCTAGGTGCTTTTCTCATTTTTATCAATGTATTTGATTGTTATACTAACCAGAATATTAGACAGGTTTCATCGTGTAATGTGCTTTTGAAAACTTTTTTTTTTCATGAACTGTGGGTTTTGATGAAAATGAAGCTTTGAAAAGATCAGATTTCCATGAGGTATTTTGTGGCTTGACTTCTCACTGTCATGTACAAACTTATTCTGAGAGCACTGCATTCCTTGGTTCCTTTAGAATATTTTGGCCATTAACTTTTTTTTTTATTAACTTTTATTAAGCTTCAAGTGAACATTTACAAATCCAATCAGTCTGTCACATATAAGTTTACATACATCTCACTCCCTACTCCCACTTGCTCTCCCCCTCTTGAGTCAGCCCTTTCAGTCTCTCCTTTCGTAACAATTTTGCCAGCTTCCCTCTCTCTCTATCCTCCCATCCCCCATCCAGACAAGAGTTGCCAACACAATCTCAAGTATCCACCTGATATAATTAGCTCACTCTTCATCAGCGTCTCTCTCCCACCCGCTGACCAGTCCCTTTCATGTCTGATGAGTTGTCTTCGGGGATGGTTCCTGTCCTGTGCCAACAGAAGGTCTGGGGAGCATGGCCGCCGGGATTCCTCTAGTCTCAGTCAGACCATTAAGTTTGGTCTTTTTATGAGAATTTGGGGTCTGTATCCCACTGATCTCCTGCTCCCTCAGGGGTCCTCTGCTGTGCTCCCTGTCAGGGCAGTCATCGATTGTGGCCAGGCACTAACTAGTTCTTCTGGTCTCAGGATGATGTAGGTCTCTGGTTCATGTGGCCCTTTCTGTCTCTTGGGCTCTTAGTTGTCGTGTGGCCTTGGTGTTCTTCATTTTCCTTTGCTCCAGGTGGGTTGAGACCAATTGATGCATCTTAGATGGCCGCTTGTTAGCATTTAAGACCCCAGACGCCACATTTCAAAGTGGGATGCAGAATGATTTCATAATAGAATTATATTGCCAATTGACTTAGAAGTCCCCGCAAACCATGTTCCCCAGACCCCCGCCTTTGCTCTGCTGACCTTTGAAGCATTCATTTTATCCCGGAAACTTCTTTGCTTTTGGTCCAGTCCAATTGAGCTGACCTTCCATGTATTGAGTGTTGTCTTTCCCTTCACCTAAAGCAGTTCTTATCTACTGATTAATCAATAAAAAACCCTCTCCCACCCTCTCTCCCTCCCCCCCTCGTAACCACAAAAGTATGTGTTCTTCTCAGGTTTACTATTTCTCAAGATCTTATAATAGTGGTCTTATACAATATTTGTCCTTTTGCCTCTGACTAATTTCACTCAGCATAATGCCTTCCAGGTTCCTCCATGTTATGAAATGTTTCACAGATTCGTCACTGTTCTTTATCGATGCATAGTATTCCATTGTGTGAATATACCACAATTTATTTACCCATTCATCCGTTGATGGGCACCTTGGTTGCTTCCAGCTTTTTGCTATTGTAAACAGAGCTGCACTAAACATGGGTGTGCATATATCTGTTTCTATGAAGGCTCTTGTATCTCTAGGGTATATTCCGAGGAGTGGGATTTCTGGGTTGTATGGTAGTTCTATTTCTAACTGTTTAAGATAACGCCAGATAGATTTCCAAAGTGGTTGTACCATTTTACATTCCCACCAGCAGTGTATAAGAGTTCCAATGTCTCCGCAGCCTCTCCAACATTTATTATTTTGTGTTTTTTGGATTAATGCCAGCCTTGTTGGTGTGAGATGGAATCTCATCGTAGTTTTAATTTGCATTTCTCTAATGGCTAATGATCGAGAGCATTTTCTCATGTATCTGTTGGCTGCCTGAATATCTTCTTTAGTGAAATGTGTGTTCATATCCTTTGCCCACTTTTTGATTGGGTTGTTTGTCTTTTTGTGGTTGAGTTTTGACAGAATCATGTAGATTTTAGAGATCAGGCGCTGGTCAGAGATGTCATAGCTGAAAATTCTTTCCCAGTCTGTAGGTGGTCTTTTTACTCTTTTGGTGAAGTCTTTCGATGAGCATAGGTGTTTGATTTTTAGGAGCTCCCAGTTATCGGGTTTCTCTTCATCATTTTTGGTAATGTTTTGTATTCTGTTTATGCCTTGTATTAGGGCTCCTAGGGTTGTCCCAATTTTTTCTTCCATGATCTTTATCGTTTTAGTCTTTATGTTTAGGTCTTTGATCCACTTGGAGTTAGTTTTTGTGCATGGTGTAAGGTATGGGTCCTGTTTCATTTTTTTGCAAATGGATATCCAGTTATGCCAGCATCATTTGTTAAAAAGGCTATCTTTTCCCCAATTAATTGACACTGGTCCTTTGTCAAATATCAGCTGCTCATACGTGGATGGATCTATGTCTGGGTTCTCAATTCTGTTCCATTGGTCTATGTGTCTGTTGTTGTACCAGTACCAGGCTGTTTTGACTACTGTGGCTGTATAATAGGTTCTGAAATCAGGTAAAGTGAGGCCTCCCACTTTCTTCTTCTTTTTCAGTAGTGCTTTGCTTATGCGGGGCTTCTTTCCCTTCCATATGAAATTGGTGATTTGTTTCTCTATCCCCTTAAAATATGACATTGGAATTTGGATCGGAAGTGCGTTAAATGTATAGATGGCTTTTGGTAGAATAGACATTTTTACTATGTTAAGTCTTCCTATCCATGAGCAAGGTATGTTTTTCCACTTAAGTATGTCCTTTTGAATTTCTTGTAGTAGAGCTTTGTAATTTTCTTTGTATAGGTCTTTTACATCCTTGGTAAGATTTATTCCTAAGTATCTTATCTTCTTGGGGGCTACTGTGAATGGTATTGATTTGGTGATTTCCTCTTCGGTGTTCTTTTTGTTGATGTAGAGGAATCCAAGTGATTTTTGTATGTTTATTTTATAACCTGAGACTCTGCCAAACTCTTCTATTAGTTTCAGTAGTTTTCTGGAGGATTCCTTAGGGTTTTCTGTGTATATAATCATGTCATCTGCAAATAGTGATAACTTTACTTCTTCCTTGCCAATCCGGATACCTTTTATTTCTTTGTCGAGCCTAATTGCCCTGGCTAGGACTTCTAGCACGATGTTGAATAAGAGCGGTGATAAAGGGCATCCTTGTCTGGTTCCCGTTCTCAAGGGAAATGCTTTCAGGTTCTCTCCATTTAGAGTGATATTGGCTGTTGGCTTTGCATAGATGCCCTTTATTATGTTGAGGAATTTTCCTTCAATTCCTATTTTGGTAAGAGTTTTTATCATAAATGGGTGTTGGACTTTGTCAAATGCCTTTTCTGCATCAATTGATAAGATCATGTGGTTTTTGTTTTTTGTTTTATTTATGTGATGGATTACATTAATTGTTTTTCTGATATTAAACCAGCCTTGCATACCTGGTATAAATCCCACTTGATCAGGGTGAATTATTTTTTTGATGTGTTGTTGGATTCTATTGGCTAGAATTTTGTTGAGGATTTTTGCATCTATGTTCATGAGGGATATAGGTCTATAATTTTCTTTTTTTGTAATGTCTTTACCTGGTTTTGGTATCAGGGAGACGGTGGCTTCATAGAATGAGTTGGGTAGTATTCCGTCATTTACTATGCTTTGGAATACCTTCAGAAGTAGTGGTGTTAACTCTTCTCTGAAAGTTTGGTAGAACTCTGCAGTGAAGCCGTCCGGGCCAGGGCTTTTTTTTGTTGGGAGTTTTTTGATTATCGTTTCAATCTCTTTTTTTGTTATGGGTCTATTTAGTTGTTCTACTTCTGAATGTGTTAGTTTAGGTAGGTAGTGTTTTTCCAGGAATTCATCCATTTCTTCTAGGTTTTCAAATTTGTTAGAGTACAATTTTTCATAATAATCTGAAATGATTCTTTTAATTTCATTTGGTTCTGTTGTGATGTGGTCCTTCTCATTTCTTATTCGGGTTATTTGTTTCCTTTCCTGTATTTCTTTAGTCAGTCTAGCCAATGGTTTATCAATTTTGTTAATTTTTTCAAAGAACCAGCTTTTGGCTTTGTTAATTCTTTCAATTGTTTTTCTGTTCTCTAATTCATTTAGTTCAGCTCTAATTTTTATTATTTGTTTTCTTCTGGAGCCTGATGGATTCTTTTGTTGCTCACTTTCTATTTGTTCAAGTTGTAGGGACAGTTCTCTGATTTTGGCTCGTTCTTCTTTTTGTATGTGTGCATTTATTGATATAAATTGGCCTCTGAGCACTGCTTTTGCTGTGTCCCAGAGGTTTTGATAGGAAGTATTTTCATTCTCGTTGCTTTCTCTGAATTTCCTTATTCCCTCCTTGATGTCTTCTATAACCCAGTCTTTTTTCAGGAGGGTATTGTTCATTTTCCAAGTATTTGATTTCTTTTCCCTAGTTTTTCTGTTATTGATCTCTAGTTTTATGGCCTTGTGGTCTGAGAAGATGCTTTGTAATATTTCGATGTTTTGGACTCTGCAAAGGTTTGTTTTATGACCTAATATGTGGTCTACTCTAGAGAATGTTCCATGTGTGCTAGAAAAAAAAGTATATTTTGCAGCAGTTGGGTGGAGAGTTCTGTATAAGTCAATGAGGTCAAGTTGGTTGATTGTTGTAATTAGATCTTCCGTGTCTCTATTGAGCTTCTTACTGGATGTCCTGTCCTTCTTCGAAAGTGGTGTGTTGAAGTCGCCTACTATAATTGTGGAGGTATCTATCTCACTTTTCAATTCTGTTAAAATTTGATTTATGTATCCTGCAGCCCTGTCATTGGGTGCATAAATATTTAATATGGTTATGTCTTCCTGATCAATTGTCCCTTTTACCATTATATAGTGTCCTTCTTTATCCTTTGTGGTGGATTTAAGTCTAAAGTCTATTTTGTCAGAAATTAATATTGCTACTCCTCTTCTTTTTTGCTTATTGTTTGCTTGATATATTTTTTTCCATCCTTTGAGTTTTAGTTTGTGTCTCTAAGTCTAAGGTGTGTCTCTTGTAGGCAGCATATAGATGGATCGTGTTTCTTTATCCAGTCTGTGACTCTCTGTCTCTTTATTGGTGCATTTAGTCCATTTACATTCAGCGTAACTATAGATAAATAAGTTTTAAGTGCTGTCATTTTGATGCCTTTTTATGTGTGTTGTTGACAATTTCATTTTTCCACATACTTTTTTGTGCTGAGGCATTTTTCTTAGTAAATTGTGAGATCCTCATTTTCATAGTGTTTGACTTTATGTTAGTTGAGTCGTTATGTTTTTCTTGGCTTTTGTCTTGAGTTATAGAGTTGTTATACCTTTTTGTAGTTACCTTATTATTTACCCCTATTTTTCTAAGTAAAAACCTAACTTGTATTGTTCTGTATCGCCTTGTATCACTCTCCATATGGCAGTTCAATGCCTCCTGTATTTAGTCCCTCTTTTTGATTATTTTGATCTTTTACCTATTGACTTCCATGATTCCCTGTTATGTGTTTTTTTTTAATTAATCTTAATTTGTTTGTTTTTGTGATTTCCCTATTTGAGTTGATATCAGGACGTTCTGTTTTGTGACCTTGTGTTGTGCTGATATCTGATATTATTGGTTCTCTGACCAAACAATATCCTTTAGTATTTCTTGTAGCTTTGCTTTGGTTTTTGCAAATTCTCTAAACTTGTGTTTATCTGTAAATATCTTAATTTCGCCTTCATATTTCAGAGAGAGTTTTGCTGGATATATGATCCTTGGCTGGCAGTTTTTCTCCTTCAGTGTTCTGTATATGTCGTCCCATTCCCTTCTTGCCTGCGTGGTTTCTGCTGAGTAGTCTGAACTTATTCTTATTGATTCTCCCTTGAAGGAAACCTTTCTTTTCTCCCTGGCTGCTTTTAAAATTTTCTGTTTATCTTTGGTTTTGGTGAGTTTGATGATAATATGTCTTGGTGTTTTTCTTTTTGGGTCAGTCTTAAATGGGGTTCGATGAGCATCTTGGATAGATATCCTTTCGTCTTTCATGATGTCAGGGAAGTTTTCTGTCAGGAGTTCTTCAACTATTTTCTCTGTGTTTTCTGTCCCCCCTCCCTGTTCTGGGACTCCAATCACCCGCAGGTTATCCTTCTTGATAGAGTCCCACATGATTCTTAGGGTTTCTTCATTTTTTTTAATTCTTTTATCTGATTTTTTTTCAGCTATGTTGGTGTTGATTCCCTGGTCCTCCAGATGTCCCAGTCTGCATTCTAATTGCTCGAGTCTGCTCCTCTGACTTCCTATTGTGTTGTCTAATTCTGTAATTTTATTGTTAATCTTTTGGATTTCTACATGCTGTCTCTCTATGGATTCTTGCAACTTATTAATTTTTCCACTATGTTCTTGAATAATCTTTTTGAGTTCTTCAACAGTTTTATCGGTGTGTTCCTTGGCTTTTTCTGCAGTTATCCTAATTTCATTTGTGATATCTTTAAGCATTCTGTAAATTAGTTTTTTAGATTCTGTATCTGATAATTCCAGGATTGTATCTTCATTAGGGAAAGATTTTGATTCTTTTGTTTGGGGTGTTGGAGAAGCTGTCATGGTCTGCTTCTTTAAGTGGTTTGATATGGATTGTTGTCTCCAAGCCATCACTGGGAAACTAGTTTTTCCAGAAAATCCGCTGTGTCCAGTCCAAATCCCGGCGGGACGGTTCCCCGGCTGGGATGTTGCTCTCCCCGTTCCAAGACCAGTCACTGCCTCCCAGGGACTTCTCGTACCGGCTGCGTCCCACGCCGCCCGCAGAACCGGCTGGTCCCCCTCCCAGGGTTAGTTCAGGGGGGTGGAGCAGCTCTCTGTGCTTATGCCGTACATGACTGGTACACTGGCTCCAGGCTCTGAAAACAATCGCTGCTTCCCCGTATTAGTTCGTTCTCCGTCTCTAAATCTGTGTTTGTTGTTTAGGGTTCGTAGATTGTTATGTATGTGATCGATTCACTTGTTTTTCCGTGTCTTTGTTGTAAGAGGGATCCAAGGTAACGTCTGCCTAGTCCGCCATCTTGGCTCCACCTCCTAGAATATTTTGGCCATTAACTTTTGATTATCCCCTCTGCAACAAGGTTAAAAATTATTGGGCTACAGCATTCAGTAGCACTGCTCACTGAAAAGTATATAAATGTTCATATTTAAAATTTTGATAGTTCCTTCATAACCCATAATACCCAGAAAAAAACACAGTAGGGTAGCTGAAAGGAGACTTATCAAGTTAATCTAATCCAACCCTTCCGCAGCCTAGCTTTTATCAAGTAGTTCAGTTGGATGCTCTCCTTTAGGACAGGGATAGCAAATACATGGTGTGAGTGTGCTGCCTCCCCTCAGGAACATGTGACAGATACCACAAATCAATCAGAACCCTGTGAGAGGCCACAACCAATTGACCAAAGTGGGCACCAAGATAAAATCAGCACACCCCTGACTGGTTTTGACAGTGTGATCCAGTATCTAGATGTGTTTCCAATCAGGCAACCCCTACTTACTTCTAAGCCAAATATACTCAATTCATAAAGCCAAGGTAATAGGTACATATGGCCCTAAACTGTTTCATCCAGTCAGGAAAAGTATGAACCAAGAATTACAAAGGCCTTAGCCAATGTTCTTAGCTTCGTGGATGTCCTATTAACTAGGAAATGTAGAAAATAGCTACAGCCCCATAGTTTATAGGGGAAATGTTCCTCTTGGGCAAGGAGCGTGACTTTCCTTCAGCTCAAGCCCAAGCACACAGTCAACATAAATTACATTTGTTTAGTGACTGAATCACTGAAATTAGCAACTTACTTGAAATGTGAGGGCAACGAATGCTGCCCCTATATAAACAAGCAAACAAAGGAGACTTAACCTTAAAGAAAGAGGAATCTAATTTGGTCCCCTGCTCCTTGAATGATATCTTCCAACACGGATTCATATCATCTCATAATCCTTAGTGGTTCTGATCCAGAGAGTTCAAACAAGTCTGTGACAATGATTTCTAAAGAAGCTCTCTGCTCACCCAGCACACTTCAGAGATCCACTCTGCCTTCATGCTCACTGCTACCTATCAGCTAATATTGTCAAGGGGCAGGCAAATATGCAGAGAAAATTATAGTCTTCTGGACACCTTATTTCCCCTATTTCTGTCCAAAAGATTTTCTTTCCAATACCATGTCATCAAATCAAAAACATTTATTGTCTTTAATCTGTATATCCTCCTACAGTTTCCATTTTTCTCCAATGGACATGATCTAAATCAGTAATTCCCAATCTTTTCAAGCAATCCTAACAGTCCATCCAACCAATTGATGGTGTGTAACCTTTTGTTTTTCATTTCAGGAATGACACTTCGCATTGCAGACCAAGCTTGCAGTTATTAAACCAGGCTGCATATTGCAGCTTCCCTTGGAAATTGCATTTTCCGTTTCTAACTTTGTTTGTGCTTTTAATAATTCCACTGAGAGTCTTTTTGTGAGGTTCTGAAAAAATGGCCCCAAGCTTTAATGGAACACAAGGTGAATATGATTTCCTTAATACCTAAGGAATTTGATGTTTTGTTTCTCCCCTAACCTTTCCTGCAACCACAGAATGTTGTTATCACTGATGCAATGTAAAGAAATATGTGGCAGGTTAATATCGAATACACATAACTCTTTAAACCAAAAACCAAACTTGTTGCTGTCAAGTCGATTCCGACTCATAGTGACCCAATAGGACAGAGTAGAATTGCCCCATAGAGTTTCCAAGGAGTGCCTGATGGATTCAAACTGCCTACCTTTTGGTTAGCGGCTGTTGCTGTTAACTACTATGCCACCAGGGTTTCCACATAACTCTTTAGAATTTAACTATTACATGGTGTAATCATTTAGGACATTAGAATCTTAATTGCAATTGTCATTGGTAACAGTACAAAGCATGAAGCTATTCTTCCTTCAGCTTATTTTGTGATTACAAAGGTATGATTTAAGAAATGCTGATTTCACTAGGAGCCCCAATGTATTGCATAAATGGTATACAAAACATTACTAGAACTGCACAAACAGCAAAAGAGAAATTAGATAACTGGGAGCTCCTAAAAGTCAAATACCTATGCTCATCCAAAGACTTCACCAAAAGAGTAAAAAGATTACCTACAGATTGGGAAAAAGTTTTTAGCTATGACATTTCTGATCAGCATCTGATCTCTAAAATCTACGTTACTGCAAAAACTCAACAACAAAAAAAAGACAAATAACCCAATTAAAAAATGGGTAAAGGATATGAACAGGCCACTTCGCTAAAGAAGACATTCAGGTAGCTAACAGGTACATGAGGAAATGCTCACAATCATTAGCCACTAGAGAAATGCAAATCAAAACTATGATGAGATACCATGTCACTCCAACAACGCTGGAATTAATCCAAAAAACACAAAATAATCAATGTTGGAGAGGTTATGGAGAGACTGGAACATTTATACACTGCTGGTGGGAATGTAAAATGGTACAGCCACTTTGGAAATCGATTTGGTGCTTCCTTAAAAAGCTAAAAATGGAATTACCATACAACCCAGCAATCCCACTCCTTGGAATATATCCTAGAGAAATAAGAGCCTTTACAAGAACAGATACATGCACACCCATGTTCACTGCAGCACTGTTTACAATAGCAAAAAGATGGAAGGAACCAAGGTGCCCATCAACAGATGAATGGATAAATTATGGTATATTCACACAATGAAATATTACTCATCGATAAAGAACAGTGATGAATCTGTGAAACATTTCACAACATGGAGGAATCTGGAAGGCGTTATGCTGAGTGAAATTAGTCAGTTATGAAAGGACAAATATTGTATAAGACCACTATTATAAGAACTCGAGAAATAGTTTAAACCGAGAAGAAAATATTCTTTGATGGTTACGAGAGTGGGAAGGGAGGGAGGGAGAGGGGTGTTCACTAATTAGATAGTAGATAAGAGCTAATTTAGGTGAAGGGAAGGACAACACACAATACAGAAGAGGTCAGCACAACTGGACTAAACCAAAAGCAAAGAAGCATCCTGAATAAACTGAACTCTTCGAATGCCAGTGTAGCAGGGGCAGGAGTTTGGGGACCATGGTTTCAGGGGCACAATTGGCATAATAAAATCTATTAAGAAAACATTCTGCACCCCATTTTGGAGAGTGGATTCTGGGATCTTAAACACTTGCAAGCGGCCATCTAAGATGCAACAATTCGTCTCAACCCACCTGGATCAAAGGAAAGTGAAGAACACCAAGGACACAAGGTAAGTATGAGCCCAAGAGTCAGAATGGGCCACATAAATCAGAGACTACATCAGTCTGAGACAAGAAGAGCTAGATGGTGCCCGGCTACAACCAATGACTGCCATGACAGGGAGAACAACAGAGAAACCCTGAAGGAACAGTGGGATGCAGACTTCAAATTCTCGTAAAAAGACCAGACTTAATGGCCTGACTGAGACTGGAGGGATCCCGGAGGTCATGGTCCCTAGACCTTCTGTTAGCCCAAGACAGGAACCATTCCTGAAGCCAACTCTTTAGACAGGTATTGGACTGAACTACAAGACAGAAAATGATACTGGTAAGGAGTGGGATTCTTGGATCAAGTAGACACATGAGACTATGTGCACAGCTCCTGTCTGGAGGGGAGATGTGAAGGCTGAGGGGGACAGGAGCTGGCTGAATGGACATGGAAATACAGGGTAGAGAGAAGGAGTGTGCTGTCTCATTAGGGGGAGAGCAACTAGGAGTATACAGCAAGGTGTATACAAGGTTTTGTATGAGAGACTGACTTGATTTGTAAACTTTCACTGAAAGCACAATAAAATATTAAAAAAACAAAAAAAGAAGAAATGCTGATTCTACTCCTCTTACCTCAGCTGGGGTGGGGGATCCACTGGGATGGGCATGTATTCCTAACCTCTTGTCACAACTTAGAGAGGGCTGCTGTCTGAAAAGGGTTGGCCAGGTAATGGAGCCAGAAGTGATCATCTATAATGAATGGTCAGAAAAAAACATGACGTGGAGCCAATTAGCATCAAAGAAGTCAGTGCATATTAAGAAGAGCTGTAATTACAGCAGAACAAGAAAAGAAATGTGGATTTATTCCCCACAGAGAGTCTGTGCTTAAAACTAATTTTTTATGAACTTTAGGCATAGTTGTCAGTGGATAAACTAGATGTGTTGAAAGGCAGAGGAATGAGGTCAAGAATAATGGACTATGCAATTAACTACATCTGCTTTGTAAAACAATTAATGTAACCAAACACACACACACGTACGCACACACACACCCCTAATAATGAAGAATACACATGGTAAATACAGCATCAACTTTAATTGTTCCTCAAAAAGGAAAGGCAAAGGCCTCAGCCAGTGCTATCTTTGTCCTCTTCTTCTCTTAGTGCTCAGGGTCTATGATTCACTACTCCTCTGCTACATTCTTTGCTTATTAACATGCCAATCTGGAATGGTTTCATCTTTGTAACAAGGATAATTATAACCAACTCTACAAAACTCTCAGTCTGTCATCAATGGCTTAACATTGTCTAGCTCTTGCCACTTCCAATTAACTTCTGCTCAGTTCTGTGCTATGTTGGAATATAAGCAGGTTTTTTTCTTTTCCAATGTATTCCCTGCAAATATGGGCTGCAAATAACTTCACAGTTATCTCAAAGTGGTTCCTTTCTCAGAGCAACAGTGTAGCAGACTTACTCTGACTGCCCTGAATTTCTGAAGGATAGAACACGTTCTAACATGTGTGTTGTCCAAAGGAGCTCCCCAGCAAAAGTTATTGGCTCTGTTTGATTTTCTTCTCAAACAATCTAACACTCTTTCTAGCTACACTGAGATTTATCATTTAGTGATTTCATGTCTGAACATGTGTGGGCTAAGTAGCATGGCTTTCATTTTTCTAGAAGAAAGATAAAGGCAGAAAAATATGGACTTGAGCACCTACCATGAGATTCCCTGTGGATCACTGTACTAGGTGCTGGGGGGAAAGGTGGGTGAGAGAGATAAATGGACGATGCTCCTGAGCAACTTCCCATCTCACTGGACAGACATAGATCTCTCTCAAACCCCAGAAAAACAGTTGTTCCCAGAAAAACACAGAAGCTGTGGGAGTTAGCCCTTGTATAGGCTGGTTTGGGAGGAAGGGGCTGGGACTCTGTAAACCATGTTTGGCTTCACTGGCTGGAGCACTATTAGGTCTAGAAGGTCACTGCAAGGCTGGAGGAAGGGGGAGAGGCTTACTCCTTCCTCTCGGTTTACTGTGAGGATTTCTCCACCACTTCTTCACAGCTGCAGTGGCAGTTCTAGCCCAGGAATGCAGTTTGCAGATTTTCTAACCCTTGTAGAACCTGCTTCATCACTACACCCTCTAGCCCCAAACACCAGTATCAGCCAAGCTGCATCCTCAGAGGTCTGGGTTTCAATTCCATGCAACCTCTCTTCTCAGCTTCTACATTTAAGTAATTTCAACCTCTTCCCTTTGACCATCTAGCCTCAGTGGTGGTGACTGCTTACATAGTTATTATGTCTGTGATACTTCAGTGTCCTCTTTCTGCCCTTTCAGTTACTTAGTTAACATTGTTATACCTAGTTAACAATTCTTTCTACCAGGATACTGAGAAAGAAAATAGCAGCCCCTGACATCCAGGAGCTTGCCTGGTACTATCAATTAGGTCTTGTTGCTACAAGCTGGCCAGGTACTCACAGCTGGACCTTGGTGTTCTCCTGTTGAACATAAACCATGTCTCAGGACATGAATGTCAGACAAGGCAACTCTGTGACCATGATGGATCCAGACAGGACTACTCCATTACTATGTTTGAACACAGACAGAACATGAACTTCAAATCACTAAATACCCAACAGTCTCCTTTCCTGGCTAGTATGAGGGACTACTGCTTCTTTACTGGATAAAATTTATTGAGATACCCACTCATAGAACTGTCCCCGATTTTCGACAGCACCCAATCCAGAGCACATTCTGGCTTGGACCCACCACAACATCACCCATCCAGAGCCCAAATCTGATAATAAATCTTTCTAATAACCTCTTAATGAAATGCCCCACGATTCACCATGATAGGCATTCTCCTTCACTGCAAGGAGAAGTAAACCTAACTTGTTTAATTGCAAGTGTGTTACTTTCTCTTGGCAGCAGTGTAGGAGGCTGTCTTAGTCATCTAGTGCTGCTATAACAGAAATACCACAAGTGGATGGCTTTAACAAAAAGAAATTTATTCTCTCATGGTCCAGGAGGCTAGAAGTCCAAATTCAGGGTCCCAGCTCCAGGGGAAGGCTTTCTCTCTCTGTTGGCTCTGGAGGAAGGTCCTTGTCATCAATCTTTCCCTGGCTGAGGAGCTTCTCAGCACAGGGACCTCTCGTCCAAAAGACACGCTATGCTCCAGAGCTTCTTTCTTGGTGGTATGAGATCCCCGTGTCTCTCTCCTCGCTTCTTTCTTGTATATCTCAAAAGAGATTGGCTTAAAACACAATCTAATCTTGTAGATTGAGTCCTGCCCCATTAATATAACTGCCACTAATCCCACCTCATTAACATCACAGAGATAGGATTTGCAACACATAGGAAAATCACATCGGAAGACAAAATGGTGGACAATCACACAATTTTGGGAATCATGGCCTAGCCAAATTGACACATTTTTGGGGAGGACACAATTCAATCCATAACAGAGTCCCTAATCTGACTGCCCAGAATATCTGAAAAGGACAGAACACTTTCTAGCATGTATGTTATCAAAAGAAAAAAAAAAAGAAAGAAAGAAAAAGAAAACCTCCCAGCTGAATATATTGCCTCTGTTTGATTTTCTTGTCACACATACATTTTCTCTGGCTACACTGAGGTCTGCCATTAGTCATTTCATGCCCAATCATGTGTGAGCTACAGTAGTATGAATTGTATTTTTTCTAGAAGAAAGATAATGGTAGAAAAATGTGTCATTGCATAATTCCCACCTACAGGATCAGACTAGTCGAGAGTTCTCCATTCATCTTATCAGTCACTTAATCTACAGTTCTTATTGAGCTTCCACTGTGACATTCTCTGTGGATCACTGTACTAGGTGCTGGGGGAGGGGCAATGACAGAGAAATTGGAAAAGTGCTCCTGAGTAATTTCTCATCTCAGTGGACAGATAGGACCAACAAACCCAGAAAGCTTGCCCTAAAAACATAGACAAGCATTGTGGGCTATTAACTCATTCTCTCTCAGCTTTTAACCGACCCTTCCATATGCTGATTGTGGTGTGGGACCTGGAACTCTGCAGTCCACATTTCTGCTTTGCTGGCTGGCTCCCTATGAGACTCTAAACTGCCAGACTGGAGGAAGGAAGGAACTTTCTCCTTCCTGTCTGCTTCCTGTGAGAATTTCTCCACCAACACTTCACCACCACTGCAAAGGCACTTCCATCCCATGACAGCAATTAAATCCATTTCTGAAGGTTTTATGACCCTTGTAGAACCAGCTTCATCACTTCCCTCTCAGAAACACCAGAACTAGCCATTTCCAGAGGTCTGGGTTTCAACTCTATGTGGATCCTCCTCTGAGCTTCTAAGTTTTGAGCTTCTAAGAACAAATTTTAATAATTCTGACTTCTTCTTCTGTTTATTCCCCTAGCCCCAAAGGTAGATGCTGTTCCCTGTAGTTTCTCCTTCCCTGATTCCTTAGTGTTTTCTTTTTGCCTTTTTAGTTTCTTAGTTAACAGTGTTATACCTTGTTAACAATTCTTTATACCCAAGTACACTATCTTCCTCTTAACATAATTGATGATATTTCTGCCTCCTCGGGGACCATGACATACAATCCCAATGTAACAGGTCCCTGGAAGCCCTCTAAAAATCCAGACTGCTACCTCTGAACACTAACACAGGTGAGTTTCCCTTTTTCTGACCAAACACAACATCTTCAGCAATCTTCAAATAGGAAAAGTCAAGAAAATTAACATATGTACAGTAACTTGTAGCATTCAGTTATGTACAAAAACTCAAAATCATGTATATATTTCTGTAGCCCACAGCAGACAAAGAAGCCTTACAACCTGTCAGCAATGAGAACATGCCTGATGGTTGCACTAGGAGTCTCCTGGAGCTACAGCTGTCCCCTAGCACCTACTGGTGTGCCCACTCCCTATTTCTGGGCTTCAGCGCCAGTACTGGGTTTTCTCCACCTGCTGGCTTGGGGCTCCAAAACACTTGCCAGCTTCCTTTCCTGGAGAGCTGGAGCTCCGTGCTTCCACTTGCTGAGTCTCTGCCTCAACCCACATCAACTCTACTGGAAAGAAAAATGTAACCCAGAGACTTCCACTGCCAAACCCCACCCGCTGCCTGGAATCCCCTGGATGATAACGGCAGCCCACTCTCACTATAAACCTACTAAAGCCCAAAACAGTTTGCAGCTGGGTCTGTCCTCCTAGGGCTCCAAGGTCTCTGCTTGTCCCCCTCCCCTTCCCTGCTCAAAGCCAGAGTCTCAGCAAGCCTACCTACTAAGACCACACAGTTTATGACAATACACTGCCTTGCTCAGTTCCTCTCTGAACCAAAACTCATATTTGGAGCCAATAGGGCTTGCAGTATGAGGCCTTGGGAAAAGCATCCATGAATGATTTGTGTCATTTAAAGATTCTTTAATAGGACTATGATGAGACACTCTGGTAAGAATTTAAAAGAGCGGACTGGGACTAAGAAGTCTCTCTGAGTGAGGAAGCATTGAGTGAACAGAGATTGCCCCAGGAGTAGATCTGCTCCCAAGCACAACCTTGGTGATAACCAGGAAGCGACATCCACCTCACCCAAAAGATGTGTCCTCCTCCTCACCCTGCACTTACCACTCCAAGGGACAGCCAATGCTGTGATCATCCCTGCTCCCCTCCAAGGTCCCAAAGACCTTGTGAAAAGGGCTTGGAATGAACTCAAACAGTTGCCTTAGATGTTGTTTTTGTTTCCTTATAACATGTTCTGTAAATACATTTTTATTGGAACATAGTCTTATCTATTCATTTACATATTCTCTACTGCTGCTTTCCCTCCACAGTGCAGAGTTGAGTAGTAACAACAAAGACCAAGTGGCTCACAAAGCCAAAAAAATATTTACTATTTGCCCCTTTACAGAAAAAGTTTGCCTACTCCTATTTATAAACACTTTTCAGAATGATTTTTAGAAACAGGAATGACTTAGTTTAGTTCACTAAAGCTATGTTTTAGGATCATGGTAAGAAATGTATGAAGCCAACAGGCTAGCAACAGATGACCACATCTAAGGCCCTAGAAATTATCTGTCATTATTATTTCCTAGCAATCAGTGAGTTCGCACTGTCTTGTGTTAAGTACTCTAACGTGTTACTTCATTTACTAAGCATGACTATAACACATATTACTTATTCTATTTTTATAGATGGGAAAATATACTCAGAGAAGTTAAGTAACTTGACCAAGATGATATACCTAATAATTGGTGAAAACAGGAGACAGTTCTGTAAATAATTCACTATACACGTCTTCTCAAACTTTAATGTGCATATGAATTATCGTGGATCTTGTTAAAATGCAGATTCTGATTCTAGAGATCTGGGATGGAGCCAGAGATTCTGCATTTTTAATAAGTTCCCAGGTGATTCTGCAGGTTTACAGAGCAAGGCATTAATATCATACTGCACCTTGTTGAATTGATTTGCTTAGAAAATGTTCCATCTCTCTACTGAGATCAAAGCATAAGTGACAAAATCAGTGACCAGACTTGGAGGGACTAATTTAATAATAGCAGCATTAAGAATAGCTGACATTTATTGACATATTACATGCACTTGCTGTGAATTTCCCCATTTTGCATTCACAACCCGCCCCCCCCCCCCAACGTGTCTGTCAGTTTGTCGTACTATAGGCGCTTGCGTGTTGCTGTGATGCTGGAAGCTATGCCACCGGTATTCAGATACCAACAGGGTCACCCATGGAGGACAGGTTTCAGCTGAGCTTCCAGACTAAGACAGACTAGGAAGAAGGACCTGGCTGTCTACTTCTGAAAAGCACTAGCCAGTGAAAACCTTATGAATAGCAGTGGAACATTGTCTGATATAGTGCCGGAAGATGAGCCCCCCAGGTTGGAAGGCACTCAAAAGGTGACTGCCTCCTCAAAGTAGAGTCGACCTTAATGACGTGGGAAGTACAGGGTCAGCAGAAAAGTGGAAGACTCTCAATGAGATGGACTGACAGTGGCTGCAACAACGGGCTCAAGCATAACAACAACTGTGAGCATGGAGCAGAACCAGGCAGTATTTTCGTTCTGTGGTACACAGGGTCGCTATGAGTCAGAACCAACTTGACAGCACCTAACAACAACAGTCTTCACAATCACCTCAGGAGGTTAGTATCATTTTAAACCCATTTTACGAGAGGAAACTGTGAGGCATAAACTGTAAGTCAAGTGACTTACCCAAAATCACCCAAGTAAGTAAGTAGAGGAACTGAAACTCAAACTTCAGTCTATGTGACACTGTTTCTGCTCATGATCGCCACACTATTGTGTCTTATTTCATATGTCTGGTTACATGATCACAACAAGTGCTGGCCCCATACGTGAGTCGGGTCAGCCCTGTCTTTCCCAACCACTCCTAGCTGGAGTCATCAAAGCACAGCTCCTCCACCAGACCGATCATGGCATGGATTTTATCAGTAACCTTGGCCCACCTTCTGATGAGTCTGGAATCAACCTTGCTGTCTTTGACATAGTATCCAGTGTACCACATAGGCTCTGCCTTACATAAACCCCATGTCATGTTGATACATTCCACGTAACAAACTTCCATCCTGCTTCCTTCTGCCCAACATTGCAATGCTCCACTGGCAACAAAGTATCACCTTGAACCACTGCCTGCTTGGGTGGTGCCCTGACACTTCAACAATTACTAGTTTCAAATAGCTGGATAATCCCAACTGCTCCTTGACTGGAGAGTTGCTGGAACCACAGTAGCCTCTCAGACCTGATACCTTGTACTGCCAGCTGTGTGAGTTTCAGCTATAGGATTAGAACACCTTCTTTCACCTGGACCTCATCTAAGACAAACATGCTTTCTGAACACTGCATATTAAAAAGTCTGGCTATCTTTTGAGGTCATCAATAGCTTGCTTCCCCAATTTCCATTCTACTCTCTCCCAGCTACATCCCCCGACCTACTGGCCCATCCTTGAGGAGCCCAGCCTGCCTGATCTAGAACATGCAATCCCCATAAACTTCCAGTTTTCAACTCACAGTTGCCATCCACGAATTCTATGTCATCCCGGGAAGAAAATGTTCAGATCAAAGTCAGACAGTCTAGAAAATACCACTTGATGTTCCCTCTGAATGATCTTTAAATAGCCACACAAATTAATTAATTTTCTGCCATACTTCACTGAGGTTGCAATCTTTTTCAGCAAATTGAGACAGAGACTCTATAATGAGAACAAAAGTATATCAAATATCATTTCAGCAAAAATTGAAAAATCAAAAGTGATAATATTTCTGAAGTAATGACTATGTTGGAAAGACTAAATGCCATCAAATGCATCTATTTTTCTGTCAAGTGCTATAACGAGACTGACAGAAAAACAAGATGCCAAATTAATCCACCCTTAAAAGCTCTTGCCTTTTCTTCCATCAATTTTCTACTTCTATCTTTTTTTCTTTATCATTTATCAATAAACTCCCAAAGAGAAGCTTTGGCAGTTGTTAACATTGTCATTTTGTGTTTCACTTCCCATACAATGATTCTTACTAAAGACTTAAGTCACCTGCTATCTCCCTCTGTAGTAATGTACACTGTAAAGAAATGAGCATAAGCCCTTGCCTCAAATCCTCAGTCTGAATGCTTTTATCAACTACAAACAGTTCTGAAGCCCCTGAGGAAGGCAATAGAAACTTCTGTCACACCAGCTTGCCTTTTTTTATCCCAGACTATCACAACTGAATATGTTTATTGGAAATGGTTTCTTTTTCTTGCCTACCCTATTTTTCCCCAGCCTATTGTTAATCACCCTTATGTGCAACCCTCAGGATTTAGCTGTGAGAGCTTGGGAAAATAACCTGAAGTCTTTGTGTCTGGGTTTTCTCATTTGTAAACTGGGTTGCTTCGGAAAAAAAAAAAAAAACTAAACCCACTGCCGTCGACTCAATGCCACTCATAGCAACCCTATAGGTCGGAGTAGAACAACCCCATAGGATTTCCAAGGCTGTATTCTTTAAGAAGCCGACTGCCACATCTTTTTCCTGTGGAGCAGCTGGTAGGCTCAAACCAACAACCTTTTGGTTAGCAGTTAAGTGCTTAACCACTGTGCCACCAGGGCTCCTGATGGCTTCTAGAGGGGAAAATTAGATGACAAAATTAAATCACCTACAAGAAAGGGCGCGAAGTGCTTTGAAACCTAAGATACACACAGTTCCAGATACTATTTATTTTTAATGACAATAAATATTGTTAGTGGTCTCTCTTATTTTTTGGAAGTCTTTGTGAAGAACTGGTATTAATTATTCTTTAAATGTATGGTAGAATTCACCAGTGAAGCCATCTGGGTTTGTACTTTTTTTGTGGAAATTTTAAAAAAGTAATAATTCTCTCTCTTTACTTATTATGGGCCTATCCAGACTTTCTTATTTTTCTTCAGTTAGTTTTGCCTCTACTGGTATCATACCCAGTGAATTGCTAGCTGATTGCACTACAGTTTTCAATAACTCCTCCAGGCATGAATTGTTCCACAGTTTGATCCAGTTAAAATTGGGCCTCTTTGCTGAGGAACAGTGCTGCCAGTGTTTAAGGCTTGCTTCAACCCCAAGAGGGATCTTCTTAGCTTTTTGTCTCAACTGGTTCCCTCTGGTGAACTTCTAGCTGATCTATCCTTCCATTCCCTACTAATTTCTCACCACCTAAATCTCCACTGTTTTTGATGACATCCCTAGGCATGACCTTCCCCATGCTGCCTGAGAGAAGCTGTAATCTGCGTGGTGGGAAGTAACACAGAGAGGTATACAGCAGCGTTTTATTCACCAGTGTTTGCAGAGGATTATTTTCCAGAGCTGAGGGTGCTCAAAGTGATTAAGTTATTTAAGCACATGAAAGTAGAGTTTTTTTTTTTAATTATGATTTAAAATTTCTAGTGGTCAGTGTATCAAATTAGATAAGTGGATGAATTTATAAATAGCCTAGTTTATTCCTTGGTCTCCCTTGACCTGTTTTCCCGGAGATAATAACTTTGTTTTGTTCAGCCACTCTATTTAGGACATATCTCAATTATTGTATTTTTTATCACTGAATTTTAATCATTTGATTATATTTGGTTTTTGCTCTGTGAGACAAATGTCATTATTTTCTTATTGTCCCTCACACAAAGAAGAGTTTTCTGGCACAGTAGACATTTACCTTTTTATTGATTAAGGAGACACATGAGTGAATGAATGAATATCATTAGCTGTGTGACTTTGAGCAAAACACTTTTAATCTCTCTAGACCTGTACCATCCAATACGATAGCCGCTAGCAACATATGGCCATTGAGCACTTGGAATGTGGCTCTATGTGTAAAAAACACATTAGGTTTTGAAGAGTTAATACCAAATAACATAAATTACCTCATTAGTAACAGTCTTCATATTGATTGAATATTGAAATGATATTTTGGGCACATTAGGTTAAATAAAATATATTATTAAAATTAATTTCACTTGTATCTGTTCAAGTTTTTTGAAATAATTATAGATTTTCAGGAAGTTGCAAAAACAGTACAGAGCGGTTCTGAATACCCTGCTCTCAGTTTTCCCCAAGTTGTTGTTGTTGTTAGATGCCACAGAGTCAATCCCAACTCAAAGCGACCCTAGGTACCACAGAACGAAACACTGCCTAGTCCTGCACCATCCTCACAATCATTGCTATGTTTGAGCCCATTGTTGCAGTCACTGTGTCAATCCATATCATTGAGGGTCTTCCTCTTTTTTTGCTGACCCTCTACTTTACCAAGCATGATGTCCTTCTCCAGAGACTGGATGGAATCTCTTGATAATATGTCCAAAGTATGTGAGATGAAATCTCACCATCCTTGCTTCTAATGAACATTCTGTCTGTGCTTCTTCCAAAACAAATTGTTCGTTCTTCTGGCAGTCCATGGTATATTCAATATCCTTCACGAGCACCATGGAGCCCTGGTGGTGCAGTGCTTAAGAGTTACAGCTGCTAACCAAGAGGTTGGAAGTTTGAATCCACCAGCTGCTCCTGGGAAACCCTATGGAGCAGTTCTACTCTGTCCTATAGGGTCTCTATGAGTCAGAATCTACTCGATGGTAACGGGTTTGGTTTTTTTGGTTTCACCAATACCATAATTCAAATGTATCAATTCTTCTTTGGTCTTCCTTATTCATTGTCCAGCTTTCACATGTATATGAGGTGATGGAAAATACCATGGTTGAAAATGTAACATTTTATATAACTATAGTACAACATGAAAACCAGGAAATTGTACTGACGCAATCCTTGAATCTTATTCATATTTCATCAGTTTTACGTGCACTCATTTTTTTGTCTGTGTGGGTGTGTAAAGGTCTATGCAATTTTTTTCCATGTATAGATTTGTATAATCACCACCAAAATCAAGATACAAACCTGTTCCATCACAATGATCTTCCTTGTGCTACTCCTTTATAGTTAAATCCACCCACTACCCCACACACCTTTCCGAACCTCTGGCTTCCACTAATCTGTTTTCCATTTTTACACTGTTACCATTTTAAGAATGTTATATAAATGATATACATTATATGTATTATTTGAGATAGTTTTTTCTTTCCTCATTCAACATAATGCCCTTGAGATCCATCACAGTTGTCACATTTATCAATAGCTCACTCCTTTTTGTTGCTGAGTAGTGTTCTTAGTTTCCTGGGGCTACCATTTCAAAATACCACAGTATGGGTGGCTTTAAAGAACAGGAATTTATTATCTCACAGCTCTGGAGGCCAGATGTCCAAATTAGGGTACTGGCCTGATTCTGAGGGCTCAGAGAGAGAAACTGTTCCATGCCTTTCTTGTGGCTACCAGCAGTCCTTGGCTTGCATCTGCCTCCACAGTCACATGCCTATCCTTCCTCTGTGTCTAACTCTATTCCTGTGTTGCCTTTCACAAGACACCACTAAATGGGAATAGGAGCCCTGGTGGCACAATGGTTAAAAACTTGGCTGCTAACCAAAAGGTATGCAGTTTGAATCCACCAGCTGCTCCTTGGAAACCCTATGGGGACAGTTCTACTCTGTCCTCTAGTGTTGCTATGAGTTGGAACTGACTCGATGGCACATAACAACAGCAACAAATGGAAAGAGGATGCACCCTGCTCTGGTATGACCTCATGTTAACTGATAACATCTTCAAAGACTCTATTTTCAAGGAAGGTCAGGTTCACAGGTACAAAGGGTTAGGACTTCAACATATCTTCTTGGGGGACACAATTTAATGTATAACATATTCCATGATATGAATTACCAGTTTAAGAATTCACCCATGGAAGAGCATCTGAGTTGTTTCTAGGTTTTGGCTATCACAAATAAAACTGCTATGAACATTGATCTACAGGCTTTTGTGTGATCATAAGTTTTCATCTCTATGAGATGAATGTCCATGAATGTGAATGCTGGGTCATATGTTTAAATAACCGTTTAGTTCCTTTGAGAAACTAGTGTAAGAAAACAGGCATGTCATGATATCTCATTGTGATTTTAATTTGTATTTTGCTAATAACTAATGATGTTAAATATCCTTTCATGTGCTTATTTGCCATCCATATATCCTCTTCGATAAAATGTTTATGTCTCTTGACAATTTTCTAATCAGATTGTTTGATTTTTTTTACTGTTGAGTTCTGAGAGTTCTTTGTATATTCTAGATACAAGTCCCCTTGTCAGATATGTGATTTGCAAATCTTTTCTCCTAGGCTGTAGCTTGTCTTTTTATCTTCTTACCAGGTTCTTTTGCAGAGCAAAAAAAAAAAAAAATTAACTTCAATGAAGTTCAATGCATAAATTTTTTTCTTCTGTGAACCTCTAGGAAATGAATATTTTCTTCTAATAGTTTAGTAGTTTTACATTTCACACTTAAATCTTAAATAAGATACAATTGAGTTAATTATTGTATAAAAGGTTTGTGTAAAGATTCTTTTTCTTTGTCTATGGATGTCCAGTTGCTCCAGAACCATTTGTTGAAAAGTTTATCTTTCCTCCATTAAACTGTTTTTGCACATTTAAAAAAATATTAGCTGGGCATATTTGTGTAGGTCTATTTCTGCATCCTCTATTCTGTTCCATTCATCTATATGTCTTTTCCTTTATTAATACCAGACAGTCTTGATTACTGGAGCTACATAAGTCTTCAAATCAGGTAGACTGTTTTCCTCCCTTTATTCTTCTTTTTCAGAATTGTTTTTGTTCTACTTTCTTTGGCTTTCCATATAAATTAGAATAAGCTTCTCTGTGCCCATAAATAATCTTGCTGGGAACTGCATTAAACCTACAGATCAATTTTGGGGAAAACTGATATCTTTATGATATTGAGTCTTCTACTCCATGAATACGGTATGTCTATTTCAATCTAATTAGAGTTCTTGAAAGTTTTCAGGATACACGTCCCCATACGTGTTTGTCTCATACATATGTCCCTATATACATTTTGAACCATATTATATATTGATATAATTTTTACTTCAATTGCCAAACATTATTTAGAAAACTCAAGTGGAGGAGAATATTCAATTTCATTTATCCATATTTTTGCTTATTGTGTTCTTTCTTCCTTCACTCCAAGTTTCCTTTTTTTTTTTTTATCATTCCCTTTCCATTTAGAGAATGTCCTTTAGCCATTATTAAAAAAAAATTTTTTTTTTTTTTGCTGGTGATAAATACTTACTTTTCATTCATCTTAGAATATCTTGATCTCATCTTCATCTCTGAAGATATTTTTTTCTGGATATGGAATGCTGGTTTGATAGTTCTTTTCTTTCTTAAAAAATGTATCACTTTATTCTTACCTCCTTAGATTCTGGGGAGAAATCTGCTGTCATGTGAATTGTTGCTCTCCTATATAGGTAATGTGTCATTTCTCTCCAGCTGCTTTCAAAATTTTTTGTCTTTAGATTTCAGAAGTTTAACTATGATATGTCTTGGCATGAATTTCTTTGAGTTTATTGTGTTTGAGGTTCAGTTATTTTCTTGAGTCTAGGACATACCCTTCATAAAATTGGGAAAATTTCAGTCATTATTTCTTTGAATATTTGATCACACCCATATTCTTTCTTCTCTTCTGGAACTTCAATGACAGAATGTTAGACCTCTTATTTATTATTGCTCACAGGTACCTAAGGCTCTGTTGATTTTCTTTTTCAGTCTGTTTTCTCTCCGTTAAGACTGTGCAGTTTTTATTGCTCTATCTTCAAGTTTATGGTTTCATTTCTTTCTCATCTCCATCTTTTGTGGAGCCCATGCAGTGAGTTTATTTTGATTATTGTATTCTTCAGTTCTAAAATTTCTATTTGATTCTTCTTTATATGCTCTCCTTCTTGATAAGACTTTCTTCTTTTTTCCCATTTGTTTCAAGCATGTTCATATTTGCTCATCAAAGCATTTTTTTAAATGATGGCTGCTTTGAAATCCATCTCATATAATTCCAACGTCTGTTTCTTCTCAATGCTGGTAACTATTAACGGTCTTTTCTTATTCAAGTTGAGATTTTCCCGGTTCTTAGTATATGAGTGATTTTCAATTTTTCCATGGACATACTGTATATCATGAGACTTTGGATCTTATTTAAATCTTCTGTTTTAGCAGGCCTTTACTGAAACTATACTGTCAATAGAACTGGGACCCTACAGTGATACTGCCAGGGAAATATGGAAATCCAGGCTCCCAATTCAGCCTTCACCTATACTGTAGAGAGAGTGAAGCATACCTAATTGCTGTTGGGTGAGGGTGGAAGTCCAGGCTCCCCATGTGGTTTCTACTGATATGATGGGGGAGGCCGTGGAAATGAGAGTGCCTCGTTATCTCTGAGCAGTGCTGAAAATCTAGGATCACTACTTGGTCTCCCCGTACATTACCACAGCGGGGAGGGGGAGAGACATTTCCTTACCAACAGATGAGGGTGAAAATCTAGGATCCCCACTTGGCCTTTGCTGATGTGCAGGGAGGGAGTACGTGTGCTGTGTTTTTTCTTTTTTCATGATATAGAAGTCGGGTAAAACCCAACCCACTGCCATCAAGCAGAATCCAACTCATAGTAGTTATTGTCAAAACAGTTTGTGTCTTGCTCCTTTTCTGGTCCTTTGGTTTGAAAGAACAAGTTTTTCTTATGACTGTTTTTGTCTGTGCCTGTGGGTTTTACCAGGTTGCAGGCTTCTTTAGCCAGCCCCCTATCTAGGATATATAGGAGACAAAAAGAAAACACAGGGAACTCACTGTTGTGTCATTCCTCAAGTCTGAAAGTCCTTAGCTGGTCTTCCTTTTTCTCTTTACCTTTCAGCGTTTTCTTATGTTTGTTTTATATGTAATGTTTAGAGATTTCATTTATATTTAGCAGGAAGAATATGTAGAATATACCATCTTGTCAAAAACCAGAAGTCTCCTCTTTTTGCTGTTTTGCTAAAATGTCTACTAGAAAATTTAAATTTGCATCTGTGATTCACCTTATATTTCTATTGGACAGAGATGCTGTAGACTCTAGGTTTCTCACTTGAAAATGGGAGGATTAGAACAGATGCTCTTTAAAGTCAGTCCTTTCCACCTCTAAAATCCCATGATTCTAAAGATTATTGTTTGGCTTCTTTATACAATGCAAATAATGTATACAATACTGTTGCACTTTCCACTTACCTACATCAGAGTTACCAGAAATAAAATAGCCCTGGAAAGCCCTCCAAATTCCTCAAAATAGAGGAAAAGGATAATAGAAGGTTATTATTATTTTAAAAATGAATACCACTGTGTTAACATTTCCATGGGAAAGAGTTGGTAAGCGAGAATTTCTCTGAAAGAACTTATTGCAGGTGCTAATCAGCTTACACTATTTTTTACTGTTTGTGCAGAAAGGAGAATTAATTACCTCAATAGCCTCACTTCTTCAAATACTTAAGTAATGCATCCCCCCAGTCTATGGAGAATAAACTAAATTTGATAGAAAAAAGTTTAATGGGCAGCTAAAAATAGCACTGTAATCTCCTTGAAAGAACTCCCAGTACTCCCTCCTCCCTCCTTTTAGAAAAACTTTCTTTTCTGAAACTGCTAATGAATGGTTCCTTTCTCCTTGTGATTCTCTCCCCCATCTTACATCTTCCCACATATTTTGAAAGACTATTACATTTCATTTTCTTCTAACATTCATGATAAGTAATCTTCCTGAAATCCACTGAATCCTTAGCAGAACAATCTGAACAACACATCCATGAAATCTTGGTTTCCTAGAAGTCTTGTTTAAAAATTAAGACAGTGACTTTGAGATTTTGTTATAAGGTTAAAAGTTCTCTCCCCATCACTGCAAGGTTCTTCAGTGGTCCAGTTGTCTCTCACTCCAATTGCTTCCTTTGCAATACATATTTCTCCATCATTCACAAAAAGGCCCTTCTTGAAGGTCATCGATGAATTCCTTCTTAAAAAATTTAGTAGTCTCTTTACCTCCTGTCCTTCCTGCAGTATTTTACATCATTTACCAAGCCTCCTTCTTAATGAGTTCTCTTCCTTTATTTCCTATTATATTGATCTGTTCTGATTGCCTTGAACCTTTCTTGTTTCTTCCTCTGTCTCCCTGTCCTCCTCCTCTCATTATCTAATCACATGAATTCTGATTCTTTAAGACATTCTTAAACCTGTATTTCATTAATCTTCATATCTTGGGATGAGTATTCAGTCTCCCAGTTTCGACTATCACTTCTATGCTGATTATTCCTAAATTTCTCATTCTGGCTACTTGTCTCAACTACAGTCCCAAATCTCCAGCCATACATAGCATTTCACTTGTATGTCCTCACAACACCACAAACTGGACAGGGCTGAAACCAAACTCCTTTTCTTGCCTTACAAATGGTTCCCCTGCAACTTCCTAGTCAAATGGTTCCAAGATTCTCTGCTTCAGTGAGTCCAACTTGTAAGCTTGAGTCATTTTTGATTAAACACTTCCTTCATCCGATCTGTAGACTCAGGCATCAAATCAAGCACATTTTTCCTTAGAAACTGGAGTGTGGTAGAGGAGAAAAGACTTTGAAGCTAGCCAAACCTATGTTTAAATTTCAACTCAGCTCTTTAACATAACTTTGCATGAACTTGGTATATTATGCAACATTTTAGAGCTTCAGAAATGTAAAAACCTCTTAGCCATCGGTGTCTTCATGTGAAAGAGGAGGAAAATAACTACTATGGAGTTGCTGTGATGATTAAATAATATATTTTAAATATTTGGCATATAGTAGGACTCAAAAATGTTAGTCGCTTACCCAACTCCTTCTCTTTGTATTTGCTCCTTTCTCTGAATTCCCACTGCTACATTCTGTTCAAGTCCTTCAGTCCACTGTATTTGAATTAGTTCCCCTGCTTTACTCCATTTCACTTGTTCTGGCATTCTCCATGTGGACCTGCCTTCTCTAATTAATAACCGACAGTATCTATCGTATCACTTCCTCACTCTAGGTTCAACACTGTTTCTTTTCTTTTCTTTTTTTACCATATTAATTTGAATTTTTTTGACTGTCTTTAAGGTTCCTAAAAGTTTCCTCTTCCTATTGCTCTGCCTCAAACCATCCTTCTCCATTTCCCTTTTCTCCTTAACCTTGATCTTCTGTCCTAGTTGTCCAGGCTGCTCACTGCTCCAAGAACACATTGGCCCTTCCTCTGAAGCTATAATATCCTCCTATCTCTAATTCCACGCTTCTTCTAGTGACAGAAAGGGCCTACCTCCCTTATGGATCTTTCTGGAACTCTCCAGCCTTCAGTATCTCCCTCCAGTCCATCTCATCTGCAATCATGATTTAGTATCTGAAAGTATTCTGAACTGCATTTGTTTGCTAATGTTCTAGCTCATTGTTTATAGGTCCTTGGGTTTCAGTTACCAGTAACATTTCAAAACCAAAACTGGCTAATGGCATTCCCTTCTCCTTTTTTTGTTCAGTAAAGACCTTTAAAAAAAACCATTGGTGACATCTTTTCGTTTTTAAAGAGGTATTTTACAAAAAGTAGAAGAGCGTTAAAAAAAAAAATCCCAGTGCTGTCGAGTTGATTTTAACTCATAGCAACCCTAGAAGACAGAGTAGAACTGCCCCAATAGAGTTTCCAAGGCTGTAAATTTTTACAGAAAGTGGACTGTCGCATCATTCTCCCACAGAGCAGCTGGTGGGTTCAAACTGCTGACCGTTCAGTTAGCAGCCGAGTGCCTTAACCACTGTGCCACCAGGGCCCCTTAGAAGGGCATTAGGTCAGAATAAAAGACTGTTTAAATTGAATAAGCTTAGCTTTATAAAAAGTATTTTTATTACCCTTAATTTTTTTTTTTTCATTTTGATGTGGATGGACCAGAGGAAACTCTATCAAGGAAACTTTTTGACAGGTATTTGGGAACTTCCATAATAGATTTTACACAACAACTGCTTCTGTAATAGGGATCACCGACACTTGGAGATTTCCTACTGTGAACCAACTCCTATAACTATGTATGTGCCTGTGTCTGTGTATGTGTGTGAGATAGGTAGGTCATTTTACAGATGGTAAAACCAAGGCACAAGAAGTTTGGAACTTGCGCAAGGACTCACAGCTAATAAGTGTGGAGCTGAGATTTGAACCCAGATATTCAGGTTCCAGCGTCCTTGACCACTATCCTATACTGCTGCCTCCTCTTTAGGCTCTAAATATTGAGTATGATTCTGTGCACAAAGCAAACATTCCAATATGTGCAATCAGGATAGCAGCTTTTGTCATAATATATCACATCTACAGAACAGAATAATGTCTAGATGTAGATCACCCAAGGAAATCATTTCTACAGAGGGTATTTATAAACTGCAAGGGACTGTAGGGGTCTAAAATCAACTATCATTACTATAATCATCAGTACTAACTGAAATTCCGTAAGTCAAGTTCATCTCAGGTCATCAAAACAGATGTATTAACTAAAATACTATCAAGATTGTTTCTATGGGGGCCCCACATAAAATATTTTAGGCCAGCGATATTAATGCATCAACAGAATTTTATGATTACAAATTGGCCCAATCCACGCCCTGCAATATTTCACTTTTACTGTTACCTATAAGGCCATATGGGGCAGTTCTACTCTGTCCTATAGGGTTGCTATGAGTCAGAACCGACTCGACAGCAGTGGCTTTTTTTTTTTTTATATAAGGCCATAGGGTGCCCCCTAAGCAAAATGCTCAAGTCTGCGTCAACCCTGCTCATATCTTTATCAATGCCTTTCTTCTTACCTTGGGACATACTTTGCCCACCCTTTACCAAAAACACAGTCCCATTAAAAACCTCTTAGCCATGCCCTGAGAAACTCTTTAAAACTTGAAGTGAAACTATTTCCTGAAGTCACCTTTAAACTAGCAGTTTAGTTCAAAAAGTAAAGCATGTTACCCATGAGTACTGTACTCTTTTAAAAAACTATCTAGAGGAGACCAAATGGACTACAGTTACTCTAAAGCATAGATAAGAAGTTTAGGGGCCAGTGAGCCTAAGTTAATGGGAGTGAAACAATTAGAACAGAAATAATGAGAATATTGACACAATGTAAAGAATGTAACCAATATCATTGAACATTATGTGTAGAAATTGCTGAATGGGACTGTGTTTTGCTGTTTATATTGTGTACATTTTCACCAAAAAGACAATATTAGGAAAAAAATTAAAAAAAACTCTTAGCCAGCTGCTCCACTAGAAAGCAGCTAATTGACAACTTCACACTTGCGTGTCATATTTTTCAAGAGCAAGTTAGTAAGGTGCCAAGCCATAAACCACAGGAGTAAATATCTAATGGGAACATTTCAGACACTAGGGATAAGCCAGTTGTAGAGATATATGGGGCAAAGAATGTTACGCCAGTGACCCTTAATATAGATGACAATCAATTTCTCCAACTGATAAGGCCAATCATAGATGGTAATGAATGACTCTGAGAGCACAATCCCTCTTCGCATCTGCAAAACCCAAAAAGTCTTCTATCAGTTCTGTGTCAGTCTAGTAATTCACTACAATGAGCCCTACCTTAAAGTGTACTGCTTTGTACTCAAAGGTTTCAAACTACCCCTCGCCCCACTCTATGACCTTCCTTCACTTCCGTTTCATGGCTTCTTCTATTCTCCCGTATCACCCACGTAAAACATCATGAGTAGAAACAAGCTGATTGTTCATTCATAATAAAAGGGAAAGGGCCCCTGTCCACAAGTCAAGAAATAGTTTTGGATTTGTACTCTCGTTGATTTGCTGAGTACCCTTCATCAAGTCTGGAAAGATTTCAGGGCCTCAATTTCATTGCCTCTATTAATAAAGGTTTATTAATAAAGGGGTAGAACGAGATGACTTCTGACATACTCAACACCTCTACAATTTAGTGGCTCTGTAATATCTAGTATTATTCAAACTAAAGATGAAGGTTATAAACATAGAGGCAGAGCAAAACAGTGTACTAAGTAAAAGCCACACTTGACTAAAGAAATTTTCTTTTTTAATGGTTAATGGGCCAGAAGATTTTGGGAATGCTTTAAAACTCCTAGTATAATTCACAGAGAAATGTCAAGAGGTTGTAATGTGACTTGGTCACGCTATATCTGGCTGAATAACCAAAGGAAAAATACTGATTAGAGAATCTATGTTTATCCAGTGCAGTGTTTTCCAAATCGTATTACAAGGAACGATAACAGTTGTGCAAAATGTTAATAAGAATTGCATTTTAAGGGTAGTGGGCCCTTGATGACTGACTGAACTTAGTTACTCACTTCTCAAAAACAGGGTATGAAAAGGAAGAAATAATAACTTAATTGTGGAGAAACCTGGCTAACATCACTTAACCAAGTGATAAATCACGCTGATATCAGGTGCGCCCACACACACATAAGATCACTTCATCTCTGCGGTATTTTCCCCAAAACCCATAACCCCGTTCTAATCATGTGAAAATACATCAAGAATAAACAGTTTGAAGGATACTCTACAAAATTCTGACCATTACAGCTCAAAATTGTCAAGGTTATGAAAAACCAGGAAAGGCTGATAAACTGTCACAGACTAGACATGACAACTAAATGCAATGTGGTGCTCTGGACTGGATCCTGGAACAGAAAAAATACATTAACGGGAAACCGGAGACATAAAGTCTCAAGTTTAATTAACAGTAATATACCAATGTTAATTTCTTAGATTTGACAAATGTACCATGGTAATGTGAGATATAGGATTATGGGAAACTGAAACTGGTTGAGGGGTATACTGGAATCCCCTGTACTATCTGTACAACTTTTCCATAAATCCAAAATTACTGAAAAAAAAGGTTTATTTTAAAAATATGAGGAAGGGCTCCACTGACAGATTTCTTTGAGAAATTTTGGGTTAAACAATTGGGTTTCCCAATGCTTGCAATATCAGAGCTACTGGGATACGTAATAGGCACTGTGACTCTAACAGAGGGGATGTAGGGTGCTATATTTCTCAAACATACTTGGCTAGGAGGCTTTTCTTTTCTCCAAAAAGCATCTTTTAGTAAAATGCTGATATAAAGAAGATTCCTCCCAGTGAGTCATAGACATATTTGTGACATATGAGTCCTATGCTCAACAGTGTCCAAATTTTAATAGCAACTTTGGCTGAAGAGAGAGATGTGTCATGAACATTAAATGTGAAGAAGACTTGAAACTGGAGGATAATATGATGAGTGAGAGAACCAACATTAAAGTTATATTTAATAGGCTGCATCAACTGACCAAACCTAGTGGGATGAATATAAAAGGATAGATATATAGTCTACTTTTAGGCAAATAAAGAAATAAGCAAAAGTCAACCATGAAAGTACAGGACGAAGAAGAATGGACTTAAACGCCCATCATGTTACTAATAGCAGCTTTGTGTCTTAGGAGTTCTTAGGTAGAATAGAGCTGTCATGACCAAAAAAAACCCAGTGCTGTCGAGTCAATTCCGACTCATAGTGACCCTATAGGACAGAGCAGAACCGCCCCATAGCATTTCCAAGGAGCACCTGGCAGATTCGAATTGCCTACCCTTTGGTTCGCAGCCGTAGCACTTAACCACTACGCCACCAGGGTTTCCACTGTCATGACCAGTGAAGAAAATCTAACAGTAGCAGTAAGGGCATTTCTGCAGAATACTTTATTTAGTTCTATGTGCTACATTATAAAAGGTCCTCAATGAACCATTTCCAAAGGAGCGGGGACAAGATGGTGTGTCTTAGAAATCATGTCACATCAAGAAATGTAGACTAAATGGGAATTTTTACCTTGATGAACAGAAGCCTTAAGGTGATTTGACAGGGGCCCTGAAGTACACAAGGATACAAGGAGGATCCAGCCCATTCTGTGTAACTTCAAAGGGCAAAAAGGCCTAAGAAAGCAGGAGGACGCACATTTACTTCAATGCCATCTTTGTACCCATCAGAACTACCTCATAACGGAATGAACATCTTTGATAGGAAATGAGCTTTCCACCTTTGAGACTTTTAAACAGATACTTGGATGTCTATGTGTCCAGGTTGCTACCAGAGTGTCTCTGGCATTGCACTTAATAAATGATTTCTGCATAATATTCCAGCGCTAAGATCTCCGAACCTATGAAACCACTAGGAGAAAAAAATTAAGAGGCACAGGGAAAAAAAGAGAACCCATTGAAAACAGCCCCTAAGGTATCTTAGACCCCACTCCACCTCTCTTCCAACCAACCATCATCCCTGAAATAGGATCTGGAAACTGCCTGAACAGTATAATTTAGTTAAATTGCCATCTCTGAGTATGCACCTATAAGACTTCTGATGCGATAATTTAAGTTACACTACAGGGCCGGGAATGGAGCTCTGGTAGTGCAGTGGTTAAGAGCTCAGCTAACCAAAAGGTCATTAGTTCAAACCCACCCGCTGCTCCTTGGAAACCCTATGGGGGCAGTTTCAGTCCTATGGGGTTGCTATGAGTCGGAATCCACTCGATGACAACGTTTTTTTTTTTTTTAATAGGACCGAGAAATGAGGAATTGATCTACACCAAGTATTGTTGCGTAAAAAAACTACCAAACCAAATAAACCCACAAATACATGAATAAATTGTTTTTTAAAAACCCACTATATTTTTCTCCTCTGGAAATAACTGTCTTATTATTAAAGGAAAAAAAAAAGACTTTGTGGCTAAGTGCAAGGCCTGTTTGAGCCTCCTCAAAAGTTAAGAGACACACACTATCAGGGTGCTCCTCTAAGTGCCGGCAAGGTCGGTCCCTAACACTGGTGAGTGCCTCTTTAAATGTTGAGTCATAGGCTCCTCCCTTACCTCCACCCTAGTCCTTGCCCTGTGATTGGTCAGGCTGTCAAGGCCCCACCCTGACACCACATGGCATAATGGTTCCCCAGGTAACCACTGTGTCGCTACCTCGAGAAGGTGCATTTAACCGGCTGTACTATCTCTGCTGGTTCAGAGCCTGACTAGCAAGAGGCCGCTCTGCCAGATTTTCCAACCACATGTAGGCGGGAGGCTGGTGCAGATACAACCACTACGCAGCAATGTCCCGCGCCCCGGAGTGGAAGCAGAAAGAGCCTAATCCAAGAGGTCTTGAGGCTCGCAGGGATGGCAGGGACAGCAGAGGCAGCAACTGCAGCGGCCCCTCCGGCTACCTGGAACCTGGGGCCTCCAGCTCCCGTGAACCACCTCTGTGCTTTAAATTGAACAACAATGTGATCGGTGCTGTGATTGGTCGTGGTGGATCGAAAATCAAGGACATCCAAGGTACAACAAACACTAGAATTCACATAATAAACAGTGATAGTGAAGCAGAGGTAAAAATTTTTGGTAGCCACACCATGAAAGTGAAGGCCAAAGCAATTATAGAAACTATTGCTAAAAAACAAGAAGAAAGTTACCATTCAGAATGCAGGGTTAATACTGCTGCTACCCAACCTTCTGTTGGAAGAGATTTAAGCACAGGTAATGTCAGCAGAGAAGGTCGGCCATTAATAGATTGGGATCAAATTCGGACACAGGCTGCTGAATGGGAAAACAGGAAATGGGCAGATTTACCACCAATTAAGAAAAATTTTTACATACAATCCATACCAACAAGTTCAATGCCTCGATTGCAAGTAGACAACTGGAGACGGGACAATTTCAATGTCATGTGTGATGACCTGAAAGACGGTGAAAAACGTCCTATTCCCAATCCAGCCTGTACATTCGAAGATGCATTTAGAAGTTATCCTGAAATTATGGCCAGCATTAAAAAAGCAGGTTTTCTAAAACCAACACCAATTCAAGCGCAGGCATGGCCAATTGTTCTACAAGGAATAGATCTTATAGGAGTTGCCCAAACTGGAACAGGGAAAACATTGTCCTATTTAATGCCTGGGTTTATTCATCTCAGTTTTCAACCATTAACTAGAAACAAACGGAAGGGACCCGGCATGCTAGTCCTTACACCGACTAGAGAATTAGCTCTTCAAGTGGAAGCTGAATGTTGTAAGTATTCATATAAAGGTCTTAAAAGCATTTGTATTTATGGTGGTGGAAATAGAGAAGCACAGATACATGACATCGCCAAAGGTGTAGACATCATTATTGCAACTCCTGGCCGACTAAATGATCTGCAAATGAATAACTTTGTCAATCTAAGAAGCATAACCTATTTGGTGTTAGACGAGGCAGATAAAATGCTTGACCTGGGGTTTGAACATCAGATAATGAAGATTTTATTAGACGTGCGCCCAGATAGGCAGACCATTATGACCAGCGCAACTTGGCCAGACAGTGTTCGCCGAGTAGCACAATCTTATTTGAAAGATCCTATGATTGTGTATGTAGGTACTCTGGATCTACTTGCAGTAAATACAGTGAAGCAAAATATAATCGTTACTACAGAAGAAAAGAAACGATCTCTTCTCCAAGAGTTTCTGGAAAGTTTGTCACCCAAAGACAAAGTGATCGTGTTTGTCAGCCGAAAACTTATTGCTGATGACTTGTCAAGTGATTTAAGCATCCAGGGTATACCTGTACAATCTCTGCACAGCAATGGAGAACAGAGCGATCGTGAGCAAGCATTAGATGATTTTAAAAGGGAAAAAGTAAAAATACTGATTGCTACTGACTTAGCATCCCGGGGCCTTGATGTTCAGGATATCACACATGTATATAATTATGATTTTCCCCAGAATATCGAAGAATATGTCCACAGAGTGGGGCGCACTGGGAGAGCAGGAAAGAGTGGCACATCAGTTACCCTTATCACTCAAGATGACTGGAAGATCGCCAATGAATTGATTAAAATTCTGAAAAGAGCAAATCAGTTTGTCCCAGACGAGCTTGTGACAATGGCTGAGAGATACAAGGCATATAAACAGCAGAAGGAAACAGGAAAAAAATCAAGAAAATCTCGAGGAAAAACTAAGTGTTATTGGTAACTACACTGAAAAGTTGTATCAGGCTACTAAAAGGCTCAAGATATGTTAAAAATAATGCAGTATTTAAGATACATACCCAAGTACTAGAAACATACTGGTAATGTGACCAATTCTTAAAATAATACTGCTAAGCATTTGATGTTGTATAGTTCCTCAATAAAGTTACAAGTGTTTTACTTAAATGTTGTGTTGTTCCAAGTCTAGTTTCATTTATAAGGCTGCCATGTCCATCAATGTCTTCTCTAAAACACTTAGTAGAAGACAGTGATGCTGCTTTTCTTGCTTAAAAATGGTTGTACTGAATAGAAACATATTTTTTCATTAAGTTAATCCCAGTCAAAATATTTTTCCTCCAGTTGTTGGTGCCACAACAACTCCTAAAATTATTTCCATTATCCCCCTCCTCTATTTTTTTTTTAACTCCTCAGAAGTGCTGAATCTTGTAGAGTATTCCACAATTCTATTTTATCAAATAGATGGCACCAACAGAGTATAATGCCTAACCCACTGGGAATCAGACCCTCATACAAACTCTGTCACTAACCACTGATTAAAAACTCTGGGGAGGTCATTTGATTTCTCTAGGCCTCAATTTTGTCTCTTCTAAAAATGGGATGGTTATATTAAATAATTTGGGGGTTCCTTCTCCTTTAAAATTCCGTGGTATTATAACCAAACTTGCATACCCCAGCCTTATATGAATACTTTAATTTTCTAATCTAGGTAAAATCACATCTTTGGTTAATACATTGAAGGAAGAAACCCTTTTTAATGACCAGAAGAATGCATTCTATATTTTTATTGATTTTTGTACTGTGACTCACAGGTTGTCTCTTTTTATTCTTTGCTTTTCTTTTCATCATATTTTATTTTCAATTTGTCTTCAAAAGGTCAAAACCACATATAGACATCAGAGGAAAAAATGAATGTGAAAGAAAAAATATATCTTATCTACTGGGGGAAACGCACTAAAAACTCAAATGATACTTTTGTCATAAGAACCAATTTAAGTAAAATTCTTCCTAGTTTTATTTATAGTTCTATCTGTTATGCTTCAGAAGCAATATTCATCTTCTTACAACTGCAAAAAGAAATCCCCATAATGATGCTAAATAAACTTTACAATTCAGTAATCATGAGAACATTTGAATTAGTCAAGCCTTAAAATTTCTGGCAAAATACAGAAAAATTAATGCAAAACCACCTTTCTTCCAGCATCCCTCAGTTGTGATCCTAACACATATGTCAGAAATTAAGGGAAATATGTATACACTCTAGGTATAGATTTTTGAGGTTTAAAGTCTGGCTTTAAAGGCTCTTTATAAAGGCTTCAATATCTCTTAATAAAATTAATGTTTTTGATAAAATTAACTGTTAACTTTTTTGAGTGTTTGATACATACCAGGTGTTTTATCTCATTATCTGTAATGTTTACAAGAACCCCACTCAGAAGGTAATTTTGCCCCCATTTTGCAGATGATGAAAAAGGACCAGAGGAGCTAATTTGCTTAAGCCCACTGAATCAGGTTAAAGAGGGATGGAACTGATATTTTAACCCTGATGTGTCTGATTTCAATATTGACATTGTTTTTTCTTCAAAACATTGACTATGTACAAGACAACATTCTTGTCTTGAAGGTGCTGACAAGGTCGGATTTAGCGAGAGATGTATGTACCAATTTACTCTAATGCAAAGGCAGTCTATAGTGAAACCATAATGTGACAATGGCCTGTTCCTGTTCATTCAGAGGAGAAATCATTAATGGGTAGCAAATCGGGGTACAAATTATTTGCCAAAATTCCTGTTAAGGGCAATGCTATATTTGTTAGGAAAAAAATACAATAATTAAACCACTTGAGATAGTGAGGTTCCTCAACCACGTTCAACTAACAAAAATTATCACTCAATGTCTACGAGTAAGAAGAAAAAAAAGGGCATTTCTTCTAAAGAAGTGAAAAGAAGAGCCACTAAATGTGGAAAGGTAAGTAGAAATAGAGCAATGGTTCTCAACCAGGGGTGACTGTTGCCCACAGAGGCCATTTGGCAATATCTGGAGGCAGTTTAGGCTGTCACAACTGGGTGGAGGGCAGAAAGACGGAAAGGGAGATGCTATTGGCATCTTGTGGGTAGAAGCCAGTGATGCTGCAAAACATCCTACAACACACAGGGCATCCCCGCACAACAAAGAATTATCCATCCCAAAACATCAATAGTGCCTAGATGGAGAATCCCCGAGAGAGCAGAAGCAAAACAAAACACAAAACCAATTGCATAGTAACCAAGAAAGGACTTCAAGGCAAAAACAGAGCATTTTTAAGTTAACCGATTGTGCCGTGTACAGGATAAAACCCTCCATCCTTCCTATCTTTGGTATAATCTGAATCGGTGGTTCTCAACCAGGGTGAGTTTCGCCAATGTCTGGAGATACGGTTGTCACAACTGGAGAGGAGAGACGAGGTGCTACTGGCATCTCCTGATAGAAGTCAGGGGTGCTGCTAAACATCCCACAATGCACAGGACAGCTCCCACAACAAAGAATGACCCAGCTCAAATGTTAGTGGTGCAGTAGTGCCATGGCTGAGAAACCCTTCAAATAGATTAGGCTAAAAATAAATTAAAAATTTTTTTTTTAGAAAATTACATAGAAACCAAGGAACTTCAGAGAGGAAAACAGTAAAAGGATATTTATTTGTAGAGGACTGTGCAATATAAAACCCTCCACCAAATTTTGTCTTTGGTAAACTTTACATCAGTGCTTCTCAATCTGAGATGATTGTACCCGATGGGGACACTTGTTAATGCCCAAAGACATTTTTGGTTGTCACAACTGGGGAAGAGGGGAGAACCCCTAATGGCATCTAGAGGGTAGGGTCAAGGTATGCTGTTACATATCCTACAATGCACAGGACAGCATCCTATAACAATGAATTTTTTGGCTCAGAATGCCAATGGTGTCAAGGTCATGAAACCTTGGTCTGCACCGATCAATAAAGTGTTTGTGTAAGTGAATTGTTCTTCAGAAACTCAAAGAAGTACTGAGTTCTGCACCCAAATTGGAACAGAGTGGAAGCAGGGCACTGAGCATGTGTTGACACAGGAGTCAAAGGATGGGGATTCCGTTGACATCAGAGTGATTCCTATAAAATACTTAGCACGGTGTCTCACATTAGACACTCGGCAAGTATTAGATCTCTTCCACCAGGCCTGTCCCCCCACCCATTCTGCCTGCTACTGCTCAGGCTGTTTTCCTCATTTAGAACATCCTTTTTCCTTCCTCTGTGCCAAGCCAAATCATATTCATCATTCTAGGCCTAGCCAAAGTGACATCTCTTCCCCAAGATCCTATCTGCCCTCCATTTCAAAACATCTGCAGTTCTCTTAATCTACTAATAATGTTGACAGTTGTACTATATTAATTTTCCTTCTGGCAATCTTTGAAAAATTCAAATGAATTAAGAGAAACTGCATTATCAGACATATAAACACATTGCAAACTATAACAGTTAATATGATGCTATCCTGTGTAACTGGGAACTATCCAAGTTTAAATCTTCCTAAGACTATCATATGCAATAAAGGTGGAATTTTAAATCAGTGAATAAGGAAAAGTCTATTCCAAATCAAAACAATGAAATATATATATACACCAGGACAATTGATCAACCAAAAATCTCCTACTAAAAAAAAAATCTCCACTAGGTTTTTAATTTTTATAAAAAAATTAAATAACATGAAGCTCATATAAGAAAATAATTTCCAATGTCAGAAAGGAAAAATAATTTTTAAGCACAATAGCAACCACAGAAAATAAGAGGTTTTACCATATAAAAATGAAAAACTTCTCAATGTTCCAGTACCATCAAAGGCAAAGGAAACACCAGAAAAATAGTTATAAAAATATATAACACAGTTATAGTTACTTATATTTAATATACAGAGATTTTTACAAAGAAAAATAAAATAAAGACAAATCCTAAAATAGAGACGTGGGCAATTTACCAAACAAACAAATGAACAATAAACACGTGAAAAAAGTGCTTGACTTCTTTTCAAAGGAATGAAAATTAAACCAATGACACAAAATTCTCTCCATCAAATTGGTCTGAGATTAGAAAAAAAAAAACACCCTGAAAATACCTAATGCTAGTAAGAATGCATTAGGGTTGCTATGAGTCAGAATCAACTCGATGACGATGGGTTTTTGGATTATTTTAGTTAAAAATGCAGGGAAATAAACACTGACAGGATACAATTTAGTATACTTACATTTTTTGGAGGGATATTTCAGATTATATATGTCATGGATTTAATTGTATCCCCCCAAAATATGTGTCAACTTGATTAGGCCATGATTCCTAGTATTGTGTGATTGTCCTCCATTTTGTGATTGATGTAATTTTTCTATTTGTTGCAAATCCGAATCTCTGCCTGTGATTAATGAGGCAAGATTAGATTATGTTAAAGAGGATTAGGGTGGGATGTAACACTCTTACTTAGGTCACATCCCTGATCCATTATAAAGAAGTTTCTCTGGGTTGTGGCCTGCATCACTTTTCATCTTACAAGAGATAAAAGAAAAGGGAAGCGACCAAGAAAACAGCACCAGGAGCAGAGTGTGTCCTTTGGACCCCAGGGTCCCTGCACCTAAGAAGTTCCTTGACCAGGGGAACACTGATGACAAGGACCTTCCTCCAGAGCTGACAGAGAGAGAAAGCCTTCCCCTGGTGCTGACACCCTGAATTTGGACGTCTAGCCAACTAGACTGTGAGAGAATAAATTTTTCTTTGTTAAAGCCATCCACTTGTGGTATTTCTGTTATGGCAGCAGTAGATGACTGAGACAATGCATAAAATACACTTGACACAGTCATATCACTTCTAGACATTACCCTAAAGAGATAATCAGATATACATATTAAGATTTACATAAAAAGCTACTATAAAAAAAAATTATACTGTTACTTAAATAATTAAATTTTAGAAACAACCTTAAATTCCAATGATAAAATTTTTTTTTTTTAGGATACTAGTTAAATAAATTGCAACATATCCATGAGCTGGAATAGTAAAAATCATGTTCTTAAAGAATATTTAAGGGTATGAGGGAAAGCAGCTTATAAAATGATCTCAAGTTTTTTTTTTTTGAAAAATTATATTGGCCACAATCAACACCCATGGAAGCAGCAGTCAAGAAATCAAAAGACACGTTGCATTGGGCAAACCTGCTGCAAAGGACCTCTTTAAAGTGTTGAAAAGCCAAGATGTCACCTTGAAGACTAAGGTGCGCCTGACCCAAGCCATGGTATTTTCAATTGCATCATTATCCATGTGAAAGCCCCGTGTGAAAGCAGGACAACAAATAAGGAAGACCGAAGCTTTGATGTCTTTGAATTGTGGTGTTGGCAAAGAATACTGAATATACCATGGACTGCCAAAAGAACAAACAAATCTGTCTTGGAAGAAGTACAACCAGAATGCTCATCAGAAGCAAGGATAGCGAGACTGCATCTTACATACTTTGGACATGTTGTCAGGAGGGATCACTCCCTGGAGAAGGACATCATGCTTGGTAAAGCATAAGGTCAGCGGTAAAGAGAAGACCTTCAACCAGGTGGACCGACACAGTGGCTGCCAACAATGGGCTCAAGCATAACAATGATTGTAAGGATGGCGCAGGACTGGGCGGTGTTTTGTTCTGTTGTGCGTAGGGTCTCTATGAGTCGGAACTGACACGACGGCACCTAACAACAACAACAACATACAGTGGGTAGGCAGCACAGCTGACTAGCTTTGTGCTGAAAATTATGAAGTCAATAAAGAAGCAAGACAGAGTGTACAGAAACAGAAAAGAACTGAGAACCACATTATTAGGGAAAGCATATGGGTACCTCATTTTGAACCAAAAAAAGTACCCTGAGCAGGTATTTTTCACACTATGCAATGTTTTCTCCCCATGCTTTAAGTGTCTCTGAAGCTTTCTAACACTATGGAAGCCTGCAATGTTAAAATGAAGGTTTAAAATGACAGAATGAAAATCACTGAGTAATGCAATCAGACTTTTCAAAAGTCTTCTTGAAAGACTAGTCTAAATGGTATGGATAGATACCTATCTGTTCATTCAGGCATTAAGTAAACTATGAACAAAAACAAAGAAAAGTAAGAAATCACATGAAGAAAGACTGAAGTAGAACTTTGTATTCCTGGCTGGGGGAGGGGATAGGGATATTTGAGGAGTATAAGATAAACAAAACAACCTGCCAGAGTAAGAAGTCATAACTTCAGTATTCAATGTATAACCCCTAGGGTCTGAATTTCTGGGAATAAGATGATGAAGGGCCACCTCAGCAATATTTAGGATGGCAGACTGGTAGTTTACCTACCCAGCAGCCACCCCTACCACCTTCCTTTATAGAGGTTAAAAAAGCCAGAAATTCACTTTTCTGGCTTCCCTTGCAGCTAAAGCATGAGCATGTGACCCAGACCTCACCAATGGTACTAAAGAAAAAAGTCTGATTGGCAACTTCAGAGAAAGATCTTCGTCCCTTACAAACAGAAACATGTGAGGGTTAGCTCTCATTCCTGCTTTTGTAGGGAGCTGTATGAAGACATGAGGTTGTAACAGTGTTTTTGAGACAATGAGGAAATAAATCTGAATATAAATACCAACCCGCCAAGCAGGACTGAATGGCAATTTAGAAAGCACCTGGATCCTGGATGGCAGAACTGTGCTGCTGGTTTAAACCCTGTGAGGCAGCTATGGAGGTGTGCAGCTAACATATCCAATCAAGAATGACCTTGCTGATCAGCTACCAGGAATGCAGTTAATGGAGAGCCTCCAGCAGCAAACAATCCAGGGCAGCAGAGGCCAAGCTCTTCCAGGAAGCCCCAGTCAGTAACTAAACACAATGGGGCACTAGGGCCTGGTCACTTCTGCCCGACATGGTCTTCTCTATGGGTCACCTTTGCAGCAGAGCTCTGCTAGGCTGGCTGTGGATTTTCAGAGCTGCACTGCAGTCTGAGACTCTTTCTATCCAATCCTCCTTCCTTTCCCCTCTCATTTCACAGCTGTCTGAAGGCTTTCTCTGCTTACTCCTGATCCTTGTCCTCTTTATCTTTCATAGGTGATAAAAAAGGTGATACCTCCCAATAAATGTCTTCCACTGCTAACTCTGTATTGGATCCAACCAATTCACCCAGGAATCCCTTATCACTGAACTTTTCATTATATGAAATAATGTCTTTATTGTCTAAGCCATTATTAGTCAAGTGTTGTATTACCTGCAGCTCAAAGCTGGAAAATTGGAAAAATAGCCACAAAATATCTTGTGTTGAGGCAGTGAATTTCCACCATTGAGAAGAGGTTCCAATGAGGTGTAATTTACTAGGATGAGAGTTGGCATAATAAATTAAACTTTTCCTCTGGATGTTTATTTAATGAAAAAAAAAATGGGGATGCTAAAAACTCAGGATTCCATAGGGAATTACTGTAATTTTATGAAAACTGGAAGCATATCAAACAAACCCAGCTTTTGAACAGTCAGCAGCAATTAGAGGAAGACGTGAGAAGCCAGCAGAGGAGCAAGCTTGAGTCACGGTCATGAAGAGGCCCAATAGCAAGGTCACCCGAAGCAACAGTTTTAACAGTATTCACACTTGACTGCACCGGGAGTACATCACTGGCTCTGACAGATTTGAAATGTAGCTGGCCAGAGAATTTCTTGCAATCAACTGCATAGAGGGGCACAAGGTGAAAATTCTACCTAATGGAGATCCACAGTCACAAGCAATGGAAATCCTCTCTTGAGGGATGAAAAAAAAAATCCTTTCACACAGAAGAGGAATAAAAAGAGATTAACTGATTGGCCATCTTTGTTTTCCCACCTGAGTTTGAAAATACACTTAAAAAATAAAGCAAGGAATAAGTATTTTCTAAAAGAATATTGAGAAAGTCAGCAAAACATTTCTTTCCCTTCTCCATTCTTCCCACTTCCTGTAACCCAAGCACCCTTCTTTTAATAAAAAATAAATGTAGTTCAGGATCTCTTGGTTTATTGATTGGATAAAAATCTATAATTAAGTGGGAAGATGGGAGAACTGGTCCTCTCTTTATACTGGCTCCTTCATTTTACTTCCCAATCACGAGTAAAGCTATATACATTGCCATTCGAGTTCAAAAAACTACTGCAATCTTTGACAACTCCTCACACAACATGCAAGCAAGAGCCTGTTACTTTCCTACCCCATGTAAATATTACCCTGCAGGTCCCCTCTCTGCCTACAAACCTCTGTTTTCTTCTAGCCCTGCCAACAGGGTAAAACGTCTGCAGTGATGCTTACCCAGCTAAAGTCAAGTCCTTCCAATCTTCCTAAGCTTGTAACACGTGGTGAACTTTCAGGAATAAGTATACCAATGTGTTTTGGGGTCCTAATTAAAATTTCAGTTGGAACCCATTTCTCGAGTTCAGTGAAAATTCCTATGAAGCCTGAGCTAATGGTGTTTAGGCTTGTGTCCCATGACGACTCATATGCTATTTTACATAAATGTTTTAATTTTCTCTGGAATCAATTAATGTAGCCTTGTCACACCTCTTCCCAGGCATTTCTGTTTCTCTTCTGTTTGTAGGCCCATGCCCATCCTACAACACACACACACACACACACACACACACACGTGCACACTTCAGTGCCTTCCCATGAGGCACCATTCTAACTGTTCTAACTTACCTCTGCTCTCTCATGGGTAAGAAACTGTAAGATAATGTTAACTAAAGGATCCTTTAAAAGTTTTCTGCTTCTGGAGAAGAGTCTCCTCCTTAACCACCCTTCTACAACACACACACGTATGCACATACATGCACACACCCATACACTATGTGTGTGTGGGTGTACAGTTTTGCTGAGAACACACGGCTTGCCCAATCACTACCTCCTCCAGGCCTCAGCCTGTCACCTGGAGCTGAGAACATCATGCATAGTATGCACAGTAAGCGGAATTACCGCTCCTGTACATGAGGGACAAACATCTTCCCCTTTTTTTGAAAGATACCAGTTGCTGTCTCCAGATTCAAGCAGCAACATAACATAGTGGTTAAGGGTGTAGTCTCAGGAGTCAGAAAGACCTGAGTGTGAGTCTCAGTTCAGCCACTTGCAATCAGTTATGTGAATTTGGGCAAGTCACATACAGGCCCCAAGTCTTGGTTTCCTGAGCTGTAAAACACAGATGTTCATTTTAATTTGTGCTTCATAAAGATTAAATGATATACCTATGAAACATGAGGAAAAAATGCAAATTAATATTATACTCAATGCCTGGGAAGAGGTGTGACAAGGCTACTTTTATTGATTTCAGAGAAAATTAAAACAGGAGAAGGATGTTAAGGGGAGATGGTAACAATCAGGCCAATTCAATCTAATAGTCATGCCTACAAATTATAAAAGGCGACACATTACAAAAGGATGCTCAGGATGTAGTTTTGTTTTGGGAGGTGTTTCCATGAGGAGGATAGCTACCGGGTCTCTATCTGTAGGATATGTGTGTCTCTGCTTCTCTCAGCATGTCTGCTCCATTCCTCTCCCTCCACAACTGCCTTTTGCTGTTTCTCCATGCACATGGTAGATGATGGAGCTGATTTCACAGCTCCCTGGTTTATATTACATCTGTTCATGCCATCAGTCTAGATTGAGCTAGAGTGCCTCATCTCCAAGTCCGTATCTCCATAAGAGAGGATCTGATTGGTCCAAGTTGGATCAAGTGTTATGGATGGGAAAGCTGGTGGTGGCAGGGCCCTCTAACACAAACAGCAGAGAGGACCCCATTCCTGTACTTGAGGCAAGGTAAATTTCAGAGAAAAGAGACTTAGAAGCTACAGTGTTAAACTGTTTTCCTTATAAACAAACTGCGTATATATTTATCATATTATCCATCCAGTTAGCACTTCTAGTTGTCATGCAGGGACCATCAAAATTCTTTTTAAGCATTTCTCTGAAATATGGGCATCTTCCTACCATCTATGGAATCAATTCATTGGTACAGCCATTATTATTTATTTTATCACATATGTTATCTATTCTTTTCTTTTTGGAAACTTTCATAGGATCATCTGATAAGCAATATCTATTTCTAATAAATATTTTTAATAATAAATATTTTTAATAACCATTTTCCAAGAAGGACAGCACTCATAATATTTATATCAGGAATCCCAAGTCTGTTTGCTGTAAAATTCTGAAGTTGTTCAATTAATAAGCTTTCACATCTAAAGACAACTCATATCACTCATATTTATATGCACCTAAAACACTTCTGGAGCCCTGGTGGTGTAGTGGTTTTACAAGAAACTTTGTTTCATTATCATATTTAGATATTTGCATTTTAGCACTAAAAAATATACATTGAGCTTTACATTTGTGATTTAGATAAGAAAGCTATTCCTTGGTGCTATCTGCTTTTCATATCATCCTAAACCACAAAGAAATTGATTTAGGATAACTCTTGCAAATACAACATAGATTTTTTTCTTAATTTACCACAAATTTAAATCATTATCATATCTCATTCATTTATCATTGATGTGGTATCTCAACATATCAGTTTCCTATGCTGAGATTTAAGTAGTCCATGTAGAAAGTTAAATGAATATTAATCACATTGGCTGCTTCAGAAAATACCTTAGAGTATAAAAAAAAAATATCTTAAGATCATACAAAGTATCACATGAAGGTCAAAGAACTCTGACAAGAAGGAAAATAAACTGTATGGTTAAATGTAGACTAAACTATTGGGACACTGACGCTTCAAAGGTAAAATGTGATGGTTCAGAAGAAATGTTTCATGAATTTTTTCCGAGTATTTTCTTTGCTATCATATAGATGGCTCCAATATTCTGTTGTGATATTCAATCATACTAGGTATCATGGTAGGGCTAGGAGTTAAAGAGTTTATATATACCCTGTTGACTTCAATTCTAAACCCCAGGGGCTCCTAACTCAACTGTAAGTTTGTACAGGGAAAAGAAGAAATGGTCCAGACCACTGGTTTTTCATGCTTAGATGAACAGGCCCAGTGATTTCCATCACTGGAGTCAAGGCCCATTGTTTATTCATGATTATACTCTAAGGCTCTAGTTGAACCCAACTTAGAGTGGATTTTCGACAACGATGTATGAAGTTCAGAGCAAGAGCTCTCCAAATGATGGTGAAGGCATTAGGGTGACAAGAACTTGGGAAACAGAGAAAAAATCTTGTTAAGCTAACCACGCTGAGGGTTGCGGCCTTCCTAGCTCTATGTATCCCTGAAAGTAATACTCTTTGGAATTTTTATTTCCATCCCTTCGAGCAAATCAAATATGTGACTCCAAAAACATTATTTCAAATCAGAACATAACTGCTAATTCATCTTTCATTGATCAAGGCTCCTTTTAAACACTGACACTAAATGCAGCTTTCCCAGAGTTATTGAAAAATCTGACAGATAATTGGTGAGTAAATTGAAATTTTAAGAAAAAAGGATGAGAGATTACCAATGCTTAATAATTTCTTCTCAGGAACCTAGCTATGTAGGTTTTCATGGGAAATCATGGTACTTCCTTAGCCCTTGGCCACCCCAGACCTAAATGAAACACTTGTGCTCCTGAGCAAAACTTAGAAACAAGGACACAGCAACTAGCCAGACTTCACAGGATGGCCAGAAGGCCTCCATCCTGTTGCCTTACTTGGAAGTACCAAAGTGAGGAAATGTGGGTGTGTAGACAAAGCCCCATGTTTAAAGTGATGACAAAACTTTTGAAACATGGAGCCTCTTGCAAGTATATACATACCAATTTAGCACCTGGGAGCACATCTATACCCTGATTCATCTGACTCTGGAGTATGCAAAGAAATTATTCACTATTGTGCCAGCAATCTCACCATTTGACCACCCAGCACTCCTTGTATATCAGATCATGTGGCCTGAGATAGATCAAGGACCTCCCGGGGTACGATCACTAATCAATTAACCACTGTGACACTGGTGTCTGTGTTCCTGATGGTGCTGGTAAGAGAAATCTGTACCTGTGAGGAAGGGCTAGGGGCTCTCTTCTGGAAGTTAGGTAGTGATAAGTTCTCTGGCTTTGAATTCAGACAGATCTGGGCCCAGTACAAGCTCCATCACGATATTTACATTGTTTTCAAACATGAAAGATACATTAAATTAAAAAAATAATAACAGATGTCTACCCCTAAATTTCGAAATGTTACTATTTTGTCATATTTGGTTTATATCTTATTTTGTTAAGAAATTAAAGATGCTCAAGAATGCTAAAATCCTCCTACCATGTCCTATTTTCCTCTCTTGCATCCTGGGGATAATCATTCGCCTAGAGTGGGTATGTAGCCTTTCCATGTATACTTTCTATGTTTACTACTTATACATGTACCCATAAACAATACATAATTTTTCATACTTTAAATGTTACATAAATGGTATCATGGCATACGAATTCCTTTGAAAAACATTTTTATCAGAGTTGATTTATGTAGATCTAGTTCATTCATTTAAAGTGCTGAATAGCATGCCATTCTACGACTATATGACATTTTATCCCTTACTCTATGGATAGACAAATATGCTATTTGCAATTTTTTGCTATTACAAGCAATGCCATAGTGAATATTCTTACACAAGTCTCCTTGTGTGTATGTATGCAAGAGTTTCTCGACTGATATTCAAATAGAATACACTAATATGATCATGTCGGCTGTTTGTAGTTTATGTTCATTCTGACTGGTTGGTGTCCCCGACGTAGAATTTGTTAAATATTTGGAATATCATCTCTTGGACACATACTGTCTTGGATATCTAGTGGTGCTATAACAGAAATATCACAAGTGGAGGGCTTCAACAAACAGAAGTTTATTCTCTCACAGTCTAGTAGGCTACAAGTCCAAATTCAGGGCATCCGCTCCAGGGCAAGGCTTTCTCTATCTGTTGGCTCTGGAGTAAGGTCCTCGTCATCAATCTTCTCCTGGACTAGGAGCTTCTCTGCACCGGGGACCCTGGGTCCAAAGGATATGCTATACTCCTGGTGCTTCTTTCTTGGTGGTATGGGGTTCCTATGTCTCTCTGCTCACTTCTCTCTTTTATGTCTCAAAAGAGACTAGCTTAAGACACAATCTAATCTTGTAGAACTCATCAACATAACTGCCGCTAATCCATCTCATTAACATTATAGTGATAGGATTTACAACACATAGGGAAATCACATCAGGTGACAAAATGGTGGACAATCACACAATACTGGGAATCATGGCCTAGCCAAATTGATACACATATTTTGGGGGGACACAATTGAATCCATGACATGTACCTAGAGATGCAATTGCTCTGTTACAAGTTATGCACACTTTCACCTTTATTAGATATTGCCAAATAGTTCCTCAAAGTGATTAAACCAATTTACACCCCCACTACTTAATATATGCATTCCTATTTCTCCACAATTGGTATTATTAGACTTTCTAATTTTTTCTGATCTGATGAGTATGAAATGCTTATCATTTTAACCTGCAGTTATCTGATCATTAGTCAGGTAAAACATCATGTATTTATCATCCATTCAGAACTCCTATACCGTAATCACCTGTTCACAGCTTTCATTCAATTTTCGGTAGGGCTGTCTGTCTTTTTTTCTAATTGATTTATAGGTGTTCCATTATGTGTATCCTTTGTCAATTTTATGGATTACTAGTATCTTCTTGCGATTCGTGGCTTACCTTTTGCTTTCTTTATGGTAGCTCTTAATCTACAGAATGTCACCACTATTTAGCTCTATGAATTTGGATAAATCATTTAAACTTTCAAGTCTCCACTTACTCATTTTAAAAATGAGGACAATAATGCCTTCTTCACAAGACTGTTGTAAATAAAAAAATAAGATAAAGAATGTATAAGGCTGGGCAGTATGCAATAAATCAACAGTTTTATTTCTGTGGTCCTATTCTCAAACAGAAGGGAAACAAGAGCCTACTTCTATGAAAATTTCTTCCTTCAGTTATCATGTGTCAAAAACGAAATAATGTGTATACTTGAACAGAAGGATGAGTTGACTGGGTCATATAACTCATTCAATAAATATTTACTGAGCCCTTTCTATGAGCCAAGCATAGGAAAAAGTAGGAAGAAAACAGACCAAGCCTTGTATAGTGGGAGAGACGGTGAGAACAAGTCAACTAATTATTATTTACTACAATGTCAGGATGAAGAAATCTAACAGAGTAAAGGGATCACAGAATGACAGAGGAGAACAGAGGCTGCCCAGAGAAGGCCCTTCAGGGAGGTGATTGGATCAGAAACTTAGAAGAATTGAGGAGTGGAGCCACGAATACCCGAGGGAGCACATGAAAAGACCCTGAGACTCTGGTGTCCTTAGCAACCAAAAGGAACAAGAAGGGCAGTTTTAAGGAAGAAAATAGCAAAAGAAAGAGTGGTCGGAAACAGAGAAATAAGGCCAGAGAGGCAGTCAGGGACCAGATTCCAAATTTTATTCCCAGTGTGATAGAAAGACCCTGGAGGGCTTCGAGCAGAGGAGTAACATGTTATAATTTATGTTATTAAAGTACAGAGCACTGGTGGTGCAGTGGTTTAAAGCTCAGCTGTTAACCAAAAAGGTCGGCAGTTGGAATCAACCAGCCACTCCTTGGAAACCCTATAGGGTAGTTCTATTCTGTCCTATAGGGTCGCTATGAGTCAGAATTGACTCGACTGCAATGAGAGCCAACTACAGGATAGAAAAGGCAGCAGGAGTGCAGGAGAGGGAGTAGGGAGACTATAGGAAGCAGTCGTTGCTGCACTGAAGCTTTATAAAGCCAGTCTGGTAATTTTCCCAGGACTCATAAAATAATTAAGGTACTCTGTAAAGCCCTGGTGGCGTAGTGGTTAAGTGCTACGGCTGCTAACCAAGAGGTCGGCAGTTCAAATCCACCAGGCGCTCCTTGGAAACTCTATGGGGCAGTTCTACTCTGTCCTATAGGGTTGCTATGAGTTGGAATCAACTCAACGGCAATGGGTTTGGTTTTTTTTTTTTTGGTACTCAAATAGGAAACCCTGGTGGCGTAGTGGTTAAGTGCTACAGCTGCTAACCAAAGGGTCGGCAGTTTGAATCCGCCAGGCGCTCCTTGGAAACTCTATGGGGCAGTTCTACTCCGTCCTGTAGGATCGCTATGAGTTGGAATCGACTCGACGGTACTGGGTTTGGTTTTTTTGTTTTATATCCATATATTGGAGCCCTGGTGGCCCAGTGGTTAAGAGTTTGGCTGTTAACCAAAAGGTTGGCAGTTTGAATCCACCAGCTGCTTCTTAGAAATCCTATGGGGTAGTTCTACTCTGTTCTATAGGGTCTCTATGAGTTGGAATCGACTCGATGGCACTGGGTTTTTTGGGTACTCAAATGGAAACCTTGGTGGCATAGTGGTTAAGAACTATGGCTGCTAGCCAAAAGGACAGTAGTTCGAATCTACCAGGTGCTCCTTGGAAACCATATGGAGCAGTTTTACTCTGTCCTATAGGGTCGGTATGAGTTGGAATCGACTCGACGGCAACAGGTTTGATTTTGGGTTTTTTGGTACTCAAATATCAAATGCAGCAAATGGTGCTATTTCTATCTATTATTATTGGACAATCCGTGTTAATCCAGAACCTGGCAAAACATAAGAAATGATGGCAAAAGCACACAACAGAACAACAGTGCTGAACTTGGTTACCTCTCATTTGCACCGGCCAGTTGGTGCACTTTTCTCTGACTTAAAGAAATCATGGCCTATTTAGGATGGTTAATATTGTGAACAAAGAAATGTCAAATGGCTCGGGTAAAACCAGTAGTGTCCGGTGATGATTTTTTGAGTATCATTACTCGGTGACATGGAGAGGTCATAGCTAACCTCCCCTTTCAAGAAATGCTGGTTATCTGCTAATGAATTTCCCTGATTCTTTCTCACTCTCTGAGGTGTTCTAATTGATTTTTCTTCCTGTTGTTTAGAATCTAAGGCTATTTAATTAATGAGTTTCTTTTACACAAATAGAAAAACTCAGCATGACCAAAGTCGGAGTGGTCAACAGTTCAGCTCTTCCCTGTCTCCCAGCTATAACACCCTTATTAAATCTGATTTCCCCAGTTTGCCTGTCAACCCACAGTTGCTTGACATTGTGTTCTTCAAAAAGTTCCTGGTTCTTCATTGAAGTCACTGGTTTTGTTTGTTAAGAAATTATTCTTAGAGCAGATCTTTCCAAGCTTTGATGTGAATATGAATCACCCAGAGATCTTGTTAAAATGCAGACATAGATTTATTAGGGCTGGGGCAGGGCTGGGATTGCACATTTCACAGACGATACTAATGCTGGTGATCCGAGGACCACATGTCCTAAAATGAAGGCAACCACAACTTTATATATGTATATATAGATTTATATACATATATATATACCCACATATATACAAATTTCAAATATATTTACAACAGTTACTACTTATGAATAAAGAAGTGTCAAATTGCTCGGGTGAAGTAGTTATCACCATGATTTTTCTCTGAGCTGCATTATTTGGTGACAGGGAGGAGTCAAGCTTAAATTTTCAAGCTGAAAACTTATCTAAGTATGGTATTCATAGTAATAATTTACTGCCTTACATTAATAATCAAAACAATGATTTCCTCTATAAAATAAGATCTTTTTAGGAAAGGAGAAATGTATTATTTGTCTTTGGCGGAATTTCTACAAGGTGAATAGTTCACAATGCTGTTGAAGCCTTGACCCTGCTTCTCAGAGTGTACTAGGACCGGCAGCATCAGAATTACCTGTGAACTTGTTAACGTTCCAAATTCTAGGCCCTACCCCAGACCTAGTCAATCAGAAATAAAGTTAGTAGAGCTTGCTAATCTGTGTTTGAACAAACCCTCTAAGTGATTCTGAATACTGCAAACCGCTCCTCTGTAGGACCAGTTGCTTTATTTTCATTTTTAGACAGAATATATTCATATGATTTTCTTAAATCTCTCAAATTCACTGCATAAAGATTGGTCAAAAAAGGAAAAAAAAAAAAAACAGCCATACAATGCCCGTAAATTCCATCTGCATAGTGCTTTGCACATATAAAAGAATTTATAAATACAAACTTGGCATAAGGGGGAGGATTAGTATAATTTTCCCCACAATTTACAATATGCCTCTCTTCTTACTAATGCAACTATTAGTTATTCATTGCATGAAGAAGGAATCCCAAAATATGACACAGACATTAACATTTTAAATTTTATGTGATTTATAGCAAGCAGCAAGCTCTCAGGAGGCCAGTTTGATATTGCTTTGAGGGCCACTTCTCAATTTCTTATACAAAGAATATCTAGGCATTGTGCTTTTCTCATCTAAAAGTTTATTCCTCCTGGGAAGAACCCATTTGAACCATTCCTTCTATATAATTGACTATTTATATGCAGCTATTACTGGGTACTTTACCCTCTTGAGGGCCACTAACCATGCATGCCTGGGCCTGATTTTGGGATACTTTTATGATGAAATGTCACCAGGAGATGAGAATCTAACTATGGAACAACTCTAGACTAGTTCTCTTAAGCCGTCTACGGAAAAAGAAATATCCTCCAGTGCCACAGATGGCACTTCAGACTTGGGCCCTGCAGCAAAAAAATATTCCTCACAAGTAAGTGGCAAATTCTAATAAATTTCTAAGTGGGAGAGTTCCCCTGAGTTTCCATCACCACATTTAGTGCTGGCAGTGGTCCGGGAAATAGCTAAAAATAGTTTCATGTCATCACTGAGGATTAGAATCTGTAACAATTCAACATCAAATACTCTTCATAAATCATAAATATTCTTGCACTTTATTTTAATCTGGACTTTCTTGGAAAGTTGTATTTCATGTCCTAATCTTGCTCACATTTCACATTCTGTTTTTCAACACTTTTAAGCCAATATATATCTACTTATTAAAAACAAACATTTTCCCAATCTCCTGGGCATTGACTTATTAAATATCCTAACCAACAGTTACCCGTTTGTAACCCTTGTAACATCTTTTGTAAGAACCTAAAAGAATATATTAATGAAGAAATAAGCAAAAGCATTCACAAACTGTTAAAGGGTAATTCTCCAAAAAAAGGTAAAATCATGTGTCTCGTACAAATATAAGATGAACATTTGTCAAAATTTTTATTTATCACATCAGTTAATGAGGAAACCAGTAAGATGCTACAACAGGTACAAGAGAGATTTCAACCTATGTGGTTGAATCAGGAATGCTGAAATGAGTTTACGAATAGATGCAAACCTGACTTTTTCCAAAGGCAGGAGAGGAATCTCCCCTGGATAGAAAAAGCATGTCTATGCAGAAGTATTATTCAAGTGTCATTTGCGTTGTATCACTTAGCTGTAACTGAAGATTTAGAAAATAGCTCAAAGATAATAAAAGGCACAGAGCCCCATAGATTCAGATAACCTGGAAGATATGCTAGACAACACCTTGATTTTCACTGAAGACACCTATTTTAAGATCTTCCATAGTTTTTCTGATAATGATTTCCCAATGAAATATAGGGGAAAAATGCACACACATGAACATACACTTTTCCCAGGAAACTAATAGCTATCTCACAGGATTGCCGTGAAAATCAAGAGAAAACTATGGAATATACTTATCACACAGTAAAGTTCTTAATAAATGCATGTTATTATTGCATTATTCCAAGTGGATCCATTTCAAGACATAGGTAACCTTTAGGGCCCAATTTTCCCATTCTCAAACTTTGTTTTGAGCTTGTCTTTAGGACACCCATCTCTCTTACTATATCAAACCTGTGACCAGGAAAGAATCGGAAATTCTTTCACAATTAGATGCAAATATAGTTAACTTTTCAGTGATAACAGAGAGGGTAGCATTTAAATAGGGGAAAAATCTTTACCCTAAAGAAACAAAGTGCTAATGCTGGAATTTCAAATACTAACTGTAGAGTTGTGAAGGTATTTCCAGGTCAAGAAGCCCTTCCTGAGATCCCGAAAATCACACCTCAGAATACTAGGTCCTCCTACTCCTAGAAGCAAGGCCAGGCCTGTGAGTCCCACATAATATTTGTATACACACACATAAATGCGCACATATATTATGTGTGTGTATGCTGTATACAATGTGTATCTATATATATTATTTATACACATGTGAACATATATTAGCAGGAAATTATACATACAACCTTACCTTGCCTTTTGGTATTTAATGAAAACCAGTGTGCAAAGTTTACCTGATAGAATTCCCAAAGAGAAAACATTTCCTCTAAAGCAGCCACCCTGGTGTGCTTATTTACTGATCCATGGGTAATGCCCCTCTCACAGAGAATGTCTTCCTAGAAAAAGAAATAGGCCTTTAAGAATAAGATAGGCTCTTATCTGTCTGGCATATACTCAGCATGGGCCAGTCTGAAAAGACGCAGATAAATACACTAAATGAATCCGCAAGGCCCTCCCTTCCCCTTCAGGGCTGTGATACTTACTAACTTGGTTTAGTACCCAACTTTGCCAAGAATCAGGCTCCCTCTCTTCCCTGGCTCTAAAGGAAATACCCATCAGCTCATTCATGACTTTGCTCCAGTTACAGAAGATGGGAAAGTGGAATTTTATCTTCTTGACACGTTGTTTTAGCTCTTAGTGAAATAAATGGTTTCTATATTGCATATCATTATTCATATGCTAAAATTGGTTTTTTTCGGAAACATTTGAAAAAGATTTGCCATTTGGATCACCTCTTATCATTTTGATTTTTCTACTGTTAATGTTTAGGGAACTCCATATATTAAAAGAAAAATTATAAACATACAGCATTAAGGCTGCAAGGAAAACAGAGGGAAAAAAAAGGAATATTCCGACCCTCAAAAGTTCAAATCAGAAAAATGGAACACAGTTTTAACACCGAGTAGCATTTCCAGTGCTGAGTACCCATTAAAAAATTAACTGTCCCTAAAACTGGTAAAAATAACTCTTTTCTCACAAAGGTTCAGGATTTTGTCTTTAACTGACCTTACATAGACTTAAATTTTGTCTCCAGCAAACACGGAATAGAATATATTGGTCATTATGTACAGCTCAAGTAGATTCCTCATAAAATTTCAAATCCTGTCTAGGATTACAAACAGAATAGGGTCTTGGGGAATCATCAAAAAGCTCCAGAAACAAGACTGGCAAAGATAGGGAAAGCAGTGCAAAATAAGATCTTTGCAGAAGAAACAGAATTTAAAAACTGAGAAACAATTTAATAAACAACTTCAATTGATAAAAATAGACAATGACCATCTAAGGAATAGTGACTCCATTTGAAACGTGGAACAAGCGAAAATAAACAGTGTTAAACGGCCAAAAAAGGGACCAAGTCAGACATAAAAAGAATTTTCACTCTGAAGTTGTTGTCTGCCGAGTTGATTTTGAATCATAGCAACTCCATGTTGTCAGAGTAGAACTGTCCCATAAAGCTTCCTACGCTGTAATCTTTACAAGAGCAGATCACTAGGTCTTTTCTCCCACCGAGCCACTGGTGGGTTCCAACTGCTGACCTTTTGGTTAGCAGCTGAGCGCTTAACCGTTGTGCCACCAGGGACCCTTCTCTCTGAAGTAAGGATTATAAAACATTAACATACACTGCAGAAGGGTAATGATGAAACTTTTCTATAGATTCATTAATTCACTCATCCATCAAATCTGCCCCACTTTTTTCTCTTCATCTCCTACTTCTCTCCCCATTGCTTACTTTGCTTCTGTCATACTGGCCTCCTCGCTCTGCCTTACACCTCCAGACATATTTCTACTTTAGAGCTCCGTACTTGCTATTCCCTCTGCCTGAAAAGCTATTCCTGCAGGGAGACACTTGGGTTACTCCCTCTCCTTTCTCAGGCTTTTACTCAAAAACCACCCTATCAGTGAAGCCTTCCCTGGCCACCTTACTTAAAATTTTAACTCCCTCCCTAATAGTTCTTATCACACTTCCCTGATTTATTTATTTTCTTTAGCTGGTAATCACTCCCTAACATATTGAGTAGTATCCCATTATAAGAATTTACCAAGGGTCTTTATCCATTCACCTAGTGAAGGACATTTGGACTGTTTCTAGTTTGGGACTATTACAAACAAAGCTGTTATAAACATTCGTGAACAGCCTTTACTGAGTACATAAATTTTCATTTCTCTAGGGTAAATAATTCAGAATGGGATTGCTGGGTCATACGATAAGTCTATATTTACGCCTATTAAGAAACTGCCAAGCTGTTTTCTAGAATGGGGATACCATTTCGCATTCCACCAACAATGAATAAGAGTTCTTTGCATCTTAACCAGAACTTGGTATTGTCAGTATTTTTTACTATAGCCATTCTAATAAGTGTGTAGTGGTATATCACAGTGGTTTTAATTTGCATTTTCCTAATGGATAATGCCCCCATGTGTCTGTCAGTTTGTCATACTGTGGGAGCTTGTGTGTTGCTGTGATGCTAGAAGCTATGCCACCGGTATTCAGATACCAGCAGGGTCACCCATGGAGGACAGGTTTCAGCTGAGCTTCCAGACTAAGACAGACTAGGAAGAAGGACCCGGCAGTCTACTTCTGAAAAGCACTGGCCAGTGAGAAACTTATGAATAGCAGCGGAACATTGTCTGATATAGTGCTGGAAGATGAGCCCCCCAGGTTGGAAGGCGCTCAAAAGAAGATTGGGGAAGAGCTGCCTCCTCAAAGTAGAGTCGACCTTAATGATGTGGATGGAGTAAAGCTTTCGGGACCTTCATTTGCTGATGTGGCACGACTCAAAATGAGAAGAAATAGCTGCAAACATCCATTAATAATCTGAACCTGAAATGTATGAAGTATGAATCTAGGAAAATTGGAAATCATCAAAAATGAAATGGAACACATAAACATCAATATCCTAGGCATTAGTGAGCTGAAATGGACGAGTATTCGCCATTTTGAATCGGACAATCATATAGTCTACTATGCTGGGAATGACAACTTGAAGAGGAATGGTGTTGCATTCATCATCAAAAAGAACGTTTCAAGATCTATCCTAAAGTACAACGCTGTCAGTGATAGGATAATATCCATACACCTACAAGGAAGACCAGCTAATATGACTATTATTCAAATTTACGCACCAACCACTAGAGCCAAAGATGAAGAAATAGGAGATTTTTATCAGCTGCTACAGTCTGAAATTGATCGAACATGCAATCAAGATGCATTGATAATTACTGGCGATTGGAATGCGAAAGTTGGAAATAAAGAAGAAGGATCAGTAGTTGGAAAATACGGCCTTGGTGACAGGAACAATGCTGGAGATCAAATGATAGAATTTTGCAAGACCAATGACTTCTTCATTGCAAATACCTTCTTTCACCAACATAAATGGCGACTATACACATGGACCTCGCCAGATGGAACACAAAGAAATCATATTGACTATATCTGTGGAAAAGATGATGGAAAAGCTCAATATCATCAGTCAGAACAAGGCCAGGGGCCGACTGTGGAACAGACCATCAATTCCTCATATGCAAGTTCAAGCTGAAACTGAAGAAAATCAGAGCAATTCCACGAGAGCCAAAATATGACCTTGAATATATCCCACCTGAATTTAGAGACCATCTCCAGAATAGATTTGACGCATTGAACACTAGTGACCGAAGACCAGACAAGTTGTGGAATGGCATCAAGGACATCATCCATGAAGAAAGCAAGATGTCACTGAAAAGACAGGAAAGAAAGAAAAGACCAAGATGGATGATAGAGGAGACTCTAAAACTTGCTCTTGAGCATCAAGCAGCTAAACCAACAGGAAGAATTCATGAAGTAAAAGAACTGAACAAAAGATTTCAAAGGGCCTCTCGAGAAGACAAAATAAAGTATTACAATGACATGTGCAAAGAGCTGGAGATGGAAAACCAAAAGGGAAGAACACGCTCGGTGTTTCTCAAGCTGAAAGAACTGAAGAAAAAATTCAAGCCTCGAGTTGCAATAGTGGACGATTCCATGGGGAAAATATTAAATGATGCAGGAAGCATCAAAAGAAGATGGAAGAAAAACACAGAGTCATTACACCAAAAAGAATTAATCGATATTCAACCATTTCAGGAGGTGGCATATGATCAGGAACTGATGGTACTGAAGGAAGAAGTCCAAACTGCTCTGAAGGCACTGGTAAAAAACAAGGCTCTAGGAATTGATGGAATATCAATTGAGATGTTTCAACAAACAGATGCAGCGCTGGAGGCGCTCACTCGTCTATGCCAAGAAATATGGAAGACAGCTTCCTGGCCAACTGATTGGAAGAGATCCATATTTATGCCTATTCCCAAGAAAGGTGATCCAACCGAATGTGGAAATTATAGAACAATATCATTAATATCACACACAAGCAAAACTCTGCTGAAGATCATTCAAAAATGGCTGCAGCAGTATAGCAACAGGGAACTTCCGGAAATTCAGGCCGGATTCAGAAGAGGATGTGGAACCAGGGATATCGTTGCTGATGTCAGATGGATCCTGGCTGAAAGCAGAGAATACCAGAAGGATGTTTACCTGTGTTTTATTGATTATGCAAAGGCATTCGACTGTGTGGATCATAACAAACTATGGATAACACTGCAAAGAATGGGAATTCCAGAACACTTAATTGTGCTCCTGAGGAACCTTTACATAGATCAAGAGGCAGTTGTTTGGACAGAACAAGGGGATACTGATTGGTTTAAAGTCAGGAAAGGTGTGCGCCAGGGTTGTAGTCTTTCACCATACCTATTCAATCTGTATGCTGCACAAAGAATCTGAGAAGCTGGACTATATGAAGAAGAACGGGGCATCAGGATTGGAGGAAGACTCATTAACAACCTGCGTTATGCAGATCACACAACCTTGTTTGCTGAAAGTGAAGAGGACTGAAGCACTTACTAATGAAGATCAAAGACCACAGCCTTTAGTATGGATTACACCTCAACATAAAGAAAACAAAAATCTTCACAACTGGACCAATGAGCAACATCATGATAAACGGAGAAAAGATTGAAGTTGTCAAGGATTTCATTTTACTTGGATTTACAATCAACAGCCATGGAAGCAGCAGTCAAGAAATCAAAAGACACATTGCATTGGGCAAATCTGCTGCAAAGGACCTCTTCAAAGTGTTGAAGAGCAAAGATGTCACCCTGAAGACTAAGGTGCACCTGACCCAAGCCATGGTATTTTCAATTGCATCACATGCATGTGAAAGCTGGACAAGGAATAAGGAAGACTGAAGAAGAGTTGATGCCTTTGAATTGTGGTGTTGATGAAGAATATTGAATATACCATGGACTGCCAAAAGAACGAACAAATCTGTCTTAGAAGAAGTACAACCAGAATGCTCCTTAGAAGCAAGGATGGCAAGACTGCATCTTACATACTTTGGACATGTTGTCAGGAGGGATCAGTCCCTGGAGAAGGACATCATGGTTGGCAGAGTACAGGGTCAGCAGAAAAGAGGAAGACCCTCAACGAGGTGGACTGACACAGTGGCTGCAATGAGCTCAAGCATAACAACGATTGTAAGGATGGCACAGGACCGAGCAGTGTTTCGTTCTGTTGTACATAGCGTCGCTATGAGTCGGAACCGACTCAACGGCACCTAAACAACAACAATGGATAATGATTTGAATATCTTTTCACGTGCTTTTTTGTTGTCTTTATATTCTCACTGATTAAGTATCCAAGTTTTGCCCATATTTTGTGTATGACTTTGTTTGCTCAATATTATTTTTAACTCATTTTTAAATAATTATAGACTCACAGAAGTTGCAAAAATAGGACAGAAATCACCCTTCAGTCAAAGATTAGCCAGACCCATAAAACAAAATGAGACTACATGAGCACCAGCCTAGGGGCAGGGACAAGAAGGCAGGAGGACATTGGAAAGCTGGTAATGGGGAACCCAAGGTCAAGAAGGGGAGAATGCTGACATGTCATGTGGTTGGCAACCAATGTCACAAAACGTGTATTGTTTAATGAGAAACTAGTTTGCTCTGTAAACTTTCATCTAAAGTACAATTAAAAAAAAATAGGTTACAGAGTTCCATGAACCTTTTGGCTAGCTTCCCCCATTAGTGACAACTTATAAAACTAGAGTGCAATATCAATGTCCAGGAAATTGATATTGGTACTGTACTATTAACTAAACTGCAGACCTTATTCAGGTTTCATGAGTTTTCACATGCACTCATTTGTGTGTGTGTACAGTTCTAGGCAATTTGATCCCATATATAGATTCATGTAACCATCAATACAATCAAGATACAGGACTGTTTCATCACCATAAGGAAATTCTCTCATGCTACACCTTCCACTTCCTTCTGCCATTCATGGTTTCTGATGACAAATCAGCTATCAACTGAGTCACTGGTCCCTACAAAGTGTTGTGTTGTTTTTCTCTGGTTGCTTTCAAAATTCTTTGTCTTTAGTTTTTGGTAGTTTGATTATGATGTGTCTAGGCATGGATTTCTTTGGGCTTACCCTGTTTTGAGTGTACTGAGCTTCTTGAATTCGTAGGTTTGTTTATATCATAAAATCTGGGAAGCTTCTGGCCGTATACTTTCCTGCACTGAACTTTTCTCCTCTCTTTCTGAAACTCCAATGATACAAATGTTAGACTTTAGTTATTATCCCAGAGGTCCCTGAGAATTTGTTCATATTTTTACTCCTTTTTTTTTTCACTCAAATGTTCAGATTGAATAATTTCTATTGATCTATCTTCAAATTCACTGAACTTTCTTCTGTCCTCCATTCTTCTCTTAAGCCCTTTAATTTATTTTTTACTTTGGTTACTACATATTTCAATTCTAAAATTTCCATTTTGTTCTTCTTTATATTCTATACTTTTCTTACTGAGATTTTCTACCTTTTCATGTGTGTTTACCCTTATTTATTGGGGCATTATCATAATAACGGCTTTAAAGTCTTTGTCAGATAATAACAACAACTGTGTAATTTCCATGTTGATGTCTGTTGATTGTGTTTTCCCATACAAGTAGATTTTCCTGGTTCTTTGGATACTGAGTAATTTTGGATTATATCTGACTCAGTCTTGTTTAAATCATATGGAGAATGTTGATATTATTGTTTTAGGAGGTAATTGACCCAGTTGGGTCCTGGCCAGGCTTCTGTAGGTTGTGATTTTAATTTCAGTTCCATTTTCAAAGCCTTTTCAGTGCTGTTTGAATCAGATCTGTCCCTCATATATACCACCCACTAGCTAGTCTAGGACCTGGGCAGTGGTCTATTCTGTTGTACAGTTCTCATGAGAGTCTATGGTATGCTTCTTAGGGCAGATCCATGCACACACAGCTGTGGGTGACCTGGGAAGTTCATTAAGAACTTTAAAAGGTTGCTTCCCCAAACTCTTCCCTCTCAATGATTTCCCCAGGACTTTCTGGTCTGCTGGGGCTCCTCTTTTCGTTCTCTATTCAGAAACCTGGGGCCTTATTAACTCACTTTGCCACACATTCCCTGCAACCTGTGCCATGTTTGCAGCCAAGTGACAAAAGGACAGAGGAGGAAAAGAAAAAAAAACGGCAAAAGGGGTTTGCTCCAGCCTCTTGGGATGTCAGCTCCTCCCATGACACAGGAAGATTCTACTCTCTAATAGTTTTAGGCCATTAATGGATTTCTATTGATGTCACTGTTACTGCTGTCTCAGCTGATATCATGGTATTTCTTGGGTTGGGACATGAGAGAATGGAGAAGGGAAAAGAAAAGGGGGAAAAAGCATGAGATGACTCAACTCAGGGCATTAGGAGACCCCTTTCATGCGCCCACAGCCATAAGTAGGGGTCTTTTTCTAGAGCTCTCTCTCTCTCCACCCCAATTCTACTTCTGGGCTTCAGGCTGTACTGTCTCTATTCTGGGGATGCTGAAGGGAAAAAAAGTAGTAAACTCACTGCCAGTTCACTGGTATTTTTAATTCTAATTTTCTTCCCCCTTCTGCCTGCTACTATTTACAGTTCAGAACCCTCAAGTAACTGCTCCATACATTCTGTCCCGGTTTTATAGCTGTAAAAATTACAGACATTTTATAGACTTTGGCTCTTTGTTTAGGACATCCTTTTTATGAGTTAAACTGGAAAGCCTGTGAGATCATGGATTCTGTCTTTTCCACTACTATATCCCCAGCCTGCCACATAATATGTGCTTAATATAATTTTGATAAATGACTACCTGATTGACTAAGTTAATAAATGATCAATATTGGATTATTAGTTTTTCAAATCCTAAAGCTATTGGCTTATTCGTAAGTGGTAATTTATAATTCTTCATTTTCCTTAAGCAGACAGATATACTACCTTATTAAGAGTCATATTTAATTCAGGTGTTTTAGTTGTGACTACACAGGAAAATATTTTACATTTTTTATAGATATATTTGACTAAAGCAAACTATAGTTTCATCTGCCCCAACTCCTACCGAGGAAAGTGAGATTTTAAACCACAAAATAATTTGTATTTAAAAGTGTAATAACCATCCACATATCAGCTTAAGAGAAAAAAATAATCCCAGTAGACCTTAAAAAAATTATTCTTAAGATATAAAAATTCCTCTATTCTCTTAGGGACAAATGCTTTTCTTTCCTTGTATATGAGAACATACTGACATCATCACAAAGTTAGAGACAGACCTTGATAGGAATCTGCCTGTCTTCTGAGTTAAACACACATTCCAATTAGTCAGTAACAAGAACTGGGCTCCCCATGTAATCTGTGTGTGACAGCCATTTTAAATGGTGACTTCAGCTTCTTTAGGCTTGAGCTGTTGCAAGGAAGGAGGAGGCATTTGAAGTATTTTTTTAAAATGTTGATCCTGTCAGCAAAGAAATATAATAAATCTATAGACTGTTGCTACAAAGCTCTGAAAAATTCACACAGAAGGTTGTTACAGTAATTCCTAAAGGACAGTACCTTTCCTTTATGAAGTTCTTCTCAACTGTACAGAGGGGAAAAAGAGGGAGAGAATGGGGAATGCACACTTTACCGCAAAAGGCAATACTTATAACATGGTTTATGGTTGGTCAGTAAGGGTTAGCCCTTTATTTTTTTCCCCTCATTTCAAATCAGAAATCTTACAAGAGAAACTGTAAAAGCAACTTAAAAATAACAAGGATTATCTAATCTCAATGGATAAATGGGGTGTGGGGGGTAGGATGGGGCCACCAGTACTATAATTTCAGGCTGCTCCAGAGGGTTATACTATTACGTTCTCTGTCTAAGATAATATAATTGGATCATTATGTGTGAACAGAGACTACAGAGATTAATAAAAAATACTGCCTTGTTCATATGATACCTTTTTCTCATTAAATTTCAAAGGCTGTTATTTCCACAGTTTCACTATTCTGAGTGGCCTTAGCAGGTTGATCGTCGGCTTTCTGCTAGGTCAAGCTCTATGTCCACGCTCCCTGGCACTGAACTCTAGGTGCCTTTCTCTGGCTTCAACTCTGAGCCGCTCTTACCTGGAAACTGTTTTAAACTCACAGTGTCCAGGAAGGTACTATTTTCCAGAAAAACAGGAGATTTAACTGTATATTGACTGTGATGCTTGTAATGACTTTCCTGAAAGATGAGGGCAAAAGTAATCAATAGCAAATTAAGATACAGAATAAAGAAGAACGTTATGGCACTTTGCATGTGTGAAAAAGGCCACATATTTGATGGTTCACACACTTGACCAAAAATCATAACATATGGGTTCTAGTGCAAAGTCTGCTATTGACTATGTGATTCCAAGCATGTCATTTACTTTCCCCAGACCAATTTTTTCTTCTTGAAATGAAAAGTAACCACACCAATCTTTCGTTTTTGATGAGGGAATTCACCACTTCATGAACAATAGTGGCAATTTCAGGAATAAAATGATTTTTCAGCTCCTCATCTTCTGTTTTGCTTTTTATTATATAAAGTTCACAAATAATCCAATGTTACAAAAATGATTAAATTGCAGAGTGACAGTTCCTAATTGCCCCCAAAGGATTCATTATATATATGATGTATATTTAAATATATATTTCCATTTATTTTGTTTATATAAAAATGTAGTCTTTTTGCATAAATACAAATATATATTTAAGTAGCTAAATCTGTGAATAATTTTAAAAAATTGGTTTGAAACATATCAGATAAGTGTTTTCAGATCAAGATGCTCCAGAAATGTACACACTGGAAACAAGGCATTTCCAATGTGCACAGGGCTCTGGTCACTTCACAGCCTTGGCTATTAGAGCTCACTGCTTTATTGCATTCTTTGCTAGGTTCTGTACACCGATGGTTGGGGCATCCCCATGTATAAGGTGGAAAAGCAGAAAACTGGATACATATGATACCCCTAACACATACGTACCTCGTTTCCGAGCCCATCCTCTCCTGATTAGGCCCTTCCTTGTCCCTGTTCCACTACTGCAATCTAGAGCTTGAGTTTCCAATGTTGCTGTTTTTCCTGAGGATCTATTCTCAGGGTCTGTTTTGTTATCTTGGATTGTCATACATTTTTTTTGGTCCAAAACGGAGATTACTAACATTCATTCTCATTAAATCCTCTCTTATCTAATTTCCACGTTTATCATACAGTCCTGAGCAAAAAAGGGTTAAGGGAAGTTTAGGATGTTGTAATACTGGGAACCAAGGGTTCCTGGAGAGCCTGGATATATATGAGAGTATATTTGTTTAGGGAACTAAAAGTAGTAACTTTTATAATATTTCTTGTTACAAATAATAAATTAGTAATATTTTAAAAATAGTTTCTAATAAAGAAAATAAAAAAGTACAAATAATTAAGAAGTGAAATAAAAGCCACCTATTAGCCCACCATCTGGAGATAAAACTTTGCTGTGTATAATTCCAGACTTTGTTTATGCCTACATAACATTTCAATGAACTAAGAATAATAAAGTAAAAAAAAATTTTTTTTATAATAAGTACAGTTAATAACCTTCTTTCTTCACCAAAAAATGAGAACCTTTCTATGTAATAGGAGCCCTGGTGGTTAAGAACTTGGCTGTTAACCAAAAGGTCAGCAGTTCCAATATTGGAAACCCTATGGGGCAGTTCTACTCTGTCCTATAGGGTTGCTGTGAATTGGAATCAACTCGATGGCAACAGGCTTGGTTTTTTGTACTTTTGGTTCCATGTTATAAATATTCATCTACAATCCTATTAACAATACTTGACTGCAATTCTATTGAATGGCTATATCATAATTATTGAACTGATTTTCTACAAAAGGAGATTTGGGCTGTTTTGAAGTTTTCAGTATTCCAACCTTTTTAGCACTTTTCCAACTATGTCATTACACTGAATTTCAAGAAGCAGAATGTATCAAGGCTATGTACATTTTCAAGGCTTTATGGCAATGCTTCTTAGAAATAAGCCAATTATATAAAATGAAGTACATGTTATTTTTAGAGTAATGGCTTTATTTTTAATTAAAACTGATATATTCTGCTATCATCTTAAGAATCAAGCAATACTAAAAAAAGCAATTAACCCAAAATGTCATCAATCAGATATATAGTGTTATCACTTCGTGAGCATCTCCCTGTACATATACACAGATACAAAGATAAATAAATAATAAGTAGATAACAGATTGGTTGATAAGTAGATATAGATAAACAGCCAAAAATTACTTCAACAATTGTTGTTGTTAGGTGCCATGGAGCTGGTCTGGACTCACAGCAACTCTATATATAACAGAACAAAACACTGCCCCATTCTGCACAGTGAGGTTGTGTCATCTGCATATCACAGGTTGTTAAAGAGTCTTTCACCAGTCCTGATGCCACATTCTTCTTCATATAGCTCAACTTCTTAAAAAAATTTTTTTAATACAGATTGAGTAAGTATGGTAAAAGGATACAACCCTGATGCACACCTTTCCTGGCTTTAAAATCACGCAGCACCCCCTCATTCTGCTCAAACAACTGTCTCTTAGTCTATGTACAGGTTCCACATGAGCACAATTGTTTTGGAATTTCCATTCTTCACAATGTTATCCACAATTTTTTACAATCCACACAGTCAAATGCCTTTGCACAGTCAATAAAACACAGGTAAACATCTTTCTGGTATTCTCTGCTTTCAGTCAGGATCCATCTGACATCAGCAACAATATCCCCAGTTCCACGTCCTCTTCTGAATTTGGCTTGAATTTCTGGCAGTTCCCTGTAAATGTACTGCTGCAACCATTTTTGAATGATCTTCAGCAAAATTTTACCAACATGTGATAGGAATAATATCGTTTGATAATTTCCACATTTTGTTGAAATACCTTCTTTGGAATGGGCACAAATTTGGATCTCTTCCAGTCGGTTGGCCAGGAAGCTGTCTTCCAAATCTTGTGACATAGGCTAGTGAGCACTTCCAGTGCTGCATTTGTTTGTTGAAACATCTCAATTGGTATTCCATCAATTCCTGGAGTCTTGTTTTTCGTCAACGCCTCCAGTGCAGCTTGGACTTCTTCCTTCAGTACCATTGGTTCTTGATCACACGTTACCTCCTGAAATACTTGAACGTTGACCAATTCTTTTTGGTACAGTGACTCTGTGTATTCCTTCCAGCTTTTTTTGATGCTTCCTGCCATAGAATTCTTCAAAATTGCAACTCGAGGTTTGAATTTTTCTTCAGTTCTTTCAGCTTGAGAAATGCTAAGTGTGTTCCTCCCTTTTGGTTTTCTAACTGCAGGTCTTTGCATATGTCATTATAATACTTGATCTTCTCAAGCCACCCTTTGAAATCTTCTGTTCAACTCTTACTTCATCATTTCTTCTATTCATTTTAGCTGCTCAGTGTTCAAGATCAAGTTTCACAGTCTCTTCTGACATCCATTTTGGTCTTTTCTTTCTTTCCTGTCTTTTCAGTGATCTCTTGTTTTCTTCATGTATGATGTCCTTGATGTCATTCCACAACTCATCTGGTCTTCGTTCATTAGTGTTCAATGCGTCAAATCTGTTCTTGAGATGGTCTCCAAATTCAGGTGGGATATACTCAAGGTCAGACTTTGGCTCTTGTGGACTTGTTCTAATTTTCTTCAGCTTCAACCTGAACTTGCATATGAACAACTGATGGTCTCTTCCGCAGTTGGCTCCAGCCTTGTTGTGACTGATGATATTGAGCTTTTCCATTGTCTCTTTCCACAGATGTTATCAATTTGATTTCTGTGTTTTCCATCTAGTGAGGTCCACATGTATAGTCTCCACTCATGTTGTTGAAAAAAGGTATATGCGATGAATAAGTCATTGGTCTTACAAAATTCTATCATGTGATAGACTCACATATATACAAACTCCTTTTAAAAATATTAAATATCAACTAAGATATAACTGAAAAAAAAGTGAAAACTAAAGGAAATGCTGAATGTTAGATAAGTGTTCTTTTACTACAAAGTATTTGTTTCTACAAGAACCATATAAAGCAGTGGTTCTCAAAAAGTTGTTATTTTGCCCCCAGGGTGCACTTGGTAGTATCCAAAGACATTTTTTTGTCATCACAACTGGGTGGGAGGGGGATGCTACTGGGTAGAGACCAGGAATACTGCTAAACATCCTACAATGCCACAGGATAGCACCCCCCCAACACACACACCAAAGACTTATGCAGCCCAAAATATCAACAGTGCTAAAATTGAGAGGATTAAGGAAAAATATTTTTAGAAAATATTTAAAGGTTGGGGTCATTATTTTTTTAAAGTTCCTGCTTTGATTTTAAACATGGTCAGACAATATGGAAAGTAACGTGGTTATCCCACTTAAACTTCTGCCCCACTGCCCTTTAACATCTGTTTGCAGCCATAATCCCTCAGGTGTTTAGTTCTTGGATATTATTGCTCAGAGTTTTTTGTTTTGGTTTTAAGAATTTCCAAAGTTCTTCCCTGTCTGAGAGTGTCTGTTGTGGTCTTTTTGTTTGAATGATAACTTGGCTGTGTGTAATATTCTTAGGTCCCACTTTCTTTCCCAGTGAAGTCTGGAGAAAGCTCACCATCACCATATGGCAGTAAATGTTACTATGAGTTCAAGATTTTGAGATCGCCCTAATTTTTTGTCTTTGTGGATCAATTAATTTTTCTGCCTGAATATTTGATGAATTGTGATTCCTTAAGAATTGTTTCTTTGTCCATAAGTACAGTGAGTTAACCATTATAGATATCTCAGTGTCATTAATTCCAAATATTTTTCCTGCTATGAGGTATGTTCTCCAAAGGTTTAGTTTTTTTTCTTTATTTCTGAGAAATTTTCCTCTATTCTGGCTCTAAATATGTTTTCTGCTGCAGATTCTGTACTGAAATTTTATTTTCAACTGTGTCATTCACATGTACTTATAAGCTATTAATGTGCTATCTTAGTTCTCAATTTGTTTTTTTACTCTTCAATATCCTTTTTCATCTTCTTATCCTTGCGGTTCTGATTTTACTGGATTCATATTCTTTGTAAATTCTTCTACAGCATGAACCACTCTTGGAACTTTCTTCTGTATCTTAGGTTGGGTTTTCTTCAAGATTGGGTTCTTCTGATTTTGCTTACAATTTTCACTCCTTTCCTTTTTTTTTTTTTGCTTCTAGTTTCTGTTTCTGTTCTACTATATTATCACAGCTGCTACTCTTCATCTGTCTCATACATTAACATATTTCACACTTTTTATTTTCAGATATATTTTTTGAATGAATACCATTCCTATCTTATTTGAGATTATTTTTCCTGTTCCTCTGAGCTTTAGTTTGAGTGCTTTCAATCTCGGCCCAAGTTTATGAGAATGAGGGTAGAGACAAAACTTGGTTTGGACTGTGTGAAACACTTGGGAAATTTGAACTCCACTCTCTCTTATGAAATCTTTTATACCCAGTTTGTTCTCTTAAGCAGTTCTCTGAACTGCACTGTTCCTTGGAAAGCAACAAGCATTCCAGTCTTTCGGCGCCTGAATGTACATAAAGAGCATATACTCACAAAGATGTTTTTCTCACTTTTCCCCAGTGTTGCTTATTTAGATCCCCTGACTATGTTTCCTCCCAAACTGAGCAGTATGAAGAGGGATTCTCAGGATTTTACTGAATCCTCTTATTGTCCAAGTATTACTTTTTGCTGCACTAGGATACCTAGAATATTTTTACTTTATTCCTTTTCCTGTGGACTTAATTATCCAAAGTTAACCAAAATTGGTGAGCTCATCCAGCCTTCATCAAGATTTCAGGCTCTAGATGTATTTGACTTTTAGAAAGGAAGTACTTGTGCAGTCTTTTGAGTTTTGTATGCTACATCTTTTTTAAAATTTCCACATAAGACTATAATTTATACGGGGAGGGATATGACTAGATGGCAGTGGTATAATGGAAAATGTTTAACAACTAACTTTCTTTGGGCGAGGTGAAGGGAAACCCTGATTTATTTATTTTGCAGTAGTGTAAATACTCTCACTATGGCCAATTTCAAGCGTCAATGTGATGTCACTGAACATGGGGTTGGAAACAGATGTGTCACAATTAGCTCTCATAAGGCGGTGGCAGCCAACTCCAACACACCACTGATAAAACCAAAACCAAACCAGTTGCTGTCAAGTCAATTGTGACTCACAGTGACCCCAAGTGTTGCAGAGTAGAACTACACTTCATAGGGTTTTCAGGGTTGTGATCTTTCAGAGGCAGATCACCAGGCCTTTCTTCTGAGGTGTTCCTGGGTAGGTCTGAAACACCAATCCTTTGGTTAGTAGCTGCACACTTAATCATTTGTGCCACCCAGGGATTCCACACAACTGATAACTTAAACATCGCAAGAACTTCAAGAATAGTTTAAGCATATGCATGATTACCCCTGCCCTGCCAACACTGCCATGCAATTCTTTCCTTCTGGGAAGGAGCCAACATTGTTGAAAACAGAAGTAAAGAAAAAGAAACCCTTTCCTGTCCCCAAGTGACTTTGGGAAAATTCCTTCTATCCAAAGCCTGCAAACATGTAAAACCCAAACAATGGCAGTTTTGCCCTTTAGAATTCCTTTTATACAAAGTACTTCAGGTACTCGTATATACGGCATTATCGAAACATAAATTCTTATTATAACTTTTAACTTCTGAAATTACAGTTATTAATGCAGATTATACAAATACCTTTTATGGGTTAAGGCAAACCCACATACAATTAAAACTAAACCACTGTAAGAATAAATAACATTTACTACTCCAAGGTTATTTCATGCGCTGTTCAATGACAACTGCAGCTGTGCCACTATTTAAAGTGTTGCTGTGAAATTAATATAATGTATTATGACAAAATGCTATGTGCAGCTCTTAGAGATGAAGAAATCTGAGTGGGTGGGAGGGAAAAAGAGAAAGCAACAGCAGTGAGATCATAGAACTGTCTAAAAGAGAACCTTAGCTACTTTGATTTATCTGTATAGAATCTGTAAGCTTGTCTCAACTGGACACTTCTCCAAGTTCAATGTAATTTTACTCTCCATGTAATTTTATTCTCCAATCAGAACTTAACTATCATATGCTTCAGTCCTTCAGATTCCTGGGCTCTCCTCTTCAAGTTTCCAACTGTTTAACTGATAAATGTATCAACCTTGAGGGGATTATGTCTAATAGCAAAAACTGACTACGCTTTCTGAGAATAAGAGGATTTCTTTGGAGGATTTCCGGAAAGAGAGCACCTTCACTTGACCTTTAAATGGCATAGCTCATATAGAAAATGAAAATAGTTGCACAATACTTGGGATAAATGGTCAAGGAATCTAGCTACTCCGGATGACCAGCAGAGCTTCCATTCACTCTAGGCCAGGCCCAGCCATGCTGAATGCAGAGAAGATGAGTATTTCAACAGAACTAAATCTCATTTATTGCATACCAGTGTCCCATGTTACACTGGTTGGGAAACTGACTTAACCTAAAAGAAAAGATCTTGGTACAATTTGGGTTCCCCAGGAATCACCCTCCGAGAAGAATTTTAATAAGCAGAATGTTTATTAAAAAGTATCCTTGGGAACAACACTTACGGAAGGGAGGGAAAGGAAGCAGAAGTGTGCAGAGGGAGATGTTGAGTCACAATGCAGGCTCAAGGACAGCCTTAGCCAAACCCACTTGGAGCTCTGGAGCTAAAATGTTCCCACAAAGTGGTCCTGAGTTGGGTCAGGATAACCATGCCTTTTTCTGTATTTCCACATCAATCAGTCAGTGGATGTGAGCCACCTCAGGAAGTGGTGTGACCTTGAACAAGACAGCATTGTATTACTGCAAAAAAAAAAAAAAAAAAAACCAGTGCCGTCGAGTCAATTCCAATTCGTGACCCAGTAATCCCTAAAGGGGCTCGAAACTGAAGACTGTTTGCTGGCAGCCTTTCTAGCAGCTGAGGAAATGAATCTTCCAGTAAAGAGGGATCTGGGAAGTGCATCATAGTGTCTACTACGGATCTCCAAACTAGATTTCTTAGACACCGATCTGCCTCAACACCATTTGCTTTTGCAACACACTCCTATTTACAGCATCTCTCACTAAATACAATGGGTAGGGGGACAAGGAAAGAGATACTTTTATGACTCCAAAGGCACAGCTGCCTCTCATTCTAACATGTGAAATCTATAAAGGTCCATTCCCAAAGGAGGGGTTCATTCAACTGTACATTAATCTCTTTAAAAGCATAGTGCATTAGGCACTCATTTTTATTTGGCCTTACCACTACCCCCAGTTTAAACACAGATGTCTAGCTTACCTGCCTTATTCAAAGCTGGGGTTGAATTTCATCAATGCACTATATTTTAAGGAGTATTAAGTTATCACCTGAAACACCTACCATGAAGGGTCTGTCTTTTCTTTCTGGTATGACTCTAAAATGCCAGTACCACCTGACTGGTACTATGTTTACGGCCACTTATCATTTATATTCAGTGATCTTTAGCCGATTGCTTTTTAGGGTTGGGAGACCACAGCCAAGGCACCATATGAAGTTACTAGACAAAAGGAAGAAGCCACTAGAGTTAGGAAGCAGAGTGGGCCAAAGAAAGACTGTTGCAAAGACTTCTACTTTCCAAATTTTGCTCACATTTGGCCTGTCTTGTATTGTTTTCTTTGTAGTCCTGGGAGTAATGCCATAAGATATTTTCACCCAATACTTGGTGAGAAAATAGACAGTGTGTTCACTAATTCTTAAAATAACGAGGAAACATCATCAAGAACAAAATCTCAACTTAATATGACCTTGGAACAATACAAACACAGTTGAAAATACATGGTATAGTTCAATGCTAACATAATTGAGTTTTAAAGAAGGTCAAATTGATAGAAAAAAGTCAGTTATGAAAATATCCACATATTTGTATATGCCATTACCCTTACCTAAACCACTTCCCTTGCTTCTCCATCTCTAAAGCATGCCTACCCTTTGAGTCTAAGCTTAAATCCTACTTCATCCATGGAGTCTTCCCCAAATACTCCAATCCCTTTACCAACACAACTGCTTAATGTTCAGTGTCTCTATAAAATATTTGACCTTCATCACTGTTTTTTGTTGTAGTGCTACTGAGCACCCACTATGTGCCAAGCACAGCATTATAAAATTCACATATTTTATCAGATTGAATCCTTGTATGAGCCCTATTAGCCAGCTCTGACTATCCCGATTTGACATTATAAGAGAACAGAGGCTCAGAGAGGTGAATTGGTTCTGCAGGTTAAATGCGAGAAGCAGACATTAAACCAAACTCAGATATATTACAATATCTATGTTCTTTCTACTATGCTGCCTATATTGCATGTGTTTCTCATTTCCCTTGGGTAGACCGTACACTTCTTAGGAGAAGAAACTATGTATAATACCCCTTTCTTGCACTGTTTTGTACTCACCCGCCATTATCTTGAATAACAGAGAGCACATACATCATGTGTATGTTTGAGAGAAACAAAGAAAAAGAAGATATTAGATAGGAAAGTCAGTAAGTGGACTCCTACAAGTATTCTAGATTACTCCTGAAGAAGTAAAAACTTACCAAAAGGATATAGCTCCTAAAAATATTAAGAACAATTTTTGTACCAGTCTTTCCCTGTTTCCATGTTCAGGTGCCAATCTGTGACTTAGTTAAGACCTTGACTTTCTCACCCAGTAATACGGAAGCAAGCAATTGGGAAATTTGATTAAGAGTCGGGGTTACCCATGGCATGAAGAAGCTTAATACAGATACATGTCTGGTTGCCTTTTATTAAAATAAATTGAAATGATTTATCTCCAATGATAACAATACAAATGGAAACACTTGGCAGTTCCCTTGAATATCTAATGAAGGATTACCCTCACACTCACATTTATATCCTGTAGTGTGCACGGCACTGAGAGAAGGCCAGGAAAGTGACAACTCCTTAATTAGTTAGCACTTGGTGACAAATTGGGGAAACTTCCTCTGGAATCTATGCAGATGGAAGAGATGGTAGATTGGTTTAAACGTCACTCTCTTTATTATATGTTTCACAAGGCGTACGCTTTTATTTCATTGTTAAATATTTACAAACTCGAGGAAATAAGATTCACTAAATAACATGGTAAAAACCAAATGAAAGGTTTTGCTTCATTTAGTACCTGAATCAACAGTACTTTACCTATCAAGGCAGACCTGAAACCTCTTTTTACCAACTTTTCTGTGATATGAGAAAAATAATTAGAACCAACTACCTAACTTTATTCATCAGTGCCCCTCATAGGCAAGCTGTATAAAAAAAGCTATTTTTAAGTAGTTTTCCTCAAAAAGTTACCCTGTAAGCAGTTGTACTCTCCCTCTAGAATTATGACTCAAATTATTTATTGAATTATATCAAAATGCCATACAGAATTTAGTAATGATAGCTGTATGCAATAATTACATGCTACACTGCCTCCATTGGAAACCATGGTAACCGATCAGTTGCAGTTTCAGCCTGCCACCATAGCTGAGAGTGTCACAGAGGAGAAATAACTTACTATACCCATAATCGCATACATTCAACCTGGAGAGAACCACAAAAGGGCTATTGATTTATAATTAAGCTAATAAGTTATTCTAATTATAGCCACATTTCCCCCTGAGATTTGTGCATGCAATTATGATAGGGGGTAAAGGCAGGGAGGGAAGAAAAGGAGGGGAGGAGAATGGGAGGGAAGGAGATGGAGGCATAATAATTAACATACACTTTTTTTTGGAAAAGTGATTTTACTTCTTTTTATAGGAAAAGCTATAAAGATAAGGAATAATTCTTCAAAAACTCATAACATGAGGGTCAACCATGGCCTTGGTTTTCAGCTTTTCTCCAAAACAAGACTTGGAGGACATCCTCTCCAGTCTCTTATTGTGAATTCCTCTCTGAATCTTCCCTGATGAGTCATTTAGCCTCCACTGGAACACATTATGTAACAGAGGGATTACTACCCATTTCATGATTGGACCTTGTCATTGGTAGGAAGGTCCTCCAAACCCCATGGATCAAAATCTGCCTCTGGGCATCTGACCGTTTTATCCCGATACTACCCCATTTGGAACAACCCTAGTCCATGCCAGACTCTCTCCTTCCTCCGAATCTTTGGATTTACTCTTCTGCTTGTCTGGAATGCTTTTTCAGTAGCTCTTCAAATGACTGGCTTCATCTTGTCAACTCAGCTCAAATGTCATCTCAGAGAAGCCTTCCCTGACCACCTGCTCTCTCAAACTAAACTAGCTTCCTCCAAGCCTCTCTATCACCTGCACATCACTTACTATTTTCTGAAATTAATATTGGCACATGATTATTTACATGTACTTTACTTATCTTCTCCCCACTGGGCTGTTAGCTCCTTAAGAATAGCTATCTTGTATTTCTTATTCACCACAGTAATCTTAGTGCCTAGCTCCTTTCCCAATCCCATATATAGTCCTTCTCCCCTAAACAAATATCAGGTAGAATATATTTTTGCCCTTGGTCTTGTCCTACTCAACATTTAAATGGTATGCATTTTTCAATGATAAGTATACAGCAGGTGCTCAATAAATAGTTGATAATAAGAAGAAATGAATGATTGACATTTTAATAGTACTTTTTCTTCATGCCATCCCTCCAAATGTTTGAAGAAAATTGTCCTACCTCATTCAAGTCTCCTCTTAAAGCTATTCATTCATGATTTCTTCAATTCTTCTTCTTAGGATCTGTTTTTGACATCTCTCATTATTTGGTTATGTCTCCCTGACCTGCCAATTTATCAATATTCCAACTTACAATCTAGCATACACAACTCAGTAGGAGCTTTCAGGTGTGATCTGACCTATGCAGACATGGTCACTGACAGATGTGATCAAAACATCAATATCCAGACAAAGCATTTCAATGTATTTTATGAGCCTCACGTAGTCTTGATACCTAAACAAACTGGACAAAGGTAGCGCACACAAAAAAGAAATCAACAGTTTAGGTCTGTCTCAGACACAGAACCCTTGTTTCAAACAACAGCTTAGACGAAATGTCAAAATAGAAAATCCAAGTGCTGTGGCACACAGAATAATGATCCACAAACATGTCTAGGTTTTAATCCCTGGAAACTGTAAATGTTAGCTTCTTATATGGCCAAAGGGACTCTGCAGATGTGATAAAATTAAGGATCTTAAGATGGGGAGATCATCCTGGATTATCCAGTGGGCTCAATATAATCACAAGTGTCCTTATAAGAAGGAGGCAGAGGGAGACTTGATGACAGAAGAGAAGGCACCATGAGGACAGAAGCAGAGACTAGGGTGATGCAGCTATGAGCCTGGGGATGCTAGCAGCCACTAGAAACTGGAATAGACAAAGAATGGATTCTTCCTTGTTTTAAGTCAAAAAAACCAAACAACAATAAAAACAACCCCACTATTCTGGTTAAGCCGCCAGTCAGCCAGTCAGTGTCCCAAAACTATGTTACCACCTTGTATTTACAATGGTGTGATACAGCACAATGCTTTCCAAATTTTACTGTGCAGATACATCACCAGAATTTATAAAGCAAATTTTGATTCAGTAGGTCTAGGGTGAGGTCTGAGATTCTACATTTCTAACAAGCTGCTGGTCTGTAAGCCACATTTTGAGTAACAAGTCTATACTGGACATGCTGAACCTGGAATTAAGAAAGCAAAATTTGAACTGCAGCTTGTCCTAATTATCTAGTGCTGTTGTAACAGAAATACCACAAGTGGGTGGCTTTAATGAACAGACATTTATTTTCTCACAGTTTATGAGGCTAGAAGTCCGAATTCAGGGCACCAGCTCTAGGGGAAGGCTTTCTCTCTCTGTCAGCTCTGGGAGAAGGTCCTTGTCTCTCTTCAGCTTCTATTCCTAGGTTCTTTGGCAATCCTGTGGCATGTATCTTCCCCTCCATTTGTGCTTGCTTGCTTAATCTGCTCTTTTATATCTCAAAAGAGATTGATTTTAGACAAACTCTACACTAATACTGCCTCATTAACATAATAGAGAAGACCCATTCCCAAATGGGATTATTACTACAGGTAGGGGTTAGGATTTACAACCCATATTTATGGGGGACACAATTTAAACCATAACACAGCTCTACCATTTAATAGCAGCATACATGTGGATAAATACACTGGCTTTATTATCTATAAAAGAGGAATAAATATAACTCTCTTTGTGGGTTGCTTTAAGAGGCAAATAAGATAACAAATGTAGTTGGCACGTAGTAGGGATATAACAAATATTTACTCAGTGAATGACCTTCTACCAATGAAAGTTGGAGGCTCATATTGAATGTACAGTCAGCAAAAACCTGACATCTTTTTCATAGAAATGGCTACAAAGCCAAATTTTCTCTCATCCAGCATTTGTACAGTTGATTTTTTTTAACCTAAATACAGGACGTAACATTTATAACTATTAAATTTCATCTTGTTAGCTTTGGCCAGAGTTCCAGCCTGTCAAGATGATTTTCAATTCAGATTCAGTTACTCAGTGTATTAGATATTGCTCCAAACTTTATGTCATCTACAAATTTGATAAGTATGCCTTCTATGTCATTATACATATCGTTAAAACGTTGAGGAGGACAAGACCAAGGGCAGAGATATTCTACATTTTATTTGTTTTGAGGGAAGGACTATACATGGGGTGGGGGAAGGAGCTGGAATTGTTTGGCAAACTGTAAATCCATATAACTGAATATCATCCAGTCCACATTTCTCCATTTTTTCCCTACATAGTTTCCATAAAATATTTTTGTGAAATATGAATTAAATTAAAACACATTACATCTATGGAATTTTCTCATCTTCCCATCAAACTAAAACTAATAATAAGAAAGAAAGAAACTATTTTGGCATGACTTATTTTATTCTTGGTGAACTTATGCTCTCTTTTAGTGATCACTGTTTTCTTTTCTAAGTGCTCAATCATACTTTTTTAACTATCTATTCCATAATTTCAACAAGCAAGAATCAGTGCTATAGTCATTGGCAGCATATGTATTCTTTGACTGAAGACTGTTCGACACATTTTTTTCAAAATTCTTAAAAAGGTTTTCTGTTTTTATCACATGCAAACACCTTTATGTTTATAAATTTATTTGAGTTGCCCTGCTTTGCTATCAAAACAAAGCAGACTCAATCATCACACAAATGTATGTGCACACATCCACCCCAGGCTATACAAGGTTCCCTTGGTTCTCAACTGATCTCACTATTCCTTCAGAGCCCACTTTTTAACAACCTACATGGCAAGCATAAATGCTGTAGGTGACACTGGCCTCTCCTGAAATGCAGCGATGGAAATCATGGGAGACTGAAGTCATCTCTGCTTGCAGGCACTTGTGAGGTACATGCTCAAAATATGATTTATACCAACCTCAAGAGAGAACTGGGAACCTGACAGCGAGGCTCATGTGGATGAGTGTGTTTATATGAGACAGTTGAGTCAGTTTCTTTTGACGGCCAATAGGGAAACTCAAATAAATTAAGATTCTAATTATTTTCATTTAGTCATTTAATAGAAACAACATGATTGTGTATAAATACGAATAGGGAAGGTGTAGTTTTACAATGTAGACTCTGAGAGGAATGGCGACTTGTCCAAGGCCACACAACTATTAAGATGTGGAGACTAGATATCACCACACCTTATGAGACTTCAAAAATCATGTGGACACAAGGCACAAGCACTGGCAATTTTGAAGCACAGAACTGCAGAGGTACATGGGAGTTTACGGTAATGCAGAAAAGCATAAGAAGAATGGTGCTTTATTCTTTTCAAAAATCCTTACACTAATGTTTATGATGTCCCTTTCCTCCTCAGAATCTCAAAGTTGTTCCGGGTGCTAAACATTCCCTCCAGCCTGTAAAGGCCAGAGTTCCTAAGAAGTTTGGAAAGGGTCAAGAAAATGAGTTTACGATACATAAAGAAAATCTACTCAGCACATAAAATCAAGTGGGAAAAAGAAACTGTCAACACACAAAAAAAGACAGCAAAATGACAGCACTAAATTCATACCTATCCATAATTACCCTGAATGTAAATGGACTAAACGCACCAATAAAGAGATAGAGAGTGGCAGAATGGATTGAAAAACAAGATCTGTCTATATGCTGCCTATAAGAGACATATTTTAGACTTAGAGACACAAACTAAAACTCAAAGGATGGAAAAAAATAAAAGGCAAACAACAATCAAAAAAGAACAGGGATGGCAATATTAATTTCTGACAAAATAGACTTGAAAGTTAAATCCATCAGAAAGGATAAGGAAGGACACTATATAATGATTAAAGGGACAATACACCAAGAAGATATAACCATATTAAATATTTACGCACCCAATGACAGGGCTGCAAGATACATAAAACAAACTCTATCAGCATTGAAAAGTGAGATGGACAGCTCAACAATACTAGTAGGAGACTTCAACACACCACTTTTGGTGAAGGACAGGACACCCAGAAAGAAGCTCAATAAAGACATGGAAGATCTAAATGCCACAATCAACCAACTTGACCTCATAGACATACACAGAACACTCCACCCAAGAGCAACCAACTATACTTTCTTTTCTAGTGCACATGGAACATTCTCTAGAATAGACCACAGATTAGGTCATAAAGCAAGTCTTAGCAGAATCCAAAACACTGAAATATTACAAAGCGTCTTCTCTGACCATAAGGCCATAAAAGTGGAAATCAATAACAGGAAAAGCAGGGAAAAGAAATCAAACACTTGAAAACTGAACAGTACCCTGCTCAAAAAAGACCGGATTATAGAAGACATTAAGGATGGAATAAAAAAAATTCAGAGAATCCAATGAGAATGAAAACACTTCTGATCAGAATCTTTGGGGCACAGCAAAAACGGTGCTCAGAGGCCATTTTATATCAATAAATGTACACATCCAAAAAGAAGAATGGGCCAAAATCAAAGAATTTTCCCTACAACTTGAACAAATAGAGAGCAACAAAAGAAGCCCACAGGCACCGGAAGAAAACAAATAATAAAAATTAGAGCTGAACTAACTGAAATAGAAAACAGAAAAACAATTGAAAGAATTAACAAGACCAAAAGCTGGTTTTTTGAAAAAATCAAGAAAATTGATAAACCACTAGCCAAACTGAAAAAAGAAAAACAGGAGAGGAAGCAAATAACCCGAATAAGAAATGAGATCGGCGATATTACAACAGACCCAACTGAAATTGAAAGAATCGTATCAGATTCCTATGACAAACTGTACTCAAACAAATTTGAAAACCTAGAAGAAATGGATAAATTCCTAGAAACACACTACCTACCTAAACTAACACAAACAGAGGAAGAACAATTAAATAGACCCATAACAAAAGAAGAGATTGAAAAGGTAATCAAAAAACTCCCAACAAAAAAAAAGCCCTGGTCTGGACTGCTTCACTGCAGAGTTCTCCCAAACTCTCAGAGAAGAGTTAACACCACTACTACTAAAGGTATTTCAGAGCATAGAAAAGGACGGAATACTACTAAACTCATTCTATGAAGCCACCATATCCCTGATACCAAAATCAGGTAAAGACACCACAAGAAAATTATAGACTTATATCCCTCATGAATGTAGATGCAAAAATCCTCAACAAATTCTAGCCAATAGAATTCAACAGCATATCAAAAAAATAATCCACCATGACCAAGTGGGATTCATACCAGGTATGCAGGGATGGTTCAACATTAGAAAAACAATTAATGTAATCCATCACATAAATAAAGCAAAAGACAAGAATCATATGATTTTATCAATTGATGCAGAAAAGGCATTTGACAAAGTTCAACACTCATTCGTGATAAAAAACTCTCAGCAAAATAGGAATTGAAGGAAAATTCCTCAACATAATAAAGGGCATTTATACAAAGCCAACAGCCAACATCACCCTAAATGGAGAGAGCCTGTAAACATTCCCATTGAGATCGGGAACCAGACTAGGATGCCCTTTATCGCCACTCTTATTCAACATTGTGCTGGAAGTCCTAGCCAGAGCAATTAGGCTAGATAAAGAAATAAAGGCCATCCAGATTGGCAAGGAAGCTTCTCTATTTGCAGATGACATGATCTTCTACACAGAAAACCCTAAGGAATCCTCCAGAAAACTACTGAAACTAATAGAAGAGTTCAGCAGAGTATCGGGATACAAGATAAACATACAAAAATCAGTTGGATTCCTCTACACCAACAAAAAGAAAATCGAAGAGGAAATCACCAAACCATTGCCATTTACAGTAGTCCCCAAGAAGATAAAATACTTAGGAATAAATCTTACCAAAGATGTAAAAGACTTATACAAAGAAAACTACAGTACACTTCTGCAAGAAACCAAAAGAGACTTACATAAGTGGAAGAACATACTTTGCTCATGGACAGGAAGACTTAACGTTATAAAAATGTCTATTCTACCAAAACCGATCTATACATTTAATGCAATTCCTATCCATAGCCCAACAATATTCTTTAATGAGATGGAGAAACAAATCACCAACTTCATATGGAAGGGAAAGAGGCCCCGGATAAATAAGGCATTACTGAAAAAGAAGAACAAAGTGGGAGGCCTTACTTTACCTGATTTTAGAACCTATTATACCGCCACAGTAGTCAAAACAGCCTGGTACTGGTACAGCAACAGATACATGGACCAATGGAACAGAATTGAGAATCCAGACATAAATCCATCCACATATCAGCAGTTCGTATTTGACAAAGGCCCCAAAACAGTTAAATGGGGAAAAGACAGTCTTTTTAACAAATGGTGCTAGCATAACTGGATATCCATCTGCAAAAAAAATGAAACAAGACCCATAACCTCACTCTATGCACAAAAACTAACTCAAAATGGATCAAAGACCGAAACATAAAATCTAAAATGATAAAGATCATGGAAGAAAAAATAGAGACAATATTAGGAGCCCTAATATATGGCATAAACTATGCAAAACATTATAAAGAATGTAGAAGGAAAACTAGATAACTGGGAGCTCCTAAAATTTAAACACCTATGCTCATCCAAAGACTTCACCAAAAGAGTAAAAAGACTACCTACAGACTGGGAAAAAGTTTTTAGCTATGACATTTCTGATCAGTGCCTGATCTCTAAAAGCTACATGATACTGCAAAAACTCAACTACAAAAAGACAAATAACCCAATTAAAAAATGGGCAAAAGATATGAATAGACACTTCACTAAAGAAGACATTCAGGTAGCTAACAGATAAATGAGGAAATGTTCACGATCACTAGCCATCAGAGAAATGCAGATCAAAACTACAATGAGATTTCATCTCACTCCAACAAGGCTGGCATTAATCCAAAAAACACAAAACAATAAATGTTGCAGAGGCTATGGAGAGATTGGAACACTTCTACACTGCTGGTGGGAATGTCAAACGGTACAACCACTTTGGAAATCGATTTGGCGCTTCCTTAAAAAGCTAGAAATAGAACTACCATACGATCCAGCAATCCCACTCCTCGAAATATATCCTAGAGAAATAAGAGGCTTTACACGAACAGATATATGCACACCCCTGTTTATTGCAGCACTGTTCACAACAGCAAAAAGATGGAAGAAAACAAGGTGCCCATCAATGGATGAATGGATAAATAAATTATGGTATATTCACACAATGGAATACTATGCATCGATAAAGAACAGTGAGGAATCTGTGAACCATTTCATAACCTGGAGGAACCTGGAAGGCATTATGCTGAGTGAAATTAGTCAGTTGCAGAAGGACGAATATTGTATAAGACCACTATTATAAGAATTTGAGAAATAGTTTAAACTGAGAAGAAAACATTATTTTGTGGTTATGAGAGGGGGGAGGGAGGGAGAGGGGCATTCACTAATTAGATAGTAGATAAGAACTACTTTAGGTGAAGGGAAAGACAGCACACAATACAGGGGAGGTCAGCACAACTGGACTAAACCAAAAGCAAAGAAATTTCCTGAATAAACTGAATGCTTCGAAGGCCAGCGTATCAGGGCCAGGGGTCTGGGGATCATGGTTTCAGGGGACATCTAAGTCAATTGGCATAATAAAATCTATTAAGAAAACATTCCGCATCCCACTTTGAAGAGTGGCGTCTGGGGTCTTAAATGCTAGCAAGCAGCTATCTAAGATGCATCAGTTGGTCTCAACCCACCTGGAGCAAAGGAGAATGAGGAACACCAAGGACACAAGGCGATTACAAGCCCAAGAGACAGAAAGGGCCACATGAATCAGCGACTACATCATCCTGAGATCAGAAGAACTAGATGGTGCCCGGCTACAACCAATGACTGCCCTGACAGGGAACACAACAGAGAACCCCTGAGGGAGCAGGAGAGCTGTGCGATGCAGACCCCAAATTCTCATAAGACTAGACTTAGTGCTCTGACTGAGACTGGAAGGATCCCGGTGGTCATGGCCCGCAGACCTTCTGTTGCCCCAGGACAGGAACCATTCCCGAAGTGAACTCTTCAGACATGGATTGGACTGGACAATGAGCTGGAGAGGGATGCTGGTGAGGAGTGAGCTTCTTGGATCAGGTGGACATTTGAGACTATGTTGGCATCTCCTGCCTGGAGGGGAGATGAGAGGGTAGAGGGGGTTAGAAGCTGGCGAAATGGACATGAAAAGAGAGAGTGGTGGGAGAGAGCGGGCTGTCTCATTAGGGGGAGAGTAATTGGGAGTGTGTAGCAAGGTGCATATGGGTTTTTGTGTGAGAGACTGACTTGATTTGTAAACTTTCACTTAAAGCACAATAAAAATTATAAAATAAAAAAAGAAAGAAAGAAAATGAGCTTAGATGCCACACAGACAGCATCCATATAGCCAGGAGAAATTCTCATCACATAATAGGACTCTTTCATGAAAAAAACCCAGATACAGGTTTTGCCACTGCCATCCACTTGACACCCATGATGCTAGCACTGGCCACTGGTACCTCTCCACACATACCTCAGAAAAACCAAACACTTCCACCACCATGTCTATCAGAAGAGCTGTTGGGCCATGCCATATGGTGCTCACTTCTGCTTTCCCAATTTCCAGTTGCATCTATCCCCTTCGCAGAAGCTAGATCACACGAGGAAAACTAGCTGCAAGAGAATCTGGGTAATGTAGTTTTAACATTTCCATCTTTGGGGCACTGGCAGGCAGCTAGAAGCAGATTGAGCAAGCGAGTCTGTTGTATGACACATGGCAGGGGACAACTTTCTAATTTCTCATTATCTTTTTTACAAAATTTGATTCATATCTCATGTAAACTCGTAGGATTGCTCCTGAGTGAATTCCTGAAGGAAACAGTTGATCAAAATCAGTGTCATCTCAAGGTGTTTGTTCTCTGCCAATATTGGTACAGAGAAACGAGTGCTCAGTGTATACATCATCAGTCTTGTATTTTTCCTACAGCTTGTTTCAACAGCAATTAAGAGTTTGAGGTTTTTTGGTGGTGTTTTTCATGTTTATAAAAATGCTAGTGGTGTTGAAAGGACAGATGAATAGGCTCTCTAAGTGTGACAGGGAAGGCAAAGACAGAACTTTCATTTCCATAAAGCATCGCACAAGCTCTCCTTTATTGCCAGCACAATCTGCTGCTGGCTTTAAAAACAATAACTGCATCTTTTCATTTCCCTCTCTAAAAAAAATATTTGCCCCTGTTCTCAAGGAGACAAATTTTCATCTTTTCCCTATGCTTTCAAGAATTTATTAATCTCAGAAGTCGATTATTAGAAGAAAAAGGATATCACTAAAAGAAAACATGAAGTATAGATCTGGGAGATAAATGAGCAGAGGGAAATTCAAGGGTATTATAAAGTTATTGCTGGTTCCTTCTCCAGTGTGAAAACTAAAGGTTTACAATTCCTAAATTAAGGCCTTGAGGTAACATTAAAACACTGAATTTTTATCTGTACAGCTGAAGAAGGCTTGTGTGGTTGAATCTTAAAATTAACACTAAAAAGGACATTTGTGCTTTAGGGATCTCACTTGCCTCTACTTGGGCCCTGAGATATCTTGATGATTGGCACCAGCCTAAAATCTACTTCTAAAAATGAAATAGATGGGATTTTAGGGCCAAAATGTATTGTGTATGCGGTTGCCCACGTGGTCCCAGAATTAGTGATGTCTCCAAGTAGAGAACATCTGCTTGCCTTTTGAAGATGTACAGACATGACCATCCCTTGTAGAGGAATTATTTTGCCAACACCCTGCCCATTGCTTGGAACCAACCACAAAATGACTGCCTTTCCTTTTTCACCTAGGATAACGCCAACAGAGGAAAAGGAAGACAACAAAGAAAGAAGAGAGGTAAAATCTCAGGACAGAGGAAGGCTGAGAGAGACACTCTGTTTTGAGGTGTCCACTGATTAAGGTCACTTAATCCGTCAAAGTCTGGTTTTCAGATCTGCTCATGACTCATCACCCATTGTTTATACTCTTGCTTGACCCTGGACCCTGCTCAGAATGCTTAGTCTAGCAAGGGAGAAACAAACAAACAAATAACTGTATTGTATATGTTCAATGCCTAAAGACATACCTTTAAAACACTGTAATAGTTCTGAGGAGAGGTTACTATACATGCTTAGATATACATCGTTTTTTCTCAAATTGCTGGCCCGTTATATCAAAAAACAAAAAACCAAAGCCACTGCCATCAAGCCAATTCCGGCTCCTAGTGACCCTATAGGACAGAGAAGAGCTGCTTCATAGGGTTTCCAAGGCTGTAAATCTTTACAGAAGCAGACTGCTACATCTTTCTCCCACAGAGCCACTGGTAGGGTCGAACAGCCAACCTTTTGGTTAGCAGCCGAGCACTTTAACCACTGCCACCACCGGGAATCGCTCCATTATATTTGAATCATTATAAATTCTGTCATAGTACAGGGGGCTCTGTCAATTAATTTAATTTGCATAACAAACTACTATTCCAGAAAGATACATTAGCCTAAACCAGTGTGTCTCCAATCTTAGGGTCCATCAGAATCATCTGGAGGACTTGTTAAAAACCCAGAATGTTACATTCTGCCCCCCCCCCAAAGTTTCTAATTCAGTGAGGCTGGGATCGGGCCAAGGAGCCCTGGTGGCCAGCAATGGGTATCGGAGGTAGGGCCCAAGAGTTTGCAAGTCTAACAAATTCCCAGGTTATGCTGATGCTGCCAGCCAGAGGACCTCGTTTGGAGAACCACTGCCCGACTGACGATTGTTTTAGATCAATGGCTCTGAACTCTGGCAGTGTATTAGAATCATTTGGCATGATTTCAAAAACTACAATTCTGGGGCTCTATCCCAGATCTGTTAAATTAGAATACTTAAACCCCCACCCCAACCCCCATGCTCTGCTTGTAGTTTTTAAGGCTCTTTGGGTGATTCTAGGGTTCAGGCAGGGCTAAAAACACCTGTTTTAGATAAATATGAATTATTTTCACCTAAGATAACCAGTTTTTTAATGAGGCAAATAACCTTAACCTAGATTCAGTAATTAATCCTGGAGCATGTGACCTTACAGTTGCAACTGTCATGATGTTACACGGTTAATTTGTGGAAATCACTAAGCTATGCCTAAAGGAAAGAATAAAAAATAAATAAATAAAACATTGTTCTAATCACACAGGAATGGATTTTTGCACTTGGGTTAAAGCTTTAGTAACAGCATCAAAACTGGTGAACACTGTAGGTGGAAGTAAAAATGGTATCTTCTGGAAAAACATGTTAGAGGGCAAAAAGGAGTGACTTTAGTGACCACGAAGACATAGGTGAAGAATTTGAATAAAACTGTTTTCCAAAATGTGAGAATAGAACAAAGCAATATTTCTAAAATAGTTGATGTTTTATATAATGTGACTTTAATTATGTATGCGTAACTCTATTAATACATTTGCTATTATAAATATGTATTTGACCAGTCTGCATCTCTACAGTTTATATATTCGAGTTGAACTTTTTTTTTGTTCTCTTCACTCATTAATTGGGATATTACCTCACACTCACGCATATACAGAATTTTGGCTGAGGGAACCAGGGATGTCTTTCTGGGAGAGATGGCATTTAAGCTGGCCCTTCACACACTGGCTAGGTATTCATCAGGTAATTCAAGGGTAGAGAGGCTTTTCAAGCAGAGGAAACCACATGAGTGAGGCATGGTGGTAAGAAAGCAAAAGCGAATAGTGAGTATGCCTATTGAGTATGGCATACTCACTATTGAGTAATACAACTAATACATTGCTAAATTATGGAGGCTTGAACATCACGATAAGAAAATTTCACTTTTATTCAGTTATTTTCTAAAAATGACTCTTACAAGCATCATATCTCTGATTGGAAACCTACTTATTGCTTCTTATCCCTCTTCAGCCTTCACTTCTCTTCAGAGAGATCCTGAAACTTTTAAAGATAATTTCAAATGGTGACTCAACATGTGTGTTGCTGGTCCTCGTCTGAAATTACAAAACTCTATGGTCATAAGTCCCCATGGGCAGTTAAGAGGTTATAAGGAAGAAAATTACTTGTCACATCAACTTAGTATTTCAGTTATCTATTTCTATGTAAGAAACATCCCCAAATTGAGTGACTTAAAAATAATTTATTACCTTCCGTAACTCAGTGGATTGACCAGGTGTATCTCCTACTTCCTGAGGTGTTGGCCAGGACACAAGGAGATCTGGAAGGTTCAAAATGGCAGCATGCACATGGCTGGCTGCCAGCTGGTTGCTGATCCAGAGCTTACAGCTTGGGGCTTTAGTTCTCCTCAATTTAGGACTTCTCACATAGCTACTTGGGCATATTCATAACATGGCAGATGAGTTCCAAGATGGATCACTCCAAAAGGTGAATAAGGAAGCTGCAGATCTCTTAAGGTTCATCCTTGGATGTTACACAGTATCACTTGAGCTATATTCCATTCCAAACAGGTCACAGGGACAGGCCAGATTCAAGGGGAAGGAAAACAGACTCACTTTTTGATGGTAGAGTAACAAGATTACATTGAAAAAGAGTATGAAAGATAGGAGGTATACTTGCGGTCATCTTTGAAAACAGTCTTTCACACTTAGACATACAAGTATGTGTACTAACCCACAGACAGGAATTTCAAGGATCAGCAGTATATGTGATGAAAAACTTGTACAGAACAATAAAAACTACAACGTTTATAAATTTTCTTAAGGAGTAGTGACTACAAAGAATAATGAGGAGTCCAAGAAAATAGCACGGATGAATCTGGAGGACATTATGGTGAGTGAAATAAGCCAATCACAAAAAGACAAACATTGTATGGTCCCACTATTATAAAAAGTCAAGAATAGATATATACACAAAAAGCAAAGTTCTTTGATGGTTACCAGGGGTGGAAGCAAGAGGGAGGGAGAATCACTTTCTAGATAGTAGACAAGGCAATTTCAAACATGTGTGAAATCAGCACAACTTGACTAAGGTCAATACATTAAAAAGTACACGAGAAAAAGGGGCAATTTCAGTAAATGCTGTAACATACACAAATTTCCAACAACAGTAAAAATAACGAAAAAGGAGGCAGAGCCAAGATGGCGGACTAGGCAGACGCTACCTCGGATCCCTCTTACAACAAAGACACAGAAAAACAAGCGAATCGATCACATACATAACAATCTACGAACCCTGAACAACAAACACAGATTTAGAGACGGAGAACGAACTAATACGGGGAAGCAGCGATTGTTTCCAGAGCCTGGAGCCAGCGTACCAGTCAGGTACGGCACAAGCACAGGAGCTGCTCCACCCCCCTGAACTAACCCCGGGAGGGGGACCAGCCGGTTCCGCGGGCGGCGTGGGACGCAGCCGGTAGGAGAAGTCCCCGGGAGGCAGTGACTGGTCTTGGAGCAGGAAGAGCAGCGTCCCAGCTGGAGAACCGTCCCGCCGGGATTTGGACTGGACACAGGTACGGCATAAACATGGAGAGCTGCTCCACCCCCCTGAACTAACCCCGGGAAGGGGCCCAGCCGGGTCGCACGGGCGGCGTGGGACGCAGCCGGTAGGAGAAGTCCCCGGGAGGCAGAGACTGGTATTGGAGCGGGGAAAACAGCGTCCCAGCCAGGACACTCGGTCACGGCACAAGCACGGAGAGCTGCTCCACCCATCTGAACTAACCCCGGGAGGAGGCCCAACTGGTTCGCGGAGGCAGCACGGCCACGCGGCTGGAGGGACGAGAAGTCCCCGGGAGGCAACGACTAATTTTGGAGTCGAGAGTGCACCGTCCCAGTAGGTGAGCCTTGACGCTGGGCGTAGGGCTGGAAGCAGAGGATCTGACCGTGACTCCAGCGGGCCAGACCCCCCGGGGGCAATCTCCACACAGCCAGTACACATAGGCGACGTGCCCGCGGGAATCTCAGATATAATAGTCATTCCAAGCAAGACAAGCAACTCTGGCTATATTCTGAGGTGCTACTCTCCTATCTCTCTGTTCCCTCCCCCACCCTCCCCAGGCGGCTTCATCAACATCCGAATAGCCTGAGCCAGAGGGAGAACTCTGATAGGGATCTGACTGCATTTTTTTTTTAGCGGATTTTCTGGAAAAACTAGTTTCCCAGTGATGCCTCGGAGACAACAATCCATATCAAACCACTTAAAGAAGCAGACCATGACAGCTTCTCCAACCCCCCAAACAAAAGAATCAAAATCTTTCCCAAATGAAGATTCAATCCTGGAATTATCAGATACAGAATATAAAAAACTAATTTACAGAATGCTTAAAGATATCACAAATGAAATTAGGATAACTGCAGAAAAAGCCAAGGAACACACCGATAAAACTGTTGAAGAACTCAAAAAAATTATTCAAGAACATAGTGGAAAAATTAATAAGTTGCAAGAATCCATAGAGAGACAACATGTAGAAATCCAAAGGATTAACAATAAAATTACAGAATTAGACAACGCAATAGGAAGTCAGAGGAGCAGACTCGAGCAATTAGAATGCAGACTGGGACTTTAAACCAGGGAATCAACACCAACATAGCTGAAAAAAAATCAGATAAAAGAATTAAAAAAAAATGAAGAAACCCTAAGAATTATGTGGGACTCTATCAAGAAGGATAACCTGCGGGTGATTGGAGTCCCAGAACAGGGAGGGGAGACAGAAAACACAGAGAAAATAGTTGAAGAACTCCTGACAGAAAACTTCCCTGACATCATGAAAGACGAAAGGATATCTATCCAAGATGCTCATCGAACCCCATTTAAGATTGATCCAAAAAGAAAAACACCAAGACATATTGTCATCAAACTCACCAAAACCAAAGATAAACAGAAAATTTTAAAAGCAGCCAGGGAGAAAAGAAAGGTTTCCTTCAAGGGAGAATCAATAAGAATAAGTTCAGACTACTCAGCAGAAACCACGCAGGCAAGAAGGGAATGGGACGACATATACAGAACACTGAAGGAGAAAAACTGCCAGCCAAGGATCATATATCCAGCAAAACTCTCTCTGAAATATGAAGGCGAAATTAAGATACTTACAGACAAACACAAGTTTAGAGAATTTACAAAAACCAAACCAAAGCTACAAGAAATACTAAAGGATATTGTTTGATCAGAGAACCAATAATATCAGATATCAGCACAACACAAGGTCACAAAACAGAACGTCCTGATATCAACTCAAATAGGGAAATCACAAAAACAAACAAATTAGGATTAATTTAAAAAAAAATACACATAACAGGGAATCATGGAAGTCAATAGGTAAAAGATCACAATAATCAAAAAGAGGGACTAAAGACAGGAGGCATTGAACTGCCATATAGAGAGTGATACAAGGCGATATAGAAGGATACAAGTTAGGTTTTTACTTAGAAAAATAGGGGTAAATAATAAGGTAACCACAAAAAGGTATAACAACTCTATAACTCAAGATAAAAGCCAAGAAAAACGTAACGACTCAACTAACATAAAGTCAAACACTATGAAAACGAGGATCTCACAATTTACTAAGAAAAACGCCTCAGCACAAAAAAGTATGTGGAAAAATGAAAGTGTCAACAACACACATAAAAAGGCATCAAAATGACAGCACTTAAAACTTATTTATCTATAATTACCCTGAATGTAAATGGACTAAATGCCCCAATAAAGAGACAGAGAGTCACAGACTGGACAAAGAAACACGATCCATCTATATGCTGCCTACAAGAGACACACCTGAGACTTAGAGACACAAACAAACTAAGACTCAAAGGATGGAAAAAAGTATATCAAGCAAACAATAAGCAAAAAAGAAGAGGAGTAGCAATATTAATTTCTGACAAAATAGACTTTAGACTTAAATCCACCACAAAGGATAAAGAAGGACACTATATAATGATAAAAGGGACAATTGATCAGGAAGACATAACCATATTAAATATATATGCACCCAGTGACAGGGCTGCAAGACACATAAATCAAATTTTAACAGAACTGAAAAGTGAGATAGACACCTCCACAATTATAGTAGGAGACTTCAACACACCACTTTCGGAGAAGGACAGGACATCCAGTAACAAGCTCAATAGAGACACGGAAGATCTAATTACAACAATCAACCAACTTGACCTCATTGACTTATACATAACTCTCCACCCAACTGCTGCAAGGTATACTTTTTTTCTAGCGCACATGGAACATTCTCTAGAATAGACCACATATTAGGTCATAAAACAAACCTTTGCAGAGTCCAAAACATCGAAATATTACAAAGCATCTTCTCAGACCACAAGGCCATAAAACTAGAGATCAATAACAGAAAAACTAGGGAAAAGAAATCAAATACTTGGAAAATGAACAATACCCTCCTGAAAAAAGACTGGGTTATAGAAGACATCAAGGAGGGAATAAGGAAATTCATAGAAAGCAACGAGAATGAAAATACTTCCTATCAAAACCTCTGGGACACAGCAAAAGCAGTGCTCAGAGGCCAATTTATATCGATAAATGCACACATACAAAAAGAAGAAAGAGCCAAAATCAGAGAACTGTCCCTACAACTTGAACAAATAGAAAGTGAGCAACAAAAGAATCCATCAGGCTCCAGAAGAAAACAAAAAATAAAAATTAGAGCTCAACTAAATGAATTAGAGAACAGAAAAACAATTGAAAGAATTAACAAAGCCAAAAGCTGGTTCTTTGAAAAAATTAACAAAATTGATAAACCATTGGCTAGACTGACTAAAGAAATACAGGAAAGGAAACAAATAACCCGAATAAGAAACGAGAAGCACCACATCACAACAGAACCAAATGAAATTAAAAGAATCATTTCAGATTATTATGAAAAATTGTACTCTAACAAATTTGAAAACCTAGGAGAAATGGATGAATTCCTGGAAAAACACTACCTACCTAAACTAACACATTCAGAAGTAGAACAACTAAATAGACCCATAACAAAAAAAGAGATTGAAACGGTAATCAAAAAACTCCCAACAAAAAAAAGCCCTGGCCCGGATGGCTTCACAGCAGAGTTCTACCAAACTTTCAGAGAAGAGTTAACACCACTACTTCTGAAGGTATTCCAAAGCATAGAAAATGACGGAATACTACCCAACTCATTCTATGAAGCCACCATCTCCCTGATACCAAAACCAGGTAAAGACATTACAAAAAAAGAAAACTATAGACCTATATCCCTCATGAACATTGATGCAAAAATCCTCAACAAAATTCTAGCCAATAGAATCCAACAACACATCAAAAAAATAATTCACCCTGATCAAGTGGGATTTATACCAGGTATGCAAGGCTGGTTTAATATCAGAAAAACCATTAATGTAATCCATCACATAAATAAAACAAAAGACAAAAACCACATGATCTTATCAATTGATGCAGAAAAGGCATTTGACAAAGTCCAACACCCATTTATGATAAAAACTCTTACCAAAATAGGAATTGAAGGAAAATTCCTCAACATAATAAAGGGCATCTATGCAAAGCCAACAGCCAATATCACTCTAAATGGAGAGAACCTGAAAGCATTTCCTTTGAGAACGGGAACCAGACAAAGATGCCCTTTATCACCGCTCTTATTCAACATCGTGCTGGAAGTCCTAGCCAGGGCAATTAGGCTAGACAAAGAAATAAAAGGTATCCAGATTGGCAAGGAAGAAGTAAAGTTATCACTATTTGCAGATGACATGATTATATACACAGAAAACCCTAAGGAATCCTCCAGAAAACTACTGAAACTAATAGAAGAGTTTGGCAGAGTCTCAGGTTATAAAATAAACATACAAAAATGACTTGGATTCCTCTACATCAACAAAAAGAACACCGAAGAGGAAATCACCAAATCAATACCATTCACAGTAGCCCCCAACAAGATAAGATACTTAGGAATAAATCTTACCAAGGATGTAAAAGACCTATACAAAGAAAACTACAAAGCTCTACTACAAGAAAATTCAAAAGGACCTACTTAAGTGGAAAAACATACCATGCTCATGGATAGGAAGACTTAACATAGTAAAAATGTCTATTCTACCAAAAGCCATCTATACATTTAACGCACTTCCGATCCAAATTCCAATGTCATATTTTAAGGGGATAGAGAAACAAATCACCAATTTCATATGGAAGGGAAAGAAGCCCCGCATAAGCAAAGCACTACTGAAAAAGAAGAAGAAAGTGGGAGGCCTCACTTTACCTGACTTCAGAACCTATTATACAGCCACAGTAGTCAAAACAGCCTGGTACTGGTACAACAACAGGCACATAGACCAATGGAACAGAATTGAGAACCCAGACATAGATCCATCCACGTATGAGCAGCTGATATTTGACAAAGGACCAGTGTCAATTAATTGGGGAAAAGATAGCCTTTTTAACAAATGGTGCTGGCATAACTGGATATCCATTTGCAAAAAAATGAAACAGGACCCATACCTCACACCATGCACAAAAACTAACTCCAAGTGGATCAAAGACCTTAACATAAAGACTAAAACGATAAAGATCATGGAAGAAAAAATTGGGACAACCCTAGGAGCCCTAATACAAGGTATAAACAGAATACAAAACATTACCAAAAATGATGAAGAGAAACCCGATAACTGGGAGCTCCTAAAAATCAAACACCTATGCTCATCTAAAGACTTCTCCAAAAGAGTAAAAAGACCACCTACAGATTGGGAAAGAATTTTCAGCTATGACATCTCCGACCAGCGCCTGATCTCTAAAATCTACATGATTCTGTCAAAACTCAACCACAAAAAGACAAACAACCCAATCAAGAAGTGGGCAAAGGATATGAACACACACTTCACTAAAGAAGATATTCAGGCAGCCAACAGATACATGAGAAAATGCTCTCGATCATTAGCCATTAGAGAAATGTAAATTAAAACTACGATGAGACTTCATCTCACACCAACAAGGCTGGCATTAATCCAAAAAACACAAAATAATAAATGTTGGAGAGGCTGCGGAGAGATTGGAACTCTTATACACTGCTGGTGGGAATGTAAAATGGTACAACCACTTTGGAAATCTATCTGGCGTTATCTTAAACAGTTAGAAATAGAACTACCATACAACCCAGAAATCCCACTCCTCGGAATATACCCTAGAGATACAAGAGCCTTCATACAAACAGATATATGCACACCCATGTTTAGTGCAGCTCTGTTTACAATAGCAAAAAGTTGGAAGCAACCAAGGTGTCCATCAACAGATGAATGGGTAAATAAATTGTGGTATATTCACACAATGGAATACTATGCATCGATAAAGAACAGTGAGGAATCTGTGAAACATTTCATAACATGGAGGAACCTGGAAGGCATTATGCTGAGCAAAATTAGTCAGAGGCAAAAGGACAAATATTGTATAAGACCACTATTATAAAATCTTGAGAAACAGTAAACCTGAGAAGAACACATACTTTTGTGGTTACGAGGCGGGGAGGGAGGGAGGGTGGGAGAGGGTTTTTTATTGATTAATCAGTAGATAAGAACTGCTTTAGGTGAAGGGAAAGACAACACTCAATACATGGAAGGTCAGCTCAATTGGACTGGACCAAAAGCAAAGAAGTTTCCGGGATAAAATGAATGCGTCAAAGGTCAGCGGAGCAAGCGCGGGGGTCTGGGGAACATGCTTTGCGGGGACTTCTAAGTCAATTGGCAAAATAATTCTATTATGAAATCATTCTGCTTCCCACTTTGAAATGTGGCGTCTGGGGTCTTAAATGCTAACAAGCGGCCATCTAAGATGCATCAATTGGTCTCAACCCACCTGGAGCAAAGGAAAATGAAGAACACCAAGGCCACACGACAACTAAGAGCCCAAGAGACAGAAAGGGCCACATGAACCAGAGACCTACATCATCCTGAGACCAGAAGAACTAGTTGGTGCCTGGCCACAATCGATGACTGCCCTGACAGGGAGCACAGCAGAGGACCCCTGAGGGAGCAGGAGATCAGTGGGATACAGACCCCAAATTCTCATAAAAAGACCAAACTTAATGGTCTGACTGAGACTAGAGGAATCCCGGCGGCCACGCTCCCCGGACCTTCTGTTGGCACAGGACAGGAACCATCCCCGAAGACAACTCATCAGACATGAAAGGGACTGGTCAGCGGGTGGGAGAGAGACGCTGATGAAGAGTGAGCTAATTATATCAGGTGGACACTTGAGATTGTGTTGGCAATCTTGTCTGGAGGGGGATGGGAGGATAGAGAGAGAGGGAAGCCGGCAAAATTGTCAAGAAAGGAGAGACTGAAAGGGCTGACTCAAGAGGGGGAGAGCAAGAAGGAGTAGGGAGTGAGATGTATGTAAACTTATATGTTACAGGCTGATTGGATTTGTAAACGTTCACTTGAAGCTTAATAAAAGTTATATAAAAAAAAAAAAACCAAAAAATATGTGCATGGTTACGTAGGAGAGATGGATGCATATACAGTAGTCCCCCCTTATCTCCAGGGAACACGTTCCAAGACCCACAACGGATGCCTGAAGCCACGAATAGTACTGAACCCTATATACACTATGTTTTTTCCCATACAGACATACGTATGATAAAGTTTAATTTATAAATTAGGCACAGTAAGAGATTAACAACAATAACTAATAGTAAAATTACAACAATATACAGTAACAAAAGTTATGTGAATGTGGTCTCTCTCTCAAAATCTTATTGCACTGTATTCACCCTTTTTCTTCTTGTAATGATGTGAGATGATAAAATGCCTATGTGATGAGATGAAGTGAGGTGAATGACATAGGCATTGTGATGTAGTGTTAGGCTACTACTACTGACCTTCTGATGATATGTCAGAAGGAGGATCATCAAGCCATGATGATACTGACGGTTGGGGGTTCTCGATAGTTGAAGGTTTTTTTGCTGAAAACTTCTGGATGAACATTGTAATCAGAAGTTTCTGGACTGCAGTTGACGAAGAGTAATTGAAACTGTGAAAGCAAGACCACGGATAAGAGGGGACTACTGTATGTGCATAGGAAGGCATATATAGGTATCTGTAGGCATATGTATACATGTTTGTGTGTGTTGCATATATATCCACATACATGGCAAACCACATAGGGGGCACAGTTACAGAGGCTTCCTAGGTATATCCAAACATCTCATAGGATTGTTTTACTGGGTTAAAAGGCTGGGGACCGTAGTCTTGGGGGACAACTTAGTCAACTGGCATAACATAGTTTACAAGGATAATGTTCTACACATCCTAGTTTGGTGAGTAGAGTTTGGGGTCTTAAAAGTTAGCGAGCAGCCATCTAAGATACAACTATTGGTCTCTACCCACATGGAGCAAAAGAGAATGAAGGAAATCAAAGGTTCAAATAAGAAACTAGTCCATGGGACTAATAGCCCACATAAACTACAACCTCTTCTAACCTGAGACAAGAAGAACTAGATGGTGCCCAGCTACCTCTGTGACTGTTCTGACCAGGGATACAATAGAAGGTTCCAGATATTATGGGAGAAAAATGTAGAACAAAACTCGAATTCCTAAAAAAGGCCAGACATACCAGAGGAATAGAGGCTAAAGGAACCCCTGAAACTATCACCCTAAGATACCTTTTGAACTTGGAATTGAAGATATTTCTGCAAGTGAAGTTTCAGCCAAATAATAGATTGGCTTATAAAGTAACCAATATCACTGGTGAGTAATGTACTCCCTTAAACAATTAACTATATGAGACCAAATGGTCAACACTTACCCAAAAGCAAAGAGGAGAAGACAAGGAGGGGAAGGAAAGCTACATCAATGGAAGCAGAACAAACTGAATAGAAATAATGAGAATGCTGACACATTGTAAAAACTGTAACCAATGGCATGAAACAATTTGTATAAAAATGGTTAAAGGGGACCCTAATTTGCTGTGTAAACTTAACCCTAAAACACAATAAAATATTATTTTAAAAAAAAGAGTAATGAGAAAGTAAAAATTAGCTAAGACTCAGAAAGTGAAGATCTGCCTTGCTGTTTATCAGGCTGGAAAAACAGACACATAGAAAACCAGCCAAAAAGTCATCAGTTAAGTAGTTATTGGACCACAATAAATTCAAAGCAGCAAAATGTATATGATTTTTAATTAAAATTGCGGTATAAATAATTTTTCAGAATACCTTTCGTAGACATGTCTTTCTCCTTCAACATGATTATGGTAGCAGTGGTCAGAGCAGTAGAGGGAGAGTAGTATGGTCAGTCAAAAAATCATAACCACCACGGTTTACTGAATTTTTCCTCTATACTTATCACTGTCAGCTATCATTTCATTTAATTCTCACAACCACCCTATGGGAAATGTACTGTCATCTCCATTTTACTGAAAAGAAAAGGGAACTGTGAAGAGCTTATACACTTTGCCCAAAGCCCACAGCTAGCAGGCTAGAAACACAGGATTATAACTCAGAGGCTGGCATATTTTTCCCCCTGTAAAGGGACAGATAGTAAACACTGTAGACTTTGTGGGCCACATGGTCTCTGTCACAACTATACAACTCTGCCATTTTAGTGTGAAAGCAGTCATACACAATACATGTAAGCTAATGAGCATGGCTGTGTTTCAATAAAACTATATTTACAAAAATAGGCAGTGGAGAAAAGTGAGATAGACACCTCCACAATTACAGTAGGAGACTTCAACACACCACTTTCAGAGAAGGATAGGACTTCCAGTAAGAAGCTCAACAGAGACACAGAAGACCTAGTTGCTACACTCAACCAACTTCACCTCATAGACTTATACAGAACACTCCACCCAACAGCTGAAAAGTATACTTTTTTTTCTAGTGCACATGGAACATTCTCTAGAATAGATCACATATTAGGTCATAAAACAAACCTTTGCAGAATCCAAAACATCGAAATATTACAAAGCATCTTCTCAGACCACAAGGCCATTAAAGTGGAAATCAATAACAGAAAAATAAGGGAAAAGAAATCAAATACTTGGAAACTGAACAATACCCTGCTCAACAAAGACTGGGTTATAGAAGACATTAAGGAGGGAATAAAGAAATTCATAGAATGCAACGAGAATGAAAATACTTCCTATCAGAACCTCTGGGACACAGCAAAAGCAGTGCTCAGAGGTCAATTTATATCGATAAATGCACACATACATAAAGAAGAAAGAGCCAAAATCAGAGAACTGTCCCTACAACTTGAACAAATACAAAGCGAGCAACAAAAGAATCCATCAGGCACCAGAAGAAAACAAATAATAAAAATTACAGCCGAACTAAATGAATTAGAGAACAGAAAAACAATTGAAAGAATTAACAAAGCCAAAAGCTGGTTCTTTGAAAAAATTAACAAAATTGATAAACCATTGGCCAGACTGACTAAAGAAATACAGGAAAGGAAACAAAGAACGCGAATAAGAAACGAGAAGGGCCACATCACAACAGACCCAACTGAAATTAAAAGAATCATATCAGATTATTACAAAAAATTGTACTCTAACAAATTTGCAAACCTAGAAGAAATGGATGAATTCCTAGAAAAACACTACCTACCTAAACTAACACAATCAAAACTAGAACAACTAAATAGACCCATAACAAAAAAAGAGATTGAAAAGGTAATCAAAAAACTCCCAACAACAACAAAAAAAAAGCCCTGGCCCGGTCTGCTTCACTGCAGAGTTCCACCAAACTTTCAGAGAAGAGATAACACCACTACTACTAAAGGTATTTCAAAGCATAGAAAATGATGGAACACTACCTAACTTGTTCTATGAAGCCACCATATCCCTGATACCAAAACCCTGTAAACACACCACAAAAAAAGAAAACTACAAACCTATATCCCTTATGAACATAGATGCAAAAATTGTCAACAAAATTCTAGCCAATAGAATTCAACAACATATTAAAAAAATAATCCACCACGATCAAATGGGATTTATACCAGGTATGCAAGGTTGGTTTGATATTAGAAAAACCATTAATGTAATCCACCATATAAATAAAACAAAAGACATAAACCACATGATCTTATCAGTTGATGCAGAAAAGGCATTTGACAAAGTCCAACACCCATTCATGATAAAAACTCTCAGCAAAATAGGAATTGAAGGAAAATTCCTCAACATAATAAAGGGCATCTATACAAAGCCAACAGCCAACATCACTCTAAATGGAGAGAGCCTGAGAGCATTTCCCTTGAGAATGGGAACCAGACAAGGATGCCCTTTATCACCGCTCTTATTCAACATTGTGGTCCTAGCCAGAGCAATTAAGCTAGACAAAGAAATAAAGGGCATCCGGATTGGCAAGGAGGAAGTAAAATTATCTGTATTTGCAGATGACATGATCTTATACACAGAAAACCCCAAGGAATCCTCCAGAAAACTACTGAAACTAATAGAAGAGTTTGGCAGAGTCTCAGGTTACAAGAAAAACATACAAAAATCACTTGGATTCCTCTACACCAACAAAAAGAACATCGAAGAGGAAATCACCAAATCAATACCATTCACAGTAGCCCCCAAGAAGATAAAATACTTAGGAATAAATCTTACCAAAGATGTAAAAGACCTATACAAAGAAAACTACAAAGTACTACTACAAGAAACTAAAAGGGACCTACTTAAGAGGAAAAACATACCTTGCTCATGGATGGGAAGACTTAACATAGTAAAAATGTCTATTCTACCAAAAGCCGTCTATACATACAATGCACTTCCAATCCAAATTCCAATGAGATTTTTTAAAGTAATGGAGAAGCAAATCACCAACTTCATAAGGAAGGGAAAGAAGGCCCAGATAAGTAAAGCATTACTGAAAAAGAAGAAGAAAGTGGGAGGCCTCACTCTACCTGATTTTAGAACCTATTATACAGCCACAGTAGTCAAAACAGCCTGGTACTAGTACAACAACAGGCACATAGACCAATGGAACAGAATTGAGAACCCAGATATAAATCCATCCATGTATGAGCAGCTGATATTTGACAAAGGCCCAGTGTCAGTTAATTGGGGAAAAGATAGTCTTTTTAACAAATGGTGCTGGCATAACTGGATATCCATTTGCAAAAAAATGAAACAGGACCCATACCTCACACCATGCACAAAAACTAACTCCGAGTGGATCAAAGACCTAAACATAAAGACTAAAACGATAAGGATCATGGAAGAAAAAATAGGGACAACCTTAGGAGCCCTAATACAAGGCATAAACAGAATACAAAACATTACCAAAAAGGACGAAGAGAAACCAGATAACTGGGAGCTCCTAAAAATCAAACACCTATGCTCATCCAAAGACTTCACCAAAAGAGTAAAAAGACCACCTACAGATTGGGAAAGAATTTTCAGCTACGACATCTCCGACCAGCGCCTGATCTCTAAAATCTATATGATTCTGTCAAAACTCAACCACAAAAAGACAAACAACCCAATCAAGAAGTGGGCAAAGGATATGAACACACACTTCACTAAAGAAGATATTCAGGCAGCTAACAGATACATGAGAAAATGCTCTCGATCATTAGCCATGAGAGAAATGCAAATTAAAACCACGATGAGATTCCACCTCACTCCAACAAGGCTGGCATTAATCCAAAAAACACAAAATAATAAATGTTGGAGAGGCTGCGGAGAGATTGGAACTCTTATACACTGCTGGTGGGAATGTAAAATGGTACAACCACTTTGGAAATCTATCTGGCGTTTTCTTAAAAAGTTAGAACTAGAACTACCATACAACCCAGAAATCCCACTCCTCGGATATACTCTAGAGAAATAACAGCCTCCACACGAACAGATATATGCACACCCATGTTTATTGCAGCACTGTTTACAATAGCAAAAAGCTGGAAGCAACTAAGGTGTCCATCAATGGATGAATGGTTAAATAAATTATGGTATATTCACACAATGGAATACTGTGCATCGATAAAGAACAGTGAGGAATCTGTGAAACATTTCATAACATGGAGAAACCTGGAAGGCATTATGCTGAGTGAAATTAGTCAGATGCAAAAGGAAAAATATTGTATAAGACCACTATTATAAGATCTTGAGAAATAGTATAAACTGAGAAGAACACATTCTTTTGTGGTTACGAGAGGTGGGAGGGAGGGAGGGTGGGAGAGGGTTATTTACTGATTAGATAGTAGATAAGAACTACTTTATGTGAAGGGAAGGACAATACTCAATACAGGGAAGGTCAGCTCAACTGGACTGGACCAAAAGCAAAGAAGTTTCCGGGATAAACTGAATGCTTCAAAGGTCAGCGGAGCAAGGGCGGGGGGTTGGGGACTATGGCTTAAGGGGACTCCTAAGTCAATTGGCAAAATAAATTCTATTATGAAAACATTCTGCATCCCACTTTGAAGTGTGGCGTCTGGGGTCTTAAATGCTAACAAGCAGCCATCTAAGATGCATCAATTGGTCTCAACCCACCTGGATCAAAGGAAAATGAAGAACACCAAGGTCACACGATAACTATGAGCCCAGGAGATAGAAAGGGCCACATGAACCAGAGACGTACATCATCCTGAGACCAGAAGAATTAGATGGTGCCCGGCCACAACCGATGACTGCCCTGACAGGGAGCACAACAGAGAACCCCTGAGGGAGCAGGAGAACAGTGGGATGCAGATCCCAAATTCTCATAAAAAGACCAGACTTAATGGTCTGGCTGAGACTAGAAGAATCCCGGCAGTCATGGTCCCCAAACCTTCTGTTGGCCCAGGACAGGAACCATTCCCGAAGACAACTCATCAGACATGGAAGGGACTGGACAATGGGTTGGAGAGAGATGCTGATGAAGAGTGAGCTACTTGTATCAGGTGGACACTTGAGACTGTGTCGGCATCTCCTGTCTGGAGGGAAGATGGGAGGGTAGAGAGGGTTAGAAACCGGCAAAACTGTCACAAAAGGAGAGACTGGAAGGAGGGAGTAGGCTGACTCATTAGGGGGAGAGTAAATGGGAGTATGTAGTAAGGTGTATATAAGCTTATATGTGACAGACTGACTTGATTTGTAAAAATTATTTAAAAAGAAAATAGGCAGTGGGCCAGATTCGGCCTGCAAGCCACCCATCAGGCCACAGTTTCCTGACTTCTGTTCTTACCCAAACCTGATCCAAGCTTCTTCACTTGGGTTTTATGAAAAAATATCTTCTACATCTTTACATCCTCCATGCAATGCCTAACACAGAGACATGCATATATAGGCACTTAATATATATTTGTTGGTGAAATGACCAATGAATAAATTAATTCAACTAATACTTATTGGTCTATACCCCAGACACTATTCTACATACTTGATATATATCTGTGAACAAAAGAGATAGAAATTCCTGCCTTTGAGAAGTTTACTATTTATAAATCCCCAAATCATACAGCAGAACTGTATCAGTTTTCTATTGCTGCCATAGCACAAACATAATGGCTTAAAACAACACAAATTTATTATCTTACTGTCCTGTAGTTCTGAAGTCCAAAAATGAGTCTCACTGGGCTAAAATGAAGGCGCTGGCAGGGATGTGTCACTTTCTGGTGAATCTACTAGAGGATGTTTCCTCACTCATTAGTGTTGCTGGCAAAATTTAGTTCCTTGAACACAGTCCCTACATCTCAGAACCAGCAATGGGGCATCCAATTATTCTCATGCTGCACTCTCTCTCTGACTTCAGCCAGGAAAGGTCCTCCAATTTTAAGAATTCATGTAATTACATCTGGTCCACCCAGATAATCCAGGATAATCTCCCCATCTCAAGATCTCTAACCTTAATCATATCTGAAAAGTTCCTTTTGCCATGCAAGGTAACATATTCACAGGTTCTGGGAACTTCTTTAAACAACAACAACAAAACCCAAACCCGTTGCTGTGGAGTCAATCTCAACTCACAGTGACCCTACCGGACAGAGTAGAGCTGCCCCGTAGGGTTTCCAAGGCATTAAAGCTTACAGAAGCAGACAGCCATATCTTTCTCCTACAGAGTAGCTGGTGGGTTCAAATCGCTAACCTTTCAGTTAGCAGCTGAATGCTTTCACCACTATGCCAACAGGGGACATTTTTAGGGGTCATTAGTCTGTCTAAGGAGCCCCAGTGGTGCAGTGATCAAAGTGCAGTGGTCAAAGCACTCGGCTGCTAACCAAAGGTCTGTGGTTCAAGCTCACCAGCCACTCTGCAGGAGAAAGATGTGGCAGTCTGCTTCCATAGAGATTTACAGTCTTGGAAACCCAATGCAGCAGTTATACTCTGTCCGATAGGGTCACTGTGAGTCAGAATCAACTTGACAGCAATGGGGTTTTATTCTGTCTACCAGAAATGCCATCACAGCATTTTATTTTGAATCTGATGAATCATGATCTCTGCCACTAAATCATACTTTTAGTGAGCCAATATATTATATAAAAATACATTATATTTATTATTGACATGTGTGATAATGCATTTATAGCCAATAGAACAAAATTACACTTTCTCCATCCTTATCAAACCTGTAGACTGAGACCTGCTGATTCTTGAGCCAGTCTTAAGTAATTCTGGCAGCGCTTCAAAACCTTTTACCTACCATTAAAAGCATTAAAAACAAGTTGTCTTATCATAAGACTGACATATCATGGGGGAACTCTCCATTTTGAACACATACAACAAAGTAGGATTCCTACATGTCCTTGACCAGCTTTGCCCCTGACCTTGCTATACTGAACACTACCTGCCTGGGACTGTGCCTTGGTTTTCTGATTTGCCTTTCAGCCTCTTTGTATTTACTAGACTATTAGCTGTGAAGCTATCATCTTTCCTGACCCTTGCCAGTTGCTCCTACTGTGCTTATTATGTTCCAGGCACTGGTTGGGTCCTCTTCTGCCTGAGATGGACAAGCCCCAACCATAACCCAAGACTCTCAGATTCAGGACAGCCACTTCCCCAAGACACCTGCTATTATACCCAACCCCTTACTGATGCCAGACACTATCTAAACTGGCCCAAGTTCCCCCATGCCACAACACCACAGCTTGGTCTTCTCATCATTCTAGTTTCTCAGCCCTAGCCCTATCCTTAAAGCTAATCCTTTTCCCAAAACCCAACCTTATGTGTATTCTCTCTCTCCCTTAAAAGCCACCTCATCCACCAATGCTCACATTGAAAATCTTGGGAAAAATTTTCAATTCCACTCTGCCTTTAACCCCCACATACCCAGAAAACCCAGTGCTGTTGAGTCGATTCTGACTCATACAATCACCTTATTATGCTGGTTACCCTAAGACAAAGAATATGGAAGGAGTACTGGGTTTGGCAGAAGAGATAAACATTTCTGCTTTAGAGGAGAAACCCTATTTTCACCCCGAATCTTCCAGAAACTCTTGCCAACAAAGTTCCCACAGGTCAGGGTAGAAGAACCTTTATAACCTCTGGCATAAAGGGAGACTTCTATTGAGGATTTGAAGTCCTTGCTCTAGTAGAAAAGAATATTAATCTTTAAGTCTTAAAAAGGCTCGGTTTCTTATACAGGCTCTGGCCCTTTGACATTTTTTTCAACTAGGAAATGCAAATAACACCCACCTCACGGGGTTGTTGTGAAAATTAAATGAGATAATGAGCATGAAAGCACTAAGTAAACTGCAGATGTCAGCTGTTATCATTATGATTATCCCTGTAATGCCCCCTTATCTCCACCGCAGCAAATATTACAACTGTTCATGGTGCAGGGTGAATATCTTAATGCTAATCATACAGAGGCATTCAGGAGATCATTTACCTTTGCTTTACTACGTTGTTGTTGTCAGGTGCCGTCGCACTGATTCCAGCTCACAGTGGCCCTGTGTACAACAGAACAAAACACTGCCTGGTCCTGCGTTGTCCTCACAATCGCGGTTATGCTTGAGCCCATTGTTGCAGCCACTGTGTCAATCCACCTCGTAGAGGGTCTTCCTCTTTTTTGCTGACCTTCTCCTTTACCAAGCACGATGTCCTTCTCCAGGGACTGGTCTCTCCTGACAACATGTCCAAAGTATGTGAGACAAAGTCTCACCATCCTCACTTCTAATGAGCATTCTGTCTGTACTTCTTCCAAGACAGATTTGTTCGTTCTTCTGGCAGTTCATGGTATATCCAATATTCTTTGCCAACACCACAATTCAAAGGCGTCAATTCTTCTTTGGTCTTCCTTATTCATCATCCAGCTTTACTAAGTTATTTACTATGTTAGTAGAAGTAATTTTATTGTAACCCTGTCCATCAAATTACATTTTGGACAGTGTTCAGTCTAACGAACCTGCCAATATTAGGCTTGGCTCTATTTATAGATTCATTCAACTAACTCTCTGAAAGCACAGGCCAACATTTGTGCACATTTTTATCATAAATCATACACTAACAAGTTGCCAAGTGCAGTCACCTCTTTTATGAATCAGTTCCTGATTCCTAAGACTGAATTGGTCCGTCCCTCTTCCATTTTCTATCAAGCTCCGCCAACACTATTACAGCATTTATAATATAGAATTGTAATGGTGTCCTGGACCTTCTTTCCCATGAGACAGAAAGCTCCTCTAGGGTGGAGATTTTGTCTTTGTATCCTCATGCACGGTGCACAGTGGATAACCAATATATGTTTACTGAAGTGCAGGTGGGAAGCCCAGGTTACAGGAGAATTCACCCAATGCACGCTTAAAGAGCTGCATTGTTCTAACATATTTTAGGTGTTCAGGGATTTCAAATTAAGGACAAAGGAAGTAAAGAAAAAGCATTCTTTCTAAAATTCCCCAATTAATCTTTCTATAGCACATTCAAAAGGTGGTATCAGTTGTTTGTGAGTGCACTGTAAATTAGATTAATTGGTCCAAACACTTTGTATTAGAGATATGTAAAAGCAGAAATGGTTTATTCGAACCTCTCAGCTCGTGAATGAGCTGCCCTGCACCTTCTAGAGAAGGGAAATGAGGTTAGGCTTTATTTAGAGAAGAAATCCAATGCTCCAAATAGAATATAGACGTGTTGATGTGAGGGAAGATCAGGGGAGTGGACATTTTCTCACCTCGGAAGATGTTAGTATAAGAATTTTAATTGTAAATATTCAAAATGATAATATCACCTACCACGATATCATATACACCTTTTAACCCTTGGATTAAATTAAAATAAAACTTCTGTGCTATGGGATGCATTTTTGAAGGTACTGCTACCACTGAAAACCATGGTACTCTTAGCAGCCAGGTGAGAGTGTATCAGCAGGGTTTCAATGACCGCCAGATTATGCTTTCACCTTATGCTTCTCAAATTTTAATGGGCACACGAATCATCTGAGGATCTTGTTCCAATGCAGATTCTGATTCAGCAGATCCGGGTAAGCCCTAAGAGTCTTCATTTCTAACAATCTCCCAGGTCATGTCCATGCTGCTGGTCTACAGACCAACCTTGAGTAATAAGGCACCAATAGGCATTGTGAGTAAGAAAATTCACCATCAATGAAATTTCTAAGGTAAACTGCTACTGTGTTTCCCCCCAAGCTAGTGCTTATGGAGATCCTCCCTATTAACATCTTTTACTTAAGAGAATAATTGCTTTCATAAACAGCCCTGAAATAGATTGAACCTTTTAGTTAGTCCGAATTTAATCTCTATACAAAATGTGACTTCTGCAAAACCAAAAAAAAAAAAAAGCAAACCCATTGGTGTCGAGCTGATTTCAATGACTAAGAAATTATAATGTTCTTGGCTTGGCAGCCTAGGTAAATTATGTTTAAGCTACACTTTTTCCTTTAAAACATTTCTTTTTCTCTGACTCAACTCACATGAGCCTTCTGAGATATATTACTAAAGGCCTAGTCTGTGAGTGATGTTGAGTGTCCAACAGCCCCACCCAAAAACAAAGCTGAAATGCCCTTCATGCATGGGAATAAAACAGATTCTCATCTCATGTGAGCATATCCCAGTAATGAGACAGCTCTTGGAATAACTTGACTGACCAAGAAGCCAGTGCAGGCTGTCCTTAATCAGTAATGACAAAGTGAAGAGCCTTAAAAGAAGCGGCGTTTTTAGTGGTTGCCATATTAGAATTTAGTCATGCCCTAGAGTTATAAACTGCATCCTCATCAATCCATTCACCATACCACTAAAATCATTTAATTTGGCTAAGGATTCAAGAGTATAATTTTTAAACTAAATGAGAGAAGAGCTACAATCTTTAGACAGCATGAATACTTCCATGGCAATATTCAAAATCCACCAGCCCTCACACTCCATTTGAAAGTTTTCCCTCTGATTTTTCCACTCTTACTAATTCTTTTTGTTCCCAGTTTCCTCCCTGCCTTAAGCAGCTAGTAAACTGTAAAAAATTGTAGCTAAATTAAATTTTGGTGAGAGAAATCTTATTTTAACTGTTTTTTTTAAGTAGGTTACTATTTAATCTTATGATGAATTCTTTGTAAAAAAAAAAAAAAATCCTCCATTGTGAATAATCATTCCAAACACCTGTTAGGATATATTTTGCAAGTTCTACATTCATATATCTCATCAAAGCAGAAAATATATGTATTTTTACTTTATATATAATTCTAAGTATCTCTGTTTTGTTTAACTTAACAAAAGGAAACTAACATTCATGAGACAGTGAAGTACCTGGGGTTAGCAAGAGTAGGAGGCAGCTACCAGCAACAGGGCTGAAGGGGCAAGGGGAAAAATCCATTACCTAGAACCTAGGGAGACCTGTGTTTGTGGCCTTTAATACAGGACTAGAGAGCCACATCCCTCCCACTGGCCAAACTCAATCCTGATTGACGATGTCCACAGAGGTCAATCTTCGAAAATACAGGGCAGGGTGGAGAGGTTGGAAGGTGGAACTTGAGAGGCTATACAAGAACACCAAGCACAGCTGAAGGTGCAGGTACCCTGGGGCAGATTACCCAAAAAGCAAGGTAATCATGGTACTTACCCTGCTTACCAGACCATCTGTAGTGAAACTGTTCACTACAAATTAGTAACTGAGGACAAGTAAGCCCGTGCTTACCTTGCTTACTGGGTCATCTGCTCCTGCTGGTGACTGTAAATTTAAAAAGAAGCTTTGATTCTGTAGGAAGGTACTATGGGATTGGGAAAGAGATGGATACCAGCCATGCCTAGAAGCAGAATCTCTGATGTCGTAAAAAAAAATATATATATATATGAAATTGTTCACTACAGATGATCTGGCAAGCAAGGTAGGCACCGTGCTTACCTTGCCTAGTGGATAATCCATCCCTGCAAGTACCCTACAGGAAAGAGGATAATTAAGGGCAAGTTTACTTACTGAATGTTGAGACTGCCAATCCTCTTCCCCCAGTCAGCTCCAAAGGGTCAGCAGACAGGCTTTGATGCTCAAGGCAGGGGATTAGATGGTTCTTCTCTGGGGAATGAAAATGACACAAAAAGCTTGGTAAAAATTTTACAAGTAAAATTGAGAAAAATTCCCCAAAAGTAAAGCAAAAACACGTAGAAATGAACAATGAGAGAAAAGATAACAAAAGTAGAGGATGAAGTTAAGAGTTCCAACATTCATCATGAATAACAATGACGAATTCCAGAAAGAGAAGAGAGAAAATGGAGGCAAGAGAGAGATCATTTGAAAAATAAAATTCAGGGAAAATTTCCAGATGGATTTCTCAACTGAAGGGATTCACCAAGTGCCCAGCACAATGGATTAAAACAGGACCTCACCAAAGGAACCTGTACCCGTTGCCACCGAGGCAATTCTGACTCACAGTAACTCTATAGGACAGAGTAGAACTGCCCCATAGCATGTTCAAAAAGCAGGCTGGTGTATTCGAACTGCCGACCTTTAGGTTCACAGCTGAGCTTTTAACCACTGTGCAACCAGGGCTCCTCACCAAAGAAACATTACCACGAAATTTTAAAAAACTGGGACAAAGTGGAGATAATACAAGCTTCCAGAGGGGGAAAGGAAGATCACATACAAAGGATCGGAAATCAGACTATTTCTGAGTTTTTGACAGCCACGTGGGAAGCTAGAATGCCTCTTGATTTTTTGAGGGGATATGATATTCAACCTATAATTCTATACTCAGCCAAATTATCAATTAAGTAGACTTTTTCAGATGTGCAAGATCTCAGAATTTTATCTCCTAGCATCTCTTTCTCATTTAGACACTGAAAGACCCGTTACACCAAATAGAGGGTGTAAACCAGAACACAGGAGGAAATGGAATCCAGGAAACATGGATTTCAGAGACAAAGGCATCATCCCAGAATGACCCATATGCACCAGGCATGGACAGTAGCCAGTCCAAGTTGGAGAGAATTCTTCAAAAACAACTTAACAAAATACCTGATGTGTTTGAATGCATTAAGGGGAGATTTAGATAATTAGGGAAAGGAGCTGAATTAGTGACAAGTACATGAAAAACTAAGTAACCATAACACAAGGCAATTATTAGCTTCAGGGAAAATATTTTGCAAGAAAGGAAAAAAGGAATCACAGTATACTATGTAGCTGAGCTACAGATAGTGTTTACAAAGTCATACTAATGTAAACTCTGAATATTGCTCTAACATTATGGAATAACTATATTGGGAGGATAGAGCAACAGGATGTGTGGAGGGAGGAGTGAGGAGAGAAAAGAGATATATCTTCATTTTCCCTACTTCGTAGGAAATCAATAATACTTAAAGCTGAAAAAATCAACAAGTAGGAATAAAAGCATGTTATTTAGAGAAATGGAGCCAAATACCCAAAGATACAGCTAAACGATTACTGCAATTTTCTGTAATAATTTATACAGAATTAGTAATTTGTGTGGAAATATATTTCTCTTCTTGGAAAATATAGAGCCAGAGTGTTCCTTGGAAGCAAGGACAGCGAGTCTTTGTCACACATACTTTGGACATGTTATAGGGAGGGACCAGTCCCTGGAGAAGGACATCAAGCTTGGTAAAGTAGAGGGTCAGCAAAAAAGAGGAAGACCCTCAATGAGATGGACTGACACAGTGGCTGCAACAGCGGGCTCAGCATAACGATGATTGTGAGGATGGTGCAAGACTGAACAGTGTTTTGTTCTGTTGTACATGGTGTCACTATGAGTCGGAACAAACTCGATGGCACCTAACAACAATAACATATTTCTCTTGGAATTCAAAACTTTAATGAAAATGCTAACTTAAAATAAAAGTATAAAACTAAGTTTAAAATTTATAAATTAAATAGTGTAAAAGAGTGTGTTTCTGTCATTTTCGAGGTATGTTACCTCACAAAGTATAGCCTGTATCTTTCTTTCCATGATTATCTCAGAATATGTTTACTTGGAAAGGCATTTGTTATTCTAATTGTTTCATAAAACATAGCTATATAAAGTTTGTTAGCCTTAAAGTAAATGGTTCTTTTTGTTATTTTGCTTAATAAAGCATCAATACAGAACCTAGATAGATCTTTGAGAATTTCTAAAATTTCTACCATAATGATTACCCCTGTACCATGTTTATTATGACTTGAAACTCCTCTAGAAAGTTGGTATAACCCCTAATAAAACACTGGAAGTTTAAAATAATTGTAACTCCTTGCTAAAATGGGTGAAAATTATAAATCTTATTTTCTAAGACTGGCTTTCCTTGTCAAGACTCTGATGATCAGTTTCTAAAAATGACATTTTTCCCAGGACAATTTGGAGATTATACTTTAAAAAAAAGAGCTCTTAATTAAATTCTGTTGCTTCAACACACCAACAATACAGCACGATGTGATTTTTCCCCTCTACTTTGTGTAAGGAAACCCTGGTAGCATAGTGGTTAAATGCTACAGCTGCTAACCAATAAGTCAGCAGTTCAAATCTGCCAGGCGCTCCTTGGAAATTCTATGGGGCAGTTCTACTCTATCCTATAGGGTCGCTATGAGTTGGAATCGACTCGATGGCAGTGTTTGTTTGTTTTTTTTACTTTGCATAATGCCTCTTAAAATCTCTGACAGGAAAAATTTCTCACCCATTTCACTATTCTCCTAACTAGGAATATGAAGTGGATACGGCTTCAGATTGCATTTGGGGAGTGAAGATAAGTGGGAAATATGCTGCGAAAACATGAAGATTTACCTTTAAGTTTTTTGTATGGTAATTACGAAAGAATCTGTGATTATTTAGGCTATGCAAAATGAATAGGAGAACTAAAGTGGAAACACATCATAATAACTTCAAATCAAAAAATAAAAAAAAATAATAATTTCAGGCACTTTGATACACATTTTACATGTATTAGTTCATCTAATCCTGAAAACAAGCATGTGAGATGAGTATATTAGCATACCACTGCCATCGAGTTGACTTCGACTCATAGCGGCCTTATAAGACAGAACAGAACTGCCCCATGGGGTTTCCAAGGAGCAGTGGGTGGATTAGAACTGCCAACCTTTTGGTTAGCAGCTGAGCTCTGAACCACTGTGGCACCAGGGCTCCACTATTAGCATAATGCCTATTTTATACTTAAAGAAATGGAGACATGTCCAAGTGAAGAAATTTGCCCTGCTAGGAAGTCGTAGAGTTATAATGTGAACCCAAATATCTTTGAGTAGAATCCTCCTTTTAGTCACTATTTTAAAGTATTTCACATTTAATTCTCAGCTAATGATGATAATCAAAAGGATTTCATTTGTGTGTTGGAAATATAAGATCAGTCATCTTTGCTCTCATTCATTTTCAACTCCAATGCTATTATGCACCGTTTACTTCCAAGGTTTATGGTCCAGTTCCGATCTTAAAAATAAAATACAATAAAATAGAAAAACAAACACTAAATCTAAAGATAGTACCAATCATGAAATTATACCGAAACAGTAAATTCTGGTTCCCTCTAGACAGACTTCCTTTATTTGACCCATCGCTTGGAAGTCTGGATGTTTTGACTTGTTTGAGGGATAAAGTGATTTTCTGCCCACTTTATCCAAACAATAGCCACATTCCCCTCCCCCCCCACCTTGCACAAAAGGGTTCCCCCTTACCCTCTATCCCTTTACCTGGATTTATTTTTATACACAGAACTTATCACTATCTGACAATGTTATATACTATATTCATTTGTTTATATTTTTTGCCTCAAATACAAATTCTTGAGGACATGGATTTTGTCTTGTTTACCAGTATACCTCTTGTACCTAGAACAGTGTCTGGCACATAAAAAAAAAAAAAAGAACAGTGTCTGGCACATAGTAGGCACTTAATTAATACTTGTTGAATGACTGAAAAAATAGATGAATTAATAAATTGTTTTTCACCTGTAAAGAGCTATCATCATAGATATCAAAGAGAGAGACTTTAAATATCTTAGCATTATATTATATATAATGTATATTTTTTTATATATTACATTACATGTGCATTTTTTTATATATCACATGTGCATTACGTATAAGGCATATAGTTAATTCCCAGTGATAAACTGATTTCCAGTCAAAAGTCTTTAGAATTGCCTTAAAAAGACATTATTACTTTGATTTTATTTGTAATTTTTTCTCGCTTTGAGATAATCATATCCCAAGAAATACATTTCTACCCAAATTCTAGTGTGTAGTGCAACAGAAGTTGTTCTCTAAAAAAATCATTGACAAGATTATTTAAATGTAGATAAAACTTTTCAATGAGCATGTTTCTTTTTAATTCATTTTAGTTCTGTCTTTTAAACACAGGGAGAGACATGTAGATTAAGAACTCTTCCAAAGACTTGTTTCCTTCCTGTATATAATTTACAACCTTTTCAGTATAGTCCCAACATTTTTATCACTCATGTACCATGCTCCAAGCATTTTGGTAAGAGGCACTTCGTGAATAAAACGTACCAGTGTCTGTAAAATTTGTAAGAAGGATACCTCAGGCATACTTGAAATACAGCACGCTTTTGACACTTCACACTAATAATAATTCATACTCTAGGGGACTTTTATGTCTTGTGAATCAAGAGGGCTGGAATATCGCCACAGGACAAAAAAAAAAAGATGGGCAAAATCCCCAAGTCTGTGCGCCATGTTTCCAAATGGAGTGGGCTAGAGCTGCTCCTTACACACGTGACATTTTCGAAAGTTCCAGTCAGCTAACAGTCCCTTAAGCAAAAACATTTCATCCTTGGTGATGATGTGACATCGCCTAAGAGTTCTCACACTCTATATATACGAATAGATATCCCACAGTCACATTGATGGCATGCCCAAGAGAGAACTGCCTTATGTAAGTTATTTCTTGTTTTTGACCACTTGTTAAAGGCTAATGATACTGGTTTGCGAAATAAACTACTAGTGCAGGAAATGTGTGTGTGTGTGTGTTTTATGTAAAAAAAGGCAAAACATTATCATCCACCGAAAATTGAATGTTAATCGGAATACAGTGAATACTTTGAGTATTTCTTAAATATCTCCCCACCTCTAGTTTTTTCCCAAATTCCAGGTTTTCTGTTATCTTCATTTACAGCTGAAAGCTACCCCCCAAAGCATCACAAATAAGAAACCACATATCAAGGTACAGCTGCTCTTGGTGAAGACAGTGATAACCTCCTAATTATAGAAACTATCTACAGTTATTTTCAGTCTTATCCTGCTTGAATACTCTCTCTGGCATTTGAAACTGCTGACTCACTTCTTTCATTCATCAAAAATAGAAACTTTATTGTGCATATAAAGAATGTATTAAAAATACAGAAATAAACAAAAACCAGTCTCAAAAAAAGAAAAAAAGGTCTCTATGCTCAAGGGAGTTTATGATCTAGTGACAAAAAGAGAGTCATTTACCAGATAATTATAATGCAGAGTGATAATGTCACAAGACAGTAAGAAAATACTGCAATAATGGGATGGGGGAGCTCCAGTCCCAGTTTTTGAGGGTCAGGAAAGACTACTATAGGAGGTAACATTCAAACTGAGTCTGGAAGAATTAGTCAAATCAGGCAAGGAAGGCATTTGGGAAACGGAAGATCCAAAAGAGGAAGCAGCATGCACATGAGCCCAGAAGTAAGAAAGAACAGAGTTTGGGGAACTGCCAGCACCTCAGGATGGCTGAGCTTAGGGTATGAGAAGCAAAGCAGTGAGAGAAGACGATAGAAATCTAGCACGTGTGTCATGCTGCAAAGTTGGGAATTCATTGGGAGATGAACCAAGCGCTGTAAACTTATTTCAGCAGAGGGACATGTGATCAGTGTGTCTGCCTTATGGAGAATGGATTAAAACCAAAACTCCAAACCATGGTCGTTGAGACGATTGTGGCACATAGCAGCCCTGTAGGACAGAGTAAAACTGCCCCATAGGGTTTCCAAGGAGCGGCTGGTGGATTCTAACTGCCGACCTTTTGGTTAGTAGTCGAACTCTTAACCACTGCGCCACCAGGGCTTCAAAGAGTGGACTAGAGGGGTCAAAATTGGAGGCAGAGGATAAAGTTTGGAGGTCTTTGTAAGAATACAGCCATGAGGTGATGGTGGCTTCAACTAGGTGGTGGCAGTAAAGAATAAAGAAAAGTACATGGCTGGATGTAATAACTGTATGAGATGTGGAAGCAATTAGTTTTTAGTGGTTTGTTGGATATAAGTAATAACAGAAAGGAGACATTAAGGATGACCCTCAGGTTTCTTCATAGCAACCTCCATGTTCAAGTTGAGTTGCCCAGAAGACAGCTGGATAAGTCTGGAGATCAGGAGTAAGAACTGGGTTAGAAGGTAGGATTCTCTTTGTTTTTATTCTACCCCTCTAAACTTGTTGCCATAGAGTCGATTCCAACTCATAGTGACCCTACAGGACAGAGGAGAACTGCCCCATAGGATTTCCAAGGAATGGCTGGTGGATATGAACTTCTGACCTTTTGGTTAGCAGCTGGGCTCTTAACCATTACACCACGAATGACCTTTCTACCCCTCTGGTCACTACTTTTTTGAACTTATTTTGTATGACACACAGCTATAGATTGTATTCTGTTTGGATCCATCCTCAGACATATTCTCTTTCATTCCATACACTCTCTCCTGGTAATTTCACGTATGCAGTTCTAACTACCAGTTATGTCTTTGGGTTCCCCACAGAAGCAATATATTTGGGAGGTGGCCCTGGGAAAACTCAAGAGAGGATTAGAAAAGTGACATAGGAAAGGGAAAGTAGTCAATAAAGAAGGAATTTTCAAGCAAGTTACCACTGGTGGGTAAGTAGAGTGAATGCCCACTGGAAAGCTCTGGGAAACTATGTAGAAGGTATACCTCAGAGTTATCCCATTTGAGAGACAAGGCAATTTAGATATTTATACACCAATTCCTGTCAGTCATTGGTTGAGGGATGCTGGTCTAGCTCTTCTAACCTGCTAGATCCATGGATAGAGCAGATCCTGATCACTAGAAATAATCTTCAGTAAGAAAAAAATTATATATGTATGTATCTGGCCAACATGCACTATGTAAAGATAATGCCCAAGGAGACATAGACAGGACACCTACAGAATCTGTTCAACATATGTGCCAATAATTCAGAAATCTATAACTTTAGCACAAGGATAATATTGCAAAGCCAAGTTCCATTGGCAACCCATGAAATCTCATCTAAAATGAGCTATTGATTAAAGGGACCCAGAGGAGAAAAGTAAGAGACAAGATACGGAACCAAAGAAATATGAGAGAACCAGAGAAGATGAAAGCAAACATTACATATTTAGAATGCAGTAGATGGCTAGAATCTTGCTACTTAAAAGTGAGTTCTGAGAGCCAGTAGCAGCAGCATCACCCAAGAGTGTTAGAAATGCAAACCTATGAAATTAGAACCCGCAGTCTCAAGATCTCCAGGAGATATGTATGCACGTTAAAGTTTGATAAATGCTGTTATGTCTACTTTAGAGCTTGGATCTCCACAACCAAGACTTTTATTTTTTTAACGCACTCCTAGCTTATATTTGGGTGGGTGGCCATACCCATTGCCTGCATTCTCTAATCCTGTTAAACAGTCCCTTAATCTACTAAAATGTCTAAGCCAAAAATCTAGACTCCTCTCTATTACCCCCATTGACTATCTCTAAGACCCTCTGTCAATGCTATAGTTCAAGTTTGTATTCTTTCCAAAAGATTATTGCAATAACCTTTTTATTGGTCTCATTGATTTCTGGCTCTTGCTGCACCAATTTATCCTCCAAATTGACATAGGGCAATTTTTTAAGTACAAATTACCATACTGTTCCCTCACTTAAATAATATAGTGGTTGCCCATCATTTTCAGGACAAATCCCAACTACTTAGTCTGGTATTATAAGATCTCTATGATCTGGCACCCACCTACCTTGTTGCAAATATACTGGCCTAATATAGTTACTATAATTTGAGCATTAAATTTAGTGCTGAACTTCCCATCAATCAAGGCATAAAGGACATGAGGGTTACATAATCTTATCTTTAAAAGTTTGGTACTTTTAAAAGTTTCTTCTTCCACACTGGATTTAATATCAGGTGTTCTATAAAAGGGCCCCTCCAAAGATGATGCCTCATGGGTTATTTGCAGGTTTTATCCCATAGCCTACTTTCTGCATTTTACTCCTTCTCTGATGAATACCTGAAAGGTTCTGTTTAAGACTTTCTCTAGATTTCCAGATTACCTTTACCTGGGACACAGACAACAGTTCCCTTTTGCCTTGAGCACTGAGGTCATACCATAAATCAGTCGGCTCATTCCTACACCTAAGCTCAGCTAAGCGAACTTTACCCTAGCAGGAGCCATGAGAACTATGCTCAAATATGAGGGCAAATCAGAAAATAATCATTTTATGGTCATTTTTTTAAAGGGAGGAATGTAGTTCTGGTATTCAATTTTGAATGACTTTATCACCTGGGCCATTGTACAAAGGGAACCAAATGACACCACAGACAATGTCTTTAAGAGTATGCTTCAATAAAAAATATATGCTGCATTTTTGTTTTATAAACCATGGATAAAGGTTGTGGGCATAATAATTTTGTAATCTCATAAAAGCAAAACAAACAAACAAAGAAAACAAAACAAATGAAAAACCAGACTTGGAGTCAGAAGGCTTGGTTTGCATCCTGGGGTATAATTCGTTGCCAGCATTAACCAAAGTAACTTAGTCTACTAATGTTAGTTTCCTCACATATAAAATGTGGATAATAACACTCAGTCCAAATGATGGTATGAGAATTGAATTAGCCAAGAGGTGTTAAAACATCTAGAACAGTGCCCAGCCTACAACACACACAAACTAAATATTAGTATCCCTCTTTATATTCTTCACATATCAAATATCCATGAGCTAGAGTATTTTTCAAGGGCAGAAGTTAATTCCCATGATTATATTGTAGAAATATGTCATTTACCAAAACAAAAAAACCCACAAAACTCTGCCATTTCTAGAACAAGAAATATGGCTAATACGAAATTGTTCTTGCAATAACCATCTAGCTGTACTCAACAAAAATGAAACATTTAAAACTACACAGTCAGTTCACAAGAAAAAAAAAAGGAAATTTTCATATGCCAGAAATGCAGAAGGATTTGAAAGTCAAAGTAGTTAGTATGCTAGCTAATATGGCACCCACCCCAGAGGTTAATGTTAGAAAAAAAATTGGAGATCATGGCTTTGTTTAATTTTTTAAATCAAGTTTATTCAATGTATAATATATTATTATATACTAATAAATTATACATATATATGAGGTATAATTACTGTATGATAAATATATATCTACTCTGATGTGCAATCCAATGCGTTTTAACAAATGCATACAACCATGTAGCCACCATCATAGTCAAGATACAGAATATTTTTATCTCCCCAAAAAGTAGCCATGTGTTCCTTCCCAATCAATTCTCCTTCCCATCCTCAGCCCAGACAACCACTGATCTGCTTTTATTCACTACAACTTAGTTTTGCCTTTTCTACAAGTATATAGATGGAATCATACAGTATTACTCTTTTGCGTCTAGCTTCTTTCACTTAGCATGCGTTTCAGATTCATCAATAAAGAATGCATCAGTAGAATGGAGAAGAAAATTGTAGTACGTACACAAGATGGAATACTACGCAGTCATAAAGAACAATGATGAGTCTGCTAAACATAACGTGGATAGACCGGGAGGACATAATGCTAAGCGAAATAAGTCAGACATACAAAGACAAATATTGTATGATCCCTCTTTTATAAGAAGACAAGAACAGATAAATATAGAGAGACGAATATTCATTGGTGGTTACCAGGGAGAAGGGGAGAGGAGTAAGTATGCTTTAGAACTTAGAGATGTGTTACTTTTGATGATGGGAAATGTGACTCCAAGTGTGGAAGTAGTGAGCACAGCAAAACCATAGTAAACATGAATGTTTGAGCACAAATAGAAGGCTACAGACACAATTAAAGAGGACACTGACAAATTGTGATAAATGTAACTAATGTCAATGAACAATTTATCTGGAAATTTGTAAAAAAAATCATTGAAGGATGTACAATTTTGCAAAAAGAACAATAACAACTAGAAAAAAGTTTGGTTACATAGATATGGAAGTATGCATAAATACGTACCCAAACCAAAGATCCACTGTGATCGATTCGATTCCAACTCATAGAGACCCCATAGGGTTTCCAAGGCTGCAAATCTCTGTGCAAGCAGACTGCCATTATCTTTCTCCCTTGGAGGCACTGGTGGTTTCAAACTGCCAACCTTTCAGTTATCAGTCAACCGCTTTAACCACTGTGCCACCAGGGCTTCTTTAAATATGTATAGGAAGGCATATATGAATAACCAGAGGCATAGGTATATACATGTTTATGCGTGCTGCATATATTTTCAAGTGTAAAAGCACACAGGGGGCACAGTTACGGATATTTCCTAGACGCAACCAAACACCTCACAGAATTGGTCTACTAGGTTGGAGGGCTTAGGATAACAGTCTCATGGGACAACTCAGTCAGGTGGCATAATATAGTCCATAAAGACAGTGTTCTACATCCTAGTTTCATGATTAGCATCTGGGTCTTTAAAACCTGTGAGTGGCCATCTAAGATACAACTACTGGTCTCTATCCATCCAGAGCTAAAGAGAAACAAGGAAACCAAAGACTCAAAGAAGAAACTAGTTTACAGAACCAATAGTCTACAGGAACGACATCACCCACCTCGAGACCAGAAGAAAAAGATGGTGCCCAGCTACCACTACTGACCATCCCGACCAGGAACCCAATAGATGATCCCATACAGAATGGGAGAAAAATGTAGAAGAAAACTGAAATTCCTTAAAAAAGGCCAGGATTACCAAACTGGTAGAGACTAGATGAACTTCTGAGACTATTGCTCTAAGATACTCTTTAAACTTAGAACTCAAACCACTCCGAGAGGTCACCTTTCAGCCAAATGACAGATTGGCCCATAAAATATATCATATCACCTGTGAGTACTGTGATCCTCAAAATAATCATCTAGATGAAATCAAATGGTTAACATTTACCATAGACCAAAGATGAGAAGACTAGGGGGGACAGGAAAGCTAGATTAATTGAAACAGAACCACCAAAATGGAAATAAAAAGAATGCTGAAATATTGTGAAGAATGTAACCAATGTCACTGAACGATATGTATACAACACCAACCAAACCCAGTGCCGTCGAGTAGATTCCGACTCATAGCGACCCTATAGGACAGAGTAGAACTGCCCCATAGAGTTTCCAAGGAGTGCCTGGAGGATTTGGACTGCCAACACTTTGGTTAGCAGCTGTAGCACTTAACCACTACACCACCAGGGTTTCCAAACAATATGTATAGAAATTGTTAAATGAGAACTTAATTTCTTATGTAAACTTTCACCAAAAACACAACAAAATTTAAAAAAAAAAAAAAGACTGGATCAGTAGTCCATTCTTTTTTATTGCTGAGTAATTTGCCATTGTATGAATACACAATATTTTGTTTATCCATTCACCTATTGGTAGACATTTTAGTGGTTTCCAGTTTTTAGCTATTATGCATAAAACTGCCATAACTACTCAGAAAGTCTTTGTGGAAACATGTGTTTTAATTCCTTTGGGGAAAATATGAAGAAATGGAATTGCTAGATTTCATGTTTAGTGCATGTTTACCTTTTTTGAAAACTGCTAGACTGTTTCCTAAAGTCACTGTACCATTTTACATTGTACCAGCAATGGGTGAGACTTTCAGTTGTTCTATATCCTTATCAATACTTAGTATAGTCAGCCTTTTGAATTTTAGCCATTGTAGTAAGTATGGTTTTCAGTTTAATTTCTCTGATGACTAATGATGTTGAACACCTTTTCACAGGTCATTTGTAGATCTCCTTTTATAAAATGTCCGTTCAAATATTTTGTCTTTTTTATATTGGTCTGCTTGGCTTTTATTATTGATTTGTAAGAGCTCTTTATACATTTTCTTAATATTGAGCTTTGTTTTTAATTTATGGAAATGATAATAAATCAAGGCTTGAATGGGTACGAGTCAAGCATTTGGTGTTGAGACATTCTTCATAAAACCAGAACTCTCAAAAGAACGCACACATCTTCAGTAAAAGAAAGGCTAGAACGCTCCCCACCATCCCAGAAAAAGGCATGAAAAATTGACTCAGCCTTTTGTTTCTAACTGGAAAAAGTAAAGTGCCGTGAGAAAGTGAGACTGCAAGACAGTGTCATACATGGATTTAGAGTCAAAATGTGTCCTCACAAATGATGCTGGATGTTCTAAACTGAGATATTAACATAAAAATTAGTCCTGAGTTGGTGTTATGGATTGAATTGTACACCCCAAAAATAAGTCCTGTAAATCCTAACCCCTATAATTGTAAATACTAACCCCTGTGGATGATAATCCTATTTGGGAACAGGAATTTCTTTGCTATGTTAATGAGGCAGTATCAGTGTAGGGTATATTTGAGTCACTTATGAGATATAAAAGCAGTAGATTAGGCACAAAAGCAAGGAAGCACAGAGGAAGAAGATAAATGCCACATGAAGACTGCCAAGATATTTCTGTTACAGCAGCACTAGATAACTAAGACAGCAACCAGAAAACAACTCTGTAATATGTTTCAGCAACCAAGGCATATTCATTACCACTGTAAAAAAAAAAAAAGTCCCTGCTAAAGATGTTGAGCTTACAATTAAAAAAAGAAAAATGAGGACATGATTCAACCTGAAAAGCTTTCTATGATATACAAAAAGCAGGAATAGACCACAAAATCTTTGAGTTAATAGAACAGTATTTTTAAAGGATTAAAATATACATGTGGCACTGTAAGGGAAGAACATTATTCTGTGAAAAAAGAACAGGTAAATTTGAAAATAAACTGAGTATGACTTTTATAATGAAACATACAGCTCTGGAGGCCTGTGAGCTGCTTGATTGGAAGGAGAGCTTAGATGGTCTTTAAAATCCCATCTGGTCTTGTCTTTTCTTTGATTCTACAATCAGAGCAACTGCTATTTCAAATTTCTCCCAATTGCGCCAGATGGATGAAAAAGTTCTGTATATTATTTGCCCTTCTTTGTGATCTCAATGGGCTGCAGACATTAGGCAACAGAGCTTTGACCAGCAACACTAAGTTAAACCTATTAAAACACCTAATTATTTATATATGAGAAGGTGTGAATGAGACTATAATGACAAAGTACAAGTCTCCTCAGAGAAACAAAAGTGATAACCATTGTTTAACCCTACCTCTGAGCAATTCCCCCATGGTAGACTAGCAAGTAGTCATTTAGCCTCTGCTGGATCAGCTCAAGTGATAGGAATTTTACCATCTCCAGTAGTGTTCAGTTCCATTTTGGAGCTATTCTAACTGAATATTGTCCTTATACTAAGCCAAAATCAGCTTCTTTATTATTTCTCCGAACATTTTCTAGCTCTGCTCTTTGCCCAACCTTAGCCTCCCTGCAAAATGGCATACGGAAAACAGTTATTACGCCCATCTGACATCCAAACAAAATATCCCAGTTTTTTAGGATTAGGGTGTGCCTGACTCAAGCCATGGTATTTTCAATTGCTTCATATGCATGTAAAAGCTGGACAGTGAATAAGGAAGAATAAAGAAGAACTGATGCCTTTGAATTACGGTGTTGGTGAAGAAAGTTGAATAGACCAGAAGAACGAAGAAATCTGTCCTGGAAGAAGTACAGTCAGAATGCTCTTTAGAAGGGAGGATGGTGAGACTTCGTCTCAGATGCTTTGGACACGTTTTTAGGAGGAACCAATCCCTGGACAAGGACATCGTGTTTGGTAAGGTAGAGAGTCAGAGAAAAAGAGGAAGATTCTCAATGACATGGACTGATACAGTGGCTGCAACAATGGACTCAAGCATAACAACGATTGTAAGGATGGCACAGGATGGGGTAATGTTTCATTCTGTTGTACATAGGGTTATGAGTCTAAACCAACTCAACGGCACCTAACAACAACAAGTGACCTGGCTTTGAGTGTTCTGACCATTCAAATCACTCTTCTTTAGCCAGGATCCGCTTTATTGATATTTTTCTTTAAAGTGACAACAAGAACAAAACACAACCTTCCATTTGCAGTCAAGCAATGGAAAAGTAAGATTGAATATTTCAAGATATATAAAGCAAACATGTTAGAAATACGAAGAGAAGTGCAAAACTAAAACACAGTCCCAATGGGTGAACTCAATATACCTCCCTAAGAAATTGGCAGATCAAATAGGCCAGAAAAAGCAACCCTAACAAATGATTAGGTCTACTTAAAGTACAAACAAGGAATTGTCTTTTTTTTCCCCCAAAAAATGTAGGGAACATTTACTCAAAAAAAGATCAAATAGGACCTTAGTAAATCTGCTGCAGACTTGTACATGCCACATTAGCTGACAATTTCAGAAAACTGTCCATTAATAATAAAAGAAGAAAAATTCTAGCCCCTTGGAAATGAAGAAAAATTCTAGCCCCTTGGAATTGAAAAAAAAATTCTATTTGGAGTAACTACCATTTAAACGGAACCCAAACTGCACATACAAACTGGTTGCAAATTAATGATACTAAGAAGTTTATATATGAAATACATGGAATGTAGGCAAACCTTGCTCAGGGGATGATTTGTAGCCCTAAGATGTTTTTATTTATGTGAAAAATAAATGAATTAAGTGGTCAGCTCAAGAATTTAGAAAAATCACAGCAAAATAAACTAAAATCAAGAGGAAGGAATTAAAATTTTTCAAAATTTGAAAGCAAACTAAGATAGCAAGGACTAGAATTGATAAATAAAACCAAAACTACTACACTTAAAAGACCAATGAAATTGCCAACCTCCAGCAAATCCGATGGAGAAAAGAGAAGCTGAAAATATGCAAGGTGAGAAGTCAAAAATGAGACATAACCACAAAAATGGAGATTTAAAATATTACATTAATATATTGATTCTAATCTGAAAATCATGAAATGGATGATTTACAAAGAAAAACATAAAATAGCAAAGCTGACCACGGAAAGGTAAAAATTTTAAATGAAACAATATTCATGGAGAAAAAAGTTTGGGACTCAGATGTTTTATAAGAAAATAGGGGAATTATCTATCAAATATTCAAGGAACAGTTTCTGTGTAATTTAAGCTATTCCAAAACACAGAAAAAGAGTTACGTTTTCCAATTTATTTCATAAAGCTGGCAAAACCATATTACCAAACCCTGAAAAGGAGAGTGGTCAAACCACATACAGGCAGAGAAGCAAAAATCTTAACAAACTAATAGCAAAGTCGATCATCCATCAGAGGATTTTAAAGTAATTTACCAGGACCAAAAGTGGTTTATTTCAGAAATGCAAAATTAGTTTAACTTTTGGATGTCTATTAATGTATGATCTGCCTGATGGGAGTTGACAGGGCATCTGAGGAAATTCAGCAAGCATTCCTGATTTTAAAATAATGAAATCTCCTTGTAAATTACAAATTGGAGGGTACTTCCTTAACATTAAAAATGTATCTATCAAAAACTAACAGCCGCCCGTACCGTTATGCTTGATGGTGAAATATTAGAGGTATTACCATTATCGTTAGAAAGAAGATTGGACAAAACTAGACTGTAAGTGCTACGAGAGGAGCCATGTTTGGTTCTGCTCACCACTGTATCTCTGGTGCCTAGCACAGTGCCTGATACTCCTGCTATTTAACATTCGTAAAACAGAAGTATTGGTTTTTGCTCTTAAAAATCTACCTTTCCCCAAGTCTTCTCAGTAAGCGGTGCTACTGTCCAACTAGTTACTTGGACCAGAAATCTAAGCACCTTCCATAATTTCAGCCTAACTTTCCTTCTACTATGAGCCCTGGTGGCACAGTAGTTAAGAGCTATGGCTGCTAATCAAAAGGTCAGCAGTTCAAATCCACCAGTTGCTCCTTGGAAACCTCGTCCTAAAGGGTCGCTATGAGTCAGAATTGACTCAACTGCAATGGGTTTGGTTTCGGTTTCTTCCTACTAACTCCAATTGGCCATCTATCAGCAAGTCCCACTGGCAGTAACACCAAAAGGTACGCCGGGTCTGATCATTTTTCATATTAGCATTGCTTACTACCTGGTCCAAGCCACCACTCCTCTCACCTGGATAATTACAAAAACTTCCAATTAGACTCCCTGTTTCCACTGTTGGTCCTCTATTTTCCATGTCACCCAGCAGCCAGAATATTCTTGTTAAAGCCCAAATTATGCATCTTTCTTTTGCTTAAAATTCTCCAGTGGCTTCCCTTTGTAGTTAGAAGAGCATCCACACTCTATCGCTTTGACCCCCAAGGCCTACCTTTCTCACACATGCCAACCACATTCCAGCCACACTAACTTTCTTCTTGTCCCTTCAACATGACATGCTTGTTCCATCTCAGAATGCTTGCCCTTACTGTTTCCCACTCCAGCAATGCTTTTCTACCAGATTTTCATACGCTTGTCTTTACCTCCTGTAAGTCTCAACTCACTTGTCACTTCCCCAGAAAGGTATTTTCCAATTATAAAGTAGCCTCCTGTACTGAGTTGAATAGTGTCCCCCAAAATTCATGTCCACCCAGAACCTGTGAATGTGACCTTATTTGAAAATAGGGTCTATGCAAATGTAATCAAGTTAAGATGTGGCCATACTGGGTTAGAGTGGGCCTTGAATCCAATATGACTGGTGTCCTTTTAAGAAGAGGTAAATTTGGACACACACACAAACAAATGGGGGAACAGCATGTGAAGACTAGGGCAGTGACTGCAGTGATATGTCTACAAGCCAAGGAACACCAAGAATTGTTGGCAACCACCAGAAACTATGAAGAGGCAAGGAAAGATCTTTCCCTAGAGCCTTCAGAGAGAACATGATCCTGTCAACAACTTGATTTCAACCTTCTAGCCCTCAGAACTCTGAGAGAATATATTTCTATTGTTTTAAGTCACCCAGTTTGTGGTACTTTGTAAGGGCAGCCCTAGGAAACTAATACACAACCAACCCCAGCCCATAATACTTCTCTATTGTATTACTCAGTTACGGTTTCTTCATAACCTTTTCACTTATTATTATGTAAAACTATATTTGTTTACATATGTGTTAACTGTCTCCCTCTGCCAGAATGTTAAGTTCCTTTTAAGGTAATGTATGCATGAATGCAAAGATTTTTGTTTTAATCAGTGAAGTTTCCCCAGGGCCTTGTGCATTTATTCTTTGAGATGACCTTTAAAATCATTTTGTCAATATAAAAAAATCCTCTTGGAATTTTTATTGGAATTGCATTAACCTTATAGACTGGAATATAGTAGGCACTTAATAAATCTTTTGAATAAGTAAATGAGGGAATTTCAAAGAACACAGGGCTAACAATTATCATCATTTTTATTCAACATTGCCTCAGAAGTTCTAGAAAATGCTACATGATAAGGAAAAGCACCAAGAGATTTAAACACTGCAAATAGGCAAAACTGTAATTAGTTGCAAATGATATGATTATCTCTTCTAGACATTCCAAGAGAGTCATCTAACAATTAACTCTAATAAGAGGATTCAGTAGGGTGGCAAGTTACAAGTTATTCAAGAAATAATATCTTTGCTATGTAACAGAAATAACCAGTTAGAAAATATTGTGAAAATAACATTACATCCCTATATAGCAATAAAATATATACAATTACTTAGGAAAAGACTGAACAAAGACATGTGGAATGTATATGGAAGCAATTACAATACTTAGGAATATAAATGAAGACTAAGTAAATGGAAACTTATATCACCTTCCTTTATAAGACTACACATAGTTACAAATTTACAATTTTCCCTAAATTATAAGGTAATGCAATTCCAATAAAAAAATTCCAACAGAGTGTTTTTGTACTAACAAAATTACTTTAAAGGTCATTTTAAAGAATAAATACATAAAAGCCAACAATCTCTTCACAGGGAAGAGTAATAAGGATAGATGGGTCCTATCAAATATTAAAATCACATTAATTAAAAATCCAACCATTACTGGATTATATATATGGATCAATAAAACAGAACGGAAAGCTCATAAACACCAAAATATGTAAGAACTAATATATGCTAAAAGTGTCATTTCAAATCATGAGGAAATAATTATAAATAAATAAATTATAAATAATTATAAATAAATGATGCTAGGAAAACTGACTAATGTTTAAAAAAAAAAAAGGAAATCTTCCAGCTCACATCTTACTCCAAATTAAATTGCAGGACATTAAATAAAAATATAAATAAATATAAATGGCATATCAAAATAATAGTCCTTTTTCTGAACCTAATTGAATTTATGTTAGAACTTTTCACCCTGTCTCTCATATGCCTCTTAAAATTCTATCTTTATATTCCATTGTTTTCTCTCTGTGCTTCATTCTGCAAATTTTCCTGAGCCATCCTTCAGTTCAGTAACACTCCTCTCAGCCATGTTGACTATGTTGTTAAACCTATCTATTGCGTTATTAATTCTAATCATGTTATTTTTTAGTTCTGGAATTTATATAAATTCTTTATATTTACAGATTCCAGATCTCCACTGAAATTCCTCATGTTATCATCTATTTTCTTAAACATATTTGTAACAGTTATATAAAACAGCACATATCATCTAAAAGTTCCAATATTTAGATCATCTGCGGGCCTTTTCTGTTGTTTGCATTTCTCTTCATTTGCAGACATTTTGGTTTTGTGTTCTGGTCCAGTATATGAAAAACGGCACAAATCATTTGATGCTATTTATGTTTATTTACTCAAGAGGATTTACTTTCGCTTCTGACAGGTATTCACAATAAGGGAAGATCACTTTAACCTAGGCTTTGATTGCACTAGTTTGAAGCTATGTTTGCTTTTGCAGAGTTAAACTATTTCTGTTTCAGCCTTATTCCTAGGATACAGACCTTAAGTGTTCCCAACTGAAATTTTCAGTTGTTGGCAAACAAACAGCCTTGAGTATCGAAAAGAATAGTGACTGCAACTAATTAAATACAGTAGCTATATAAATACCATGAGTTCATAATGATAATTAAAAAAAAAGTAAGAGAAACAAAACAATACTCACTGGACATCACTAAAGTTTGCTAGGGCAAACGTGATTCGGAAAATTCATAATGAAAGTATTATTAAGCCTTCATTCTTCCTTTCTGGCATAAACAGTATTACAGAGTAAACAAATTGCCTGAATGGATGAAACGTCTTTTTTATAGAAGAATTCTAACTAGTAATTACAGAAAAAATGATAGAATATCACCATTTTGTCATCTCGTGTGAAATACTAATTCAAAAAATGGTTGTCAATGGATGGTTGATAAAAGATTTATAAGCAATTTATAAATGAAGACATCAGATTACTATCTCTAGAACCTGCTAATCAATCCAGTTTCACAAAAAGTGAGTGAACTAGACATTACGCTTATCCTGATGCAGATGCAAATCACCACGTACGAAGTATTCTTTGTGCTTTGTTTCAAAATGAGCCTAAATCTAACCAAGCCTTTAGGTGTAACTTTCAGTTTACAGGAAACATGGAAGGGGGAAACAAAGGCAGTTAAATGGCATCATCAGAAAGAAATCAGCCAAATCCAGAATGAAGGTCCTTCTACAAGACAACTGACCTGGTTTCCTCAAGAGGCCAATATAATGGTAAAAAGTGTGAGGAGGAGCTTGGTCTGCGTATGAAAGTGGAAACTGACCATGTAGACAGGAAAAGGAAAGGTTTTCCATGCCAAAGGCACAGTTTAAGCAAAAGCACAGAGATGGGAAAAAGGATAGGAATGTGAAAGGATCTGATAGGTAGGTCCACATGGCTGGGCCATGATGTTAAAAGGTCTCTCGTGTACTACTGCAAAGAAAGTGGAAACATATAACGAAGAAAATGGGTAACCTCTGCAAAGTGTTGAGAAAAGGAGGTGGGGCTTCAGAGGATGTGAGTTTTAGAAAAACCACTAGAGCGGTCTAGAAGATTTTATGGAAGACTAAATAGCTGGGGACAAGGTGACTATAAGAAAGTTATAATAATACAGGTAAGAAATGATTCATATGGGACAATACCAAACCAAAAAACCAAACCTGTTGCCATCGAGTCGATTCCGACTCATAGTAACCCGCAGGGTTTCCAAGGCTGTAAATCTTTATGGAAGCAGATTGCCATATCTTTCTTCCATGGAGCTGCTGGTGGGTTCGAACTGTCGACCTTTTGGTTAGTAGCCGAGCGATTTTAATCACTGCACCACCAGGGCTCCTTATAGGACAATAAGAGTCCAGCAAAAACAAGAATGATGAGGAGGACAGAAATGGGAGGAGACAAGAGATTCCTAGAGGTGAAAAGTGACAATAACCTAGACAGGGAATAAAGTGACTGTTAAACGCCATAAGGAGATCCAATGCATTTGGCTGTCCTTGGTGATAGGGTATATTTCACCATCTTACAACATGAGATACTTTATTAAAGACTTTATTAAAGACTCAGCTGAAACCCTATGTAATATAGTCATAGTATTTCATGGATCCGAAAGTCTGATTTTTATGTTAGTGTTTTGTTCATTTTAAGGAGTATGTGTTTAAATATATATACATATATACATATATATATATATATATATATATATATATATAAAACACATGGAATTTAAACTAGTCTGTTAGTAATAAGGACCTTCTCTAGGAAGAAAAGAATGTCAGCAATTAGTTTTCCTTTAAGGACTATTGAAAGCTATGCCATTTTAATTATCTGCCCATTTAGGAAACAGACAAAAGAGGGATATTTAAAAATTCACTAATTAAGGGCAATCAGCTTATATTCCCTTCTTTGAACGCACAGAACTCAAGTTTTCAAGTCACTAGCATTTAGATATTATGAAGATAAAAGAATAAGAAATTGGCAGCAGTAGACTCAAAAGAGGAAAAAAATAGATCTTATATAAATCCAGGGACACATGTTTTGAGCACATGAGAAAATGCCTAAAGGTAGACCAGGTGGGAGCAAATTATTTTTTTAGAACAAACTTCAAAATAAATTGCAAGGAGGTGGTCATTTACTGCCAAAGGGTCAGATCAAAGGAATATGGAGTTTCCACATGTGCTTTAATGATTCAGTAGTCAAGGTAAAGCCTAGTGCTGTTCTCCAAAATTGCTTCTGGGGATATTACATATTTAATTTAGCCCAGCTTAAAAAGGTTACAGGATGTAGTCCTTAATTTGAATGATTATGCGCCCTCTTAAAACGCTGTGTTTGGTCAATGGGAGGAACAGTTTCCATTGCAAAGTTTTCACTTTAAAGGCTTTCCAAATTTCCTCTCTGAAAACAACCTATCAATTCCAGGGGATCTGAAACAGCTGCTCTGGGGAAGGGTGGACTGGTTCTTGGGTTATCACCCAACCAGCAAGGCTTACTGACAGCTGGGCCTGAGGAGCCCCACACTGCTGAGTGTGGGGGAGTCTTGACGCCAGCCCCCAAATTTCCGAAGTAATATATATGTATTCCCGTAAGAGCTGCAGCTCTATTTTCTGGCTGAAAGACTGGCATAAAATCTGTGACCAAAAGCTATTATATAGGTAAACGTGCAGTTAGCTACATGTACATTAGATGAGAACTTTCATCTGTGTTAATTATAACCCAGAACGCCCCTATTTTAAATTATGTTAATAAAATATAATGCCATGCATGAGAGAGCCTGCTGTAGTTAAAGCTGGAAAGCCAACTGCCTGCTAAAAGCCTTATTTTTTATTGCAGTTCAAATTTATGTTTCCTACCAACCTGACGCTGTTCTGAAACAGCTACAGCTGAAATGAAATTTCCTTTAAGCTGACTGTTTTCTAAGTTAAAAGGTTTGAAGTTTTAAAAGAAAATGAGTCAGCAACAAGATTAAAAAAAAAAAACACTGAATTTGAGTTTCAAGTTTCCTTTCAAGCATAATGTGTTTTAATGGGGAGTCCACTTTGTGCAATATTTTCCAAAAACTACATTATCCTGAAGACAGCAAATTGCAGACAAAGATTACAGTAACCTCTAGTTCTTATTCTATACATTACCTAAACATTTCCTGATTTTATCTCCATGTATTTTCTAATTTGTTTAGTTAATTCTTATTAAGAATTTCAAATTTCTTTGAAGGATGACAGACAATAATATGAGATATGCTACAAATACACTTCTGAAGTAGTCAAGCTATCATAGGGTCAATGACCTGAACTGGATTAAATAAGTCTTGTTTATAGGCATCAGCACTTGAAAATGCTAGATAATTCTGGACCCCTTCCCTGAAATGCAAGACTTAGGTAGTTCAAAGGCATTATTCTTTACTCATGAGCATTAATGGCTTCATTTAATAAAAGAATAAATGGACCCAGGATTCTGAGAAAGAATTGCTAATTGATCATTAGTTCTTGGTTTGTAATTGTTCTTTACTAGGGTGTAGACATGCATACCATAAGGGACTGCTTACTTGTGCTCACTTTTACATTCATAATATCAGGAAAGAGTAGAGAATGTTCACGTTGCTCTTTTATCACTGAGCAACCAACAAACAACCAACGAACACCTGTGGTTCACAGAGTAACAAACCCCAATATTACGGCAGCCATTTTTTATGATTTTTTTAAAAGGTAGAATAAGATGTGTTGGCCTAATTTGGAAATCAGAATAAAACTATACTGATTTACTAAAAATTTTCAGTGAAACCAAACCAAAAAACAAAACCCATTGCTGTCAAGTAGATTCCAACTCATAATGACCCTATAGGACAGAGTAGAACTGCCCCATAGGTTTCCAAAGCTGTAATCTTTATGGAAACAGACTTCCACATCTTTCTCCTGCGGAGCGGCTGGTGGTTTTGAACCACCAACCTTTTGATTAGCAGGCAAGTACTTTAACCACTGTGCCACAAGGGCTCCTTTAGTGGAGCCACTCCCCCCAAAATAATTACCCACTTAGGATCAAAAGAAATGGCTGGCATTAAGACTGGTGGCATAATTTAGAGATCTTCTTTTACTTATCTCAGAAATCCATAAACAAAGTCCATGAAGCCCATAAAAAAATAAAAAATAGCAAGTGCTAAATTAACTACATCAACAGCCCATTCTGAGCCAGACACTGCAACCACACAAAGCCTTGGAATCATCATATCAATGACCCACTAAATCAGTCTGATTCCCACTTAATGAGGAATCCAAAGTAAGAGGCCATTTTAAATACTTCTTCTGGTTTCCAGAGCCATTTCACTTCCATATATACTAATGAAATACAGGTATCTATATCCATGCTGCTGGTTACATAGTAATATTTTCACTACAGGATTGGGTGGTTAATCTCAACCAATTCAGGACAGCTTTATTGATATTATTCAGAATCACAACTGCAGCATCCAAAGCCTGCTTACTGACCTAATATACAATCATCTGAGAGAGAAACAGAAAGGAGGGTATAAATTTTGATAAAAATCTATATATTTGCAGCAATCCAGGCAGCATTGAATCCATGACTCACCGCTGGCTCAAACTACGTTATTTTAGCATGGTTGCTCTCCTAGAGACATAAATAGCTTAGAAATAATGAAGGCTGTGCTATGCAGGTGTATTTTATCACAGTGTTATTTGCAATGCAATAGAATTTAAAAATGGAAAAAAATTGGTTTGATAAAGTATATAAAATACATTTTATAAAGAAATGCTATTTTAATTGGATATTAACTTTCTGTGTGTATATGTATTCCTAAACTTCGTATAACTGCAATATAATGTTCGATGCTCCATGTCCTAGTATTAGGTGACTTGAATTAGAAGTTTATAAACAGAATACTACCGTAAAGATAAGGAATACAGACTCACAACACACCTGGGAAAGAGGAGAACTGTTTAGACGAAGAATAGTTACATATTTTTGACCACTGAGAAGTAACATAAAAGACTTAGTTCTAAAATAATATGTAACGTTGGACTTGTGAAATATGTTTTAAAAATAACATATATATAAAACACTTAATAATAATAAAATGCTGTATGATTCGTTTTAGTAGTCGCTATAGTACTTTTTTTTTTATAGTACTGTTAAATATATAGACTATATTTGAAAAAGAAAATGACCTCAAATAGAAATTTTATCTATCTTATTGAAATTTTATAACTGCATAAGCTGGGGATAAAAAATTCTAAGCTATTTATATACAGTAGTATGTTGAATTCAGGCTACATTACCTAGATCTTCACACACACACAGACATACGCAACTCACTTTTTGGGGGAATGAATTTGAATTACCTTGGAATAATTCAGCTGGGTAATTTTCTCATCACTCAAGTAATTTTAATCCTTAGGTAAGAGTTTTGGAACAGCTGAATTTATCAAGAAAATAAACCAATTTCCTGTTTAGTGAACTCATAACAAGTATTATATTTAGTATGCCAGTGTCTTACTCAAACTTTGAGTATACAATTAACGCTATTGTCCCAAGACATCTTCCTCCCCACCCCCCCCACATGAAATGGCACTGCATGAATGATCCTGTTTACGAGGGTTGATCATATGTTTAATGAGCAGGAAACTGACATTTCACATGCTTGAGAGACCCAAGAGACACATCTTTCCCAAAATATCTTCTTTGCTTGTCTTCTATGCTGCCCTATATGGACCATCATATGTTCATTATCTGATAAATAGTTATTTTGTATCTAAAATGGAGGTGAATGGAGGTAGTGATGATTGTTATCCCAGTAATTTAGGGGGTGAGTTTGAATGTTCATGTTGATAAAAGGAGGTAAAACCTTATCTCCGTGAAGAGAAAGATGAAACTCAGACCTTTACAGAAATCCAGAAATTTGAAAGACCGCACCCTCAGTGAAACGATCTCCAAGAAGTCTGCTCACCAGCTCAGGAGGTTAACAAAGAAGCTCTCTCTGCCCGAGCTCTGTGGGTGGGCCTGCATCTCACGGAGGTCTTTGTTTACATTTTCACACCCTGCACAGGCTGGAAACCCTAGAACTGAGAAATTAACAGTAAAAATTGGTCCTAGGATGGTGTTACACATTGAATTGTGTCCCCCAAAAAGATATGTTGAAATCCTAACCCCAGGTACCTTCGAATGTGATCTTGCTTAGAAATACGGTCCCACAAAGACAATTTCAATTAAGTATACTTAAAATGAGGAAGTCAAGAGAAAAAAACATTGGCATTGGATATTAGTGAGGGGTGCACAGCATGATTGTACGTGAAGAATCTTGAATTGGCTAATGTTGTGTTATACATATTTTCACAACAATAAAAAATTTAAAAATAAACATAATAATAAAATTTAGGATAAAAGGGTGTATTCGTCAAAGGACCAATTAGAACTTCTGGAAATTGGTGACATTAGCCAACGGAGGAGTAAACAGCATTTTAGAAATAGGTTGTTATGGATTGAATTATGTCCCCCAAAAATATGTATTGTAGCTGACACACTGCAGGGATTGCAACCAATGTCACGGAATAATTTGTGTATAAATTTTTGAATGGGAAACTAATTTGCTCTCTAAACCTTCACCTAAAAAAAAAAAAAAAACCTTCACCTAAAGCACAATAAAATATGTGTGTGTGTGTGTGTGTGTGTGTGTGTGTGTTGTAAATCCTAAACTCTATGCCTGTGGTTATAATCCCATTTGGAATGGGTTATTTTTGTTATGTTAATGAGGCAGGATTACTGTAGGGTGTATCTTGAGTCAAACTCTTTTGAGATGTAAAAGAGATTAAACAATCAAGCCAGCAACCAGAGATGGAGGGAGATAGATGCCATGCCAAGTGAAGATCACCAAGGAGCCAAGGAATAGAAGCTAAAGAGACAAGGACCTTCCTCCAGAACTAACAGAGAGAGAAAGCCTTCTCCTAAAGCTGGCGCCATGAATTCAGACTTCTAGCCTCCTAAACTGTGAGAAAATAAATTTCTGTTTGCTAAAGCCATCCACTTGTGGTATTTGTTATAGCAGCAGTAGACAACTAAGACACAGGTTAAAGAGAGGAAACGGTGAACAGGAAGATAAATCCAGAATAAGAAACAAAGCAATAAAGAGATACAAAGAGGTGGACAATGTGAGAGGGAACACAGGGAGAATGTAAAGTCCAACATGTATCCAATAGCAATTCCATAAGGAATGAACGTGGGAGAGGTGAGTTAAATTACTGCCCTCCCCCATACACATGCTTCCTCTGTCTACAACTATTGCTGCCTCTCCTCCAAGTTCAAGGATTCTCCTATCAACTTTGGAAGATGCAGTGCTGTAGTCCTGTAGTTTGGCAGGGGAGCAGTGAGGGGTGAGTCCCCCAAGGGATGCTGGTAGAGTTGCAATTATTTTCATCAGCTCCTCACTCTAGCAGTGCTGGGGTGCTGCCTTAAAACTCCCCTGTGAACATCACACCTGACCAGCCACTGCTGATTTTTGTTTCGGTGGAGATGGAGCAAGCAACAATCCTCTCAAGGCAATGTGTGAAAGAAGCAAGAGATGAATTTAAAAAGCTTTCCCCCCAAAATACTGTCCCACCACTGCATCTCCTGACCCTGGTTTCAGTTTACCATCACCCAACCAACAGCCTTTGGTCTCTCCAAGGATTATCCACAGATTTTTATGTTACTTAGTCCAATCCATACTTGCTTCCCTTTCCATTGTTTCTACAGGGCTGATATTGGGGAAGTAAACTAGCCACCTGCGCTTGTTCATTAAGTTTGAAAACTTAGGAACTGTTTTCTTCTACATTATTGTGTTTTTTTACTATTTGTTGCTGGTATATATATATTCACCTTGCTAAACAACCTTGTTTATTTCAATAATGTGTCATGGGTTATTTTGTGTTCTATCATCATCCGAGAATGATAGCTTTGCTTCTTCAGTTACAATCCCTATAGTTTCTTTTGCTTGTTCTGTTTCAAATGGTTTGGCTAGGACCTCTGTTGTAATATTGAATAGAAGTCATGCAAGTGAGCAGTCTTTTCTATATAACAGTTCATCACCAAGTTAGCCCTTTCTATTTTGTAGTACACTTACTGAGTTAGGAAATTCCCTTTGATACATATTTCACAAAGAGTTTTTACCATGAATTGTTGAATTTTATTAAATCTATTTTCTGCATCTATTGAGGTAATGGTTTTGCTTTTTATATGTTAATGTGATGAATTTACATTATTAGATGATTCCAATGTAGAAACCACCTTGCAATCCTAAAACAAACCAACTTAGTCATGACATAAATACTATGCATTGTTGGTTTCATTTGCTAATAACTTGTTTAGAGTTTTTGCATCTATACTTGTGAATGTGGTTGCCTATAACTTTCTTTATATCATTCTTATTTACTATGGGTAGTCAGGTTATACCTGCCACATAAAATGAGTTAGGGGGTTTTCGAGGAATTTGTGAAAGACTAAATTTATCAGTTCCTGGAGTGTTTTGTAGACTTTACCTGTGAGATCATCTAGGACTTGTGTTTAATTTTCAGGATGATTTTTATATTTAAGGATCCAACTTTCTTAATGTTATAGGTTAAATGGTTATCAAAACATTGATGTGTTTCTTGACTCAGTTTTGGTAACATTTTTCAAGGATTTATCCGTTTCACTTAAGTTTTCAACCTTGCTGACATCTGTAGTCATGGCTCTTATTTATTGCCTATTTGCACCCTTTCTTTCTTCTTTTTTTTTTCTTCATCAATCTTTCCAGAGGTTTGTAAATTTTGTTGTTCTTTTCAAAAACACAATATATGGCTTTTGGCTACTATGTCTTTTTTCCTGTTTAATTAATTTTGCTTTTATGTTTATTTTCTTCCTCCATTTTGGGGACTTACTCTGTTCTACTAATATGTTAAATTAGAGGATTAACTCATTTATTTCAGCTCTTTTTTTTTCTTTTCTACTATACATACTTAAGGCTATAAATCTCCACCTTAACTACTGCTTGAGCTACAGGACACAAATTTTGATATATGGCATTATAATTATCATTCGGTTTTATTTTCATATGTCCATTATGATTTATTCTTTGGTACTAATTTAGGTGTGTGCTTTTAAATATTAAAAAAATTAATTGTTTTCCAACATAACTGCATTGTGGTCTATATCAATTTATTGAAATTTGGCTATACGTGTCCATCTTTTACCGACACCTTTGTCTTTTACTGTGAGTACAATAGAAAGCTACGGTACAGTTTTGAATAGGGGAATGACATGATCTGACATACTTTGAAGATTACATTGGCTGCTCTATTGAGGATAGACTAGAGGGGTCAAGGGTAGCAGTAGAGTCCTGTTAGGAGGCTATTACAGTAATCCAGGTAGGAGATGAGGCTATCTACAAACACGTCTTTGAGCCTCACATTTTCCTTTAGGGATCATTTTTCTTCTGCCTAAGTAGGTTTTTAGATGTTCATTTAGTGAGAGTATGGATAGTAAACACACCTGTGTTTTATTTGTATGAATGTATTTTTTATTTTCCCACCATTATTAAAAAGTAATTTTGCTGGAAATACAATTATAGGTTAACAGCCATTTTCTCCCAGATTTTGAGGATATGCTACTGTTACGGCAGAGAAATTCAATTATTTCCCAGTATTCATTCTCCTCTTCTTCCTTTTAGTAATGGAATCCCCCAAATTTTAGCTGGAACCATGGCACCTAAATAAAGATTACAGGTTCCAGCCTCCTTTCCATCTAGGTGAAGCTCTTCTTTTCTTTATCTGTGCTCACTCTCTTGGTGATTTCATCCAGTCTTATGACGTTAAGTGTGTTTTAACTGTCTTTAAGTGTCATGTGAACCTAACAAATCTTAAAGGAAAAAGAAATCAACCCTTCAAGAAGAGTGTCCAAACAGGACACTGGAGTAAAAAGCCAAGAGTGTTGGCCATAATGAAGAGGTGCAGCAAAATGGAGAAGGAAAGTCTAATCAGAAAAAAAGGGATAAGAAAAAAACAAATTCAACCCCCTTGATAATTCTAACAAGATCCGATCTAGTTGTTTAGTCAACAAATATCCGAGTGCTACATGCCGTGCACTGTGCTAAGTGCATCCTGTGAAGGCTGTAGCCTCTCTACAAAGGTGCTATGATTTGCTTTTGGATTCCTTGGAGGTCATTCTTTAGGGAGATAAACAGTGTGCTGCCTCTTTTCCCTTTGCCCCTCTTTATCCATTCTTTGTTCTTCATACTGCTCTGTGTGCCAGGATTCTGATCTTTATGGATTATATCAACTGGACTTTCTTGTCCTTTGGTTTCCAGGTAGGTTTGGCCAGTGGAATGCTCCAGCATGAGATCAGAGGAAAGGAGAAGAGTTTGGCGTGTTTCTTCCCCTGCTTCATTTCTGCTTGGCAGCAGATTAGTAGTAGTGGAATTAATCTACCTATGGCCATGGATTCTGAAAGAGAGGCGCTCAGGCATAGTTACAGTTCTCACGTGGTTCTAGTAACAGCTTCCTCTTCCTTCACTTTTGGGCCTAGGGGTGGCAGTGGCTCCTTGCTGTTATCAACATCGAGTGTTTTACCAACTCTTGTTGGTTCCCTTACCTCTGCCTGTTGTTCTTGCTAGTTGCCATCAAGTCAACTCCAATTCATGGTGATTCCATAGACAACAGTACAAAACACTGCTTGGTCCTGCACCATCTTCATAATTGTTGGTATGCTGGAGTCCATTGTTGCAACCACTGTGTATCTGGAGTGCGTTCCAGCTGCAGGGATCATATTCCAGCACTGTATCTAACAATATTCTGTAATAGTCCATAGGGTTTTCATTGGTTAATTTTTGGAAGATCACCAGGTCTTTCTTCCTAGTCTGTCTTAGTCTGGAAGCTCCACTGAAACCAGTCCATCATGGGTGATCCTGCTGGCATTTGAAATTCTGGTGGCATAGCTTCCAGTATCATAGCAACATGTGAATCACCACAGTGTGACAAACTGACAGATAGTGGTGGTGGTAACTCCACCTACCCCTCAGTAAATCTCTTCAGTTACTCCTTGGGTGTGTGGGGGGGGGGGGGTGTCTCCTGTTTCCTGCTGAAATCCTGATCGATATAAACGTAAAAACATCAAAACACACTACCTGTTCTTAAATTTCTTTAACCATAGAGGTTTTCAGCCATATGTTCTATTTCCCTCCTCTACCACTCAAATTTTTTTTTTTAAATAACCATGTTAATGCTTAGTGTTTCCTACTATACCTGGGAGGATCTTGTCTGAGAGTGGAGGTTGAAGGGACTAGACACTTATTCAGGAGTCTAGTAACCATTATCTTTTCCAGTGATCTTTCCCATTTGAAGGGGAGATTGTAGCTCTAATTGGAGCATGAATAGAGTATTTTCAAGGCCTTTTTTTTTTCTCTGTCTTTCATTATTTTTATGCCAAGGAGACCAGATTGTAAATCAAGTCTTGGACCTTCTCCACTTCCTTGTAAAGAATTTTAACAATAGTTAATCTAATCTCTTCTCTGCCGAAAGACTGTATGCACCTGAGGCTGTCAGAATGCCACACAGAGCAAATATTGGTTAAGAACTCCCAGCAGTAGGAAAAATGTGACATTTTCTACATAGGATTTTAGGATTGTTCCATTTAATAGCTGATGGAATCATCTGCAGGAAACCTGCACTCTCCTAGGATCTTAGAATTTTAGACTTAGAAATATAAAGGCACCTGGCCCATTATTTATTTTCCCTAATGAAGAATCTTTCCTGTAAGATCCATGAAAGATAAGCAAGCAGTCATTGCTTAAGCATTTCTAGTGTGTCAGGTAATCTACTGTGTGCTTTTAAATATTCTATTACCAATGTGTTTATTATCAAAAATGCGTTCCTTTATGCTGAATCAAAATCTGCACGACTAAAACATTCGCCAGCTGGAGCCAGTAACAGTCTCAGGAGGCAAAGAGTCTATGTCCGAGCAATCTTTCTCTTCTTCACGTGTTTATTCATCTCATTTCTAGGATTTAACACAGTGCCTGGCACAGAGCAGGCTATCAAAGGTATTGGAGAATAAATATGAATGAATGAATGATTAAAATATTTAAAGACATCCATAGTTTGGCAAGACCTCTCCAGGTCTTCTTTAGGACAATCATGACCAATCCCCTTAATCATCTTCAAAGGATAGTTTCTAAACATATTATAATTAATTGCACTCCTTTAGATGAACTCAATTTGTACATGACAATCTGAAAATATGATAACCAGGACTGAACAAAGAGCTCTAGAAATGAACAGACAAGACAATGGCACAATATGTCTATTCTTTCTTTCCTTTATGTAAAGGTATTGTATTTCTCTTAATGGAATCTGAGTGTGTGTCAGCACATCTGATAACCCCACTGTTAACTCCCACAGAAAGAGCACTTAATTAAAACAGCCGGATTTTCAAACTATTCATTCACTAACTTATTGCCCAGACTGTTCTAGATAATGGGAATATAGAATGAACAAGATACCCCAAAAGACCTGTCCCCAGAACTTGCAACTTTTCTGAAAGTTTGAGATTGTTTTAAAATAAAAAGGTATTAAAATAAAGGTGAATTAATACAGGCAAAGTGACAGATGATGAATAAATGCGCAAACACATAAATATTATAATGATCAATTATAGGTATTATAAAAAATAAAGCAGAGTAAGAAGTTAAAAAGTGATGACAAGGGGATCAGGCATGATCTCTACGAGGAGATGATGTCTGAGCAGACACCTCACATAACTGAAAGAAAAAGACATGCAAAAAGCTGAGAGAAGAGCTTTCTAGGCAGAATAATTACAATATGTTACACCATCCAAGTGGAATATTTGAGGAATGAGGAGGCTACTGTGGTCAGCAAAGAGAGAATAATGGCAAGATTGGTAGGAAATGAGTAACCAGATCATTTAGGGCTTTGTATACCATGGTCAGGGATTTGGATTTTATTCCAGGTATTATGGAAAGCCATTGCAGGATTCTGAGCAGGAGAATGATGCAATCTGATTTACATTTAAAAACAATTCTCTGGCTACTATATGGAGAAAAGAGTGGGGGCAGGAAGACTGAACAGACTTCCGCAATAGATCCAGTGAGAGAGGATAAGTGCTTGGATCAGAGTGTTAATCCGAGTGCAGGATTTTTATATAAATGCCTATTACATGTTTAATTAAAATTTTTAAATTTCAGAGTAGTTTTAGATTTAAGGAAAAGTTATAAAAAATTCCCACACACTCCACACCAAGTTTTCCCCATTGTTAATATTTTACATTAGCATGGTACATTTGTCAGGATTAATGAAACAATACTGACACATAAATATTAATTAACATACATACTTCAGTACTCTAAATTCAGTTTTCTTTTTTTAAAAAATAATATTTTAATACGTTTTTGGTGGAAGTTTATACAGCAAATTAGGTTTCCACCGGAAAATTTCTACACAAATTGTTCAGTGACATTAGTTACACTTTTCACAATGTGTCAACATTTTCTTCAAATGCATTCTGCTTGTTCCATTTCCACTACTCTGGTTTCCCTGCCCCCCTTGTCTTTTCATCTTTGCTTTAGAGGAACTGTTTACCTTTTGGTATCACATAGGTGGGTTTTTTTAATGGAGCACTGCACTCGTGAGTAATATCCTTTATTTTGTGTGCCAATCTGTTATTTCATTAAAAGGTGACCTCACCACATTGCAAGGAATGCTGGTGGCCACTAGGATTGGGAGGACCTCCTTGCTGACATCCACTAAGGAAATGAGAACCTCAGTACTACAACTGCAAGAAATGGATTTCTGCCAACACCTCTGTATGAGCTTGGAAGAAGATCCCAGCTCCAGATGACAGCATAAGTTTGTGAAGCCCTGGTCTGAAGAATCCATCTGCACCATGCCTGGACAGCTGACCTACAGAACTGTGAACAAATAAATGGGCACTGTTTTAAGGCACTAAAAAAAAAAAAAAAAAAAAAAGGTGACCTCAGGGGGAAGTTTTGGTTCAAGGTTTAAAGAATATCTCAGGGTGACAGTCTCAGGGAGTCCTCTAGTCTCAATTGGTACAGTAAACCTGGAATTTTTCAAAATTTGAGTTGTTTGGGGTTTTTCTCCATTTCTATCAGGGTCCAACTATTGAAGCCCTGATCAGAACAGATGGTAGTGGTAGCCAGGCACTATCTTCTGGTCTCAGGGTAAGTGAGGCTGTGGCTCGTGTAGGCTGTTAGCCCATAGACTAGTTTCTTATCTGAGAATTCGGCTTCCTTCTTTCTCTTTTGCTCCTGACTAGTAGAGACCAATAGTTGTATCTTAAATGCCTGTTCGCAAGCTTTTGAGTCTCCAGACACTACTCACCTCACTAAGCACCCCCCCAGAAAAAACAAACACCAAACCTGTTGCTGTTGAGTCAATTCTTACCTATAGCAACCCTATAGGTCAGAGTATAACTGCCCCATAGGTTTTCCAAGAAGCACTGGGTAGATTCGAACTGCCGATCTTTTGCTTAGCAGCCATAGCTCTTAATCACTATGCCACCAGGGTTTCCACTCACCTCACTAGGATTATTATTATTACTATTATGCCAGTTGACTGAGTTGCCCATGAGACTAAGTTCAGGCTCAGAAAACCAATCTTGCAAGGGGTTTGATTATATCTGACAAGTATCTATAACTGTGTCTTCTATGAATACATATGTGCCCATGCACATACCTGTACTTCAACCTGTTGCCACTGAGTCGATTCCAACTTATAGAGACCCTACAGGGCAGAGTAGAACTGCTCCATAGGGTTTTCAAGGAGTGGCTGGTGGATTCGAACTGCCAACATTTTGGTTAGCAGACCTAGCTCACCATAGCTCTTAACCACTGTGCCACCAGGGCTCCTATCTGTACTTAAACATACATACACTTCTATCTGTGTACTCATATGTACACACCTGTACCTACTGGTATACATATATGCCTATATACCTACATATGTGACCATACACTCGCATTTTGGTTATTACTGGTGACGTTGTCATCAAATTATATGTGTCTCATTTTTTAGTACAAACATCCTTTTTCTCTGTGAACTACTTAGTAGCATCATTTACTTCGGTCAAGCTGTGCTCATTACACCCACATTAGGTGCCACTTTTCCCATCACTAAAAATAACAATTATCTATGATCTAGAGAGTGACTCCCCCTCCTCCCCTACCCATTTCTGGTAACCACCAATAAACATTCGATCTCTGCATATAAACTATTCTTCTCTTCTTACAAAAGTGGGATCATACAATATTTGTCCTTATGTGATTGACTTATTTCATCTAGCATTATGTCCTCCAGATCCATCCATGTTGTTTCGCAGACTCATACACTGTTCTTCATAGTAGTGTAGTATTACATTGTATGTATGTGCCACGTTTTGCTTATCCATTCATCTACAGAACGGCACTTAGGCTGTTTCCATTTTTTCTGCTATTGTGAATAATGCTGCAATGAATAGAGGTGTGCATATGTCTGTGTCTTTTATTAGAGCTCCAGGATATATCTAGGAGTGGTACCGCTGGATTATGAGGTAGTTCTATTTCTAATTTTGTAAGGAAGCACCATACCATCTTCCATAGCAGTCGCACCATTTTTCAGTCCCACCAGCAATGGATAAGGGTTCCAATCTCCCTACATCCACACCATCATTTGTCGTTAACTGTCTTTTTGTTTGTTTGCTTATTTGTTTTAATCAATGCCATTTTAGCCAGGGTGAGTAATTTTGATTTACACCTCTCTAATGGCTAATGATCTTGAGCATCTTTTCATGTGTTTGACGGCTGCTCGAATGTCCACTTTGGTGAAGAGTCAGTTCATGTCCATTGTCCTTTTTCAGTTGGGTTGTCTTTTTATTGTTGAATTGCTGATGTTTTCTACGTATTTTAGAGATTATACCCTTATCAGATATGTCACTTCTGAAGATTCTTCTCCCAGTCTGTAGGCTGTCTTTTCACTCCTTTGATGAAGTCTTTTGATGAGTGTTGTTGATGCTGTTAGGTTCCATCAAGTCAGTTTTGACTCATAGTGACCCTATGTACAACAGAAACACTGTCCACTCCTACACCATCCTAATAATCGCTGTTATGCTTCAGCCCATTGTTGCATCCACTATGTCAATCCATCTCATTGAGGGTCTTCCTCTTCTTCCCTAACCCTCTACATTACCAAGCATTACATCCTTCTTCAGGGACTGGTCCCTCTTGATAACATGTTCAAAGTATGTGAGACAAGGTTTTGCTGTCCTTGCTTCTAAGGAGCATTCTGGCTGTACTTATTCCAAGACAGATTCATTCAATCTTTTGACAACCCACAGTATATTCAATATTCTTCACCTTCAAAGGCGTCAGTTCTTCATTCTTCCTTCTTCAGTGTCCAGTTTTCACATGCATATGAGGTGACTGAAATTAGCATGGCTTGGGTCAGGCAGACATTAGTCCTTAAAGTGACATCTTTGTTTTTTAACACTTTAAAGAGTTTTTTTCACAGCAGATTTGCCCAATGCAATAGGTTGTTTGATTTCTTGACTAACTGCTACTTCCATGGGCACTGACTGTGGATCCAAGTAAAATGAATTCCTTGACAGCTTTAATATTTTCTCCATTTATCATGCTGTTGCTCATTGGTCCAGTTGTAAGGATTTTTGTTTTCTTTATGTTGAGGTGTAATCCATAATGAAGGCTGTAGTCTTTGATTTTCATCAGTAAGTACTTCAAGTCCTCTTCACTTTCAGCAAGCAAGGCTGTGTCATTTGTATAACGTAGGCTGCTAATGAGTCTTCCTCCAACCCTGATGGCCCGTTCTTCTTCATACAGTCCAGGTTTTCGGATTATTTGCTCAGCATACACAATGAATAAGTATGATGAAAGGATACAATCCTGACGCACACATTTCCTGACTTTAAACCACATAATATCCCCTTATTCTGTTCGAATGACAGCCTCTTGGTCTATGTACAGGTTCTTCATGAGCACAATTAAGTGTTCTGGAATTCCCATTCTTTGCAATGTTATCCATAATGTTATGATTCACACAGTCAAATGCCTTGCATAGTCAATAAAACACAGATAACATCTTTCTGGTATTCTCTGCTTTCAGCCAGGATTCATCTGACATCAGCAATGATATCCCTGGTTCCACGTCCTCTTCTGAATCTGGCTTGAATTTTGGCAGTTCCCTGTCGATGTACTGCTGCAACTGTTTTTGAATGATTGCCTTAGGCTGGGTTCTCTAGAGAAGCAAAACCAGTAAAGCGTATAAATATATATAGATATAGATTTATATCAAGGACGTGGCTCACGCCATTGTGGAGGCTAGAACATCCCAAGTCTGTGGATCAGGATAGAGGCTCCCCCTGATTCATGTAGCCACAGAGGCTGACGGACCCAAGATCAGCAGGTAAGCTGCTAGCTCAAGTTCCAAAAACTGGAGGTCAGACGAATAGGAGCCAGCTGCAGAATCCAGTGCAGGCAAAAGCCAGAATGTCTGCTTATATTCAGATGAAGGCCACGCACCCAAGGAAACTCCCCTTCAACTGACTGGGTAATCACAGATGATCCCATCATGGGGGTGATGACATATAAAAACTGAGAATCATTGCCCAGCCAAGGTGACACACAATCTTAACCATCACAATGATCTTCAGCAAAATTTTACTTGCGTGTGGTATTAATGACATTGTTGGATAATTTCTGCACTCTGTTGGATCACCTTTCTTTGGAATAGGCATAAATATGGATCTCGTCCAGTCAGTTGATCAGGTAGCTGTCTTCCAAATTTCTTGGCATAGATGAGTGTGCACTTCCAGTGCTGTACCTGTTTGTTGATACATCTCAACTGGTGTCTCGTGAATTCCTGGAGGCTTGTTTTTCCGCTAATGTCTTCAGTGCAGCATGGACTTTTTCCTTCAGTACCATCAGTTCTTTATCCTATGCTACCTCCTGAAATGACTGAGCATCGACCAATTCTTTTTGGTACAGTGGCTCTGTGTATTTCTTCCATCTTTTTTGGATGCTTCCTGCATTGCTCAGTATTTTGCCCATAGAATCCTTCAATATTGCAACTCGAGGCTTGAATTTTTTCTTCAGTTCTTTCAGCTTGAGAAACGCCGAGCGTGTTCTTCCCTTTTGGTTTTCCATCTCCAGCTTTTTGCAAATGTCATTGTAATACTTTGTCTTTTCTAGACACCCTTTGAAATCTTCTGTTCAACTCTTACTTCACCATTTCTTCCATTCATTTTAGCTACTTAATGTTCAAGAGCAAGTTTCAGAGTCTCTTCTGACATCCATTTTGTTCTTTTCTTTCTTTCCTGTCTTTTTGATGACCTCTTATTTTCTTCATGTATGATGTTCCTGATGTCATTCCACAACTCACCTGGTCTTCGGTCATTAGTGTTCAATCATCAAATCTATTCTTGAGATGGCCTCTAAATTCAGGTGCGATATACTCAAGGTCATACTGTGACTCTCATGGACTTTTTCTAGTTTTCTTCAACTTGAACTTGCATATGAGCAATTGATGGTCTGTTCCACTGTTGGTCCGTGGCCTTGTTCTGACCAATGATACTGAGCTTTTTCATTGTCTCTTTCCCAGATATAGTCAATTTGATTCCTATATATCCTATCCAGCGAGGTCCGTGTGTATAGCTGTCCTTTATGTTGTTGAAAAAAGGAATTTGCAATGAATAAGTCATTGGTCTTGCAAAATTCTATCATGCGATCTCCAGCATCGTTTCTATCACCAAAGCCATATTTTCCAACTACAGATCCTTCTTCTTTGTTTCCAACTTTTGCATTCTGTAATGGATTGAATTGTACCCCCCAAAATATGTGTCAACTTGGTTAGGCCCTGTGTGGGTGTCCTCCATTTTGTGATTTTCCTATATGTTATAAATTATAATTTCTGCCTGTGGTTAAAAAGGATTAGGGTAGGATGTAACACCCTTGCTCAGGCCACATCCCTGATCCAATATAAAGGGATTTTTTCCTCTGGGGTGTGGCCTGCACCACCTTTTATCTTTCAAAATGTAAGGGAAGCGAGCAGAGAGTTGGGGAGCTCATACCACCAAGAAAGCAGCGCTGGGAGCAGAGCGCATCCTTTGGACCTGAGGTTCCTGCGCTGAGATGCTCCCAGACCAAGGGAAGACTGATGCATCACAAGGACCTTCCTCCAGAGCTGACAGAGACAGAAAGCCTTCCCCTGGAGCCAGCACCCTGAATTCAGACTTCTGGTCTACTGGACTGTTAGAGAATAAACTTCTCTTTGTTAAAGCCATCCACTTGTGGTATCTCTGTTATAGCAGCACTAGATGACTAAGACACATTCCAATCACCAATAATTATCAGTGCATCTTGATTACAAGTTTGATCAATTTCAGACTGCAAAAGTTGGCCAAAATTTTCAATTCATCTTTGACCCATATGTCTGTCAGTCTGTCGTACTGCGGGGGCTTGCACGTTGCTGTGATGCTGGAAGCTATGCCATTGGTATTCAAATACCAGCAGGATCACTCATGATGGACAGGTTTCAACAGAGTTTCCAGACTAAGACAGACTAGAGAGAAGGACCTGGTGGTCTACTTTTGAAAAAAATTAGCCAGTGAAAACCTTATTAATAGTAGCAGAACACTGTCTGATATAATGCCGGAACATGAGTTCCTCAGGTTGGAAGACACTCAAAGTATGACTGGGGAAGAGCTGTCTCCTCAAAGTACAGTCGACCTTAAAGACATGGATGGAGTCGAGCTTTTTGGACTTTCATTTGCTGATGCGGCATGACTCAAAATGAGAAGAAACAGCTGCAAACATCCATTAATAATAGGCACATGGAAGATACTAAGTATGAATCCAGGAAAATTGGAAATTGTCAAAAATGAAATGGAACGCATTAACATGGATATCCTAGGCATTAGTGAGCTGAAATGGATTGGTATTGGCCGTTTTGAATTGGACAAACATGTGGTCTACTATACCAGGAACGATAAACTGAAGACGAATGATGTTCCATTCATTGTCAAAAAGAACATTTCAAGATCTATCCTGAAGTACAATGCTGTCAATGATAGGATGATATTCATAGACGTGCAAGAAAGACCAGTTAATACGACTATTATTCAAATTTACACATCAACCACTAAGGCCAAAGATTTGATGAGTATATGCGTTTAATTTTTATGAGGTTCCAATTACCTAAATTGTCTTCTGCTATTCATGCATTTGGAGTTATGTCTGTTAGCCTATTTAAAAAAAAAAAATAGGTCTCATAGCTTTTTCCCTATGTTTTCTTCCAGGAACTTTATAGTTAACATTTAGGTCTTTAACCCATTTTGAGTTCATTTTTGTGTATGGTGTGAGGTATGGGTCCTGTTTCATTTTTCTGCAAGTGGATATCCAGTTTTGCCAGCACCATTTATTAAAGAGACTGTTTCTTCTCCATTGAATGAACTTTGACCCCTTGTTGAAAATCAGTTGTCCATAAATGGATGGATTTATATCTGTGTTCTTAACTCTATTCCACTGTTCTATGTGTCTATCATTGAACCAATGCCAGGCTGTTTTGATTACAGTGGCTGTATAGTATGTTTTGATATCGAGGAGTGTGGGACCCCCTACTTTGTTCTTCTTCAGTATTGCTTTGGCTATTTGGGGCCTCCTTCCTTCCCATATAAAGTCGGTCATTAGTTTTTCCATTTCTGTAAAGAATACTGTTGGGATTTGTATGGGGATAGAATTATACGTGTAGATTGCTTTAGGTAGTACTGATATTTTCATTATATTAAGTTTCCCAATCCATGAGCACAGAATGTCCTTCCATTTATGTAGGTCTCTTTTAGCCTCTTGTAGTAGCGTTTTATAATTTTCATTGCATAAGTCTTTTATGTCCCTAAAAAAAAACCCCACTGCCGTCGAGTCGATTATCCACCCTACAGAACAGAGCAGAGCTGCCCCATAGAGTTTCCAAGGAGTGCCTGGTGGATTCAAACTGGCAACCTTTTGGTTAGCAGCCGTAGCTCTTAACCACTGCGCCACCAGGGTTTCCTTTATGTCCCTGGCTAGGTTAATTCCTAGGTAAATTTCTTTAGTTTTTACCTAATGCCGCCATGTCTCCTTAGGGTCCTCTAGACTGTGACAGTTTTCTTAGATATTCCTTGTTTTTGATCGCCTTGGCAGTTCGGAAGAGTACTAGTCAGGTATTTTGTAGAATGTCCCTCAGTTGGGATTTTCTGATGTTTTATTAACAATTAAGACCGGAGAGATGGGTTTTGGGGAGGAAGATCACAGAGGTAAAGTACTATTCTCATCACAATATGACTTACCACTGTTGATGTTAATTTGATCTTTTTTTTTATGGGCTAGTCTTTTTCAGTTTTCTCCACTGTAAGGTTATTTCCAGCCACCACCTCCACCTTTTTATATAGCACTCTTTGGAAAGAAGTCACTATGTATAACTCACACTTAAGGGGTAGGGAGTTAAGCTTCACCTCCTTGAGAGGATACCTTCATAAATTATTCAGACTTTTTCTGCACAAGAGACAAATCTCTCCTCCTTCATTTATTTATTTATTTTATTTAATCATTTTTATCAATTTGGACTCATGGATACGTATTATATACTTTGGGTTATAATCAAATAGTATGTTATCTATTTTGTTGCTGAAATTGTTTCAGCTTTGACCATTGGGGGCTCTTTCAGTTGGCCCCTGTATCCTTTTGACAAATACCCATTGTTGTTGTTTGTCAGGCGCACGGGGTGGGAGGGATTGGTGCTTTTTTTTTGTTTTGTTTTAGCACTTCCTTACTTTCTGGCACTAAAAGACGCTCCAGGCTCATCTTGTGTATTCCCTTCCATAGCCCTAAAAAAACACACACATACAAACAAACCTGTTGACAACTAGTCAATTCTGACTCATAGCAACCCTATATAAAAAAAAAAACTCTATAGGTTAGAGTAAAGGAGTGTTTGGTGGATTCAAACTGCTGACCTTTTGGTTAGCAACCGATCTCTTAACCACTGCACCACCAGGACTCCCTAGAATCAGCCATTTCTTCAAAGAGGTATTGTCTAGGACCATATGGATGTCCAATTGTTCCAGCACCATTTTTTGAAATGACAGTCTTTTCTCCATTGAATTGCCTCTGCACCTGTGTAAAAAATGAGTTGGCTATATGTCCTATTATATTTTATCTTATTATTTTTGAACCATAATTCCATCCTGTCAAAACAGTTTTGTGCTTTCATTTTGTTAGAAAGTATATTTTCTATCCCAGAGTCAGCAATAATTTGATAAGTATGTTCTCCAACAAATAACTGACAAGAATGTTGAGTAGTTCAGTGCTGTGAACAGAATGCTGAAGCATTCCTCTAGAAATTTCTTCCAGATTGATATTGATTCAGGAATTGAACTTTTCATTTGGCTTTTATACTGTTATCCATAATTCTTCAAAACATATAAACAAGGATAAACCAAAAAAAAAAAAAAACCCATTGCTGTCGAGTCAATTCCAACTCATAACAGCCCTATAGGATACAGTAGAATTGCGTCATAAGGCTTCCAAGGCTGTGAATCTTTACAGAAGCCACATCTTTCTCCAGAAAAGCAGCTGGTGGATTTGAACTGACAACCTTTGGATTAGTAGTCTGGTGCTTTAACCACTGTGCCATCAGGGCTCCTTATAAACAATGTGGTATATATGTATAAGGAGGTTCTGACAGTCAATTCATACAATGTTGAATTCATTTGAAATTAGGGAACGCTCTCAATTATCTTCTATCTGAGGTTTCAGTTTGCCTCCAATAGAGCTTATTTTACCCTTTCTGATTTGCAAAGTTATGTAGTTCTCTTTTCTCTTAAGTCCTCCCTTGTTCATGCTGCACAGAAGGTAACTAAAAACATTCTACTGCTTGCATTTCTGGACTTTATCTTCACTGCCACTATCCTTTTGGGATTAGGTCATGCTTATGAATTTGTCCTTGGTCTTATATTCTTTACTTCACCTTTTAGAAAACTTGCTTTTAAATCTGAGCTCATCAGACGAAAGAAATATGACAAATATATTACATGATTCTGAACCAGATCCTTTTGCTATAAGGACACTATTGGAACAATTGGTGAAACTCAACTGTGGGTCTGAGTATTAGATGGTAGTAACGTATCAATGATACTTTAATTATTTTGATAATTTTATGGTAAATGTGCAGAAGAATGTCCTTGTTTTGGGGAAATACACACTAAAGTGTTCAGAAGTATTGGGGCATCATGTTGGTAATTTACTCTCAAATGGTTCAACAAAAGAGTTCTCTGCATGAAACCTGCAGCTTTTCTGGAAGTTTGAGATTGTTTCGAAATAAAAATGTACAAATTTTTAAAATTGGTGCTCATCTGACAAAACTTAAGGGTATTCATGCTGGCTTCTTAAAATGTCCCCTCCCTACTTCTCCTCCCTGAAGGAATTACTCACAGTTGTGAAACTGGAAATTCATTTCCAGAGTCCCCCATCTCCCTCTATCCATATCCCCCTTTCGAGCTTCTGTATGAGTTATATGTGTTTCTTCTTTACTTTTTAGAAATCATCTCTCCTTGTCTACGTATGCTGATGAATTTTCAGATGTGATGGTCAGTCCCATTTCCTCAAATTTCTTATTTCCTCCATATCAACAAACATTTCTTGGTGGCTCCTTAAAATTAAGTCCAACATAGCTGTTCCCCTCACAGCTTTGCCCACCTACTGGGAAAGGAAATTGCCAGGACAGGTAGAAAATATTTTTCAGATATTCTGTGCCTTGCATTTATCCCTTCATCCTCGTTCTTTACTCTGTTTTCCTCCTTTCTGACTGGGGCTGCCATATAGATGTGCAGCTTCCTAATTTAAAAGAAATGAATCAACACATCATCAAAATTCTTACAAATGACATGATAAAAAAAAATCAAACCCATTTTTCATCAAGTCAATTCCAACTCGTAGTGACCCTATAGGACAGGGCAGAACTGCCCCATAGGGTTTCCAAGGAGCAGCTGGTGGATTCGAACTGCTGACCTTTTGGTTGGTAGCCAAGATCTTAAGCCACTGCGCCATGACTGGAAGTCTAAATTCAGAAGGTATGATATACTGGTCTGCTTATTCCTCCCAGGTCTTCCAATCAAGGAACTTCTTGGGATATTTCAGAACAGGAGATCTTCTGAAATTTCTTGCTTATTCTAAGTAAGTATTGTTAGTAAGGGAACAGTATCCCCTGTTCTTTTTTGGCCCCCATTTCTGAAGAAAGACTGACATATCAGGTCTTTAGAAGATGAAATGTGGTCACAACTAGTCCTAGGTTCCCTACTCCTCCTCCTTTTCCCATCTCCCATCTACTCTACCATTTCTTGTTGTTCACAGTTTCCTCAGAGCTCAGAAATCTAAGTGGGGCCCTTGTAACCAGTTAATCTATTTATCTCTGCTTTTTGTTTTAAAAAAAAATACTGTAACTCCTGTGTAGCTTTTACTTTGTCTTTATTTTATGTTATAGAAGAATCATTTTGATGTGTGTGCGAAGAAAGAAGAACAATTTACAAACATCAAAAATAAAAATGCACAAAAAGGCTTTGACATCATGCATTACGCATTAATCCAGGTTTCATAAAATTTGTGTTAAACACGGGAATTACATGCTCATTCTTCTAGAAAGTGAAATCCCATTATATCAGGCCTATATGTAATGATTGTTCCACAATAATAATGTGAAGTATTAATCAAATTGGAAAGCCCTGGCCAATGGCGTATAAAGCAATTTCCCTCTCATTTAACATCATCCAACTTTAAAGTGCACCTGTATTTACTTCAGGGCCTTTAAAAAACCTAGTAGTGGTTTCCTTTTATCCCTGAGGTATGCTGTGTTGATTTTTTCCATATACATAACGCAGGGAGCTAAGCAACCATGTTTACAAGACAATTAAGAGAAAAAATTGATAATAGTCAATTCAAAAACAAAAAAAAACTTAACCACAATATGTTAAAATTTAAAAGGGTCTCACAAGGCAATGAGATAATTCAAGGATAGTGAGACAATAAGCTAAAAGCAACCACTATGTAAAAGAACCCCTGACTGAATACTGATTAACAAAGGACTACCCTTTTGATACAAGCTGGGGAAATTGCTTCTCAAGGACTCTCTTACGAACTAGGGAGATCCTACAGCATCTTTCAACCAAGCTCTATTTCCTGGAAGCCTGACTTTGAAAATAATTCTGTTTCATACAGGGGAGATTAGCACAATTGGATTAAACCAAAAGCAAAGAACTTTCCTGAATAAACTGAATGCTTCGAAGGCCAGCATTGCAGGGCCAGGGGTCTGGGGACCATGGTTTCAGGGGACATCTAAGTCAATTGGCATAATAAAATCTATTAAGAAAACATTCTGCATCCCACTTTGAAGAGTGGTGTCTGGGGTCTTAAACACTAGCAAGCAGCCATCTAAGATGCATCAATTGGTCTCAACCCACCTGGAGCAAAGGAGAATGAAGAACACCAGGGACACAAGGTGATTACAAGCCCAAGAGACAGAAAGGGCCACATGAACCAGAGACTACATCATCCTGAGACCAGAAGAACTAGATGGTGCCCGGCTATAACTGATGACTGCCCTGACAGGGAACACAACAGAGAACCCCTGAGGGAGCAGGAGAGCAGTGGGATGCAGACCCCAAATTCGCATAAGACCAGACTTAATGGTCTGACTGAGACTAGAAGGACCCCGGTGGTCATGACCCCCAGACCTCCTGTTGGCCCAGGACAGGAACCATTCCCGAAGCCAAGACTTCAGACATGGACTGGACTGGACAATGGGTTGGAGAGGGATGCTGGTGAGGAGTGAGCTTCTTGGATCAGGTGGACATTTGAGACTGTGTTGGCATCTCCTGCCTGGAGGGGGGATGAGGGGGTGGAGGGGGCTAGAAGCCGGTGAAATGGACACGAAAAGAGAGAGTGGAGGGAGAGAGCGGGCTGTTTCATTAGGGGGAGTGTAGTTGGGAGTGTGTAGCAAGGTGTACATGGGTTTTTGTGTGAGAGACTGACTTGATTGTAAACTTTCACTTGAAGCACAAGAAAAATTATTAAAAAAAAATAATTCTGTTTCTGGTGCTACTCTCCAGGAGGTGACAAACTTTAACCCTTGCCATGCCATTACATGATTTTGAGTATGAGGCAGCAATCTGGCTGAGCCAGAATTCCAGGTCTAAATTTTGGTTCTCTTTGTAAAGGCTGAAGAGCTTATGATTCACCCTGGGCTTGAATTGGAAAAATGTGGTGCTATGTTCAAAAGAAACTGCTAGCTAACCCCCACATCCACTTCTTCTTTTTCCTAGATACCCAGTTAGACTATATTTCTCAACTGCCCTTACAGGCAGGTGTGGCCATGGACTAATTTTTAGCCAATAAAATGTGAGCAGAAGAAATACACACCACTTTCATGGTTGGCCCATAAAAGCCATCCCACACATGATCCTCTGTGCCCTGTCTCCTTCCCTGTGTGGCCTTGGAAGCTATGCATTAAAGTTGATAGGGCCACATGACGGAAGAAGTCTAGATATACTAATCATCACAAAGTATAAATCTCCCTGCTAATGGGGAACAGTGGGAAATATATTTTTATTGTGCTGAGGAACAGAAGGTTGGAGGTTTCTCTTACAGCAGCTAGTATCACCTTAACCAACACACCTCAGTTGTCATCATTATTTGCAGGGGGCCAAAGGCACAAGCATCTCCTATTACAAAGTAGTCACAGTCACAATCTTCCCATGATTGAAATTGCCTGAGACTCACATTGTTAAGCAATGCCAGAGCAAGAGAAAGCTTTTCTTGTGTTACATCCAAGGAATAAATGGAATTCTGCATTGATGACCAAAGAAGGAGACTCCAGTATGGGTCATTTGTCCTCTTTCCCATCAGACATCCCAGCAGGCCTACATTCTCAGGAGTGTTGTAGTAACTTCCCGAAATGAATGTTTACAACTAAGACAACATATTTATGGGAAAATAAATACAGCTATTACTTACGATCATTTCATCTCTTCCTTTCACATGGTAATAAACTCTCATTCAGTCATTCCACAAAATATTCACTTATTAGGCACTTATTTGGAACTAGAAATACTGCATGAGAATTGACATGCAGCAATCTGAAACAAGATGGCAGTGTGAGTAACTCCGTGTTCCTGTCTCCTCACAAAAAGAAAAAACAAAACCAAAAAAAAACCCAATTGGAAACTTGCAAAACCAACTTTGTCAGAACTCTGGAAACCAGGCAAAGGGTTATAGCAAGTAAGTGAACACTGAACTAAGAAAAAGCCAACAAATGAATGGTAGAAAAACTTTGGTTTTCTACTCGACCATGCCCAAACTTGGTATGACCATCTTAAAATGGTGGCGGCCCACAGTCCCAGGGAGGGGGTCTAGTCTCTGGCTCTAGATAGAGCAGAGCAGACTTTATTTTCAAATTATTGTGTGCCTGTTCTAACCTGTCTGGGGGCTACCAGAAGAACAAAAGCAAGGTGCCTGTCTTGGTTTGTTCTTGTCTCACAGCTCACAGGGGGCTGAGGGTAAGTGGGAAATGACTTATGGCTTAAAACAATCTTTATCTGCCTAGGGCTAAGGGTAGTGCCATTAAGGCATAAAGTATCTAAAGACAGTAAGTACAGGTCCAAGAAGAGTTTCTTTCAGAAATTAAGGCTTTCAAAGAACCAAGTATATGGGGGAATTGAGAAAGCCATACACATGCCCAAGGCAAGATACATGCTAAGATATTACCTGAGGAGACCCTATGCTTTCGCCATAAGCTAATCTAGGCTCAGTGCAAGTTGGGCTAAGTGTTGAAGGAGGGCTCAGCACAGAGCCAATTTTCAATTTACAAACACTGAGAAAGCCCCCCACCTCCACTGGCATTCAAGAAAATTTGTGTCAAGACAATAGCTGAACACAAGCTAAGAAACAGAGATCTCAGATTTCAGGATGGTGATCTTTCAAAAACTGTTAGGGGAAGTCATTAAACAAAGAGCCAACTACAGGCTTCAACATTTTTTTTTTTTAAATCAGCAAACTCTGGAGAAGGGAAAGAATCTTTTTTTCCAGAGTTAACACATTATAATATTCAAATGTCCCTGTTTCACCAATAATCATGATGCATACAAAGAAATAGAAAAGGATGGCCCATTAGAAAGAACAAGATAAAGTGACAGAAACTGCTCCCGTGGAGGCCCAGCTAACTGACTTATTAGACAAAGACTTTAAAACAAGAAAATTAAATATGCTCAAAGAGCTAAAGGAAAACATGGACAAGGAACTAAAGAAAATCAGGAGAATGAAACAGAAACAAAACAAAAATATCAATAAAGAGATAAGAATTATAAAAAGGGGAGGCGGGGCCAAGATGGTGGACTAGGTGGACTCTACCACGGATCCCTCTTGCAACAAAGACTCGGAAAAACAAGTGAATCCATCACATACATAACAATCTACGAACTCTGAACAACAAACACAGACTTAGAGACGGAGAACGAACAAATACGGGCAGACAGCGATCGTTTTCAGAACTAAGAGCCAGCGTAACAGGCAGGTGACCCTCGGAGCCCGGGCTGGGGCAGAGCCCAGGGGGGCAGACGGCACAGAAAAGGGGCCCAGCCCTACCCCCCCCGAACCCATCCCGGGAGGGAGTCTAGCTGGTTGGCGCGGGCGGCGTAGTGGCGCAGCCAGCGGGAGAAGCGCCCGGGAGGCAGTGATTGATCTTGGAGCGGGGAGAGCAGCATCCCAGCCGGGAGCCGTCCCGCCGGGAGTTTGGCGGGAAGCGGGCGAGACGCGAGCATGGGGATCAGCTATATTTCCCTACAGCGACCCCGGGGGGGGCGCCCAGCTGTTTGTGAGGGCCACGCCCACCCAGTTTGCACGAGCGGAGCGGTACACCGGAGGGAGAAATCCCCGGGAGGAAGTGACTGGTCTTGGAGTGGGAAGAGCAGCGTCCCAGCCGGGGAGCCGTCCCGCTGGGATCTTGGCGAGAGCGGGCGGGGTGTGAGCGCATTCCCCTGAATAGACCCCGGGGGCGAGCCCAGCTGTTCGTGAGGGCCACGCCCACCCAGTTCACGTGAGCGGTGCGGCGCACCGGAGGGAGAAATCCCCGGGAGGAAGTGACTGGTCTTGGAGCGGGGAGAGCAGCATCCCAGCCAGGGAGCCGTCCTGCCGGGATTCTGGCGGACGGGGGCGGAGCGTGAACGCGGGGATCAGCTCTATATTCTGTGGTGCTACACGCCTACCTCTCTGATCCCTCCCCCACCCTCCCCAGGCGGCTCCATTAACATCCGAATACCCTGAGCCGGAAGGAGAATTCAGATAGGAATCTGACTGCATTTTTTTTTAGCTGATTACCTGGAAAATCTAGTTTCCCAGTGATGGCTCGGAGACAGCAGTCCATATCAAACCACATAAAGAAACAGACTATGACAGCTTCTCCAACCCCCCAAACAAAAGAATCAAAATCTTTCCCAAATGAAGATACAATCCTGGAATTATCAGATACAGAATATAAAAAACTAATTTACAGAATGCTTAAAGATATCACAAATGAAATTAGGATAACTGCAGATAAAGCCAAGGAACACACTGATAAAACTGTTGAAGAACTCAAAAAGGTTATTCAAGAACATAGCAGAAAAATTAATAAGTTGCAAGAATCCATAGAGAGACACCATGTAGAAATCCAAAAGATTAACAATAAAATTACAGAATTAGACAACGCAATAAAAAGTCAGAGGAGCAGACTCGAGCAATTAGAATGTAGACTGGGACTTCTGGAGGACCAGGGAATCAACTCCAACATAGCTGAAAAAAAATCAGATAAAAGAATTAAAAAAAATGAAGAAACCCTAAGAATCATGTGGGACTCTATCAAGAAGGATAACTTGCGAGTGATTGGAGTCCCAGAACAGGGAGGGGGGACAGAAAACACAGAGAAAATAGTTGAAGAACTCCTGACAGAAAACTTCCCTGACATCATGAAAGACGAAAGGATATCTATCCAAGATGCTCATCGAACCCCATTTAAGATTGATCCAAAAAGAAAAACACCAAGACATATTATCATCAAACTTGCCAAAACCAAAGACGAACAGAAAATTTTAAAAGCAGCCAGGGAGAAAAGAAAGGTTTCCTTCAAGGGAGAATCAATAAGAATAAGCTCAGACTACTCAGCAGAAACCACGCAAGCAAGAAGGGAATGGGACGATGTATACAGAGCACTGAAGGAGAAAAACTGCCAACCAAGGATCATATATCCAGCAAAACTCTCTCTGAAATATGAAGGAGAAATTAAGATATTTACAGATAAACATAAGTTTAGAGAATTTGCAAAAACTAAACCAAGACTGCAAGAAATGCTTAAGGAGATTGTTTGGCCTGATGACCAATAATATCAGGTACCAGCACAATACAAGGTCACAAAACAGAACGTCCTGATATCAACGCAACTCAAATAGGGAAAGTACAAAAACAAACAAAGTAAGATTAATTCTAAAAAATAAATAAATAAACAAAATAAAACACATAACAGGAAATCATGGAAATCAATAGATAAACGATCACAATAATCAAAAAGAGGGACTAAATATAGGAGGCATTGAACTGCCAGATGGAGAGTGATACAAGGCGATATAGAACGATACAAGTTAGGTTTTTACTTAGAAAAATACAAGTTAGGTTTTTACTTAGAAAACTAGGGGTAAATGATAAAATAATAATAATAATAATAATAATAAGGTAACCCCAAAAAGGTATAACAACTCCATAACTCAAGAAAAACGTAACGACTCAACAAACATAAAGTTAAACATTATGAAAATGAGGATCTCATAATCTACTAAGAAAAACGTCTCAGCACAAAAAAGTATGTGGAAAAATGAAATGGCCAACAACACACATGAAAAGGCATCAAAATGACAGCACTAAAAACTTATTTATCTATAATTACGCTGAATGTAAATGGACTAAATGCACCAATAAAGAGACAGAGAGTCTCAGACTGGATAAAGAAACACGATCCATCTATATGCTGCCTACAAGAAACACACCTTAGACTTAGAGACACAAACAAACTAAAACTCAAAGGATGGAAAAAAATATATCAAGCAAATAATAAGCAAAAAAGAAGAGGAGCAGCAATATTAATTTCTGACAAAATAGACTTTAGACTTAAATCCACCACAAAGGATAAAGAAGGACACTATATAATGATAAAAGGGACAATTGATCAGGAAGACATAACCATATTAAATATTTATGTACCCAATGACAGGGCTGCAAGACACATAAATCAAATTTTAACAGAACTGAAAAGCGAGATAGACACCTCCACATTTATAGTAGGAGACTTCAACACACCACTTTCGGAGAAGGACAGGACATCCAGTAAGAAGCTCAATAGAGACACGGAAGACCTACTTACAACAATCAACCAACTTGACCTCATAGACTTATACAGAACTCTCCACCCAACTGCTGCAAAATATACTTTTTTTTCTAGTGCACATGGAATATTCTCTAGAATAGACTACATATTAGGCCACGAAACAAATCTTGGTAGAATCCAAAACATCGAAATATTACAAAGCATCTTCTCAGACCACAAGGCAATGAAGCTAGAAATCAATAACAGAAAAACTAGGGAAAAGAAATCAAATACGTGGAAAATGAACAATACCCTCCTGAAAAAAGACTGGGTTATAGAAGACATCAAGGAGGGAATAAGGAAATTCATAGAAAGCAACGAGAATGAAAATACTTCCTATCAAAACCTCTGGGACACAGCAAAAGCAGTGCTCAGAGGCCAATTTATATCGATAAATGCACACATACAAAAAGAAGAAAGAGCCAAAATCAGAGAACTGTCCCTACAACTTGAACAAATAGAAAGTGAGCAACAAAAGAACCCATCAGGCACCAGGAGAAAACAAATAATAAAAATTAGAGCTGAACTAAATGAATTAGAGAACAGAAAAATAATTGAAAAAATTAACAAAGCCAAAAGCTGGTTTTTTGAAAAAATTAACAAAATTGATAAACCATTGGCTAGACTGACTAAAGAAATACAGGAAAGGAAACAAATAACCCGAATAAGAAACGAGAAGGACCACATCACAACAGAGCCAAATGAAATTAAAAGAATCATTTCAGATTACTACGTAAAATTGTACTCTAACAAATTTGAAAACCTAGAAGAAATGGATAAATTCTTGGAAAAATACTACCTACCTAAACTAACACATTCAGAAGTAGAACAACTAAATAGACCCGTAACAAAAAAAGAGATTGAAACGGTAATCAAAAAACTTCCAACAAAAAAAAGTCCTGGCCCGGACGGCTTCACTGCAGAGTTCTACCAAACCTTCAGAGAAGACTTAACACCACTACTACTGAAGGTATTTCAAAGCATAGAAAAAGACGGAATACTACCCAACTCATTCTATGAAGCCACCATCTCCCTGATACCAAAACCAGGTAAAGACATTACAAAAAAAAGAAAATTTTAGACCTATATCCCTCATGAACATAGATGCAAAAATCCTCAACAAAATTCTAGCCAATAGAATCCAACAACACATCAAAAAAATAATTCACCCTGATCAAGTGGGATTTATACCAGGTATGCAAGGCTGGTTTAATATCAGAAAAACCATCTTATCAATAGATGCAGAAAAGGCATTTGACAAAGTTCAACACCCATTTATGATAAAAAAGTCTTACCAAAATAGGAATTGAAGGAAAATTCCTCAACATAATAAAGGGCATCTATGCAAAGCCAACAGCCAACATCACTCTAAATGGAGAGAACCTGAAAGCATTTCCCTTGAGAACGGGAACCAGACAAGGATGCCCTTTATCACCGCTCTTATTCAACATCGTGCTGGAAGTCCTAGCCAGGGCAATTAGGCTAGACAAAGAAATAAAGGGTATCCGGATTGGCAACATTATGCACAATAACCAAAATGTAGAAATCCAAAAGCCCATCAGCAGATGAATGGATAAACAAAATGTGGCACATTCATACAATGGAATATTATTCAGTCATAAAGAGAAATGAAGGTCTGATACATACTATGACACGGATGAACCTTGGAAACATTACGCGAGTGGAGTAAGTCAGAAACAAAAGGACAAACACTGTATAATCCCACTTACGTGAAATACCTAGAACAGGCAAGCGTATAAGACCTAAGTGGCTACCAATGGCTGGGGAGAGGGGGAAATAGGTAGTTATTATTTAAGGGGTGCTGAATTTCTGTTTGGAGTGAGGAAAAACCAGGAATAGATAGTGGTGATGATTCCACAACATGGTTAATGCAATTAATATCACTGAATTGTGTACTTAAAAATGGTTAAAATAGCTAATTTTTTGTCATATATATTTCACGACAATCGAATTTTTTAAAAAAGTGGCATGCCAGCTTGCTTCCAGCTGTTGAATCAATTTGCTAAGATGAGAGCTACAACATTCTTGGTAGTGAAGCTAGTCAAAAACTAAATTTTACAAGGCAGGCCAAATTTTTTATATTCTGATCCATTGACACACTATGCCAAATAATATTTCTATGTTTTTGAATGAGAAAATTTAGTGACTGTATTTACAATCCACATATATTATCTAATACCTACCATATTGAAAGAAACCCTGGTGGCGTAGAGGTTAAGTGCTACAGCTGCTAACCAAGAGGTCGGCAGTTCAAATCCACCAGGCGCTCCTCAGAAACTCTATGGGGCATTTCTACTCTGTCCTATAGGGTCGCTATGAGTCGGAATCAACTCGACAACACTGGGTTTACCATATTGAAAGAAAGTTCCTTGCTTTCAATGGAAATGGATACCTGGCCCAACATTGCTTGAACAATCAATAAATACTAGTATTTGTCACTAAATGCTATTGGGAACACAAACACAAATTTGAGTGAGTTCCTGCCCTCAAGAGTTTACTATCTGACAAGGGCAATGAAATTGCACAAGCTTCAGGCAAATTGCCCAACATGAAGTTTCAGGAGGAGATGTCACCCAACCTTGATTTTGAAGAATGGGTCTATATAGGCAGAACAAAGTGAGGAGAATGTTTCAAGATAACAGTGAAATTCCATGAGACTATATCCATGGAAGAATTAACAGAGTTGATCTCTACAGAAAACTGTGCTGTCCACATGTTAGGGGATCCTGTTAGATAAAAAAAATATTTATTACTTCCTCTGCATAACCTCCCACTCTTGGTTCTTGCCTTCACTAACACTTCTTGTTGCACACTGACATCATTTGTTTGCCTCTCCCACTTCACTGTGGGCTCCTCAATGGCAGGGACCACATCTTGTTCATTTTTATATTTATCTCCAGCATTTCGCTCAGTGCCTACAATAAGCAAAGTCCCATTAAGTGTAGATGGATGGATGGATGAATGGATGGAAGGATGGAGGACAAAGATTTGCAGCTAGCCATAGGCATCCCCTTCCACCCAATCAGAGCAGTGCAAGGCACCAAATAAACACAAAAATACCCTTCAGGGTAGTCTAACCTAGACTATAATGCTAGCACATTCTTCAATTCAAAGAGAAGTGATTCCATTAAATAGCCAAAGTCACATGCCATTTAACCTGTATTAAGTATTCCCAGGTCCTGTCTCTCAGGTGTCCATAATTGCATATGCCTTGGAAGCAAAACAGCATTGTTGACTAAAGCATCATACTTTCATCCATTAGAGCTCTCTGGCTCTAATCACGCTATTATTCTTAAAATCTAACTTCTGAGAACTATGCACATAAGGCAGGCAAAGAATTCATCTTATTCTGAACTATCTGTAGATAATACGTTCCAGTTCAATACTAGACTTCTAAAGAAAGTATACTATTTTAGTAATCACAGTGTTTGTTATTGGAATTTGTCAGGGTTGCTCCAGCCAAACTACCTTGAACATACGTGATACTTCAGACATGGTCATGACCACCAGCGATGATTCCAGAGAATCCATTAGGGCTCTAAAGTAGTTATCATGGTACTGAAACTGCCCATAAATAAATAAAGCAAATTCTGCCATTTGCCTCAGATCGAAAAATAGAACTTGGAGACATTTTAAACAGGGTTTTTAGCCTTAGCTACATCGGGAAGGAAAGCAAAAGCTTAATTTTAACTATTTAATCAAAACGATATTTCAGATTTCTTCCAAATCTGAAGCATATGAAAATGGAGATTTAAGTTTTGTCATTGGAACACAACATCTTGAGATGTGTTTTAAGTTTTGAGATTTGTTACAATATTAGAGTTTCTAAATTGACTAGTTGGCCTCCATAGGAATACAGAAAGATTTAAATACTGCTTTTTTTCCCCAGATTTAAAACTAAAAATTTAAATAGCTCCATGGATATGTTAAAAGACATAGCCTTGCTTCCCTAGAGCTATCTGGTAAAAACGCATTTTTATGAACTCAATTGACTTAAAAAAACATCTTACAAACATTATATCTTATTCTACAATTTCAAAGTTACTTCTCATCTTACACATATACACTACTTTTACTAGTTTTTCATGAATGTTTATGTAATTTGTGGTATTCTCCTTAGTTCAAGTGGTTAATAAACAGATTTACATGGATTGCCATTGTCTATGTGGCTGTAATTTTAATGTCTGTACATCATTCCTTGTATTCATGGGCCCCATTCCCAAATCAGTGGGTATTTTTTCCAACTTGTATGTAATTTATTGGTTCTTTTTAAATTTGAGGTTTTTCATTTGAATATGTTCCCAAAAGTATCTATATCATGCTAAAGTGTCATGACTCTCGTAATAGATTGCCAGGCCGCTCCCCACAAACTAAAATCAATGTAAAGTGCAGGTAGCAATGCCTACTGTATTTTTCAAATCTAAGACACCATCAATTATAAGGTACACCATTGTTTTATATGCCACTTGGAAAGTTAAAAAAAAAAAAGCTGCCAATTCAAGAGTGACTCAATGTTAAGATGCCATTTATCGTAAGAGGCATTCTGGTTCCAGGGAAATTAAAATGTTAAGAATGTGCATCTTAGTATCATTTAAATGTAGCAGTTTTTAAATGCCTCACTAACACTGGCGGCATCAACTTTTTTTTCTTTTGATAGTTTAAGTATAATGTGTAAATGATATTCCCAAAATGTTTAAATTTGCATTCTAACCATTATTAACTATTATTAAGGCTAACCATTTTTTCCACGGGATGATTTCCTCATATGTAAGTTGGCTATTTATACCTACTTATTCGCGAGAGGTCACTTTTATGAATGTGATATACATCAGTAAGAGAACTCAGCAGGTATGTTTGTCATGTTGAACTTCCCCTACCCTGTTCTTCTCCCCTTTTTGTGTTTGGGGTAGTGTATTTTGAATGGCAAAAGTTTTAATTCTATACATTCAAGTTGATGTGTGATCACAATCTCCGTTTCTTCAATAGTCAGAAATGTATCTCTCTGAAGAGTGTATAAATGTGATATGGCATTTTCCACCATTTTATGCTCTTTTATATTAACTCTCCATTCCAACAGAAATTTATTTTAGTGTTTGAGGTTTGACTTGAATGTACATTAATGAGTCTTCATCGTGCCCTCAAGTTTTCTCAACTCCAGTTTTCTCAACTAGATATGTTAAATTTGTGTTCTTTCCCCGATAATTCAGTTGTTTTCTAGCTTTTTCACATACATAATTCTATTAAGTTCTGTATGTATATAAATAATATGGTTGATTAAGCATGCCATAAAATGTCATATGATCTTATCAAACAGCTTTGTAATAGACAAGACAAAAATATCCTAATTTGCAAATGAAGAAAGTTAAATGATTCAGAAAGATTAAATAAAATGCGCAGAGATATACCATCAATGCATGACAAAGCCATAACAAGAACCATGATTCTTTTTCCGATTCGGAATCTTTCCATTTCCCGACGCTGAAAAACACAGTGATTTGGATCTTTTTCAGGAAGCTCTATTCCACAATGTTATTCAATAGTTTTGTATCTAACTCAGTATCAGGCAGTTATGGTAACGATTTAGAATATCTTTTGAATTTGGAATACATTTGTTAAATCTGGTGGAGACTACCCACCATCATATTTTTATTTTAAACAATGTATATTAGTATTATTAGTCATGTGTTTTCCAGATGAAAATCACTGTTTTTTCTTTCAAAATGTTTTTCTCCTACAAAGATATTAATTAGATTGTATTAAGTCTATTAAAAAAGCTAAGAAAAATTGCCATCTCTACAGCAGTTAGGATATATCACTTTATTTGTACATGTCTTTATTCGTTCTTCATAGTGTTTTAATATATTCTATGATAAATTCCATGTGTCCTGAGTTACATTAATACCAAAATCATTTTAGAGTTATTGTGAATAGATTCTTTATTCATTGCCTCTCCAGACTGTCCTTCATTAATATATCAGTGTGAAATGAGTATTTGTGAATTCACTTTATAGCCTGCAACTTTCTTGCACTAGTTTATTACCTACTCATAATTTCTTTAGTCAATACCTTTGGACAGTCTAAGTAGGCAACTGACTTCATTTAAAAAGTGACTTATTTTCTCTTTTACAGATGTACCTTTAATTTTTCTTATCTTTGCAAGGGGCTGTCAGCATTTCTAACACTGTGTCTATTGAGGGTTGTTGCAAAAGGCAATCCCAACCTTTTCTCTTTTTAAAGCAAAAACTTCATTGTTTTCCCCGGTATTTCTTAGCTTTAAATACAATCTCTGTAATATTAAAGAGACTCTGGATATTTGACTTTTTGTTTCAACTAATAATACTTTTTTTTGACTTTTTGGCATCTACTGAGATTATTGTGATTGTTTTACATTTTACTGTGTGATAAATTATAAAGAGAAACCATAAAGGATGCCTGGGTTCATTTGTTTATTCATTCAATAAACATTCGCTGAGATTTGTAGTCATTACTGGAGATGCACTGGTGAACAAAGCCCTCAGCAGGCTCAATTCCCACTGGGATGATAACAATTTAGTCAAAATACAAGAGTAGGCTAATGTAATACCATATTCTGTATGCTTAAATTGTATTTAAGAATTCTGAATCCATGGTAGAGACGAAAAGGGTTAACAGTTGGTCTATATATTAGTCCCTTTCTCCTTGGGATATGTGAGTCAACCAGAACTCCTTATAAACATACTGATGAAATTTTCTAGCTGGATGATAAAGTCTTCCAGAACTTAAGAGTTCCTTTTAGCAGGATATGCTTGATCTGTTTGGATTGTTTATTGTAAATAACCCTGCAATTGATGGATTGATGAGCTAACAGGAGAATGGAAGCTAGTTACCTAATCCTTCTGGCTACGTGGCTAACAAGATTTAAAAAAAAAAAAAAGATCCCCAAACTAAGTAGTTTCCTGGGCTAACTTTGACCACTCACAGCTAGTCCTCATCATTCCCAACCCAAATTGTACCCTGATATGGAAACGGGATTAGGAAGCTGCAGCTCATAGATTTGGGGCCACCCAGGTATTAACGTGTTTGCTGAAGCTCCTTTCAGGTATCCTTTGTTAATCACTGGAAATCTGGGTGGTGGGTAAGATTTCTACCTTGTATGAATCTGATTGACAATTTAGCCCTGTGGTGTGACAGTTCAAAGTATTTTTTTTTAATTTTTTAACCAAACTCTCTCAGCAGACATGGCCCCATGTGGTTCCTAAACCAGTCCTTTCCAAGACGACATTAACCAATTTAGTTCAACAAACACAAATTAAGTATCTGGCATGTGTCAGGCGCTGACTTGGAACTGAAAATACAAAGGCAAATCAATTATGTATCTGGACTTCATTCAATTATAGTCCAATGAGTCAGGAGATTCAGCCCATTAAAAGCTAGAGAATGAAATTTGTCTTGCTGACATGAGTCTGGTACAAGTTGTGCCTAAGACAGATGCTTGCAGCCTGCACACTCGCCAAACTGCAGCTTTCCTCGAAATCCTGTCCCACCACCATCAATGTCTTCGCCATTCATTTATACAACAGAATTTCTGTAATGATTTCTATTTATCGAACCTCTTCCTTAATGGAACAGGAGCCTTACGGAGGACTCCATCTATTTTACAGGTGTTGCAGAAACTGTCAGTGCCCAACATATATCCCCAGGGTTTATCTGGAGATCTTCCAGGGAGCTCCTGTACAAACTACTTCTTGTGTCTCTCTGCAGGCATTCTCTGGCTGCAAGAGCTTGCTGGGCCTGATCATGGACAGCCCAGAAGTGTGACAGAGTTAACACCACCAGACTCACCTCAACCAATGAGGGATGAGAGTAGGTGGATAAATACTCCAACTTCCTCACCCCTCAGTGGGACAATCAACTCTGAGGCATGTTCCCCCAGTCCCTCAAAGGCCCCCCTACCTCAGGTCAAGGACTGAGTTCAAATGCCCACAGGCTTTCCCTTTATTGACTTCTCTCCTTTCCCTCTTTGATTTCCCCAGTTTCTCACCATACTCCTTGGGATCACCTCCCAAATAAACTACTTGAACATGTTGCCTTGTCTCAGGGTCTGATTTGAGAGAAAACAAACTAAGATTTTTTGCAATTTTCTTTGCTGTGACAGTCACCTGTCCCCCAGAGCTAGGCCCCATCCAATGTCCTTTAGCCACTTGCTGGCGATCTGCTGATATCTGGACATACAGACCAGCTATGATGTCCCCCTGCTCTCCTCATCAGATTGGCTAATTTGGGTATTTATATCAAACTCTTTTGTCACAGCTTCTTTGAGCGCTACACATTAGACTAATGCTTAACAGATGTCAGCACCATTCCTAAAGCCAGATGAATTTCTGTAGCCCCAATACCACTCTGCAAGATTCCCTCATTACTCACCACAAGAAGCTGCCAACCTGTATAAAAAAAAAATAGCATAACATTTTTAGCATTGCATTGTTTATATCTGTCAATTGTTTGTCTCCTTCATTACATAATAAATTCCTGAGGATGTGAACCAATTTATATTCAGTGCATGACACAAAGAGGCTTTCAAAAAATAGTTCATGAATAAATGAATGCATGAATAGCCAATATTCCACTAGCCATCTCCAACTGGAATGTCCAACAGACTTCTCAAACTCAGTATATTAACAATTCAATTCACCATTGCCCCTCCCCAGTTGTTCCCCTCTTTTTTTGTTGTTTTACTTCATATCTCAGTGAATGATATTATCATTGTTTCTGTCTCACTGATGTATGCTGACACAGTTTACATAATGTGGAAATGGTCTATTCCTTGATGATTTGGTAGAGCTTTTATGAAAACTATGAGTTTGGTGGCTGTTTTAGGGGTAGGTCTTTGACAAAGTCTTCATTTTTTCCTCTGCACATTGGTTGTAATGCATTACGCCAGTATTACATTAGTTTGATCTCTTCTGATTTGCGACTTTATTAATTTATATTTTTAATTGAACCAATGATGTATAAATTTTGTCAATTTTGGTCATGTACTACCTACTGGTTTTCAACCTTTCATAGTTTTATTGCTACTTATTTGAGTATAATTTTTTCCTTTTCTCATTTTTTACACATTTTTATTTTTCTGGGACTTAGTGTGAATTCATGTCTTTTTAAAATTTTTTTTACTTTCACATTAATATGCATATTCAAAGAAAAAGGAATTTAATTCTATTTAAAATTTACTGCTACTTTGCTGAAATTCAATTTTATTATTACACTTCCAGTTTTTAATTGCTGTCGTTGTTTACTAGATTTTCTTCCAGATGCAGGAATTTTGTCGTTGTTGTTAGGTGCTGTCCAGTAGGTTCTGACCCATTGTGACCCTATGTACAACAGAATTAAACACTGTCCGATCCTGTGCCCTCCTCACAATCATTGCTATGTTTGAGTCCACAGTTGTAGCCACTGTGTCAATCCATCTCGTTGAGGATCTGGATCTTCCTCTTTTCCTCTGACCCTCTACCTTACAAAGCATGATGTCCTTCATGAGAGATTGGTCCCTCCTGATAACATGTCCAAAGTATATGAGACGAAGTCTCGCCATCCTCGCTTCCAAGGAGCACTCTGGCTGTACTTCTTCAAAGACAGACTTGTTTGTTCTTCTGGCAGTCCATGGTATATTCAATATTCTTCACCAACACCACAATTCAAAGGTGTCAATTCTTCTTATTCACTATCCAGCTTTCACATGCATATGAGGCAACTGAAAATATCACGACTTGGGTCAGGCGCACATTAGTCCTCAAAGTGACATCTTTGCTTTTCAACATTTTAAAGAGGTCTTTTGCAGCAGATTTTCCCAATGCAATAGGTTGATTTCTTGACTGTTGCTTGCATGGTCATTGGTCATGGATCCAAGTAAAATGAAATCCTTGACAACTTCAATATTTTCTCCATTTAACATGATGTTGCTTATTGGTCCAGTTGCAAAGATTTGATTTCTTTATGTTGAGGTATGATCCATACTGAAGGCTGTAGTCTTTGCTCATCATCAGTAAGTGCTTCAAGTCCTCTTCACTTTCAACAAGCAAGGTGTGTCATCCGCATATCACAGGATGTTAATGAATCTTCCTCCATTTCTGATGTCCCGTTCTTAATATAGCCCACCTTCTCGGATTATTTGCTCAGCATACAGACTGAATATATATGGTAAAAGGATCCAACCCTGATGCACACCTTTCCTGATTTTAAACCACGAAGTGTCCCCCTGTTCTGCTCCAACAACTGTCTCTTGGTCTATGTACAGGTTCTGCATGAGCACAATTCAGTGTTCTGAAATTCGTACTCTTCATAATGTTAACCATGATTTGTTATGATTCACACAGTTGAATGCTTTGCATAGTCAATAAAACATAGGTAAACATCTTTCTGGTATTCTCTGCTTTAAGTCAAGACCCATCTGACATCAGCAATGATATCCCTCCTTCCAAGTCTGCTTCAGAATCCAGCTGGAACTTCTGGCAGTTCCCTGTCAATGTACTGCTGCAACCGTTTTTTAGTGATCTTCAGCAAAATTTTACTTGTGTGTGATACTAATGATATTGTTGAATAATTTCCGCATTCTGTTGGCTCACCTTCCTTTGGAATGGGTACAAATATGGATCTCTTCCATATTTGGCCAAGTAGCTATCTTCCAAAATTCTTGGCATAGACCAGTGAGCACTTCCAGCGCTGCATCCGTTTGTTGAAATATCTCAATTGGTATTCCATCAATTCCTGGAGCCTTGTTTTTTGCCAATGCCTTCAGTGCATCTTGAGCTTCTTCCTTCAGTACCACCTGTTCTTGATCATATGCTACCTCCTGAAATGGTTGACTGTCAACCAATTTTTTTTTTGGTACAGTGTGACTCTGTGTATCCCTTTCATCTTCTTTTGAGGCTTCCTGTGTTGTTCAATACTCAAGGCTTGAATTTTTTCTTCAGTTCTTTCAGTTTGAAAAATGCCGAGCATATTCTTCCCTTTTGGTTTTCTAACTCTAGATCTTTGCACATTTCATTATAATGCTTTACTTTGTCTTCTCGAGCCTCCCTTTGAAATGTTCTGCTCGTTTTTTTTTAATTGTGATTTAGTGACGTTTACAGAGCAAATTAGTTTCTCATTAAACTATGAATACACATATTGTTTTGTGACATTGGTTGCCAACCCCACGATGTGTTAACACTTTCCCCTTCTCGACCTTGGGTTCCCCATTTCCATTTGTCCAGCTTTTGTGTTCCCCGGTGTACCCATTTAGTCTCATATACATGGTTAAGCTACATGTATTATTGTTTTATGGGCCTGTCTAATCTTGGACGGAAGGGTGAACCTCAGGAGTAACGTCAGCACTGAATTAAAAGGGTGTCCGGGGGGCTTTTGTTCAACTTTATTTCATCATTTCTTCCATTTACTTTAGTTACATTCAAGAGCAAATTTCCTAGCCTCTTCTGACATCTATTTTGGTCTTGCCTTTCTTTTCTGTCTTTTTAATGACCTTTTGCTTTGTTCATGTATGATGTCCTTACTGTCATCCCACAACTTGTCTTGTCTTCAGTCATTAGTGTTGAACGCGTCAAATCTGTTCTTCAGATAGTCTCTAAATTCAGGTGGGATATACTCAAGGTCGTACTTTGGCTCTCAAAGACTTTAGTTTTCTTTGGCTTCAACTTGAACTTGCATATAAGCAATTGATGGTCTGTTCCACAATCCATCCCTGGCCTTGTTCTGACTGATGATATTATTATTTAGAACATACTTTATTCTATGTGGAAACCCTGGTGGTGTAATGGTTAAGAGCTATGGCTGCTAACCAAAAGGTCGGCAGCTCTAATCCACCAGGCACTCCTTGGAAACTCTATGGGGCAGTTCTACTCTGTCCTACAGGGTCGCTATGAGTCAGAATCGACTCAACGGCATTGGGTTTTTTTTCTATGTCAGTGCCCCACTTTACAACTCTTAAAAATTTTACTTCTCTAAAAATGCGGTAGGTTATCTTAGTGTCTTTGTGTCCACATATGTGATTACTTTGTATAAGTTATATAGACTTTTAAGTAGAATATATTATTCTATTATCTAAGATAATATCTTCTTCTTTTTGCATTGTTGAACAATGTAATACCTAGTGCAAGTCTTTATTTTAATAGTTGGACCTATTCTGGTAGTAAACTTAGAGACCAATTGTGGACAAGGATTCCTGGATTCCAGAATTAGACAGGAGTATTTATTAATACCATGTAGAAGTGGATTTGTGGATATAATGTCAAGAGACAGGACAACAAGATGAAAAATATGAAGACCAGAAGAGGAAAGTGCAACGTGAACAGGCTAGAACTCTCTGATGACCCTCAGGATTCTATCCATATAGGAACCAGGTTTTTTATCATGTTTTTTAGATGTCTGTGGTACTATAGTTGGTATACATGAATCCAATATTTTGGTTTTGGTTTCTTAAATTGTCTTTTACTGTGATAATCAATTTGCTTATAAAACTCGCTGTCTCTGATATCAAAAGGAAAACTCCTAGTCTCATACTTTGGATTAACAGAGCAGACCTTAGATGATCCAATTATCTTTTTGTCTGTAAATGCACATTAGTCTTAAATGCCTTGTTTTGATTTGGTATTTTAATATAGCTGTTGACCTTTCTTATTCACATTTAATGTTATGATTGATTTTTATATCATCCTCTATCACTCTATGTTCATTTTAATGTTGTTATTGACTTGCTTTTTGTATTAATCCATTTCTGTAGATGACTTCAAAATCCTTATTTCCTCTTATGCTGAGCCAGAAGATAATTTGATCTAGTTTGCTAACATCATTATACACCACTAACATTTGTCTAAAGCTTTACATTTCATAAAATATTTTTATGGAGCATTATTGTATTTTAATTCAATTCTTTTCAATATTTCCTAATAGAAATATTGATTACTATTCCCCAGTATTTGTCCTATCTTAAGCCTGCTTCTGAGTAGCCAGGGAATATCACAAACTGAAAATTTCCAATTTATTCCCAAGCATTTCTGAATTGGGTTATTGTTGGGAACGACATCTGTCATATTGTTTAAACATCAGGATAGACCTGACTGCCACCCATTATGTGTTGGCAATAGCAAGAATAGTTGGAATACCAGGAGCTTCTTCCTAAATCATAACTAAGAAAAAAAAAAAGTGTTTCCTACTATTTTGACCATGGTCAAAAAGAGGTTCCATGCTCCATGGAAGATTCTGTCATATTCCTGAAGGCCATTATTAAATCTTCCTCAATTGTTTCTTTCAGTCTTAAGAATTTCACTTTCTTCATCCTCTTTTCGTAGGTCTTAAATTTATTTCTCTGTTTGCATAGGAACCCTATTCAAGGTCTATCCATCCTTTGTTTTATAACTCTTGAATTACACAGCACTCAACTAAGCATATAATAGGTCTAAGAATATTTCCCAATATTGTGCTCAGTTGTTACTCACTAGAACCCAGATATCATCTCCTGATTTTCTTATATCTAGACAAATACTCCCTGCTCTGTCTCTCTGGGATATTTTAATTGCAAGTTATCCTTTCATCCAACTACTTCTCCAGTGTATCAGTTTCACTGTAAAGTCTGACATTTGTACTACAGGTGCTAACTCAAACACTATTACAGTCATCTATTTAATATAAAAATAATTCAATTAGTTAAACTGACGAATGGAGAGAGTAAGCTATCAACCTTGTCAAAGATTTCTGTTCACTCTCACCCTCCCACCCAGCTTATTATTATCTCTTTTAAGAAACATCCAGTATTCTATCATCCAAGTCACATATGAAACTATCACACAACTCGTCTCCAAACACACCATTAAAAGATTCCACTTGGGAGGTGGAGCCAAGATGGTGGAATAGACAAATGCTTCAGGCGAGCCCTCTTTACAACAAAGACCCAAAAAAACAAGTGAAACGAGTATATTTGTGACAAGCTGGGAGCCCTGAGCATCAAAGGCAAGCTTAGACAACGAACTGAGGGGCAGGGGGAGTAAGAGACTGTTCAGAAGTGGAGAAGAGTTACTAGACCTGAATCACTGGGAGCCCTCAGGCACCATTCCCGGAGTCGGGGCAGCGGCAGGCTGGTACTAGCAATTGGCCACGGTTTCCTCAGGGAGAAACAGCCAGCCGCACAGCATACTCACACCTCTGGAACCTGAGAAGAACGGCGCTCTCGGCAAAAGTACTTGCATATATTTTACCACGCCCCACCCCAGCCCCCAGGCCAGCTTCAGCAGCTGAATCCCTGGGCCTGAGATAGGCCCCGTTGAGCACATACAGCCATCCTCCTGGCCTTGGGAAAGGAAAAAATTTGCAATTGGGGGGAAAAGATAATTTGCTAGCTCCATTAACTGGGGGAGCTCAAGACAGAAGTGGCTCTTCTCCAGGCATAAACCGTCCAGGACCTTGAGAACCTTTCCCTATCTGCACGGACCTGTGTGGGCCTATTTCAGGAGAACAGGCCCTTGTTGGCAAACTCCAACCATTTCAGCTGTGCAGTGGAGAAGCGGGTGTTTGACATTTGACATTGCTTTGCCTATTAAACAAGGTCCTCACCTACCCACATCAGGGACCTAAGGACTGGTGGCTCTACTCAGGTCACCCAGCCACCTGCGACAGGGGTCCAAAGATAACTAGTACCTCCCAGTCCTTACAACCAAAAACTTTGGGTGCCCAAGGTCCCTCTGCAGAACCCACCCACCTGCACGCTCTAGGGAACAAGGACACGCTTTCCTCAGAGACACTCGGGGGTCGGTTCTTAGCCCCCGGCCTCGTTCAGAGCGTGACCCCCTGCTGCAATCAGATACCAGTATGCATGCCAATCACCCTTGTCCCTCTAAGACTGTAGGACAGAGCCTGTACCACACACTTGATGATCAATGACCTAGAAACCAGAGATGAATTCATACAAGAAAACTGAATGGACTCCTACGCTGATATACCTGATAACAGCTCTAGCCAGCTGGGGATGGGACATCAGAGCTCCAAAGGCGAAAATAATCAAGCTAGCTCACTCAAGAAACCCATAGGGGTATACCAAAACAAAACAAACAAAGCAGCTACGACACAGTAAGCAAGCATAAACTAATACAATAACTTATAGATGGCTCAAAGACAACAGTCAATATCAAGTCACATAAAGAAAACAGGCCATGATCACATCAACAGGCTCGCAAAACAAAGAATCCAGGGATCTTCTAGATGAAAGTGCATTCCTAGAATTACCAGATGCAGAATACAAAAGTTTAATATACAGAACCCTTCAAGACATCAGGAAGGAAATGAGGCAATATGCAGAACAAGCCAAGGAACACACAGATAAAGCAATTGAAGAAATTAGAAGGATTATTCAGGAACATAATGAAAAATTTAATAAGCTGGAAAAATCCATAGACAGCAATCAGAAATTCAGAAGATTAACAATAAAATTTCAGAATTAGATAACTCAATAGAAAGTCAGAGGAGCAGAATTGAGCAAGTACAAGCTAGACTTTCTGAACTCGAAGATAAATCACTTGGCACTAATATATTTGAAGAAAAATCAGATAAAAGAATTAAAAAAAATGAAGAAACCTTAAGAATCATGTAGGACTCTATCAAGAGAAATAACCTACCAGTGGTTGGAGCACCAGAACAGGGAGGGATAACAAAAAATACAGAGAGAATTGTTTAAGATTTCTTGGCAGAAAACTTCCCTGATATTGTGAAAGATGAGAAGATATCTACCCAAGATGCTCATCGAGCTCCATATAAGGTAGATCTGAAAAGAAAGTCACCAAGACATATTATAATCGAACTTGCCAAAACCAAAGATAAAGAGAGAATTATAAGAGCAGTGAGGGATAGACAAAAAGTCACCTCCAAAGGAGAGCCAATAAGGATAAGCTCGGTCTAGCTCAGACTACTCGGCAGAAACTACACAGGCAAGAAGGCAATGGGATGACATATTTTAAAAAATTGAAGGAAAAAAATTGCCGACCAAGAATCATATATCCAGCAAAACAGTCTCTTAAATATGAAGGTGAAATTAAGACATTTCCAGATAAACACAAGTTTAGGGAATTCGTAAAAACCAAACCAAAACTACAAGAAACACTAAAGCGAGTTCTTTGGTTAGAAAATCAATAATATCAGGTATCAACCCAAGAGTAGAATACTGGGCAGAGCAACCAGAAGTCGTCACAGACAGGAAAACCCAAAAAAACAAAGCAAGATTATAAAAAAAAAAAAAAAGCCCAGAACAGGGTATCAATGATGTTACTATATAAAAGAAAACAACATTCAAACAATAAAGAGGGACTAAAAAATGTAATCATACACCTTCCATACGCAGAGGAAGGTATGGCGATACAAAGAAAAAAAATTTAGTTTTAAATATAGAAAAACAGGGATAGATAATGAGGTAACCACAAAGGAGACAAACTATCCTACTCATCAAAATAAAATACACGGGAAAAATACAGACTCAGCAGAAACAAAATCAACAGCAACCCATATGAGGAAAGGACAACATATGAAGAAAATATACTCAGCACAAAATTAAGTGGGAAAAAGAAACTGTCAACAACACACAAAAAAAGACATCAAAATGAAAGCACTAAATGCATTAAAAAAATTCATACCTATCCACAATTACTCTGAATGTAAATGGACTCAATGTACCAATAAAGAGACAGAGAGTGGCAGACTGCATAAAAAAAACAAGATCCGTCTATATGCTGCCTACAAGAGACACAACTTAGACTTAGAGACACAAACAAACTAAAACTCAAAGGATGGAAAAAAATATATCAAGCAAACAACAATGAAAAAAGAGCACGAATGGCAATATTAATTTCTGACAAAATAGACTTGAAAGTTAAATCCATCAGAAAGGATAAGGAAGGACAGTATATAATGATTAAAGGGACAATATACCAAGAAGATATAACCATATTAAATATTTATGCACCCAATGACAGGGCTGCAAGATACGTGAAAAAAAATTTATCAGCACTGAAAAGTGAGATAGACAGCTCCGCAATACTAGTAGGAGACTTCAACACACCACTTTCGGTGAAGGACAGGACATCCAGAAAGAAGCTCAATAAAGACATGGAAGATCTAAATGCCACAATTAACCAACTTGACCTCGTGGACATATACAGAACACTCCACCTAACAGCAACCAAATATACTTTCTTTTCTAGTGCACATGGAACACTTTCTAGAATAGACCACATATTAGGTCATAAAGCAAGCCTTAGCAGAATCCAAAAAACTGAAATACTACAAAGCAACTTCTCTGACCATAAGGCCATAAAAGTGGAAATCAATAACAGGAAAAGCAGGGAAAAGAAATCAAACACTTGGAAACTGAACAATACCCTGCTCAGAAAAGACTGGATTATAGAAGACATTAAGGATGGAATAAAGAAATTCAGAGAATCCAATGAGAATGAAAACACTTCCTATCAGAACCTTTGGGACACAGCAAAAGCGGTGCTCAGAGGCCAATTTATATCAATAAATGCACACATCCAAAAAGAAGAAAGGGCCAAAATCAAAGATTTATCCCTACAACTTGAGCAAATAGAAAGAGTGCAACAAAAGAAACCCACAGGCACCAGAAGAAAACAAATAATAAAATTAGAGCTGAATTAAATGAAAGAGAAAACAGAAAAACAATCGAAAGAATTACCAAGACCAAAAGCTGGTTTTTTGAAAAAATCAACAAAATTGATAAACCACTGGCCAAACTGACAAAAGAAAAAACAGGAGAGGAAGCAAATAACCCAAATAAGAAAGGAGAGCGGCGATATTACAACAGACCCAACTGAAATAAAAAGACTCATATCACATTACTATGAAAAACTGTACTCAAACAAATTTGAAAAGCTACAAGAATGGATGAAGTCCTAGAAACACACTACCTACCTAAACTAACACAAACAGAGGTAGAACAACTAAATAGACCCATAACAAAAGAAGAGACTGAAAAGGTAATCAAAAAACTCCCAACAAAAAAAAAAGCCCTGGTCCAGATGGCTTCACTTGCAGAGTTCTACCACACTTTCAGAGAAGAGTTAACATAGAAAAGGATGGAATACTACCATTCTATGACGCCATCACATCCCTGATACCAAAATCAGGTAAAGACACCACGAGAAAAGAAAAATATAGACCTATATCCCTCCTGAACGTCGATGCAAAAATCCTCAACAAAATTCTAGCCAATAGAATTCAACAATATATCAAAAAATAATTCACCATGACCAAGTGGAATTCACACACACACAAAAAATTTTTTTTCTGCAGGGATGGTTCAACACTAGAAAAACAATTAATGTAATCCACCACATAAATAAAACAAAAGACAAGAATCACATGATTTTATCAATTGATGCAGAAAAGGCATTTGACAAAGTTCAATGCTCATTCATGATAAAAACCCTCAGCAAAATAGGAATAGAAGGAAAATTCCTCAATATAATAAAGGGCATTTATGCAAAGTCAACAGCCAACATCACCCTAAATGGAGAGAGCCTGTAAACATTCCCACTGAGATCAGGAACCAGACAAGGATGCCCTTTATCACCGCTCTTATTCAACATTGTGCTGGAAGTCCTAGCCAGAGTAATTAGGCTAGATAAAGAAATAAAGGGCATCCAGATTGGCAAGGAAGAAGTAAAAGTATCTCTATTTGCAGATGACATGATCTTATACACAGAAAACCCTAAGGAATCCTCAAGAAAACTACTGAAACTAATAGAAGAGTTCTGCAGCGTATCGGGATACAAGATAAACATACAAAAATCAGTTGGATTCCTCTACACCAACAAAAGAACATCGACAAGGAAATCACCAAATCAATGCCATTTACAGTAGCCCCCAAGAAGATAAAATACTTGGGAATAAACCTTACCAGAGATGTAAAAGACTTATACAAAGAATACTACAGTACACTTCTGCAAGAAACCAAGAGAGACTTACATTAAGTGGAAGAACATATCTTGCTCATGGATAGGAAGACTTAACGTTATAAAAATGTCTATTCTACCAAAAGTGATCTACACATTTAATGCAATTCTGATCTAAATCCCAACGACATTCTTTAATGAGATGGAGAAACAAATCACCAACTTCAAATGGAAGGGAAAGAGGTCCCGGATAAATAAGGCATTACTGAAAAAGAAGAACAAAGTGGGAGGCCTTACTTTACCTGATTTTAGAACCTATTATACCGCCACAGTAGTCAACAACAGGTACATGGACCAATGGAACAGAATTGAGAATCCAGACATAAATCCATCCACATATGAGCAGCTGATAGTTGACAAAGGCCCCAATACAGTTAAATGGGGAAAAGTCAGTCTTTTTTTTTTATTAACTTTTATTGAGCTTCAAGTGAACGTTTACAAATCATGTCAGACTGTCACATATAAGTTTATATACATCTTACTCCATACTCCCACTTGCTCTCCCCCTAATGAGTCAGCCCTTCCAGTCTCTCCTTTCGTGACAATTTTGCCAGCTTCCAACTCTCTCTATCCTCCCATCCCCCCTCCAGACAGGAGATGCCAACACAGTCTCAAGTGTCCACCTGATATAATTAGCTCACTCTTCATCAGCATCTCTCTCCTACCCACTGTCCAGTCCCTTTCATGTCTGATGAGTTGTCTTCGGGGATGGTTCCTGTCCTGGGCCGACAGAAGGTCTGGGGAGCATGGTCGCCGGGATTCCTCTAGTCTCAGTCAGACCATTAAGTATGGTCTTTTTATGAGAATTTGGGGTCTGCATCCCGCTGATCTCCTGCTCCCTCAGGGGTTCTCTGTTGTGCTCCCTGTCAGGGCAGTCATCGATTGTGGCCGGGCACCAACTAGTTCTTCTGGTCTCAGGATGATGTAGGTCTCTGGTTCATGTGGCCCTTTCAAAAGTCAGTCTTTTTAACAAATGGTGCTGGCATAACTGGATATCCATCTGCAAAAAAATGAAACAAGACCCATACCTCACTCCATGCAAAAAACTAACTGAAAATGGATCAAAGACCGAAATATAAAATCTAAAATGATAAAGATCATGGAAGAAAAAATAGGGACAACGTTAGGAGCTCTGATATACGGCAAGAACAGTATACAAAACATTATAAAGAATGTAGAAGAAAAACTAGATAACTGGGAGCTCCTAAAAATCAAACACCTATGCTCATCCAAAGACTTCACCAAAAGAGTAAAAAGACTACCTACAGACTGGGAAAAAGTTTTTAGCTATGACATTTCTGATCAGCGCCTGATCTTTAAAATCTACGCAATACTGGAAAAACTCAACTACAAAAAGACAAATAACCCAATTAAAAAATGGGCAAAAGATATGAATAGACACTTCACTAAAGGAGACATTCAGGTGGCTAAGAGATACATGAGGAAATGTTCACGATCATTAGCCATTAGAGAAATGCAGATCAAAACTACAGTGAGATTTCATCTCACTCCAACAAGGTTGGCATTAATCCAAAAAACACAAAAGAATAAATGTTGGAGAGGCTGTGGAGAGATTGGAACACTTCTACACTGCTGGTGGGAATGTCAAATGGTACAAGCACTTTGGAAATCTATTTGGTGCTTCCTTGAAAAGCTAGAAATAGAACTACCATACGATCCAGCAATCCCACTCCTTGGAATATATCCTAGAGAAATAAGAGCCTTTACACAAACAGATATATGCATACCCATGTTTATCGCAGCACTGTTTACAATAGCAAAAAGATGGAAGCAACCAAGGTGCCCATCAATGGATAAATGGATAAATAAATTATGGTATATTCACACAATGGAATACTACGCATCGATAAAGAACAGTGAGGATTCTGTGAAACATTTCATAACATGGAGGAACCTGGAGGAACCTGGAAGGCATTATGCTGAGTGAAATTAGTCAGTTGCAAAAGGGCAAATATTGTATAAGACCATTATTATAAGAGCTTGAGAAATAGTTTAAACTGAGAAGAAAACATTCTTTTGTGGTTACAAGGGCGGGGAGGGAGGGAGGGTAGGAGAGGGGCATTCACTAATTAGATAGTAGATAAGAACTATTTTAGGTGAAGGGAAAGACAGCACACAATACAGGGGAGGTCAGCACAACTGGACTAAACCAAAAGCAAAGAAGTTTCCCGAATAAACTGAATGCTTCGAAGGCCAGCATAGCAGGGCCAGGGGTCTGGGGACCATGGTTTCAGGGGACATCTAAGTCAACTGGCATAGTAAAATCTATTAAGAAAACATTCTGCATCCCACTTTGAAGAGTGGCATCTGGGGTCTTAAACGCTGGCAAGCAGCCATCTAAGATGCATCAATTGGTCTCAACCCACCTGGAGCAAAGGAGAATGAAGAACACCAAGGATACAAGGCGATTACGAGCCCAGGAGACAAAAAGGGCCACATGAACCAGAGACTACATCATCCGGAGACCAGAAGAACCAGATGGTGCCCGGCTACAACCGATGACTGCCCTGACAGGGAACACAACAGAGAACCCCTGAGGGAGCAGGAGAGCTGTGCGATGCAGACCCCAAATTCTCATAAGATCAGACTTAATGGTCTGACTGAGACTGGAAGGATCCCGGTGGTCATGGCCCCTAGACCTTCTGTTGCCCCAGGACAGGAACCATTCCCGAAGTGAACTCTTCAGACATGGATTGGACTGGACAATGGGTTGGAGAGGGATGCTGGTGAGGAGTGAGCTTCTTGGATCAGGCGGACACTTGAGACTATGCTGGCATCTCCTGCCTGGAGGGGAGATGAGAGGGTGGAGGGGGTTAGAAGCTGGCGAAACAGACACGAAAAGAGAGAGTGGTGGGAGAGAGCAGGCTGACTCATTAGGGGGAGAGTAATTGGGAGTGTGTAGCAAGGTGTATATGGGTTTTTGTGTGCGAGACTGACTTGATTTGTAAACTTTCACTTAAAGCACAATAAAAAAAAAAAAGATTCCACTGATGAATTCCTCTAGGGTATAACTCCTGAGTTATATTCTTCATGAAAATAGGTATCTGCTTATAGTCATCTAGCCTACACAGCTTTCCTCTCAATGTCTGTGAGCTTTTATTTCAGTCATTTGAGTTTACTGTTTTCACTTCCCTTTTGTGTACTAAGTTCATTTTTATGTCATAGAAGGAAATTAGATTTGAGAGTCCTTGCTTTTTTCTGAACCCACACTAGTTCCTGACCAGTATGCTCCATATTTCAGGATATGTCCAATTTGATCTTATGGTGAGACATTCCCTTATTTTCCATTTGCAGAAAACTAATTTACTGATTTGTGGTTCCTATTTAGTTACTGGCACTCTATATTGGAATAGTTTTGCATCTGTATTTGCATCTTTTATGAGTTCTCAGAATTATACTAAACCTTAAACCTACTTATTACAGGATGAAAAGAAAGTGCCTCTATTTGACTACTGGTTTCCTGTACTGGTAAGTAGATGGGCTTAAGGGAACTGGGGAAAGGACTGTTGTTGCAGATATAAACAGCTAGTTCTGTACTGTAATTCTTAAGATATTTTTTCTAGACTAGGTAGCTAGCCCAGCTAATGTTTCTTTAATGGAAAAGTTTTTAATAAAAATTGTGTGTTCCTTATGCATGTTATCTTAAAGCTGCAGTCCCCTTTCAGTGGCAAAGGAGTTTTGGAATTTGATTAGTCCTTTTTAATTTTGAACAAGTAATACATGCACTTGGTAAATAAAATAATCTGAAGGATTTGTAACGAAGAACAGTCCCTCCTACCCTCTGCTACATGCATGCATACTCACTAAGTCCCACTCCCCAGAAACAATTTGTAGCAGATTTAATTTTTACTTTTTCTGGTGATTATCTTCCAAACTTTCCATAAAATGGCTATGTAGCATTTTCTTGTTTTTTCTTTTTCCAGGAAGACATTCTACAATGACTTCCTAAACAAACAACGAATATTTCTCTCACTCAACCCTCTCTCTGCTTATCTTCTTCCAATTCTGGGTAGCATTAATTTTAGTATTCCCGTTGATAATCATTTTAACTTGTTATGTGAGCATATTATATTAACACACCTTATTCTTCTCTTTTCCTTCTATTTCCTACTTTGGCATTTGTGCTGTCAATGTTGATATTTACATTTTTTCATAACAATATATAAATCTTCCTGTTCACTAACATGTTTTAAAAATACAAAAGTGTTTATTCCTATAACTACGTAAATATTGTTAAGTTCAAGGCCATTAGTAGCTGGGCTTACATTTCCTTCTCTGCTGATTCAAGGACCCATTGCACAGCCACTCTAATGATAACACCCCTAGCATCTAGCATCCAGTTCAGATGGATTATCTCCTCTTTGAATTTCATCAATTCATGTAATATATTGTTTGTTTCAAATTTCTAGCATGATTTTTTCAGTGGTTGTTCATCCTCGAGTTTATAGTTGACTTCCCTTTTAGCAGTTATTCAAAGAAGAAACCTACGTTTGCCTCACCATGTCACTATATGATCCATTACCACCATCATTCTATTGATTGCTTGGAAACCATTCCATTCTTCTTGAAGGCATTTTTCTTGTAGTATACCAACTTCCTTTTCTATTTTGAACTGACTGCTTTCTGGCCCTGCTTTACAATTGCTACCTTGAAATTTATTTTCCCTGGATGACAACATTCCATGTATTTCATAAATTTCTTTTCCATTTTTTTTCTGTTTCTATCCTAATTTGGCTAGAATGCAAACTTAACTATTTTTCTTCCAAAGAGCGGAAGAGTGTGGTAAATGTTCCAAACTCTGTGTGTCAGTTTGGGTGCTCTAAAAAAGAAACACTGAATCAGAGTTAGGCAAGCAAGAGGTTTACTGAGAACGAATTACTGTGAAAGGTAAAAGAGGGAAGAGGCAGGTTCGGGCAGTGAGAGCCTCAGAACACAATGCAGTTCCAACAAACTTTCAGCCAACATGATGGGTTGGCAGAAATGGCCAGGCCCTAGTTTTACCTATCTAGGGGTTGCCCAGGAAGAGCAGGCCTCGGCTCAAACCCTGTGATGGTTCCTGAAAGTGATGCTGGAAGCTGTCAGCTCACTGCACCCCTTGCAACTGAACAGCAAATTCTTTTCTGAAGGAAGATCCAAGCAGCACACCATGTACATACACTGCATGTCATAAAATGTCTTCTTCATTCTGCCTTCACACGCGATAAATCATTTGGCAGGATGTAGCAGTCTAAATTCAAAATGATTTCCCCTTTTATTCACCTCTCCGTTGTCTCTTATCATCCGGCCTGCTAGAGAGAAACCTGATTCTGTATTATTTTACAGGTAAATTGCCCACCACCCACCCCGCCCAGTCACCCGACCTCAAAGCTTTGAGGATCTTCTTTTGTCTACTGTGACCTGAAATTTGTGTCTAGCTTTGTGCCTTTTTCCAGTAATTTTTTCCATATTCATAGGGCCCTATGGACATGATGAACATTTCATTTTTTCAGCTTTAGGAAATGTATTTCCAATAAATCTTTGATTATTTCTTCCCCTTTATTTTTCATTCACTTTCTAGAACTCCTACTAGCGAGTTCTTATTTTTTCTCTCACATTTTCTAAACATCATCTCTCTATTCTGAGAAATTTCCTTGACTTCATCTTCTAAAACTTCTATTTTTTTACACTTTCACAATAATATGCTTAACTCCCAAGAGCTCTTTCTTGTTCTGTAATTGTTCTTTTCCTTTCTCTATTTTTCTGCTCTTGTGTTAGAGTCTCCATATCTTCTCAGCACTCTGAGGATACCAGTTAGAGATTTCTTTGTGTTATTCTGTTTCCAGAACTCTCTCTCCTTCTTCTATGGTCAGTTGGTCTCTTACCTCTGTATCTGTTGCTATTTTTTGTCACATCTGGTACTCCTTCATTGTCCTTTAACAATTAAAATCAATTGCCAATCTATATTTTTATGTAGATCTGATCCTGCTAGACTCCACCTTGGATAAAAAGACTCTGCACATAGATGAAATATGTTAATTGTCAGACATCATTTTAAAAGGCCCTCAAAGTCAAGAATGAAGACACCAATATCCACCACAATAGTTCATTTATACCCAATTTGTTCATTTCAGTTAAATAAAAGTCAAGTATGTGTGGTTTGTTCACATGTTTTGGATTGTGTTGTTTTGTTTTTGTGTGAGAGTAGAATGCTGGGTGATCTGCCCTCTGCCTGCCTGTCTTAGGCTGGGTTCTCTAGAGAAGCAAAACCAGTGAAGTGTCTATACATAGAGAGAGAAGGAGAGAGATAAAGAGATTAATATCAAGGAAATGACTCATGCAGTTGTAGAGGCTGGAAAGTCCCAAGTCTGGAGGCTACTCCTGACTCACGTAGCTTCAGGGGCTAGTGAACCCAAGATCAGCAGTTCAGCTGCTAGTTCAAGTCCCAAAAACCAGAGGTCAGATGAACAGGAGCCAGCTGCAGGATCCAGAATGAGCTAAAGCCCATGAGCCTTGCCAGAAAGTCAACCTATATTGGATGCAGGCCACACCCCAAGGAAACTCCCTTTCAACTGACTGGCTACTCACAGAAGATCTCACCATGAAGGTGATCATATTATATCATATCTCATCATGGAGGAGATTACATCATTATACAATTGCCTAACTATATCATAACTGCCAAACCACTGAGAATCACGACCCAGCCAACTTGACACACAACCATAATGATCACACTGCCTGAGCAGGGTGTTGTATTATGAGAAGCCAACTGACACAGTCATTGTAGGTGATATTTCTGTAATCACCTCCCCCACCTATCCCCCTTTAAAAATTCCTCTTCATAGTTCTACCCTCCATTGTTCCTGCTAACTCTAAGCCTGGAACTCTCCAAGGATCATTGGAGAAAATCAACTCTCCTTTAGCTGTAGACACTTCCTGTATTTTCTAGGATGCTATTTCTCACTTTGTCTATCAATCCCTTTTGTCTTCTAGAAATCTGAGGTTCGCATCTGTCTGGGGGGCTTATTCCTTTATAATATTTTCAATGCCCTATCAGGAATTTTTTTTTTTTTAATCAGGAAGGAAGGGAGAAAAACATATGGGCCTCGTCTGCCATTTTGAACCAGAAGGCTCTTCTATTTCTCTTCCAATAACGATACATTGGCATTGACCTACACCAGTGATTCTCAAAGCGTGGTCTCTGGAACATGGGCTGGAAATGTGTTGAAAATGCAATCTCCAGCCCCGCTGTTGTTCTTGTGTGCTGTCAAGTGGATTCTGACTCATAGCAACCCTATAGGACAGAGGAGAACTGCTCCGTATGGTTTCCTAGGCTGAAACCTTTATGGGAGCGCCATCAGGTCTTTTCTCCTGAAGAGTGGCTGCTGGATTTAAACCAGTGACCATTCACTTAGCAGACAAGCGCTTAACCATTGTGCCACCAGGGTTCCTTTCTCCAGCACCAGACCTACTGAATTAGGAACTCTGAGGGTGGGGCCCAGCACTCCATGTTTTAACAAGACTTCCAGATGATTCTGTTGCACACTCACATTTGAGAACCTCTGAACTACCTGCATGCTCATTCATCTCCCTATGACTAAGGACACATATTTGCAGCTCCACTGGCTAGGGCCTGTCTGGTCCAGCCTGATTTCCAACAGTTACATCCCTCTTCCTTCTTCAGCTAAGGGCCACTGACCCCCATATGAAGACCAAGCCCTCTCACACATCTTAGGAGCAGAAATTATAATAGCAACACAGGTTCAGCCTTGATACTGGAACCAAATCTGGAGCCCTTTGATTCACCTTGTCTCAGTCCCCATATTAATATCCCAGTTCTGATAACTGGACATTTGCCTTTACCTTTGTTTTGATAATCATATTAGTATCTCAGGACATCCAGGAGATTGTCCTGCTAGCTAGTGCTTAAATGGCTTTGGCTATTACTGATGTAAAATCCCAGCAAAATGGCTGAAGACCTGCACCCTGCTTGACTTTACCTCTTCTTCCGGATTCTCTATTGTAATGCTCTACCCATTTGTCGAATATCTTAGATCCTCTGTTTGCCTGCTATACTTTGTCTTGTACTAGTATCTGTCCCTGGGTCTACCAACCCAGGCTGATGGTAATCCAATACATAATCGCAAAGTAGAAATCAACCAGTAACCCTGGTCACACTTACTCTGCACCCTAATCAAAGAAGGTGGCTGGTCACCCACAAAACCGATTGGCAACTGACACAGGCAATTATGTGTGGCATGCCATTTTTAGAGTGTCACTTGTGCGTACATTCAGACTGGATCTAAGGAAGAAAAGTACACTTGCCAGGTGACCTGCAGAGCAGCCTACTGGGGAAGAGTACATAACGGGAGCACTGACCTTTTGGTCCCAGGAAATGACACCCTGGGCTCCCTCATGGGAGTTTCTCTGATTTGATTTGGTGGAGGCCATCCTGCTCCACCTGTAGCAATGGCAGCAGGGATCTTTAGAGTGTACAGCAAACAGCAATGAGCAGTTATCTCACTCCAAGCAAAACAGTGTGAAAGAGTTTGGGAGAAGAAGAAAGGAAAACCCCTGGATAACTTGCAGGTTTCTGCAACCCATCAAAACCATGACCAGCATGTTTGTTCCACCCAACCTCACCATCCTGCTTTGGATACCAAACCTGCAGAGCTGGCTTCTTGTTCAATGCAAATTTTATTCTTGGCTGTATTTGTAGAATATATAAATAAAGGGAATTTCTGATTCTAGGGCATGTAATCTAATGAATACAGGGGTCTTTTGTGCCATAAGAGAAACAACTCAATGGAGCCATTAAGAGATAACAATGATAAGGAGGGCCCTCATTTCCAGAGCAATTAATAGTATAATCAGTATTATGGATGAAAATCCTTCTCAATTCAAGTTTTATATAATTTATTCAGTGAAATAAAGAGACGAATTGGCAACTGAAAGAATGTTATTGCAAATAAAATTTCCAAGTGGAATGATGTATACCACACACACACACATATATATATTCAATAAATTATACAATCAAGCCATTCTAAAACCTTCAATTAATAGCAGTGACATATTAAGGTTCAGAAAAATTTAATATGTGAGGTAGGGATAATATACCACTCAGTATTGTCTGAATTTTTGGCAATGTGGCATGGCCTAGAGAATTCTGGCATATAGATTTATGCATAAATTTCTACTTAATTGCTTAAATTAAAAAAAAATCATTTATTGAGTGTTTATTCTTGGAAGGCATTGTGCTAGGTACTGTGAGGAGCTATAAATGAACTGTGGTGATGGTTACACAATATGATGGCCATAATTAATGTCACTGGTACATGTAAAAAGTGTTGAAATGGCAAATGTTTTGTTTTATATGTAGGTGTGTGTGTATTACAATAAAAAATAAATATATTTGTATCTTGAATGAGATCATTGAACTACTGCTGATAAAAAACTTACATTAATACATTGAATAGAAACCATAAGAAGTATTTTGGATGCTGGCTGTGTTTTGCTATGTTGTTGTTGTTAGGTGCCATGAGTTGGTCCCAACTCATAGCAACCCTATGTACAACAGAACGAAACACTGCCTGGTCCTATGCAGAAATTCCTTTTGCCCCTGTGCATTGCTATATCAATTACTCAGTCCAAAGATATTCATATAAATGTAGTGCTACCTACTTTTCAATGCACCTCACTGCCTAACCAGCTAATACTTAAATGGTTTGCATTTTTCATTCTCGCCTATTAAAACATTAGGAAAAGTGAATAAATTGAAGTGGGAAAATAAGGGCACTTCACACCATTACAGAACCATTTCTCAGGGTCTCCTAGTTAAGTATTTTGTATGTAGAAATTCAAGAGGAATAAAAGAACTAAAGTCATTACATTTCTGAACAGTATTTTTTGTTGCAATGTTTCTTGCAAGAAAGCTTATCTAATTACTGGAATTACAGCAACATATGGCTCTCCAATTCCCAAAGTCATTGAGCAGTTCACAGGACTTGCAGAATGTGAGCAGTTCTGTAACTGACAGAGTCACTGCACACAGCTGCATATGCACTCCCCAAACCGAGGGTGCAGCAGCCATGCGCTCTGTGTGAGCGGCCAGCCCTGGGAGTCAGGCAGTGCTGTGTTCCTCAAAGCTGCTTAGCTTCACAGAGGCCACATGGACTCAGACGTGAAAGTGTGCTCCAGCCAGAAGGCCTATCATATCATTCGCAACCACGTGCCTGAGAGGCATCATCAAACGGCCTCGTTTTCATTCCAACAAATACTACCACCGTAACTTGCTGCCGTCCAAATATCCAGCCCTACTCCAAAGCTCTCAACGCTTCATTCTCCCACCCTCCAGCTAACACATCATGCAAGGAAGGTCGGGAAAAGCTTTGTGACTCAATGATATGCCTTGCTTATCCCTAGTATTATTAGAGACACTGGATCTATTACTATTTAATTTTTAAAAACTGACAAAAAGCATTTGCAACCATGTCGCGCTTTGTGTCTGAAAGGAGGATAACAATCCAATTTGCAATATGATTAAGGGCAAGATGCCCTTCATAAACAGCATTTCATATTCCAGGAAAACATACACGTACGCACCTGAAACTTGATGCAAACTAAGCCATATACATATTGAGGGTAAAATGGTTTTTATTAATTCCTTTTTTCTCTAACTAGTAGTAGTGTTTCATAAGCTCTTAGTCCCTGGCCTCTTGTGACAGTTAACTTCTAATCGTCAATGAATGGAACATTGGCACAGATGCAAAACACTGCTCAATCCATCTAAGTTGGCTTTTTCCTGATTCCTAAAGTGATATTTAAAGCCAGTATTTTAAGGACATAGAAGTCAGGGTGCTATCTGGAGGACAGTTTCAAGAGGGCTTGGAAAAAATAGATTTGATTTCTACCCTTTTGTAAGAATTGAATCCAATGGTTTTCTTTACTTCTGGAATCCACTAACCTAGTAAAAGCCTTTAAAACGTAGTGATCTCCATGGAACATGCCAAGGGGAAGTAACATAGGTCATCAGGCCATTCAGCAATTTCCCTGGCCAAGCCTACTTTCAGGTATTGTGCATAAGTATAATTTTCAGCTCTGTCACGTCCTTATGTAGTCCTGTCCCTACTTCTAAAAATACATAAATAGCTTAGGGATCAAAGTTCTTGAGGGATTCACCAACCCTCTAAAAAGCTGACCATAGTCTTCAGTTGCATCTCAAAAGAATATGGAATAGTCTAAGAGACAACCACATGGACTCTAAGGAAACAGAAGGAGCTCAGCAATGAATTACTAATAGCGACTACAGAGTTGCTATGAGTCAGAACCGACTTGACAGCACCTAACAACATGACCAAGAAAGGAGCCCTGGTGGCACAGTTAAGCGCTCAGCTGCAAACCTAAAGGCTGGCAGTTTAAACCTATCCAGCAGCTCCACAGGAGACAGATCTGGTGAACTACTTCTGTAAAGATTACAGCCAAGAAAACCCTATGGAGCAGTTCTACTCTGTCGCATGGGGTGGCTATGAGTCGACAGGACATAACAACAACAGCAACATGACTAAGAAGGCTCACGTGAAGCAACTGGGTCAAGTCATCTGGAAACTCTTTCAAACACTAAACAACTTGGTCTCACAAAAAGAAGAGTGGTCTTAAAGATAGAATTTTTTGTTTCAAATACTAGCTCTGCTACTTACTACCTGGATGACCTTGGGCAGAAGTCTGAGACTCAGTTTCCTCAGCTCAGCTGTAAAACCAGGATAATTTATATCCTACTAGCTCCAGAATAGAAGAATTCTACACAGTAAATAGGAAAACATTTGTGAGTAACAAGAACTTCACAAATTTAAAGAATTCATTTTATAAGACACAATGGTCACAGCACTGGAAAAAAAAATCCTTGAAGTATAATAAAACGTAACCATATTGTTAGAAAGAAAAAGAAAAAAGCAACAGAAAAGGAAAAGGAAAGGAAGGTTAATAATCATTGCCATCCCAAGATGTATGGTGAGTACATATCTTTAGTTCTGATGGAGTCAATACTAAGTCTTTAAAGAAATAATTCTCTTATTATTTGTAAAACTTTATTATTCAGGAATGCTTAGAAGAAGTTATAATTTATTAAATAAATGCCTATCTGCAGCAGAGGCTATAACTTGCTGCACATATACTCTTTTCTTCTTCTCTATAACAGAAACCTTGTATTACAGATGGTAACAATATAGGAAGGAAATAAGGAAGGAGAGAGGGAGGGAGGAAGATGGTGGTAGTCAATGACATGGAAGCAAAAGTCTTTAGACAGGGCTTCTAGGAACTCTTTTGAGGGGACTGATTCAAGTTGCATTACCTGTCCCTTCCTTCTTCCAGCTGCCTGGAACATGGCTGTAAAGACTCAAGTTACAGCAGCCATCTTTCTCAGATGGATGCCAAGCAGTGAGGTGGCAAAGTAGAACGATAGGAAGAACTGGTGAAACCAGTGTACCTGTCCTGGACTGCCACCTCCAAGCTTCTTCACATGAGGGAAAAATAAACCTTTATCTTATTTAAGGCACTATTTTTTTTTGTTATATGCTACCAATCCCTATTCTTACTAATACTCCATCCACATATCACATATAACAATGCATTACAAAATATTTTATTTCTATATTCACTCTTGTAGCAATAATATACTAACCAGACATAGTTCATTATAGGACATAGGTTTAAAAGTCATCAGTAAGATTCTATTTTATAAAACTAAACAAAAAAATATCATTACATCTAAGACTATTTTGCATCAAATTCCCTGTTCCATTATCTTAATTAACATCCATAAGTTTAGTTTTGCTTTTCTTTTTTTTTGTAATATTCTGAGCAAAGCCAGAACACATTCTACTGGCTTCTATAGGAATTAATGTTGCCAAGACAGCTGGAGAAGACTATGAAAGCTCATTGGACCTTGCAGTTGAGCTTTGTGTGTACTCAGGGAAAACAGCTGAGAACTCTGAGTCCTGATTTACATAATAAGGACAAACTTGCATTTCAAAGCCACACTTAGTTCAAGCACCCAGTCTTCATAGAGTGATAACAATATCTAGTAGCAGCTAGTCCAACTTCTCTAAATATTTATGCCAGATTTCAATGGAAAGCTACTCATTATACTGGACTAGAATTAACTTTAAATGCACCAGCAAACCAAGCTATAGTCCCACTCGTTTTCTGACATAAGTGAATCATTCTTATTGTGATGAGCTGGCATCTGTGCAAATACAGTAAAAAGTATTCCATTTTTTATTCTATATTCAAAGGAATATCATTACAAATCCATGGGGTATCTAATTTAAATTATTTAAAAATTGTATAAATCAAGTTACTTGTATAATACCTCATCAATCTGCTTTATTTGTGAACGTCACTTTTTAAAGCCAGAAAGAACACCTCAATCATCATTTTATTCCCCATAGCACCTAGCACTGTGACTTGTACATATTTTCTAGAAAGCTGGTTCAACTGAATGGATTCACTTTTTCAGCAGATGTGTGTGGTGATTTTCATCTGAGAGACAATCATGGTTTAAGGGTATAGAGAACTTCATTTCTGCCACCTACTACCATGTGCACTGGGGTGTATCAACCCCTCTAAGCCTTGATTTCTCATTAATAAAAACACAATAACACTTTTTGTCCAGCTGATCTCTTACTGTTGTTGGGTAAGTCAAATGAGGCAAATCTCTAAAATACCTTTTGTAAGATATCACTATTCTTTGTTATGTGTGTCTATGCAGTGCAGCATATCCAACATACTTTTTGTTTTCAAGAACTTTGTAACAATATGAATTTTTCCTTTTATCCCCAGTGAATCTTTCTTGTGCTTTGTTTGTAAAATCATACCCTCCAACTAAGTGCTGCCTTGCAGCACTGTCACTGTGTCTATTCCACCCACACTAAATGCAGTCATTTGACCAGTAGTGCCCTTCGAGCAGAAGGAAGGAGTTTAGGCTTTCTCCGTACATAATTACCCCTTCTTTCACATATAAAGTAAACTCACAAAGAAAGTTGAAACGTTCATATATCTTCTGCAGAGGCCCTGATAATTCAAGATCATGGGCAAGGACAGGGAGAAATGAGGCAGGAGACCTGGGTGCCTTCCCTGCCTCCCTCCTATAGTTGTTTTGTAAACAGATGTAAAGGGTATACGTGTGTGTGTGTGTGTGTGTGTGTGTGTGTATAAATAAATAAGCTGGAGATTTCTTCCTGGGCTGGATTGAATCAGTATGTCTTAGGGAGGGTTTCAGAACTCTGCACATAGCCAAATTCAAGTATGAACACAAATTCCAAAATCAAAAAGCGCTTGCACTGGGATTACAAACCATTTGGGCTTATCAACAACATAGAAACCATGGAAACCATACCTTAACCAGTTGCCACGGAGTCAACTCTGACTCATCGCAACCCCATGTGCATCAGAGAAGAACTGTGCTCCACAGGGTTTTCAATGGCTGATTTTTCAAGAGACTGACAGCCCTTTCTTCCAAGGTGCCTCTAGTGAGACTCAAATAGCCAACCTTTCTGAGCGCATTAACTATTTGTACCACCCAGGGACTCCAAATATACCTATGTATATTGTTGTTGTTGTTAGGTGTTATGGAGTCCGTTCCCACTCATAGTGACTCTATGTATACAGAATGAAACACTGCCCAGTCCTGCACCATCCTCATAATTGTTGCTATGTTTGAGCCCACTGTTGCAGCCACTGTGTTAATCTATCTCATTGGGGGTCTTCCTCTTTTTCACTGACCCTCTACCTTACAAAGCATGATGTCCTCCAGAGACTAGTTCCTCCTGATAGCACGTCCAAAGTATGTAAGACAAAGTCTTGCCATCCTCCCTTCTAAGGAACATTGTGGCTGTACTTCTTCCAACACAGATCTGTTCGTTCTTCTGGCAGGCCATGGTATATTCAATATTCCTCACCAACACCATAATTCAAAGGTATCAATTCTTCTTGGGTCTTCCTTATTCACTGTCCAGCTTTCACATGCATACAAGGGAACTGAAAATATCATGGCTTGTGAGGGCGCACCTTGGTCCTCAAAGTGACTTGTTTGCTTTTTAACACTTTAAAGAGGTCTTTTGTGGCAGATTTGACCAATGCAACATGTTGTTTGCTTTCTTGACTTCTGCTTCCATGGGTGCTAATTGTGGGTAAAAGTAAAAAGAAATCCTTGACAACTTCAACCTTTTCTTCGTTTATCATGATGTTGCCTATTGGTTCAGTTGTGAGGATTTCTGTTTTCTTTATATTGAGCTGTAATCCATACTGAAGGCTGTGGTCTTTGATCTTCATCAGTAAGTGCTTCAAGTCCTCTTCACTTTCAGCAAGCAAGGTTGTGTCATCTGCATAACACAGGTTGTTAGTGAGTCTTCCTCCAGTCCTGATGCTGCATTCTTCTTCATATAGTCCAGCTTCTCAGATTACCTGCTCAGCATACAGATTGAATAAATATGGTGAAAGGATACAACCCTGACGCACACCTTTCCTGATTTTAAACCACGCAGCACCCCCTTGTTCTGTTCCAACAACTACCTCTTAGTCTATGTACAGGTTCCACATGACCACAATTTAAATGTTCTGGAATTCTCATTCCTCACAATGTTATCCATAATTTGTTATGATACACACAGTCAAATGCTTTTGCATAGTCAGAAAAACACAGGTAAACATCTTTCTGGTATTCTCTGCTTTCAGCCAGGATCCATCTGACATTAGCCATGATATCCCTCTTCCCATTCCTTCTTCTGAATCTGTCGTGAATTTCTCGCAGGTCCCTGTTGATGTAGTGCTGGAACTGTTTTTGAATTATGTTCAGCAAAATTTTACTTGTGTGTGATATTAATGATATTGTTTGATAATTTCTGCATTCTGTTGGCTCACCTTTTTTTGGAATGGGCACAAATATGGATCTCTTCCAGTTGGTTGGCCAGATAGCTGTCTTCTAAATTTCTTGGCATAGACAAGTGAGAGCTTCCAGCATTGCTCTCATTTGTTAAAAGAACATGCTTGGCATTTCTCAAACTGAAAGAACTGAAGAAAAAATTCAAGCCTTGAGTTGCAATTTTGAAGGATTCTATGGGCAAGATATTGAATGACACAGGAAGCATCAAAAGAAGATGGAAGGAATACACAGGGTCACTGTACCAAAAAGAATTGGTTGACATTCAGCCATCTGAGGAGGCAGCATATGATCACAAACCGAGGGTACTGAAGGAAGAAGTCCAAACTGCACTGAAGGCACTGGTGAAAAACAAGCTTCAGGAATTGACAGAATACCAACTGAGATGTACCTACATATAAATTATAAATTAAAGGCTTTACCTCAGAATTTTGGCTCAAGTAATAGACAATAATGTGATTGAGAAAGCCACAGAAACGAATCCCCTAATGCCAAAATTGTTCTTTCTGGATCATTTGAAATATGCCAACCAGCTGAAGATCAAACTAAAGCACATCATCAATATAACAAAAGTATGGTCCAAGACTCTATGGATACCTAGAAAAAATTAACATACTCTGCCCTCAAGTAAATAAAGTACTCTGGGCCCTCCAATAATTCAATTAAAATAAAGTTAGGAAAGGCAGAAAAATGTTTAAGACTAGTCCTCATCCCTCATTCTTCCATGGGGAAAAAACAAATACTAAAATTGTATGTCATCCTAATAACTGTTTTAGTTAGCATTATTGAGCAGGAGTTAATACAAGGGATCAGATTACCAAATCAGACTCATATGAATCAGAGTTATTACCCAGTAACAAGCTTTACCAATAATTTTAAAGATAAAAGTATTCATGAGGCATAGATGAAGCAGAGAAATGTTCAGGACATCGAGTACAGGCTTCCCAGCCTCTTCCTTCCCACATTAGAGATGCACTCTTTCTCTGGCCTGCGTTCAAAGATGAGTTCTCCTCCGAGTCAGGTGTGCAATCAGCACACACAAGAGGAAGTATTTTAGGTTATGAAACATCTCCATTTATATGCAGACATTACATAGTTTACGTGACATTTTCCAGAGAGCCATGTCCCATAAATCCATGGACCCTAGATGTGTTTACCATAAGCAATCCTAAACCAGAGACATCCTGCCAAAAAGCAGTCGATAGAAATGGACTCTACTTCTTATAAACACTATTAGTTTATTCACCAGGTCATTTATTAGCAAGCTTATAAGGTGTTTAGGCCAGGTCACCTGGCTTCTAGCTTTCCCTTGAGTGCCTCCTCCACCCCCCATAACAAGAGAGAAATGAACTGCAGGCCAGCCGCTGAACTTCTTTCTCAAAACATTTATCATGTTCCAGGCACTATTCCTAAATTCTTTACATGTTCTACTTCATGTAATCCTCTTAGCTCTATGAGTAGGTACGATCCTTCTATTTTCCAAATGAAGAAATTCAGGTGTGAAAAGATTAAGCAACTTGCTGAAGCTCCCACAGCTAGAAAGTGGCAGAACCACGATTTAAGTCCTAGTTTTATTTTGGCTTCAGATCTATATTCTTAAGCATACCATGAGTCACTTCTGTAATTAAAGATATTTCTGTGAACTTTCTTTTGAGTCTTATGCTACTATACACAGGATTAAGAAGGATGAAGCTTCTATAAGTGAGTTTTGATATCTTCAACTGTGGTGGATTAAAGATGGATGCAAATTATTTTACATTCTTCCCACTGAGAGGTGGGATTTATTTCCCCAACCTCTGAATCTGAGCAGGCCTGTTTCTGTTTTGAGCAGTAACAAAAATGGTGGAAGTGACAGCGTGCCAGTTCTTGGTCTAGCCTTTCAGAGGCCTAGCAGCTCCCTCCTATTCTCCTGTAGCTCTGATCCACCACGGAAGAAGTATGACTACCTGATGCAGAGACCATGTGGAGACGCACTAAGAATTGAGAAAAAGAAGGACACAGTTAAGCCCATCTTTCCAGCCATCCTTGCCAAGGTGCTAAGCTTGTGAGTAAAAAAGTCTCAAACTCTCCAGAGCAGACACCAGCTGAATACCAATGAGTGATCCCAGTCAACAACACATGGAAGAGAAGAATCACCCAACTCAGCCCTGCCTGAATTCCTGACCTCCAAAATCATGAAAAACAGACACTGATTTCCATTCTCCACAATGCACCTGAGTCACAGGAAAGTAATCCCTAGAATAACACAAAATGCTATGCCACAGGAAAAAAAAATGAGAAAAGAAAGAAAGGAGGGTGCCTTTTTCCTACCACATTCTTATTTTTTTAATAACAAAAGTGAAAGTGATAAATTATATTTAATATACGGTATGCTCTTGTCTTAAAAGTTAAGGGCATTCAAAGACCCAGGAGTTCAGGAAGGTTACTTCATAGGTGAGTTTGCAAGAGTCCAAAGCACAAGCACTGAGTGTGGGTGAGATTTTTGAGAGGGTCACATGCTTGTGTTTCGAAAGGAAAACTGTGTGGGTGGTTTAAATTATACCAAAGCACATTTAAGTTGGTGCAGCTATGTTAATATTAACCACATCCACACTGTGCTAAATTTCTCAAAATGAAAATACATCCATATCTCTCTGGGTAGGAGCTGTGCGTACTACCTCAAGGCTAATGAACCTATCTGCCTCTCTCACGCCTAAGCCTCCATGACCTTTTTCAATTATGGATGAAGAATTTGACATAAGTCCCAACCTCACAGATTTTTACAGTAGAAATCTCATCCCTGCTCTGCCTCTAAGTTATTTTTTCTTCCTCTGCCTGACCTTCTTATCTCGTCCTCTCTTTCCAACACTCATAGTACCTGCATACACATACACAGAGGCATAGAAAGCAACAATCATGGTAGTAATGAAGGCAGGATCATTTTTTCTGGCTTACCACTACTGTTAGAGCTATCAGACCCTCTATCAAAATGTTAAGTCACTAAGAATTTATATCTTTTTTAGTGGCCAAATGTCTTCATTTAAAACCTTCAGCATTAAGATGTCATATACATTAAAGATAAATCTAGCCCATTTAAATATGAAAATCAAGCACACTGGTCATTACATGGAACATTAACACAACAGGCCACAAACATTTTATAAATGCTACATACGGGATAAATTATCTAGTCATTTATTCATCTCACATTTACCGAGTTTGTATTTTCATGCTGCCCAAGCTGGGCACTATCATTCTATCTCATATACTACTCACAATAGCCCTGGGAGTTCAGCATCATTTTATCCAACTCCCAGGGGTTAAACAACTTATACAGGACTACACAGATATTATCAAGCAGCAACCAAGAACATGGATCCATCTTATATTCACTGTCTTTTTTAATATGCCCCAACTCCAGCCCAGTTCCTCTTAATTGTAAAACAGTTATATCATTCACACAAAAGGGAAAACCAGTTTTTAGCAAGTTTATATAATTTTATGACTATGCAGAAGCCACATCACAGACCAAAACTAGGCCCTCTAACTGTGGTGTTGCTTTTCCAAGAAGCTAAATATGGGGGAAAAAATCAGTAGGAAAGGTAACGATTGTATATCAATTTTATGAAAGATATCACAAAAAAAACCTGTTATAAAATTGCATGTCATTTTAAAGGGGCCTAGGGAATGTGTGTCAGTAGCAGAAGCTGTTGCTATCTCATCCATTGCCCCTCGGCTCACCTCAGAAGTTACCTACAGCTTTGTAGGTAATTCCTGTACATGGCAACAGCCTTCCACACCAAGCATCTGTGTAACTCAGTCCGAGGAATTTTTCAGATCACAAGAGTGTGTTCCATACTCTGCAGGGCAGTCCTGAAAGGCCAAGGATTTAACACCCAAAGAGCAACCTTTAACCAATGACAGACAGGAATTGGTGGATAAATACCCCACCTTCTAACCCTTTGGTGGGACAATTCCAGTGTGTCTTCTACATAGACTAACAGGTTCCCAGTGAGACTGAGCCTAGGAACTAACATATCCTTTAATGGCTTTGCTCCCTTCCCTGTCTCACTTCCCCACACCTTCACTGGACTTTCTGGGATTACCTACTTATGCCCTATGGCAGAGCATGTTTTCCAAAGAAAACTGCACCAGCACATACCATCCCATGTGTTTTTCTTACAACATGATATTGACACTCTTCCTTAAAGAGGTGAAGTTTATGTTCCTTCCCTTTGCATCTGGGCGAGCCTGTGATTATGGCAGAGGAGCCCCCGTGTGACTTTGAGGCTAGGTCATTAGAGGTGATATAGCTTTGACCTGGCCTTCTTGAAAGGCTCACTCTTGGAACTCAGCAGCCATGCCATGAGGAAGCTAAGCAGCCACATAGAATGGCCAGATGTAGGCGCTCCAGCCAATAACCCCAGCTAAGGCAAGAGACAGCAGTGAGCATCAATGCCAGACATGCGAGTGAGTTTTCAAAGATGCTAGCCCCCAGCTAGAAGCCAAGCAGATCAGAGGCAGCCTGACCCCATTGAGCCCTGCCTAAATTGCAGATTTGTGGGCAAAATAAATGCTGTCATTGTTTTAAGCCGCTCTATTTTGGACTGACTTGTAACTTAGTAATAGATAACGAAAATATACTCAAATTCCTGTCTTTGGGTTTGCTTTGGGGGGACCCCAAACTAAGACATTGCAAGGTCATTCAACTAGTAAATGGCAGTAAGTAGAATGTGAAACCCAACTGGCTACTCAGAGCCCACTCTGTGTCCACTATACCCCACTGTCTGCTCACTCAGTTAAGTGACTATTTGCTTTCTTAAATAGTCTCCAATGTCTCTAAGAGAGGACAGAGGGCATCATGTTCCTCACAATTCTTGTTATGTAATAGGTACTAAACCTGAATACAAAACGGTCCTGAATGATCGTGCCTTAATTGTTTTCACTGTCCTTAACTCCAACATTTCAAGTCCTACCCAATATTCTGGGTACTTTTGCCAGTTTCAAACCAGGAGAAAACGTAAAGGACATTACTGCAAAGGAGGGGAAAATATAAATAGCTAATTATAGGCTTTAATGTTTTGCTTTTCATCAGAGTATTCTCAGCTGAGCAGTAAAAACCAGGCACATTTTCAACGAATTACAGATGAAAAAAATAAAAAAGCAAATAGTGATTCATCTAGAGTTTGGAATTAACATTGCTAACAAAAGGGTACAGACTTGGGAACATAGTGTATTTTCTTAAGGAATCTTCATCCAATAGATTTATCTTCTTAAGAACAGTAGATTACTAAAAATTAATCTGTAAAGAGAAAATTCAGAATCTGATCCAAAGTATGATCATAATTCTCACTACTGGAATCAAATTAAAAGGCAATTCCAATATCATTATGCCCTAAAAATATTACCTGCCACATTGAAGCCACTGCAGCACATTCAAATAGAGACCTGCTAAAGGAATTAACACATGAAAAGAATAAATCTTTACTTCCCTGAAGTTCTCTGTAGCATTATGAACACAGTACTATTGTTACTCACTAGAGGTTAACCACATGAACATCAGTTTCAAAGATACAAAACACCAACTCTATCAAACCCTTAAATCTGTCATTGTGATTTACTTTGTAAACTATGCTGCTGCAGCTATCTTAGTGGATGGATAAAAAAAAAAAAAATGTTTTTTTTTTTTATCTAACCTACCTGGATTTCCTTTGGTAAAATATATTTACTGAAATAAGATCTCTGTTTTAATTCCATCACTCAACCTTTGGCATTTGTCTACTTCATCCATGATTAATTTAGGAGCCAGTTGGCATTTCTCTCAACTCTTACATATTTGCTTAATAAAATATACCTTAAGATTGGTTTCTGGCCCACTCTTCCATTTTGAAAATGTTAATGGATTTAAAACAAATCTAGTTAGAGGTAGAGTTCGAGAGAAGAGATTTTGCTATGTAAAGTCTGGTTCACTTATCTGTTCGACAGCAGTGATAAAAATGGTACTTCTACATACACAGTTAATTTCAAGAATCATTTCTTGAGCACAGAATCTCCTAGAATACATGAGATTTACAAAACTAATCCCATGCCACCTAGGAACTTGCTCTCTATTGGGTCATGGATATTGTTCAAGTGTTTTGTGAGACAGAATCAAAGCACTAAAATAGAATCTCTTTCAGAGGCATGAGATTCCACAACTGTATCTAAGACCTTTGAGGCTCAAGGAATTCTCTCATGGAAGAAGGCTTATTTTATATCTAAAAAATATACGAACTTTTTGTACTATTACTATTGTTTTCTGACTTATCTAGAATTATGAGACTTAGCACTTTTGAATATCTTACCTGGGCCATGGCAGTGGAGTTAAGTGGGAACAGCATCTGGGATTTAGAAGCTTATTAATAGTGGTCATTACTATGGAGCTCCTGGGTTGCACAAACAGTTCAGCGCTTAACTACTAGCCGAAGAGCTAGCAGTTCAAACTCACTCAGAGATGCCTTGGAAGACAGGCATGGTGATCTGCTTCCAAAAGACCATAGCCTTGAAAACCTTATGGAACAGTTCTAAGTTTTACTCTGTATGCATGGGGTCGCCATGAGTCAGCAATCAACGCGATGGCCACTAACAAAAACAATGACTACCCAGTAGTTCTGACTTTCCTTAATTGTAAAAAGGTGGTGATAAATGTAAGGTTACTATGAGAATCAATGTTGGTGGGAGTTACGTATAAATGACAAAGTGCTGCTCTACCACCCTATTACAGCATATAACAGATTAGCTGCTCGTCCCCCTGGAGGGCTGGCATTCAGTAAATCAATGCATCTTAAAGTCAGAAGGACCTTTGGGTCTTATAATCCAGTCTCCTACTCCATGACAGAATCTCCTTCCAACATCAGTCCCAACAAGAAAAAACTTCCCACTATGAAAAGCCTGTGACTTACAGACCTGCAGTCCCCAGGGAATTGGCAACCAGCCACTACAACTGAGGAGGAGACCTCCCCAGGCTTGTATCTACTTGGAGCAAAAGACAACAGGCAAAGGAGAGAACCAAATGCTAAACCACTTGACCCATCTCCCTGCCCTCCCAGTTTAACCCTCAAAGTTAGTCTTAATGATAAAATAATTTCAGGAGCATTATATTTTCCATCATTCTAGCACAGGCCCTGGCACATAATAGGTACTCGATATAATTTGAGCATCAGATGAGTAAAGTGAAGGTCTTTTTGCCCTTACAATAACCCTTTTTACTCCCTCTAGCACTTGGAGCTCCTTTAACAGGAGACAGAGCCTAAAATATAAATAGCATGGCGACAACTAAGAGTTCAAAATGCACACCCTAAGAGTTGACTGCTTTGGATTATTCATTTCTGTCAAAATATTAATAACAGATATCAGACATTTCCTCTTATTGAATAAGGGGAAGAGGGTTGAAGTACTGAGCTGGAACCAGTTAAATAGATCTGTTTTACCTCTTTTTTTACATTATAATATAGTCCAGAATAATTTGATGTGGGATTCTTTTAGCAGGTGGTTGACTTTTTGAGAGAAGGTAGAAGAGCAGTAAGGCAGATAGAATTGAGAAGGGGCAAAAAATGATAGCACCACAAGAATTAATCTGCAAGAAAGTAACACCACCTTCCTTTAAGGTTAATGACGTGCTAAACTCCTTGAAAGGAGCCCTGGTGGCGCAGTGGTTAGGTGTTCGGCTGCTAACCAAAAGGTTAGCAGTTCGAATCCTCAGCTGCTCCACAGGAGAAAGATGTGGCAGTCTGCTTCCATAAAGACTACAGCTTTGGAAACCATATGGGGCAGTTCTATCCTGACCTATAAGGTCGCTGTGAGTAGGAATTGACTTGGCGACAATGGTTTAGTTTTTGGTTAAACTCCTTGAAACCTACTTCAGGATGTTACTTTCATTGCTCTTCTCCTTCCACCTTCTCTCAGAGAAGCCCATCTTGAAGGGGTAGCCTGGAGTCCTTGCTCTTTGACCTCCCTCCCTACACCCTGTAAAGATTTTCTAAAGTATTGTTAGTGTCATGGCTATCAGTTGATTGGTGGGCAGGAGCATTTCAGGTCTTTTGGGTCTTCAGGAAGAAGCCACAAAGTGAACACCCAGGACATCTACAAAACGAACTTGTAACAATATGGATGAATTTCATAACTATAATTTGCACAAAAGCAGCCAGATATAAAAGAGCACATACCATACGATTCTACTCTTTATACAGATTTCTAAAACAGGCAAAATAAATCATGCTGTTAGAAGTCTGTAACCTTGGGGTAGAGGGAAGTAATGAATAGAAAGGGATGTCTGGGATCCAGGTAATGTTCCATTTCTAGATCTGACTGCTAGTTACAGAGGTGTGTGCTCTTTGAGAAAATACACACTTACCATTTATATACATGTATTTACGTACATGTATATGTATGTTAGGAGCTCTGGGTATGCAGTGGTTAAAAGCTCAGCTGCTAGCCAAAAGGTGGGCAGTTTGAGTCCATCAGTTGCTCTCTAGAAACCATATGGGCCAGTTCTACTCTGTCCTATAGGGTTGCTATGAGTCAGAATTGACTCGATGACGAGTTTTATATGTATGTTATACTTTAATAAAAGGTAAAAAAACATTAAGTAAATGGAAAGCCAGTAGCATCTGCCATGCACAGAAGCTAACCATAAGAACACTTAGAGTAAAAACAAAACGAGATTGAATGCTAGCAGGATTCTGTGGCCTGCTAAAGGCTCCTCTTTTGAAGCCTGCTTTCTCTTTGTTAAATAAAGAAGTTAACAAGTACAAGGCAGGCCATAAAAACTCACTATTAGCAAACTGAGACTTTCTACTTGAGGTAATTAGATGGATGGATTGAAAGAGAATAGTGAAGGGATGGGCTCACCATGGAATTCAGTGTTATTTCATACCCTGTCGAGAGTCTACATAAAATCACCTTGTGAACCTACAGTGTGTGATTCACGTCTTGGGGAAAAGAATGCTTTACTTCAAAATGAACAGATGCTCCTGATGTGCAGCTCAGATGCCCTCCTGAAGGCAAGAATTTCCCACAGTAGTCCCATGTGCCGTCTCCTTTAATCTAGGTAATCCCGCAAATATCAGCATCAGCTCAGATCAAACAGGCATTCGCTACCGCCCCTTGGACCTCATGGCTGGTGCTCTGGCCCTTGCTCGAGGCTGTAAGTCCTTCCTTGCCAACTATTACTCCTCAGATGCTGCTGAACGTCAGTCTCAGCTCACTTTCTCCCCCCAGCCTGAAGCTGCTGTTGCACTATTGCAGCACGCACACTTCAGGAAAGCATGCAGGAAGAATGGTTAAATAAGTTTTTCATAAAATTTATTTTTAAATTTACAAAGAAAAGTCTGAATAAATAAGCATTTCCATCATGTAAAGAGTTTTTGGAAAAAATAAAATAGTAGCCAGCTGTTTCCTAAAAATCTTTAATAGGATGGGCAAGGTCTGTTTGGTTACACTTCAGCCTAGTACATCTAGTGGCAAGGATGAGTTCACAAATTCAGTTCATTGATCATTTCCGCATCTAAGGAGATCTGATAACATTTTAAAATGAGAAAAGTGAGCATGTAAAAATCAAATACGAAAAACTCAAAGGTATTGACTATAGATGATAGTCTTTCAAATGTATGAAAACATGTCTTCTCTGTATTTTTAAGCGGAAAAAAAGCCGCTAGTTTAAATTGGCTCTCTCCCCTCTCACCTCTCCCAAAACCCTTTTTACCTCCTAACAAGAAGCCTTGAAGTAACAATAATTTCATACTTCCCATCCACTGGATAGTTAGCTCGGTTGCTTAGAGCGTGGTGCTAATAACACCAAGGTCATGGGTTCGATCTCCTTATGGGCCTTGGAGCCCTGGTGGCGTAGTGGTTAAAAGCTCAGCTGCTAACTAAAAGGTCAACAGTTCAAATCCACTAGCCGCTCCTTGGAAACCCTAAAGGGCAGTTCTATTCTGTCCTATAGGGTCGCTATGAGTCGGAACCAACTCAAAGGCAACTAACAACAACAACTTATTCATTACGTTGCCCTGATAAGAAGAGCTGAGTGATGGAGAGGGTTTGTATTTTGTAATGTTGATGCATCACGGTTTGATTTATGCATCCTTTTTTATATGTATATCTTTAGGTATTTTGCCCATTTTGTTTCAGAGTGAGTAAGACTGTGGGCGTTCTTTTTTAAGTCCTCGTGGTCTTAAATGAAAACAGCATTTCACTTCTGACTGTATAAATATTTATGCTCATTGGACAACGTTCAGAAAATATAAGTTAAAAAAATACAAGTAAATACAAGTTATATAAGTGAGGAAGTAAAAAAGAGCCCACACGTGGTGTTTTTCAAAACTAATTTACAAAGAGGGTAATGATTAATTGCCTCCTTGGGGCAGGTCTCAGGCATCCTTGCTCTCTGGCCAGCTTGTTAATGGTCAGATCATCCTAATATTCACCGTCTAATCCCTGAGCTTTTCTCTGCCAAGTTCAACAAAAGTTAAGCATGTTAATGATCTTCACCTCTTCACCTTCCTTTCCAGGATGTTACAAGGTGGGGCAAAAAACAGGATAGGTATTGGAATATAATTTCTACTTGTGATGTATATCCCAATATTGCAGCTATAATACCAACCACTTTGCAAAATATCAAAATCAGATACCGAAGGTACATGGAGTATCAACCGAGATATTTCAACAAACAGATGCAGCGCTGGAGGTGCTGACTCGTCTAAGCCAAGAAATATGGAAGGCAGCTTCCTGGCCAACTGATTGGAAGAGATCCATATTTATGTCTATTCCCAAGAAAGGTGATCCAACCGAATATGGAAATACAGAACAATATGATTAATATCACATGCAAGCAAAATTTTGCTGAAGATCATTCAAAAACAGCTGCAGCAGTATATCGACAGGGAACTGCCAGAAATTCAGGTCAGTTTCAGAAGAGGATGTGGAACCAGGGATATCATTGCTGATGCCAGATGGATCCTGGCTGAAAGCAGAGAATACCAGAAGGATGCTTACCTGTGTTTTAGTGACTATGCTAAGGCATTCAATTGTGTGGATCGTAACAAATTATGGATAACACTGCGAAGAATGAGAATTCCAGAACACTTAATCGTGCTCATGAGGAACTTTTACATAGATCAAGAGGCAGTTGTTCAGACAGAACAAGGGGATACTGATTGGTTTAAAGTCAGGAAAGGTGTGCATCAGAGTTGTATTCTTTCACCATACCTATGCAATCTGTATGCTGAGCAAATAATATGAGAAGCTGGACTATGTGAAGAAGAACGGGGCATCAAGATTGGAGGAAGACTCATTAAGCACCTGCGTTATGCAGGTGACACAACCTTGCTTGCTGGAAGTGAAGAGGACTTGAAGCACTTACTAATGAAGATCAAAGACCACAGCCTTCAGTATGGACTGCACCTCAACATAAAGAAAACAAAAATCCTCACAACTGGACCAATAAACAACATCATGATAAACGGAGAAAATCCTTGAAGTTGTCAAGGATTTCATTGTACTTGGATCCACAATTAACAGGCATGGAAGTAGCAGTCAAGAAATCAAATGATGCATTGCACTGAGTAAATCTGCTGCAAAGGACCTCTTTAAAGTACTGAAGAGCAAAGATGTTACCTTGAAGACTAGGGTGCGCCTGACCCAAGCCATGGTATTTTCAATTGCATCATATGTATGTGAAAGCTGGACAATGAATGAGGAAGACCGAAGAAGAACTGACGCCTTTGAATTGTGGTGTTGGCGAAGAATATTAAATATACCATGGACTGCCAAAAGAACGAACAAGTCTGTCTTAGAAGTACAACCAGAATGCTCCTTAGAAGCAAGGATGGTGAGACTGTGTCTTACATACTTTGGACGTGTTGCCGGGAGGGATCAGTCCCTGGAGAATGACATCATGCTTGGCAAAGTACGGGGTCAGTGGAAAAGAGGAAGACCCTCAATGAGGTGGATTGACACAGTGGCTGCAACAATGAGCTCAAGCATAACAATGATTGTGGGGATGGCACAGGACCAGGCAGTGTTTCGTTCTGTTGTGCATAGGGTCACTATGAGTCGGAACCGACTGGACAGCACCTAACAACAACAAGGTACATGAGGAAAACTTTAATTCTACTAAAAGATGGCATGTGAAGGGATTATACATTTTGCTTTTATCACGATGGCTCCAATTTCTGATTATTAAAGCTGACCATCCCACAATGTTATTACATTCATATGTATATTTTATACTACAATTTGAAATATAACATTGGCAGTAATGCTATTTTTTTTTAAAAGTCTCTGTCTCTCAAAAAGAAAGTCAGGACAGAAATAGTTTTTTTATCTCAAGAAAAAATAGTTATATTCTGCTGGTTTGGAATTTTCAGTAAAGAAAGTGAAATTATATTATAATTACTATTTTGGCTCAATCCAAGGAAGAAAATCCTAACAATCAAATCTGCCAATGGTACAACAGGCATTGTTGTGAATTAACATGTTCTTTGGCATGAGAAAAACTCCCAACAGGGTCTGCATAGCCATTTTACTGTAGATGGATGCCTCCTCTATTGAGTGAAGGGACTGAATAAAATAAACGCTCTTGCTACCTCAAATCCAAGGTTCTACAATGCCCACTGGGCCTCCCCCTCAAGACCCCAGCTCTTCTAACATGACACACAAACCTCTACAGAATGATGAAATTCATTGGTATACATCAGTAAAGGTGGTATAGATAGAGGGTCGCTTACTGTAGATTTCTATTCATATTGGTCACTGCCCAAGCTATACAACCGTTAAATATCTTGACCATCACTTCTGCCTCTAGGGAAGTTTGAGTAGAAGTCACTTTCCCATCACTCACCACTTCTTCAAAGAAAGTTAATACTCCAGAGAAGTAGAAGCTACCTCCTTAGAAAGTCAAAACAGAACTTCAGAACTATTCTTCTAGAATATAATCAGCAAAAAAAGGCAGAAATGTAAAATTTAGACAAGACCTCTTCATGTTTATGCCAAATTCAAACATAACCAACAGACATAAAAATTTCACAAGCCAACTCTGAATTATAGAAGATCTACCGGAGGAGGGGCTTCTATGCTCTTAAGCTGTGGTCTCCAAAACTGCCCCATAGGGTTTCCAAGGAACAGCTGGTGGATTTGAACTGCCAACCTTTTGGTCATCAGCCCGAGCTCTTAACCACTGCACCACCAGGGCTCCTTTGTGACTATGCATCCTACCTATTCATTCACTCATTCAACAGATATTTATTGATCACCTACTACGTGTTAGGGAGGGGTCAGCACACTTTTTCAGTAAAGGGCCAGATAGTAAGTATTTTTGGCTTTACAGACCCTGTTGCACCTACTTAACACCATCATTATAGTGAGAAGGCAGCCTTAGAAAATATTCAAATGAATGAGTGTGGCTGCGTACAGAAGGCAGGCCAGACTTGGTCAGTGACAGTTTTCCAACCCCTGGTCTAGACTCTTGAGATACACCAGTGAACAAAACAGACAAAAATCTCTTTCTAAAAAAATCAGTAAAAAATTAACATGTACTCCAATTTATACATACATGTATTTGTTTCTAAATTACATGTGTATACTACCACATAAATGCATTATGTACATCACAAAATTCACACAATAATATAAATAATAAATGAGAAAAAATAAATCAATATTTTAAAATATTTTGATATTTTTATTAGTTACTCATTTTTCCACTAAAATTATCACTGCCATTATATTTTAGCGAGAGCAATGCCACTGAATAATGCTTCATCACTTTCAATAAACTATATATATATTTCAAATCTTGGGTTAATGTTTTATGATCCAATTCTAAGTCAGTTGATTTAAATATCTGGTTTTGATGGCTGTCATAGTAGAAAATTCATCACAAAGATATATAGCTCCAATAGAAGAATTGCATCACTGGCTGTGCTTATTAAACCATGATTACCATTTTTAAATCTCATCTTCTCATTATGCAAAGAATTTCATTAAATTTTTGGCTTATATATTTGCATCTTCCTCAGTGCAAATATGTTGTTACTGCAAACTAACTGGAAGGTAAATAACAGAAGTTAAATAAACATTTGTAAATTGGCTGAATAAATAAATAAAAATTCACTGAAACCATCTGAAAGATTTTATAGCTGTTTCCAAGTTGATAAACTATGCTGATGAGAGTTTTGTACTTTTTTTTTTTTACATATTTACATGGTTTTAAGCAACAAACTCTCATTACTAAAATTTAAGGAACAAAAACATAACACCTAACAGTATACTGTATGGGGAAAGAAGGAGGGGACGGGGTCAATGCCAAGCTCTCCATGCAATGGAATGTCCACACTTTCTCAAGGGAAACTCACATAAGTGATGTAACATGTTCTTAAAATCAAAATAGGTGAGGGCTTCAAGGTCAACCCTTATGGTTAATATCAGTAAAGCTTTATTATATTTATTTATTTAAAAAAGTATAGACTTGAACAAACTCAGTGGATCATTTGGCACACTCTTTGGGGTGCACTTTGGAGACAACAGCTCTTTAGAGCTATTTATTTTGTATATATTTTACATTTAGAAAGGACCATTTCCAACACTACTGTCTATTTGTATAGAATTTGAACCCATATTGTTAGACGTAACAGAGATTCCACCAATCTGATTCACCTTCTGTGTACATACTCTTGTGAGTAATAACTCCCCATCTCAACACACCTGGTAAAACAATGCATAGAAAACTTGAATTAAGTAAATCTCTTTCATCCTTGCCTAGCTCAAACACAACCATTTACAGGACTATTACTGGTTTCTAACTTCTATGTTTGCACCAGTCTGGAAGTTAAGAATTGGCAAACTTCAACTATATGAACTGTTTGGTAGGATTTTCAAAACTTCAGATGAACCTTAGCCAAGTTTCCTCTGTCCCTAATGAGAGGTTATTAATCAATAGCATGTTTGTAGTCATGAAAAGTCTGTTTAGAATTTTAATAAATGTCATCTAGAAAATTAACAGGAAAGTAATTAGGAAGATTTATTACCTGATTCCCTATCACTTTCATGGTCAAACCAAAGGAAAGTGTGATAAAGACTGAGAATTACTAAAATCCAAACACTTGATAAATATGTCCTCAAAACACTCCCTGAACAGGCAGAAATTTCAATATTGGAAACCCTGGTGGCGTAGTGCTTAAGTGCCACGGCTGCTAACCAAAGGGTCAGCAGTTCGAATCCACCAGGCGCTCCTTGGAAACTCTATGGGGCAGTTCTACTCTGTCCTATAGGGTCACTATGAGTTGGATTCGACTCGACGGCACTGGGTTTGGTTTTCTGGCTTTGGTCTTCCTTGCTCAGGTGACGTCGTACAGCAATGTTTCATAGTGTTAAGTAATTGTTTCTATCCTCGACACCTCCCAACTCTGGAAACAACCTTAGAGCAGGGATTTTCCCTTTGTTCTTTGTGTACATAGTAGTGTTCGATTAGCATTTGCTGAAATTAAATGAAATATTATGGAATTCCTCAAAGCTATTTTATTGTTTCATGGACCACACTTGAAGAGAACCCCAAAATAGTGTGCTTTCTCTTGTGTTCCTGAAAATTAAAAAAAAGAAATATTGCCTTCTTTGTGTAGTAAATTGGTTCAAGAAAACTCCTGTTTGAATATCATTAAGCCCTGTAGCACTGAGCATTCTTCTTGAAATCTATTTCAAATAAATGGAGTTTAAAAATGTGAAATTAATTTGACTCAGGACTTTCTTATAAAGAGAATAAATTATCATTATTTGCAGAGGATATGAGCAACCTCATGAAACATCTGACTGAATCACAGGCAAACTCTAATAGAAGACTTCAACAAGATTACTGGATATAAGATCAATTTTAAAAATCAACAGAATTTCTCTATATCAAAGATAACCAACTAGAAAATATAATCTAGCATAAGATACCATTGATAAGAACACCACACCAAATTGTACAAAATTTCTAAGAACTTCACCAAGAATACATAGATCTGCTACAGAGATTTTTTTTAATTCTATGAGAGAATATAAAGGAAAATCTGAATAAATTAAGAGCATTCCATGCTCTTGAAGGGATGACCTGATATTATAAAGATGTCAATTGCTATAAATTCAAAGCAATTCCAATCAAAATTCCAATGGATTTATTTTGATTACTTGATAACCCTCTTCTAAAATGTATACAGAAATCTAAAGGTCTACAAATAGCTAAGTCAACTTCAAAAAAGATGACCAGAAAAGAAGCAATTGCCCTCCCAGATATTAAGACACACTAAAAGTCATAATAAAAAAGACAGAATGGTCTTGGTGCAAGAACAAATACTAGATCAGTGGAACAGAAGAGAAAGTCATAACAGATCCATGAACCTAATATACAATAAACATGGCACCATACACAGATCAAAGGAGAAAAGATGGATTACTACACAATGTTGGAAAACTCTTTTTGAAGAAAATTAAACAGAACTCCTCATAAAAGCTGGGCTCCAAGTGCATCAAAACCTAAATATGAAAAGTAAAACTATAAATTAATAAAAGATCAATAATAGCCTCATAACCCAGGGATGAGCAAGGACTTAAACAAAATCCCAAAAGTACAATCTATAAGGTAAAAAAATTATAAACCTTATTATATGAAAATGTTCTGTTTAATGATAAAGTTAATGGATACATGACAAAACAGGCAAAGAAATTTACCACGTCTAAAATCGACAGAGGATTAATATCTGTAATATAAAGGGAACACCTACAAAACAAGATCCCAAAAGAAAAATAGGCAAAGGAAATAAACAGGCAATTAAGCCAAAAAGAATCCCAAGCATATGGATAGATGTTTATTGGTAATTAGAGAAATGCAAATAATTAATATAAGCTAAATTTTTTTATATCACTTTATTTGGAGCCCTAGTGGCTCAGTGGTTACGAACTCGGCTGCTAATCAAAAGGTCAGCAGTTCAAATCGCAAAAATTAGAAAACTGGTATTCCCGTTACTATTGCTGCATTACAAATTACCACAACACTTAGTTGCTTAAAACAGCAATAATTTCATTATTTTTCATGATCTCTGTGGGACAGGGATTCAGAAGGGGCTCATATCACAGGTTCTGGTTCAAGGTCAGAAAGTGTCTGGAGCTGGAGAAGTTGGGGGACAGCCAGGCACCTCTCCTTTGTCACATATCCTTTTCCTTGTAGTCTCTGACATGGACTAGTTTGGGCTTTCTCACAACTTGGTGGCCTCAGGGAAGTTAGACCTCTTACATGGTAGCTCAGAGCTCCAGTGCAAGTGTTCCAGCAACCAAGGTGAAAGCTAAATCACCTTTTATGACCCAGCCTCAAAAGTCACATAGTGTCACTTTTGCCATGTTCAATTGCCTGAAACAAAAAAAGGCCTGTCCACATTCAAGGGGAAGAAAATTGAACTCCATTTCCTGTGGTGGCTGTCACGTTTCTGAAAGAGCACACAGAATGGGAGGTACTGTTGCAGCCATCTGTGGAAAATACAATCGGCCACAGCTGGATAATCCCAAGTGTTGGGGGGCATGTGGTAATACAGAGTGTAGACGGGTGGGGTATTTTTGGAAAGCAATCTGGCAGTGCTTAGTCAAATTAAGTATATCTATTTTTTATACTGCTTGACAGGAACCCTGGTGGTACAGTGGTTAAAGTGCCCAGCTGCTAACCAAAAGGTTGACAGTTCGAACCCACCAGCTGCTCCTCAGGAGAAAGATGTGACAGTCCGCTCCTGTAAAGATTATAGCCATGGAAACCCTATGAGGCAGCTCTACTGTCCTATAGGGTCGCTGTGAGTTGAAATCGACTCCCCAGTAGTGGGTTTGTTTTATTTTATATTTTTTGACCCAGCGCTCTCACTCATAGGTATATAACCCTGAGAAAATATCTCACAAACTGTAAGACGACATACATCACAACACTGTAGTAACACGGAGTTGGAGATAATCTATGTGTCATCACCAGGGGAACGGGTAAGTAAAATGTGATGAATGAATACTATGAATCACCACATAGCAGTCTGAAATAACAAGACTAGATGTACACACAGCAACTTGGAAAGAACATAAAAAATAGTGCTGAAAAATAATGAACAAATTAAGATTCATAATGCAATACTATTAATATTTCTATTAAAAATTCATGAGCACAAAACAACAATGTATATTTTCGAGACCACACAGAAATGAAGGGTAGACCTCATCCCATTAAATGGCTGTCTATGGGCAAGGGAGATGACTGGGAGTAAGACAAAGGTGTAGCATGAACCAACACTGATGGTGTGCCTTCAACTGAGGAGTATAATTAACCCCACCCTTTAAAAAAATTTTTTTTTGCATCAGATTTAAAAACATAATAATTGATGCAAAAATTATCAGATAGAGTCTTAGGAAAAATCAGGATCATAATAAATCTCTGTAAATGGCAACATTTCACATTTCTCAAAAGAAGTATCAGTATTAGGGAGCATCCAAACTCCATTCTGCCTGTTTTGGCAATTTTTTGTTGACCGTTAGTGCCAAAAGAGTTAGGTACTATAAGAAATGGTGAGAAGGTGAGAAGAAAGATTTGATTAACATCCAAAAACCAAACCAAACCCACTGCCGTCGAGTCGATTCCGACTCACAGTGACCCTATAGGACAGAGTAGAACTGCCCCACAGAGTTTCCAAGGAGCGCCTGGCAGATTTGAACTGCTGACCTCTTGGTTAGCAGCTGTAACACTTAACCACTATGCCACCAGGGTTTCCTTGAGTAACATACTACATGTTAAATTAAAAATGAGTTCAAGAGCTGGTGGGGCTGATTCCAATGGTAAAGAATGTAGAGTTGATCTTTGCTATGCTTCAAAATTCTGTTTAAACATTCTATTGTATTCCAAGAAAAAAGAGAGAGAGCTTCTGAAATGGCTCCCAGACTAGGGAGGGCTACCAAATTGAGAAGCACTATTAAAGGCCCATCCCCACTCCAGGGAGCTCGATGCCCAGCAAGAAACAAAATTACACAAAGCGGCAGGGAACTCCCAGAGTTGGCCATCATTGAGGAAGAAGACCCTCAGCAGGGCAGGGGGCAGACCACCTACACAGACTGAGGCGTGTTAAAACCCAGTGCCATCGCAACCCTATAGGACAGAGTAGAACTGCCCCACAGAGTTTCCAAGGAGCGTCTGGTGGATTCGAACTGCTAACCCTTTGGTTAACAGCCGTAGCACTTAACCACTACGCCACCAGGCGTGTTAGAAGGAAAAAAGAAAATTCTGTTGTTGTCTGCCATCGAGTAGATTCTGACTCATAGCAACCCTATAAGACAGAGTAGAACCCCACAGGGTTGCCTACGCTGTAATATTTACAGGAGCAGATTCCAGGTGTTCCTCCCGAAGAGCATGTAGCAGTTAAGTGTTTAACCACTGCACTATCAGGGCTCCTTGCCTTTTTATTTTTGTTTCTTCCATCTGTTGCACCCTTTAAGGCATCTGGTTGTATCCTGAACTTTTAGTAAACCAGTAACACTCTCCTGGATGAATTCACATTTTTAAAATGGGGCATAAAGAGGACAAACTAAAAATGTATCCTCTAATTGCCTGTAATGTAAAATCTCTAAACACTGGGATTACTGGGCAGGATTCTAGTCATAAACCTTGTAAAGATTTAGACTAACACTTTCACCAAGTTACCTTTACTTCTGTAACTCAGTTCTTTCAAAATATATTTTTATTCAATGATTGGGAATCAATGAGGAAGATATTTTCAGGAAGAAGAGCCTCCCCAGAAGTCTTCAATTTACATTACATGGGTGATTCTTAAGTTAGGAATAGAGAGTATTTGAAAAAAACTGTATTTTAAAAGCATGCATTGTACCCAGGAAAAAAGAAGTGAATATGTTTAAAAAAAAAAACCTTTAAATTAGATACATGCAAAACAATAATATACATTTGCAATAAAAAGACATTAATATGGCTGCCTATAGGGTAATGAGAGTAGAATATAGGGATAAAAGAAAAAGTAATTCATTAAGTTTTCAATTTGATATTTAGATTTTAAATTAGGCAATGTAAATATTTGACCAAAATAATTACATTTCTAACAGAAAGATAAATATTTTAACCTAGAGTAGAATTTATTCCTATTTATTAGAACACGCTTAATCTCTATGTCTCAAGGATTGAATCTGATTGTTTTTATACAATAACAAAACAACCATAGGTCTGAATGCAGAATGCTGAGTGATAGCCAAAGACTTTGTTTCATTTCCTTGATGTAACTTGACAAGTGACTTGGTTGACTGGCATGTGCCTACCTTTGCTTGGCATTCTCATTTAATAATGCAGTCACAGCTGTAAGACTGGAGATATTGTCACAACAGACAGAGAGAGCTGAAGCTGAACTAAAATGCTATGAGAATTTTAGAAGTGAAAGAAATATTAGAAAGTCAACACTGGCCCCGGTTTCCACACTGGGGTTATTTACATAATTAACAGAAGGGTACTTTCATTTCCAACCTCTAGAAGACACCCCACTGAGACTGGAAATGGAAACCTGCCCTGCATCCTTCCTTCTTTTTCATTCATAATCCAAGAAAAATTTAGCAATTTGAATTTAACCTCTCTTTCAAGGTCATTGACAGTAACATTTGTTTACTGGCTATTCACTTTCTAGGACTCTGAAGAGAGCAAGAGAAAAGAACCACAGATCTCTGTGTCTATTCTGCTCCTTTTTTATAACTCAGAAATTATTAGGTTTAGGGCCCACCTCCCTCAGGTATGGCCTAATTAACATAACAAAGAAAACCCTATTTCCTAACAGGATCCCATCCACAGATATAAGGGGTAGGACCTCCATATATATTTTAGGGGTATCCATAACACAGCCCAATGCTTCTAAGTGCTGATATTTGAACATTTGTGAAGGCCCCAAGTGAATACAAGCTGAGGGCAAGTCAGCGAGTCACCTTCTATTTCCAACAGAAACCTAACTTCTTGGGAGTGACCTCACACTTTGGGTTATCTCTCTTTAAGCTTCCCCAAACTAGCAAAATAATTTGGATTGGCATAATGCTTAAAAGAGAAAGAAATTTTTTAAAAAAAAAAAAAGCTCCCCAAGTTAAAAAAAAAAAAAAAAATTTCCCGAAATCTCATTTTCCAGTATAAATAACCCTACCTTCATTCTTTAGCTTTTATTCGAATAAAAAAAATGCAACAGATACATTAGGAATTCGAACTTCAGCAGTCTAGCACAGAACCTGCACTCAAATCACAATTCGATTGCCCCATACAAATATTACAAGAGGATCAAAGACCTAAATATAAAGCCAAAAACTATAAATTTCATAAAAGAAAAAATGGGATCAATGCTAGAGGCCCTAATAATTAACAGGATACAAACCATAACCAACAGCACACAAACTCCAAACGATAAGCTAGATAACTGGGATCTTCTAAAAATTAAACACTTATGCTCATCAAAAGAGTAAAAACCTACAGACTGGGAAAAAAAATTTGGCTATTACGAATCAAAGGTCTAATCTCTAAAATCTACAGGAAAATCCAACACCTCTACAACAAAAAGACAAATAATCCAATTAAAAAATGGGCAAAGGAAATGAAGACACTCCACCAAAAAGACATTAAAGCGGCCAACAGACACATGAGGAAATGCTTGAGATCACTAGCCATTAGAAAAATGCAAATCAAAACCGCTGTAAGATACCACCTCACCCCTAGTTTGTTCTGTAAACCTTCATCTAATGTACAATAAAAAATAAACTTAAAAAAATATTACCAGAAGAGAAACTGAAGCAATTGGCTAAAGTAAGTTATTTTTTATGGTAGATTTTGATTGGTCATAACAGTCTCACCTGTGCCTTGTCTTCCATAAATACTGTTTGAATTATATAAACCTTTTCAGAGAAGCTAGGAGTGTTCTTCCCCAGCATGTTATGGTATTGAGAATTCCCAGGCTTCAGTTTTCTTATTTATAAAGACATTACAGGTCTGCAATCCCTAGTCCACAATTCCAAAGTTCAAAATGCTCTGGAAGCCAAAGGTTTTTTTTTTTTTTAATTCAGCCAATTCATTTGATCTGATCTAAACTCATGTGACTGTCTCTTCAACTTTCCTCTCTTGTCCTCTATGTCAGGAGGCTTCTCTGGAGCCTCCTGCTCTTTCCAGGCTGAGCCAAGTCCTTTCCCTCTGTGTTGCAGTAGCATTTCAGGTTAGATTTTGGCCACGTGGGAATGCCTTTAAGGCAACAGTCTCCCCAGTACAAGCTTCTCCACCCACCTATGCTCATCCTCGTCTCCTCATCCTTTAATGAGAAATCATTCCCAATGTACTACCCAGAGATGAAAAATAAGCAAGGTTCGAATTCACAGTTTAAGTTAGATAAAGGACAAAAATTGCTAAGACATAGTGGGGTAAGACATGGTCTTGAGGAACCCTAATAAAATATCCCTGGATGCAAAGGTATGTGTTGGGGGTGGGGGAATCACTCCTGTCTCAGCGACTAGCACTAATTAGTTTCAACATTTAATAAGGTAATAAGCCGCAGCATGAAATATCTTGTGCAGGTGCATTTCTACAACCTGTACCAGATTGTTGGGCACTGATGGAAAGAATGGCTGTAACAAGATTCATTGCAGAGAAAGAATTCCATAGTGAATATGCAAATCAGCCAGGTAGTTGGCAGCGTTTTTACTGAGAAATAGTTGTTTTGATTTTTTTCTTAGAGGAAAAAAAAAAACTAAAATTATTTATGAAAACCGAAAAAGAAAAAAAAAAAACTTGTTGCCATTGAGTCAATTCCAACTGATAGTGACCCTACAGGACAGAGTAGAACTGCCCCATAGGGTTTCCAAGGAGCTGCTGGTGGATTTGAACTGCCACCCTTTTTAGTTATATAAAAATATTTACAGATGCCTTTACTAACTTTAAAAAGTACAAAACCATCACAGTTTGGCCACAGTTTCAGTCGTGGACTATATGACATTTAAAGTGGTATGTGTGTGTGTGTGTGTTTGTGTTGTGTTTCCTGAAACACAATACTTTTAAAATGACAATTTGTTTTACAACCCCTAAATTTTACTAATTAATACATGGTGGTTTCAGTTTGCAGCTCTGAGAATGAAGAGAATAAACTGGTTATTAGGTTCTGAAAGTGTGAGTTTACCGTGGTGCTCAAAACGCCCTTTTATTTTTCAACAGAGAGACAAGCTGATCTGCTTTTTATTCAGTAGGACACTGGTTCGTAAGTAACGGCTTTTCATGAACAAATGCCATGAAACACTAAAAGCATAAGTTGTAAAGTTTGGAAAGGCCTTTTAAAGAGTTGAATGCTGAATTTTTCTGCAACGTACAAAATGACACAGGCAGTCATGTTTACATTGGGGGACAGTCACTGAAAGCCAGCCTCCTAGGAGGTAACAGATCCATAAGGTATGGTGGTATATGAAGTCCATCTTTTTAATAAAGTTTCGCTAAATTACAAATGCCATCCAAAGGTTTGTTGCATTTTGAAATTTGGTGTGCTCAACTACGAGAAACAACTGGAAATAAACCAGTCTCCTTAATGCATCAGTGGCCTTGTCTAATTCAGAGCTTTCCCACCTTTGTTATGGTAAAATTACTTTGATGCTACATTTTCCTAAGTGATACGGCCAGCATCTAACCAATACAGTGATTCTATTCATTAATAGGCTTACTGGTCTTGAATAAGTAACATCATAAAGTCTTTTATTTTTCTCCTTGCTCCCATTCACCACTTCCCCCACAAGGTAGGGGGGAAGTCTTTGCAATCGAATGTGAATTTGCAAATGCCTTGTAAAAAAATTTTTTTTTTTTTTTTTGGTGATAGCTTTACACACAGTGATGGTTTATCATTTATGCCATAGTTCCCAGCCACCATTTTCTCATTGCTGCCATGGTTTATTCTCTCTTCCCTGGTCACACATCAATGTGTCATATGGGTGACACAAAGCTGAAGCAGCTTAGTTTATAGACCATGAAATTTTGATGACAGTTAAGCTAATTTTGCATGAGGATCAAGGAGCCAAAGCTGCAAAAGTCATTCACAGAAAACGACTTTGCCAGTGGACGGTTACTGTCTAGCTTAACTGGGCCCAGCCCTTTGCCTGATATTATTTCAGATTGCATTGTTCACAGTGCATCTCCTTTTTTGTGACAGTGTTTTCTCTTCCATAGGATTTATAGTTTAAAAATGACAGCTTCTGTATGATTGATTCATTTATTCAGTCATTGAAAATATAATGACCCTTTCTAAAATGAAGTCTGGATCTAATTAGATAATTAAGCAGGTGAAAAGCTGGGCTTTTTCTTTTCAGAATTACCGAGTTTGGCAAATACCCACAGGCTCACGACTTTCTGAAAAGTTCTATGTAAGACTAATGGACGTTGTTGTTAAGTGCTACTGCACAGACCTGTGCCATCCTCACAATTCTCTCTATTGTTATCCATAAGATTTTCATGGGCTAATTTTTGGAAGCAGATTGCCAGGCCTTTTCCTAGTCTACCATGTGTAACCCTGCAGGTATTTGAAATACTGGTGGCATAGCTTCCAGCATCACAGCAACACACAAACCACCACAGTACGACAAACTGACAGATGGGTGAGTCTAATGGATCCAGTTCAGTAATTCCAGCATGGTGGTTCTCAAGGTGCAATCATGCATTCATACAGTGATTCATTCATTCATTTATTCATTCACAAAACTTCTAAGGATACAATTGTAAGCAAAAGAAGCACAATGGGAAGCAGCCCAATGGGGAATAAAGTTTTTATCAAACAATCACATAAATAAAAAAATATATTTTACTAGGTAGGTATGTACTCCCATGTAACAAATACCTCAATATCTAGTGACTTCAAACAATAAACATTTATTATTTCACAGTTTCTATTATAAATTTTTAAAAAATGGGTAAGAAAGACACCTGGGAATGGCTTAGTTGGATGGTTCTGACTCAGGGTTATCTCATGAGGTTGCAGTCAAGATGTTAGCCAGGGTCACTTGTTAGAGTCACCAGTGGTTCTGGTTTGCCTGGGACAATCCTAGTTCTACCCCCTCTCCTAGCAAAACTATAAACAGTATTCCCTTCCATTTTCAAAAGTGTCCTGGATTGGACGATACGTTAGTCACTGAACAAATCAAGAAGCTATGTCCAGAGCAGACTGTTCCTGATACGACACTATTTCTGGTGTTTCAATTTCATAACCCCTCATCCCCTCCTCACCCCACCCAACACATACAGAGTGGTTTCCTTCCTTTCTACTTGTAAGTTCTCATCTTTGCATCAATTTTGAGAGTGTCCAGTATTCATCTAATAAATTTCCATTTGCTTAAATTAGCCCAAATCAGGGACTGTTGCTTGCAACTAAAGAATTCTAAACTGATACAATCATGTTAAAGCACTTTTGCTTTATGCTAATAGTAATGTAAATTTATGAAAAGGTTTTAATGTATTGAAGTAAGAGGAGGAATCAGATTTGCATTGCAAAACAATTGCTTAATTGCTACAGTACAGAAAGAGTTAAGAGGGGATGTGAGTGTAAATGAGAAAGTTAGTAGCTATTGATAAAAAAAAATTTTTTTTTTTTTTAGATGCCGTTAATCTTCTATCAATAGCAAAAGACTGTTGGATTGGGCTGGGCAACAAGGTGGTGGCGAGAAAACGGAGAAAGAGAATACAGTACAGACTATTCTTAGCTGGTAGGGTAGAGAGGAATGGGGTGGCAGCTGGAGATGGCGGAGGAGTCAAGTAAAGTGTTTTGTTTTGTTACATATAGTAGACCTGAATTAGTTTATAAGTCAACGTAAGGCTTCCAATCGACATAAAGAAAAAATACCATAAAATAAATACATAAGAAAGGGATAAATAAGAGATAGTGTAAGGATTCTGAAAATGAGGGATCTTAGGTGGGATCCTAAGAACAAGTGGAGGACCTAACCTTAAATAAGGAGAACGTCTTCATAAAAGCAGGACAGATGAGAAGTATACAAGAGCAAATGTCATGGCTACATTCTGAAGTGGAAAGAAAATTCCAATTTGATGACTTTTTTTTTCCTGTACAGAAGGCAAGGTATGTGCTGAGAATGGCGTAAAAGGGACATATGGTGGGCAAAGTTTGCAGACAGTGTCAAACTATTGGAATGGTTTTTATGGAGAGCGTGGGAGTGAACTGATCAAAGAAATCAAGCAGAACTGCCAAGCAGTATAGATGATTCTTTTTTTTTTTATTAACTTTTATTAAGCTTCAAGTGAACGTTTACAAATCCAATCAGTCTGTCACATATTAGTTTACATAGAAATTACTCCATACTCCCACTTGCACTTCCCCTATTGAGTCATCCCTTTCAGTCTCTCCTTTCGTGACAATTTTCCCAGCTTCCCTCTCTCTCTATCCTCCCATCCCCCCTCCAGACAAGAGTTGCCAACACACTCTCAAGTGTCCACCTGATATAATTAGCTCACTCTTCATCAGCATCTCTCTCCCACCCGCTGACCAGTCCCTTTCATGTCTGATGAGTTGTCTTCGGGGATGGTTCCTGTCCTGTGCCGACAAAAGGTCTGGGGAGCATGGCCGCCGCGATTCCTCTAGTCTCAGTCAGACCATTAAGTTTGGTCTTTTTATGAGAATTTGGGGTCTGCATCCAACTGATCTCCTGTTCCCTCAGGAGTTCTCTGTTGTGCTCCCTGTCAGGGCAGTCATCGATTGTGGCCGGGCACAACTAGTTCTTCTGGTCTCAGGATGATGTAGGTCTCTGGTTCATGTGGCCCTTTCTGTCTCTTGGGCTCTTAGTTGTCGTGTGACCTTGGTGTTCTTCATTCTCCTTTGCTCCAGGTGGGTTGAGACCAATTGATGCATCTTAGATGGCCGCTTGTTAGCATTTAAGACTCCAGACGCCACATTTCAAAGTGGGATGCAGAATGTTTTCATGATAGAATTATTTTGCCAATTCACTTAGAAGTCCCCTCAAACCATGTTCCCCAGACCCCCGCCCCTGCTCCACTGACCTTTGAAGCATTCATTTTATCCCGGAAACTTCTTTGCTTTTGGTCCACTCCAACTGAGCTGACCTTCCATGTATTGAGTGTTGTCTTTCCCTTCACCCAAAGCAGTTCTTATCTACTGATTAATCAATAAAAAACCCTCTCCCATCCTCCCTCCCTCCCCCCTTCGTAACCACAAAAGTATGTGTTCTTCTCAGTTTTTACTATTTCTCAAGATCTTATAATAGTGGTCTTATACAATATTTGTCCTTTTGCCTCTGACTAATTTCGCTCAGCATAATGCCTTCCAGGTTCCTCCATGTTATGAAATGTTTCACAGATTCCTCACTGTTCTTTATCGATGCATAGTATTCCATTGTGTGAATATACCACAATTTATTTAACCATTCATCCGTTGATGGACACCTTGGTTGCTTCCAGCTTTTTGCTATTGTAAACAGAGCTGCAATAAACATGGGTGTGCATACATTTGTTTGTGTGAAGGGTCTTGTATCTCTAGGGTGTATTCCGAGGAGTGGGATTTCTGGGTTGTATGGTAGTTCTATTCTAACTGTTTAAGATAACGCCAGATAGATTTCCAAAGTGGTTGTACCATTTTACATTCCCACCAGCAGTGTATAAGCGTTCCAATCTCTCCGCAGCCTCTCCAACATTTATTATTTTGTGTTTTTTGGATTAATGCCAGCCTTGTTGGTGTGAGATGGAATCTCATCGTGGTTTTAATTTGCATTTCTCTAATGGCTAATGATCGAGAGCATTTTCTCATGTATCTGTTGGCTGCCTGAATATCTTCTTTAGTGAAGTGTGTGTTCATATCCTTTGCCCACTTCTTGATTGGGTTGTTTGTCTTTTTGTGGTTGAGTTATGACAGAATCATGTAGATTTTAGAGATCAGGCGCTGGTCGGAGATGTCATAGCTGAAAATTCTTTCCCAGTCTGTAGGTGGTCTTTTTACTCTTTTGGTGAAGTCTTTAGATGAGCATAGGTGTTTGATTTTTAGGAGCTCCCAGTTATCGGGTTTCTCTTCATCATTTTTGGTAATGTTTTGTATTCTGTTTATGCCTTGTATTAGGGCTCCTAACGTTGTCCCTATTTTTTCTTCCATGATCTTTATCGTTTTAGTCTTTATGTTTAGGTCTTTGATCCACTTGGAGTTAGTTTTTGTGCATGGTGTGAGGTATGGGTCCTGTTTCATTCTTTTGCAAATGGATATCCAGTTATGCCAGCACCATTTGTTAAAAAGACTATCTTTTCCCCAATTAACTGACACTGGTCCTTTGTCAAATATCAGCTGCTCATACGTGGATGGATTTATATCTGGGTTCTCAATTCTGTTCCATTGGTCTATGTGCCTGTTGTTGTACCAGTATCAGGCTGTTTTGACTACTGTGGCTGTATAATAGGTTCTGAAATCAGGTAGAGTGAGGCCTCCCACTTTCTTCTTCTTTTTCAGTAATGCTTTGCTTATCCGGGGCTTCTTTCCCTTCCATATGAAATTGGTGATTTGTTTCTCTATCCCCTTAAAATATGACATTGGAATTTGGATCGGAAGTGCGTCATATGTATAGATGGCTTTTGGTAGAATAGACATTTTGACTATGTTAAGTCTTCCTATCCATGAGCAAGGTATGTTTTTCCACTTAAGTATGTCCTTTTGAATTTCTTGTAGTAGAGCTTTGTAGTTTTCTTTCTATAGGTCTTTTACATCCTTGGTAAGATTTATTCCTAAGTATTTTATCTTCTTGGGGGCTTCCGTGAATGGTATTGATTTGGTTATTTCCTCTTCGGTGTTCTTTTTGTTGATGTAGAGGAATCCAAGTGATTTTTCTATATTTTATAACCTGAGACTCTGCCAAACTCTTCTATTAGTTTCAGTAGTTTTCTGGAGGATTCCTTAGGGTTTTCTGTGTATAAGATCATGTCATCTGCAAATAGTGATAACTTTACTTCCTCCTTGCCAATCTGGATGTCCTTTATTTCTTTGTCTAGCCTAATTGCCCTGGCTAGGACTTCAAGTACGATGTTGAATAAGAGCGGTGATAAAGGGCATCCTTGTCTGGTTCCCGTTCTCAAGGGAAATGCTTTCAGGTTCTCTCCATTTAGAGTGATGTTGGCTGTTGGCTTTGCATACATGCCCTTTATTATGTTGAGGAATTTTCCTTCAATTCCTATTTTGGTAAGAGTTTTTATCATAAATGGGTGTTGGACTTTGTCAAATGCCTTTTCTGCATCAATTGATAAGATCATGTGGTTTTTATCTTTTGTTTTATTTATGTGATGGATTACATTAATGGTTTTTCTGATATTAAACCAGCCTTGCATAAATACCTGGTATAAATCTCACTTGATCATGGTGAATTATTTTTTTGATGTGTTGTTGGATTCTATTGGCTAGAATTTTGTTGAGGATTTTTGCATCTATGTTCATGAGGGATATAGGTCTATAATTCTCTTTTTTTGTAATGTCTTTACCTGGTTTTGGTATCAGGGAGATGGTGGCTTCATAGAATGAGTTGGGTAGTATTCCGTCTTTTTCTATGCTTTGAAATACCTTCAGTAGTAGTGGTGTTAACTCTTCTCTGAAAGTTTGGTAGAACTCTGCAGTGAAGCCGTCTGGGCCAGGGCTTTTTTTTGTTGGAAGTTTTTTGATTACCGTTTCAATCTCTTTTTTTGTTATGGGTCTATTTAGTTGTTCTACTTCTGAATGTGTTAGTTTAGGTAGGTAGTGTTTTTCCAAGAATTCATCCATTTCTTCTAGGTTTGCAAATTTGTTAGAGTACAATTTTTCATAATAATCTGAAATGATTCTTTTAATTTCATTTGGTTCTGTTGTGATGTGGTCCTTCTCGTTTCTTATTCGCGTTATTTGTTTCCTTTCCTGTATTTCTTTAGTCAGTCTAGCCAATGGTTTATCAATTTTGTTAATTTTTTCAAAGAACCAGCTTTTGGCTTTGTTAATTCTTTCAATTGTTTTTCTGTTCTCTAATTCATTTAGTTCAGCTCTAATTTTTATTATTTGTTTTCTTCTGGAGCCTGATGGATTCTTTTGTTGCCCACTTTCTATTTATTCAAGTTGTAGGGACAGTTCTCTGATTTTGGCTCTTTCTTCTTTTTGTATGTGTGCATTTATCGATATAAATTGGCCTCTGAGCACTGCTTTTGCTGTGTCCCACAGGTTTTGATAGGAAGTATTTTCATTCTCATTGCATTCTATGAATTTCCTTATTCCCTCCTTGATGTCTTCTATAACCCAGTCTTTTTTCAGGAGGGTATTGTTCATTTTCCAAGTATTTGATTTCTTTTCCCTAGTTTTTCTGTTATTGATTTCTAGTTTCATTGCCTTGTGGTCTGAGAAGATGCTTTGTAATATTTCGATGTTTTGGACTCTGCAAAGGTTTGTTTTATGACCTAATATGTGGTCTATTCTAGAGAATGTTCCATGTGCGCTAGAAAAAAAGTATACCTTGCAGCAGTTGGGTGGAGAGTTCTGTATAAGTCAATGAGGTCAAGTTGCTTGATTGTTTTAAGTAGGTCTTCCGTGTCTCTATTGAGCTTCTTACTGGATGTCCTGTCCTTCTCCGAAAGTGGTGTGTTGAAGTCTCCTACTATAATTGTGGAGGTGTCTATCTCACTTTTCAGTTGTGTTAAAATTTGATTTATGTGTCTTGCAGCCCTGTCATTGGGTGCATAAATATTTAATATGGTTATGTCTTCCTGATCAATTGTCCCTTTTTTCATTATATAGTGTCCTTCTTTATCCTTTGTGGTGGATTTAAGTCTAAAGTCTATTTTGTCAGAAATTAATATTGCTACTCCTCTTCTTTTTTGCTTATTGTTTGCTTGATATATTTTTTTCCATCCTTTGAGTTTTAGTTTGTTTGTGTCTCTAAGTCTAAGGTGTGTCTCTTGTAGGCAGCATATAGATGGGTCGTGTTTCTTTATCCAGTCCGAGACTCTCTGTCTCTTAATTGGTGCATTTAGTCCATTTACATTCAGCGTAATTATAGATAAATAAGTTTTTAGTGCTGTCATTTTGATGCCTTTTCATGTGTGTTGTTGGCCATTTCATTTTTCCACATACTTTTTTGTGCTGAGACGTTTTTCTTAGTAAATTGTGAGATCCTCATTTTCATAGTGTTTGACTTTATGTTAGTTGAGTCGTTAAGTTTTTCTTGGCTTTTATCTTGAGTTATGGAGTTGTTATACCTTTTTGTGGTTACCTTATTATTTACCCCTATTTTTCTAAGTAAAAACCTAACTTGTATCGTTCTATATCGCCTTGTATCACTCTCCATATGGCAGTTCAATGCCTCCTGTATTTAGTCCCTCTTTTTGATTATTGTGATCTTTTACCTATTGACTTCCATGATTCCCTGTTATGTGTATTATTTTTTTTAATTAATCTTAATTTGTTTGTTTTTGTGATTTCCCTATTTGAGTTGATATCAGGACATTCTGTTTTGTGACCTTGTATTGTGCTGGTACCTGATATTATTGGTTTTCTGACCAAACAATATCCTTTAGTATTTCTTGTAGCTTTGGTTTGGTTTTTGCAAATTCTCTAAGCTTGTGTTTATCTGTAAATACCTTAATTTCGCCTTCATATTTCAGAGAGAGTTTTGCTGGATATATGATCCTTGGCTGGCAGTTTTTCTCCTTCAGTGTTCTGTATATGTCGTCCCATTCCCTTCTTGCCTGCATGGTTTCTGCTGAGTAGTCTGAACTCATTCTTATTGATTCTCCCTTGAAGGTGACCTTTCTTTTCTCCTGGCTGCTTTTAAAATTTTCTCTTTATCTTTGGTTTTGGCAAGTTTGGTGATAATATGTCTTGGTGTTTTTCTTTTTGGATCAATCTTAAATGGGGTTCGATGAGCATCTTGGATAGATATCCTTTCGTCTTTCATGATGTCAGGGAAGTTTTGTGTCAGGAGTTCTTCAACTATTTTCTCTGTGTTTTCTGTCCTCCCTCCCTGTTCTGGGACTCCAATCACTCGCAAGTTATCCTTCTTGATAGAGTCCCACATGATTCTTAGGGTTTCTTCATTTTTTAAAATTCTTTTATCTGATTTTTTTTCAGCTATGTTGGTGTTAATTCCCTGGTCTTCCAGATTTCCCAGTCTGCATTCTAATTGCTCGAGTCTGCTCCTCTGACTTCCTATTGCGTTGTCTAATTCTGTGATTTTATTGTTAATCTTTTGGATTTCTACATGGTGTCTCTCTATGGATTCTTGCAACTTATTAATTTTTCCACTATATTCTTGAATAATCTTTTTGAGTTCTTCAACAGTTTTATCAGTGTGTTCCTTGGCTTTTTCTGCAGTTTGCCTTATTTCGTTTGTGATGTCTTGAAGCATTCTGTAAATTAGTTTTTTTATATCCTGTATCTGATAATTCCAGGATTGTATCTTCATTTGGGAAAGATTTTGATTCTTTTGTTTGGGGGGTTGGAGAAGCTGCCATGGTCTGCTTCTTTATGTGGTTTGATATGTACTGCTGTCTCCGAGCCATCACTGGGAAACTAGGTTTTCCAGAAAATCCGCTGACTGGTATGCTGGCTCCAGGCTCTGAAAACAATCGCTGCCTCCCCGTATTTGTTCGTTCTCCGTCTCTGAATCTGTGTTTGTTGTTCAGGGTTCGTAGATTGCTATGTATGTGATCGATTCACTTGTTTTTCCGAGTCATTGTTGCAAGAGGGATCCGCGGTAGCGTCCACCTAGTCCGCCATCTTGGCCCCGCCTCCTCTAGATGATTCTTTTAAGAAAATTTATTATTATAATGTACAGAGAAACAAGTGCAAAAATCAAGTTCACCCAGAGATGGAGTTTTTCCAGACAGGTGAAACAAAAATAAAGGGGAATAAGGGAGTTCCATATGGTAATGGAACACAGAGTTATGGTAATGGTGTCATGGAATCTAAGCTGAATGAGGAGAGGAAGAAAAAAGGAGAAGAATGATGGACTGGGAAGAAGACGAAACAAAAAACAAGCAGCCCTGATAGGGTCAAAGAACAGACAAGGCCTATATGGTTGCTTTGAATAAATTTTTAACTATCAACTCAGTGGTATCTTATCCAAAATACTAATAATTCAATTTCATCGGTGGAAGAGCTTTTCTGTTTTGTTTTGGCTTTGGCAGTGTGAGAGGAGAATGGGGAAAAGATTCTTCATCGTCTTTCATCCCAAACTAGTAGAGTTTTAAAGCCTTTGACCAGGAAAAGCAATGGAAGGGAAGGGAAAAGAAGAAAATAAAAGAAGGAAATTATAGTTCTATAATTTAAACTAGAAAATTCCAGACTAAACCAAATGTAAAACAAAAAATTGGCAGCAGAATATTGTGGTGGTATAAGCAGCCAAACTGTCTATCAGTCAGCCACTAAAGATGTGTGGTGGTCCTGTGGAGCTCCTACATACAGGCCTTGCCATAAGAGCTGGGTACAGAACACCTCATCCTGATGTGGACACGCTTTAGGGTCTGTCCAGGGACCTGGAGGTCAGAGGGCATCCTGGAGACTGCCACCACTAAAACAAAATAACTCAAGGCCCCCTTAGTTGGAGCCTCTAAGACTCAAGGTAGCTCCAGAGCTTCTTAGACAGCTGTTGTGCCTGAAAAAGCAGACTCAAAAGATAGAGTGACTCAAGAGAAAGGTTGATCAATCAGTTAGCTGATAAGTATTTTTATAAAATATTCTACATGCCAATCACAACACTGGGTGCTAGAGAAACCACTGGTGATGAAAGAGCAATGGTTTCTTTCATCATGGAGCCTACCACTTACATGGGGAGACAGATATTAAATAATCACTGGCATTGAAGTAAATAATTAAAATGCTCAGAGATAAACTGAAAGAGGGTGTACATTGAAAAGATATTTAGGAATATTTGACATGTATTAGTCCTGGGGGAAAAGGGTGAGAAAGAAGGGGGATTCAACAAGGATGCCTGGATTTGGAGATAGGTAACTTGTTGGTGTTGGTGGCATTAGTAAGAGAATCTAGAAGAGGAGCCAGTTTGGGAAAGGGAAGTGCTGAATTCAGTTTTGGGCATAGTACATTTGAGATGCCTGTTAAACAACTTAGTGCAGATATATACCAGAAAGTTGGGTAAAAGGATCTAGGGCCTAGAAGAAAGATCTGGGTCAAAAAGGTAGATTTTCTCCTAGTTGCCACTTTGCTCAAAGGAGTTTCAGATCTGACCAATGCTGCAGTCAAAGCTCAGTTGATGAAGGGACAGACATAGGAGGAAGATATGCTCTTTTTCAGAATTTCTTTTACCACATGCCAGTCCAGCTCAATAATCAAAGCTGGTCTTAAGCAAAATTATGACAGAGGCAACAGGTACCTTCAATACATCGCCCACACCTTACCATGGTAAGCCTTCTAAAACACAGTTAGGTTTATGACATTCCCTTCTTTCTGATCCACAGAAGAAAATCCAAGCCTCTAAATATGGGGTTCAGGTTTATCATCTAACTTCATTTCCTTTTATGTTCCCCCATAATTCCCAGGACCCGTTCCTTGTCACACACACTTTCTTCTACAGCCACATCAGCCTTGCTACAGTCAATTTAAAAGCCATGCTGGTTCATGCTTCTATGCCTTGCTCAGGTTAGTACTTCTTCCTCCAATACCTTCCCTGCTTTCTCTGCCTAGAAAACTCCCACTTTTCCCTCAAGAACCTGCTTCATTTATTCATTCATTCAATAAACATTCTGAGCAATTCCTATATGATGCACATTTATTAGATGTTTGGGACATAAAGCCATCCACAAGAAAGTGATAATCCACCCATCCCATTATTACATGTGGGATAGTGGAAAAGGACACAGAAAGGATTTGCTATACACTTGTTTCTCCTCCTTAGGAACTGGTAAAAATCCTTATCATATAGGATCAGATAGTTCTGCTCTTTATTTTACTTTATTTGCTGATACGTTCTGGATTTCTTTGTCTTGCCTAATCTAAATTCTGGTGATGTTTTTTTACATGAGTTTTTGCCTCATGTTGATCTGTCCAGGTATAACATTTTCTTTTACCAGGTCAGTTCACCTCAGTCTTTGCTTTTGTAATTGCTCAAAGTTCAATCTAATTTCTATGAAGGTTTGTTGACTCCAACATAAATAAAACGGCTGCCACTATTTACCTGTGGCTAGCCTCTTTTCCTCTGCATGACTGCATCTATCTCTTCCTCTTTTCCTGTTCCTCTTCCTCCCTCCCCTAAGTATTCTGAGTTTCTCAACTTCATTTTTTAATTAGGATTTAAGCTGAATAATTTCCCCATTGAAGAGACACATGGAATCCGTGCACTTTCATATAACACTAATAGCCAAAGTATTCAGTGATCTGTCAACTAAACCCCCATATGGGCCATCACTTTCTCCACCTCCTAGTAACACCAGCCTTGTCAGTGTTGATTAATTCAGCACCCCTTGGCCCCCCCACCCCACCCCTCTATAGCTGTCTATACTGGTTGCAGGTACACTGTGATGCTCTACTTGTGACATCAACAATCGTAATCTGTACCACACTTTAGAGGATCCTACTTCAGCATACCAGTCATGGACACAAACAAGAAAGATGCAAAGTGAAGAGCTAATTTCAGTCTTTTTTTTTTTTTAAGTTATTGTCACATATTAAGAAAGGTTATTTGTCTTCTGTCTGCTTGGAAAGCCCTGAACCATCAAATGAATGAGAAATTTGAAATGTGATAAAAGACCATGTTACTCAAGCACATTAGGCTTCAAAGTCTGTATGTTCTCACATAGGCTTCTGGCAATTTCAGCAACATTTCTCTCTCAATGATCTTGACATTGTGTCTCCTTGAAAGTATTTGGAAATGAAACTACTACAGAGCTGAACTTACATAACTTGCTTATAGATAGGAGATCTCCCTCCCATTCTAGTTATATGAGCACCTTGAGAAGCAATAGCAGTGACATAAAAATTGTAGACAACATAGGTAATTTGTGGAAGGGGAACGTGACAATTTTGAAGTTCAAAATGTGGCCCTTCCTAAATAAGTGAGAATATAAGAAAAGAGGAAGGGATATATTTGAATGAAGTGGTTTGTTTAAAGTCAAAAGCCAAACCTCTTCATGAAACTCAAAGTTGATTCCCTTAAGTCTTTCTGGTACTCAGTATGGCCAATTTTTTATTTAAAAATTCTAAGGCTAAGGTCCCTGGGTGGTGCAAGTGGTTTGCGCTCCACTGGCAACCAAAAGATTGGCGGTTTGAACCATCCCCTCCCCCCGCCAGCAGCACCACGGAAGAAACAGGCCTGGCGATCTGCTTCCATAAAGACTACAGCCAAGAAAACCCTATGGAGCAGTTCTACTCTGTAACCCATGGGGTCTCCCGAGTCATAAATCAACACCAAAAAGTCTGACGCTGGTTAATTAGAGCAGCTGCTATTGTAGCCAAGGTTATGAAATTACTCTGAAATGAGGGCAGATTTCATTCTGTTTGAAAACTACACCTTGCATTGAGTCTGTAATCTTGAAATTACATATCTTGATGATCAAAATGCTGGATATAACTGTTCAAATGATTTGTCATAAATCCAAATCAACCCTGCTGGGCTAGAGAAATGCTCAAAAGTCACAGTCCTCAATACAGTGTTATTTATAAGAGAGAAATAAACAAAAAGTGGTCCATCCACACATAAGTGGTCATTTCATGTAAGCAATAAAGATATAATAATGAAAAGTATATACTCAACACAGAAAAATGCATATATCATGCTAAATAAAAATAAAATAAAAAATGTTTAACATACACTATTGTTATGGATTGTGTCCCCCCAAAATGTGTGTCAACTTGGCTAGGACATAATTCTCAGTACTGTGTCACTGTCCACTATTTTATGATTTGATGGGATTTTCCTATGTGTTGTGAATTCTACCTCTATAATGTTAATGAGGCAGGATTAGAGGCAGTTATGTTAATGAGACAGAACTCAATCTACAAGAGTAGGTTGTATTTTGTATCAATCTCTTTTGAGATATAACAGAGAGAAATGAGCACAGAGACATGGGGACCTCATACCCACAAGACAGTAGTGCCAGGAGCAGAGCGAGTCTTTTGGACCCAGGGTCCCTGTGCTGAGAAGCTCCTACACCAGGGGAAGATTGATGACAAGGACCTTCCTCCAGAGCCCACAGAGAGAGAAAGCCTTCCCCTGGAGCTGGCACCCTGAATTCAGACTTCTAGCCTACCAGACTGTGAGAGAATAAATTTTTCTTTGTTAAAGCCATCCACTTGTGGTGTTTTTGTTATAGCAGCGATAGACAATTAAGACAGCTGTGATTTCAACTATTTTAAAAGTATTTGCGCTTTTCGATAAACACTGAAAGGGCATCTACAAATACAAAAATATGAGTTAAAGTGCTCGGGTAGAGGGAATTATGGGTGATTATTCTGTTTTCTGAAATCTTTATAATACTGCTACTTTGTATAAACTGGGGGGCTTTAGGGGTAATATATAGAATAGACAGTAATACGGTCAAGGAAAGCAATGTTGTGATTCTGTTTCCTTCTAAACTTTGTTTTAATTAAAAAGAGAGGGTGATCCTACAATAGTTCGAGATCAAATAAATGCCAGCTCAGCATTTGTAGAAAATGCTAAGACTAGAGACCAACAATGAATTAGCCTAATTCAGACACTAATAACATTACAGAGTGAACTGTCATCTCGGCGCTTACACGTAATGCGTCTCAGAGGAGCAAACGTGGATGGATGCAGTGGAGGATTCTTACCTCCATTATAAAAATGGCTGAGGCGTTTGTGACGCTTTATAATCAGAGATCTAGATTTTATTAGCTCTAGCGATCAAGAGTGGGTAGGGAATACTAAAAGCTCATTAGTTTGAAATTCTTCGAACTGATGGATGCAAGGCAGCCACAGCACTAAGAATGAGGATTCTAGGTTCTTGTGGAAAGCCAAAATCACAATGGAAAGATGAGCACAAAATTACAATTTTTATGATCCACATATCCTTAACATGCTAGAACACACATCTATAAAAAAAATATATATGTGGTAAATCAACAGAACTAGCTGTATCACTCTCCACTTTTAGTATTTTATTCTTGAAAAGCATTTAAAATCCCAGATTAGCACCCACAAAACTTATATTCTACTAATAATTAAAGTTGTAGAGCACTTTACAAAACGTATTTGCTGAATTTATCCCACACGATTACTGCACCAACTCTTTGAGGGAGATAAGGTAATCACTACTATCCACATTTTACCAATGAGAGAAAAAAGTTGAACTGACTAGCTGTTGGTCAGCTAGAACGTAGAAGACGTCCGAACTTAAACTCAGAGATTCTGACTCCAGGCCACCTGTAGGTCTTTCTGCCTCCCACAAACAACACTAAAGCTCTTACAGAAGAAAGCTAGCTTCTGGTAAAAATCGTTTTTGAGACACAGCATCTACTCAACTATCTGCTCTCTTCCTACTCAGAGTTCCTGCGTTCTCTCTCAGTGAGGTTTCTCTCTCTCTGAAGGAAGAAGCTCATCACATGAACGTGTTAAGAAGATACTGACTAGGCCCTCAAGTTTGCCTTTGCCGTGGGAACGCTAGCAGGGAGTGTCCTTAAAAACAATGAAATGAACTAATGGTGGAATTTCAATAACTGCTAAAAGCAGAAGACGAAAAAAAAAAACCCAATACTTGGGGGCCTTCAAATCATACAATCAAAGGATCATTTATCCTACTTACTTTTGAGGCTGATCCTGCTCAGCATTCTCATCAATTTGGGACGGCAGCTGAGATACAGCACAAAGAGGGGGAAAAAAAGGTTCGGTTCTACCACATAGAAAGTGTACAACCTAGAATAAGCAAAATTAAACGACTCCAAGCCTCCATTTCCTCATCTGAAAAATGGAAGGCTTTATTTACAATGTTGGGGTGAAGAGAAAATGAGATAAAACTTCATTTCAGCAAGGGGGTGGTCATTATTCTTAGTATTTTCAGCTGCTTGTTTTTAGAGGCTTTCATCCCCCCAAATCAAGTTACTTCTTCTACCAATGTTGTTATTCTAGAAGCAGCCTCATAAATTTTACAATTTACTGTTAGCATTACAAAGAATGAGCAACTCATCTCTAATATAATGAATGTGCTATAAAATCCATTTTTATAACTTTGAGAATTATCTAGGCAGCTTGGGAATTAATATGACTTCAAAGTATTCAAAACTTTTTTTTAATCACGAAGAAGGCACCTACCATATTTAAAATAATATACACCACCACTGATTTAGATGGGTACATATAGATATTATGTGTGTGTATCATACATCCATTCTAAAACATAAACCAATCAAATTTAGTAACTCTCCTCCATCTCCTCCAATAATTATCATGTGTCAACAGTCCCTAGGGCACACATCTTGCAATTTGTCTCACGATGTTAACATTCTCCAAGGTTGATAGTATGTAGTCAGCTGCCTATGGTCTACAGTGTGGATCTGAGAAGCCCCAGAAGGTTCTTCCTATCATGTAACTTCTTCCTTCTTCTGGCCAACACGAGTCTTGTCACTTGGGCTAAACAAACATTAAATGTCTAACTACCATCTACATAAAATACAAATATTCCTTGAAGATATTATAATCTTAAAATATCATATCTTGTCCTTAACTCACATGATTTTCTCAGCTCTTACCTTAACGAGATCCCTGTGAAATGAGACACAGGTATATACACTCGAAATTTGGGAGATCAGAGCATTAGGTCTAGAACGTAGAACACTTGCAAGAGTAGGCGCATGTAGGTGTTGCAGTGAGATAGCAGGGAGATAAGAGGGAGTATCATTGAAGTTTGTAGTGCACACTGTTGCTTTCCTATTCAGCATCTATTCTCTGTATCACCTTCCAAACAGCACCCCATTTGGTCTCTTTCCCCCATACAGAGCAGTGTGGCTCAGGGGAAGCTTGATTCTATCCCCAAGCCCTGAGGGAGGCCTGATGAGACTGAGAGTAATCTAGCTCTGTGACTGGTTCAGAAATGGGCACAGGATTCATTGAAGGCCAATGAGATTTCCAATGAAAGGTCTTTGGAGGACTCCGAGCCAATCATTCTTCATTCTTCTGTGAGGGATTTCAGAGGAACTCTTCCTTTTTTTTCTTTTTGGTGCTGTCTTGCACAAATGTGAGGCCCCGTCAGAGGAAGAAGGCAACAGAGAAGGAAGGAGAACAAAGAGAATCAAAGGGAAATGGAGCCAGAGCCATTGGATAAAACCATCCTTGAAACCTACCCCACATCTAGACTTTGCCACATGTGAGCCAGTACATTTCTTCACTGAATAGATGAGGTGGAGTTGGATTTTCTATGACTTGTTGCCCATGCAGTGCAAAAGACACAAAGACAAAGACAAAATGTTGTATTGCATGTGTCTCACAGCCATCATGCTCTGAACAGACTTTTTTTTTAAATCACAGGCTCTACCCCATCTGTCACTTGGTATAAGTAAAACCTACAGAGAGAAAAGACACATGACTGTCCAAGACATTGCTGTGCAATCTGACAAAATCTAGGCTGAAATATTCCTGGCTCTCCTATCGTGACAGTTTCCTTCCCTGGATTACATTCTCTCACCATTAAGATCATCTATAAACTGGGGAAATGTTCTACAAAAATGTCACCTTCATTTTGTAATAATTTGAATACATAATTATTCATCCATCTAAGAAAAACAATCCATTTTAGAAAATTAATTATTGAGTGTATGAAGTAGCTTCATTCTTAGAATCCATAATGTGAATTGGCTGGATCATAATTAATGCTCTTTTTAGCATGATTCTTATAAAGGTGTCTCTCCAGTGGGATCTGACAGCTTACTTGCCCAACTTGGCTCTTATGTATTCAAGATCTTAATAAAACAGAAATGAACTAGAAAGTTGTTCCAAATACGGAAGTCAAAATTAAATATAGTGCTCCTATTTAAGATCTAATATTTTATTTACCTAACAAATATTGCTAATGTCATAACAGGAAAAAAAATTTTAAGTTTTTTTTGCCCACAAAGCTAACTACTAATCCATTCCTAAAAGAACAGTTAAGTCGTGAATGAAGGGACCCTTAACACAACTGTATTTTACAATTTCTGCCCTACGCCTTTTTAATCTACTATATATGTACGGATTTACTTTTCATGGTAAAACAACATATATAATAGTTGTATTAAGTAACACTTTGAAGTCAAAATATATAGTATAATGAATTACTAATAGTATAATAAATAGGTCCCTGAATGGTACAAATGGTTTGTGTTTGACCACCAACCTAAAGGTTGGCAGTTCGAACCTACTCAGCAGCACCAGAAAGAAAAGGCCTGGTGATCTGCTTCTATAAAGACTAAAAAAAAAACAAACAAAAAAGAGACTACAGCCAAGAAAACTCTATGGAGCAGTTCTACCATGTAACACGTGTGATTGCCACAAGACAGAATCTACTCAACGGCAACAGGTTTCTCAGTATAATAAACATGCAGGAAACTATCTTGGCCTATATCCAAGGAATTTTAATCATTAAGCTACTTTAACTATCCTTAAAACAGGATTTCTGAGTAGATGGCACTCCCCACTCAGTATGAACACTTTGGAAAAGGACCATAGCAACGTCTAAGTGTGTACTTACTGTTCGCAAAAGTTATCAGACTTTGTATCCTTATGTAAATTCTTGCTATTAAAATATTACGATCCACTCTCAACATTACATTTCAAGCCTCCTGGAGGAAATTCTTTCTGATAACATTGTTTTCACCTCTGTAGTAAAACCTTTGGCTGACATTGTCCATGTGGGTTTATGTCAAGGTTCTGGTAACCCAGTCTGCCACCTGGCCCAATAAGGATATTTTCAGTCTATTGCTGCAGGTTGTATTTGTCTGGTTGCCTGTTGCAAGTAGGGACATTATCTTCCATCAGTTTAAGAGACAGACGTTGGTGCCCATAAAGGACAGCTGGAAAGTGTAAACTCATAAGGACATCCCTAACTAGGTGCTATATATCTTTAAAACACAGGAACCCAACAACAAATAGGACACACCTATGGGCAGTTATCAATGCCAGCCATATTGGCCCTAAGCAATGTTTTACAGTAAAAGGAATGGGGGTTCAGTCATCCTTTGGTTGTTAAGGTTTCTCACATTTGCACCACTTTGCATGCATGCTCAGACACAGTGACTCAACTACAGGATTGATTTGGCTAGAGGATGAGGCTGACTGATAAAATTCTAAGAGAACACAGGATTTAATATATTTGGTCTCCACATCCTAAAGCCCTAAATGAGTGTCCTCAGACAAAGGTCACACTACTCATGATTTCAAAGTTTTAAATAAAATGTTCAAGGAAGAATACCTCGATGTTATTTAAAATTTGCACTTTGGGCATACAGATAAGGGTTTTTCCTCAAGACACATACAGCATTAATTGCTACACTGCAGTGGTTTCTCTGCCCCCTAAACACCAGTCATCTGTCAGTCTGTCGTAGCATGGTGGCTTGCATTCTGTTGCGATGCTGGAAGATATGACCACTGGTATTTCAAATACCAGTAGGGTTACCCATGGTGGACAGGTTTCAGTGGAGCTTCCAGACTAAGACTAGGAAGAAGGACCTGGCAGTCTGCTTCCAAAAAAGATTGGTCAGTGAAAATCTTATGAAGAGTGGCAGAACACTGAAATGGTGACAGAAGATGAGCTCCTTGGGTTGGAACGCACTCAAAATATGACTCGGAAAGAGCTGCCTCATCAAACTAAAGTCAACATTAATGACATAAATGGAGTCAAGCTTTCAGGACCTTCATTTGTTGATGTGGCATGACTCAAAATGAAAAGAAACAGCTGCAAACATTCATTAATGTTTGGAACATGGAATGTACAAAGTATGAATTTAGGAAAATTGGAAGTCATCAAAAATGAAACGGAACGCACAAAGATCAGTACTCTAGGCATCAGTGAGGTAAAATGCACTGGTATTGGCCATTTGAATCAGACAATCACATGGTCTACCTTGTCAGGAATGATGAATTGAAGGGAAATGGTGTCCTATTCATCATCAGAAAGAACATTTCAAGATCTACCCGGAAGTACGCACTGGCAGGGACAGGATACCAATCATATACTTACAAGGAAGACCAGTTAATATGACTATTATTCAAATTTACACACAAACTGCTAAGGCCAAAGATGAAGAAATTGAAGATTTTCACCAATTTTTGCAATCTGAAATTGATCAAACATGCAATCAAGATGCACTAATAAATACTGGTAATTGGGATGCAAAAACTGGAAACAAACAAGAAAGATTAGTAGTTGGAAAATATGGCCATGGTGACAGAAGCAATGCTGGAGATCGCGTGATAGAATTTTGCAAGACTAACGACATCCTCATTGAAAAATACCTTTTTTCAATATAAGCGGCAGCTATATGCAAGAACTATGCCGGGTAGAATACACAGGAATCAAATCAACTACATCTATGGAAAGAGACTACGGAAAAGCTCAATATCATCAGTCAGAACAAGGCCAGGGGTTGACTGCAGAACAGACCATCAATTGCTCACATGCAAGTTCAAGTTAAAACTGAAAAAAAGCAGAACAAGTCAATGAGAGCCCAAATACAACCTTGAGTATATCCCACCTGAATTTAGAGCCCATCTCATGAAAAGATTTGACACATTCAACACTTATGACCAAAGACACGTTGTGGAATGACATCAAGGACGTCATACATGAAGAAAGTAAAAGTCATTAAAAAGACTGGAAAGAGGCGGGGCCAAGATGGCGGACTAGGTAGACGCTACCTCGGATCCCTCTTGCAACAAAGACTGGGAAAAACAAGTGAATCGATCACATACATAACAATCTACGAACCCTGAACAACAAACACAGATTTAGAGACGGAGAACAAACAAATATGGGGAAGCAGCAACTGTTTTCGGAGCCTGGAGCCAGCGTCCCAGTCAGGTAACCTTGGCGCCGGGCTTAGGTCTGGGCCCAGGGGAGCTGAACTCAAATTCTTGTGATGGCGCAAACAAGGGGTGCAGCCCTACCCCCCTGAACTGACCCCGGGAGGGGGCTCAGCCAGTCAACGCAGGCGGCGTGGCGACGCAGCTGGTGGGAGAAGTCCCTGGGAGACAGTGACTGGTTTTGGAGCCAGGAGTGCAGCGTCCCAGCCGAGGAACCTTGGCGCCGGGCTTTTGACTGGGTGCTGTCATGGCGCAAGCACGGGGCACAGCCTTACTCCCCTGAACTAACCCCGGGATGGGGCCCAGCCGGTCCACGGGGGCAGTGCGGTGACATGGCTGGCGGGACGAGAAGTCCCCGGGAGGCAGCGACTGATTTTGGAGCCGGGAGTGCAGCGTCCCCGCAGGAGAACCTTGACACTGGGTTTTGGACTGGCAGCGGAGGATCTGACCGTGGCTTCAGCGGGCCAGACCCTCGGGGGCAATCTCCACACAGTCAGCACCCATAGGCGACATGCCCCTCGGGAATCTCAGATAAAATAGTCATTCCAAGCAAGATAAGCAACTTTGGCTATATTCAGGGGTGATACTCTCCTGTTTCTCTGAACCCTCCCCCACCCTTCCCAGGCAGCTTCATTAACATTGGAATTTCCTGACCCAGAGGGAGAACGGCTCTGGCTCCGCGGAGGCTTTGCTTTTCCCTTTTTTTTTTTTTTTTTGTCTTTTCCTAACCCATTCTTCTGGCCTGAGAGAAGGAACCACAAAAAACCCAGGGATCAAAAATCCATCCCTAATTGGAATAAAAACAAAGAACTAGCTACAGCCAAGAATATATGATCCAAATCTCGGACTTTCATCCTTACAGGGAACAAGGAGGTGGTTATAATCCAAAGGCAGTTCTGATAGGGATCTGACTGCATTTTTTTTTAGCGGATTCTCTGGAAAAACAAGTTTCCCAGGTCTGATATCTCTGCTTAATCAACGGAGCCCTAACTGACCCACAACAGGGAACTGAGGGCTGAAGCTCCCCCCAGACCACCTAGCCTCTTGCCTTAGGGGTCTAAGGAGGGTGACACCTACCAATCAGTAGAGGTACTTGCATTGGGGGCCTAAGGTACAACTGCAGTGCCCTTCCACCAAGATGCTACAGGAATAGAGACACACCTACCTCACTGACACTTGGGGGAAGCCTGTCAGCATCCTGCCCCCACTGGAGGGTAAACCCCAGCTGTTAATAGAATCTGGTGCACACACTATCACCACTACTTCTCGAGGTGGATAGGTGTTAGGGTGCAGCACACACTTGATGACCCAAAATCAGATTCTACTCAAGAATAGTGAATAGACTCAGGCATATATATCTGGCAACAGCCCAAACCAGCTGGTAATAGGTCATAAGTAAGTCAACGGCTACAACAATCAAGACAGCACAATCTAGTAGCCCATCCACGTATATTGAAAGAAAACAAAACAAGATAAGACTCAGTGAGCAATTACAGAATAAACCACTACTATATCTTTTTTTTTTTTTTTATCTTAGTGATGTCTCGGAGACAGCAGTCGATATCAAACCACATAAAGAAGCAGACCATGACAGCTTCTACAACCCCCCAAACAAAAGAATCAAAATCTTTCCCTAATGAAGATACAATCCTGGAATTATCAGATACAGAGTATAAAAAACTAATTTACAGAATGCTTCAAGACATCAGGGATGACCTCAGAAATGAAATAAGGCAAACTGCAGAAAAAGCCAAGGAACACACTGATAAAACAGTTGAAGAACTCAAAAAGATTATTCAAGAACATAGTGGAAAAATTAATAAGTTGCAAGAATCCATAGAGAGACAACATGTAGAAATCCAAAAGATTAACAATAAAATTACAGAATTAGACAACGCAATAGGAAGTCAGAGGAGCAGACTCGAGCAATTAGAATGCAGACTAGGAAATCTGGAAGACCAGGGAATTAACACCAACATAGCTGAAAAAAAAAATCAGATAAAAGAATTTTAAAAAATGAAGAAACCCTAAGAATCATGTGGGACTCTATCAAGAAGGATAACTTGTGTGTGATTGGAGTCCCAGAACAGGGAGGGAGAACAGAAAACACAGAGGAAATAGCTGAAGATCTGCTGACAGAAAACTTCCCTGACATCATGAAAGACGAAAGGATATCTATCCAAGATGCTCATCGAACCCCATTTAAGATTGATCCAAAAAGAAAAACACCAAGACATATTATCATCAAACTTGCCAAAACCAAAGATAAAGAGAAAATTTTAAAAGCAGCCAGGGAGAAAAGAAAGGTTTCCTTCAAGGGAGAATCAATACGAATGAGTTCAGACTACTCAGCAGAAACCATGCAGGCAAGAAGGCAATGGGATGACATATACAGAACACTGAAGGAGAAAAACTGCCAGCCAAGGATCATATATCCAGCAAAACTCTCTCTGAAATATGAAGGCGAAATTAAGGTATTTACAGATAAACACAAGCTTAGAGAATTTGCAAAAACCAAACCAAAGCTACAAGAAATACTAAAGGAAATTGTTTGGTCAGAAAACCAATAATATCAGATACCAGCACAACACAAGGTCACAAAACAGAACACCCTGATATCAACTCAAATAGGGAAATCACAAACACAAATTAAGATTAATTAAAAAAAAAAGCTCATCACAGGGAATCATTGAAGTCAATACGAAAAAGATCACAATAATCAAAAAGAGGGACTAAATACAGGTGGCATAGAACTGCCATATGGAGAGGGATACAAGGCGATATAGGACAATACAAGTTAGGTTTTTACTTAGAAAAATAGGGGTAAATATTAAGGTAAACACAAAGAGGTATAACAACTCCATAACTCAAGATAAAAGCCAAGAAAAACGTTTAACGACTCAACAAACATAAAGTCGAACACTACGAAAATGAGGATCTCACAATTTACTAAGAAAAACGTCTCAGCACAAAAAAGTATGTGGAAAAATGAAATTGTCAAGAACACACATAAAAAGGCATCAAAATGACAACACTAAACACTTATTTCTCTATAATTACGCTGAATGTAAATGGACTAAATGCACCAATTAAGAGACAGAGAGTCTCGGACTGGATAAAGAAACACGATCCGTCTATATGCTGCCTACAAGAGACACACCTTAGACTTAGAGACACAAACAAACTAAAACTCAAAGGATGGAAAAAAATATATCAAGCAAACAATAAGCAAAAAAGAAGAGGAGTAGCAATATTAATTTCTGACAAAATAGACTTTAGACTTAAATACACCACAAAGGATAAAGAAGGACACTATATAATGATAAAAGGGACAATTGATCAGGAAGACATAACCATATTAAATATTTATGCACCCAATGACAGGGCTGCAAGACACATAAATCAAATTTTAACACAACTGAAAAGTGAGATAGACACCTCCACAACTATAGTGGGAGACTTCAACACACCACTTTTGGAGAAGGACAGGACATCCAGTAAGAAGCTCAATAGAGACACGGAAGACCTACTTAAAACAATCAAGCAACTTGACCTCATTGACTTATACAGAACTCTCCACCCAACTGCTGCAAGGTATACTTTTTTTCTAGCGCACATGGAACATTCTCTAGAATAGACCACATATTAGGTCATAAAACAAACCTTTGCAGAGTCCAAAACATCGAAATATTACAAAGCATCTTCTCAGACCACAAGGCAATAAAACTAGAAATCAATAACAGAAAAACTAGGGAAAAGAAATCAAATACTTGGAAAATGAACAATACCCTCCTGAAAAAAGACTGGGTTATAGAAGACATCAAGGAGGGAATAAGGAAATTCATAGAATGCAACGAGAATGAAAACACTTCCTATCAAAACCTCTGGGACACAGCAAAAGCAGTGCTCAGAGGCCAATTTATATCGATAAATGCACACATACAAAAAGAAGAGCCAAAATCAGAGAACTGTCCCTACAACTTGAACAAATAGAAAGTGAGCAACAAAAGAATCCATCAGGCCCCAGAAGAAAACAAAGAATAAAAATTAGAGCTGAACTAAATGAATTAGAGAACAGAAAAACAATTGAAAGAATTAACAAAGCCAAAAGCTGGTTCTTTGAAAAAATTAACAAAATTGATAAACCATTGGCTAGACTGACTAAAGAAATACAGGAAAGGAAACAAATAACGCGAATAAGAAACGAGAAGGGCCACATCACAACAGACCCAACTGAAATTAAAAGAATCATATCAGATTATTACGAAAAATTGTACTCTAACAAATTTGCAAACCTAGAAGAAATGGATGAATTCCTGGAAAAACACAACCTACCTAAACTAACACATTCAGAAGTAGAACAACTAAATAGACCCATAACAAAAAAGAGATTGAAACAGTAATCAAAAAACTCCCAACAAAAAAAAGCCCTGGCCCAGACGGCTTCACTGCAGAGTTCTACCAAACTTTCAGAGAAGAGTTAACACCACTACTACTAAAGGTACTTCAAAGCATAGAAAATGAACAAATACTACCCAACTCATTCTATGAAGCCACCATCTCCCTGATACCAAAACCAGGTAAAGACATTACAAAAAAAGAAAATTACAGACCTATATCCCTCATGAACATAGATGCAAAAATCCTCAACAAAATTCTAGCCAATAGAATTCAACAACATATCAAAAAATAATTCACCACGACCAAGTGGGATTTATACCAGGTATGCAAGGCTGGTTTAATATTAGAAAAGCCATTAATGTAATCCACCACATAAATAAAACAAAAGACAAAAACCACATGATCTTATCAATTGATGCAGAAAAGGCATTTGACAAAGTCCAACACCCTTTTATGATAAAAACTCTCACCAAAATAGGAATTGAAGGAAAATTCCTCAACATAATCAAGGGCATGTATGCAAAGCCAACAGCCAACATCACTCTAAATGGAGAGAACCTGAAAGCATTTCCCTTGAGAACGGGAACCAGAAGGATGCCCTTTATCACCGCTCTTATTCAACATTGTGCTAGAAGTCCTAGCCAGAGCAATTAGGCTAGACAAAGAAATAAAGGGCACCCGGATTGGCAAAGAGGAAGTGAAATTATCTCTATTTGCAGATGACATGATCTTATACACAGAAAACCCCAACGAATCCACCAGAAAACTACTGAAACTAATAGAAGAGTTTGGCAGAGTCTCAGGTTATAAGATAAACATACAAAAATCACTTGAATTCCTCTACATCAACAAAAAGAACATCGAAGAGGAAATAACCAAATCAATACCATTCACAGTAGCCCCCAAGAAGATAAAATACTTAGGAATAAATCTAACCAAGGATGTAAAAGACCTATATGAAGAAAACTACAAAGCTCTAGTACAAGAAATTCAAAAGGACATACTTAAGTGGAAAAACATACCTTGCTCACGGATAGGAAGACTTAACATAGTAAAAATGTCTATTCTACCAAAAGCCATCTATACATACAATGCACTTCCGATCCAAATTCCAATGTCATTTTTTAAGGGGATAGAGAAACAAATCACCAACTTCATATGGAAGGGAAAGAAGCCTCGGATAAGCAAAGCATTACTGAAAAAGAAGAAGAAAGTGGGAGGCCTCACTCTACCTGATTTCAGAACCTATTATACAGCCGCAGTAGTCAAAACAGCCTGGTATTGGTACAACAACAGGCACATAGACCAATGGAACAGAATTGAGAACCCAGATATAAATCCATCCACGTATGAGCAGCTGATATTTGACAAAGGCTCAGAGTCAGTTAATTGGGGAAAACATAGTCTTTTTAACAAATGGTGCTGGCATAACTGGATATCCATTTGCAAAAAAATGAAACAGGACCCATACCTCACACCAAGCACAAAAACTAACTCCAAGTGGATCAAAGACCTAAACATAAAGACTAAAACGATAAAGATCATGGAAGAAAAAATAGGGACAACCTTAGGAGCCCTAATACAAGCCATAAACAGAATACAACACATTACCAAAAATGATGAAGAGAAACCAGATAACTGGGAGCTCCTAAAAATCAAACACCTATGCTCATCTTAAGGCTTCACTAAAAGAGTAAAAAGACCACCTACAGACTGGGAAAGAATTTTCAGCTATGACATCTCTGACCAGCGCCTGATCTCTAAAATCTATATGATTCTATCAAAACTCAACCACAAAAAGACAAACAACCCAATCAAGGATATGAACACACACTTCACTAAAGAAGATATTCAGGCAGCTAACAGATACATGAGAAAATGCTCTTGATCATTAGCCATTAGAGAAATGCAAATTAAAACTACGATGAGATTCCATCTCACACCAACAAGGCTGGCATTAATCCAAAAAACACAAAATAATAAATGTTGGAGAGGCTGCGGAGAGATTGGAACTCTTATACACTGCTGGTGGGAATGTAAAATGGTACAACCACTTTGGAAATCCATCTGGCATTATCTTAAACAGTTAGAAATAGAACTACCATACAACCCAGAAATCCCACTACTCGGAATATACCCTAGAGATACAAGACCCTTCACACAAACAAATATATGCACACCCATGTTTATTGCAGCTCTGTTTACAATAGCTAAAAGCTGGAAGCAACCAAGGTGTCCATCAACGGATGAATCGTTAAATAAATTGTGGTATATTCACACAATGCAATACTATGCATCGATAAAGAACAGTGAGGAATCTGTGAAACATTTCATAACATGGAGGAACCTGGAAGGCATTATGCTGAGCGAAATTAGTCAGAGGCAAAAGGACAAATATTGTATAAGACCACTATTATAAGATCTTGAGAAACAGTAAAAACTGAGAAGAACACATACTTTTGTGGTTTTTTACCGATTAATTAGTAGATAAGAACTGCTTTAGGTGAAGGGAAGGACAACACTCAATACATGGAAGGTCAGCTCAACTGGACTGGACCAAAAGCAAAGAAGTTTCCGGGATAAAATGAATGCTTCAAAGGTCAGTGGAGCAAGGGCGGGGGTTTGGGGACCATGGTTTAAGGGGACTTCTAAGTCAATTTGCAAAATAATTCTGTTATGAAAACATTCTGCATCCCACTTTGAAATGTGGCGTCTGGGGTTTTAAATGCTAACAAGCGGCCGTCTAAGATGCATCAATTGGTCTCAACCCACCTGGAGCAAAGGAGAATGAAGAACACCAAGGTCACACGACAACTAAGAGCCCAAGAGACAGAAAGGGCCACAGGAACCAGAGACCTACATCATCCTGAGACCAGAAGAACTAGTTGGTGCCTGGCCACAATTGATGACTGCCCTGACAGGGAGCACAACAGAGAACCCCTGAGTGAGCAGGAGATCAGTGGGATGCAGACCCCAAATTCTCATAAAAAGACCATACTTAATGGTCTGACTGAGACTAGAGGAATCCCGGCGACCATGCTCCCCAGACCTTCTGTTGGTACAGGACAGGAACCATCCCCGAAGACAACTCATCAGACATGAAAGGGACTGGACAGTGGGTGGGTGAGAGATGCTGATGAAGAGTGAGCTAATTATATCAGGTGGACACTTGAGACTGTGTTGGCATCTCCTGTCTGGAGGGGAGATGGGAGGATAGAGAGAGTTGGAAGCTGGGAAAATTGTCACGAAAGGAGAGACTGGAAGGGCTGACTCATTAGGGGGAGAGCAAGTGGGAGTACGGAGTAAGGTGTATATAAACTTATATGTGACAGTCTAACTTGATTTGTAAACGTTCACTTGAAGCTCAATAAAAGTTAATAAAAAAAAGACTGGAAAGAAAGAAAGGGCTAAAATGGACATCAGAAGAGCCTCTGAAAGTTGCTCTTAAACATAGAGTAGCTAAAGGGAAAAGAAAAAATGAAGCAAAAGAGCTGAATAGAAGATTTCAAAGGGTAGCTCGAGAAGACAAAGTAAAGTATTACAATGACGTGTGCAAAGACCAGGAGGCAGAAACCAAAGGGGAAGAACACTTTCAGCATTTCTCAAGCTAAAAGAACTAAGAAAAAATTCAAGCCTCCAGTTGCAATAGTAAAGGATTCTATGGGCAAAATACTGAAGGAATACTGAGTCACTGTACCAAAAATAATTGGTCGACATTCAATCATTTCAGAAAGTAGCATATGATCAAGAACTGATGGTACCAAAGGAAGATGTCCAAGCTGCACCGAAGGCATTAGCAAAAAACAAGGCTCCAGGAATTGACAGAATACCAACTGAGATGTTTCAACAAACAGATGCAGCGCTGGAAGTGATCACTCATCTATGCCAAGAAATATCGAAGACAGCTACCTGGCCAACCGACCAGAAGAGATCCATATTTATGCCTATTTCAAAGAAAGGTGATCTAACTGAGTGCAGTAATTATCAAACAATATCATTAATATCACATGCAAGCAAAATTTTGCTGAAGATCTTTCAAAAGCAGCTGCACCAGTATACTGACAGGGAACTGCCGGAAGCTCAAGTCAGATTCAAAAGAGGGTTTGAAATGAAGGATACATTGCTGATGTCAGTTGGGTCCTGGCTGAAATCAGAGAATACCAGAAAGAAGTTTACCTGTGTTTTGTTGACTATGCAGAGGCATTTGACTGTGAGGATCATAATAAATTATCGATTTAACATTGTGAAGAATAGGAATTCCAGAACACTTAATTGTGCTCATGTGTAACCTGTACATAGACAAAGAGGCAGTCATTCGGACAGAGCAAAGGGATACTGCATGGTTTAAAGTCAGGGAAGGCATGCATCAGGGTTCTATCCTTTCAGGATACTTATTCAATCTGTATGCTGGTCAAATAATCCGAGAAGCTGGGTTCTAGGAAGAAGAACAGGGCACCAGAATTGGAGGAAGACTCATTAACAACCTGCATTATGCAGATGACACAACCTTGCTTGCTGAAAGTGAAGAGGACTTAAAGCACTTCCTAATGAAGATTTAAGGACTATAGCCTTCAGTATGGATTATACCTCAAAACAAAAATCCTCACAACTGGACCAATGAGCAACATCATGATAAATGGAGAAAATACTGAAGTTGTCAAGGATTTCATTTTACTTGGATCTACAACCAATACCCATGGAAGCGGCAGTCAAGAAATCAAACAAGGCATTGCATTGGGAAAATCTGCTTACTTAGTAGCATTTTAAACACCAAAGGTATTTCCAAGGGAGCTATAAAATTATCAATCCTCTAAGACCTGAGTCAACTACCAATATAAGAAATATAAAATGAAGTAAGAGTTGAGAGGGGTCCTAAGATACTGCTTGTCAAAACAAAACAAAACAAAAACACTTCTTCCACTTCTACAATGCCCCAGAGAATGCTGCTTGGTATAAAGTAGAACATTATAAGCACCATAAGATAAAATTATGGGAATTGGCGGAAAAAATGCCATCTGCCCTTTAAATAAGGGGGAAGGGACAAAAAGATCGAGATAAGTTGCTGAACATATAACATTTATATTTTTATTAGAAGACATAACTTCACAAAATCCATTAGCATCTAATGTAGAAACTGAAGACCAAGTGTTTTCAGTCATGTGACCAATAAAATTATGTTCTTTGAACAAGTAGTTATCTAGGGTTTAGGAGGAAGTATCTTGTGAAATATGTCAGGAATTTTTTAAAAAAATCCTTATTTCCATTTAAAATATAGCCACATAACACATGGTTTAGAGACAAATGCTGGAGGCCTGCAACCTATATGATACAGATGAATCCCCAAATACTGTCCAGGTGTTTTATTTTTAAAGGAATCCAACAGTAACGGAGCATGTCAAAATATTAGAGTCTATACCATATGCCCATTCTCCTAAAACTGTAAAGTCAAAGTCCTTTCCAGCCGCCTCAAGTCTAGCCTGAAATTAGCCCATGGGGATAGAAGTAAGGGAGGAGTTATAAATCCCTGTTCTGTCAAGTCGAAAGAAAAGCAAGCATGTAAATGGCTCTGAGGCTAAAAAAGATTCCTCCCTAAGGCAGAAGTAAGAATGTTTGCTTACATCTTTATAAATAAAGTTCTGTCAAGCTGTGAGGGAAATATACTCATATCTATAGGGGTAGCCAGGGAGTCAGCCTGTGAGTCTTCAATGTAATCTATTTCCACACAAAGGACATTCTCCCCAGCTTCCTCCTGGGACAGTAAATAATCACTAATCATCCCAGATGGTGTGAATCTAAACTTATCAGTGACAGATAATAAATCAGAGCATTCTGATGTGTGCCATGCTATTACAGTTCCAATGATTTCACACCGATGGGACATTCAAACTGCTAAGTAGCATAATTAGTTACAGATAATTCCAAGACATTAATCATGCTTAGAATAAATCCTTGGAACAAATATTGAAAATATTCTTTATCATATATATTACCACATGCCTGAAAGGGACTAATTCCGTACTGGCTCATAGCATGCTGGAAGTCCAAATGAAGAGAACTTTTTAATAGCCAGAAGTGATATTCCATTAGACATTTTATAAGATGAAACACCCTCCCACTGCCACCTTTGGTAATTTCTCAAATTTTGCTGAAACCAGACATATAATTTTATATTCAAGAGAATTTTAATTTAAATTTTATTCAACTATTTCCTGAAAAAATGCAACTGTCCTTTCATCAATGAATGCAATATCTGTCCCAGACATAATTGTGAAGCAAGTGAATTTCATTTTGAGATGCATGCTCATTCTTTTCTTAGGGTTTATTTCAACATTTCAACTCATTTTCAGAAGGCATGTCTTGTAAAGTTCCCCATTCAGGCCTGCTTTCTCCTCTGATTATTTTTCCTCAGTCTCCCTTCAAAGCTTACTCCTCCTATGTCCCATTTTCTTAGAATCAAGAACTTTACCAGCTACTCTCATTAAGTAAGCCATACCCAAGTATTATCAACGGAGAACAATTTAACAAAAGCTTGTCTTCCCCAATACCATAGCTTCATTATGAACTGTAAGGCTTGAAAATGAGTAAGTTTAGGATGAAATGATGAAAAATTATTTTGTGTTTTATTGGTCTATGGTATATGAGCAACTATCTTAAGTCTAGAGTTGGTCAAGAGGTAATAGGTGAACCCAGGGCATGTGGGTTACCAACATGAGTTGTTGCAAGCATTTAAAAGTACTATATGCTGAGAAGGCTGTACAGAACTTGCACATGTTTCCTCTAGATGTTCAGTAAAATGTCCATCTAAAATTCTAAATTCACTCTCCAATTTCTAGCCATTTAATTTTAGATTATGCAATCAGCTTACTCTATTTTGTAAACAGCACATTAATTCCAATTGCCACATCCCTATTTCGTGGAATTCTCCACGGAATGTCCTCTTCCAATTAGCCACTCTATCAATCAAATAATAAACATGGGTTGCACACATACAAGGTATGAGATATGCACGCTGGAAAACTGCCCACATTGTCATTACTTTCATCAGGATAAACTCAACTTCCAATTAGATGGTGTCTATCTCATTCCCTGACAACCCCAGTTCTTCTGAACTGACCAAGAATATATTGAGCTGGAAACTAAAGAAGTATTACAGCCACACACTACTTTAGTAAACTTTGGAAATTTCTTCAAAAGAAAGAGTGGATGAGATTAAAGGAGTATCTGGCTTGCCCATCACTCAACTCAAGTGAAAGAACAATTTTCATAAAAAATAAACAGCAGAACCCTATAATGAGATCCAAGATGAAAATTCATGATAAACAGCAGTAAGATCGCCAGGGGGCATACCTCTGGGAATCAACCAGGCATTGGATGACATATCAAATGAGGACACCACCATGTTGCCTACAGTGGGCTGATATCTGGCAAAGAAGGAAAGGTAGCACAGCAGGACTTGGTAAGGCTTGAGGGAAAGGAGAATTCAAAGATAAGCCTTGACTACTAGTATGTCAGTTAAAAAACCAAAAACCAAACCCAGTGCCGTTGAGTCGGTTCCGACTCATAGCGACCCTATACCGTTCTCAAAAACAGAGAATTCAGAACACAGAGTTAATTTTTAAGGAGAAGGTAATGAAATTTTTTTTTTTTGAGCTGATGGCCATGTGGAAACGTCTTGCAAGAAGTTTGGGGTATAATACTGAAAATGAAGAAGAAAAGGGAAGTTCTTTTCTCCTTTCCCCTTTCCCAACCCAGACCCAGTGCCCTCAAATCGATTAGAAAGGCATATTGTTGGCAGAGAAAAAAATTGATGACCTACTTACAGATCACCCCAAATCAACATAACCAAGTTCCAAAAAGGGGATGTCTTAATAATTCATTTGGAAGAAATAAAGCATTGTTGTGTGCCATCAAGTCAGTCCAGACTCACAGTGAAGTGAGCCTATAAACTCATTGCCGTTGAGTCTATCGCAATCCTTAGCAATAGCAACCCTACAGGACAGAGTAAAACTGCCACATAGGGTTTCCAAGGCTGTGAATCTTTACAGAGGCAAACTGCCACATCTTTCCCCTGCAGAGCGCCTGGTGGGTTTAAATAATTGCCGACCTTTCAGTTAGCAGTCCAGTGCTTTAACCACTGCGCCACCAGGGCTGCTTGTAGACTATAACCAAAACCCAAACCAAACCTATTGCCATAGAGTCAATTCTGACTAATAGTAACCCTCTAGAACAGAGTAGAACTATCCCATAGGAAACTCAATAATAATCACAGACCACTCCCACCCTTGCTTGTAATAGCACATGCTGGTTATAGTTCCAGCGTAGACAGCATTTTGAAGCTATCTTGGGAACAAAGGTTTCTTGTGGAAGCCTTGAGATCTCCCGTAGCTTCATAAGAATTGGTAGATCCATACGTCTGAACGATCTACAGGTCTTACATTAGCCAGCTGTAACATGTGTGCTACCAATTATCATGAAGTAGAGATTGCAGTTCTCCTCCCACTGTAGATTGACTCCACTGGGGAGGGGGCAGTAAAGACATCATCAATTCCCCAGCAGTCTCCTCAATTATATCACCTGTGATGGTTAATTTTAAGTGTCACCTTGGCTAGGCTATGGTGACCAGTTTTTTTTTGTTAATCAGTAGCCTTCTATAATGTAGGTGGGCCTTATCCAATCAGTTGAAGGCCTTAAGAGCAAAAGCTGAGGTTTCAGAAGGAGAAGGTTTTGCCTCAAGACTGTAAACAGATATCCTGCTTGAATTTCCAGCCCACCACCCAGCCTACTGATTTTGGACACAGACTGCTGGAGTTTCCAGTCTACTACCTCACCTACAGATTTTGGACTTGTCAGCCCCCACACCTACATAAACCAATCTCTTTCTCTCTCCCTATATATAAATGTGTGTGTATATATATATGTGTATATACATATGTATATATGCATATACATATGCACGTACATACACATACATACATAAAGAGAGAGAGAGAGAGCCCTGGTGATGCATTGGTTAAGAGCTACAGCTGCTAACCAAAAGGTTGGGAGATGAAATCCACTAGCCACCTCTTGGAAGCCCTATGGTGCAGTTCTACTCTGTCCTATAGGATCACTATGAGTCGGAATTGACTCAATGGCAACACGTTTGGTGTATAAAACCCCAAACCAAACCCAGTGCCATCGAGTTGATTCTGACTCCTAGCGACCCTACAGTACAGAATAGAACTGCCCCATAGAGTTTCCAAGGAGCGCCTGGTGGATTCGAACTGCCGGCCTTTTGGTTAGCAACCGTAGCACTTAACCACTATGCCACCAGGGTTTCCTTGTGTGTGTGTGTGTGTGTGTGTGTGTGTGTGTGTGTGTGTGTATAAATGATCATATATTTTATTGGTTCTGTTTCTCTAGAGAACCCCAAGACACCAAGTGACTGCTGTACTCCGGTAGAATAAGAGGTATGAATCTCGATGTTCTCCAAACCATCTAGTGCCCTCAGGCAGGTTTTGAGCAGCCCGAGTCATTCACTAAGTTATTTCATTCACCCTGGGCTCATTCCTAGGGCTAAATTCTCTACTTCAACGTGGGCATGGAGGAATAGGTATTTAAAGGAGCCACAGCTTGGGCTGAAGGCACCAAATGTATGTGGAGGCTTATATAAACCTCACCAGAGGTAATTCTGAAAAAGATTGGAGTCATATCTCAACAACTCACATTGGGCAAATGTTTCACCCTTCTACAGATTAGCTCAGTTGCACTGAACATCACCACTATTTCACACCATCTGCGGCAGACTGCTAGACACACACACACACACACAGTGATACTCAGTTCTTCTTAACCTTTACTATACAAATTGCAAATAAAGACGGAATACTTTATAGTTTTTAAAATTCATATTACTTAAAAGTTTAGCTTGCATTTCTTTTAATCGAACTGATGCTTTAGCTCCATTTTAAGTCTATAATTTACAGAAAACCTTGTCTGGAAAAATCCACCCATATTTAAGCCATATATGTGCATGGTACAATTCAAAATGCTTCCACATTGCTTGTTTGCGCTTCAGAGCTGTCCTGTGCGTGGATAAGGCTGGGATAATCATCTCCATTATACAAATGAGATAAAATGGTACCTAGAAAAGAGATCTGGTTTGCCTAATGCCTACGTTGTAAGTTAGTAATGGAATCAGGATTAGAATTCAGGTCTTCTAATTCCAAATCCAGTATTTTTTTTCATGGAACATCATACACTTTCTGCTATATTGAAATATTTTGTTTCATATTGGCCTTTAAAAATGTTACATATTCTTACTTGTCATAAAAAGTCAGTCAGTGGGTTCCTTGTTTTTTTTTTTATTAAATTTTGTTTACTTGCCCCAAACAGAACAAGGTTATGACCTTTATGAAAGCTTGAGATATAGTCCATAATGCTCTCAAGAAAGATTTATGATCTCACACAACATCTTACTGCTGTCATTAAAAACAAGTGGTGAGATAAAAGTGGTTTCAATTACACAAGGAAAGGGTTGCCCTATTTCAAAGGCAGACTGAATACAGAATGCTGGAAAATAACTGAGTTACTGTTTTCTCTCCTGTTTCAGAATCTAAGACAATGAGCATGAATGTATCTTCTTTCCTTCTATCATTTATAGTCAACAAAAACTGCATATGCTGGGAAAATAATAGTTCACCCCCAAAGCATATTTGTTCTTTTCACCATTACACCATTGCTTTCTCTGTGGCAAAGTTGTACTTTGGGGAACATCCAAGGGCTACTGAATTTTCTAAAGGTTTTTAAGTGGTGTGCTTTCCTCATATCATAGAAGAAAGTTTATTAGAATCTCTTTGCTTTACCTGACAGGATGTGACCCAGGGTGAAGGACAGAAAAGTTGATTGCAATTACACCCTTTTGAGACCTCCAGAAGATTGACACCTATTTTCAGATTTGTTTACAGTCGGCTCGCTGAGAAATAACGTTTCCATTTTACACTGGGGGTACAAAAAAAAGTCACCTGCAAGGGCAAAGACCATTTTATGATCTGTAGCTCCTAATACAATCTTAAACACTGACCACTATGTAAAAATTTATTTAACTGACTTCCATAAAAATAATATATGAGGATTTTCAGGGTAGAAACATACTCCACTAAGTATGAATGAAGCTGTTTGGGTGTGGCAAACTGCTTACAGAAATGGTCCCAATTCTCTGCCCCTTCCTGTAGTCACACCCTTTGCAACATGACTTGACAGCTCCTCCGATCCAAAGGTACAGTTTATTTTCCTACCCCCTTAAGCTGGGCTGTGCTGTCCCTGTGACTTGCTTTGGCAAACAGAATATGGAAAAAGTAACAGTATGCCAGTTCTGGGCCTGGGCCTCACTCTCTTGGAATAAACTACCATTTGGGCAAGTCCAGGCTAGCCTGGGGGGCAGGGGGAAAAGAGACATGTAGAACAATGGCAAGCTATCCCAGCTAAGGCCATCCCAGAGCAGCCAGCACCCAGCTGACCCAAGAGCTAACCACAGACACACAAGCAAACTCAGTTGAGATCAGCCCAAACTGCTGACCCAATAAAATCATGAGCTACCTAAATGGTTGTTGTTTTAAGCGCTTAAATTTTGGGGTGGTCTGTTACACAGCAAAAGATAATTAGCACATAGCGGAAAAGCTAGCAGAGGAAGAATCCCATAATCCTATTCAGAAAAGAGCTTCTGCCAAGAGCTTCACATTTCAGGGAAGTCCCTAGGAAGGAAACTCTACCTCTCTTTTTACCCTTTACCCATTTCTTCCCAAGGGAACAGGACCAGTAGCCTGATTAGTGAAACCCTGACATTTGTTGGGATTAAGGAGGTTAAAGATGGCTGGCCTGCTTTCTTTCTCTCATCAATTTGCTTTCAAATGGAACAAGCCCTCTTCCTCCTCTGCTTCCTAGTTCTTTATGGCAAATCTTTCTATGTTTGTAGGTAGGAGAGGGGGTCCACCAACATCATGTACTGTCCTACTCATTATGGTGTGTTGAGCAGGCCTGTGATCCTTCCTGATGGCCTCTAAAAATGCCCTGCAGATCCAGGTCTCTTCACAGCTAAGTCCAGATTCAGGATGGAAGTAAGAGTAACCATTAAATTTCAGGCCCAAACTACACTTTCAAGACAGATCTGCAGTTGGATACTTTCATGTCCATTCTTACTAACAGAACCCCAAGGGAAGAAGGGATGGGTCTTAGTACTTTCTCCTCAACAAAAGAGGAGAATCTTGATCTGAACCTTTAAACATATAATTAAATGGAATTTATCATGTAGATTTTCTAGATTACAATGCCACTGCCTTTTCCCCCAAGTTCTATGGGATTATTATGACTAGAATATAGCCCTAATCCTTTTGTATTTAACTTTTCTATAAAATATCTAGATAAGAACCACACATAAACTTCCATCCACTCTCTTTTGGTCCCTTTATATGCAGAGATAAGAAGCTACTTCGATCATACAACAGCTGGTCTTTCTTTCCAACTGTCAGGTTTTCTGCTCTATTTTAAAACTCAGTACTTGATAGAAGAATTGAATATTTTTTCAGAAAGAGAATAGGATATAAAATTAGATAACGGATAGCAACTCAATTAAGCATGTTAAAGATGTCTGAGTTACACACATACACACTTAGTTCTTTTGGAAGCTGTATTAGGGAACAACACAAATATAAAATTTTATATATTTTTGTTTAACCTGCCAAAAAGTTTACAGATCATATGATGTAAGGAAATGTGAAAAAAAATTATGTGGGATGACCAAGACCAATACCAGGAGAAAAATAGCATAGATTCTCACCTAATCTTCAATTTAAAACTATATTTTCTATATCTCAGGAGACCCTATTCTTGGTCTTTGGCACCTCTACACATACGGAATTCAGAGCTATTCACAACTTCCTTTTAAGAAAATATCTGCATTTGCAAAATCAGCCTGAACATGTCTATTTCTATCTACTGATTCAGTGTTTTTAATGTTAACAAGTCTATTCAAGTTTCTATTTCTTCCTCAGTCAGTTTTTGTAAACATTTTTCAAAAAAAAGTTCATTTTGTCTAAGTATACAAAGTTACTGAAATGAAGTAATATTCCTTAATTTATTCTCAGTTTTATCTGTAATTATATCCTTTTTTCATTCCTACTATATATATTTTTTTATATATAGTATGACAGTAAGTTTATATTTCTCTTTTATTATATCTATTTTTTTATCAATTTAGTTGAAGTTTAATTTATTAATTTTTTCAAAAAATTAACTTTGGGCTTTTTGTTCATCCTTAATGCATGTTTCTTCTCTCTTTCATTGATTATAAAATTATATATTATTTACTTCATTCTACTTTCTATAAAATTATTCTCTTTTGTCTGATAGTAATATATGTTTATAGAATTATTTTGGTTTATGCTTGTCTTATGATATGTTAGGTGGTAAAAAGTGCTATGGAAATAAAGCAGGGTAAGGCTTAAAGAGTTATGGAGCGGTGCTCTGGGAAGGCTTCCCACTATGGTGAGTTTGAAGCAGAGACCTGAATGAGGTGAGGATAGAAGCCATGTGAGTATCTGGGAGAGAAGGGTTTCAGGTAGAGAAAAAAAGCATAGGTAACTGCTAAATATGATTAGTGTGTTTGCAACCAGCAGAGGGGCCAAACATGGCTCCAGAGAAATAAGCAAGGTAAAGAGTCTTAGAGATGAGATCAGAAAGGACAAGGGGCTAGATCAAGTAAGAATTCATAGGTTATGGGAGAATTTATTCTGAGTAAGAAGGAGAGCTATTGGAGGGTTCTGAGCAGCACAGGGACATGGCTGGACTTACACTTTAACAGTATCAACGTGACTGCCATGTTGAGAAAAGATTATGGGGTCCGGGTGGGGCACAGGTCAAGGGCAGAAGCAGAAAAACCAGTTGGAAGGCTTTTGAAATAATTCAGATGTGAGGTAATGGTGGCTTGGGCGAGCATAGCAGTAGTAGAGAAGGTGAGAAATAGTCTGATTTGGGATCTATTTTAAAAGTTTGAACTGGTTGGACTTGCTGATGGATAGATAGGCAGTCTGAGAGAAAGAAGAATCAAGAATGAGTCCTCCTAAACCAAAAGCAAAGAAGTTTCCTGAATACAACTAAACGCTTTGAAGACTAGAGCAGCAGGGACAGTGGTATGGGGACCATGGTTTCAGGGGACACCTAGGTCAACTGGCATAACAAAATGTATTAAGAAAATGTTCTGCACCCCACTTTGGTGAGCGGTGTCTGGAATCTTCAAAGTTAGCATGCAGCCATCTAAGATGCATCAATAGTCTCAACCCTCCTGGAGCAAAGGAGAATGAAGAACACCAAAGACATAAGGTAAACATGAGCCCAAGAGACAGAAAGGGCCACACAGACCAGGGACTGCATCAGCCCGAGACTAGAAGAACTAGATGGTACCTGGCTACCACACATGACTTCCCTGACAGGGAACACAACAGAGAATCCCTGATGGAGCGAGAGAACAGTGGGATGCAGGCCTCAAATTCTCATAAAAAGACCAGAGTTAATGGTCTGACTGAAACTGGAAGGACCCCAGAGGTCATGGCCCCTGGACCCTCTGTTAGCCCAAGGACTAGAACCATTCCCAAAGCCAACTCTTCAGATAGGGATTAGACTGGACTGTAAGACAGAAAATGATACTGATGAGGAGTGAGCTTCTTGGCTCAAGTAGACACATGAGACTATGTGGGCAGCTCCTGTCTGGAGGCAAGATGAGAAGCCAGAGGGGAACAGGAGCTGGCTGAATGGACACGGGGAATACAGGGTGGAGAAGAGGAGTGTGCTGTCACATTAGGGGGAGAGCAGCTAGGGTTACATAGCAGGGTATGTATAAGTTTTTGTATGAGAGACTGACTTGATTCGTAAACTTTCACTGAAAGCACAGTAAATAAAAATGGAGATAATAGCAAAAAAGAAAAAAGAATGAGACCTATATGCTTGATATGAACAATGAACACATGAAGTTGGCATATACTGAAATGAGGGTGACTGTAAGAGGAGCTCGTTTGCAGAGGAAATCAAGACTTTGTTTTTTAACCTGTTAAATTTGAGATGCTTATTAATTATCCAAGTGGAGATATCTGATTGGCACTGGAGTTTAATCCAGAGATGCAGGCTAAAGATATAAATTTGGAAGTCATCACTTATAGAGATGGTCTTTAAAACCATGGAATGATGACAGCACTAGGGAGTGAGTGAAGACGGAGAAAAGACCTAATGACTGAGCCCTAGGGCACTCCAATGTTTAAAAGCAGGAAGATGAAAAGAACACAAAGGCAAATAAAAGGAAGCAGCCAGTGAGGCAGGGAGAAAATCAAGAGAGAGCAATGTCCTGAAGGCTAAGGGGAGGAAGTGATTTAAGAAAGAGAAACTCCACTGCATCAGAATGGAGATGATAGATAGGTCAAGTAAGATGAGAACTGAGAATATTTAATTCTCAGGATGGCAATGTGAAAGTCACTCTGGGAACTTGAACGAAGTAGTTTCAAAAGAGTGGTTAGGGATAAATGCCACATTGGAGTATATTCAAGTGAAAGGAGAGATAGTAAGATGAGAAAACTTAAGTTCTGCTGTAAACCCCACTGCCGTGGAGTCGATTCTGACTCGCAGCAACCCTACAGGACAGAGTAGAACTGCCCCATAGGGTTTTCAAGGCTGTAAATTTTTACTGACGCAGACTGTCACATCTGTCTCCTGAGGAACGGCTGGTGGGTTCAAACTGCCAATCTTCTGGTTAGCAGCCGAGTACATTAACCACTGCACTACCACAGCTCCTTTTGCTGTAAAGGGGAATAGAAAAATGGGAGGGGTTATAGCTGAAAGAGGAGGGATCAAAATAAGTGGTTCTTTTTTAAGACGGAAGATGCTATAGCATGTGTTTACGCTATTGGGAATGATGGGAAAAATTCATCATGCAGAAAGAAAAATGACAATTTCAAGAGTAAAATCCTTCTATTCCAGGGACTGACAAACTTCTTCTGTAAAAGGCCAGATAGTAAATATTTTAGGCTTTGTGGGTCACACCACGCAACTCTGCTGTTGTAGCATGTGAAAGCAGCCATAGACAATACATAAACGAATGAATGTGGCTGTGTTCCAATAAAACTTTATTTCCAAAAACAGGCAGCTGGCTGGATTTGGCAGTAGTTTGTCCACCCCTGTTCAATAATATTTTCTGAATTGGAATAAAATTCTTTTCAACAAAATGTAACACTGTGTACTACATAATAATATAGTTAGATGGAACTGAATCTGTTTTATAGTAATATTTTAGAATAACGCATCATTGTCACCCTGCAGGGAGATTCCTAGCTCTGGGACCACATCACTCTCTCCTTAGCCTCATCCTATGTAATTCTCATCAGTACTTAGTATAAAGATAAGAAAAAGATGCTTATCAAATCTTAAGGGTTACGTAAAGCTGAAAGGGAATTTTTTTTAAATAACAGAATGATAAAGATGTCAGCTAAGCAGGATACCAGAGCTGAAACAAGCATTGTAGAATAAAACTTACAATAAAAAAAATTACACAACTTAACAGATCTAGCATAAAAATTTATACACAAAACATCAAAAAGTCTCAGCTGACTGTAAGCTCCATATTATTAAAAAGAACGGCCTAATTGCTAAAAAAGCTAACACTCAAAATTAGCTGACACTGATAAATCTAGCATGCAGAACAAGGGAGAGAATCCTCCCATATGTGGAGACTTATACAATATTCCAGGAACTACATTTTGAGGGAGGATCTGTCCAGTTAGAGTCCATTTAGAGGTGAGTGGGCCAGGATGGGTAAGAAGTCAGAAAACCATTTTATATAAGGAATAGTTACAGCATCGAAGGACATTTAATATGGAAAAGAGAACACTTAGTATAGGCAAGAAAGCAGTCTTCAAACACTTGAAGGGCTAGCACATGAAAGGAAGAATGGGAAGCCACTGGTTATATGATGGTTCTTTTCTAAACATTACAAGGCCGACTTTTCCAACGGTTATTTAGAGCTGTCCATAAATGCTGCCCAGTGAGTTAGTGAGCTTTCTAAAAGTAATCAAGCAGAGGATAGATGTCATAAAGGAGATGCTTTTACTCTCAATATTTATTCCTTGATTTTCTCAAGTAAAGTACGAATAATTCTCTTAAAGGGAATTTGCTAATAACTTTTCAATTTTTTAAAGGACTCCAGGAAGGTTAAGATGGATTTAGGCAGCCCCTAGGAATCAACCGAACCATGGAAAATAAAGCATCACTCATTTTTTTTTGTCATGAAAGAAGCCCTTCCATCATGACTCTGTTCTGCCCATTTTACACATCTTTCTGGAACACTCCACCGGCTAGGGCTCTGCCTGGGCTGTGAGCCGTAGGGTTCAGCAATGCAACCACCAAGCCATCATTTTTCCGACTCATTAGACCATATTACTAGAGTTGTCACCACTACAGCCCCTACAGCTTGGGGCCTAAATATGTGTGAGCCCAAGTTTGGGAACTCAGAGCTTATCTTTCATTTTTTTAGTTTTATTTTATTTAACAACATAGTTAAGGAGAATATTTTCTCAAGGCTCAGGATATGAGTCTTTTGCCTTAACATGTTTTGCTTACCAGGCTATTTCTGAGAGAGAGAGAAGTAGCATCGAGAGAGAGAAGTAGCATTGAGAGAGAGAAGTAGCATCTTGGTGTTTCTCCATCATCACAGCAAAGGTCAGGTCATGCATTGCTGGTACCCTAGGGTGGCTCCGAAATGATCTGTCAAGCATGTGGAACGCCAGGCTGGGACTGTTTCAACATCACAGAAAAGCAAAGCTCCAACGCACCCTGTCTGGCATTTTCCTGTTCCAGATTCTTTTCTGACCACTTTCCTGATCAAATTTATAACAAGGTGCAACTGTAATGGGATGACTGTTTAAGAGGCCTTTCTTAGATGTTCATTTCTCAGTTATTTACTTTACCCCTGGAATCACATAGGTTAAAAATTCTAATTACACTTGTTAACGTTCCTCTAGCCACTTATTTTCCAGGTGTACAATCATAAAACTAGACTAATAACTCAATTATAACCAACAATCATATAGCACTTTACCAAGGATAAAGTGCTTTCATGGACATATATCATCTCATGGAAGATCCACAGGATAGGAATTTATTCAATAAATGGTATCATCAAAAACATTTGTTAGAAGTCCCCACAATTTAGAGGGTTTGGGGTATATCAGGAGCAAGTTAATGAGCTAGAATCTGTACTGCCCATCACAACAATTTACATTAAAAAATACATAGCTAGACAGGTTCTGAGTAAATGCAGGGGTTTTGTTTGTTTAATTTTATGTCTGTCAGACATATGTCCCAACCTTACCAAGTGATGACAAAGTCATATATCTTTTTATACTCCAAGTGTTATAATCCCGGCTTGCCACAGAGTTTGCCTCAAGAGTCCCTGCAATCTTTTGCATTCTGAAACACAGAATACTCCAGAAAGAGTGGCCCGCTTACTTCTGCTCTGGCCTTCCTTCTCATCCTGTTACCATACACTCTGGGTACTGATGATCTTTGTGAGAACACCACTCTGCCTCACACAGCTGCATATGCTGGTGACTGCTATGAGCTCCCATTTTTGCCTCAGGTTTGGGGATACTGCTAGTGGGACTGGAGATCAGATGCACCCACCTGAGTCTAGAGGCTGCAAAACTGTTGCCTGGCCAAATCCTTATGGGTTTGGGGCTGCTACTGGTGACAAATGGAAGCTGAGGCTTGACCAGCCTAGGTCTCCCTATGCATAAGGGCAACGGATTTACAGCACCGAAATTGCTCCAGTCCTCTTTATGCCTTAAAAGAGTTTAGGCCAATTTAAGGCCTTTCCTACACTGGGACAATAGTCTACCTCCTTTTCTGCCCTAGGATAAACCTCTTTCCAGGGGGACAGATACTATGAACATCAATTGCCCTCAAGGAAGAAGTCACCACCACTCATCAGGATGAGATCTCTTCCCATGGTCTGAACAATCAGAAATGAATCTGCTATTTTGTAATTGAGACTGTTAGCTGACTATCCAATAGAATTCTTCCCCCTTTTTTTTGGTAACAGGACAATTATTTTGTTGAGTGTGGCATTGGGCCGAGCAATAAAATACTTGTCCAAGCTTCCATTACAGATAAGGGTGGCCAATGAGGCGTAGGCAGAAGTCTTTCAGCAGGGCTTTTGAGAAATTTCTATACAGGGGCCTGAGTCAGCTCCTTTTTCTTGCCTGGAACATTATGGCTAGAGCTGCAACAGCCACATTGCCACCATGAGGCGACCTTGAGGATAAAAGCAGCACCTTAAGGATGGCTGAGTAAAAAAATAGGAGCCTGGAATATCAGTGATATCGTAGAACCACCAAGGCACCTCTGAACTTCTTTTACACTGCCCCCCGGGGAATACTTGGCGATGTCTGGAGACATTTTTGGTTTTCACAACTGGGGAGCGATGCTATCCCATGTGGTAGATAGGGTCTCAGGATACTGCTAAACATTCCACAATGCACAGGACAGCCCCCCACCACAAAGAGTCATCCAGCCCAAAATGTTAAGTAGCTCTGAGGTTTAGTAGCCTTGCATTAGAGAATAAAAACATTTGTTATTTCAGGCCTATGTTGTTTGTGTGAGATATAACTCCTGGTACACACTGGAAACATTCTCAAAATCAAGGTCGTTTCATCTTACTTAACTGTCACGTTGTCACATTTATAAGAACTAGAGTGAATGTTAAACAAAATGTTTGTATTGTGTAACTCAGGCTCCCTTTATTTAAATTTAATATTTCCACTGCCAGGAAAAAAAAAAAGAGAGAACAACAATTATGAACACTTTAAGGTTGCTGCCAGGCAACACATTGTTAACAAAGTTATTGCATCACTGTTCTGTGAGTTAAAAGCAATAGGCTTGGTTCCTAAAAAAGTTAAACACAGAATTATCATATGACCCAGCGATTCCACTCTTAGGTATATACCCAAAAAACTGACAACATTATTCAAATAAATACTTGCACATGAATATTCACAGCAACACTGTTCACTATTACCAAAGACAGAAACAATCCATATGTCCATCAATGGATGAACACATAAATAAAATGTGGTATATTCATATATTATTCAGTCAAAAAAAAAAAAGGATGAAGTTCTGAGACATGCTACAAAGTAGATGAACCTCGAAAACATTATGCTAAGTGAAGGGTGCTGGTCATTAAAAAATAAAAGACCACGTACTAGATGAGAACAGGCAAATTCATAGAGACAGAAAGCAGATTAGTGGTTGCCAGGGTTTGGGGGAAGGGAAGATTAGATAGGGACTGCTTAATGGGTACAAGGTTTCCTTTTAGGGTGATGGATATGTTCTGGAACTGGACAGAGATGATGGTTGCACAACACTGTCAATGTACTAAATGCCACTGAATTGTACACTTTAAAATGGTTAATTTTATGTTATGTGAATTTCACCCCAATCAACAACAAAATTAAAAAAAAATAATAGGCTAATGCTGATTGTCTCTGTGTTTTAGAAATAGTTATTTAGTACCCATTAAATTTTCTGAAGGACCAGACTATTTGTCTAAAAATTAGACCTACTGAGGGAAAATTCAGAATCATAGCATTTCAAGTTGACAAAAGTGAAAAGTCTTGATACCAGTTATCTGTAAGGCTTGGGAACTGGTTCTTCTCTGAAGGGCTGACACGAATGGTATAGTGAAAAATGTGGGCCTGAAAAATACTAGCAGTAGAACTCTGGGAACTGGGCAAGTGCTCTAAGCGAGGACCCAGCCTTTTCTTCTGTAAGGGTCTTCCAAAAGCTGGCAGAGTCATGCTGATAAATGGGTAGGTGTTAGGGTCACCTCAGTCTACAATGTTTTGCATCACTCTGGTGAAATTCTTCATATTATTAAAAAACCTCTATTTAAAAGTTCTCTTGAGCACATTTCAGAATTTGTGAGTAAGCTAGGTTTGCATGTCAATCTATTTGAAACTAGAATCAAACTTACTTTTCAAAGAGTTTTTTGGTTTTTTCTTTTCTTTTCTTTTCTTTTTCCTCCCAACTAGGTTGTTGACATAATTCTTCATTTGAACTGAAGTCGGAAAAACAAATAAGCCTTCTAAATACTTTTAGTTATTTATGGATAAGGTATCATGGTAGAAATGTTCATTTCCTCCCATTCTACAAAAGATAAAAACAAAGAAAAGAAAAACATATAATTTATTCATATTTTTCTTGTTTCAGTGTGTGAGTTCAAACTGCATGGAACACCTGCATTTCGACCCCTTTTCTGCCTCCATGCAATGATTGTTTACAGTTACATTCACACTGGAGCAATTAAGAAGAAGGCAGTGTTCATGTGAAATTATATATAATGACAAATTTTAGTTTTCAAACTCGCCCACGCTATGTAATCGAGCAAGTATCACTATTACCTATGGTTCTTAGAATTTAAGGATCAGCTGGTCATTCCAAAAAACACATTTATATGTATTTCTAAGCTTAAGACAGCTGTAGCTTTACCAAACATTTTTATGAGCTGAAGCTAAATGAGTCAGCAATTAGCTATTTAAAAGAAGCAACAGGACAAATGTTAAAACTAAATCCAAGATAGTTTTTACCAACCAATTCTTTGAAAATTCTTCCTAACTAACTCATAATTAAATAAGTCAGCATGTAACCTACACCAGTAATTTCTCTTATAAGGATCAGCACAAAGCTGGTTCCTATGAGGTGGAGGTTAAAGATGTCCCAAATGTCCAACTTTTCCAAGCTGCTGTACCGCTCCATCATCTCTAACATCAACTACTCCCTCCCCCCTCAGCACTCTCCCTCCTGTCTTTGGGTTCCCTAATTTCTTGCAACACCTCACAGAACTCACGGACCATATAAGGAAAATGGCTCACGAGGTTTTGTAGGTTGGCAAGTCCCTTTCACGGGTCAGGGGTACACTTCTCCCTGGCCCTCCGTCTCTGCCCAAAGGCACTCAGCTTTCTCGATCCCTGGGCCAGGAAGCCCACTGCACCATCTCCTGCGGGTCTCTGCCGCCAGTTTCTGCTGCAAGTCTCTCCTTCATTGGTGGTGGTGGGCTCTCCCCTTTGCTCTGGAATTGGCTCTCTTTTAAGGCAAAACTGACCAATCCCTATCACACAACCACAATTACCCTATCACACAACCACTTGGGTAGGAGTTACAAGGCCGTGGCTATAAAGGTCACTCACAAAAGCAATCCACTACAGACCACTCACCCCCAATTATTTTGCACCCATCACCATTTAAGTTATGTGAAGCATATGAACCCAGGGCCAAGAGTTTTTATGGCTCTGGGTTGTTTGAGGCAGAATCTATGTGTTTCTTCAGCGTTTAATATTTAAGGTTTGGCACAGAGGTAGAAGTTGAGAAATCAATGGTATGCCAATAACCTGGGAAGAAAAACGCTGTAGCAGATGCTGTCATTGTCTCACCCATAACTCCCCACTCTTATCATTTCTGGAAAGCCAACATTCAATTTCCAAAGTCTACATTTTTTTTGCACGAGGGCGTTCTCTGGTCATCAGAGCCCATTCTTCCCATGCAGACAGATGATCAGAGTGCCAAGGAATTAGTGCCCACCAGGAACAGACCTCAGCCAATGACTCTCAGGAGTTGGTATATAAAACCCCCAGCTTTCTTGCTCCTCAAGTGGAATAACTTGGAGGTGTGTTCTATACTGTATCCCAAAGTTCCCCAGTGATATTAATATTCAATTGTCCACAGCTGTCACTGGCTTAATAATGCACACTTTATTGGATCTTTCTCTTCTCTGTCTCACTTCCCCAATTCCATACTGTTATTTCCTGAAATCACCTCCAAAAATACAACTTTCATTTGATCTTTGTCTCAGAGTTTGATTTTGGGGGGAAACAACCTAAAACAATGGCTCACTGTCTATGTTAATCAAGTCAACCCTGTGTCACCATTTCTGCTTCCTATCCTCTCCAATGGTATCTTTCAAGGCTACTCACTGAAGTGCCACAAAACATATTTGTGGGCTATAACCAAAAAAACCCAAACCGACTGCCATCACATCAGAGTAGAACTGCCCCATAGGGCTTCCAAGGTTGTAATCTTTACAGAATAAAACTGCCGTATCTTTCTCCGGTAGAGGTGCTGGTGGGTTTGAATGGCTGACCTTTCACTTAGCAGCCCAGTGCTTTAACTACTGTGCCACCAGGGCTGCTTGTAGACTATAGGAAACTCAAAATAATCACAGACCACTCCCACCCTTGCTTGTAAAAGCACTTGCAGATTATAACGCCTGTGCAGACAGCATTTTGAAGCTATCCTGGGAACAAAGGTTTCTTGTGGAAGCCTTGAGATCACCTGTGGCTTTATAAGAATTGGCAGATTCATATATCTGAACAGTCTATAAGTCTTGCTTTAGCCAGCTACAGCAAGTTTGTTAGGATCGTCATGAAGTAGAGATTGTAATTCTCCTCCCACTTTAGACTGATTCTATGGTGGGGGGAAGGTGGTAAGGACATCACCAATTCCCCAGCAGTTTCTTCAATTACACCATTTGTGATGGTTAATTTTAAGTGTCAACTTGGTTAGGCTATGGTCCACAGCTTTTTGGTTAATCAGTAGCCTAGATTTGGCTATTTACTTCAATCAGTTGACCTTAAGTAAAATAAATTACCTTCTATAATGTAGGTGGGCCTCATCCAATCAGTTGAAGTCCTTAAGAGCAAAAACTAAGGTTTCAGAAGGAGAAGGATTTTGCCTCAAGACTGTAAATAGACATTCTACTTGAATTTCCAGCCCACCACCTGGCCTACTGATTTTGGACAAAGACTGCTGGAGTTTCCAGTCTATTACCTCACCTACTAATTTTGGCCTTAACAGCCCCCACAACTGCATAACCAATTTCTTTTATCAACCTCTCTCTCTTTCTACCCCTGATGTTGTTCCGACTCATAGCAACCCTCTGTACAACAGAACGAAACACTCCCCTGTCTCACATCATCGTCACAAACGTTATGTTTGAGCTCACTGTTGCAGCCATTGTGTCAATCCATCTCATTGAGGGTCTTCCTCTGTTTCTCTAACCCTCTACCTTATCAAGCATGATATCCTTCTCCAGGGACTGGTCCCTCATGATAACATGTCCAAAGTATGTGAGAGGAAGTCTTGCCACCCTTGCTTCTAATGAGCATTCTGGCTGTACTTCTTCCAAGACAGATTTGTTTGTTCTTCTGGCAGTCCATGGTATACTCACTATTCTTCACCAAAACCATAATTCAAAGGCATCAATTCTTCTTCTGTCTTCCTTATTCATTACCCAGCTTTCACATGCATATGAGGTGACTGAAAATGCCATGGCTTGGGTCAGGTGCACCTCAGTCCTTAAAGTAACATCTTGCTTTTTAACACGTTAAAGAGATCTTTTGAAGGAGATTTGCCCAATGAAATGCGTCTTTTGATTTCCTGACTGCTGCTTCCATGGGTGTTGACTGTGTGTCCAAGTAAAATGAAATCCTTGACAACTTCAATCTTTTCTCCGTTTATCATGATGTTGCTTAATGGTCCAGTTGTGAGGGTTTTTGTTTTCTTTATGTTGAGATGTAATCCGTACTGAAGGCTGTGGTCTTTGATCTTCATCAATAAGTGCTTCAAGTCCTTTTCACTTTTCAGCAAGTAAGGTTGTGTTATCTGCATATCACAGCTTGTTAATGAGTCTTCCTCCAATCCCCATAGATCTTCATACAGTCCAGCTTCTTGGATTGTTTGCTCAGCATACACACTGAATAAGAATGGTGAAAGGATACAACCCTGATGCACACGCCTCTCCTGACTTTAAACCACAGAGTACAGTTTGTTCTGTTGGAACAACTGTTTCTTCATCTATGCACAGGTTTCTCATAAGCAAAATGAAGTGTTCTGGAATCCCCATTCTTCGCAATGTTAACCATAATTGGTTATGATATACACAATTGAATGCCTCTGCATAGTCAACAAAACACAGGTAAACATCTTTCTAGTATTCTCTGCTTTCAGCTATGATCCATCTGACATCAGCAATGATATCCTTCGTTCCAAGCCCTTTTCTGAATCTGGCTTGAATTTCTGGAAGTTCCTTGTCGATGTATTGCTGCAACCACTTTTGAATGATCTTCAGCAAAATTTTACTTGATATTTATGATATTGTTCCATAATTTCTGCGTTTTTGTTGGATCACCTTTCTTTGGAATGGGTACAAATATGGACCTCTTCTAGTCGGTTAGCCAGGTAGCTGCCCACCAAATTTCTTGGCATAGAGAAGTGAGCACTTCCAGTGCGGCATCCATTTCTTGAAACATCTGAATTGGTATTCTGTCAATTGCCAGAGCCTTGTTTTTTGCCAATGCTTTCAGTGCAGCCTGGACCTCTTCCTTCAGTACCATCAGTTCTGGATCATATGCTACCTCCTGAAATGGCTGAATGTCGACCAATTCTTTTTGGTAGAGTGACTGTGTATTCCTTCCATCTTGTTTTGATGCTTCCTGCATCGTTCAGTATTTTCCGTGTAGAATCCTCCAATATTGCAACTCAAGGCTTGAATTTTTTCTCCAGTTCCTTCAATTTGAGAAAGGCCGAGCATGTTCTTCCCTTTTGGTTTTCTAACTACAGGTCTTTGCACATGTCATTATAATACTTTACTTTGTCTTCTCGAGCCACCCTTTGAAATCGTCTGTTCAGCTCTTTTACTTCATCGTTTCTTCCATTTGCTTTAGCTACTCTACATTCAAGGGCAACTTTTAGAATCTCTTCTGATGTACATTTTGGTCTTTTCTTTCTTTCTTGTCTTTTTAATGACCTCTTGCTTTCTTCAGGAAACCCTGGTGGCGTAGTGCTTAAGTGCTATGGCTGCTAACCAAAGGGTCGGCAGTTCAAATCTGCCAGGTCCTCCCTGGAAACTCTATGGGGTAGTTCTACTCTGTCCTATAGGGTCGCTATAAATCGGAATCGACTCGATGGCACTGGGTTTTTGTTTGGGTTGCTTTCTTCATGTTTGATGTCCTTGGTATCATTCCATAATTTCCTCTTGTCTTCAGTCATTAGTGTTTAATGCATCAAATCTATTCTTGAGATGGTCTCTAAATTCAGGTGGGATATACTCAAGGCTGTACTTTGGCTCTCTTAGACTTGTTCTAATTTTCTTGAACTTCAACTTGAACTTGCATATGAGCTACTGATGGTCTGTTCTGCAGTCAGCTCCTGGTCTTGTTCTGACTGATATTGAGCTTTTCCATTGTCTCCTTCCACAGATTTAGTCAATTTGATTGTGTGTAGTCGCCGTTTATGTTGTTGAAAAAAAGGTATTTGCAACGAAAAAGTTGTCGGACTTGCAAACTTCTATCATGCAATCTCCAGCATCGTTTCTATCACCAAGGCCATATTTTCCAACTACCAATTCTTCTTCTTTGTTTCCAAGTTTCACGTTCCAATTGCTACTAATTGTCAATGCTTCTTGATTGCACGTTTGATCAATTTCAGATTGCCAAAGTTGGTAAAAATCTTCAATTTCTTCATCTTTGGCATTAGTGGTTGGTGTGTAAATTTGAATAATAGTCATATTAACTGGTCTTCCTTGTAGGCGTATGGTTATTATCCTATCAGTGACAGCATGTACTTCAGAATAGATCGTGAAATGTTCTTTTTGACGATGAATGCAACACCATTCGTCTTTAATTCATCATTCCTGGCAAAGCAGGCCACATGATTGTCTGATTCAAAATGGCCAATATCAATCCATTTTAGCTCACTGATGCCTAGGATATCGATCTTTATGCATTCTGTTTTATTTTTGATGACTTCGAATTTTCCTAGATTCATACTTTGTACGTTCCATGTTCCAATTATTAATGACTGTTAGCAGCTATTTCTTCTCATTTTGAGTCATGTCACATCAGCAAATAAAGGTCCCAAAAGCTTGACTCCATTCACATCATTAAGGTCAACTCTACTTTGAGGAGGCAGTTCTTCCCCAGTGGGGCTCATCTTCTAGCACTGTATCAGACAATGTTCCACTTCTATTCATACAGCTTTCCCCAGCTAGCTTTTTTCAGAAGTAGACCGTCAAGTTCTTCTTCCTAGTCTCTGTTAGTCTGGAAGCTCAGCTGAAACCTGTCCACCATGAGTGACTGTACTGGTATTTGAATACCGATGGCATAGCTTCCAGCATCACAGCAACACACAAGCCCCCACAATATGACAAACTGACATATATTTTATTGGTTCTGTTTCTCTGGAGACCCTGAAGACACCGCATGTCTGCTGTACACTAGTAAAGTAAGAGGTATGAATCGAGATGTTCTCCAAACCATCTAGTGCCCTCAGACAGGTTTTGAGCAGCCCAAGTCTTTCATTGGTTATTTTATTCATCTCTGGGCTCATTCCTAGGACTGAACTCTTTGTTACAACATGGGCATGGGGGAATAGATTTATAAGAGCCACAGCTTGGGCTGAAGTCATCAATGCATGTGGAGGCTGACATAAACCTCAGCAAAGGTAATTCTGAAAAGGACTGAAGTCATATATTGACAACCCGCATCTGGCAAATGCTTCACACTTCTACAGATTAGCTCAGCTGCACAGAACATCATGACTCTCTCATACCATCTGTGGCAGACTGCTAGACACAAACACACACACACACACCACAACTTCTCCAATAAAGTCCACATTTCCCCTCCTCCCTTGTAGATAAGTGTGACCATTCAATAAGCTCTCACCAAGGAAACGTGAGCACAGGGATATATGCAACTTCCACCTCACTTGCTTTAAAGAAATGGTTTACCCTTGAGTTTTTTTCTTTCCTCCCTCCTGCAAGCAAATGGATGTTTTAGAGACCCAGCTTCAACCATGCAGATGAGAATCACATTTTAAGATATGGAAGATCAATGAGATGAAAGGAACACAGGTCCCTGGATGACATGGTAGAACAGGAAAGTTCTGCCACTGTATTTTGTTCTTTGTTATAGCACCTTTAGTTTTACTCTAACTAATATAGCATTCAAGAAAGAGTAAAAAAAAAAAAAAAAAAAAGCCTTCACCCAGAAGGTAGCATGGCAGAATATTACATCAGTATAGGGTGAACCTTTAAACAAATTCCATGTCTACACAATGACGATGTCATCAGCTCTGAGACCTAGATCTCCCACTGTCTGTAAATTACCACTCTTCAATAGTCTCCTCAATGTCGTGTTCAACTCTCATGAACTTTTAGATCTTGGTGGAAGCAGGGAGCCCTTTGCATAAAGTTTAGCCACTGAGTATGGATCTCAGGCTTGCTTAAAATCCCCTAAGGAGCTAAGAATGAGTAAGAGGACAATACGGAAATGTATCTGCAACTTGATCAAGCATGTTTCTAACGTGCTCATAATGTCAGTTTAGCCAAATTAGCCACATGCCACATTGACATCATCTGAAATGACGTAATTCTCCCCACTGAAAGCCTGCACCTCAGTGAAAAGTTTATACTCAAGATGGATTGACAGAGAAGGGAAGAACCCAAACCAAACCCAGTGCCGTCGAGTCGATTCCGACTCACAGCAACGCTATAGGACAGAGTAGAACTGCCCCACAGAGTTTCCAAGGAGCACCTGGCGGATTTGAACTGCCGACCCTTTGGTTAGCAGCTGTAGCACTTAACCACTATGCCACCAGGGTTTCCAGAGAAGGGAAGAGAGATATTTATAAACAAAACTGTTTTCTAACCTAGACCAGAGGACTTTTGGTTGCCCAGAAGAGGAGAGCTGCAAAAGGCCACAAGAAAAGACATGTGAAATATATCCATCAGGTGTAGTATGCAACACCATGATAAATGCAGAAAATATTGAAGTTGTCAAGGATTTCATTTTACTTGGATCCACAATCAACGCCCATGGAAACAGCAGTCAAGAAATCAAACGACACACTGCATTGGGCAAATCTGCTGCAAAAGACCTCTTTAAAGTATTAAAGAGCAAAAATGTCATTTTGAGGACTAATGTGCACCTGACCCAAGCCATGGTATTTTCAATCACCTCATATGCATGGGAAAGCTGGACAATGAATAAGGAAGATCATAGAAGAATTGACACCTTTGAATTGTGGTGTTGGTGAAGAATATTGAAGGTACTGTGTACCGTCAAAAGAACTAACAAATCTGTCTTGGAAGAAGTACAACAAGAATGCTCCTTAGAAGCAAGGATACCAAAACTACATACTACATCTCACATATTTTAGACATGTTAGCAAGAAGGACCAGTCTCTGGAGAAGGACATCATGCTCGGTAAAGTAGAGGGTCAGTGAAAAAGAGGAAGGCCCTCAACGAGATGGATTGACACAGTGGCTGCAACAATGGGCTCAAGCACCACAACGATTGTGAGGATGGCACGGTTTCGTTCTGTTGTACACAGGGTTGCTTGCTATCAGTCAGAACCAACTCAAGGGCACCTAACAACAACAACAGTTTAGAACTGCTTTATTTATGAGTAATATTTTTTTAATAGCTTTAAAATAGATAAATTTTGTCTTGATTCCCCTTCCAACAGAGAGCAATACTCAAACCAGTTATATGAAAACATAAAAATACTTTTAATGTTTTTTTTTAACCAGAAGTTTTAAAAGTTAGTTTCTCCTAACTCATTAGCATGAGTTCTGATTCAGTAGGTCTCGAGTGGAGCCTGAGACTCTGCATTTCTAATAAGCTCCCAGGTGATACTGATGTTGCTGGTTCTAGAACCGCACTTAGACTAGCATGAAGAATTGTAATGTAAAGTGATGAATATTATGAAATTTTCAGGGTGCTTTGATATGTCTAAGAATGAACAAAATCTACAATTCTATGAAATGCTAGCCTCCTGCAGTTTCCATCTTTATCCCTTCATTACAGAAGTTTTAAACTTTTTTTTTAAATCCATATTCTGTCCCAGGTCATCTTTATAGAAAGCTCTAAGACTTTTATGATTTGTTCAACAATAAGCCCATGAAAAGTTGTGCAAGGACTACTTTAGGAAATAATGTGAGAAAATAAGATTTGCCAAACCCACTGTTTATGAAATTCAAAAGGGAAAGACAGGCAGGCAGGCAAGATTCTGAAAGAGGAAATGCGTGTCAGAGAAACACAGAGCTGGAAGGCAGCTGGGAGGTCAAACTGCCCACTCCCTTGTCCTCTTGGTGAGTCTATAACTCATGTCCTCTTTGTCTAAGGAAAATGAAAGGTCATTTGCACTTGAAAAAAGAAATGTGCCTTCAAAATCCTCAACACCTAGACTTTTTGCCATAAATAACTTTAAAGCAATTTAAACTTTTTTCAAGAGTTCAGACTATAACATTTCAATTAAAGTGAGAATTTTTAACAAAGATTCACTTATTTATATTGATTCTTTAACATAACTTGAAGAGACAAAACTATATTCTTCTTTGGAATCTTTTTCTTTCTTCCTTCTTTATGGTAAAATAAAATATACAGTAAATTCTTGAAGGGTCTCAATGGTCCTTTCATCCCATTAGATTCTATTGTGACCAAATATCAAAGTCATTTTTAAGTTCTTCCAGGAAGAATGGAAGTAGAGTAACATGACGGCATAAGTGGAACTAGGATGCCTCTGCAAAGTAATTAAATGCTTAAGAGAATTGGATCCTGAACACCAAAAACCAAAAGAGGTGGAAGAGGAGAAGGAGTAAGCGGGAGAAGAGGAGGAAGGGGAGGAGAAAGGGTCTGTGATCATTAAGGTTGTTTGTCAAGTTGGCTAGGCCATGACTCTCAGTGGTTCAGCAGTTATTATGTGGTTAGGCAGTCGTATAATGATGTAATCTCCTCCCTGATGAGATCTGATATAATGTGATCACCTCCATGATGAGATCTGCTGTGAGTAGCCAATCATTTGAAAGGAAGTTTCCTTCGGGGTGTGGCTGCATCTAATATAAGTGGACTTTCTGGCAAGGCTCATGGGCTTTTGCTCGCACTGGATCCTGCAGCCGACTCCTGTTCGTCTAACCTCCGGTTCTTGGGACTTAAGCTAGGAGCTTACCTGCCATCCAGCCTGCCAATCTTGGGATGTATCAGTCTTCACAGCCTGTGAGCCAGAAGCCCTGCTGTCTGACTTGCTGATCTTGGGTTCACCAGCTCCTACGGCTACATGAATCAAGAGAGGCCTCCAGCCTGACCCACATTCCGACCTCTACAACCAAGTGAGTTATTTCCTTAATATAAATCTTTCTCTCTATATATTTATAAGCTTTACTGGTTTTGCTTCTCTAAAGAGCCCAGCCTAAGACAGGGTCCAACAAGATAAAGGCCTCCACGGGAATGAAGAGCTCTCCAAGGAAAAAGATTCTCATGAAGTTTGTGCTTGAAGAGTTCTCTTCTGACACATGTAAATCTTCTTGGTATAAGTTAATATCAAATTCTTCTAACTTGTCATCAATGAAAGGAGTAGTTCCTCCCTAACCTGTATTTATCATGCACTAGATTGAGTTCCAGTGTCACGGGCAATGTGAGATGGTGGAAAGTACTCGGTCTCTAGTCCTAACTCCAGCTCTGTGACTTCCCTAGATTTGTGTGGTGTACACTTGGGCAAATTATTTAAATTATCTGAGCTTCAGTTTCCTTCTCTATAAACTGGGGATAAAAATACAAATATGGCTGAGTTGTTATAGGAACTAACAGTTCTGTACTTAAAGTGCCTGATACTTAACGTTCTTTAAAATGGTTATTACTATTTTCTAATAAAGATCACATGCTTGTTAAAAGTAAATATTGTTTTACTTTGTAATTCCCTTTGCATCAGATGTGCTTAAGGAATTAATGAAGTTAATGACCTAAACATTTGTCAAAATTAGATCTTATCCTCTGATCTCTCTACCCTCACTAATTATGAAACATTTAGGTGCTAAAGCAGGAGTGGCCAAGAGGAGGCCTGTGGACTCATACAGCAAATAGATACTGTTTGTTTGCTTTGCACCCAAACCAAAATCAAACCCATTGCCGTCAAGTTGATCAGACACACAGCGACCCTATAGGACAGAGGAGAACTGCCCCCATAGGGTTCCCAAGGCTGTAATCTTTACAGAAGCAGATTGCCACCTCTTTCTCCCACATCTGCTTTGCACAATGCTCATTAAAAATGTTAAATCAGTCAACAGCATTTGAAAATCTGAATATTCAATATAAGTCTGGATTTCTAGCTTCTTTTGAAAAAGAAAATCTGGCAACACTGCCCCAGCAATCATTCTTGGCAACCATTAGCTGGAGCTGAAAAGCAACTACTACTGGCCCCTTTAGACAGGACACGCAATTTGCCACTGTCTCTACCTGATCCTTTTCATTCATTTAAGTTAGATAAGTGGCCCCTAAAAAAAAAAAATTTTTTTTATGGACATTTAAGTTTGATACTACTCTAGGAGTAAAACATGTATTTGGAGAAACTCTAAGAGATGATTAGACAACAAAATTGCTTCTTTGAAACTCTAACCAAGTTTCAACTTGAGTTTGGACACACAGGGGGAATATGGGGGGGAAATCCAACCAGGGGTATGCTTTAAGAGGAACTAAAGCATCCCAAAGCAATCCAAAACAATAGGTAAAGGGGCATGCATACTGTTTATCAATTCATAATCCTCCCTGGCCCTGCAATCTGAGACACACGTCCCATCTTAAGGTAAGGGTTGTTTATAAAGAGAAAGAAATACTAAAAGAGCTGCAGGAAAGGCTGTCAACTGCTTTGATGCCACTCGTCTCAGTAGCAACCAGAGCCAATGTCCTCAGTAAAGATGGCAACACCTTGACAACTGTCATGGCCACCCTTGGAGCAGGCACAACCCAGAACCCGGAGGGAATGCCCTCTATGTGGGCACCAGAAGGTGTGGAGTCTATAGTGAGCCTTATCAGCAATAGCTTCAGACATCTTCAGGGGCCAACATAAACCAGAAAAGAAGAAAAAAAATGGCAAATAGGACAGACAAGTTGATGAGTTTGCACTTGGTGCATATATAAAACACACCCACAATCCTTTCAGAATTCTCTAAGTTGAATCTGAGAGCTAGATTCCCACTTGCATGGGGCGTGGGGGTGCTGGAGCTGCTTGATGATTATGATGGAGACAGTAGGTTTACCCACAGGATAGGGCACGAAATTAACAGAGAGTTCAGTAAATGTTATCAGTTGTTTTGCAAACTTGTCAGCTGATAATTGCCAAACTGCTTTGTTTAAAAAAAAAAAAAAGGGTCACTCCTCATTAAATTTATTTATGTGTATTAAGCAGAGAATTCAGATTTTCAATGCTTAATGGTCCAACCTAAATAGTCAACACACAGAAATGTTTTCCCTTGTTCATCACTGGCCAAGGACATAACTTGGATTTTGGTCAGGTTCAACAGTAAACACCGTTGCCTTTTCTTAGTTTTTTCCATAGTTTATTGCGGGGAGGGAGAGGAAACGGTTTGAGACCCACTGCTTTGTGGGAAATATGTTACATTTGTCTTAGGCTGGATTCTCTAGAAGAGCAGAACCAGTGAAATGTGTATATATAAGTATGTAGAAAGAGATTTAATTCAAGGAAATGGCTCACACAGTTGTGGAGGCTGGCACGTCCCAACTCCATGTGTCAGGCATGAAGCTTCTCCTGACTCACACGGTTGCAGGAGCTGATGAACCCAAAATATGCAGGTCAGGCCCCAGGCTGCTGGCTTACTCCCAAGAACCAGAGGTCAGGTGATGATGAGTTGGATACACGATCCACAGTGAGAGTGAGTCTTGCTGGAACATCCATTTATATACTGGAGGCAGGCCACACCCCCAAGGAAACTCCCCTTTCGACTGGCTGCTCAGAGCAGATCTCATCATGGAGGCGATTACATTATATCAGATCCCATCATGGAGGTGAATACATTATACTACATTACGGAAGAGCAATCAGTCCAATGTCTGCCAAACCACCGAGAATCACAGCCTAGTCAAGGTGACACATAACACTAACCATCACAGCATTCTTGAAAGTTTCCTCTAAGAAGTCTCTGTGGCACAGGTATGCCTAATTTATTGTGATCAGCACCCAGGAAAATTCTAGGAATTACTTAAGGGAAAAAAAAGTTCACAAGCTGGGTGAATAGTATGGGGGACTCTCTGGGCTATCTTTGCAACTCTTCTGTAAATCTAAGATTATTTTTTTAAACCTCACTATTACTTCCTGTTTATTTAAGCAAGGATAAGATTTTTAGCAATAGAGAAACTAAAGAAGTTGGTCAGAAATTAAGAAGTGTTTCCCAAATCAATATTTAGACGGTATCTTCATTATCTTACAACATGGGAATTTACCTGTGATTATCACTCTCAATATTATATTATAAATAGTATTACAAATAAATCTTTGAAACACTATTATAAAGCCAACTCCCCACGGTTGATGATTTTAACAATAACTCAACCCTCAGCTGAATCCACCTGGATTGGGACACTTTCTTAGCAGTGCCGGAAGTCAAAAGTTAGGTTTATTTTTGTTCGTTTGTTTGTTTTGGGGGGCGGGGCTAATGAAGACATTAGAACACAAAGAACAGGTTTAGCTATCTTTGGAAGAGGAGCATAGAGCAATATCTTTCTTTCATAGGGAGCCTACAGAAGGGAGAAAAAGGAATCCAGTTAACTTCTCAATCAGGCTATCCTAACACCAGCTTAAAGCAATTTACCTAATATAGAGACTGATGGAGCCTGGATTCAGATCCAGATCTGTCTGATGCCAAAGCCCATTGCTCTTACTCGCTACCTGGTAGTAACCTCCATTACAGTCCCCAGAGTCTCTTGAACACCTAGACTACTCAAAGCTTCCTGAACCAGTGCTCCACTAGCATCAAGCTTCCCCAGGGAATCCTCCATGACCCTGTCCTCTCTCTTCCTCCCCAAACTCCATAAAGATGCTTCTGCCACACACGCCTTTCCCTCTAGCCTGAAGCTCCCAGACTGTTACAACATGACCTGGTAAAGTAATGTATGCTCAGAAGAAATAGCTGGTAACGTGTTTACTAATCTAAGGAGCCCTGGTGGAGCAAACAATGAAGCACTCAGCTGCTAACTGAAAAGCTGGCAATTTGAACCCATCCAACGGCTCCACAGGAGAAAGACCTGGCAATCTGCTTCCATAAAGATTACACCCTAGAAAACCCTATGGAGTCGGAATCGACTCGACAGCACTGGGTTTTTTTCTAAGCCAGCCAGTTTGTGGTAATTTGTTATGGCACCCCCAAGAGTTTAATATACTGGTCATTTCAAGTATTATCCATCTTTGTTATGCCATTCCAGATCCTAGAAGGAAGTTCCCAACGAAATTCTGGCAAGTAGATCAGAAAGCAACAGATGGAACAGCTAAGAAATCCAGCTATTAAAGTTTATCTCATTTCTTTCTTAGCCTTCCTTCTCTCCTCAGTCGTGGTGTGATCTGACTGAAGTCTATTATTTACTGTTGATTACAAAACCTTTGTTAAAATTATTAATGAGGAGGAAAAAAAGAAAGAAAGCAATGGAAGGAACTGGAAAAACACTTGGGCAATTTATATACCATAAATCTTCCCCCATCTTTATCTCTAAGCAGAAGCCCTTCTCACACCTTCTGAACCAAATTTCTAAACTGTTGATCCTCATTCTTTGTGACAATCAAATAAAACCTAGAAGGGCATCTCAGTTAATCATTTTCATGTACAGTCTCATAATTCATTGATTTATAATTTGACCATAATCAGTCATGTCATGATCATTTAGTATAATAGAAGAATTAAAATCTGAACTATTAATCTCTGTATTTATTGACTTAAAATCTATGAGGGAAAAAAAGTCTAGGTATTATATTAAACGTTTAATATTTGGAAATTAATCATGATTATTGTCACTATTTTCAAACCAACCAAAATCAAGCCGACTAGTTTCTTTAAAAAAATAAGTATGTTTCCAACTAATGGCAGCCTGGGAAAACAAACTTAACAACTCTGTCATAATTTGCCAAATACCTAGGTGGGAAATAGTTTTTCAAAAGCCCTGGAACACTTTCTTGAAAAGAATTTACACAAGAGACCAAAATATAAAGTAAATAAAAGCATGCCCCTGCAACTGAAGCAGGGAAGTGGAGCAGACACTGGAGGCCACCCTTGCCGTATCCCCTCAGCCTCCCTGGAGTTTCCTCAGGCAGTTCCCATTCATACCAGTAGCTTCCTGTGTCTTCTCTGCCTGACAGCATTTTCCAGCCTCAGCAGCATGCTTGGTTCAAGCATAGCAGCATGTTGATGACTAACGCCCCCAGGAGCCACCCTCAACCAATGAGGGATGGGAGATGGGGGGAAAATACTCCAGCTTCCTCACCCCACAGTGGGACAAATCTGAGGTATGGTCCACAGAGTTTCTCAAAGACTTCCTGGTAGAACTGAGTCCAAGTTTCTTATAGCAGTATCCTGCTCATTAATGTACCTTTTATTGGACTTCCTCCTCTCCCTTATTTTCCATTGCTTCACAGTGTGTCCTGAGATAACCTTCCAAACAAAGGGTGGGAACAGACAGAGCCATAGTCATTTCCCCTATCCCATCCCAAGTGGCCCCTGGAAGTCCGCCATACAGGACGCTTTGAAGACCAAAGCTCTAAGTTCCCTTCTTCATGCTACACATGGGTCAGGCCTGCTGCAGCCAACACTTTTCCATCTTCACAGCATAGACCAAGCATGGTATGCAACCTTGGTCTCGCTGGGCAGGTGCACCCTCTTCAAATCCCACCACTTCTTCCAGTTGAAGAGTACCCTACGTACTTCAACTATCTCCAGAAACAAGATCAAATAGGCTTAGGAGTCAAATAGAAACTTTCTGACCTGAAAGGGATACAGACACCTACTGCTTGACATCAGCAATCCATTTCTCAGTTTTCCATTATCCACTCTAGGGGTTTCCATTATTTTAAATGAGAAAACATGTAAGATGTTACACTTCAACCCTAAAACGTCCAACCAGTTTCTTTAAACATGTATATACATATCATTATAGTTAGGATGCATGATGCTGCTCATTGCTTTATGATCAGCAATTAAGGTAGTTTTCAATGCATAACTGCTTTATGTGCAGTAACGCTAATATTCCTCTTAGCATATGCAACAAGCAAATACATCTGTTTTCCTGACACTCCAGTGCACTCATCCAAACTTCTACGTACGATTCTTACGTTATACCAATTCTTTGGTACCCAATTTTTGTTTGGGCTACAAATTAGAAATCATCTGGGAGTTTGGAAAAATTCCGATTGCCAGGCTCTACCCAGAGTCTCTGGGGATAGGGTCTCGGGCATCAGTATTAAGTGACGCCAATGTGCAGCCAAGGTTGAGCACCACCATGCCAGATGAATGCAACTGAAAATTTTTTTCCTGCATGTCATTTGATTTGTGTGCAGGATGAGACAGACATTTGACTATAGGAAATACTGACCAAAAAATATCTAACTTCATAGATATTAAAAAGCAGGAAGTATTCCACCAGGAAAACAATTACCAGGAGGCATTCTGTGGAGTGTGCCTATAATGTTTATATGGAGCTTTAAGTGTGTACACATAACTGGAGTAAGGGATTTTGCCTGTTTTTTAATTAAATTACTGATAAACAATCTTTTTGCTCCAAACTCCTGGTGTTTGGCTTAACTCTCTATTTTCTCCTTTTTAAAATAAGTTTCCCCTGTCTGAATACTTGAAATCTTCCAAATGGGCTATGCTGTCTCTCACCTCCAGGCTTTATCCTTGCTCTCCCCTTAAAATACCCCTTCCCACATATATTCCTATCACCTTCTCCTAGATCACTTCTGTTTATCCTTTGGGACTCTGCCTATAAGGTACCTCTTATGAGAAAGCTTCATTTAACCCCCAAGACCAGATTAAACGCCCATTCCCATGGACTTGTGCAGCAACCTGGGCTCACACTGCTGTACTGCAACTGCCTCATCACTTTAAGCTCCCTTAGGCTAGGGACTCATAATTGCCTGGCACATAGTTGTTGTCAGTAAGTGTTTGTTAAATGCATGATTGAAGCAGAGAGCTATCATCACCACTAACCCCCACTCACACCAACATCTCAAATATTGTCCCTTGAGCCATACATCTTGGCTGCTGTTAAATCACACATTATAACATAACAAAAAAAAAAAAACACAGTGCCGTCGAGTCGATTCCGACTCATAGCGACTCTATAGGACAGAGTAGAACTGCCCCATAGAGTTTCCAAGGAGCACCTCGCGGATTTGAACTGCCGACCTTTTGGTTAGCAGCTGTAGCACTTAATCACTACGCCACCAGGGTGTACATTATAACATACAAACCCTTAATTACTGGTCTGGGTGCTGTTGCTGATGTTGGGATGTGTCAAGAGGCAATGATTTGAAATGCTACTTCTATAAATCACCAAAGCATTTCTTCTGCTCCCTGATTTGTGGAAATCCCCTCCACAGGACTCTCCCTAATCAGTATCTTACCGCTGTCTTTGACTCAGTTGTCCTGGCCCTGAGTATGGATAGCAGGAGTTCTTCAAGGATGGTGGACAGGAGGATCTTATTCTAGGATATCATGCCTGGTGATCCTATCCCCGCACACAGTCTAGTTTATAGAGCCCTTCTGACCCTTTGTCAGTTCCTCACATGGTCATGAAGGACACAGAACACAAATGCTAATTCATTTTTCCTTTGACACCATCAAACTCCACCTGCCTTTCTTAGGCTACATGGGCTTTCATCCTGAAATTCTGGACGTCTCTGGTAATTAGCATTGTTATTTCAGGCAAAGGCAACATCAGGCTATTTTTGCCTAAAGCTACTAACAACCCTGAGTTGTGCCCCACATTCCAATTCTTAACAGTTTGATGATGAGGAAGAAAAAGTGAGGAAAAAAAGCAAAAGGAGGACATGAACGAATGAGGAGTATAAGAATATGTTTTCGCAAGTTGAGGATGAGTTGCAACTCTGTAATATTTAAGTTTACAATCCAAATAAAATATTTAGTGTTCAATTTTGTTTCTTGCTGACAAATTTGGCCTCTTCAACCTGATGATAAAAGCTGAAAAAGCTTTTTACCATGCCAACTGCCTATACAAAACAACATTCTGATGAGTCGTAAAATAGATATTAATTAGAAACAAATGGGAATTAATTTCCCTCAAAATAATTATAGTTATGAAACTTGAGACTAAAGGAGAAGTGTCTGGCGAAACATTCTTGAGTTCTGCCAAATATACAAAATTTCTTAAGGGAGACAGATTTATTCAAGCTTAAAATATGGCTATATTTTCTTGTTTCTAGCAACTGAACCAACTCAGCAATACAGTCCTCATCAGTAAAAATATCACTTTAATTGATTTACATGTATATATTTTTTATTTGACTCATAGTTTCCTTTAAAAAATATCAAGAAGGAATGGAAGGTGGCCCTAAGACACCCTCTGACTTGGAACCACAACCATTCCTGGATATCACCTTCCAGCCAAGCAAAAGATGGCCGTATAAACAATAACACTCAAAAAGAAGGTGCTCTGTAGAACAAACAATTATATGTAACTAAAGGGGCAACATTTGCTTAAAAGTAGAGATGAGAAGGCAGTAAGGCATAGGAAAACCAGAAGAAAGGAAAGGGGCCCTCAGGGTGGAAATGGAGAGAGCACTGACACAGTGTGGAAATTGCAACCAATGTCATGGAACAACAACAAAAAAAAGACGAATGGAAGGGAAAGGGTTGGAGGATAAGAATTTACCTGTATCTGCAATGTTTTACTTCTTTAAAAAAAAAGAGATTTGAAAAAAGATGGCAAAATAATATCTGTCTGGTGGATAAGTGGGTGTCTAATCTATTATTTTCCGTATGTTTGAACAAATTCACAATTTTTAAACAAAAGTATGCAAGCAGTATGTCATGGTAGATAAGAACATGGGGTTTGGCTTGAGACATCTGTTTCTGTGACAACCTTGGCAATCTTCTAAGTCATAGTTTCCCAATCTATAAAATGAGGATAGTTATGAACTAGGTCTCATCTGAAGAGTTAGTGTTGTTATTTGAAGAAAAACATATGTGTATATATCTCAGGTCAGGTTCCCACAGAAACAGACTTTGAGACAGATTCATACATGACTTTCATTGGGAAGTGCTTTCAGGAATACCAACAGTGCAGGAGTACTCACGCATCCACCACTCATTGGGTAAAGGCTGCCCCCAGGGAAAGGATATAACCTCGGGTGGTGGCAGCAAACGTCAGCCAAGGGCAATGCCCGGAGAGGAAGTAAGCTGAGAATTATCAGCAACCAACACTCAACCAGCTGGGAAATGAGGGCCTCAATCCTGAAGGGAGGATCTATGTTAAGCACCACAGCATCCACTACAGTCATTATCTGGTATCTATCATCATTAAAGGAAGAAATGTGGCACAAAGGTGGAAGGCCAAAGAGTCAAGAGATTAAGGAGAAATCAGTCTTTCCAGGGCTTGGTCCCTGGGCCCTATGATGTGGGATGGGATGGAGTTTGAAAGCCTGAGAGAGAAGGCTGATGGGGCAGGATCAGAGCTCTGCCTTCTATAAGTCAGACTCTTCACATTCCTTTTATTCTTGTGTTATGTCCCTACTGTTCTCCTGTAAGAAGCCCTGGTTAGCAGTTCAAAACTACCAGCGGCTCTGCAGGAGAAAGATGCAGCAGTCTGCTTCCGTAGAGATTTACAGCCTCGGAAACCCTATGGGGTCACTATGGGTCAGAATCTACTGGAGGCAGTGGGATGGGTAGGTTCTCCTGCAGAAAATGTATCTGCATGTTCCAGCCAATTGCTGCTTGGGCCAGAGAGTTTGAGAGGGCAGAACATCCACGCCTATTGTCAGCGCAATGATGTAAACAGGAAGCCAGATCAAAGAACCCAGGAGTAAGTTAAAATTCAGGAGAACAAATCAGGTTGCTGAATTAGGGATCCCCTCTCCCCCACCACACCCACACGAGGGAGATTCACATTCCACAGCTAAACCTTGGAGTCCTGGATTCTGTTTTGACAAGGAGGGGGCTATTCCTTATTGCACACCCACACCCCCACCCCTCCCATCATCATTCAAAATGATGTGGGCAAACTGGGGCAACCATTTCACATCTCAGGAGAAATGGAGTATCTTTATTTTTTTTACTACTTGGAAACATTCACCCTCTACAGAAAAAAAAGAAATTTAAAATTTAAAGTTAGATTATATTTAGCACAAAGCTCGTCTCTAAAGTTAAAAGCAGCCTTCCCAAGCAGGCTGTGGGTATCAAAGTCAGATAGCATGGCTTCCTTGAGGGAATAATTTTCATATAACTTCAGAGGCCATATTTAATTAGATTTTTAAACACCATATTTGAACCTACTAGTTTTACTGTATCAACCATTGCCAGTCATTTATTTACAGACAAATGTCCTGTCATAAGCTCATTTTATTGCCCCTCATTACTCAATCTGAATTAAATATGCTTCATGTAGTTGTAAGGACTGAGAACTCTGGAGTTAAAATATAAAAAAATCTGAGAGAATGAGTGCTGTGTACTTAGTACCACCACGGGAAGGCTTCTTCTATTGTGGCTTTTTCCACTGACATTGCTTCTGTGATTAATCGCTCAGCCTATTTGCATTAAAGTGTTTGCATCTGAGCACTAGCACAAGCACACATTACACTCAGTCTTACAGGTACATAATAAAAACAAAAGATAATCACCACTGACTGTAGCTAGCTTGCATTTTTACTTCTAAAATTTTTAAAAGCAGTGACATAAATAAGAACGGTGCCACGGATTAAATGAAAGGTACTAGATCAGTCTACTAGGATGCAATGGTTTTCTGTAGTTTTGAAACAATAAGACAATCCTCTTGGTCCACAATACTGACAGAGTAGGCTTCAATTTATTTCATTGCTGATAACACTGTTGCTAGCCCCTGTCATCCAGCCTGGGTGACTTCATTCCCTGGACAGCTCAACGCCAAATGCATTGTGTGCCTGTTCCTGTAATTCATTCACACAAATGAGACGAAATAATATAAACTACCATACATTTAACTTCCTAAAGACTGCCTCTCTACACCTCCCTCCTACCTCTACCACAACTGGAAGAAGTTAGAAAAATCCACATTAAAGCTTTCGTCATGGAGAACTATATTTTCCAACTCCACTGAAAACTAAACCACACATGCACACGCAACACTACCTAAAAGGAAAAAAAAATCCACTGGCAAATTCCTTCCTCTTTGTTAGTTTTACAAAATCATTTTTCTTATCATATTCATTTACGTATTTGTTTTTGCTAAGAAAAAGTGTAACTGTAGACCAAACACATGTGGCTGGGTTGTTTTTACTAATCTTTCAACACTAAATGTCTGACCTGATACTCTCATACACAATCAAATGCAGTGACCATACAATTCAGCCAACACACTGTCCTTATCACCAGAAGCTACAATCTTGTAGGGCCACTGATTATGGAGAGTTATCATGAAATAGTATCTTCTCTGGAATTTCTAATGTGCAGACAAGTTTGGAAAACACTGGTCCAGAACATCACCTGCCTGTTTTTGTACAGCCTGCAAGCTAAGAATAGTTTTTACATTTCTAAACGGATGAAGAAAAAATGAGGATCTTTCGGAGCCCTGGTGGCACTGTGGTTAAAAGCTATGGTTGCTAACCAAAAGGTCAGTGGTTTGAATCCACCAGTAGCTCATTGGAAACCCTATGGGGCAGTTCTACCCTGTCACATTGGATCACTACGAGTCAAAACCAATTCGGTGGCACCCAACAACAACCTGCCTTTCAAGACTCACAGGAACTACCACTTCCTAATTATCTTTTCTTTCTGCTGCTTCCTGTTTGGTTATTTTCTCTCCATTTAACCCCCAACATTCTTTGAACAAACGTTCAGAATTTTATCATTTTATTTCAATTATTGTGTAAATATGAGTGCTGTATTACATTATTTTTGGACTATGTCTTCTTACCACTCCCAATCTCCCACCTTTATTTTAATGGATTACCATTTCTGTGAGGGTAGGACCTCTCTTACCCAACTCTGTCTTTCCCACACTCAGTGGCTTATCTAGGGTACTGCACTGGCCCTGGGCACATGGAGCCACTGAGTAGTTTCTATTAGCCCGATCAGCCCAATGTCCTTCCTCAAGCTCAGTAATGTGTTAATTAAAAGATTAATGAGCTTGAGTTGTAATTTTGAGCTGATATTATGGTAGAATTATCTAAGAGAGGGGTGGGTATCAGATGTTTGGACAGGGGCACAATTTCAGGGCTTGCCACAGGTATCATTTTGTGCAGATACACCGCTGGACATGCTGGATTAATAGAAACTGCTCAGTGGTACCACATGCCCAGGTACTGTGCAATACCTGCCATACCCTAGTTATACCTCTGCCACAGTACCTATTGTGATGTCTTGCTCATAGAAGAACATCCATAAATGCTTATTAAATGAATCTTAAAATTGTCTCAGCTGTAAGCCATGCACCACCAGTTCTGGTACTTGTTAACTATACCCAGCCAAATATTAACACCCTGAGGGATAGTATATGCATGCCCTTGTAGATATGAAAAGCCACAGGGTTTCCAATATCACAGTATGCCTTGGATGCCATTAGGAGGAAGAATTCAAAGCAATACTGCCTGCACCTCTCTTAACAAATGAACAATTTCACTAAGCATTAAAACATAGACATGAAACTGTACTCTTGACAGATCTCAAATAAGCAAGAAAACTAGGCCAGACTACTTTCTTCTTCCATCCTCCAATCTCTTGCTGGCACCTCTCTTTGGCAGAAGCCAGACAGCAAGGGAAGCTGGGTGGTACAGCTCAAAGAGGTCAGTCTTCCAGGGCACAGAACAGGGCAGAGAAGTGCAGACATTGTTGCTGGGAGAGGGGAATGCAAAGAGAATAAGAGCGTAGTTGACAATGGGCTCCATGGCTTCCAAGGCTGTCTATTAATCTGTAGCTTCTCATCTCCACAAGATGTCTACTGTAATTAGGCACTAGTGCTAAACACACAAGATCAGTGTAATTTACCTGTTCATACTGTCCCGCTCAAGTCCTAGGAAAGATATGGCCACGATGCTTTAGGTTGGGTTGACTCAGCACACAGGATATGTTCCAACACACCCACAGTAATTTTTAATGTTAGAACCATGTGAACCCTGAACTCAGAGCAAAATCATGACACATCCTCTCTATCCTGATTGTTCATAACCTGTCAGATAAGGAAGGACACATGAGCATTCCTTTGAGCCAAAGGGATGTCCTTATTTTGAAGTGCAGTAACTTGCTGTATCACAAGTTCAACATGCCAGTTAGCTATTCATGGTTTTGTTGTGGTTCTTGCCTCAACAAGAGGTTTGTTCTAATAATTCATCCCTAGGTTTTCCAGGCCTCAGCCATTCTACCAAACCCATTGTGATAGCCTAGATATCTGCAGATCATGATGTTATGATTTCCTTCTTGACTGGCTTCTTCACAGAATGGGTTTATAACATATTTATCTCTCTCCACTGAGCTGATTTCCTTGTCTTCTCATCTGTCGAAACACATCAAATTCTTTGGTGAGTGGCCACTGCCTTCCAATAGTATGCATTCTGAACACATCTGACTGCCCCTTCCACAAACCATGCCCGCTCTTGCTCTTCCAAAACCCATGTCATTTTGGGGGGGGGGGGTGGATGAGACTTGGAAGGCTCCAATGGTCTTCTATTTTACATGGTATTTGGCAGTTTTCTGGAGGGCACAAACTTCTGTGGGGACTGACTTAGCCAAATCCTGTGTGTACCATTTCTTCTTGGCTGTGGAAGTCATTTGAGCCTGGTTAACCTCATGTGAGGACAAGTCTTGCATTGCCTAACCCAGAATGAAAATATCCAACTGAAAGGTTTGGCCATACCTTTAGTATTCCTTCCCATAGATACTCATGACCAACAATAGGATAACAGCTATTTCTCAAAATGTGAGCTTCCAAGAAAGCATCAGATTCAGAACTCTAGGGGACACTTATTTGGTTTTCCCACTGTTTTTGCCACAAGCTCAGGTAGGCCTGGTTGGTATACACTGAGAATTCTAAAGTCATGAACTCAAGGGCAGTGTCTGTGCACTGTGCTTTAATGTTTTCTAGAGCAGTCATCTCTTCCTCTACACACTCAAATTTGTATCTTTTCGACACAGCTCAGTGATGGCAGCCTGAAGTGCCCCAAATTGGCTTTATGTGCCCTCCAGTACTCAGAATCACACATATTTTTAACATGGGTATGTTAAAGTTTGTCCTATCCAGTGAATTCCATGGAATGTAACAGAGCTTGTCAACCTTTGATTTCTTTTACATTTGATTTTTCATTCTTGTTACTGTATGTGGTTCACCACCAGGATTAGGGTACATAGCACCATTGTTTCCGACTCTCTGCTAATTAGAAATCCATTGATGTGGTGGTGGACTTACCTAAAGGAGAGCAGTTTTGTGCCAAGTCTCAAATACTGATGTCATGGAACTAGCAGGGAAGTTTCCATGATCCTGTGCAATACCAGAAATGCTGATGGTGTAGTAGTAAAGAGCTATGGCTGCTAATCAAAATGTCAGCAGTTCAAATACACCAGGTACTCCTTGGAAACCATATGGGGCAGTTCTACTCTGTCCTAGAGAGTCACTATGAGTAGGAACCAACTCGACAGCAAGAGGTTTTTTTGGTTTTTGTGCAATACCAAAAAGGTATATTGCAAACTTTCCCAATTAAAGGAGAACTAAGACACGCTGCTCTCTATCACTGGAATGGAGAAAATGACATTTACCAAATCAATTTCTTCACGCCATGTTCCCAGGCCTCAATGACCTGGTCCTCTACTATGATCATATTTCTGCAACTGAATTCCAGAGTAGATATGATCAGCAATGCATTCTGTTTGTTCAACTTGAAGATCTGTTTACTAAAATCCAGCCAGTTTCTCTCACTTAAATTTCAGGCTAATGAATGTTAAACCAGTAACTCCAGGGCAGAGAGAAGAATATGTACTTGCAGAGTTTTCTGTTAATACTGGAGTCTTCACAATATGAACCACATGAAATTGCTAGTTTTGTAACTTAAAGAAAAAAAGAATGGGTGAATGCTGACAATTATATATGGCTCAGCTATGCTCCCAGCACAGGAGACTGATTATTCCACCCAACATGCAGGGAGGTATTTTAAGACTGGATTAGTCCCTGAGAAAAAGGATTAAGATGGCAGGGCTTGTTCCTGGACCCATGTTTTAAACGCTTTAAATGTTTACCTCAAAAAAATTAAATATTGGAAAAGGGGGACCATTTTTAAAGAAGGAAATATAGCCACCACAAACAAAGTCATTAACTCATTAACAAACTGTGTTATGCAGATGACACAACCTTGCTTGCTGAAAGTGAAGAGGAGTTGAAGCACTTACTAATGAAAATCAAAGACCACAGCCTTTAGTATGGATTGCACCTCAACATAAAGAAAACAAAAATCCTCACAACTGGACCAATGAGCAACATCATGATAAATGGAGAAAAGATTGAAGTTGTCAAGGATTTCATTTTACTTGGATCCACAGTCAACAGCCATGGAAGCAGCAGTCAAGAAATCAAAAGACGTGTTGCATTGGGCAAATCTGCTGCAAAGGACCTCTTCAAAGTGTTGAAGAGCAAAGATGTCACCCTGAAGACTAAGGTGTGCCTGACCCAAGCCATGGTATTTTCAATTGCATCATATGCATGTGAAAGCTGGACAATGAATAAGGAAGACCGAAGAAGAATTGATGCTTTTGAATTTCAGTGTTGGCAAAGAATATAGAAAATACCATGAACTGCCAAAAGAACGAACAAATCTGTCTTGAAAGAAGTACAACCAGAATGCTCCTTAGAGGCAAGGATGGTGAGACTGCGTCTTACATACTTTGGACATTTCATCAGGAGGGATCTGTCCCTGGAGAAGGACATCATGCTTGGCAAAATATAGGGTCAGTGGAAAAGAAGAAGACCCTCAACAAGGTGGATTGACACAGTGGCTGCAACAATGAGCTCAAGCATAACAATTGTAAGGGTGATGCAGGACGAGGCAGTGTTTCGTTCTGTTGTGCACAGGGTCGCTATGAGTCGGAACTGACTCAACAGCACCTAACAACAACAAAGCTAAGTCAGCCCTCCTTATCCGCGAGTTCTGGATCTGCGTATTCAACCAACCGTGGACTGAAAATATTTGAGAAAAGAAAAAAGAGCTCAAGGCACTGGGGGCAAGGCAGAGGGCAGCACAAGACAAGGCAGCATTGTGCCTGAGGAACGGTTGTGTGGCTGTGAATGAAGAAGCTCCCAGGAGGATGGAGGCAACCACCCCCTGACACAATTTGGACGAATAGAAGACAGTAGGAATGGAGTCACGAACTTATGCTCAGGTGCTTCTTGGCCTGACCGAAGATCTGGAGGGGCAAGATTGCAGCAGAGGTCTAGGTCCAGAAAAAGAGAACAAAATTGGCAGGCCTAGAACCTAGCACACACTACATCATGTATGTGCGGCGACCAAGTCACACAGGACACTTGGCACAGAGGGGACCCTTGCGTCGGGAGGCCGGGATGCGGCTGTCTTTCAACGTGCCTGCTTTGATACGGCGCCTCGGCGTCTGCTCTAATCATGCCTATGATCACTATTCCACTTCAAAACCAAACACTCTTCATTCCTGTACTATGTTTAAAAAAAAAAGAGAGAGAGAAAGAAAAACTACTCCATTTTATATAAGAACTTGAGCACGTGCAGATTTTGGTATCTGCAAAGGTCCTGGAACTGATCCTCCACGGATACCAAGGGACGACTGTAATTATAAAATGGAGTAAAACCAGTAACAAGAGGGTTTTTGTTTTTTTTTAACAATCACTTGATCATTCTGTTGGAACTTTCGGTAATCTGTGTCTTATCAAACACGTTTTGGTCTTAGGAAATGGATAGAAATTTCCCCCTACCACATTACATGTAAGTAAGTGTACTGCCTCAATTCATCCCGTATGTATTTTTTTCTCTTTCCCAGAACAGTGTTTTTAATAATGTTGACTCTGTATACCTTTAGTATCCATAGTCCCTACCACTCCCTAGTGCTTTACATGTAGCCACTTTACATATTTGTTAACCTCCTTGGCCCATGAAGACATTTGATTTTGAAATCCACCTTAGTGGTAAAGTGGTTAAAAAATGGACTCCTAACCCAGAGGTCGGCAGTTCAAAACTACTAGCAGCTCCGAGGAAGAAAGATATGGCTGTCCGCTTCCATAGAGATTTACAGCCTTGGAAATCCTATGGGGTAGCTATGAGTCAGAATCATTACATGGCAGTGGGTGGGTTTATTATACATTAAAAAAAGTTGCCATCAAGTCAAGCCTAACTCATGGAGACCCCATGTGTGTTAGAGTAGAACTGTGCTCCATACAGTTTTCAATGGCTGATTTTTTTAGAAGTAGATAGTCAGGCCTTTCTTCTGGAACACATCTGGGTAAACTCAAACCTTCAACCTTTCAGTTAGCAGCCTAGTGTGTCATCTGTTTGTACCACCCAGGGACTACTATACATAAAAAAAAAGACATACAAATTATATATGAACTATTCACTTTTTTTTTTATTCACTTAAATAAAGTGTTAGTGCCATTTACGGGGCAGAGGAAAGTATAAAGAAGAGGAGCTTTTCTTTAAACAGAAAGCTCGTGCACTAAAGTAAAAGTTGATTTGACTTGAAAATAATGTTTTATGCTTAACTTTTTAGAAACATATCAACTGCACAAAGTGAAATACTTGGGAAATTCATCGCGAGAAGAAATAAATGTGAAAGTGAGAACTGATATGATGTCCAAAAGGACTGAAAGACAAAATTATGTGAAAATAAGTTTACACGCAATAAAATAAAAGGGAGTCAAGACTTCAGAAATAATGGTTTGAAAAATGTGTGTGTGTGCGCACGGTGTGTGCCTGTGCGTGCCCGTGTGTGTGTGTGTGTGTGTGTGTGTGTTGTATTTAGAAGTGGGGGAAGGCCAGATTGCCATTAGTCTGTTTACAGTAGAAGAATAGCAACTTTCTCATGTGACTATCAAATCCACAAAGGTTGTGCCATTTCTTTAGACGTAGCATTGCAAAAGTCAAGGATAAAATTATTTTGACTAGATGAGACCAAGCTTACAGGAAATGTGCTAGATGTCATTCATTGTGACATCAGAACTAGACAGGGTGACCTTATTATTTTTGGTTTATTGTAGGGTACAAAATGGTTTTTCTCCCCTAACTACAGCACATCATAAGGGAGGCAGGACAAAATACCAGTTTTGCTTCCACAATGAAAAGGGCTTTGAAGTTAGATAGATGTGAGTTTGGGTCCTTGCTCTTTATTCTTCCTGAACATCACATCTGCCCTACATTCCCCAGCCTCCCTTGGAGTTCGGTGGGACCCTATGGCTGAGTTCTAGAGTAGGAGAAATAATGTGTGCCATTTCTAGGCTTTGCTTATCAAAACCTCCCATGTGTCACTCTCCATGATCTTTCCCCATCTGTCACCTAAATGGAGAGGCCTCTGAGGACCCAGAGGAATGTATTAGTTTCCTAGGGTTGCTGTAACAAATTATCACAAACTTGGTGGCTTAAAATGATAGAAATTTATTCTCTCACTCTTTTGGAGGCTAGAAGTCCAAAATCAAAGTGTCAGCAGGGCCATAGTCCCTCTAAAGGTTCTAGGAAAGAATCCTTCCTTGCCTCTTCCTAGCTTCTGATGGCTTCCAGTAATCTTTGGCATTCCTTGGCTTGTAGCTGCCTTACTCCAATCTCTGCCTCCATCTTCACATGACCTTCTTCTCTGTGTCTCTCTATACTTTTCTTTTAAGGACACCAGCCATTGGATTTAGCAGCTACCCTCAATCCAAGTTGATTTCATCTTGAGATCCTTAACTAATTAGAGTTGAAAAGGCCCTATTTCCAAAGAAGGTCACCTTCTGAGGTTCTGGATGGACATGAACTTTGTGGGGGACAACATTCAACCCAGCTCACTACAAGGAGGGTAGAGCCACAAAAGGGAAAGAACCACCGAGAAGAACCGTATGGAGAAATCCTCATTTCCCCACACTCCCCCATCCCCACTAACTTGCATGGTTCTAGATGCCTGTTAGCTATTACAGTGTTAGATGAATTGCAAAAAAGAAAATGACACCATTTCTTCTGCTTTGTAATCTCTCTCTATATTTAGTCACATGCAGAATCTAGACCTTACATTTGGCCAGCACTAATACCAGGTACGGAGTCCTGAGGGCACAGTGGTTAAGAGCTCGGCTGCTAACCAAAAGGTTGAAGTTCGAATCCACCAGCTGCTCCTTGAAAACCCTTTGGGGCAGTTCTATTCTGTCCTATAGGGTCGCTGTGAGTCAGAACTGACTTGACAGCAACAGGTTTTGGTTTGAATACCATATACACTGATTAAGTACTCATTTGATGATCTGGAGTCCCTCAGGGCTTACAACAGCTGCTTGAACCACCAGAGTGTACCCAATAACTCTCCAAATTGAAAACTCTGAGAAACCCCTATTAGGCATTACATCCCCAAGCACAAAACTCCCATAAGCTTCAGACCATCATGGAGCCAACAATGTCAGCCTACCCAGAGACCCTGTACCAATTGAAAAGGCTGCAGCCTCTGCTGTCATCATCAATTACAGTGCATTAAGGGCCCACAGGGTGCAGTACTTAATAAATGGCCTTGCTTAATAGATGTTAACTAATTATATCTAGAATAATTCCCATCCACTCAGGGCAAGTAATCCAATATGCCAGGTGGGGAAGTCTGGATTTCTCACTTAGATCCTTTGAATGCCTGTGCGTCCCCTTTAGGTGGAGTAAAGAGGCAAAGGAAGATCTTCCCTTCTTTGAAGGTTGCCCTATCCTAATTCCTAAGTCAGGCTCCTGCTCGCCTTGACTCTGCTAGATCCTATTTTGTCACCAGACTGTAAAGTCAATTTTCAGAGAATGGAAATCAGGTTAAATTCCTAAAACAGAAGCCAAGAAAGTCAGACCCCAACCCGAGCTGGTTCTCAGCTTCATTTCATCTGACCACTCAGGTAATGTTGGGCTGGTCACTGCAGCTAAAAGACTCAAAACAAAACAATAAATTTTACTTTGATACAAGGCCCTGGTCATCATAGTGTGGAAAAAACAATGGATTGTTTTCGACTTTGCGGGGGACAGCAGGGTCACAGATTTTTTTTTTTTTTTTGAGAATTTGATGAAAGCTAGGGATGCCCCAGGGGAAAGGAAAAAAAAAAAGCCGCATAGAAAAAATTGCATAACATTTCAAAGAGTTTATAAGCACTCCCATTCCCACCCAAACTCTACAACAGTGGTTCTCACACTTCAGTGTGCATCAGAGTCCCCTGAAACTTTCTTAAAACAGAGGACTGGGCCCCACACCCAGGGTTTCCAATTCTATAGGTCTGGGTGGGTGGGGGCCAAGAATCTGCATCTCTAATAAGTTCTCAGTGATGCTGTTGCTGCTACTCTTGGAACAGGGCTTTGAACTGGTTCCATCCCTGATATACTGAATCAGAATGTACAGTTTAACAAGATCCCCAGCTGATTCTTATGTATAACTTCCTGAGAACTTGTTAGAAACGCAAATTCTTAGCAGGAAACCTGTTAGAAATGCAAATTCTCAGCAGGGGTTGGAGCCAGACCAAACCAGTTCAAAGCCCTGACTGGAAACCACACTGGGAACCACCACCCTAGGACTCCAGAGACAAGATTGAAAACATTTGCTCCAAGGAGCCATTTCAGATGCTGAAGCAGAGATTAAGGGGCCCATCAACAAGTCCTCTCTGTCTTTTCCTCTGTCCTCCCCTTCCCCAGCTCCAAAGCCCTTCCTCCACCTTTCTTTATCCCTTTTTGTTTCCGAGCCTCCGTGTTTATGTATCTTTTTCTTCCCCTTCTGTCTCTGTGTGTGCATGCGTGTGTGTATCTAGATGACTGAGTTTGCCTCTCTCCCTCTCTTACTGCCCCTCATTTCTCTCCCTATGCCCACTATTAAAATAGAAACTGTATTCAGGTTTTACTATTTGTTGTAGCTATTCAATAAAGTTTTATGACTCATATTCTTAATTTTGAAGCAGGTAAATGGAATATTTTATATTTCTCTCTAAGGATATAAAATACTAAAGTCTCTTGATTTTTTGCTAGGATAACTCACATCTAGTTTAATGGGGAAAAATACCCCATCTTTCTCTATACCGGCAATATCCTATAGAAGTTTCTGTGGTGGCAGAAATGTTTTCATTCTGCACTATCCAATTTGGAAGCAACTGGTCTCATGTGGCCACTGAGCACTTAAAATATGGTCACTGCAACAGAGGGAGAAGTGAATTTTTTATTTTAAGTGATTTTAAATTTAAATAGCCAAATACTGGTGAGGAGTGTACTTCTTAAGCTCAAGTAGACACGTGAGACTATATGGGCAGCTCCTGTCTGGAGGTGAGATGAGAAGGCAGAGAGGGACAGGAGCTGGTTGAATGAACACGGGAAATACAGCGTGGAGAGAAGGAGTGTGCTGTCACATTGTAGGGTGACTAACTAGAGTAACATAACAATGTGTGGATAAGTTCTTGTATGAGAAACTGACTTGAATTGTAAACTTTCACTTAAAGAACAATAAAAAATACCAAACAAAATAAAAATAAATAGAAACATACATAAAAATAACTAAATAAATTTAAATAGCCACATGTGGCTAGTGGCCACCACATTAAACAGTGCAGCTTTGTATCACCCTACCGTGAACACATTACATAAAGTATATATATGGGGTGCAGATATCTTTTAAAATCTCTCAAGCTATGCTAGATCACCTTGACAGCAAAATAGAAATGCATGTACTTCTGTAAACTTCTCATGAATCTCATGTCACAACTGCACATGGAGCTATTTTTTTATTTAACATACAAAGATCATAATTTAATTGCAAATAAAGCCATGTCAATCAGTGAAGAGATTCTTCTACCAGCCACGTTACTACTGGAATCCTTTTCTCCAGGGAGTAGCATTACCATCTGTGCACATCAGCTGGACCAGAGCTGTTTACTTCATCTGAACAGGGACTAGGGAGCAGGCAGCACCAACATTCCAGTCCTTCATCAGTAGACACAGCCACTGGTTACTAACCCAGCATCAAGTCTTTTGGCAGACTTCGGACAAATGATATCAACTCTTGTTTTGGTGACGACTTGGGCTGTCTCAAGAGATGTCAAAAATTCTAAGACCTTCTCAAACTAAAATTATTTTAAACTCTAATTTCAAGGTAAATACATGCCACGCAGCCCCGTTTTCAAGCTGATGTGAGAAATTAAGTATTATAATTTCAAAAGGATAGTGAAATCACTACTCTAGTCCCTCATTTTAAAACCCCTCAGATGGCACAGCCTCGGACTTTTAGTAAAGCATCTTCAATTCTTCCTGTCCTAGAGTTTTGAACTGGCATAGAAATTTTGAAAATTAAGTCTTGTTAGAGGATACATGTACCTGTGAAGGCTTTGAAATTCATGCCATGGAAATGGAACACAAATCAGACCTCACTCTGTCACTGCTGTCCAATAATTCTGCCCTCGCCAAGGATTCGTACTATCGACCAACATTTCTTAGGGGAAATCTGAGTTTTCTCAATGTTTATCCGAACATTTGTGTTCCTGATAATACCTTATATTTATGTGCCACTTAAGAGCTTACCAATTATTTTCATCTACACCATCCTTTAGTCTTCACAACAACACTGTGAGGTGACTATCATGGCCTCACTTTTACAGATGAGGAATTTGAGGCTCAGAGAGTCTAATTGATAGGGAAAGGATGTATTAAAACACTTAGATAGGTAGAAAAGAAATCTAAGTCTAATTTGCAGAGAGGCAGGCTTGGGTCAGAAGGCTGGGAATCCTATCAAACTCCCCACTGTCTTAAACATAATACATTTTGAGAAGCACAATTGCCATTTCACACTGAATTAACCACATGGAACCCAGTCCAGGCTGTCCCAAGGCAGATTAATGGAAGCAAAATTTGAGAAAATACTTTTGAGCTTTCTTGAAGTATATGTTATTTTATGTGAAGATTTTATAAATGCATTTTTTTTTCTGAACCAAGGACTGGCCCATTGCATAAGCTTTACAAGATAGCTCTTTTCCCTGAAACCAGCCAGAAGCCTGAAACTTCATTAAATGTTCACCCATGATAAATCACCTTAATATATCTCACTTTCTGAGTTGTTATCCAATTAGTAAAATGTAAGCCAAGTCTATGGGAGGAGCTAGCTGAACTCAGTTTAAACCTGTTTAAGAAATTTTCTTACCCCCAACTGACCGTTTTTGAACACTGAGACATATTTTCAGGGATAGATTAAGAAACAGATTCCAGCCTGAATATAGCAGGATTTTTCCCTTAAACTAAATCTATATGAGACGCACAGAACTTTTACAGCCTTTAGCTGAAGTTCCAACATGAAGTGATATTCTGTTGAACACTTTTCGGGTAGCTATGGCAACAATGATTATCACCACATACTACCAACCAAAATACCACCTGCATCCACGTCTATTCTAAACCCTTAATTAAAAAGAAGAGCCCAGCTGAAATTTCCAGTTGGTAAATTTGGGAGAAAACTTCAAAAAAAATGTTGGGAAATCTATTTTGGTTTTGCTTCTGTGTTTGGTTTATGATTTTTTTTTTCCTTTCAGGACAACTTAAGTCTGACTCTATCTCTTCCTGCCCACACCAGAACCACCCACACTGTTAAGTTTCTAGAGAAATAGAGGTTTCAGCATTTCCTTTTCTAAGGAGTTAATCAGTAATGAGAGCTCCAGGGACCAAGAAAAAAAAAGTACTCCTTTCAAACAATTACCTGTGTGTATGAGAATTTTAGGCTTGTTTTTAATTTCTCTGTAGGAAGGTGGGAGAAAAAGTAGAGGGAAGAAAAACAAAGGAGGTAAAGACTGATAAGAAAGAAAGCTAGGAAAAGGAAAAGAGAAATAAGGAAATTGGGTAAGGAAAGTGAGAAGAATGAGGCCGGGATTAAGAAAGGGAGCAAACTAGGTCTGTAAAAGGGAAGGCACGGGTAAAACATGCAGATCCCTGGAAAGTAGAAACGGGTTTCACACAGGCTTAGAATGAACTCTTTGGTAGTAGTTTGATTACAAGAAATAAAAAAAAAAAAATAGCTCCGGTTATTCACCTTTCCCTATATCCATGCCCTTTGACATGTAACTTTGCAGCGCCCTCCCACTCTAAAGAGGGGCTCAGTCATGCGACTTGCTTTGGCCAAAGGGATATTAACAAACGTGATGCAAGCAGAGGCTGGAAAAGCTCTCAGAAAGCTTTCTTGCTCCTGCCCTCTGTCACTTTCATGGGAACAATCCTGATCTAGCCTGCTAGAGAATTTCTGAAAGACACATGGAGCAGAGCTGAGTCGCTCCTGTCTGCTCAGCCAAGGCCATCTTAGATCAGCTGACAGCTAGAACACAAGAGAGATATATGAGCAAGCCCAGCCAATATGAATAAAGCTGCTTGGTCTACTGGCAGCTGACTGCAGACATAGTGGTGAGGCCTGCCCAGATCAGCTAAATAAACGTATATTGTTGTATGCCACTGAGGAGGTTTGTTAATAACGAATTGTTATGTAACATTACTGTGGCAATAGATAACAGATACAGGTGCATGCCCCGCTAATCCGGGATCCTTCATTCTATCCCCATCACAGTAATGCTTTCTACCATATAGTCTTTTAAGTAGATATCACAAGTCCATAGAAAAAAATTAATGTGGAATGATGCTAAAATAAATACCGTAAACGCAATTTTTTAAAACATGATAGGTGTTGCTAACCATCAAAAAAAAAAAAAAAAACGCAGGCTATTCTCCAAGGTAAGGTCATTGGGATTCCAGAACTACAAAAGGCTGTCTACAGAAAACTTGAAAAGAATCCAGCCAACCCTGTTGGAGGATAAATTGAATTTAAGTAATTAAAAGGATACAAACAACCTTATTCATAGTCACTAATGCTGCGCCAACTAATGGACTGAAGAGTTTGCAAATTCTCAGGTGCCCTCTTAATTGAAGCTGAATAGCTGTAATAAAAACAGTTTCCTCCAACTGTGGGCTTGAGGGTAAACAGGGTAGATGATCCCTGGTGAATCTGTGCTGCCAACTGCAAGAACAGAGGGTAACAGCTGCGATCAACATCACACTCCCTACCTGAGCATAAAAATAACAAATGAATTGTCATTTGAACCAAAAAAAAAAAAAAAACCTTGAAAATTTATGTAGAAAAGCGCTGCATTCACCTTCCGGAAGCTGTACAATATTAAAAAAATCAAAACTGGAAAATGGACAATACAAGCAATTAGGATGGAAACGTGTCTTTTTTTAAAATGCTGGTTTACATTTTCTTTGAAGCAAGGAGTGCTTCTTGGAGGTGGGGAAAACTTAGGGGGTCATTTGCTAAGGAGAGATCTGTGTACTAAATGAATGAGATAATAATCTCTGAATCCCAGACCCTGTGTCTAATCAAAGACCCTGTTAGGTATGCAACTGAGTAAACCGAGTAACATCATGTTGAAATAACATAAAATGGATTTTTGACTCACTGCAGTAATTAGGGAATAATGGCACGAGCAATCCCTGATTCATTTTATTATGACCTTGGAAGACATCTTTTGCTTGACAATAACTTGAAAGGAGACTAAAAAAGAAGAAAGAAAAGAAAAAAACACCTTGGGAGAATCTGAATGATTTCTAGTTTTTCATTCTGATCCTTGTCCAACTCACACATGGCCCTCATGGCAAGAGCAAAATCACCAGTATTTCTCCTCAGCAGCTGGAACCCCACTCTCTCACATTTTCCTTGGGTGGACAGTAGAATAAGGAGATTATAACTGTTAGGTTTACAAGTCTTTCCCTAATGTCATGACGGATGGGAAGGCGGCTGACTCTGGCTCTTTGAACCTTTTCCTTCTTCCCCAGTTTTTAGTGGTTTCCAGATCAGGAGCCAGGAGGATAGTTCAGAGAAGGTAAGGAAATCAGAGGAATCCAATGGAAAGCAAAGAAGCTTCAAATCCCCTTTCATCCATCCATTCATTCATCGAACTCAATTCAAATACTGAATGTCTACTATATGCCTGCCATGTGTTAAGTGCTGTGGAAACACTGATGAACACAGCCCGTGACCTCTCTGGAAGAGATGCTAGTCTAATGACAGAGAGAAAGAGACATTCAAACAAGTACTGACAATACAGCACTGGGGGTGCCACAATGGAGAAAATGGAAGTGCTATGGGTCAGGGAAGGAGTGACCAAATCCACATAAGGACTGCAGTTGGGGAGGCTCCAACGTGGAGAAGAGGGTGGTGCCCTTCTCAAAGAATCTGTAACAAAATCCAGCAGACAATGGAAAGTTGACTTCAAAATAGTACATTAAATAGGTCTTGTCTTACAAACCCAACCAACTAACCCGTGTTGCCCTTGAACCTCCATTAATAAGATCTAAAATCTCAAATTTTACAGTTCAGAACTATGAACGTATGTGAATTAATTACAAAAATCTGAAAGCCTCAGCATGACCTGCAACATTTGTTAAGCATCTTAGATTCCAGAAAGCTATGCTAGGTATTGTGTCCTATTTGTTTAAAAAAGGGGGACAGAGGCATGGTTATATTTCTTTCAATTCATGTGAAATCTCTGAGATTTATAATGATAGATTTGGCAGTTTTCCATATCTACTTGAATAATGAAATATACTTTTATTAAGGTTTTGATCTCTAAAAATAGATATTGCTTTAATGTGGAAAAAAGTATATATTAGTAAAGAAACAAAGCGAGGTTTGCTCTTTCCACTGAAAGTGTGACTTCAAGGATGTTATGTTACACTGAGAGATATAATCAGGCAGACTTTTTTAAGTCAAATCGTTTTGTTTTTCCCATACAAATAAATTTTATTTTGTTTTATTTTATTGTCCTCGAGAAGAAAAACCAAGGAAGCTTGCCAGTGGTAAGGAGAGGGGACTCTAATACAGTGCATTTTCTTAAAGCAGCTCCTTGGATTTATGGGTTGATTGCATTATGTGCATTTTGTCACTATCATCTGACTTTCATGTTTCTTCAGTTTGTAGGGACTAAATGCAAAGCTGACTACTGAAAAGAAGCCAATGCAACATTTAAAAAAATATTTCCAAAACATACTGTGGACTCTAAACAAAAATAAGACTAGGAGAAATTAAGAGGATCCATATATTACAGACTGGAGGCTAATTTACACTGTGTGTGCAATTTCTCTGCTTCAAAGTTCAAAATGAAGGTTTGTCTTTTGGTTGTTAGGTTTGTACTTTAATTTATGGATCTCATTCAATTCTTCAACCAACATCATAAAGTAGGAATTATCCCTATTTTACAAGTGAGAGAATTGAGGCTCAGAAAGGTTCAGGAGAAGGTTGTAAGTGAAACATCCAAGATTAAACTCCAGGACTGGTACACTTCAAATGCCTTTCCTCTTCCACCACAACACACTGCCTGTGATTAAACCATTTTCTGCTTGACTTGGTTATTAAAATACTAGATTCTGTTGATGCTGCTGAACTAGCTAAAAGACTGATGACTCTAGAGATTGATAAATCTAACAAAAAACAAATTTAATAAATAACCTCACTACTCTTTGAAGCAGGGGATAATAATATCCAACATGGAAAGAGAAAACGTTACGGCAAGCTCATCTTCTTGCAAGCTCATCTTCTTGCAATCAAGTATCAGGGCAGAACCCAGTGCCGTCGAGTCGATTCTGACTCATAGCGACCCTATAGGACAGAGTAGAACTGCCCCATAGAGTTTCCAAGGAGCGCCTGGCGGATTTGAACTGCCAACCCTTTGGTTAGCAGACGTAGCACTTAACCACTACACCACCGGGGTTTCCATCAGGGCAGGGGAGGATAAAAAATTAAGCCAAAATGGAAAGACAGGACAAAAGAGACAGAAAGAAAGAGAGAGAAAGATGTATGGCTCTTTTAGACAAGTCACCAGTTAAATCTTTTTTTTTTTTTTTTTCCTTCTCATAGAAAGAATGTTTGGGCCAGAAATATAATTTTTTGGCAGTTTTAAAGCACTTTACACTGTGCTTTCACGTACATTATTTCACATGATCTTCATAACTTCTCTATGAAGTGGAATTTATTCATGTCCCCATTTGATAGATGGGGAAAGAGTTTAGAGCAGATAAGCAACCTGTTGAAGCACATAAACTATGATTGACATATCACTCAATACCAAGTCTTCTGATCTCAAGTCTTTGCTTGGGAAAACGCACTGTTTCACCCTCCTGCTTTGAGACAAATGGAAACAACTTCAACAGTAGCTTGGAAAAAAGGCATATCATAGAACCTAAAAGATGAATTATCCTTAAGCTGAGGTCAGCTCATGCCCAAAAACATTTGGCATCAAATTCGTATTCAAACTGATTTCAGAAAGGTAAATCTTTTATCAGAACCTTCGTATTTTTGAGTTAATAATCAAGTGGGAAAGATACTTTAATGTATCTCAGAATACATTTTATACTTTTACCTAAAACCCATTATCTGCTTCCACACTGTTTCATGTTAGTTTCAATAAAGTACTAGAAATATAGAATATGCCCAATAAGTATGTCCATTGAGAGTTCTTAAAATAAAAAGGCATGCATAAGAATTTTATTAGTATATTTAGGTAAGCTTGGGTCTGCCATCTAGACTATTAGGTAAAACTCCTGTCATTTAAAATTATATACCATGACCAAATGGCCATGTAACTAACTAGGGTATATAAGACAGCTATTGAATAATGCTGGGGAAAAAAAACTCAATTACAGTAGCTTACAATAACAAAATTTATTTTTCTTGCCCATGGGTCTATAGGTAGGTTGCATTTCAGCTGATCTTGACTCGGCTTGGCTGAGCCAGGCTGGGCTCCAGGTTTCACGTCTAGTTCATGTGCATAATGCGTGTCTTCAACATTCTTGGGCCAGAAGCTACATGTAGAATGTTCTTCTCGTGGTAGATGGCAGAATTACAAAACCAAGCCAAACCATTTGTGCCCTCCATTAATAGAGTGGAGAAATAAACCCTGTCTCCTCTAGCGGGAGGTACCGCAAAATAAGTGCATGAGTATATAATTCTACTACAAGGAGGGAGCGAAGAGTTGGGAAAAATTAATTCCATCTACAGTATGGAGAATTTTCTTAGGTCAAGGTGCATTAGCTAAAATGATGAATAACTTGGCTTCAAAAGAAAGATATTTCGAAGTTTGTTGTTGGGGTGTTGGTGTACTGCAGTGTGAGAGAACTACCCAGAAGCGAGGTTAGAAATTAGGATCAGATAGTGAAAGACCTTGAGAAGTTTAGCCTTGACCCAAGAATAATGGGGAGCCACTGAAAGTCCCTTTGATTTTGTATTCAGAGACCCCAATACCACCTACGCTCTATACTTCACTACAATGTTATCTCAGGGAGTCATTCCAACCAAGTTTGTTTCATCCTCCTTGCTCATACATGGTGAGGCTTTCAGCACACTGGGTGCAGAGTAAAACCAAAACCAAACCAAATCCATTGCCATACAGTGGATTCCAACTCATAGCAACCGTATAGGACAGAGTAGAACTGCCCCATACAGTTTCCAAGCAGCACCTGGTGGATTCAAACTGCCGACCTTTTGGTTAGCAGCCGTAGCTCTTCACCGCTACACCACCAGGGTTTATAAGTAGTCACACAAAAGTTTTGCTGATTTATTTTTAAAAGATGGAATTAAGGAAAATGATGTTGGGGATATTGTCTGCCCTATTTCTATTGAGGTTCAACTTCAGATAAAAGGATTATGACTTTGTCTTTTTTCCCTCCTTTTATTTCTGCCCCAACCTTGCCTATCTTCATTCTCTTTCTCATCCCACTATTGTCTGTTTATGAACAGGCCCTTGTACAAGATTCAGAGACCTCCAAGGCCCAATTGCCAAACATCTCATTGTTCATGTCTACCTGTGTGCTATAGTGATAAGCAGGATATAAATGATAACAGATAGTACACCAAGCACACACATGTAGCACTCTATGCTAATGAGATTCTGTATTTTCTAATAGTCTAACAAATACTAGCTCTTTGCTTCCCAAAAGCTGTGATGAGGGCACGTATATGAGCAAGACTGCTGAGGTTTAACCCTGATGAAATGGGATGGATTTTGACTGGCAGAGAGAAACTTGGAAGAATACGACAAGGGAAGTGTCTATTCATTTAAAAGATTACAGAAGCTTTTAGCCTCTAACTATGGATAGATTTCTTTAGTGTTTATTCATTCATTCATTCAGCCATGAATTACATGCCTGTAATGTTCCACACACTGTGTTAGGACCTAAAAAATACAATTATGAACCAAAACAGACCTTGGTGCTGTGTTATCAGAATAATTGGTATAGTAGAAAAGATAACAGACTTTGAGCCAAAAATAGCATTGGTCTTCCAAATACTGGCCAAGTGAGGTAAAGCAAATAATTTTACCTCTCTGATACTCTATTTTCTATTCTGGAAAATAAAGGGAATGATGTACTCTACCTTCCTATCAGGGAAAACTATATCAATTGTTGTCATATATGCGCAAGCACAGTACAAATGACTTGTGTCAATATTGAGTTTTGAATAATACCAGTATGCCTTGGGTAGATCATTTTAAAGTAAGGAATACTCTTTCAGCCACAATTACTGTGTAACAACCAACCACAAAATCTCAGCAGCTAGGACAATAACCATATATTTTCCTTCTTGTGGGTCTGCAGGGCAGGTGGGTTAGCTGTACTTCAAGCTGCAGGTCTGTGAGTCACCTGGGATGGGTTACCTGTAACATGCATCTCTTACTCCACTAAGACCAGTGGGATACTAGGGGGCATGTTGTTTTCAGGACAGTGGCAGAAACACAATAAAGAGAAGCAGAAGAATGAGACACTTCTTAAGTCCTATGCTCAGAACCAGCATACTGTCATTTTCACCCATATACCACTGGTCAAAGAAAATCATGTGGCAAGTCCAACACCAGCGAGGCAGAGAAATAAATGCCCACAGTGGCAGGGAGAAGGGAGGGAATATTTGCTGAACAATAATCTAAATGATTCCAACTCTCCTTTTCTCTAATTAAAATTTTTCTAAGAGCAATCTTGGGGATTTAAATGTTCAGCTTGAAAGCTTGCATGGAAAAGTGTAGGATGTAGCTTTCAACATATCATATTCCTTCTCAAGATCCAAAGTGGCTCTGTAGCACATGTTTATTAACTAACCCAACAGGCATTCCAATCCCCTTTCTCCCTAGACGCCTCCATCAGAGAGGCTGGGAAGTTCAATACTTTCTCTCTGAGCCTCCTTTGCCCCTTGTTGTTGTTGTTGTTGCAGTTAGATACCTTTGAGTCAGCTCCAACTTATAGCAAACTTACATATAACAGAACAAAACGTTGCCTGGTCCTGCGCCATTCTCACAATCATTGCTACGTCTGAGCCCATTGTTGTAGTCACTGTGTCAAGCCATTTTGTTGAGGGTCTCCCTCTTTTTCACTGACCCTCTACTTTACCAAGCATGCTGTGTTTCTCCAGCAGTTGGTCTCTCCTGACAACCCCGGTAGTGTAGTAGTTAAGAGCTACGGCTGCTAACCAAAAGGTAGGCAGTCTGAATCTACCAGGCACTCCTTGGAGACCATATGGGGCAGTTCCACCCTGTCCTATAGGGTCACTATGAGTTGGAATCAACTTGACGGCAATGGGTTTGTTTTGGTTTTTTTTTGGGGGGGGGGGGAGGTTGATGACATGTTTAAAATAAGTGAGATGGAGTCTTGCCATTCTCACTTCTAAGGAGCTTTCTGGCTGTACTTCCTCCAAGACAGATCTGTTCGTTCTTCTGGCAGTTCATGGTATATTCAATATTCTTCTTCAACACCACAATTTGAATGCCTCAATTCTTCTTGGGTCTTCCTTATTCATTGTCCAGCTTTCACATGCATACATGGCAATTGAAAACACCATGGCTTGGGTCAGGTGTACCTTAGTCATCAGAGTGACATCCATAGGGGTAAGCATGTGGCCCAGTTCTGTCCAATAAATCATAACCAGAAGTCAGCCAGAGGCTTTTGGTAAAGCATTTGTTTCGTTTAGAAAGGAAATGGTGTGAGCAGAGAGCCACCTGGCATCAACATTTTCCCATTCTTCCTGGGTGAATGTAGAAGTGATGCCTGGAGCTGTAGCAGCCATCTTATGATGGCTGAGGTGACAGCATGAGGTCAGAAAACCAACACGCTCAGCACTACTTCCCTGATGGTATCATTAGGCATCTCATCATGTAAGTAAAGTAAACCCTTATGTACTAAAATCACTTTTGTGTTACTTGCAGCTGATTGCATCCTTTACAGGCTCTCAATTGTCTATTGAATAAAATCTAAACTATTCTGCCTGGCTTTTTACGTCCTCCCTAATTTGGCCCTCATTTCACTACCCACCCTTGCCAACAGGCACCCTCAACTCAAGCCAGATTATTCGCCTCACGTGTCTCTGCTCCTAGAATGTCCCCTCTATTCTCATTTGTCAATCCAATTACAGTCCATCCTTCAACACCCAGCTCATATTCAACTTTTTCCATGAAGTTCAACAACCCCCCAACCCCCTGCTGAACTCTTCCCTTCTCTGAAACCACGTTGAGAGTTAATTATTCTTCTTGCAATAACCCAGCTTAGCTTTTGTGTTCTCAACATTGCTTAGGTGACTGACTGTTAGCACTTAAGATACGCTCCTTCTTTTTATGGATGGGATCATGTGGTGCCAAGCAGTTTAGGGTTTGAAACATAGCATAAAACAATAAAAGTTTACTGATTATTACAGATGTGGCAGAGTCTCTACTTTACAAATAAGCTGGTACCGAAGTGAGTTTTGGTGAGTCAGTTGTCTGGAGGTTAGAAAATATTTTCCATAGAAAATCTAGCTAATCTACTTTTTTCTAGAGATTCAAAGAAAAGGGCATATCCTCATCTTTCCTTTGCCCTAGGCTAGACTTAGGTAATATTCATCTGTTCATCCAGGTATTTGTCAGGTACCTATTGTATGCTATGTAACACTTATTTTGATGAGTTATCTTTACCATACCTCCATCTCCCTCTCTACTACCTTCCCGAACACCAGTGTTCTTCTGCCATCCTAACCTCCACCCCAGACTTCCTCTCTTCCCTGAATGCTCCAAATGTTAAAGTCATCTACACCCCCTTACCCTATAATAGGGTCTGGTTTTTTCAGGCATTGATCTCAATTACAAGGAGAAAAGTGATCTGACTGTGCTGATTCACATCAGGTATGAATCACTGAGAGCTCCTTATGGGTCCCATGTGCTTCTGCTTTTTTAGTTCATGTAAACTAATCTTTCAACTCAGAATTTCACTCCAGGTACAAGCTGAGAAAGCTCAAGCAAAATGGATGAAGCCATCAGGTGGCGGATAAGCTACTTCTTCTCTGAACCCAGAGGCAGGCAAGTCAAGCATCTTTTCTTCTTCCACTTCTGAATACACAGAATCTTTTCTAAATAGCTTTAGTAAGGTACAGTTGACAGTAAACTACACATATTTAAAGTATGCAATTTGATAAACTCTGGCATGTGTATATGCTCATGAAGCCATCAGTCAAGACAATGAACACTTCCATTACCTCTAAAAGTTCCCTCATGCCCATTTGTAATCCACTGATCTGTCAGTATAGATTAGTTTGCATTTCCTAGAATTTTATGTAAATGGAATCATATTGAGGGTGTGTGTAAGTGCGTGCGTATAGGCTTCTTTCAGTCAGCATAGTCATTTTGATATTCATTCATCATGTTTTTGCATGTATCAATAGTTCCTCCCTTTTTATTGCTGAGGAGTATTCTATTGTAAGGATATACCATAATTTTTCTTATCCATTCACCTGTTGGTGAACATTTGAGTTGTTTCCAGTTTGGGGTATTATAAATGAAGTTGTTACGAATGTTCAAGTCCAAGTTTTTGTGTGGACATATGCTTTCTTGTCTCATGGGTAAATATCTAGCAGTGGAACAGCTGGATGATATTGGAACCTAAAATACCTTTGAAAACACCAAGCATTTTCTCAGTAATTTCCAAAGCATTAGTATCATAGGCCCTGTTAATAGATGTAAGGATGAGAGACATTAAACATCATATATTTATAAATAGGGAATTGCCTATGGTTGGGAGACAATTCTCCATGGGTATCTCACATTCCAAGGAGCCCTGGTGGCACAGTGGTTAAGTGCTCGGCTGCTAACTGAAAGGTCAGCAGCCCTAACCCACCAGTTGCTCTGTGGGAGAAAGATGTGGTAGTCTGCTTCTGTAAAGATTACAGCCTTGGAAACCCTATGGGGCAGTTCTACTCTGTTCTATAGGGTCTCTATGAGTCGGAATCAAGTTGATGGCAACAGGCATCTCACATTCCCGCGTATCTTCTGAGCAAAGGCATTAGCAGCTGTCATTCCAGGCTATCTTTTCAAAGATTTTGTATAGCACAGAGCCAGGACTAACCAAACAAAACCAAACCCATTGCCGTTGAGTCGATTCCGACTCATAGCGATCCTACAGGACAAAGCAGAACTGCGCCATAGAGTTTCCAAGGAGCGCCTGGTGGATTCGAACTGCCAACCTCTTGGATAGCAGCTGTAGCACTTCTCCACTACACCATCAGGGTTTCCAAGCCAGGACTAGAGTGAGGCAAACAGGGTACATAGGGTGCAAAATTTAAAGAGACACTCTCAGGTCATACAAGTGCAAGGTCAGCACCAGAGTAGAGGGCAGATATGTTTGCTCTTCAGGAAAATAAAGATATCTCCTTCCAAGGCAAAAGTTGGCAGGTTTGCTAGCAGCCCCCCTTGTAAAAAAAAAAAAAAAAGCCCCCCTTACAAGACTGAAATTCTCTGTGTTCAGGATTCCTAAGCTGTGATGCAAACTCACTGTGTGTACAGCATCTACCCAGGCCCACCTCTGTGTCACCCTCATGGCATTTGGGGAAACTGATGCAAACATGAAGCTCATGCTGACAGCAGTACCATGAGTAATAAAGTCCTTTGTCTCTGACCCAGGAAACTCACTTCTTCTGCTCCATAAACCAAAAACCCATTAACGTAGAGTCGATTCCAACTCATAGTGACTCTATAAGACAGAGTAGAACTGCCCCCATAGAGTTTCCAAGGTTGTAAATCTTTACAGAAGCAGACTGCCACAGCTTTCTCCCACAGAGTGGCTGGTGGGTTTGCACCATCGACCTTTTAGTTAGGAGCCAAGTGCTTAACCACTGCACCAAGAGGACTCACTGTGGAAAGAACAGGCATGAACAAAGACATATGAAAAAGAAAATTAAGCGCAGGGAATGGTGAGAGAATTATTGTGGTTAAAGCAGGGTTTGTACGTTGGGGGGAGGGGGGAGAAAAGGACAAGCCATGGGAGTAAGAGTGGGATACTGGGGGAGAAATGAAAAGGGTCTAGAATACCAAGCTAAGGAATTAGGGCTTTAAGTAAAATGAATGTTTCAAAGTTACTTTTGCTTGTAGATTTATGTTTATCACATTGAATTATTCATCATGTAATTACAAAAATTTTCTCTGCTAGGTCTGAGCTCCTGTGGGACTGTTAAGACTATCTTTTTCACCTTTGCACTCTAATTCCACCCCAGGAACACCACCCCAGGAACACAGCTGCTACTTAATAAACATTAACCGAATTAATATATACTTCTTAACAAACGAGTTACTCAGGAAAAATCACCTTCCCCTCTCAGATAATCCATATGTATTATGTACCACAAAGTGTCCACTATTTGTGAATAATTACGACAAACAAATGAAAAATTGGAATGTTTCTGATTTTCTTTGAACAAATTCATTCAAGGTTATGCCTTACAATTTTTTCTCTCACTTTCCATTACTTTATTCATGAGATGGCATGTTTTAATCACTTTGTGTGGGATACTAATATAGTACTTATCTCCAAAATAAATTTTATATTCTTTTTATTAAATATATTTCTTTTAAATTTATAAGGTCCCATGTATTATTCATTGGCAAGTCTTGGATCATGCCACAGATTATATATCATTTTTTCATGTGTCATAAGTGGTCATTTAAATTGAAATAAAGATCATATTTATCTGAACCCATAGCTGGTGAACTATTTTCTGGCCATTTCCCACTGCCAAATATTAGAGATGAAAAATCTTTTATTAGCACACATAATAAGAAGTTCATATAGCAGTGGGTTATACCAATATTTATTTTATCTTAAAATACTTTCTTGGGGTTTAAAATTTTTATATGTTAATAGAGAGCAGAAAACCCTTGAGTGAAAACATATCCATTATTCACAGAGTAGTCAGAATATAATATATATAGGTATATGGTCCATTGAAAGTTTGCCAGACTCTAAATACACTTAATTTTGCCCTTTTTCTTTCAGTTCAAAGGTCTTTGTTAAAAGAATGTACAATTAAAAAGAACTTATTAGTCAAAATTATTTCTATTTTAAATACAATATAGTATTTCCTAAAATTCATATGAATATGTATATGTATCATAGCTTCCAATGATATCTACTGTAATCAGTACAGAACCTTTCTTGAGATACTTCCTTTATTGAGAAAAACTTACATGCACCTCCTACTGAGGGTGATCAGGTTCAAAAGTGGGTAAGAAATACATAACTCTAGAGTTGTTCATGGTAACCAACTAGCTCTAGCTTCTCTTTTCCCAAGTTGTTTTTGCCATCTAGAAATAATAAGCTTCAGCTTTTCCTCTCTTGCCTCTTTCCTCTAAGCAATTGTAATCGCTTCTTAAAAAATACCACTAATAAGTTGTATCAACTTTCACCAATGTTATTATTACCTTACTTTTTTCTACATTTTGAAATCTGGCAAAATAAGGTATGAATGGAAGAGCAACCAGGCATGTTTCTTTTATCAACCACTGTTTCTTAAGAACCGTTTTGTTTGCTGAAACTGGTTAGATGAGAAAAGGGTGTTGGAAGTTTAGTCCCTATGTTGACTGCTCAAACTTTGTTCCCATCTTTAAGTTCAGCCCTACCCAGGTACCCAACTGTCATCATGGAAATGAAGTGACAGTGCATACGAACCCCGACCGCACAGCTGGCAACAACTCAACTTCAGGGGAATGAGCCCTGGGCTAAAAAGAAAGCCTGGCATCTTCTCTGTACCAATGCCTTCTAGCCACACCATGTGGCACCCTAAGCTTCTATTTTCTCATCTAGAACATGGAAATAATGCCTTCTCTCAAGGCAGCATGGAGCTCAAACGACACAATGCAAGGAAAAGCAGCTTGTAAATTAAATCTAATTTTAATTTTGCATTCTCTTTTTTTCCCTATGCATATGTATTTTAACTAGGTCAAATTTATATGTATACATTCCGTCTAAACACACACACACACACAGATACAAAAATTCCTTGGACCTCTAGCCCCAGACACATTCACCATCTCCCCTTCCACAGAGCAACCATCACCACCAGTCCATTGTAAAGTGTTTTTGGGGGGAGTTTCTGTCCACATTGATTATACATAGGGATCTACTTCTTTCCCTTTAACTGTAGTTTGATATTACATTTTGTGAATAGGCCATATTTTACTATGTATTCCTTTCTTGATAGACATTTAAATTGTTTCCAATTTTTTATTATTGTAAATAAGGCTGAGGTTAAGCATCCCTGTTCTCTCCTTATGCAATGGTCTGAGTACATAGGGCATGTACCTAGAAGCGGAAATTCTAAGTCATCGTTGTGGGTTTCCCTCGTTTTCACGGACCCTCTGCTTTACCAGACATGATGTCCTTTTCTAGAGATTGGTCTTTCCTGATGATGTGTCCAAAGTAAGCAATACGAAGTCTCCCCATCCTCACTTCTAAGGAGCATTCTGGTTGTATTTCTTCTAAGACTGATTTGTTTGTTTTTCTGGCAGTCCAAGGTATATTCAATATTCTTTGCCAACAACACGATTCAAATGCATCAATTCTTGTTGTCTTCTTTTTTCATTGTCCGGCTTTCACATGTGTATAAGGCGATTGAAAAGATCGTGGCTGGGTCAGGCGCACCATAGTTATCGAAGTGACATTTTTGCTTTTTAGAACTTTGAAGAAGTCTTTTGCAGCAGGTTTACCCAATGCAACACGTCCTTTGATTTCTTGACTGCTGCTTCCATCCATGTTGTTGGTCGAAGCAGAATGAAATCCTTAACAACTTCAATTTTTTCTCCATTTATCATGATGATGTTTATCAGTCCAGTCGTGAGGATTTTCATTTTCTTTACAGCCAAGTGTAATCCATACTGAAGGCTGTAGTCTTTGACCTTCATCAGTAAGTGCTTCAAGTTGTCTTCATTTTTGGCAAACAAGATTGCATCACTCACACATCACAGGTTGTTAATGAGTCTTTCTCCAATCCTGATGCATGTTCTTATTCACATAGTCCAGCTTCTCGGATCATTCGTTCACCATACAGATTGAGTAAGTAAGGTGAAAGGATACAGCCCTGTCACACATCTTTTCCAATTTTGAACCACATAGTACCCCCTTGCTCTGTTCAAACGGCTGCCTCTTGGATCCATGTACAGATTCCACATGAGCACAATTAAATGTTCTGGAATTCCCATTCTTCATAATGTTATTCAGAATTTATTATGATCTTAAAAAAAATTTTTTTTTTTTTACACAGTCAAATGCTTTCATGTAGTTGATAAAACACAGGTAAACATCTTTCTGGTATTCTGTGCTTTCATCCAAGATCCATTCAACATCAGCAATGATATCTCTTGTTGCACATCCTCTTCTGAATCCAGCTTGAACTTATGGCAGTTCCCTGTTGGTGTACAGCTGCAGTCATTTTTTAATTTATCAAAATTTTGCTGGCATGTGATATAAATGGTATTGTTAGATAATTTCCACATTCTGTTTGAACACCTTTCTTTGAAATGGGCATAAATATGGCTTTCTTCCAGTCAGTTGGCCAGATAGCTATCTTCCAAATTTCCTGACATAGACAGTGCTTCCAGTGTTGCATTTATTTGTTTAAACATCTCAATTAAGCTACAGGTGTTTCACACTCAGAACACATGCTGCCAAAATCCGTTCCAAACTGGCTCTACCAATTCACACTCCCACTAGCGGTATACTTGAGAGGATCTATTTCCTCATAAACTCAATATTTTCAGACTTAAAACCTTGGTCATCCTGAATGAAGAAATGGCATTTTGCTGGTTAACAGTGACGATGAGCTTCTTTTCACACACTGTATTAAATATTTGGATTTCTTCTCTGGATTGCCTGTGCGTGGTCTTTATTTTTCTATTAGAGTCTCTTTTTCTTATTGAGGTATAGGGGTGCTTTATGCATATCGGGTACTAACATGCATTTTGGCCACTAATCCTTTGTTACATACGTTAAAAATATCTTCTCTCTATTACTTTTCTTTCTATTTTGATTTTGTGTATAATAATGTCCTTTGAATTGCAAAACTCTCTAAGTTGATGTAGTCAAATGTATTACGTTTTTCCTTTATGCTTTGTGCTTTTTGTGATTTGTATTTTAATTATTTCTTACGGTAATAAAGATATTATCCTGTAAGTTTTTTCTGAATATTTTAAAGGTGCTTTCAAATGTAAACATTTCAATCATTTGGAAGTATTTTTCATGAACTACTTGCTTTTTAAAGTATCCTACATGTGCTTGAAAAGAATGCATATTCTTTGTTATGTATAAAAATCTGTATATGTTATTCAGATCTTCTATCCCACCCTTTTTTAATCTGCTTGATTAATCAGTTTCTCAAAGAGATTTGCTGAACTCTCCCACCAAGATTGTGGTTTTACTTATTTCTTCTAGAAATTTGTCAGAGTCTTAGTTTCTTAGTGCTGCTATAACAGAAATATAAGTGGATGGCTTTAAACAAACAGAAATTTATTTTCTCACAGTTTAGGAGGCTAGAAGTTTGAATTCAGGGTGTTGGCTCTAGGGAAAGGCTTTCTCTCTCTGTCAACTCTGCAAGGAGGTCCTTGTTTGTCTCTTTTCAGCTTCTGTTCCTTGGTTACTTGGAGATCTTCATGTGACATGTATCTTCCCCTTCTTCTCTGCTTCCTTCTGTGCCAAACTTTTATAACCCAAAAGTGATTGGCTTCAGACACGCCCTACACTGGTATAGCTTCATTAACATAACAAAAAACCCTATTCCCAGGTAGGATTACATCCTCATATATAGGGGTTAGGATTTACAACACATATTTTGGGGGGACACAATTCAATCTGTAATAGTCACTTTCTATATCATGTAAACCTTACATTAAAGCCTCAAAATATGTAAGTTTATGGTCACTGCGTTTAGTGAATTAGTCCTTTTATCAATTTGAAATGTCCCCCTTTGTGCATTTTAGTGTTTTTATTCCTATAATTCTATTTTGTCTGATATTACTAAATTTTTTTTTCTTTAAGCCAGTTTTATTTTGGTTAATATTTTCCTGATATATCATTTAAAAATCCCTTTATTTTCAACTTTGCTATATTTTAGATGTTCTCTTGCAAATTCCATATAAATAAATTTTATTTTCCAATCTGGGACTCAACTGAGGGTCATAGTCTAATTTCATTTTTTGTGATTACTATATTTGAACTTAATTATCTATTATTTCTTTTCTGTTTACCATGTTTGCCTATTAACTCTTTATTTTTAATTTCCTGCCTTCAGTTGAATAGAGGGTATTTTTTGTTCCTGTTTTTCTAAGCCCTTACCAGTTAAAAGCCATAGTATATTTCTTTACTTGTAGGGATTATCGTTAGAAATTTAACTTTCATATTTGAATGCATGTTTTCCTACCAACTATTTCGTCCTCCACCACAAGACAAGATTTACTATTCTTTAATTTTTTTTCCAAAATTTTATTGTCTGCTGTCAATTCTTTCTTTATAGATAATGTCTCCATCCCCCACCCCTCCCCTTTTCTGGTAGCTTCTATGCTTGTCTTTTCACCTGCGATGTTCTGAAGTTTTATTCCCAATGGGTCTAGATATAGTTAGGAATTTTGTGTGTGTGTGTGTGTGTGTGTGTGCGTGTGTATGCGTGTATGTGTGCTTTAAGTGAAAGTTTACAGTTCAAGTCAGTTTCTCATACAAAAATTTATACACACATTGTTATGTGACCCTAGTGGCTCTCCCTATAATGTGACAGCACACTCCTCCTTTCCACCCTGTATTTCCCGTGCCCATTTAACCAGCTTCTGTCCCTCTCTGTCTTCTCATCTCACCTCCAGACAGAATCTGCCCATTTAGGCTCATTTTTTTTTTTATCTGCTTGGGCTAAAAAGCACTCTTCACAAAAAAAAATTTTTTTTTTTTTCCTTCACAAGCATCCTTTTATGTCTTATATTCCAGTCTAATCTTCGTCTGAAGGGTTGGCTTGGGAATGGCTTTAGTTTTAGGCTAAGAGAGTCCAGGGGCCATGTCTTCTGGGGTCCCTCCAGTCTCAGTCAAACCATTAAATTTGGTCTTTTTAGTAGAATTTGACTTCTGCACCCCACTTTACTCCTGCTCCACCAAGGACTCTCTGTTTTATTCCTTGACAGGAGGTCATTGCTGGTAACTGGGCACAATCTAGTTCTGATCTCAGGCTGATGGAATCTCTGGTTTATGTGGCCCTTTCTGACTCTTGGGCTCATACTTTCCTTGTGTCTTTGTTCTTCATTCTCCTTTGCTCCAGGCGGGTTGTGACCAATTGATACATCTTAGATGGCCACTTGATAGCTTTTAAGACACCACACACCACTAACCAAAGTGGGATGCAGAACATTTTCTTAATAAACTTTGTTATGCCAAATGACCTAGATGTCCCCTGAAACCATGGTCTCCAGACCCGCACCCCTGCTACTCTGTCCTTTGAAGTCTTTGGTTGTATTCAGGAAACTTCTTAGCTTTTGGTTTAGTCCAGTTGTGCTGTCTTTCCTTGTATTGTGTGTTGTCCTTCCCTTCAGTAAAGATAATTCTTCTCTACCATCTAGTTAGTGAATACTCCTTTCCCTCCCTCCCTACCCTCATAGCTATCAAAGAATGTTTTCTTCTGTGCTTAAGCCTTTACATGAGTTCTTATAATATATAATATGTATTATATATTTTTATAATAATTTTAATATAATAATAATTTTTTATTTATAATAGTGGTCTCATACAATATTTGTCCTTTTGTGACTAATTTCACTTGGCATAATGCCTTCCAGATTCATTCCTGTTATGAGATGTTTCATGGATTCATCTTTGTTCTTTATCACTGGGTAGTATTCAATTGTGTGAATATACCATAATTTGTTTATCCACTCATCCGCTGATGGGCACCTAGGTTGCTTCCATCTTTTTGATTTTGTGAACGGTGCTGCAATGAACATGGGTGTGCATGTATCTATTGATGAGACAGCTCTTATTACTCTAGGATATATTCCAAGGAGTGGGATTGCTGGATCATATGGTAGTTCTATTTCTAGCTTTTTAAGGAAGCGCCAAATTGATTTCCAAAGTGGTTGTACCATTTTTACACTCCCACAAGCAGTATATAAGTGTTCCAGTCTCTCTACAACCTTTCCAACATTTATTATTTTGTGATTTTGGATTAATGCTAGGCTTGTTGGGGTGAGATGGCATCTCATTGTAATTTCGATTTGCATTTCTCTAATGGCTAATGATCGTGGGCATTTCCTCATGTATCTGTGAGCTACCTGAATGTCTTCTTTGGTGAAGTAACTGCTCATATCCTTTACCCATTTTTTAATTGGGTTATTTGTGTTTTTGTTGTTGAGGTTTTGCAGTATCTTGTAGATTTTAGAGATTAGACCCTGATTTGCTATGTAGTAGCCAAAATTTTTTTCCCAGTCTGTAGGTTGTCTTTTTACTCTTTTGGTGAAGTCTTTGGATGAGCATAGGTGTTTGATTTTTAGAAGCTCCCAGTTATCTAGTTTCTCTTCTGGTGTTTGCGCATTGTTAATAATGTTTTGTATTCTGTTTATGCCATGTATTAGAGCTCCTAGCATTGTCCCTATTTTTTCTTCCGTGATCTTTATCGTTTTAGAGTTTACTTTTAGGTCTTTGATGCATTTTGACCTAGTTTCTGTATATGGTGTGAGGTATGAGTCTTGTTTCATTTTTTCACTGATGGATATCCAGTTGTGCCAGCACCATTTGTTAAAGAGACTGTCTCTTCCCCATTTAACGGACTTTGGGCCTTTGTCAAATATCAGCTGCTCACAGGTGGATGAATTTACTTCTGGATTCTCAATTCTGTTCCACTGGTCTATGTATCTGTTGTTGTACCAGTACTAGGCTGTTCTGGATACTGTACCAGTAAAATAGGTTCTAAAATCCCACAGCATGAGGCCTCCCACTTTGTTTTTCTTCTTCAGTAATGCTTTACTTATCCAGGGCCTCTTCCCTTTCCATATGAAGTTGGTGATTTGTTTCTCCATCTCATTAAAAAATGCCATTGGAATTTGGGTCAGGATTATATTGTATCTGTAGATCGCTTTGGGTAGAACAGACATTTTCACGATGTTGAGTTTTCCTATCCATGAGCAAGGTATATTTTTTCCACTTGTGTTGGTCTGTTTTGATTTCTTGCAGTAGTGTCTTGTAGTTTTCTTTGTATGGGTCTTTACTCCGGTTAGATTTATTCGTAAGTATTTTATCTTCTTGGGGGCTACTGTAAATGGTACTGATTTGGTGATTGATTTCCTCTTCAAAGTTCTCCTTGTTGGTGTATAGGAATCCAACTGATTTTTGTATGTTTATCTTCTATCCTGATAGTTTGCTGGAATCTTCTGTTAGTTCCAAAAGTTTTCTTGTGGATTCTTTGGGGTTTTCTGTGTATAAGATCATACCAAAACCAAAAACCAAACCCAGTGCCATCGAGTCAATCCTGACTCATAGCGACCCTATAGGACAGAGTAAAACTGCCCTATAAAGCTTCCAAGGAGCGCCTGGTGGATTCAAACTGCTGACCATTTGGTTAGCAGCCATAGCACTTAACAACTACACCACCAGGGTTTCCACATATCATCTGCAAATAGAGATACTTTTACTTCTTCCTTACCAATCTGGATGCCCTTTTTTTTTCTAATTTTTATTGTACTTTGGAAGTTTACAAACCAAGTCAGTCTCTCATACAAAAACATATATACACCTTGTGGTCTGGGGCATACTCCTAGTTGCTCTCCCTCTAATGAGACAGCACACTCCTTCCCTTCACTCTCTCTGGATGTCCTTTATTTCTTTTTCTAGCCTAACTGTTCTGGCTAGGACCTCCAGCACAACGCTGAATAAGAGTGGTGATAAAGAGCATCCTTGTCTGGTTCCCATTCTCAAGGGGAATGCTTTCAGACTCTCGCCATTTAGGATGATGTTGGCTGTTGGCTTTGTATAAATGCCCTTTATTATGTTGAGGAATTTTCCTGCTATTCCTATTTTGCTGAGAGTTTTTTTAATCATGAATGGATGTTGAACTTTGTCAAATGCTTTTTCTGCATCAATTGATAAGATCATGTGGTTCTTGTCTTTTGTTTTATATGATGGATTACATTGATTCTCTTTCCAATGTTAAACCATTCCTGTATACCTGGTATGAATCTCACCTGGTCATGGTGAATTATTTTTTTTGATATGTTGTTGAATTCTCTTGGCTAGAATTTTGTTGAGGATTTTTGTGTCTATGTTCATGAGGGAAATTGGTCTGTAAATTTCCTTCTTTGTGATGTCTTTATCTGGTTTTGGTATCAGGGCTATGCTGGCTTCATAGAATGAGTTTGGGAGTATTCCATCCTTTTCTATGCTCTGAAATACCTTTAGTAGGAGTGGTGTTAACTCTTCTCTGAAAGTTGGGTAGAACTCTCCAGTGAACTGTCCGGGGCAGGGCTTTTTTGTTGTTGGAAGTTTTTTGATTACCTTTTCAATCTCTTCTTTTGTTATAGGTTTATTCAGTTGTTCTACCTCTGTTTGTGTAGTTTAGGTATGCAGTGTGTTTCTAGAAATTTGTCCATTTCCTTTAGGTTTTCAAATTTATTGGAGTATAATTTTTCATAGTATTATGATTCTTTTAATTTTAGTTGGATCTGTTGTGATAATGCCCATCTTGTTTCTTATTTGGGTTATTTGCTCCCTCTCCTGTTTTTCTTTTGTCAGTTTGGCTAATGGTTTATCAATTTTGTTGATCTTTTGGTCTTGTTAATTCTTTCAATTGTTTTTCTGTTTTCTATTTCATTTAGTTCAGCTCTATTTTTTATTATTTGTTTTCTTCTCGTGCCTGTGGGTTTCTATTGGAGCTCTCTTTCTATTTGTTCAAGTTGTAGGGATAATTCTTTGATTTTGGCCCTTTCTTCTTTTTGGATGTGTACATTTATTGATATAAATTGACCTCTGAGCACCGCTTTTGCTGTGTCCCAAAGGTTCTGATAGGAAGTGTTTTCATTCTCATTGGATTCTCTGAATTTCTTTATTCCATCCAGTTTTTTTTTTGAGCAGGGTATTGTTCAGTTTCCAAGTGTTTGATGTCTTTTCCCTGTTTTTCCTATTATTGATTTCCACTTTTATGGCCTTATGGTCAGAGAAGATGCTTTGTAATATTTCAATGTTTTGGATTCTGCTAAGGCTTGCTTTATGACCTAATATGTGGTCTATTCTAGAGAATGTTCCATGTGCACTAGAAAAGAAAGTATACTTGCTTACTGTTGGGTGGAGTGTTCTGTATATGTCTACAAGGTCAAGTTGGCTAATTGTGGCATTTAGATCTTCCGTGTCTTTATTGAGCTTCTTTCTGGATGTTCTGTCCTTCACCAAAAGTGGTGTGTTGAAGTCTCCTACTATTACTGTTGAGCTGTCTATCTCTCTTTTCAATGCTGTTAGAGTTTGTTTTATCTATTTTGGAGGTCTCTCATTGGGTATATAAATATTTATTATGGTTCTGTCCTCCTGGTGTATTGACCCTTTACTCAGTATACAGTGTGCTCCCTTATCCTTTGTGGTGAATTTTACTTTAAAGTCTATTTTGTCAGAAATTAATATTGCCACTCCTGCTCTTTTTTGATTGTTGTTTGCTTGATATATACTTTTTCCCATCCTTTGCGTTTAGTTTGTTTGTGTTTTTAAGACTAAGGTGTGTCTCCTGTAGGCAGCATATAGGCGAATTGTGTTTTTTTTTTTAATCCATTCTGCCATTCTCTCTCTCTTTATTGGTGCATTTAGTCCATTTACATTCAGCATAATTATTGATAGGTGTGAGTTTAGTGCTGTCATTTTGATGTCTGTCTTTTTGTGTTATTGACAGTTTCTTTGTTCCTGTGCTGAGTTGTTTTTCTTTATACATTTTCTTTATTGTTTTAGTGTTGTCTTCTATTACATAATGACATCGCTGTTTCCCTGTTTTGAGCGTTTTTTTAATCTTGATCTTTTTTATGATTTGCCTACCTGGGTTGATATCTGATTGCTCTGTCCAGTGTTCTAGTCTTGGGTTGATATCTGATATTATTGATTTTCTAACCAGAGAATTCCCTTTAGTATTTCTTATAGTTTTGGTTTGGTTTTTACAAATTCCCTAAACTTCTGTTTATCTAGAAATCTCCTAGTTTCTCCTTCATGTTTGAGGACAGTTTTGTTGGATATGTGATTCTTGGCTGGCAATTTTTTTCTTTCAAAGCTTTATATATGTCATCCCATTGCCTTCTTGTGTGCATGGTTTCTGCTGAGTAGTTCGAGCTTAGTCTTACTGACTCTCCTTTGTAGATGACTTTTTGCTTATCCCTGATAATGATGACTAGTCAGTCATTAGCTGCTCTTAAAGCTCTCTATCTTTGGTTTTGGCAAGTTTGATTATGTCTTGGTGACTCTTTTGGGATCTACCTTGTTCAGGGTTCGGTGAGCATATTGGACAGATATCTTCTTATCTTTCATGATAGCAGGGAAGTTTTCTGCCAAGAAATCTTCAACAATTCTCTCTGTATTTTCTCTTATCCAGTCCCTCCCCCGCCCCATTCTGGTACTCCAATCACTCGTAGGTTATTCCTCTTGATAGAGTCCCACATAATTCTTAGGGTATCGTTTTTTAAAATTCTTTTATCTGATTTTTCCTTTAAAAAGTTAGTGTCAAGTGCTTTATCTTCAATCTCACTAATTCTGATTTTCATTGCCTTAATTCTGCCTCTATGACTTTCTACTGAGTTGTCTAATTCTGAAATTTCATTGTTAATCTTCTGGATTTCTGTTTGCTGTCTCTCTATGGATTCTTTCAGCCAGTTAAATTTGTCATTATGCTCTTGTATAACCTTCTTAAGTTCCTCTATTGCTTTGTCTGTGTGTTCCTTGGCTTGTTCTACATTTTGCCTGATCTCCTTCCTGATCTCTTGAAGAGTTCTGTATATTAATCTTTTGTATTCTATCTCCAGTAATTCTAGGATTTTCTCTTCCTCCAGAAGATTTCTTGTTTAGTTGTTTTGGGAGCTTGCTGAAGTCATCATGGTCTGCCTGTTTATGTGATTTGATATTGACTGTTGTCTCTGAGCCATCAATAAGTTATTATATTTATTTTATGTTTGTTTACTGCGTCCTAGCTTCTTGTTTTGTTTTGACATGCCCAAATAGTCTGCACATGTGAGCTAGTTTGATTATTGGTGCTCTTAAAGCTCTAACGTCCTGTCGCCAGGTGGTTAGATCTGTTACTAGGTATGTGAGCCCAGGAGTCCATTTACTTTTCTTGTGTGGATTCAGCTTAGGTGTCCAGGTAGTTGTTCCACCAAGTGTGTGGTGAAGGTTTTCACCTACAGTCCTGGACCAGCAAGGGTGATTGGTGTAGGCACAGGTATCTGGCTGCAGTAGGGGGTCACACACTGAGCAAGGCAGGGGGCTGACAGCTGCCCCTGAGTGTCTGGGAGGAAAGCGTGTCCCTGTCCTCTAGAGTGCATAGGTGGGTGGGTGTTTTAGCTAGACTATGGGCACCCAATGCTGTTGGTTGTAAGGCCTTGAAGTCACCACTTATTCTTGCACCCCTGTCATGAGTGGCTACGTGGTGTGGGTGGAACCACCAGTCCGTCCTCAGGCCCCCGATGCAGATAGGTGAAAAAAATTTTTTCACCTATCTGCAAGGACCCTGCTTAATAGGCAGAGTGGTATCAAATGTAATGAACCTGCCACCCCACCATATAGCTGATTCAACTTAAGTTAGGCTTCAGGTATATGCCCTGTTATACTGTGCTAGTGAGGGCCTATGCTGTTGAAATTGGCTCACACAGAAGTGAAAGGCATTCAAAGCCCATGGATCCCTTATGCCTGTGCCTAGGCAAAGGAGCTGTGCCTGCCTGAGTTCCTGCCTTAGAGGAGCTGGGAGATTATTTTTTTCCTGTTTGTTAATTTGTTCCCTCTCCAAGAGCAGGAGAATGGCTCAGGGCATGTGACAGGTCCTATTTCCAGCCCAGGGGATGCAGCAATCTCTGAAGCCAGCCCAGGGTATGCAGCAATCTCTGAAGCCAGCCCATGAACCAGTGCAGAGTGGAGAGAGGACAGGTAAATGGGAAAGAGGTTTTTCCCAAAGGGGTGTTTCTTGATTCACGCGGTGGTTCAACGCATATACTTATCTTTTGCCAATTGAGCACCACTTTTCACTGGTTCTAGAGACTTGAGTAAACTCTCTGCCACTTGTTCTCTCCTGATGTGGATAATGCCTCCCAAGCACCACTGCTTGCCTCACCGCTTGTGCAAACCAATCTAGCCTGCAGGGTGCCGGTTCCTGTCAGGTAAGGTCTGGCAACTCCTCGCTGCTTCTGAACTGTCTCTCCCGTATCCTGATACTCAGTCTAAGTCCTCAACTTTTCCTTTGATGTTCAGGGCTCCTAGACTGTCACATATAATCGATTTACTTGTTTTTTTTCTGATCTTTATTGTAAGAGGGACCACAGGAAGCATCTGACTACTCTGCCATCTTAGCCCTATCCCAGATTTTTTTTTTTTTATTAATCCTTCTCAACACTTGGGATTTTTCTTAGAATCATGTCCTTCAGTTTTCTCCTCAAGTATTACTCTTTATACCACTTTCTGCTCTTGAAACACCTATTAAAAGTTAGAATTTCTTGATATATCTCCTTTTCTTTATTTTCCATCTCTATGCTGTATTTCATCCATGGCTACCTCCATGCCAGTTATATAAGTTATCCAAGATACACAGTCCCCACAATGGCCTTCTCTGGGTGGCTCAGTTTGGGGTTTGCATTTGGCCTAATTCCAGATTTTATGGTTCATACATAAAATTAGTTTCAGATTTAAAAAAAAAATCATGTTTAAAATGCACTTTGAATACTTTCAGGGTAAGAGAAGGCATGAGTTAACCAACTAGCACACAGGAAACAGTCTTAAGTGTGGGACGGCTTCTAAAAGTTTCTCTCTGGAGGTGCCTAACCAATTGTCAAACAGAATGCTAAATTTTAACTATGCTTCTTCTTGTTATAGAAAAATAAATTATAAAATCTCACGACATCTGTCTCTGTCAATCATAGAAAATTAATCTATAAACTTCAAAGATATAAAAATTAGTCATTATATGAATGCAAATTATTTCTATGAAAGCTTAATTTTGCAAATTCTTAGCCCTTGCTTTGGCCCCAAATGCCCTTCAAATCTATCATCATGTATATCCTTATCATTAAGGTAATTTCCTTGAACACAAGACTTAAGACTTGCCAGATGTCAATGAAATCATATCCTGAAAACACCCATCTCCAAAAACAACTAGTTTTAAGTGCTTTGTTATGTATGTGTGCCTGATTTTCTTTGTTTGTCTCACACATCCTTTAAAGGAGTAGCAAGGCTTAAAACAATCGTAGTCATTTGAATATAGCCAAAGGCTTTAAATCAAGTAACTTATTTTCCTGAGCAAAACACGAAAGTTGTCTTAGAGGGATTAGCTTTCTTTAAAACGTGAGAGTTCTAGTTGTTAAGACAGCTCATATTTTTATTCAAATTTAATTCTTTTTAATAAATCAGAAGGTTCTAACTACAGTAGGATTTTGGCCATATTATCATAACTCACTCTTGAATAATTTTTAAACTTTACAGGGTGCTTTCACATACATTAGAATCATTTACACACATACAACCTGTGAGTATTATTTTACTGATGAGGAAACTGAGGCTAAGGGAGGTTAAGTGAGCTGTGCAGTCACAAAGCCAGCCAGTAGCTGAAGTCATTTCAATGAAAATCACTGTAGCAAGCAAGACTTGCAAAATTCACTTAAAATTCTTTTAGTTTAAAATTTGCTATAAGATTTCACTACCACAATACAGCCATCATTGTTGTTGTTAGGTGCCATTGAGTCAGTGGCCCTATTACAACAGAATGAAACACTGCCTGGTCCTGTGGCCATCGTTGCAGCCACTGTGTCAGTCCATCTTGTTGAGGGTCTTCCTCTCTTTCGTCGACCGTCTACTTTACCAAGCATGATGTCCTTCTCCAAGGACTGGTCCTTGCTGATAACATGTCCAAAGAATGTGAGACAAAGTCTCACTATCCTCGCTTCTCCTAAGGAGCATTCTGGCTGTACTTCTTCCAAGGCAGATTTGTTCATTCTTTTCTCAGTCCACAGTATATTCAATATAACTAGGCACATTTCAGTACAACTAGACACATTTTATGGTAAGTAGATATAACCTGTATTTAAAAAGCCAAGCTTTTTGGTACATGATTTCCTTAGGAGGTATTCTGCCCAGTGGGATAACTTTGAGATCTCAGCAACTGTTACCACAATCCAGTTTTACAACATTTCCATCCCCCCTAATAAGATCCCTCATGCCTATATACATTTAATCTCATTCTCACACTGAGCCCCATTCAACCACTAATTTACTTTGTTTGTCTATAGATTTGCCTTTTCTAGATATTTCATACAAATGAAATCATAGGATATGTGGTCTCTTGTGTTTAGCTATTGTCATTTAACATAATGTTTATGAGGTTCACCAATGATGTTGCATGTGTCAGTAGTTCATTCCTTGTTACTGCTGAGTAGTGTCCCATTTTATGAATAATACCACATACCAAAACCAAAGCCACTGCTGGCAAGTTGATTCCAACTCATAGCGACCTGATAGGACAGAGTAGAACTGCCCGAGAGAGTTTCCAAGGAGCGCCTGGCGGATTCAAACTGCCAACCTCTTGGTTAGCACCCGTAGCACTTAACCTCTACGCCACCAGGGTTTCCTAATACCACATAAAAAAATACTGTTTATTAATTCATCAGCTGCTGAACACTTGGGTTGTATCCATTTTTTCCCAATCCACTTTTACTGCAGTCTGGTAGCTTATGGTTCATGTTCTGTGTCTGCCTCCACAGAACTCCATTTCCCTAAATGGCTATGTGCACCTATAGAGGATCAGATCTGATGCCTCAGCTCCCTCTACCAACTCTGATGCTCCTCAGCCCATAGTCCAATGGATTACAGCAAAACTAGTTTTTAAAGGCTGTTAAGACCGTAATATGACGTTATCCCTCTCAGTTTTTCATAGTCAGCTATGTGCAGGGTCATTTATGAAGGCATTTTTCCAGCCTCTGAGGCTGTGAATATGAATGCACAATTCAGTAATTGTACTAAAAGTCACTGAATTTTATGCTTAAAATGGGTGAATTTTATGGTATGTACTGTATTTTTTTTAATGTATATCTCAAAGCTGTTAAAAAAAAGAAGGGTGGGAAGGACAAATAACAAAATGAGATTACAGAAACCTACACAATAAGGCTTAAGCTGTCAACCTGAGCCTTCCCACCAGACACCACATCCAAGACTCACAGAAGATACTCAATGAGTCAGCGGGGAGGTCATTAGGTTTGTGTTAATCTTGCTAGCATAAACCCAGTACCTGCTCTGAGCTCTAGACACTCATGTGCTAAGACTTAGCTTCTCTTTGACCTCTATCACATTGACCAAATCCATACAAGTAGAAAAAAAAAAAGGTGCACAAGGTTAAAAGTACAAGTTTCAGACTATCAGAACTACCTTCAAGTCCTGCGTCTGCCACTTTCTAGCAAAATAAGTTACTCAAAGTTTAAGGCTGCCATATTTAACAAATAAAAATATAAGTACAAGACACCCAGTTAAATCTGAATTTCAGATATACAATAAATAATTTGCCAGTATATGTATGTCTCATGCAATATTTGGGACACACTTATACTTAAAAAAAAATATTCGGGACATGCTTACACTAAAGAAATATTTGGGACAGCTTACACTAAAAAAATATTTAGGACATGCTTACACTAAAAAAAATTGGGACATGCTTGTATTAAAATATTATTCACTGTTTACCTGAAATACAAATTTAACCAGGTGTCTTGTATTTTATTTAGCAACACCACCAAATTTACATACCCTTTTGGTAATTTTTTTTTTTTTGTAATATGGGGCATATTAATAAAACTGATTTATAGGATTGTGAGTTTAAATAGGCTATTTAAATACATTAGCAAGTGATCTCTAAGATTTTGCTTGTCATATAATTCTGTCTCTGCCTTAATTACCTCCTTAGATGCTGAGCCATTCTCAGTGTGGAGGCCCATCACTAACCATAATGGGCTTGGATGGGATGCTAAATAATTCAGGTCTTGCTAACCTCATCTCCTAGTGAATAAAGTCATATAACCCAATCCTAAACCACTGACTTCCAACAGCTGATCATTTACTATGTGTTAAGTCCAAGGCATTTTGCAAAAGGTAGAGTCCCTGCCTAGAGAGAAGGTCCAGTCTGGTATAGGAAACAAAGACACTCAGAAATTTGAATTCAAGGACATGCGTAAGCACAAGGATAGCAGCGTAGGGACATGAAGGAAAGTAGTGAGCACAGTTCTAGAACCAGAAGTCACCCCTTGGACTCTCTGAATGCCACCTCCTATTTGTACTCCCTCTGTTCTGTCCTATGAGGACTTCCCTTTATGGTAACACCAGGTTAAGTCAAACCCACATTTGCCAGATTCCGTTTTCTACCATAACTGAACCAGTGTTCCCAGGCACTGGAGCAACAACAATGCAAGGCTATGCTCACCTACTCTGATGGTAGCAGCTTCAGGCAAGGCAGCAGGCCATTTAAGTAACTTATTTGTTTCACTTTCTGATTCTAAAAGCAATACAAAAGAAAAGTAGAAAACAAAGAAGGAAGATCCAATTCTATAACTCAGTGATAAACTGTGAGATAAAAATTAAAAATTATTTTTAAAACGTGAAAAATACATTTTACTTTCATATCTTCCTTTTTTGCAATAACATGATTATTTTCTCCAAGTATTTTCCAAATACATGATTTTTAACAAATAACTAAAACTCCATGGGGTAATACTATAAAGTAACCATTCTATTTGGTTGTTGCCTAATTCTCACTATTATCGATACTGATAAAATCAATTGCCTTGTTCACATGACCTCATTTACATTAACAGTTGAAAATTGCCAAATTTCTTTCCAGATAGGTTACTAATTTACACTCCCAATAGTATTGAGAATACACAGAAGGCTTATTTTTCATAAGCCCCACATCTCACAACCAAAGACTTAATTTTAAGGAAAAAAAAGCAATTTATGGTTATTTTGAGAGAAAAAGATAACCTGTTGACTTCTCCTTCACCCCTACCTCCAGAATGGTCGTGGTCTTCAGAACGAGCAGAGAGGAGGGACCGCCATGAATTCACAGGTAGGCAAATGACTGTTGCTCATCCTCTGGCTGTATACAGAGTTCTGTGGAAATCAAATATAGCTTTTATGTAACACTTACTGGGGTTGGAAATAGGCACCTAATAAAGAGTGTGAGAGTATGGATAGTGAGACAGTAGGAGAGAAAAGAGAAGGGAGTACTGAGCAGCCATGCTATGTATGAAGGTATAAGAGCCCCAAGAATACATTACCAGGCGGCACATTTATATTAGGCTTTGTCCATTGGAGAATGATGTCTTAGTTATCTACTGCAACTATAACAGAAATACTACAAATACCACAAAAGAGAGTTGCTTTAACAAACAGAAATTTATTTTCTCACAGTTTAGGAGGCTGGAAGTCTGATTTCAGGGTGTCAGCTTTAGGGGAAGGCTTTCTCTCTTTGTTAGCTTTGGAGGAAGACCCTTGTCTCTTTTCAGCTTCCGTTTCTTTCTTGGTTTCTTGGCGGTCTCATGTGGCCTGGTTTATACCTTCCCGTCTTTTTTTTTTTTTTTTTTTTGCTGCTTGCTTAATTTACCATTTATATCTCAAAAGAGATTGATTTAAGACACACCCTGCACTAATATTGCCTCATTAATATAACAAAGAAAACCCTATTCTCAAATGGGATTACAACCAAAGGTATAGTAGGATTTACAACACATATTTTTGAGGGACACAATTCAATCCGTAACAGATGGGTTATAGATAAACATGAGGAGTGTAGAGCTCAGAGAGGTAAAAGCATAAGGACACTGACGAAGACAGGCATTAGTGAATGATAGCAGTCAAGACCCATACTTTGGGAATAGAAGAAAGTCCAGTTATTTTTTTGAGTAGCAAAGCAGCAGGCATATTTTAGGTACCAACTGGACTGTTATATCTGACCAGCCAGTTGCAAGGAGACACATATGGATTTATTTGAAGGCCAGGACATAAATCTTCTAGAATAAGAAGGGACTGGTGATCTTTAGAAAAGACTCTGTTTAAAATCCTTTAGAGCCATTATAATCTGAAGACAAGAATCCTGGGTCATGACAATATTAACGGCTTTGGTACAGGATAAAGTATACCATCTTGGAGAAAGTATTAGCAACTACTTAGCTAATTTTCCATTTTGGGAATAAACGTAATCCATTACCAAAATGCAAGAATATAGTAGTTCAGAAGTCTAAGGAAAATGGTAAATGCTGCAAACAGCCTTCTGGTTGGTTCATTGGAAAGGGTATAGCTGTTACCTGTAGTTTCATAGTGTTCTATTACAAGACAGGGTCAAGGCCACCAGAAGTCTTGCAAGATCAGATAGACAATTCTGTAGATACCCTAACAACCAGGTGACATGGCATAAAGACAGAGCCAGAACATATGGATCTAGGTGGCCCCAGTCTGGCTGAGAACAGCTTGAAGTTAAAGAGTCCCATCCTCTCCCAGTGAACTATTTAGTTCAATTTTTTTTAATTGGGGGTTTTCTTTGAGAAACTTTTCTAGATTTTGTAAATTGGGCATATCAAACACACACACACAAACAAGAGATTCAGACCAATTAGAATGGATTCTTATAGTTAAAAACTATAAACAGCTATACAGGAGGCAGAGCCAAGATAGCGGAATACACAGATGCTTCCGGCAAGCCCTTTTTACAACAAAGACCCAAAAAAAACAAGTGAAACGAGTATATTTGTGGCAAGCTGGGAGCCCTGAGCATCAAAGGCAAGCTTAGACAATGAACTGAGGGGTGGAGGAGGAAGAGGCCGTTCAGAAGTGGAGAGGAGTTACTGGACCTGAATTGTCGGGAGCCCTCAGGCACCATTCCCGAAGCGGCAGCGGTGGCGGGCTGGTACTAGCGTTCAGCCATAGTTTCCTCAGGGAGAAGCAGCAGCCACACAGCCCACTCACACCTCCGGAACCTGAGAAGAAGGGCGCTCTTGGCAAAAGCTAAGTACTTCCGTATGTTTTACTGCATCCCCCCACCACCACCACCAAGCCGGCTTGAGCGGCTGAATCCCTGGGCCTGAGATAGACACTGGTGAGCACCTAGAGCCATCCTCCCAGCCTTGGGGAAGGAAAAAATTTGCAATTGGGGGGAAAAGATAATTTGCTCTCTCCATTAACTGGGGGAGCTCAGGACAGAAGCGGCCCCTATCCAGGCATAAACCATCCGTGGATCTTGAGCACCTTTCCCTTCCGCATGGACCTGTGTGGGCCTATTTCGGGAGAATAGGCCCTTGTTGGCAAACTCCAACCATTTCAGCGGTGCAGTGGAGAGGTGGGTGTTTGACGTTTGACATTGCTTTGCCTATTAAACAAGGTCCTCACCTACCCACATCAGGGACATAAGGACTGGCAGCTCCACTCAGGTCACACAGCCACCCACGACAGGGGTTCAAAGATAACTAGGACCTCCCAGTCCTTACAACCAAAAGCTTTGGATGCCCATGGTCCCTCTGCAGAATCCACCCACCAGCACAGTCTAGGGAACAGAGACGTGTTTTCCTCACAGACACATGTGGGTCAGTTCTCAGCCCCCTGCTTGCTCAGAGTGTGACCCCCTGCTGCAATCAGACACCAGTATATACACCAATCACCCCTTCCCCTCTAAGACTGTAGCATAGAGCCTGTACCACACACTTGATGATCAGCTACCTGAAAATGTGAACTGAATTTATACAAGAAAATTGAATGGACTCCTAGACTGATATACCTGATAACAGCTCTAGCCAGCTGCAGATGGGACACCAGAGCTCCAAAAGCAAAAATAATTAAGCTAGTTGACTCAAGCAACCCACAGGGGTATACCAAAACAAAACAAACAAAGCAGCTATGACACAGTAAGCAAGTATAAACTAATACAATAACTTATAGATGGCTCGGAGGCAACAGTCACATCACATAAAGAAACAGACCATGATCACCTCAACAGACTCTCAAAACAAAGAATCCAGGGGTCTTCTAGATGAAAGTGCATTCCTGGAACTACCAGATGCAGAATACAAAAGTTTAATATACAGAACCCTTCAAGACATCAGGAAGGAAACGAGGCAACACGCAGAACAAGCCAAGGATCACACAGATAAAGCACTAGAAGAAATTAGAAAGATTATTAGGAACATAATGAAAAGTTTAATAAGCTGGAAAAATCCATAGACAGATAGCAATCAGAAATTCAGAAGATTAACAATAAAATTACAGAATTAGACAACTCAGTAGGAAGTCAAAAGAGCAGAACTGAGCAAATAGAAGCTAGAACTTCTGAACTCGAAGATAAATCACTTGGCACTAATATATTTGAAGAAAAATCAGATAAAAGAATTTAAAAAAATGAAGAAACCTAAAGAATCATGTGGAACTCTATCAAGAGAAATAACCTACAAGTGATTGGAGTACCAGAACAGGGAGGGATAACAGAAAATACAGAGAGAATTGTTGAAGATTTGTTGGCAAAAAACTTCCCTGATATTGTGAAAGATGAGAAGATATCTATCCAAGATGCTCACCAAACTCCACGTAAGGTAGATCTGAAAAGAAAGTCACCAAGACATATTATAATCACACTTGCCAAAACTAAAGATAGAGAATTATAAGAGCAGCGAGGGATAAACGAAAAGTCACCTACAAAGGAGAGCCAATAAGGATAAACTCGGACTACTCAGCAGAAACCATGCAGGCAAGAGGGCAATGGGATGACATGTTTAAAAAATTGAAGGAAAAAAACTGACTGCCAAGAATCATATATCCAGCACAACTGTCTCTTAAATATGAAGGTGAAATTAAGACATTTCCAGATAAACAAAATTTGAGGGAGTTCATAAAAACCAAACCAAAACTACAAGAAATACTAAAGGGAGTTCTTTGGTTAGAAAATCAATAATATCAGGTATCAACCCAAGGCTAGAACACTGGGCAGAGCAACCAGAAGTCAACCCAGATAGGGAAATCCAAAAAAACAAAGCAAGATTATTAAAAAAAAAAGCCCCAACCAGCGTAACAGCAGTGTTATTATATAAAAGAAGACAACATTAAAATAATAAAGAGGGACTAAGAAATGTAATCATACGCCTTCCACATGGACAGGAAGATATGGCGATACAAAGAAATAAAACTTAGTTTTAAATTTAGAAAAATAGGGGTAAATAATAAGGTAACCACAAAGAAGACAAACTATCCTACTCATCAAAATAAAATACAAGGGAAAAATACAGACTCGGCAGTAACAAAATCAACAATAACAAATATGAGGAAAGGACAATATACAAAGAAAATCTCAGCACATAAAATCAAGTGGGAAAAAGAAACTGTCAACACACAAAAAAAAGACATCAAAATGACAGCACTAAATTCATACCTATCCATAATTACCCTGAATGTAAATGGACTGAACCAATAAAGAGACAGAGAGTAGGAGAATGGATTAAAAAACAAGATCCGTCCACATGTTGCCTACAAGAGACACACCTTACACTTAGAGACACAAACAAACTAAAACTCAAAAAAAAAAAAACTCAAAGGATGGAAAAAAATATATCAAGCAAACAACAATCAAAAAAGAGCAGGAGTGGCAATATTAATTTCTGACAAAATAGACTTTAAAGTAAAATTCACCACAAAGGATAAGGGAGCACACTATATAATGAGTAAAGGGTCAATACACCAGGAGGACAGAACCATAATAAATATTTACATACCCAGTGAGAGACATCCAAAATAGATAAAACAAACTCTAACAGCATTGAAAAGAGAGATAGACAGCTCAACAGTAATAGTAGGAGACTTCAACACACCACTTTCAGTGAAGGACAGGACATCCAGAAAGAAGCTCAACAAAGACACGGAAGATCTGAATGCCACAATCAGCCAACTTGACCTTATAAACATATACAGAACACTCCACCCAACAGCAAGCAAGTATACTTTCTTTTCTAGTGCACATGGAACATTCTCTAGAGTAGACCACATATTAGGTCATAAAGCAAGCCTTAACAGAATCCATAATATTGAAATATTACAAAGCATCTTCTCTGACCATAAGGCCATAAAAGTGGAAATCAATAACAGGAAAAGCAGGGAAAAGACATCAAACACTTGGAAACTGAACAATACCCTGCTCTGAAACGACTGGATTATAGAAGACATTAAGGATGGAAAAAAGAAATTCAGAGAATCCAATGAGAATGAAAACACTTCCTATCAGAACCTTTGGGACACAGCAAAAGCGGTGCTCAGAGGCCAATTTATATCAATAAATGCACACATCCAAAAAGAAGAAAGGGCCAAAATCAAAGAACTATCCTTACAACTTGAAAAAATAGAAAGAGAGCAACAAAAGAAACCCACAGGCACCAGAAGAAAACAAATAATAAAAATTAGAGCTGAACTAAATGAAATAGAAAACAGAAAAACAATTGAAAGAATTAACAAGACCAAAAGATGGTTTTTTGAAAAAATCCACAAAATTGATAAACCACTGGCCAAACTGAAAAAGAAAAACAAGAGAGGAAACAAATAACCTGAATAAGAAGTGAGGGGGGCGATACTACAACAGACCCAACTGAAATTAAAAGAATCATATCAGATTACTATGAAAAACTATACTCAAATTTGAAAACCTAGAAGAAATGGATGAATTCCCAGAAACACACTACCTACCTAAACTAACACAAACAGAGGAAGAACAACTAAATAGACCCATAACAAAAGAAGAGATTGAAAAGGTAATCAAAAAGCTCCTGACAAAAAAAACCTTGGTCCGGACGGCTTCACTGCAGAGTTCTACCAAACTTTCAGAGAAGAGTTAACACCACTACTACTAAAGGTATTTCAGAGCACAGAAAAGGATGGAATACTACCAAACTCATTCTATGAAGCCACCATCTCCCTGATACCACAAGCAGGTAAACACACCACAAGAAAATTATAGACTTACATCCCTCATGAATGTAGATGCAAAAATCCTCAACAAAATTCTAGCCAATAGAATTCAACAACATATCAAAAAAATAATTCACCATGACCAAGTGGGATTCGTAGCAGGTATGCAGGGATGGTTCAACATTAGAAAAACAATTAATGTAATCCATCACATAAAACAAAAGACAAGAATCACATGATTTTATCTATTGATGCAGAAAAGGCATTTGACAAAGTTCAACACTTATTCATGATAAAAACTCTCAGCAAAATAGGAATAGAAGGAAAATTTCTCAACATAATAAAGGGCATTTATACAAAGCCAACAGCCAACATCACCCTAAATGGAGAAAGCCTGAAAACATTCCCCTTGAGATTAGAAACCAGACAAGGATGCCCTTTATCACCACTCTTATTCAACATTGTGCTGGAAGTCCTAGCCAGAGCAATTAGGCTAGATAAAGAAATAAAGGGCATCCAGATTGGCAAGGAAGAAGTAAAAGTATCTCTATTTGCAGATGACATGATCTTATACACAGAAAACCCTAAGGAATCCTCAAGAAAACTACTGAAACTAATAGAAGAGTTCAGCAGAGTATCGGGATACAAGATAAACATACAAAAATCAGTTGGATTCCTCTACACCAACAAAAAGAACGTCAAAGAGGAAATCACCAGATCAATGCCATTTACAGTAGCCCCCAAAAAGATAAAATACTTAGGAATAAATCTTACCAGAGATGTAAAAGACTTATACAAAGAATACTACAGTACACTTCTGCAAGAAACCAAAAGAGACTTACATAAGTGGAAGAACATACCTTGCTCATGGATAGGAAGACTTAACATTATAAAAATGTCTTTTCTACCAAAAGCGGTCTATACATTTAATGCAATTCTGATCGAAATTCCAATGACATTCTTTAATGAGATGGAGAAACAAATCAACAACTTTACATGGAAGGGAAAGAGGCCCCGGATAAATAAGGCATTACTGAAAAAGAAGAACAAAGTGGGAGGCCTTACTTTACCTGATTTTAGAACCTATTATACTGCCACTATCAAGAGAAAAAACCTATTGCCAGAGTAGTCAAAACAGCCTGGTACTGGTACGACAACAGATACATGGACCAGTGGAACAGAATTGAGAATCCAAACATAAATCCATCCACATATGAGCAGTTGATATTTGACAAAGGCTCCAAAACTGTTAAAGGGGGAAAAGACAGCCTTTTTAACAAATGGTGCTGGCATAACTGGATATCCATCTGCAAAAAAAATGAAACAAGACCCATACCTCACTCCATGCACAAAAAAATACTAACTCAAAATGGATCAAAGACTTAAATATAAAATCTAAAACGATAAAAATCATGGAAGAAAAAATAGGGACATCGTTAGGAGCCCTAACACATGGCATAAACAGTATAAAAACATTATAAAGAATGTAGAAGAAAAACTAGATAACTGGGAGCTCCTAAAATATAAACACCTATTTTTTTGAGTGCTCATCCAAAGACTTCACCAAAAGAGTAAAAAGACTACCTACAGACTAGGAAGAAGTTTTTAGCTATGACCTTTCTGATCAGCGTCTGATCTCTAAAATCTACATGATACCGCGGGAACTCAACTGCAAAAAGACAAATCACCCAATTAAAAAATGTGCAAAAGATACTAATAGACATTTCACTAAAGAAGACATTCAGGTAGCTAACAGATATATGAGGAAATGTTCACGATCATTAGCCATTAGAGAAATGCAGATCAAAACTAAAATGCGATTCCATCTCACTCCAACAAGGCTGGCATTAATCCAAAAAACACAAAAGAATAAATGTTGGAGAGGTTGTAGAGAGATTGGAACACTTACACACTGCTGGTGGGAATGTCAAATGGTATAACCACTTTGGAAATCGATTTGATGCTTCCTTGAAAAGCTAGAAATAGAACTACCATACAATCCAGCAATCTCACTCCTTGGAATATATCCTAGAGAAATAAGAGCCTTTACACAAACAGATATATGCATACCAATGTATATTGCAGCACTGTTTACAACAGCAAAAAGATGGAAGCAACCAAGGTGCCCATCAACGGATGAATGGATAAATAAATCATGGTATATTCACACAGTGGAATACTATGCATCGATAAAGAACAGTGAGGATTCTGTGAAACATTTCATAACATGGAGGAACCTGGAAGGCATTATACTGAGTGAAATTAGTCAGTTACAAAAGGACAAATATTGTATAAAACCACTATTATAAGAACTTGAGAAACAGTTTAAACTGAGAAGAAAACATTCTTTTATGGTTATGAAAGCGGGGAGGGAGGGTGGGAGGGTGGGAAAGGGACATTCACTAATTAGATAGTAGATAAGAACTACATTAGGTGAAGGGAAAGACAGCACACAATACAGGGGAGGTCAGCACAATTGGACTAAACCAAAAGCAAAGAAGTTTCCCGAATAAACTGAATGCTTCGAAGGCCAGCATAGCAGGGCCAGGGGTCTGGGGACCATGGTTTCAGGGGACATCTAAGTCAATTGGCATAATAAAATCTATTAAGAAAACATTCTGCATCCCACTTTGAAGAGTGGCGTCTGGAGTCTTAAACGCTAGCAAGCAGCTATCTAAGATGCATCAATTGGTCTCAACCCACCTGGATCAAAGGAGAATGAAGAACACCAAGGACACAAGGTAATTATGAGCCCAAGAGACAGAAAGGGACACATGAACCAGAGACTACATCATCCTGAGAGCAGAAGAACTAGATGGTGTGCAGCTACAACCAATGACTTCCCTGACAGGGAACACAACAGAGAACCCCTGAAGAAGCAGGAGTCCAGTGGGATGCAGACCCCAAATTCTCATAAGAGCAGACTTAATGGTCTGACTGAGACTGGAAGGACCCTGGTGGTCATGGCCCCCAGACCTTCTGTTGCCCCGGGACAGGAATCATTCCCAAAGCCAACTCTTCAGACAGGGATTGGACTGGACAATGGGTTGGAGAGGGATGCTGGTGAGGAGTGAGCTTCTTGGATCAGGTGGACACTTGAGACTATGTTGGCATCTCCTGCCTGGAGGGGAGATGAGAGGGTGGAAGGGGTGAGAAGCTGGCGAAATGGACACGAAAAGAGAGAGTGGAGGGAGAGAGCGGGCTGTCTCATTAAAAAAAAAATTTTTTTTTTTAGGGAGAGAGTAATTGGGAGTGTTAGCAAGGTGTATATGGGTTTTTGTGTGAGACAGTGACTTCATTTGTAAACTTTCACTTAAAGCACAATAAAAATTATAAAAAGAAAAACTATAAACATTTTAAAGTTGGCCCCTGATTTAGGAAAAATTTATAATATGACCCATTTATGCTGACATTTGTGGGTTTTGGTGTTAGAGTCCTTAAGTACAAGCAAGGAAGTTGTCAAACCTTGAGCTAATAATTTATGAGCAGTTCTTTGGCTTTACATGACTTTGCTATATAATCTGAAGATTTCCATATTATTTAAGTATTTTCACATCTGTGTGTATCTACTTATTCATCTTCTTCCTGCTTCAGACTACAGAGTCCCACAGCAGCACAGGCAATGGGGTAGTGGTGGAGAGGGTAACATTTGCTTTTTAATATTTTTTTCATCCAGTTCAAGTTTGTCTTCTGCCTTGTTCTTACCCTTTTCTTCGCTGTAAGCATTTTAGAGGAATGATTCAACATTACCTCTGGAGAAAATAGCAGTGTCTAAAATTTAGAATCACGGCAGTTCATCAGATGTACTCATTGTCGTTCAACCAGTAGTGTTCACTCCCCATTTTCTTAAACTCAAATTAGAAATGTCGTAAAAAAAAAAAAAAAAAAAAAAAACACCAAACCAAACCTGTTGCCATCGAGTCAATTCTGACTCATAGTGACCCTATAGAGATGACCCTACATGGAAATGTTATAGATTTGCATTAGTATCATAGACCATTAACATCCTTTGGTTAAATTCTTTAATTTTAAGGTCATTGCTAGAGAAAAAAATAAAAAAGGAGAAAAGGACAAAATTCAATCTAGAATGTACATATCTAGATCCATTTCTGCACCGAGCTTGGAACAGAACCCTACATTCTATTTTAGTAGGAGCATTAAAATATCTGTTGTTCAATCATTATCTGTTACTTAAGATACAAGTAAACCCAAGCTGGGGAGCTGACTTAAAAGCCTCTGAAACAAGCCAGACCTATATTGATAAATGGTTATCAAGAGCCAATAAACTGAACTGTTAATTCCCTGTTCAATTGGCTATATTCTAAAGGTCACAACGGGGGCTTGCAGGCCAAATTCGGCCTAGAGAGTTATTTAAACCATTTGGCAACTTTTCAAAGTATTTTTTATTTTACATAATGTGGAGGGGGCCCTAAAATTCTGGCTTCTCCCAAAAAGTCAAAAGATCTCAGCTCTACGTTACATTCTTACATGGCACCAGTGTGCTGGGTCTCATTAGCTGCTATGCTCTTCAGACAGGGCACATGCTTTCCCATTCATCCCAATCCTCACTTTTTCCCTATCATCACTCCTGGCACACTTCCCTTATTTACATAACTTGCTTGGCCACTATCCTAGACACGGAGCCCTGGTGCTGCAGTGGTTAAGAGCTTGGCACTAACCAAAAGGTCAGCATTTCAAATCCACCAGGTGCTCTTTGGAAACCCCATAGGGTAGTTCTACTCTGCTCCATAGGGTCACTATGAGTCCGCTTGATGAGAAGGGGTTTATTTGGTCATAGATAGACAGGGCCTCAGCCTTTCTGCTTCTCCCTTATCCTTTAACAGTCTCTGCTTTTATTTCTCCCCATAATGATGAGGCTAGACCACACCTTAAGCCCAGGATTTACAATACATCCAGTAAACAGATCATCTGGCACCCTACTTCCTTCCTGTTTGGTTGGGAAAAAGAAGTCCTAAATGCTAGGCTCAGGATTAGACCCAGTTTGTACATAGAAAAAGAACTGGGACCAGAAAGGTGAAGAAAGTACTACAAGGTCTCACAGATATTCAAAGTTGTACCAGGTCTTGGGCCCATAATTTCTGCTTTGGAAATCTACTCATGAGAAAACCAGCAAGCAGTGAGGAGTCTTTCCAGTATATCTAGCTATAAGCACCAGTGTCTTGAGCAAGCCTGCTTTGCTCTGCCCAGATCCAGGTCAACAAAGAGGTATCTTAGCTGCCCATACTTCCAACAAGCCAGCTCTGGAATTAGCTTTGCTGTTCTAAGCTTGGAAATTCAAGGAACCTGGAACAGCCCCTGGGCCTCATATGCCCACGGAGGAATAGGCTTGCCTCAAATTGTAACAATGTAGTTGTTAGTTGCCTTCAAGTCAATTCCGATTCTAACTCATGGCAACCCCATGTGTGTAGAGTAGAACTGCTCCATAGGGTTTTCAAGGCTGTGGCCATTTGGAAGCAAATTGCCAGGCCTTTCTTCTGAGACACCTCTGAAACAATAAATAATCATAAATAAGCAAACAGCAAAGTGCTCAGCTACAAACCAAACGTTAGCTTATTTGTGCTTATTGTTATTTTGTGGCGCCCCAGTGGTGTTTGGCTGCTAAACTAAGAGGTCGACAGTTCAAATCCATCAGCTGCCCCCGGAAACCCTAAGGGGGAGTTTTACTCTGTCCTATAGGATCACTATGAGTTGGAATCGACTCAACGGAAATGGTTTTGGTTTTTGTTCTTGCTGTTATTTTCTAACAAATAAGGATAATATCAACTACCATTTAACTGAGCATCCACTATTTGAGGCCCTCTATAGGTTGACATTCAACCATTTTAGCAGGTAAGCATATGATCAAGAACCAATGGTACTGAAGGAAGAAATCTAAGCTACACTGAAGGCACTGGTGAAAAACAAGGCTCCAGGAATTGACAGAATACCAATTGAGCTGTTTCAACAAATGGATGCAATGCTGGAAGTCCTCACTCATCCATGCCAAGAAACTTGGAAGACAGCTACCTGGCCAACCAACTGGAAGAGATCCATCTGTACCTGTGCCTATTCCAAAGAAAGGTGATCCAACAGAATGCAGAAATTATCAAACAATTTCTTTATCATTAATATCACATGCAAGTAAAATTTTGCTTAAGATCATTCAAAAATAGTTGAGCAGTACATTGACAGGGAACTGCCAGAAATTCAAGCCAGATTCAGAAGAGGACCTCAAACGAAGGATGTCATTGCTGATGTCAGATGGATCCTGGCTGAAAGCAAAGAATACCAGAAAGATGTTTACCTGTGTTTTATTGACTATGCAAAGGCATTTGACTGTGTGGATCATAAGAAATTATGGATAACACTGAAAAGAATGAGAATTCCAGAACACTTAATTGTGTTCATGAGGAACCTATACACAGACAAAGATGCAGTCACTCGAACACAACAAGGGGATACCACGTGGTTTAAAATCAGGAAAGGTGTGTGTCAGTGTTGTATCTTTTCACCATATTTATTCAATGTGTATGCTCAGTAAATAATCTAAGAAGCTGGACAACATGAAGAAGAGCATGGCATCAGAATTGGAGGAAGACTCCTTAACAACCTGCAGTATGCAGATGACACAACCTTGCTTGCTGAAAGTGAAAAAGGCTTGAAGCACTTACTGACGAAGATCAAAGACTGCCTTCAGTATGGATTATACTTCAACATAAAACAAAAATACGTGAGAAAACGCTCACGATCATTAGCTATTAGAGAAATGCAGATCAAAACTACAATGAGATTCCATCTCACTCCAACAAGGCTGGCATTAATCCAAAAAACACAAAAGAATAAATGTTGGAGAGGTTGTGGGGAGACTGAAACACTTACACACTGCTGATGGGAATGTAAAATGGTACAACCACTTTGGAAATCGATTTCGTGCTTCCTCAAAAAGCTAGAAATAGAACTACCATACGATCCAGCAATCCCACTCCTTGGAATATACCCTAGAAACATAAGAGCCTTTACATGAACAGATATATGCACACCCATGTTCACTGCAGCACTGTTCACAATAGCAAAAAGTTGGAAGCAACCAAGGTGCCCATCAATGGATGAATGGATAAATAAATTATGGTATATTCACACAATGGAATATTACACATCGATAAAGAACAATGATGAATCTGTGGAACATTTTGTAACATGGAGAAATCTGGAAGGCATTATGCTGACTGAAATTAGTCAGTTGCAAAAGGACAAATATTGTACAAGATCACTATTATAAGAACTCGAGAAATAGTTTAAACAGAGAATATTCTTTGATGGTTATGAGAGTGAGGAGGGAGGCAGGGAGAGGGGTTTTCACTAATTAGATAGTAGATAAGAACTATTTTAGGTGAAGGGAAAGACAACACATAGTACAGGAGAGGGGAGCACAACTGGACTAAACCAAAAGCAAAGTTTCCTGAATAAACTGAACGCTTTGGAGGCCAGCATAGCAGTGGCGGGGGTTTGGGGGCCATGGTTTCAGGGGATATCTAAGTCAACTGGCAATTATAAAGTCTATTAAGAAAACATTCTGCTTCCCACTTTCAAGAGTGGCATCTGGGGTCTTAAACACTAGCAAGCAGCCATCTAAGATGCATCTGTTGGTCTCAACCCACCTGGATCAAAGGAGAATGAAGAACACCAAGGACACAAGGTAATTATGAACCCAAGAGACAGAAAGGGCCACATAAACCAGAGACTACATCAGCCTGAGACCAGAATAACTAGATGGTGCCCAGCTACAACCGATGACTGCCCTGACAGGGAACACAACAAAGAACACCTGAGGGAGCAGGAGAGCAGTGGGATGCAGACCCCAAATTCTTGTAAAAAGACCAGACTTAATGGTCTGACTGAGACTAGAATGATCCCAGAGGTCATGGTCCCCAGACCTTCTGTTAGCCCAAGACAGGAACCATTCCTAAAGCTAAGTCTTCAGACAGGGAATGGACTAGACTTATGGGATCGACAATGATATTGGTGAAGAATGAGCTTCTTGGGTCAAGTAGACACATGAGACTATGTTAGCATCTCCTGTCAGAAGGGGAGATGAGAGGGTAGAGAGGGTCAGAAGCTGGCTGAATGGACTTGAGAAGAAATAGAGGAGGGAAGGAGTGTGCTGTCTCATTAGGGGGAGAGCAATTAGGAGTATAAAGCAAGGTGTTTATAAATTTTTGTATGAGAGTCCGACTTGCTTTGTAAACTTTCACTTAAAGCACAATAAAAATAAAATCCTCACAGCTGTACTAATAAACAATATCATGATAAATGGAGAAAAGTTTGAAGCTGTCAAGAATTTAATTTTACTTGGATCTACAAACAACACCCATGGAAGCAGCAGTCAAGAAATCAAAAGAGGCATTGCATTAGGCAAATCTGCTGCAAAAGACCTCTTTGAAGTGTTAAAAAGCAAAGATGTCACTTTAAGGACTAAGGTGTGCCTGACCCAAGCCATGGTGTTTCCAATCACCTCCTATGCGTGTGAAAGCTGGACGATGAATAAGGAAGTCCGAAGAAGAATTGATGCCTTTGAATTATGTGCTGGTGAAGCATATTGAATATAACATGGACTGCCAGAAGAACGAACAAATCCGTTTTGGAAGAAGTACAGCCAGAATGCTCCTTATAGAAGGAAGGATGGTGAGAGTTGGTCTCACGTACTTTGGACATGTTTTGAGGATGGATTAGTCCCTGGAGAAGGACATCGTGCTTGGTAGGGGGTCAATGAAAAAGAGGAAGACCCTCAATGAGATGGATTGACACAGTGGCTGCAACAATGGGCTCAAGCATAACAACGATTGTGAGGATGGCACAGGAAGAGGCAGTTTTTTGTTCTGTTGTAGATAGGGTCGCTATGAGTTGGAACCACCTTGATGGCACCTAACAACAACAACATTTTATTATGTGTTGTAACACATACGTAAAACACATATGTAAAATAGTTGTTGTAAATCCTAACCCCTATATATGTGGTTATAAACCCTTTTGGGAATGGATTTTCCTTGTTACATTAATGAGGCAGTATTAGTGTAGGATGTGTCTTAAATCAGTCTCTTCTGAGATACAAAAAAGCATATTAAGGAAGCAAGGAAATACAGAGCAGAAGATATGCCACATAATCACCGAGGAACCTAGGAATAGAAGTTGAAAAGAGACAAGGACCTTCCCCCAGTCCGAATAAAGAGCCTTCCCCTAGAGCCGGCATCCTAAATTCGGGCTTCCAGCCTCCTGGGTCGCTGTGAGTCAGAACCGACTTGTCAGCAACCGGGATAGGATAGCAAAAGGTGACATACTTGTGGTATCTCTGTTACACCAGCGCTAAAACACTGGGCAAAAGCCCAGGTCTGTGACCCATGTTGAATTCAGCAATAAAGTTATATGGTACTGAACCAACCCAACCCACTGCCATCAAGTCAATTCCAACTACTAGCGACCCCACAGGACAGAGCAGAACTGCCCCATAGGGTTTCCAAAGCTATAAATCTTTGCAGAAGCAGACTGCCACCTCTCTCTCGTGTAGAGTGGCTGATGGGTTCAAACTGCCGACCTTTCACCGACTTTTCAGTTGGCAGCTGAGCACTTAACCACTGCACCACCAGGGCTCCTCCGAGCCAACCCTAGGCCTTATATTCCTTCCCAGTCCCAGCCTGGTCCCGGAGCTTGGGTGGGCCAGAAGCAACAGGTGTGAGTTAAGTGGCTACAGCTGTGAATATTAGCAAGCAGGGCAGGCAGGCAGGCTAGTAGACCAACCCACTGCTGTCAAGTTGATTCTGACTCATAGCGACCCTATAAGATAGAGTAGAACTGCCCCATAAGAGTTTCCAGGCAGCAACTGGTGATTCAAACTTCTGACCTTCAGGTTAGCAGCCACAGCTCTTAACCACTGCACTCCCAGGGCTCCTGTTAGTAGACCAGTGGGTCTCAGTGTGGTACTGGAACACTAGTATCAGGATCACCTGGGAACTTGTTAAGAAATGTAAATTCTTGGGCCCTACGCTAAACCTATTAAACAGAAACACAGGGAGTGGGGCTTAGCAATCTGTTTGAACAAGCCCTCCAGGTGATTCTGATACATGCTCAAGTTTGGGAAGTACTAAAGTACATTCAAAGTATAAGTGGAGAGACAAGGTCAGGTGTGGCAAAGAAAATACATTATGAGTACCCGTGTTTTCTAGGAACTGGTGAAGACTGAAGCCAGCTATTTACAGGGGAAGAAAAACCAGAGGAGATACAGTAAAAGAATAATGAATAAAACATGCTCAGGGATTAACAAAAATGAGCAACAATATTCAGTGGTAGAGTTTTACCAATGTTGAAGAATCATCCAACCATGTGTATGGCATTCATATTTTGATTCTGATAATAAGTGTGTCAAGAGGGGTCAATTTATGCGCTTGAAAATCTTCTCATGCTGTATTTTTAAGATATTCACCTAAAAGTAGCGATGTTTTGTGCCAATGTTTGTGAAGATATTCTCTCAGAGAGGGGGAAAAAAACTTGGAAAAAACAAGCGTGGTAGCCTAGTGTGATACCTTTGGCAAAAATATTGAAAGAATTTTTTTTAAATGTCAGCACAGGTATAGGGCAAAAAAAATGCATGTGTAGGTTTTTAATTATACCTATTAATTCAGCAAATATGTGTTGAACATCTACTCTATTTGGACACTAAGGATGCAAGACCAAATAAAACATAAACTCCTTCAAAATATTTACAGGAGTTGGGTGGAGAAGACAGTAAGTCAACTGTTGGCACAGCTGTATTAGAGGTTTTCCCAGGGAGCTGTGGGGGCATAGTGTTCTCCAGAAGGCATCAGAGAACTCTAGACTAAAGGGGGTCTTGTTTAGGTTGACTCCAAGTAACAATAGATAGATAGAACATCCTAGCAGAGAGAACAAAGTATGTGAAGGTATGGAAGTAGGAGATGCATTCTGGGAAATGCTGGAGGCTTGGGTTGACAGGAGAGAGGATATGAGGCTAGAGGACTGTCATCAGAGACCAGCTCGCGGTGGCCTAGGGTCTCATCCTGGGAATACTGGTGACCCAGGGAGGATCAGGATCAGATGCCCTTCAAAAAGATGACTGTCTCAGCCATGTGGTGAATGGATTGAACAAAGGGTCAGACAGGAAGCAGGTAAGGTCAATGAGGAAAAGAAGGTGATGGACTGTGACATTAGAGCTCAGAAATGCAGAAATTATACAGTTCTAAGGGATGGCAAGGCCTATGGTGTGACAAAACAGACACACTGATACAGCAAGATCAATTGGGGGATGGGCCCTAGCAAAGTGTTATTAATATTAGTGACAAGCTGGTGATTGGTTTCATTATTTTTATAAACTAGAGACAATCTAAGACTATCCCTGCAATAATGTCATTTCAATCTGCTTTCTGGAGTGGGAGAAGAAGGGCTCGGTGAGCCCACACTAATTGCTGAGCATCTTCTCTGAGCAAGGCATTGAGCATACAGTACAACGGTGACAGGATGGGAATGGTGTCCTCCCATCCTGGAGTTCACTGGATGCTGAACAGGGGACAGTTACATACCTCGCTGGACGGGAATGAAGCCCACATCACCTACAAGCCATCTTACCTGTGCTACAGCACATCGCTGAGAGTAAGGAAAGGCAGACAGGCGACAGCCCTCTTCTCCCTCCCCTAACATCAAGGAGGAGAGCTCTAGCCAGCTTTGAGGAAGGTCATATTGAGGACTCAATAGGCAGTGCCCTGGGAGTACAGGCTTTCATGAGAGGAACAACATAAGAGACCTTTCTCCATTTCCTACTGCTGGATCCCTTCCCTTTGATGGGATTAGTATGGAGAGATGGAAACTGTGGGTGCCTTCTGCTTGGGAGGGGGTACTCTAAACATTGGAAGGACAAGCAGGATCAGAGAGGGGTTCTCAGAAAAGATGTGGACTTAGGGCTATGGAGGAATGGGGGAGGCTATAAAAGGAGTTCTTGAGGTTTCTGCAAAGTCTGGGTCAGCTCACCAGCTAGGAACGAAGATGGGCATTTGCTCAATACAGAGGCCTGGACCATAAAAATGAGTGAGCATATGGCTGGGGTTCCCTTGGTTATATCTCAGTACCTCAAGTACAGGGTGCGAACACTATACTTCTGCTCCCAGAGATATAACTAATACCAAGTAGGGCCAATAAGGATAGTTTAATATCGAGGAATAGAGAGTTTAAGTGTTCTAAAGGCTCTGGAAGGATTTACAATAAAATGTTAGGCAGCCGTTTTTGCTGAATGGTAGGATTTCAGGTGTTTTTTTTTATTTTCTTCTCTTTCATCATCTGAAATTTCTATAACTAATATGATTTCCATTGGTAATAATGGAAATTAAAATTATTTAAAATATTATTAACATGTTGGACAAATCAAGAACCCAACATTAAGAAAACTTGTATCATCCTACATTGATAAGATATGTAAAACTAATACAGTGTAAGGGTAACTACAATACTAAATTTACCACTTAAAAATGCTCCTTAAAAACTGGTATATGAGAATGAAGATGGAAATATGCACCCATGGTAGAAATGGCTAAATACAAGCAAAGCCAAGAAAACTATATTTTAAAAAAACCTATATAGTACGCCAATCTTTCCCATTTCCCAAATTTTCCATACATAAAATCATTATAGTTGTGGTTTTGTTTCTATATACTGAAACAAAGTGTATATGCCACTCTTCCTGGGACAGGGTGAGTAGTGATGAATATACTTTTCTCATGAGGAGTCTTGAAGTTGTAAAAAGAGCAAGGAATTAATGGCGATGGCAGAGCAAGAACAGAGAGCTTTGCAGTAAAGCTGAGGGAGAGAGAGGGAAGGGAGAGCTGGTCCCCATAAATGCCCTCTGGTGGCATGTAGGAAGGAGGGAGCAGAGACTTGTTTAGATGCCTGCCCAAGAGCAAGTCCTCAGGATTGTGTCTGTGAGACCAGAATGGGATGTTGAAGGCCAAACAGTGAGCATTTGAATGGAGAACCTGCATACTGCCTGTAATAATGCAAAATGGAATCACAAACATCTTGCTGAATTTCAAGTTTCACCACAGAAGTGGCCCCCTGCCCCAACTCTACGCACAGTCTGCATGTGTTTCTGACCTTGGCTAGTCTGCCACATCCAGGGAAGGGGAAGAGAGCTAGATCAGGGCATGGTAGAAAGGCATATCTCATAAGAGATTGCTGGGGTTCCTCTGTGGGAGCTCTGAGGTGGGGCCCTGAAATCTGCCCAGGAGAATCAATACACGTGGTCTTTGGCCCATTTCAGAAGCCCTTGGTTGACAACAGGTTCAGTTCCTAAACTTCAATCCCCAACTTCTAAACATCACATGTTTATAAAGTATTGATAGTAACCATAAGAAAAAAAAAAAAACATAAGTCTAGTTCAATTTGATTTTAGCCCTTTATGAGGCTAATTTTGATAGGACTCATTGGTCCTTAGCCTAAACACAATCCAGAAAAGAAACAATAGACTCATGAAGAGGAATGGGGCATTTAAAAGATAAAAATGAACTGTACATATGAAAAATATTGAACTGGCAAATGTTGCATTATCTATGTTTTTAAAATAATAAAAAAGACAATGACATTGAGTAAAAGTACACCAATGTTGGTTTAAAAAATCTAAAAAAAAAGGTAATAATAAAAATAATAATAGCAGAAACACTTAGTAGATGCCCAATTCTCAGTGCTTTCATCTGTTAGTTAATTGTCACAACTACCCTGTGAGGTAGGTATTATTATTACCAACATTCCCATTTTACAGATGGGAAAACTGAAGAACAGGAAGGTTAAGTAACTTCCTTGAAGTCACACAGGAGTGAGTGGAAAGTTTTGGCTTAAAGCCTGCCTCAATTCAATGGAATTAGAAAAGGAATAAAAGAAATAGTAAATGGGGATTCTCCCCAAAGGACCATTGCCTTCAATGAAGTATTTCTCTCTGTTTTGGTGCTGGTATTTCCTATTTAATCCCACATCTTAAATTCATAAAAATACTTTTCAATAAAATGTTTTCTGCTCAGAAAACAACTTCAAAGAAAATGAGTGCAATAAAGCAAAGATATAGGTCAGGGGCAAGGTAACCACATGAAAAAAGATATAAAATTGTATTTTCCCACTCTGAGTAATTCAGCTTCAAACAAGCCAAGGTCTCTTGAAATAAGATACCCTATTAACAGGTTATATTCCACATTCCAGAAAGAAACATATAGAAAATAACTTAATTGCCACAAGTGTCATATGATATCCAGTGAAATGGTGCAGAGTTGGTCTACAACAACAACAACAACCAAATCTGTTGCTGTCAAGCCGATTTCGACTACAGCAACCCTCTAGGACAAAGTAGAACTGCCCCATAGAGTTTCCAAGGAGCAGCTGGTGGATTCAAACTGCCGACCTTTTGGTGAGCAGCCGAGTTCTTAACCACTGTACCACCAGGGCTCTAACAGTGGTTCTTAAAGTTTGGCATATGTATCCTCTAGATACCTAATTAAGAACACAGAGGCCCAGTCTTGTTAGTGGGACAAGGCTTAGGCCTTGGTATTTTTACCACCAAAGTTTGAAAACCACTGGTCTACAGAGCTCTGGGTTCATATTCCTTCAATTCTTGAGACATTCTGAAGAGAGGAAACTGATAACATAGGGAAGAGTCTGGGGATAGAAGGAATGCTCTCCTTAGTAGATACAAGCTTAATGCACCACGGCTACATCCCACCTCTCCTATGTGTATGTCCATCATGACTCTCAACATCCCTATGTAATTGCGGTGGTTTACTTGCTTGCACCTCCCACCATAAGCTGTCTTGTTCAGTGTTATGTTTCCAGAATATAGCCCAATGTCTACACATGATACTTACAAAACAAATACCTGTTGGATGACTGAACCAATGGAAATCTAGTAGCATTAAAATTATGGAGTGGGAGCGTTCAGGATAGCATTGAATTGTCTCTAATTCTAACCCCAAAAGGCATGCAGTTCAAGTGTTGAAATGGTTTTGTAACATATGCTGTCACTCCAGGGGTTACTTCCTTTCAGTACCATAACTAACCCGTAAACCCGTTGCTGTCAAAGTACCATAACCATAACTAGTGGGATGCAAATACACTAATTAGTAATGCTGAATTCTGAGCCCACATTCTCTCTTTCAGTAGGCGACTTGGGTATGTGTTAACCTCCTAGGGTCTCCTTAACTTCTCCCTAAAACACAGATTATTCTATCACTCACCTAACACATAAGGGGTATTTGAACTAGACAAAATAATGATCTGGCCACCTTAAAAAATACCAAGTGCTTTTCAGATGTTTATTATATGGTCCCAGATCTCATAATGCTGCTACAGGGTTTCTTTCATTGAATTATATGTTGTTTAAATGTAAAAGAATAACCTTTTAATCAGAAAACAAATGGCTTGCTATCAACTGAACAAGAGTAATTTTATCACAACGTGAAATAATCCAGTCTAAATCACCAAATACAAAAAGTGTATACAAAAGTGGTGCCACATGCACTCTGAACATAACTTCTAAAGAACAACAGAGCGGTTCCCAGCTTGTGCACCACACTGGCATTGTCATTCTCCAATGGTGAGGCTATGCAGGGGTGCTTAAGGGCATGGGCTTAGAGACAATGTGATCTGAGCTTGCTTCCAGCTTGGGAAAGCCACTAAACTAAATGAAGCTTCATTTTTTTTTTCTCGAAAGTAGAGGAAATAATTCATTGGTTATCAAAAGATTAAAGGAGATCATGTATAAGAAGTGTTGAGCTCAATGCCTTACACAAAATAAATGCTTAATAAATGTTGCACTGTTGCTACCATGAATCTGTCCATGTCAGTTGGTGTCTAGGGCTTGGATAGAATAACCAGTCCATCCCTCTGCCCCTTAGCTCCTTCCCATCATATCACTAACCCTATCTAAGTCAGTGCTATCCTAACGCCCTGAACTGCTGGGGAAAGCGTTGCACCTAAATTTATGCTGAACCTATTTTTTTTTATAAGGCAGCCTCAGAACCACCAAGATGGAAATGCTTGAACTAAGTCTTAAAAGGTGAGCAAGAGAGACTGCGGAGGCCAGGGCTTTTGTGTTTGCCCATGGTTCACTCAGCTGTGGCTAAGGATGACTAAGGTCACATGGAATAGAATATGGTCACCTAGGTGAGTTCCCTTTGAGTGCGGACAGTGTCTCCCAAGGGATACTTCAAGTTATAATACTGACCTATCCAAAAGTCTGATATTCTTAGTCTCGAAACTCTGCTGAAACCCACTCAGCATCAGAGCAACATGCAAGCTTCCACAGGTGGTGGCTGTGCTTGAGGTGCACTGGCCAAGAATCAAAACGAGGTCTCTCACATGGAAGGTGGGAATTCTACCACTGACACCCTGACATTCTCACCAGTCTTCAAGCATAGTTAGCTTTCCACACCTCCTTGGCACTGGAGCCCTGGTGGCGCAGTGGTTAAGTGTTCAGCTGCTAACCGAAAGGTTGGCAGTTCGAACTCACCAGCCACTCCACAGGAGAAAGATGTGTGAAGATTACAGCCTTGGAAACCCTATGGGGCAGTTCTACTCTGTCCTATAGGGTCACTATAAGTCTGAATCAACTCGATGGCACATAACAACAACAGATGGCACATCTGTGTGTGCGTAACGAACTAACAGAAAATCCTGACAGTCAATTGCTTTATATTCTACACAGACTCAAAGACCTTCTTTGGCTCCGTAGCAACAGGGAACACCTCTGTTTTCAATATGGGCCTGCTACCTTTCCAAAGACTAGCTTCTAGAGCACCACCTTTTTTCCACTGCTATTTTCTACCACATGGTGTGTCTGTCTTCTCAACGAACTCTCTCACAGCATCCTACACAATAATAATTGCCTTTTATTGGATGCCTTTTATTGTGAGCCAACCAGGCATTTTACATACAATCCCTTGAGATATGTACAATTATCCCACTTTACAGATGAAGAAATTAAGGCTCTGAGAGATTAGGTAACTTGCCCAAGGTCAGACAGCCAGTAAAGCAGGGCTGGGGTTCGAACTGAGATCTGTTTGACACCATACCTGTAACTGTTGCCATCAACTCAATTCCAACTCAGAGCAACCCTATAAAACAGTAAAAGTGCCCCATAGGGTTTCCAAGGAGCAGCTGGTGGACGCAAACTGCTGACTTTTTGGTTAGCAGCCATTAACCACTGTGCCACCAGGGTCCATAGCAAGTCTCTTTTCTCGCCCTGGTGCTTGCAGTGGTGCAGTGAAAGGACACTTTGCTTCAGGGTATGTTTAAAGCATTTTTTCAGCCCACCACGTTATGCTCACGTCACTCCATTTCACCATAGCCATATAAGCAGAAATTGCTTAGGAACCTGCTGTCCCTGAACTGGGCTTACATCCAACTTTGAGCTGCACTGGGGGGAGCAGTGCTATTAAATTAATGTGCTCCTACATGAGTGCATCATTCCAGTCACCTGAGAATAGGAAAAGCCTTATCAAGAACTTGCTATTCATTTTAAGCCACTTTAATCCCCTCTGGTTTGATGCAAATTCATTTCATTAATAATTAACAGTACTTGGCAATGCTTTCCCTCAGTCCCAGTTCTCGGTCGGCATTCCACTTTGCTGAACCTGAGAGAAATCAGGGTCGAACCAAGGGAGAAATGAAAATGAGAGAGCCAGGATCTGGCATTAACCCACCCACCCTGACCCCCTGTGGAAAAGGCAAGCTAACTACTAAAGCACCAGATATTGGCATTATCTGTGAGGCATTATGGATGATCCTTGTAGTTCTTCTTCTTAATATTACATCTATAAGGAGCTCATCCAAGCTTTGATAGTGCGGCTTTAAACCTTCCTTTTGGGTAGATATTATAGATCAGTGGTTCTCAGCCTTGGCCAGGAATCAGAATCACCTCTAGGGCCTAAAATAACACATAAAATCTACTAAAGCTGAACATCCACATACCTTATGACCCAGAAATTCTACTCTTAGGCATATGCCCAAAAGAAATACACACATACATGCACAAAAAATTTATTAGGATGTCCATAGTAGCACATAATAACCCCAAATTGGAAGCCACCCAAATGCTCATCAACAACTCAATGGAAAAACATCAGCATGTGAATGAATGATCTACAGTTATGTACAATAAGGAGGAAGCTCAGAAACGTAATATTGAGGATAAAAACCAGACACAAAGGAGTATATACAGTATGGTTCTATCTAAACAAAGAACAAGAATAGGTAAAACTTATCTACGGTCCAGGATAGTGATTAGTGTTAGGTGGTTGGTGACTGCTCTGAGCCGCTGGTTACGTTCTGTTTCTTGATCTGGGTACTGGTTACATGGGTATGTTAACTCATGAAAGTTCAAGCTGTACACTTATGATATGTGTGAACTATTCTGTGAGTATATTATCCTCCAAAAAAACACTTAAAATATATACATGTAAACCTATTGTCCCTTGCCCAGTAGCCGCCCCACATCCTGTACACACACCCACTCACTTCTCCTTGGGAACCTAATAATTCCTGGCCCTCCCACCCTTTTTTAAGCTTCTCACATTATTTGATGCTATCAGTGTTGTCTCGATACCCATAGTTTTTTGTTAGCCTTCCTTCCGGTGACTGCAGTAAACACTGATGGGAAAACAATCTAATTCCATTACCACTCACATGATATTATAATGTGGGAACTAAAAAAAAAAATCAATTTATTGAGCAAAATTATAAGCTGAGAATACTGTAGAGTGCTTCATTTTCAACTTACAAAAAAAGGAGGAATTTGAGTATTTTTGCTACGTGAGTTTTAATGCATATGGCATAGTCTGCCTTTTTTATAATAAAAATTACAAAATAATAATAGCTAACACTTAAGCGAGGAGCCCTGGTGAAGCAGTGTTTAAGCACTGGACTGCTAACCAAAAGGTGTCAGTTCAAATCCACCATCCGCTCTTTGGCAGAAACACATGGCAGTCTGCTTTGGAAAAGATTCACAGCCTTGAAAATCTTATGGGCAGTTCTACTCTGTTCTATAGGATCACTATGAGTCGGCAATGGGAATATTTATGCCAGGCATTGCTCTAAGTGACTTACATAAATTAACTTATTTAGTCTTCATAACAATTATTTGAGCCAGGTATTATTATTATCCCCATTTTACAGATGAGGAAATTGAGGCAGACAGAGGTTAAATAACCTGCAGCTAGTAAACTCCAGAACCTTAATTTTAATCCTAATAATTTGGTTTCAGAGTCTTTACACTTAACCACTTCATAATGCTCCTGTATTTTTTATGCTGTTGAGTATATTATTCTTATTTTAAGTTGAATATGTTTAATATATTGATAGTAAGTTGAAAGCTATATCCATTTGAATGTTGGCATCTCTATTGAAAATTCCCTGTGAGAAAACTGAAATCAGTAATACAGGTTTTATATCAATTCTTCAAGTGTTGAGAGAAATGGGCAGATCAAATATGAAAAAAGCCCTGAGCTTGAGGACATTTCTGTAAGAGTAGTTACTCATTCATTCAGCAAATACTGACTGAATGCCTCCTCTTTGGCAGGCCCTCAGCTGGTTCAGTGGCTCTGACAGTGAGTACAATCAAAGACAAGGTCAAAGCCCTCAGAGACCTCCCCATCCAGGGCGCCCAAGCTGGCCAAACATCAGAGGAGTAAGTGTAAATTGCACATGTGATCATGGCACCATGAAAGCCTAGAAGGAGGGGAATTGTCCTTGTCAGGGAGATCAGGGAAGGCTTTCCTAAAGAAGTGATAATGATGAGAAAGCTGAAGGATGAGTAGGAGGCAAAAGGTGGGTGGGGATGTAGAAAGAGCTTTGTGTGTGTGCAAATAACTGTAATATAAGTCAGAATGAACAAGTACTATAATAGACGTACCAGAAAGCACAATGGAATCTCAAGATCTTTTTCGTTTTTCATTATGTAATCACCCAAAATTATCATATTTCAAGCATGAACTCAGAAACCCTTGCATTAGATTTGTAGTTGGTCTCAAAAGCCTACTGCACAAAAAGACAAAGACACTGCAGGACAGGAATTTGAAATAGTACTTTCAAGTCAGCTAAAGACTTCAAAGTGAAAAGGAAAATAACGGTGTTTACCTTTTTCTGGAGAAAACTAGCAACAAAGACAAGACCCTAAGATGCTAAAATTACCAATCACAGAAGGTATTCCTCCAACACTGTAGGTTAGAAGCCTCTCCACTCACCCCACCACCATTGCTGAGCTTAGCTGTACCAGAAAACCAAGGGCACCCTATTAGGCCCAAATACTACACGCAGTAGATGCGATTAAGACTCTGATTAAGTACAAGTTCTGAGGCTGCCTTATAGGTTCAGGATAAATTCAGGTCCAAAGAACGAATGATCTTTGCAAATCTAAGCAAGCTCCTCACCACCTCCTGGTATGGCCACTTTCCAAATTGTTCTCCAGCCTCCATGATCAACCAATGTGATCTTTGGAAAATGTAAATCTGTCATGGGCCACCCCTCACCCCCAGAACCCTTCAATGACACCCATTGCTCATAAGGCAAAGATACAACTCCTTACAGTGGTCTGCAGATGCTGCTTCGTCTAGCTTCTGCTTACCTCTCCAACCCTATCTTGTACCGCACTCACCTTCTCTCTGTTCCCTCAACAATAGCCTTCTTTCAGTCCCTCATATTCACCAAGCTCCATGTTACCTCAGGGGCTTTTCGCATGCTGCTCCTTTTTCCCATCCTGCCCTTCAACTATTTGACGTCTTTTCATCCTTTGGCTCACGGTCTTTACTTCAGACAAGCCACTCCTGGTCTCTCCGACTACATCAACTCTCTGTATTACAACTTTCATAGCCCCCAGGTACCTCGTTTCCACGGTACCTACCATAGCTGCAATTTTATGTATATTGTCTTGATTATTTGATTAATGTCTGTCAGCTCCTTAAAAATAAGGGCTGGGATCATGTCTGGTTTTGCTGACTTTGAAATCCATAGTCCCAGGTATACTTCTTGACTTATAGTAGGGTCTTCACAAATATCCATGGTATGAATAAAGAAGTTTCATGGAGCTCCCCAAATTCTATAAATCTTTGGTAGGTAGCATATTGCTATGCTTCCAGGTCACTCTCATAAGGAACATATATAAAGAAATACATTTTTAAAAGATACTATATTATATCCCTGCAAGAGGCATGGAGAAAGGCAAACATAAAAGTTGAGGATAATTTGCTACCCTAGTCAAGTAGCACATTTCTAATTATCTTGGTTACCCAGGAGGTACAGGACAGTCCAAAGTCTTATGGTAGGATGAAAAGGAAATAAACATTTAGCTATTTTAACCTAATGTCAATCAAACAATATACTATCTACAACTAGATGTGGTGGTCCTTTCATTGAATTCCAATATATTTCATGAATTTTTTTACCCTGACTTGAGAAAACACCAAGTTCCTGCTATAAAGGACAAAGAAAGCCAAAGAAGACAAAGAGGTGATTTGAGACCTGTCTCCGCTAATAATTTACATTTTAGACTAGTGTTTGTTTTCCTCTTTTATAAAATTAAACATAATTATCTGCGCTCCCTACCTGTCCCGTTGGGAGTTTGGAGGAATTAATGAGATGATGTTTGTGGAGTCTTGGGCCCCTTGGAAACACTATTATTAGAACTGATAAGTAAAACGTTGCTTCCAGACAATCAAGGCTGACACTGCCACCAGAAAAAAAAAAATAATAAAGTGAAACATTAGGGCAAAATTGCTATTTGGTGATTTTGCAGTAATGAAATTATCCTCTCTTCCTGAACTTCTAACTGCATTGTTTAATCCAGCAGCCACTAGCCACTTGTGCTATTTAAATTTTAATAGATTAAAATTTAATTGAATCTAATTTAAAATTCGGTTCCTCAGTCTGCACTAACCACATGTGGTCAGTGGCTTCCACATTGGATAAGGCAGTAATGGAACACCTCCATCACCACAGAAACATCTATTAAACAGCGCTGTGAATGAACACTTTTAAATCCTCACCTGGAGTAGGGATCTGAAACTTTATCAGCTAAACATAGAACAAAAGAAAAATTATCCTTAAAAAAAAAATGCTTTCCTTTCAAAATGGTTTGTTTTGCTTTTTGTATGTTGCCTCAGCCTTGTTAGCACTAAAAACATATGCAGTGTGGAATGAGTTAAATGTTTCTCATTTTCCCTGTCTCATATTTCTTAGAGTCCTATCTATATATAAGCACCAAAGTCTGGCTGAGCAGAGAGCAAACCATCTGAGTGACCATGAAAACAGATTCCTACCTAAAAAATGCCATATCTGGGTGTCCATAGGATAACAGACAGGTCATTAATCTATTCCCATAAGGAGCAAATCCCCTCCTGTATTAAATGCTGCTGCATCTCATTTTTCCCTTTACACTATTTTAATCTTGTTTGATGGGGGGGGGGTGGGAACAGAAATGAGCCCAATGCATTCTAACTTTGTGTGGGTGTCTCCCTGGCTTGGTTACCAAAGAAACCATTATGTTCCATACTATTCAAATAATGGCTCTACTAGTGCTCTAAATACTTTCTTCTTTTCTAACCTGACTGCACTGCAGATTTAGAGTCACTATCTGTTGGCCAGCAAAAGAGAACGGTTTCTGGAAATGCCACCACCCCTCCCACACTGTATTAAGCCTCTGTCTCAAGGTTCCAACCTAAGTCAGTGCTTCCAAGGCTAATATTTCCCAACCAAACCCAGGGTGCTGTCTCCATGCACCACTGTACTGCCAAACTACTAAAGGGAAAGGTATCTGCAGACATTCCGTGAGGCTTCGAAGCCTCCTGCCACCCGTGTATGAAGCTCCTCTCTCACTGCAGTCACGAGGGCATTGCTGCCCCAGCTCTGAAGCATGTTGGGGTATCTGGTTCGGACGATTGTCTGCCTGTTGCCCCCAGGCCATGGAGTTAGTCATGTCACCCTCCCATGGATGCCCACCACTGATCTCAGGAGCAATGAATTGAGAAGCTGAGACCACCTGTTTCTCCGGCTGCAGGGTTGGGCTGTGCCCTCCAGAGCCTTCCACTCCAAAGCAGAACCCATGAGCCTAGGATGGTAATTCCCCTAGGAAATATTTTTCTGGAAAAGGATCCAATTTTCACTCCTTATTGATATTTGCCTTTCCCCACCCACTCTTTAGGTATAGGGATGCAGAAAACAGCACTTGGCAGACTCCCTATGAGTCTGAGGCAGCCAGGAAATAAGGAAAAGAAGTCTTCTTGTAAACCTCCAGGTGCTTGCAACAAAGGGTTCTAAGCTGCTCTCCCAAACGATGAGGCTACCCCTTCCAAGGCTTTACATAGGAAGCTGAAGGGCTTCCAAATTTCTCCCATCTGGGCAACTTAGTACAAATCTGGCAAAATTTTGCAATCTGTTCAACCGTAAGAGTGTTACTGATTGCAACTTTTGGACAAGCAGTTATTCTTAAGGCCAGTAGTTACTTCCACTAAGACAAACCCATCCCCTCCTTTTCTAAAACAGCACTGTAAGCCATGGATCTCCAAACTTTTTGAATCAAGCACCCTACCCAATACAAAAAATTTCTGCACATTCCAAAATATGTGTACCTTTAGTCATAAATTATATACATGTGCTATTACACTAATGCATTATCATAGTGCAAAACATGCTTCCAAAATTGAAATCTTAAAAGCATTAAAGATGAAAAAGCAGTATTTTAAAATTATGTTTAATTATATTTCATCTATAAAAGGTACAGAAGTCATGTTTTCCTCTCACTGGAAAAACATGGCATTTTCAATCAGAACAATATGATCAAACATGCTCTTTTTTTTTTTAGTTTAGTTCAAAGGTCTTGTACTAAGTTCAATTTTTTTAATGCATGGTTTTAAAAGCTGTTAACAGCTTAAAAGTAAAAAGGATATCCCACAAAGACACATAGATTCAAATGGAAATGAGGGTTATTTTAAAACTTGATACCACCTGCTGTAAAAAATTTAGTATCTATATAATTAAATATATGCAATAATAATATGTGTAAAAACAGATAATATCTGTAAGCCTCTTAGCCAGGTACATGTGAACTTCATGGGACCACTATCAACTCCTCTTTCCCCTAGAATATATGATGGGTCACTGAGTGGCATATAAGATAAATGCGGGCATCTGTGCCAATCTGGATCTTCGATACTAGTAGAGTTGTCATATTTTGCAAACAAAAATACAGTATGCCTAGTTCAATTTGAATTTCAGATAATAACAAATACTACTTCAGTACAGGGGTGACCTACTCCGAAGAGGTCGAGGTCTCCTGCGCTGCTCCAATATGTAATTTCAAAACGGCAAATGTCCTCAGGACATTGTTGTGGGCAAGGTCACCCTTTGCATTATAAGGACTAACACTTATTGAGTGCCAACCCTGTACCCCAGCACTGTGTCTGGGAATACATATACACTATCTCATTTCATCCTCAAAAAGCCATTAGAAATTAAAAAAAAAAAGTTTTGTTTTAAGCCACTAAATTTTGGAATAGTTTATTAAGCAGCAATATACACTTGAAAGGGGCTGATTCAAGTTTGTTATTGTTGTTGTTGTTTTATTCATTTTCCCAAACTACTGAGAAGCAGGCAGAGCACAGACCTTTTCATCTCCTCTTTACAACTTCAGAAATAAGTCCTCAGAAGGAATGGGAGGGTGATTGGCAAGAGCAGGTAATGGATTTCCCCTGAGTTGGTGTGGAGACTGCAGAACTAGAACCAAAAGCCTTGCCTTCTGACCCTCTTGCCTCATTAACAACAAGCAGAGGCATTTCTGAAACAACCTGACTGCGCAGGGCTATGTAAACCCTCAAACACACCATGGACAGACCAGGAAAAAATGCCTTCCTTTCCCCGGAGTCAGAGATGTACTGCCCGGTCTGGTCATCTGTGATCTCCATAATGAACCTTCATTCTGTTTGTTTAATTCATGTCAGTCAGTGGAAAGGGAGTGATGGAGAGAGTGAGTCTGGGCACTGCAAATGCATCAAGGCCAGCTAAAGCCGGGGGTCAGGAGCAGATAGCATGAATAGCAACTTCTTTGTAAGACTCTCCATTCGCTTCAGCCCAAGGTCTCAGCACCACTTTGCTGCCAGCTCCCTTCAGACAGAGAATGAGGGACACAGCCTTTCTCCCCTTCATCACTTGACCTCTACGGAGGCAATCCACGAAAATCATTAGTGCCTGATGCAGGAAGACAGGGAACATTTCCCGACAAGTTCACATCACACAAAATGCTCTAGCTTGACAAGAGACAAGGGAACATAAGGAACTTTGTCCTCTCTCTTCCTTGCCAATTAGTCCTTGCCCTTTATTTCTAAGTTGTTGTTAATCCAGTAAGAAATGGGCCAAAGTGAACAGAAGGCAACTTTTAGCAATGTGCAGTGTGTGTGAGAGAAAGAGAGAGAATAGACCAAAAGAGGAGTTGAAATGTCATTGTCACTGTTGATCTTGGTCAGTCAGTCTCCCTGCTCATTTCTCTGCAAATCTGAACAGTTTGCAGGAGGTGGGGGGGGGGCAGAAAATCAGAGGATATAGTAGTGAACAAAACAAAACAAAAATATCCTCATGGAGCTTACTTTGGAATGGGGGGGGGCAAGAGACAGGCAATAAACAAAATACATAAACCATATGCTATGTTAGATAATGATAAGTGACATGGCGAAAAATGAAGCAGGAAACGGGGATAAAGAATACAGGTTATAGAGGGAAACCCATTTTTCATAGAGTAGCTCAAAAAAGTTAGGAAATGCTGTTTTAGAAGATAGTTTGAGCTGAGGAGGAGAAGCATATCAATTAGGAATTGTATTTGGCAGTTAGTGATTTTTTTTTTTAATGGAAACATAAGCGGCTTAAACAAGATAGAAGTTTATTTTTCTTTTGCATAAAGGGCAGGTGGAAAGAGGTGGTCCAGGGATGAGGGATGCCTCCATGTTGTCATCAGGGACTCAAGCTCCTTTAATCTTTCCGCTCTACCCTCCTGAGTTCAGGGCTCCCATCCTCAAGCTTGCTTCAGGCCAGGAAGGTTGCTTTATCTGCAGCCATCAGGCCTGTGCTGCCAGCAGAGCTCTTCCTCTTAAGGAATCTTCCCTAGGTCCCACACAACATGTTTTGCCTTCATCTCATTCGCCACCTTTAAGCGTATGAGAGGCTGGGAATGTATTTTAGCCAGAATTTGGCTTTTCATAATAAGATTAACGTTGTTTGGGGTTTTTTGTTTGTGTTTTGCTTTTCTGGTTTTGTTTTGTTTTAACTAAGGAAGAAGGGGAGAATGGCAATTAGTTGTCTTTGCCTCAGGGAAGAAGGAGGGCAAGGTGGAAAGAAAGTCCCAGAATGGGAAAGAGCAGCTTTCTATTCTACCGCAGTGGATGATGCAGCCTCCCACAGAGCAGTACTGACTGCAGCTGCAGGGTCTGTGTCATCTAGCAGAGCCTGTGGGTTAAAACTTCATGGGCTAGAACCTCCAGTAGCAAGAGCACCACCCTCCCATCATTTGGGTCAATGCCACACCCAGCTCCTGTTGTCTTTCATCAAATCCTTGGTTTTTAAGGAACCCTAAAGGTCGTCTGGATCAACTTCCATCCAACATTGAATCCCCCTTAGCATCTCCAAATATTTCCACACAGTAGCTCAGGCCAAAAACCCAGGAATAATACTGGATTCCTCTTTCCCTAACAATACCCCTGTTATGGATTTAATTGTGTCCCCCTAAAATATGTGTTGTAAATTCTAATTCCATTTGGGAATGGGTTTTCTTTGTTATGTTAATGAGGAAATATTAGCGTAGGGTGTGTCTTCAGTCAATCTCTTTTGAGATATAAAAGGAGCAGATTAAGGAAGCAGAGATAGGGGAAGGTAGATGCCATGCCACATGAAGATCGCCAAGGAATAGAAGCTGAAGAGACAAAGACCTTCCTCCAGAGCCAACAGAGAGAAAAAGCCTTCCCCTAGAGCTGGTGCCCTGATTTCGGACTTCTAGCCTAGACTTTGAGAGAACAAATTTATGTTTGTAAAAGCCATCCACTTGTGGTATTTTGGTTATAGCAGCATTAGATCACTAAGACACTCTCCTACCCCATCCAGCCTCACAAAAAGATCCATCATCTTCTCTTCATTTTTATTGCTACCAGTTTCTATAAGCTCCATCATCTCTCACCTGTTAGCTAATAGCCCATAACTGATTTCTCAGGTTCCATCCTTGTAGCCCTACATTCCATTCACCACACCGCAGACAGAATGATATTTTAACAATGTAAATCCAGTCATCTTATTTTCCTATTTAAAAGCCTCTGGTGGCTTCTCATCGCACTTACACTAAAATCCAAACACCTTGCCATGGTCCACAAGGTTCTGCGTGATCCAGACACTACCCATCTCATTGACCCTTGGTACCATTCCTCCCCTTTACTCATGCACTGCAGCCACACTGTTCTTTTTGTTACTTAAACATACCAAGGTCATTCCCACCTTAGGACTTTTATCTGGAATTCTCTTCCCCACATGGTTGAATGGTCCTTCTTACCATTCAGATCTCCACCAAAATGTCCCCCTCCTCACAGAAACCTTCCCTAACTTACCCAGTCTAATGTAGTCCAGCCCCTTATTAGGCACTCCTTAGCACAGCACTCTATTTCCGTCATGCATGTATAACTAGTTAAGTTTAGTTACTCATTTATTTGTTTCCTCATCCATTATCCCCATTATTAAGTTCTGTGAAAGCAGAAACACTGCTTCTTTTCGTTTCCCCATATCTCCAGCACCACAGTGACTGGCACATGGTTGACAGTAAATACAGTAAATAGTTGTTGAATAAATGATGTGGTTTGAGGTGCCCTCGCTATTTTAGTCACTGTTTGTGAACACCCATCTGTCTGGCATAAGCCCTCTTAAACAGGTTCCAAGAAACACAATTCTTAGAAGTGTATCATCAGCAAAGAACACCATGGTGCTGCTGGGCATTATGACCCCTGCCCTAGCTCAATGGCTGATTTAGAAAATGTATTTATGCATACGGACTCAGGAATTCTTTTGAGAATGTTCAGGAGTGGGGAGCTCCAGGTCAGAAATCATTGCCCTAATCATGCCATGATGTGATGATGTATGATTATGATTCAAGACCCTTACAAGTCTCCCTAAAACCAACCTCAGATGCATAGGTCTATATTAGGGGCATCTTAAAGAAAAAATGTTTACTATATAACCATTCTTCTGACTATACTGGTGACTTTCTAATTAAGAAACAATCTAGAAGAGTTCAGACTTTTTATTGTGTAGTATTCCAAGTTTGTTGGGTGATACAGATTGCTATATATTCACAAAACCTCATTTTTTCCCCTCCTGGGCATATAGCTGGATTGTAGTTAGGAGGGGCCGTGTCACTGAGTTCTGGCCAATGAAATATGGGTAAACATGATCTACACCACAGGATGGAAGGGGACTGGATCTCCAAATGACTGAGTGGAGTAGAGTTACCTATACCACCTACCTGAGTTCAACTGTGCCATGAGCAAGAAATAAAGTCTCATTGTATTAACCCACTGAGATTTTTAGAATGGTTTGTTATGACACTTACTTACCCTGACTTACACAGAGGAATAAAATAAAGACCTTGTGATAATAATGTTAAATTTTCAAAGAGAATACAATTCAAATATCTGCAATCTCAGCCATATTGGGCTGTTAGAAATTATGTAGTTTTAACATCAGTGAGTGACTAGCAAAAAGCCAGCGGCTTCTTAGATGACATAAACATACTGTATTTGCTTTTCAAGTGCTGGAAATGTTTCTAAGTAAAACATGAAAGAAATATTTTAACAGGCTGACTTGGGGAAAATGCTCAACATGAAGAGACCGAAATGTTGTTCAAAAAGGGAAACAACTCAATATGCTCCCAAAGCCTTGCCCAGGCTTTAATAGAGGAACATCCAGAGTGAAGAAAAATTGCTGGACTTATTCTGAAACTTAAGGGAAATTTTCCTGTGAGGGTAAGATGCTATTTAGTTATCATTTAATTTTTCTAAAGGAATTTTTCCTATTGTCCTTTAAGTAAAAGTTAGAATTTTTTTTAATTAAGGAGATTAAGGAAACTGTCATAGTATCAAACCGAATCACACCCTTACATGACCACGCTTGTGTATTCGGCTCATTTGATCTTCCAAGAGAATCAGGAGACACTTTTCTGTGGAATCTGTTTTTCCTACACTGACTTTTTCTCTATATATTTAATAATAATAATAATACAGCATCTCTAGCACACATTAAAAAAAAAAACAGAGCTGACAAAAAAGCTTTTACTTGCATTACGAAGAGTTACAATATTTGTTAATACTCCAAACAACCCATTTTTTCCTGTATTCCACGTGTGGCATTTGTAAAATTATAATTTCCCAACTTCCTAATGTTTCCTGGATTACCACAGCCCTAAACACTAAATTATATACAGCAGTTAGTATGCATTAGAAAGTATTTTATTTGTAAAATGCGGATATATTTTACCAGAAGAACAAAAGTATCAATTATCTCCGACAAAGAATTAACCTGCAATATTTATATAAAAAAAAAATACACTCACCACATTTCTATTGTTTCCTTTTCAAAATCCCTTGTTTAACCTCTCATCATCAATATGTACCATTCTCTTCTCCGGTGGTATCAAGTTTTTTGGTTTCCAGCCTCTGGTTTGCAATCCATGGCCTACAAATGTTTTAAATAAAGCAAAAAGTATAGAAAAAAGTATTCAATGAACACAGATGTGAAGGTTATATTTGGGTAGTGTGACTGCTTTCTGATTCATGTTCGCTTGGGTTTTCTAACTTTTCTGCATTGAGCAGATAATTAATTTTGTAAGTAGAGAACAGGTAAAAAAAAACAAATAATGAAAAATAAAGCAGTACTTTTAGCCTCTTAGCTTCTGGTACATAATTATATCTAAAGATTAGTTTTATTTTATTTTGGTTAGAGTAGTCTCTTATCCTCAACTTCAAATTGAAAAGGAGTGAGAGAGGAAAATGCACTGTGTAGAGGAGAATTATTCCTCTTCCTCCCCCAGAAGGCTGTTTAGAAATGAATATCTTTTTGAGGCACCTGTTTCCTTTCAACAGGGATGACAGATAAAGTTTGATTGAGAGAAATGTCAATCATGTTATGAGGCAGATGGATTAACTTTCTAATGTTTCTTTCCTGACAGTAAATCTCAAGTTTTACTCTTATGCTTAGCAAAATATTTTTAGAAATATTGTTTGTTCAATAGAAATGATGCATTTTACTACTTCTTAGAGCAAATCATTGATCCCTATCACCATGGTGTTAGGTAGGCCTCACAAATCATCCAGGCATCTGCCCTCATCCACAAATAAATCACTGACAGAGCAGTAAAGAAAAGGGAAATGCCAATCAGAACTAGGTCGTCAAGAAGAAAATATTTTGCAGTATCTCTATGACATTTCCTCTTGTTTTGAGACACTGGTTAGTCTAATTTCTCTTGCAATTTCCTCTTAAGAACTTCTCTCATGAAATGTATTTTAGCACAGTACAAATTTTCCCATAAGGTAATTTTGAGTTCTTGATAAATTCTCTATAGCCTGATATCATCCAGAGTAAATTTTAAGATGATAGCTCAAGTAATGATAAACAAAATATAAGAACCTTACATACATAAGGTTCAAATACTGGTGTGTGTGTGTGTATGTGTGTATACATATATATATGTGAGTATGCATATGTGTGTGTGTGTATAACCAAAAAAAAAAAAACCCATTGCTGTCAAGTCGATTCTGACTCATAGCAACCTTGTAGGACAGAGTAGAACTGCCCCATAGTGTTTCCAAGGCTGTAATTTTTACAGAGGTGAACTGCCATATCTTTCTCCTGCAGAGCAGCTGGTGGGCTAGAACCACTGACCTTTCAGATAGCAGCTAAGCACTTAACCACTGAGCCACCAGGGCTCCACATACAGTAAACTCAAAACCAAACCCACTATTGTCCAGTCAATTCTAACTCATAATGACCTTAAATACATATATGGAATTGCTGGTGGTGTAGTGGTTAAGAGCTACGGCTGCTAACCAAAAGCTCGGCAGTCGAAATATACCAGGAGCTCCTTGGAAGCCCTATGGAGCAGTTCTACTCTGTCCTATAGGGTTGCTGTGAGTCGGAATTGACTCGACACCGATGGGTTTGGTTTCTTGGTCTGTATATGTATATATATATATATATATATATACATATCAATATTAGTTTAATTTTAAAGTTTCTATCTTAAAAAAACCATCAACTCTCCAACGTAAAAGTTTTCATACAGTTTGTTTACATTCATTTTATTATCAGGGAGGCCTGAATGACATTATTTAAACATACGTAGATAGAATTTTTTTAGATAGAACTGCCTTTAAGCTCCTTAGGTTTATCTCACAATTGCTAGAGACTTCCTTCCTGGGAGAACAAATTTCCCTCCTTTTCTCCTACTTTATTCCACAATATTTTCCTCTCAAAGCCAGGGGACACTTCTGGGCCTTTCTTAGGACCAGGGGAAAGAATACAAAAGGCTGCTGGCCCCCAAACCCGAGACCTATAATTCAGTAAAAAAAAAAAAAAATTCAGTAGCCATGTCCTAATCATGGAGATTTTTGGCTACCATTCACTGCCATGCTGCCTTAAAAAGGAATGACTTTAGTAAAAAGGATTAATGATATTTTCAGAATCTAAGTAATTTCACTTAAACACGATCTTTTTTTGTTATAATATCTCTAGACCCTCATAATCACCCTATTCCCAGCTACAAAAAGAAAGGAGAAAAAGAGAAAAGGCAGTCAAAACAGGTAAATGTTATTCACAAAAGAACCAACATTGTGGTTAGTAAGAGGAGAATTCCTATCGCAGTAGTAAGTTTAACTAGGGTAGGCCAGACTGTTAGAGTAAATGAATAAATAAATGAATAAATATACCCCGCTGCCGTCGAGTCGATTCTGACTCATAGCGACCCTATTGGACAGAGTAGAACTGCCCCCTAGGGTTTCCGAGGAACCGCTGGTGGATTCGAGCTGCTGACCAGCTTAACCGCTGCACCACCAGGGCTCCACTATAATAAATAGGCCTCAAAATATATAACAGCTCAAACACAACAGATGTTTATTTCTTGCTCACCTAATAGTCCAAGGTGATCCCCTGGTCATTGGGCAGCTCTTCTCCCACACGGCAATTCAGGGATTCAGGTTCCTTGCATCTGTGGCTCCAACATCCCCTGCGCCTCATAGCTGTCTGCATTCAGCTGAGGAGGAAAGAGAGGGTGATGGGAATGCCTCTGGGAGGAAGTGACGTGCATCTTCCACTCACATTCAGTTGGTAAGAACTAGTCACATGACCACACTCAAAGGAGGTTGGGAAATGTAATCTAGCTGGGTGCCCCAGGAGAAAAGGAAAAAGAAATCCGTGAATTGTCAACAATCTTTGCTGTAAATTGTCTGCATCTACTTGTTTTATTCATTCTTGAATCCCTAATATTTTTGCCCAATACCTAACCTGGTAAACATTTGATAAAATGCTGAATTAATGTTGCAAGTCAGAAAGTGAATCACTGTGATATTTCATTATATTGTTTATATAATATACATTGTTATATATTTATATTTTATATAATTTTATGTGTTTAACTTTTTAGGTTCCCTCGGTAGTGCAAATATTTAAGCACTTGATTACTAACCAAAAGGTTGGCAGTTTGAACCCACCCAGAGGTGCCTCAGAAGAAAGGCCTGGCAATCTGCTTTCAAAAGATCACAGCCTTGAAAACCCTGTGGAGTGGTTCTACTCTGCACACATGGGGTAACCGTGAGTCAGAATCAACTCAATGGCAAAACAACAACAATTACTTGATATTCAATTAATTTAAGATAGTCTAAAACTTAGTCTTCCCTATTTTAAAATTCCAATCTCATGTTTGGTTCAAATTCCTTATCCCACCCAGGCTGACTAGTGGCTCCAGAAGCCTGGAATGGGGGTCAGACCAAAGTAAGGGAGGGGCTGCTCTCTCACCTACTACCCTCCTCTCTGCCCAGATTCCTCTGGGTTAAGGTGGAGGAGAGGAAGGAGATGAGAAAGAATTTTTATTTTTTCATACCTGTCCTCTACTTTGTTAGTTATAACTGCAGTTCCCTTTTTTGATGGCAGTGATAATGGTGACGTCATTATCCCTTTTCTATTGGTGTCACTTGTTCTGTCCTACCCTGACTGCCCTGGGTTGCCTCTGTGAGGCAAGCATTAAAATGCTGGCTCTCTGAGAGGAGAGAATACATTGATTTTTCACAGGGCTCCATGGGAAGCTTCCCCTGAACAGTACCCTAGAGTAGAAGATCCAGCTTAAAGTTGGCCTCTTTTTCACCTCTCCTGAGCACCCCTATGGTGACTTGCTGATAGGGTTCCCTCACAGAGCTGGAAGCCCTCTTGGGGGATACAAACAAGAGAGCTTAAGCTCTAGCCACCTTCCATGGTGCCCATTCAGGCACCAGAAACTCCCAAACCCTTGCCATGCCAAAGGGTGAGAATGCTGACTACATCTGGCACTCTGCTTCTCAATTCTGGCTTCTCACTCCTGCCCTTACTCTGTACCCCAGAATCATCAGGCCCAGAGCATCAGGCACCTGATGGCTGGCTCGGTGGCTCAGTAACCTTCATACAAGTTATAATCTTATTCCCTGATTGGTGGTAGAGTGGAGGTAGGGGAGGTTGGCAGTCCTGCCACCCTCAATCTTGTAGAAAGGAGACAAGATGAGTACCTCCATAGGGAGGGGAGGAGAAAGGGATGGTTGCCACTTCACCAAAAATGGTCTCACAACTCATCCCCCTCCATTAGCCCCATTTGAGGGAGAAGGAAGCATGGAAACAAGGAAAGGGTATTGGTGCCAGCTCTGCTAATTTGGGGCCTCTCAGCAGGCAAGCCTTGTAGGGAAGTGGCCGTTCCTGTAGACTGGCAGTTCTCTGAACTTAAAACCCAGGGGACCTGGTACCTTTTGTTCTCAGATGTGAGTTCTAGTCAGAATTCCAGGAAAAAGCCTACTTAGCACCACGACTCTAAAATGATTCTTTTGTCAATTGAAGCTTTGACATTTTTGTGCATTGAACTTGATTTCTGGCTGCGCAATCTGTGGGGCATCTCCAAGAAAGAGATAGCAGTCCCTTATCAAAAATCATAGCTATCCTGTACAGATAATTTCTGCCATCTCATCCAGGAAAACTGCTGACCTTTGGACATACAGCCCTGCAAAAAACAGAAGCTGGAGCATTTTTACGCTTGATGTTTCACCAAGGATAAACGCAGGAACAGCTATGTGTAATCCATGTAGCATGCACTTAGAAAATATTGTTGAATTGAGCCAAACTATTGGCAAGAAGAGGGCTTTGGTTGATTGAAATAATTTGATCATGAAAAAAAAAAACCTCCCCTTTGTCATAAGGTCTTGTGGCTTACATAATTTTCTGCCTTGACATCCATTAATTTCTTCTAGTTGCCTTTTCACCTAGTTTCTGACATGGCCAGTCCTATCTTTCCACCCAGTTTCTCAACAGTTATGGGCTCTAACTAGCCCTCCTGGTCATGCCCTATGGAGTTTCCCATGATAGAGACCCCATTGCTATGGTGTAACCCAGTCTCTTAACAGCCCTAGTTATTCCTTATGCCTCCCAGCCACGCCCCATATGGGTGCCTGTCATTAAAATTTCTCTCTTTTCCCATGCTAACGTACTAGAAACTTTTCCACAGACCAATATGACTTCAGCACATGCTAACCCTCAAGATCCCACCTTGCTTGCCATACATAAACCCCCTCCAGCAGTTCCTGCTTGTAGTTGCCTTGCCCTGTGTGCAACCCCCTGCACAGCTCTGCACTGAAGCGTGCTATAGTTTCCTCTCTGGGACCTGTGAGAACTTAAACAAATATGTTCTATTTGTTTTATGGACTTCCTGTGTGAGTCTCAGAAACCCTGGTGGCATAGTGGTTAAGTGCTACGGCTGCTAACCAAAGGGTTGGCAGTTTGAATCCGCCAGGCGCTCCTTGGAAACTCTATGAGGCAGTTCTACTCTGTCCTATAGGGTCACTATGAGTCAAAATCGACTCCACGGCACTGGGTTGGGTTTGGTTTTGGTGTGAGTCTCACTCCCTTGTGCCACACTTGCAGACTATCCATGATACCCACAGACCCCCTTTGGGTCAAACTTAACACACCCTCCTAGCATCTTTCAGGGAAATACTTGCTGAAAAATGTATTTTAACACTTTGCTCCAGAAGCAGCTCTGAGAAACCAGAGAAGAGGTCCAAAATTTGGGTCTTAATCAGAGTTGCTTTGGGAAATGTCCAATTGCTGGAATAAACTGAATGGGCTAGACACACACATACAGACATACACACACACACACACACACACACACACACACAAAGATGTCTGTGTATTAAAAACAGCTCTCTGTGTGCTGGAATTCTATGATTTTTAATTTGATCTTTCTACTTGTATTAGTTTCCCAGGGCTGTTGTAACAAAGTACCATAAACTGGGAGGATTCAAAAAAAAATAGAAATGTATTCCCTTACAGTCTGGAGGCTAGAAGTCCAAATTCAGATGTCAGTAGAGCCATGCTCTTTCTGGAGGCTCTAGGTAAAGGTCTATCCTTGTCTCTTCCACCTTCTGGCAGCCCCAGGTGCTCCTTGGCTTGTGGCAACGTAACTCCAATCTCTGCCTCTGTCTTCATGTGTGTCATTTACGCTTTTTATAATGACACTAGTCATATCGGATTAGGTCCCATCCTACTCCAGTATGACCTCATGCTACCTTAACTAATTACATGAGCAATGACTCCATTTTCAAAGGTCACATTCATATGTACCAGTGGTTAGGACTTCAACATGGCTTTTGGGAGGACACAATTCAGCTCATAACAGTCCACTCTGTGGTCCCTCAAAATTCATGTCCTTCCCATGGGCAAACCACATTCGCCCCATCCCAGCACGCCCAAAGTCTTAACCCATTCTAGCATCAACTCAAAGTCTAAAATCTCACCTTGTAAATCATCTAAATCAGCTATGGGTGAGACTTTAAGTATGGCCCACCCTGAGGAAAAATTCATCTCCAACTGTGGACCTGTGAAACCTAGGAAACAATTTACTTACTTCCAAAATTCAATGGTGGGACAGGCACAGGATACACATTCCCATTACAAAGGAGAGAAATTGGAAGGAAAAAGGAGTCATCAGTCCCAAAGAAATTCAAAACCCAGAAGGGCAAATTCCATTAGATTTCAAGTCTTGAGAATAACCCACTGTGGCTTGATTCACCCACAGAGGCCCTGTTGGTCTCTGGGGCCTCAGACTGACGTTGCCCTGATCTCTCCATCCAGGGTAACTTCCCCGCCCTCTGGAACCAAGATGTGGGTGGCCCCACACTATGGAACAGACAATGGCCCCATGCTGTGAAACCAAGGAGGTAGTGGCCCCACCCCTCAGGCCTGCACCCCCAGAGTCATTCCTTCCTTTTCCTGAAGGATAAAGCATGTACACAGCCAAGTAGCTCTATCAGTCGATTTCCTGCCTGTAGAATCCCAAAAGTTTGACAGCCTCCCTTCACTTCATCCCATCTCTGTCCCCTTTAGTCTAAGCCGGCAGTGTTTCTGCTGAGATGTTGATTGGATGAATAAGTCACACATCTAATCTCTTTAACAAATGGTTGTCCCACCATACCCTTGGTGTTCTCTCTCTTTTTTTTTTTTTTTTTTTTTTTGCATGCTTTCTCATTTTTTTGCAATATGGATAGGCTGAGAATTTTTCAAATCTTCAAGTTCTGGTTTGTTTTTGCTTAATAGTTCCTCCCTCAGTTTACCTCTTTTCTTTCACATTTTACTATAAGCAACAAGAAGAAACCAGGCCATGCCTTTAACATTTTGCTTGGAAATCTCAACGAAATATTCAAGTTCATTTCTTACAAGTTCTACTTTCCACAAAACAGTAAAACGTAATTCACCCAAGTCTCTTCCACTTTATAAGAAGGATTGCCGTTCATCCAATATCCAATAACTTGTTCCTTTTTTCTGTGCTCACCAAAAGCACTTTAACATTCATATTTCTATCAACATTCTGTACATGGTGCTATGTCTATTTTCTAGGATAACAGAAGTTTTCTCTACAGCTCTCCTTACTTCTTTTTGAGCCCTCAAAAGAATTGTCTTTAATGTCCATAATTCTACCAACAATCTCTTCAAGGCAATCTAGACTTTTATTATCAACCAAAACCAAAATCAAATCCATTGCCGTCAACTCATAGCAACCCTATAGAGTAGATCTGCCCCATAGGATTTCTAAGGAGCAGCTTGTCCAGCTTCCAACCATTATCCAATTCCTAATGCTACTTCCACATTTTAGGTATTTGTTACAACAGCATTCCCCTTCTTGGCACCAAAATCTGTATCAGTCAGGGTTCTCCAGAGAAACAGAACCAATAGGCAGATAGATAGATAGACAGAAAGACAGACAGATAGATAGATTTTAAGAAATTGGCTCACAAAATTGTGGGGGCTGGCAAATCTAAAATTTGTAGGGCAGGTGTCTTAGTCATCTAGGGCTACTATAAAAGAAATGCCACAAGTGGATGGCTTTAACAAAGAGAAATTTATTCTCTCATAGTCCAGGAGGCTGTAAGTCCGAATTCAGGGTGCCAGCTCCAGGGGAAGGCTTTCTCTCTCTGTCAGCTCTGGAGGAAGGTTCTTGTCATCAATCTTCTCCAGTCAAGGAGCTTCTTAGCACAAGGACCCTGGGTCCAAAGGATGTGCTATTCCCTTGACTCTTGCTTCTTGGTGGTATGAGGTCCCCATGTCTTTCGGTTCACTTCTGTCTTTTATATCTCAAAAGAGATTGGCTCAAGATACAATCCAATTCTGTAGATTGAGTCCTGCCTCATTAACGTAACTGCCACTAATCCCATCTCATCAACATCATAGAAATAGAATTTATAACACATAGGCAAATCACATCAGATGATAAAACGGTAAACCATCACACAGTACTGGGAATCATGGCCTAGCCAAATTGATACACAGATTTTTGGGGGACACAATTTAATCCATGACAGCAGGCAAGCAGGACGGAAATGCAGCAAGAGTTGATGTGATAGTCCTGTAGTCTGAAATCCATGGTGCAGGCCAGCAGGCCAGAAACTCAGGCAGGATTTCTGTTACAGTGGAATCCATTATTCTCTGAGAAACCTCAGTTTTTTTGCTCTTCAGGCCTTTAATTGATTGGATGAGGCCCGTTCATTTTATTGAGGTAATGTTCTTTACTTATAGTCAACTGATTGTAAATGTTAATCACATCTACAAAATACCCTCACAGCAACATCTAGACTAGTGTTTGACCAAACTGGGCACCATAGCCTAAGCAAGTTGACACATAAAATTAACTTTCATAGTACTGTTCTGTATTTTACAAATTTCTACAATGAATGTATATTAATAATAAGATGAATGATGAAAAATATTTATTAAATTCTTATATTTGCTAAGCACTGTGATAAAATTCTTTACATATACCTCATTTAAACCTCAAAACATGTAGGAACTATGATTAACCTCACCTTATAGATGAGTAAACTACAACTTAGAGAGTTTTAGTTGCAGAACTAGAAAGATCAAACAGCTAACACATGGCTGGCAAAGCCAGTATTTGAGTCCATGTCTACTGAATCTGCATTTACATTCTTTCTACTACACTGTGTGACATGCTGATTTGGAAGATCCTTAGTTGGACCACAGATCAGAAATGACTCAATTATGATCAACATGTCTAGAAGGTTTGGCCTCATAAGGTGGGATATAAAATGGTGCTCTCCACCTGAAGACAGACTAGGACATAGGTAGAAGGGACACAGACTAGGTGCCTGAGAAGTTGGCTTTGTTTCCCATACACAGGATATAAAGAAATGTGGAGTGAAGGGATATGAACAATTTGGGTACAGACTCATGAATATACTGAAGTACTGTTGTGGGTGGAAGGCCAACAATTCAGGAAAACCTTACCTACCCAGAGGCCAACGTGCAGCAATCTCAGTCAGCTGTAACCCAAGGGACCTCAACATTAGCTCAAAGGACTTTTGAGCAGCACAAATGCCAAAAAAAAAACTATGAACATTATGATATTAGAAATATGTAGAGATAACACTGGTATTATGATTATATGTGTAAAAAATAGTAGTGCATTAGAAATGGCAACACTGACAGCAAAAAAAATTATCAGGGGAGAGCAACAAGAGAGCAACAGAACAGGCAAAAGAATTGTTCAAGAAGGGTAATTGGGTTGGGGGGAAGGCATTCAGGAAAAGAGCCATCTGAGCCCTTTATGTTTCAATAGCCCTTAAAGACATCACTGGGTAGCAGCACAAGAATAGAGAACAAGAAAAGACACTGGAAGTCAATGGAAGTCACCTGGATCCCTCCTTATTTTACTTTGAGTTGATAATGTGACAAAACTATTGCTGCTCATAATTGCAATCCTGAGTCATTAAGAAGTAATGACTATCCAAAATATTCTGTTTAAGAAGGCAAGGAAGTCTACAAAAAAGTAAAAATAAATATGATGGCATTTACACACACAAACTTCTATTTTCTGGAAAATGTACTTTTGTGAAATATCTCATTCTCTAATGAGGTCAGATATATGAATCATTACTGTAAGACCTAATAATAATATTAGCATAGGACATTAAGCTTTTTCAAAGTCTACTATCTCTTTTCATTTTCGTACCTTTCCTATGAAATTGCCAGGACGTATATTTATATTTGGTACAACCATCCTGAGTTTATACATTTGTCTTAAGTGAAGCCATTGAAGGTTTGAAGAGCCATTGTTAGAACCTGGGTCTCCTAACTCACAACCCTTCAGCACTTTCCTCTATGCTTTATTCCTTCCTGAAGGAGGGATGTCATAGAAGAAACAGATACCTAAGAAAAGCTGGCCATGTAATACTATTTCTGCCTTTACTCATTAAATACATATTTATTAAGCATCTGAATCAGTCAGCTATTGCCACTAAAATGCTACATAAAAACCACCCCAAATAAAGTGGCTTTAAACAACTGTCATTATACTCTCACATATCTATCTGTTGGCAGAGGGTCAGCTGATTTAGGCTTGGCTCATCTGGGCAGCTCTGCTGATTTTGGCTAGGAGTTAGCCAATCTGGCCCAGGCTTGGCTGGGGAGGTTCAGCTTTATTCTGCATGTCTCTCATTCTCCTCCTGGTACCAGAGAGCCAGCCCAGGCATGTACACCTCATGGCACTGGCAGAGGCACAAAAGGACAAGTCTCAATTTTAAGTACTTTCCAAGCCTGTGGTCTGCCTGGCAAGCTTTTGGCCTGTCAAAATTCCATTGACCAAGAAAAGCCACATAGCCAAACTCAAAGCCAAAGGTGGGGAAACAGATTCTGCCTCTTTAATGGGACAAACTGCAAAGTCAGATGTCGAAGGATGTGAATCCAGGGAGTGGGAAAGAATTAGGGTGACTAATGCAGTCTACAATTGCTGATGTTGTTAGGTGCTGTCCAGTTGGTTCCAACTTATAGCGGCCCTATGTACAAATGAACAAAACACTGCCCGGTCCTAGCATCTGCCATATTCCAGGCACTGTGCCAAGTGTTGAGGAAACAGGGCTGATAAGGACAGAAGCTGGCCTATTGAAGCTTACAGTCAAAAACAGATAATTAAACATCCATCCACATGAACTCCACTGCAGCCCACTATAATTGTAATCAAAATCTAACAATGAAGGTAAATCTGCTACTCCCATTATATTTCTCATTCCAGGGAGGAATACATGCTGTGAACGTTCTTCACCACTGTTCTCATTCTATTGTCACACATTATCAAGACTATCTCATGTGATGTATTCATTCAAGTGAATAATCGTACTTATTTAGAGAACCAATGAAGGAACACTTCTCTGCTCTTTTGGCTACAATGGTTCTCTATGTGAGAATCACTGAGTAGAATGGAAGAAGATTCACATTAAGAATCTAAAAGTCTGCATTCCAGGCTCCCACTTAAAAGCATCATGATAACAATATCTGCTGCAACTTAATCCAAAAACATTTACTAAGAGCCTGTCTATGTACCAGGCTCAGTGATCTGGGTATTTGCATCAAACAACCTACCTAATCTTCATAACCTTGTGAGTAAAACTAGTACAAGATTTATCCCAACAAAGAGTTATTAGGGCACTAATATGCCAGGCCCTGGGCCTGCTTGTACCATGATGGGAAATGTGTATTTCTGGCCCTCCAGAAACTCACATTCTATTAAGAGAGACAGACCTGTAAGCAATACAATTAAAATATAATAAGGTAAGTGCCTTTATAGGAGACAATGTACTTCAAAACAGTATGCAAATATAAGGTATTATAATTAAGCATAGCTGTAGGTCTCAAAGACCTCATCCTGTTTTCAGAAGTATCTAATTTATCTACAAGGAAATCGGTGGTACTGAGACAATTTGAAGCGGATGGAGGAATACCCTGATTCCATCTGCTACCACTGTTTCCATTTTTCTGAGAAAAGCTGATTAAAGGATGGGGGGGAAGCAGGATGCTTGCCAGCTCAACAGAGAAGTGATGATTATTGGGGATGCAAGAGCAGACTGAAGAAATAATGTGCCGAGGACGGGGAATAAGAGAAGAAGAGTAAAAATTTTAAAAATTCCGTAGATCATTTGAAGGAACTCAGGGCATAAACCTACAAAGTGAAAATGGAGCAAGGAGTGACCTTATCTAGATATTGGTTCTAATTCCCTCGATGTGAAATCAACGTCCATGAATTCCAAATACAAAAGAGTTTGTCGTTCCAGCATTTTATAAATATTTGTTTACACAAATAACCAACCTAAACACTCATCCTTTTCCCTACTAATCTCTCTCTTCCTCTACTTCTTTCCTTCCTTCCCCAAATATTTCCTAAAGCATGCTAACTGCCAGAAGGTACACGATGACATCAGCCACTGAATAAACTTATCAAAAATGTTCACTGACAAATATATAATTTTTTTAATAATGCTTAACGATAAAGGGAGATATTTATCACAAATTTAAAACCCTTATAAAGCCAAATCATTGATGATTAGAGATGTTACTTAGAATATCAGTGCCACAATCTCAGTACTGCTTTCATTAAATGACTTTGCCGAAGTTACGAAAGCTTCGCAATTCCATGAAAAATGGGTATCTCTAACACCATGTATAATTAAGCATATATTGCTGTGCAGCTGGAAAATTCCATTGTCACCTGCATCGCCCTCAAAGATCAATTTGCATACATGGATCAAAGGGAATCTCACAGCTTGCTGGTTCATTTAAAAGTGAACCAGGATGATCTCAAGACCTTATTAAATCCCTCAATTTAACCAGAATAAGAATGCTGTGACTTGTAAACAGCAAATTATTTTATAAAGGATTATGAGGGAGATTCATTCATCTGTTGCTTGACTTTGACTTTTCTGATGTGTTCCTTGTCATTCCTTGCTCCAGTCAGGCCTCAATATCCTTGAACCTTGTTCAAATTAATGATATATTTTAAAGTCTAATAAAAATTATATTATTCCATTCAATTTAATATGCAAGGTTTAAGCAGGCCCTCTGGAAGGGCAAGAGTGCAGAAAATATTGCTGACATGAAGTAGCAACTAAAGCTCTCTCATCTTCATTTTGTGCAACACCCTTCTCCCATGGAGGAGGAGGCAATCAAGGGACAGGCCAGGCTGAGCAATTCTTATCAAGCAGGAGAGAGTGAAGGGATGGAAAGTAGAAACCAGGGTAAAGGATAAAGACACGATTCCACTGGTGATGGAGGATCACTGTGAGAGTCTTTACCTAGTCTCTCTGGGTTCCTAGTCCACCTTTCTATAATCAGCTCTGTGATCTTGGGGCTGAGATTCTGCAAACCACATTTCCCTGACTCTATCATTAGCTGGCTTCTTGTCTGGTTCTGCCAGTGGGAGGCTCTAGTGGGAGCCTGCAACATGGGAGGAGGGAAAAAGAGACTTCCTTCTTCTTTCCCAGTTTTGGTAACCACCACTCCAACAGCAGCCTCACCTGACACCCTCAGAGGTGCCAACAGCAGCTGGAGGACCACCCAGTGCTCCCTAACACACTGGGCCATACCAGCTAGGCCATCAGAGTACCCCCCTGGGCTACCGGCCCCCCACTGTTGGTCCAAGCATCAGCAGCATGGCACCTGCTCCACAGAGGTCCAGCACCAGCCCCAACAGGCCCCTTCTCTAAGTTCTAATAACATCACTTCTTCCCTCTTTTCTCTCAGCCTGAGGAGTGAAGCTGCTGCTTCTAGTAATTATTAATCCCTGCTTTCCCCAGTTTTCCATTTTGCTCTTTAGTCTTCTAACACCTGTGTAACCAATTCCTGTATTAAATCCCTTCTGTTAAAATTCCTAGTGTTTCTATTAACCAGATCCTAACTGATACACTCAGCAGGGAGTGATTGCCAATGAAGGAAGAGAATGGATTTTTCCATTGCTGGTGAGGGATTGGGGAAAGAATCAATATGTTATTTTTAGAAGCTGTAAAGGTGTTTTTTTTTAAAGGTGATTCTGATAATGTTTCGATTCCCTGTCATTATTCTTTCTTCCTCCTTCAACTGTAATATGGTTCCCCAGTCACCTTAAAAGGACATATTGTGCGCATTTAAAGGTGGTGCCAACAGACAACTGTAAGGGCCCCATTATATATTAACCCCACATGTGTCAAGAGTGATGATTTATAATGATGCGTGACCGGATACAACCTGCATGCTTCCCTCCCCATTCCTTTCAAAGGCTGCTCCTGATAGCACACAGGTGCTATCCCCTCACAAGAATTAGAAGCCACACATGCAATTGTGCCTATACTCTGGCATGAGGAAACAGTCAATCCCACAACCTTAGGAAAAGGTTCCCAAGCCTTGATAGTTAACAACTCCATCAATAACTGCACTTAGAAAACTGGACTGAGTATCTTCTACCTAGGCATAGATCTTGGCCTAGAAATGAATTCAAGCTAAAAGAGTCATTTAGAAAACTGGAAACTCTTTAGTATTGGTTTTTACACATGAATATCATAATTATGCTACTATATCTGTAGGGTATCTTTATTTCTCTAGTGTGTTGGTTGTGTTGTATTTTGATTAAATATTAACCAATGAATATTTCAAGAAGTGTAGCAAGATGATTCCCTAAGTACATAACTTTAGTTTTAGAAAAGATCACTTCTAAAAATTATTAATGTAATGAATCAAGGTAAGCACTTGAAAACTAAGCTCTGGCAGATGTTGAATGCAACCTTTAGCTCCCCTTTCTAAGCATCACTGAGCCTCTTATCCCCAGAGCTAATATGACCTCAAGAAAATGAAGCCAGTCTTTGGCTCAGTGATTTAGAGGCAGTGGGAGGAGTTGAGAATAAATGCCAATGGTTTTCAGTCAAACCCAAAGCAAAATATACAGGCCAGCCAAAGTAAATATTTTTTTTCTTTTGCTTCCAATTGACGTTTGTGTGGCAGGATAAGGCCTTACCCTGATAAATAATTTCTTGAGTTAACACCTTCTGCTTTAGTTTACCTTTTAGTGGGGAGAAAAACATATGAAATCATCTAAAGGAAACAGCATAAGACAAATGTTTCACAATGGTTCTATTTTATTTACCAGTTCCTTAGGCTAGCTACTGGCTCATCTTAAATTCTAATCTTTACCACCCCACCCCGCCCCACCTAGCCTCCAACACACAAGGCACATATCCCCTTCTAAGGCTCTGCACATCCATACTGTCTTCATTATTTACCACTGTTCTTCTCAACTCTTCTTCATTAGATTCCTTTCAAGTAGGGCTGGTATCATAAACCCTAATTTATAGGGCAACTTACATTCAATGTAACAGCTTTTTAAAGTTGTACTAACCAGGCAGAATAAAAATTTTTGAAAACTTATCAGTTTAGATCAGTTCATATTTTCCCTGTCAACTGTGAGAAAGCTGTATGTAAAATACACAAATGTAATGATGCACATTTTTAGACAATTCTTTCGTGATGTCTTTGATATTTCTTAAATATACCAAAAAAAAAAAAAAAGAGAGAGAGAGAGAGATAGAGAGAAAATGGTGCAAGTTTATCTGTAGAATGGGAAAGAGGGTTAGCCTTGACTGGTATAACAAGCCAGACTGCATGCAGGGTACATTCCCTCTTAATTTGTCTACTTGTTTGTATTTGCTGAAGATACGCATATGTCTTAAACATGTAGTCTATGTGGCTGAGCACTCAGCTGCTAACCAAAAGTCAGTGGTTCAAACTCACCAGCTGCTCAGCGGAAGAAAGATGTGGCAGTCTGCTTCTTTAAAGATGTACAGCCTTGGAAAATCTATGGGGGCAGTTCGACTCTGTCCCATAGGGTCACTATGAGTCAGAATCGACTCGCTGGCAATGGGTATATGTTCTCTACAAGGCTAAGTCAAAAAGTATTGCTACAAAATCACAGAAACTTTTATTAAATAAAAATATTAGAATGCCTTACTTTACCTGATTTTAGAACCTTTTATACTGCCACAGTAGTCAAAACAGCCTGGTACTGGTACAACAACAGATACATGGACCAAGGGAACAGAATTGAGAATCCAGAAATAAATCCATCCACATATGAGCAGTTGATATTTGACAAAGGCCCCAAAACAGTTAAATGGGGGAAAAGACAGTCTTTTTAACAAATGGTGCTGGCATAACTGGATATCCATCTGCAAAAAAAATGAAACAAGACCCTTACCTTACTCCATGCACAAAAACTAACTCAAAATGGATCAAAGACCTAAATATAATATCTAAAATGATAAAAATCATGGAAGAAAAAATAGGGACAATGTTAGGAGCCCTAATACATGGCATAAACAGTATACAAAACATAAAGAATGTAGAAGAAAAACTAGATAACTGGGAGCTCCTAAAAATCAAACGCCTATGCTCATCCAAAGACTTCACCAAAAGAGTAAAAAGACTACCTACAGACTGGGAAAAAGTTTCTAGCTATGACATTTCTGATCAGCGTCTGATCTCTAAAATCTACATGATACTGCAAAAACTCAACTACAAAAAGACAAATAACCCAATTAAAAAATGGGCAAAAGATATGAACAGACACTTCACTAAAGAAAACATTCAGGTAGCTAACAGATATATGAGGAAATGTTCACAATCATTAGCCATTAGAGAAATGCAGATCAAAACTACAATGAGATTTCATCTCACTCCAACAAGGCTGGCATTAATCCAAAAAACACAAAAGAATAAATGTTGGAGAGGCTATGGAGAGATTGGAACACTTCTACACTGCTGGTGGGAATGTCAAATGGTACAACCACTTTGGAAATCGATTTGGCGCTTCCTTGAAAAGCTAGAAATAGAACTACCATGTGATCAGCAATCCCACTCCTTGGAATATATCCTAGAGAAATAAGAGCCTTTACATGCGAACAGATACATGCACACCCATGTTTACTGCAGCACTGTTTACAATAGCAAAAACATGGAAACAACCAAGGTGCCCATCAACGGATGAATGGATAAATAAATTATGGTATATTCACACAATGGAATACTATGCATCGATAAAGAACAATGATGAATCTGTGAAACATTTCATAACATGGAGGAACCTGGAAGGCATTATGCTGAGTGAAATGAGTCAGTTGCAAAAGGACAAATATTGTATAAGACCACTATTATAAGAACTTGAGAAACAGTTTAAACTGAGAAGAAAACATTCTTTTGTGGTTATGGGGGGGGAGGGAGGGCGGGAGGGGGCATTCACTAATTGGATAGGTGAAGGGAAAGACAGCACACAATACAGGGGAGGTCAGCACAACTGGACTATACCAAAAGCAAAGAAGTTTCCTGAATAAACTGAATGCTTCAAAGGCCAGTGTAGCAGGGCCAGGCGTCTGAGGACCACGGTTTCAGGGGACATCTAAGTAAATTGGCATAATAAAATCTATTAAGAAAACATTCTGCATCCCACTTTGAAGAGTGGCGTCTGGGGTCTTAAACGCTAGCAAGCAGCCATCTAAGATGCATCAATTGGTCTCAACCCACCTGGATCAAAGGAGAATGAAGAACACCAAGGACACAAGGTGATTACGAGCCCAAAAGACAGAAAGGGCCACATGAACCAGCAACTACATCATCCTGAGATCAGAAGAACTAGATGGTGCCCGGCTACAACCAATGACTGCCCTGACAGCGAACACAACAGAGGACCTCTGAGGGAGCAGGAGAGCAGTGGGATGCGGACCCCAAATTCTCATAAGACTAGACTTAATGCTCTGACTGAGACTGGAAGGATCCCAGTGGTCATGGCTCCCAGACCTTCTGTTGCCCCAGGACAGGAACCATTCCCGAAGTGAACTCTTCAGACATGGATTGGACTGGACAATGAGTTGGAGAGGGATGCTGTTGAGGAGTGAGCTTCTTGGATCAGGTGGACACTTGAGACTATGTTGGCATCTCCTGCCTAGAGGGGAGATGAGAGGTTGGAGGGGGTTAGAAGCTGGCGAAAAGGACACGAAAAGAGAGAGTGGAGGGAGAGAGCAGGCTGTCTCATTAGGGGGAGAGTAATTGGGAGTGTGTAGCAAGGTGTATATGGGTTTTTGTGTGAGAGACTGACTTGGTTTGTAAACTTTCACTTAAAGCACAATAAAAATTATTTAAAAAAAATCAAAATGTGAAGCTACTGCTTCTCGACATATCCTCCATCTAGGTCTATACACTTCTGAAGGCGGTGTTTCCATCTCTCTAACCCTTCCCTGAAGAATTCCACACTCTTCGATTTACACCACATCAAAATGGCAGTTTTGGCATCCTCGAGGGACTCAAGTCGTGCTCTTTTTAAATGTTCTTTGAGTTTGTGGAACAAAAATAAGTCTGAAGGGGTCAGATCAGGGCTGCAGGGTGAATGGGGTAAGGTTTCACAAAGAAATTCTCATATGACAGCCCTTGATACCCTTGACGTGTGCGCAGGTGCATTGTCGTGATGGAAAACAATTCCTCAGTGCAACTTTCCTGGCCTTTTTCTCACCAATGCAGTTTTCAATTTTCTTAAGCCTTTTTCATAATAAGCCCCTGTGATCATTCTGTGTCCTTTGAGAAAATCCATCAAGATTACCCCTATGGAATCCAAAAAACAGTCGCCGTTATCTTCTGAGCGCTCTTCCCTCTCTTGGCTCATTTTTGAAGTCTTCCTGACCTTTCTTAAAATGTCTGATCCATCTAAAAACTGTTGTTTTTGCAGCACAGCATTCCCATAAATTTGTTGCAAATCTTCAATGATTTAGGAAGATGTCTACTTAAGCTTTATTAAAAATTTGATAACCCTGACGTCAAAATCATTTTTTCCATGGCATAAAAAGTATCCTTTTTATTTTATTTTATTTTATTTGAAGGAACCCTAATGATACTGAGACAAGTGTGTTACTGAGGTAACTTGTATGTAGCCATCCACTGATCGCAGAGACATGTTTAAACACACTTTGTTTGGAATAAACCCATGCATGTATGAACTGGAACCCTAGTTGCAATACTTTTTGACTTACCCTCATACATCTGCCTGAATTATCATCAATTTGAACTGTAAGTCTCCAGCAAAATATTTAACTTCTGCTGCCATTCCTAGCATTGTGGCCCACACACAGAGGTCCTAGGATGCTGTTGGTACCCCACCCCCAACCTCTCGCCACTCATTATTCTCTTATACACCTATGGCTTTCTGGGCAAGTCCTTGTGGCTCTCTTCCTGTGGCTCTCTATGGTTCTCTCCAGCCAGAGGAGCATGCCTTGCCCACACATTGGCTGACTGAAAGGGTCAGGAGTTAACAGCTGCAGCCTCCAGTGGCTCTCAACAAATGGTGAATATCAGTGGCTAAATACATAGTCAATCTTCCTCACCCCTTGCGTGTGACAACTCTGAGGAGTGTTGTACACGATCTCCCAGAGATCCACAGCAGGACTGAGGCTCAGTCACCCACAGCAGTAACTCTATCATTAATGTGCTGTGTTAACTTCCTTCTCTTCCTTCTCCCCTACTAGTGCTTCTGGGATTACCTTCCCAATAAACTATTTGCATCCATGTCTTGTCTGAAGGCCAGTTTATGGACAACTCCATCCTAAAAACACTCAATGTTTTCAGTGATGTTTCTGCCCTGCAAACTTGAAGAAGGAAAGACCTCACAGTTGGGAATGCCCCCAGGGAATCAAAATGATCATGAGAGCTTTGTCTTCAAAATACACCACCCATTCCCCCATTAGGAAGTGTAGGCAGGCACCAAAATCATAACATATACTATTTTCAATAAATTCTCACATTTGATCCACAAGCTAGTAAGGCATTTTAAATATAAGAAGCTTTAACTAACTTGGCGCCTAGGCCAGCGGAGTTGAGTCACCCTCCCCTGACACAGACATTGGAAATGCTGCCTGGACAAATGGTCCTGTCTCCTCAGCCCATGTATCTATTCATAGGTAGGAATTTACATGGAAGCAGAAGAGTCTCTTAGAAGGAACATGCCAAGATTCCGACCCTCTCTGAGGGGTTCAACATTATTAAAACCACTGAGTGGTCCTGACCAATGTCAGATGGCAAAGAAGTGCAATGAGGCCACGAGGCTGGCAAGAGAATGATCAGCTGACTGGATGCAGCACCATGGACCCTCTTGGAAGGAGACAGAAGCTGGCATTGGAATCTGTCTCCTCTCATGGACCACTCCTGATTGAACCTAACATTGAAGGAATAAGTTTCCTTCATTGCACTTATTCAAGAAACCTTATCATGTTGGGCTAGGCACTGGGGACACAGCAGTCAACAAAACAAACCCATCCCTGCCTTTGTGGAACTTACAGTAGAGGGTGGGAGAAAACCCAAAAACCCAGTGCCGTCAAGTCCATTCTGACTCATAGCGACCCTACAGGACAGAGTAGAACTGCCCCATAGAGTTTCCAAGGAGCACCTGGCGGATTTGAACTGCCGACCTCTTGGTTAGCAGCTGTAGCACTTAACCACTACACCACCAGGGTTTCCAGAGGGTAGGAGACAGACATTAAACAAGTAGGCAAACAGCTTGCTGTTGTTTGGTGCTGTCAAGTTGGTTCCGACTCATAGCAACCCAATGTGCAACAGAATGAAACATTGCCTGGTCCTGCGTCATCCTCACAATCATTGTTATACTTCAGCCCATTGTTGTAGCCACTGTGCCAATCCATCTTGTTGAGGGTCTCCCTCTTTTTCACTGACCCTCTACTTTACCAAGCATGATGTCCTTCTCCATGGACTGATTCCTCCTGATAACATGTCCAAAGTATGTGAGATGTAGTCTCACCATCCTTGTTTCTAATGAGCATTCTGGTTTTACTTCTTCCAAGACAGATTTGTTCATTCTTTTGGCAGTCCATGGTATGTTCAATATTCTTCACTAACACCACAATTCAAAGGCGTCTGTTCTTCTTTGGTCTTCCTTATTCATTATCCAGCTTTCACATGCATATGAGGTGATTGAAAATAGCATGTTGTGGGTCAGGCACACCTTAGTCTTCAGGGTGACATCTTTGCTTTTTAACACTTTAAAAAGGTCTTTTGCAGCAGATTTGCCCAATACAACGTACCTTTTGATTTCTTGACTGCTGCTTCCGTGGGTGTTGATTGTGGATCCAAGTAAAATGAAATCCTTGACAACCTCAATCTTTTCTCCATTTATCATGATGTGGTTTATTGGTCCAGTTGTGAGGATTTTTGTTTTCTTTATGTTGAGGCATAATCCATACTGAAGGTGTGGTCTTTGATCTTCATCAGTAAATGCTTCAAGTCCTCTTAATTTTCAGCAAGCAAGGTTGTATCATCTGCATAACATGGGCCATTAATGCATCTTTATCCAATTCTGATATCCTGTTCCTCTTCATAGAGTCCAGCTTCTTGGATTATTTGCTCAGCATAAAGATTGAATAAGTATGGTGAAAGGACACAACCCATGGAGTAAATCTTTTTAACCCCCAACATTTTTCTAGAAATGCTAGTGCCTACTTAATGATCCACTCATTAAATTAAAACTATCCATTAATTTAACAGGAGTTCTCAAACCTAGCTGCTCCTTAGAAATGCCTGGGGAGCTTTTAAAAATACTGATTCTTGGATCCCACTTCAGACCAATTAAATCAAAATCTCTGAGAGGTGGAACCTGAGCCTGAGTATTTTTTAAAGCTTCCCAGTTGCTTTTATGTGTGGCCAGCTTTGATGTGCAGTGTAATATCTTGATTTGATTTACTTTATTAGTGAACAGTTAGCCAGCCTGTCACCAAGCCAGGCCCCAATAGGATACCAAAGAGATAAATTAAAATTGAAGTTGGGATGAGTTTACTGAGGCCCTGCTCTAGACTAGGCCCTTCTCATTCATTACGTTATTTATTATCCAAAAAAACTCTATGAGATAACTCTTTCCATCCCATTTCATAGATGAAAAGTAATTGATATTCTGAGAAGCAAGTTACCCAGATCACACAACAAGTAAATGGGGGAGCCAGGATTCAAGCCCTAGTCCTTTTTGTTGTTGTTGCGTTTCCAAGCCCTACTTTCTCTCTTCTACTTCCATACTGTTTTCTAAGAAAGAGGTACATAGTTGCAGCCCTTGAGAAGCCAAAAAGGAAAACTAGAGGCTGAGGAAGAGAAAGGTGGCAGAATTGGGAAGGATCCTGGGGAGTGGGGGCGGGGTATCAGAGAATACCGACGAATTTTACATCACTCAGTTTTTCCCATGGCTATGGCCAACCTCTATGTAGCCTTCCCTAGCTCAGAAACTTCTCCCCAAGTTTCCGTGGCCAAACACTTCGGAGTCACCCTTTCTCTGATAGTCCATATCTAATTCATCAGTAAATCTTGTGCCTGTGGCTCTAAAATGTGTACAGAATCTGGCCTCTTCTTGCTATCTGCGCAGCTACAACCCTAGTTCCAGTCACCACAATTTCCCGCCAGGATAACTGCCCTCTACAGTCTGTCCTCCACACAACCGCCAGAGTTACTGTCAAAGACATAAATCAGAGCATGATGAACAAGCAGGCTCCTCTGTTAAAACCCTCCAGTGGCTTCCCATTTCAACCAGACCAAAACCCTGACTCCTGCCCAAGGCCTCCAAGGCCCTTCGAGCTCTGGGCCTATCTCTCTAGCTCCATCTCCTGCCACTCCCCTGCTCATTAACGCTGGACTTCCACCTGTCCCTCAAAGTTTGCTGCAATCTCAGGGCTGCCTGGAATACTTTTACCTTCATGGCTGACTGCTTCTAAACTCCAATGTCACCTCCTCAGAGAGACCCTGCCTGGCCATCTTAGCTAAAGAGGTCTCCGTCTCTGTCCTGCCAGTCACATGCCAGGCATTCCATAATTACTTGCTTACTGATGGATATTCTTTTAAAAGGATAACTAACTACATGCATGGTCAGAAGGATTGTGATTCTTTGGTCAGAAATTCTATTCATCACACTCAGCTTGACATGATCTTCAGCCTTGAACTCGTCACCATTTCTCATTTCTCTGCAAAACAAGAATAATGATTAACATGAGTCTTGAGGTGACCTTCGGAGGGTTAGACGTGTGTTAGCAATTAAACTCCAGTGCCATACTCAGAAAGAGAGATGACCCAGAGCCAAATCCTTTTCTTGCACCTTTCCCTCTGATTTTACGTTGCCTTTTCATTTGCATTTAGCACACTTAAGGAAGAGGCAAATAAACATTACACCTGCTGACACCTGTAAACGCTCAACAGATCAAGTCAGGGCAGAAAGGCTGGAAGCAAACTGTCACAAGAAACTCGCACAGGCTGAGACCAGAGAACAGACTTGAAGTCCATTAATCTCCTACAAGATAACCAAGTCCACTGCCAAAAAAAAATTAACAGCTCCATTTCCTGAATATGGCATCATCTAAGAGTCCAAACAGACCCAGAAAATGGAGTGCAGCTTTTACTCCAATCCTTCAGAAAGGACAGATCTCGCCTGGGACAAATGACAGAGCTAACCTTCAGGTTAGTACTTGGTCTTCTGCCTGCCCTCCTTAATTTTAGTATTAACCTGCCTTGTAGCCCGTTTCGGTATCCTCTGTAGCCCAGGCTTTCTAAACCTGTGGACCCCCATGTGATCTGCAGGTAGAATTCAGGAGGTCCACGAATTTGGATGGGGAAAGTTTACCTTTTTATTTTTTCTAATCCCTAACTAAAATTTTAGCATTTTCTTCAATTCAACATGGAAACCCTGATGGCATAGTAGTTAAGAGCTATGGCTGCTAATCAAAAGGTTGGCAGTTTGAATCCACCAGGCGCTCCTTGGAAACCCTATGGGGCAATTCTACTCTGTCCTATAGGGTCACTATGAGTCGGAATCAACTTGGTGGCAATGGGTTTCATTTTTTTTTCTGGTTCAATTCAACATAGGCAACAAGCCACAGCAGTACTAGGAGTGCCTGTGACTTTGTAACCATTAAAAATCACAGTTATTTTCCTATCACATTTCAGTTGTTGCAGAGATCTCAAAATACTGTTAACACTCATCACTACTTCGACATTATGGCAGTTATTAGACCTGTTGCTAGGTCTTCTTATTTAACATATTAATAAAGAATCACATACTACTCTATCACAAATCTGTTTAATATTTTGATCACTGTATTTCAATATAATTGGCTTCCTTCGTTATCTTCTGCATTTTATTTAGAGCACTTAAAAACATTTTCTAACAGGGAGCTTACAGGCTTCACTAGACTTCCTAAGGAGTCTGCGGCACCAAAAAGGCTAAGAATGCTTTCCCTAGCTCCCACCTTAGGTCATACACTAAAAGGTCACACACTAAAGTGGCCAAATCCTCTTCACTGATTCTTCAGAGAAGTTTCTGTCTTAGGCAGCTTTGCAATACAGATAAAGCTGTCTTACCCGTCTCCACACGATGCCCCACCCAGTCCTGTGTCACTGTCCCTGTCAGTGTCTCTCTACCTTTGCAGGCCGTATTACCCCTTAATAAACATTCATGCCCACCTATAAGGTTCTGTGAAATGCAAAATAAATTAAACACTGGGATTAAAAACCACTCAATGTTTTAAACCCTCACATGTCATCTTTGGCAGAGATTTTGATTCCTTAATCTCACCAACATCCTTGGTTAAAAATTACTTCTTGTGAGAATATCCTTGTGAGAAACAAACAAACAAAACCCAAACCTGTTGCTGTCAAGTCGATTTTGACTCATAGCGATCCTATAGGACAGAGTAGACCTGCCCCGTAGGCTTTCCAAGGAGCAGCTGGTAGATTTGAATTGCCATCCTTTCGGTCAACAGCCTCTTAACCGCTGCGCCACCAGGGCTCCTCCTTGTGAGAGGTCAGGAGAAATCACCCTTGTCCTTGCCTACCCTCTCCTAGGAATCTACCTCACTGACTTCCCTATTCCTACCAGAATCTCAGTCTAGGACAGGTTGACTGCTCCCATTCTTGGCCTGGGAGGTAAGGGAGAGGGGCTCTTTGGTATGGTGTGGGCGATTTTCTTTTTCCTTTTAGTTCTGAGACGATGAGTGTGGGGTTTCTGGAAAACAAGTTAGCCAAAACACTAAAAGGAAGGGCAGAAACCACGTAGAAAATGCAGAAATCCAGAATCAAGCCTGTCTCTTCAGAAAATAGATTCCTTATCCCAGGGTAACTCCAGTCTGGCCTCACATTGACTGGCCTGGCACTGATTGTTGGGCGCTCAAGCCCCTGTTATTTTCCTTCTGTCTGGCTGGCTGGGATGTGAAACTTGGCAACTTTGAGCCCTACCCAGAGGGAGCTCATGGTTGGCACAGCTGCTAGGCCTGGCAGGATTCTTGGGCCCTGCCAACGTCTGCTTCCTGACTTCTCTCCAGGTGTGGGCAAAGTAAGAAGAGAAGGGGGCCAATGACATAATCCAAGAGAAAGCTAACATCTGAGGGGCAAGGAGAGGATATGGATACAGGAAAGGCAGGGAGAAGGAATGATGGTAGAAAGTAGCTACCCCAAAAGAGCCTGGAGTCATGAAGTAAGCACTATATGGGGCCCGAGAGTTGTATGGCCTTCTCTTTGGTTCCCCCTTGAGGCCTCTACTGGTACTGCATTTGGCCCTATACCTCAGCTCAGGCCCCAAGGAGCTCTAGCTATTCACCGTTGTTGTTGTGTGCCATCAAGTGGATTCCAACTCATAGTGACCTTATGTGACAGAGTAGAACTGTCCCATAGGGTTTCCTAGGCTGCAATCTTTACGGGAGCAGATCATCAGGTTTTTTCTCCTGCGGAGCTGCTGGGTTGGTTCAAACAGCTGATCTTTCATTTAGCAGCTGAGTATTTAAGCATTGCACTACCAGGGCTCCTTAACAATCCGCTACTCATTTTCTCTCTCTCTCTGTCACACACACACGTGCACATGCACGCACGCACACACACACACACACACACACACATTCTAGTACCTGCCCCATCCTCCCAGCACTCATTCCCAACCCCCTTCTCCCTTTTCTGACAAGCTGAAAAAGCTAACTAATCTCTTTCCAGACCTCCCTTGATTTTAGGAGTGGCCACGTGCTATGAGTCTGGCCATTAAGACATAAGGAAAAATCTGCTGATAGGCTTTTGGAGAAAATTACTTCCCTGATTAAAGGATCAGACATCGCTTTCCCCCTTCCTCCTAACTTAAATGCAGACCTGATGTCTGGAACTGTGACAGCCATCTTGCTACCATAAGGCAACAAACATGAAGGGAAGGCCAAGGGAATGCCCCAGTGGCTACCTCCAGACTTCGAGTTATGCAGGAAAAATAAATCCTTTTTTGTTTAAGACACTTTTAGTTGGGTTTTGTTACTTGTGGACAAAAGCATTCCAAACTCATACAGCAGAATAGCCCCTCCTTCCAATAGCTCTCCATGTATTCAAAGCAACCACATTTCTCTGTTCCCACATCCGTGTGCTGTGAAATCCACCACTCCCTAGGAACCCCTTAGTTGATACATATATTGGTGATTCAGGTAACACCCCTTGGATAGCAGTACCACCTGGGTTCATTCAATGTTCAGCCCTTCTCTTCGGGTTAATTATATCTAGCTCTGACCCATACTAGGCCCCAGGCTTGTCTCATCACCCCAATTCTCTGCAGAGAGTTCCCACAATGCACAGTTTCAGAATGACCCCGTCTCTGCAGTTTATAATATCAACTTTCGCAGCTTAGCTCAAACCCCACTCCTCCGTGAAGTCCCCTCTCAGTACCCCAGTGTGAAGTGACCTCCCCTATCTTTGAATGCCACTTATACCTGCACCACTCATTTAGTGCTGAACACTTACGGTACTGTTACGCATTGGTCTTAGCTATCTTCCACCTCCAGGAGCCTCCCCTGACCCTCTCAGTCTGAGTCAGACACCCCTGATACCAACTCTTACAATGCCCTTTGCTTCCCTCTAGTAAAGTCTTCACCACACTTTTGCCACCTTCTGCCAGCTTCTCTATATCCCCCAACAAACTGTGACCTTCTTGAGAGAGGCATGCTATCTTATTTACCACACAGATGGGTTCTCAAACTGGATATGGAACATATTAGGTGCTCAATATATATTTGTTGAATGAATGAAGAATCTCATCTCCCCACCAAGTTGTTATACCCCTTGAGAACAGGAATCTGGACTTTTGCCTCCTTGCCTTCCCCTAATGATGCACGCAGTGGGCTTTTGATAAGTATCTGGTCACTAATTTGTATTGACAACCATGTTTACTTCAATAACTTCCACTGGATAAGTAGGGAACTTTATTTTGTTTGTATATGACTATATAGAGACATCTAATCATGAAATATGTATGTGCAAACATATACAGACTTAAGCAAAGGGGTATCAAATACAAAGTTGGCCTAATGATTTCCTCCACGAAATTGACTGGTGGCTAGACTCAAGCCTCCAATTGTTTCTGCATCATGCAGACATAGCCTCTAATATTTTCTTACTAAAAGCTTGCAACAAAAATCATCAAAAATTAGGATCCACTTCTGAAGAAGCTATCAAATGAAGCATAACAAGATATGAGGGCTTTATCACAGGCAAGAAGAGCAATATGCCTTCAAAGTTCAGCTTAACACTGATTCAAATATCCAGTGGCACTACTCATAACAACTGTACAGACTACCAGGACATTGCTAGTGATGGTCTCAAGAAAGGGGCAGTCTCACAAAGAACAATTCATCAGTCACAGCAAGGGCTGACCACTCAGACATGATGGTTCTAACCTAGATGTTTAGGGTATTTGAAAGAATGACCTCAGTCCCCTTTCTTCCAGATGGTAAATGGTTGCCAAGTGATTCTCCAAAATCCAAAGACAAAGCCATGTAAAAGTGAGGATGGGGTGGAAATGGACATAGTGCTGACTGGGGAAGTGGATGTGGCAGGTGAGCTAGGCAACCAGGGGCACACGTTTTCAAATAAAGTAGAAGCAAAGACTCTGAGAGGACATTTTTTAGGTTAAGACTATGAAGATTCTTGGGAATACCTTTTGTGGGAGAGAGTAATTTCATAAAAAGAAAAAAAAAGTGTCCATGGGTCTTCTGACAATGCTTCAAGCTGCACTGGAAAAAATAGGAAATACCCAAGTTATGAATATTATTGCATTAGAATCTTCAAGTCTAAAGGAGACCTAAAGCACTAAAAAACTAAATAAAGTGAGCATTTTATCAACGTTTAAGTTTCTCTTGGATCCCAAATCTTAAAGTAACTTTTAGTCCCAGTCCTTTGAAATGTGGAGGTGGAGCATCAGAAGAGTATTAAGTGAAAAAATAGGATGATATGTTCCTGGTGTCCGGTTGACAGCACATTTATGAAAAACTGGATCGGTCTTTCCACTTTGCCCTATCTTCACCCAAGCATCCAATCAAAGATGACGTTTGCCAGAGCTCTGAGGGACTGCTGAGCCTTTGTGGAGGTAGTGTTGTTCTCTTAGCAGATTAATAACTGCAGCCTCCAATGGTTGAACTCCCAAAGTGCCATTTCCTCCACAGACCATCTTACCATTACTAAAGAATTGCCACTGCCTCAGTTTTCGGAGGCATTTTCTTTACGTTGCCTTCTGCCTCTGGCCTCTTCTTATGTATTTACTTCCTTTTCCACTGTTAGGAAAATCTGTGTTTACTAGTTTCTAAGATGGGATTGATGCAAAGCCATCTGTTAAATGAGAAATATTCCTGTATATGTAAGACAATCAACAAATGTGGCTCCAATTAATGATTTTTAAAATTACTGTTTAAATATTGACTTGGACTGTACCTGTATGATGCCAAAATAACTGGTTTGTATGTGAACATTTCAGTCAAAAAATTAGCTGTTTTGTCTGCATCACGCCAAATAATGTGGTTCACTGTTGTTCTATTGCGGAGTTGACTGCATTGACTGGTGTTTTTTTTGGCATCATAAAGCATAGCCTAGATTCCTTTATGAGTACCAGGAGACCAAGCCAGAGAAATAAAAAGGTCTTTCTTTTCTTTAAACTCTCAAGGACTATTAATAATGAAATATTACAGTGGAAGGAATGTTTCACTAAGGAAGTATCACTTAATAATATTAGTTAATAGCTCTTCCTGTGGGGTTTTGTCACCACCTTATTTCACCTTTATTGTTCTATAGGTGAATTCATTACCATCGCTTAGGTGATACTACTGCTTTATAGAGACCGAACTCAAATTGCTTCAGGTGGGGCAAACTAAACAGTATGCCTTATTGTTGTTAGGTGCCACTGAGTCAATTTCAGCTCATAGTGACCCCATGTGACAGAGTAGAACTGCCCCATAAGGTTTTCTAGGTTGTAATCTTTATGGGAGCAGCTTGTCAGGTCTTTCTCCCTTGGAGCCACTGGGTGGGTTTGAACCTCCAACCTTTCAGTTAGCAGCTGAGCACATAACCATTGTGTCATCACGGCTCCAAACAGTATGCCTACTGGACTGATGATAAACAGGAAGGTGAAGAAGTAGGAGGAAGGGTCATAAACACATATGGCCTCATTTTCTTCTTTTACCCTTTCCCTAATCATCCTCACCACCTACTGGTCAGAGCGGCAGGGACTGGGTGGGCAGATATTGGGTGGAATTGGAAAGAGTAAATTGGGGAGATCAATTTGAATTGGAGGAAGAGGAAGGAGTAAATTCGGCAACCTTCCAAGTGGGTACAAACCAGATCCACTATTGTAACTCAGGCACTGACCCTCCGGCTACCATCATAGCCATAAACAACAGTAGGTACATTATGTCTTTGTGGCCTTCTCACAGCTCTTTCCGAGTCTTTCACCTCCTTTTAGCTTCCCCATCCTTTGTTTCCCCTTCTGAGTATAAAATGCGAAAGCATCATAGTGGTCTCCATATGGCATCTTTGATGGTCCACGGCATAAAAGAATCCCTCAAAATTGGAGATTCTGTGTAAGGTTTGGGCTGTCACAACAAGATGTGGATATCTCAGTCTATACATAATTCAGGATCCTCAAACAAAGAACCTCCCACGTCTACCTAAGTAATAGATTTGTCTAATCTACAATCTCACTGATTCTTATTAGGATATCATGGGGATTTTCAAGTAAGATTTTAAGACATAAAAAAAAGTGGGGGGTCTTTCATCAAGGAGAATTTAAAATATAGATAAATCAAAGAAGAGACTGCAAAGGTTTTGTGAACATATAATATTAAATAGAAAAGAAGTAGCTATAGAAAATGATGCAAAGAAAACCAAAAAACATTGCTGCTGGGAATGTAAATAATGCAGCCACTTTGGAAAATGTTAAACATAGACTTATCACATGACCCAGCAATTCCACTCCTAGATATATATCCAAGAGAAATGAAAACATATCCCCACACAAAAAAAGTATACATGATGTATATAACAGCATTACTCATAACAGCCAAAAGGTGGAAACAATCCAAACGTTCATCAATTGATCAATGGATAAGGAAAATGTGATATATACATAAAAATATATACATACAACATAATATCATTTGAGATAAAAAGGATTGACGAAATGATATACTCCTCAACATGGGTGAGTCTTGAAAGTATTGTTAAGTGAAGGAAGCCAGAACACATAGTGTATGATTCAATTTATATGAAATTTCCAGAATAGGCAAATCCACAGAAACAGAAATTAGATTAGTGGTACCAGGAGCTGGGAGTAGGGGAGAATGGGGGGCGGGGGGTGACTGCGAACAGGTACAGGATTTTTTTTTGGGGTAATGAAAATGTTCTAAAATTACATAGTGGCGATGGTCCCCAGGGGACACAAATGATCTGCACTAGCTACTCACCTAAAGGTTGGAGGTTCAAACCTACCCAGCAGGTCCTTGGAAGAAAGGCCTGGAGAACTGCTACTGTAAAGATTGTTGTTGTTGTTAGGTGCCATCGAGTCAATTCTGACTCATAGCAACCCTACGTACAACAGAACAAAACATTGCCAGGTCCTGTGCCATCCTCACAATCGTTGTTGTGCTTGAATCCATTGTTGCAGCCACTGTGTCAATCCATCTTGTTGAGGGTCTTCCTCTTTTTTATTGACCCTCTACTTTACCAAGCACCATGTCCTTCTCCAGGGACTGATCCCTCCTGATAACATGTCCAAAGTATGTGAGACGTCTCCCCATCTTTGCTTCTAAAGAGCATTCTGGTTGCATTTCTTCCATGACAGATTTGTTTGTTCTTCTGGCAGTCCATGGTATATTCAATATTCTTGTCCAACACTGTAATTCAGAGGCATCAATTCTTCTTTGGTCTTTCATATTCATTGCCCAGCTTTCACATGCACATGAGGCAACTGAAAACACCATGGCTTGGGTCAGGCACACCTTAGTCTTCAAGGTGACATCTTTGCTTTTCAACACTTTAAAGAGGTCTTTTAAATAGGTCACTATGAATTAGAATCAACTTGGCAAAAAGGGTTTTTTTGGTTTGTTTTGCAGTAGATTTGCCCAATGCGATGTACCTTTTGATTTTCTTGACTGCTGCTTCCATGGCTGTTGATTGTGGATCCAAGTAAAATGAAATCCTTGACAACTTCAATCTTTTCTCCATTTATCATGATCTTCTTTATTGGTCCAGTTGTGAGGATTTTTGTTTTCTTTATGTTGAGGTGCAATCCATACTGAAGGCTGTGGTCTCTGATCTTTGTCAGTAAGTGCTTCAAGTTCTCTTCACTTTCAGCAAGCAGGGTTGTGTCATCTGCATAACACAGGTTGTTAATGAGTCTTCCCCCAATCCTGATGCCCCATTCGTCTTCATATAGTCCAGCTTCTTGGATTATTTGCTCAGCATACAGATTGAAGAGGTATGGTGAAGGAATACAATGCCGACGCACACCTTTCCTGACTTTAAACCAATCAGTAACCTTGTTCTGTCCAAACAACTACCTCTTGATCTATGTACAGGTTCCTCATGAGCACAATTATAAGTGTTCTGGAATTCCCATTCTTCGCAATATTATCCATAATTTGTTATGATCCACACAGTCGAATGCCTCTGCATAGTCAATAAAACACAGGTAAACATCCTTCTGGTATTCTCTGCTTTCACCCAGGATCCATCCAACATCAGCAATGATATCCCTGGTTCCACGTCATCTTCTGAAACCGGCCCGAATTTCTGGTAATTACCTGTCGATATACTGGCTCAGCTGCTTTAGCTGCTTTTGAATGATCTCCAGCAAATTTTACTTGCGTGTGATATTAATGATATTGTTCGATAATTGCTGCGTTCTGTTGGATCACCTTTCTTGAGAATAGGCATAAATATGGATTTCTTCCAGGTAGCTGTCTTCCAAATTTCTTGGCATAGACAAGTGAGCATTTCCAGCACTGCACCTGTTTGTTGAAACATCTCAATTGGTATTCAGTCAATGCCAGGAGCCTTGTTTTCACCAACACCTTCAGTGTAGGTTTGACTCCCTTCAGTACCATTGGTTCCTGATCGTATGCTACCTCCTGCCCAGAAAATCCCACAGAGCAGTTCTACTCTACAATGTATGTGGTCACCATGAGTCAGAATCTGCTTAATAGCAACAGGTTTCATGAATTTTATGATATATGAATTATCTCTCAATTAAAAAACAAAACAAACAAATAAATTTTGCCAAAAGAAATTGGTGAAAAATTATAGCAATAAGACGAAAGCAGAGCTTCAGCTACAGATACATAAATAGAGACTAAGAATGGGATTTTTAAAATATACTTCCAACTCCTAATATTTGTGTAAGTGGAAATAAGGTTAACTAATGTATATTATTTCAATTTGTAGATAACCTGGAACCATATTTGCTCAAGTGCCTATCCCGTTTCTTCTAGTAGTGCCCTTTCCATACACAGAACTTTAACAACTTTTTAATGGAACAGTTCCCAAAATAAACGCATCCATTTGGATATCCATTATGGTAATACTTCTTTCAACACACCATGACACTGTCATTTATTAAAAAAAAAAAAGTGGTATTTATTAAATTTTTACTATGTGTTCACATATAAAATACAATGTTTGATATTTGCTTCAAAGCTTGCCAGCCCTACCCTACTCCCAAAATTAAAAATTGATTGGCAAATGATGATAATTTTGAAGCAAGGTGGTGGATACATGGGCATTCATTTTACATTTCTCCCTACTTTTGTGTATGTTTGAATTTTCCAGATAAAAACATTTTTAAGTACTTACTATACTATGGGTCAGCACTGTGCCAGCCATGTAAATGTATTTTAAATGGCAGATGCTATTATAATAACCTTTTTCAGATGGGAAAAACGAGGCTTAAAGAAAGTACCAGCCAGGATTGCATTCTACTGCGGGTAACAGAAAATCTGACTACAATGCCCGAAATCAACAGATGTTATTCTTCTCCTATATCCAGGAGTGCTAAGGTAACCATTGCCAGAATTGGTGGTGTGGTTCATCAATGCCAAGACCAATGCCTCCATAGCTCTCTAGCCCTTTCCTTCCTGGTTCCATTATAGCCACTGCAGCTCCAGCCACTGTGTATACATCTACGGCAGGGAGAAGGGGAAGGGTGAAAGGGACACTGATAGCCACCACTGGTCACACTTATGAGGAAGGAAGAGTGTTCTCAGAAAATCCCTGCAGATATCTGCTTAGATATAATTGGTCACAACTGTGTCACATGGCTACCCCTGGCTGCAAGGGTGGCATGGCGAAGAAAGGTAATTAACAGTACCTGCCACAGAGAAGTTAAATGACTTGTCCAAGATCACAGAGATAATAAGTAAAACAACCAGAAGCTGAACCTAAGTCTGTCTGATTCCCAAAATGATGCTCTTAACCACAATGACGATTGCTTCAGTGCAACCGTGTTTAGTATGGCAGCTCTTTTTTGGATCCCTTTCAAGAAGTTTTAGTTTCTAAAGGTCTAAAAATATTTCATTAAACTGGTCTCATATTTAGAGTCCTCCTGCATAGATGTCAAAGAAAGAATGAGCATTTAATACTGTAAAATATTGGTGCTAATTTTCTCCAATGTGATTACTGTGTAAATTAAAGTAAGTGTGTGGTTGTGTTTATGTCCTGACGGAAGCGTAAGCTACCACTAGGGAATGGGGGCCATATAAATAGAAGTTATGGTCTTTGGTCACCTGCAGGAATGGGTTCTAGAGGGTCATCAGAAAGGAAAGAGAATTGAGATGAACCAAAAAGAGGAGGCCTCCAGGGAAATCTTATCCATGTAAGCTATACATTTCATTCTCCTCCTCTTCCTCCTCATTTTTTCTGCTTTCCTTATCCAAAGGAAATTATTCATTTAAGCAATTGGTCCTAAGATATAAATGACTAATAACTCAATTCCCTTGGGAGCAAGGACATTTACTAATCCACACAAATCTCCACCTTATGGATTTGGCCTAATGAATTAGAGCCTCCACCTTATGGACACCTCCAGGCAACCGACCCCTCATGTCCAACTTGCATTCCCTAACCATTATATCCAATCGCCAGTTTGCTGTAGTTTACAGATTAACACAGTCAACCTTTCCTCCTTCCTCACTCTTATAATAAGCTCTATTCTCCATTGGAATTCTGTAAAAATAAACTAATACCTCTGGGGTTGGTCTTACTAGGTCTTCACCACCCATAATACAGTATCCTAGCTCCCTTTTGCAATCATTCAAGTCCTTCCAATTCTATCTCCTTAAAAACACATCATCTCACACCTTCCTTTCCATTCCATGGGACTCTACCTTGTTCAGGCCCTCATTCCTTCTTGTCATAATTATTATCATGACCTCCTAACTGATCTCTTTGCCTCTAGTCTTGCCCTCCCTTTACAGAGCTTCCATATGGCTATAAGAGTAACTTTCTAAAACTCTCTGGTCATAAACTACCCTGTTAACCCTGAAATGGCTTCCCATCACATTCAAAATAAACACCCAGATTTTTAACTAAACTCTTACGTTCCCTTTCAACCCAGCTCCTGTCTAATCTTCCAAATTAACTATCCATCCTGAACTATTTGTAGTTCCCAAAACAAGCTAAGCTTTCTAACCCATCTGGCTTGGTCATCCAGTGCTGTTATAACAGAAATACCACAAGAGGATGGCTTCAACAAACAGAAATTTATTCTCTCACAGTCTAGTAGACTACAAGTCCAAATTCAGGGCATCAGCTCCAGGGGAAGGCTTTCTCTGTCAGCTCTGGAGGTAGGTCCTTGTCATCAGTCTTCCCTTGGTCTGCGAGTTTCTCTGCACAGGAAGCCTGGGTCCAAAGGACACGCTCTGCTCCCAGCACTGCTTCCTTGGTAGTATGAGGTCCCCACTCCCTGCTTGCTTCCCTTTCATCTCTTGTAAGATAAAAGGTGGTACAGGCCACACCCCAGGGAAAACTCCCTTTACATTGGATCAGGGACGTGACCTGAGCAAGGGTGTTACATCCCACCCTAATCCTCTTTAACCTCAGGCAGAGATTATGATTTATAACACACAGGAAAATCACAAAATGGAGGACAACCACACAATACTGGGAATCATGGCCTAACCAAGTTGTCACATATTTTGGGGGGACACGATTCAATCCATGACACCATCCTTATCATTTCAAATGCTACTAGAATATCCTTTCCCTCCATGATGGCTAACTCTTTTATTTTTTTTAAATAGATTTACTGAGGTATAATTTACATACCATAAAATTCACTCAGCTTCACTGTTAACCTTCAAGACTCCATTTGGTATCATTTCCTGTCTTAGGCTGGGTTCCCCCAAAGGTAGGTCCTGAGACAAGAATGTGAGTGCAAGTGATTTATTTAGAAAGTGAGTCCCAGAAAACAGAGTGAAAGCGTGGAGGAGACAGAAAAAGGAGGAAGGTCAATAAAGAGTGTGTTAAAGAGAAAGTTAACACTGTGGGCAACTGGGGGTCAACTCTACTGGGGTTCTTTAAGAGACTGTGTGGAACATACCTCTGAGTTGTCTCACAGAGAGGCAAAGAATTTTGGGTATTTGTCTATCTTTCCTGGCCCTCATTAATTGAGGGCCACTGCTAGGGATGTTAGCTCCCTAGCACTTCCAGCCTGCCCCATAGCCAGATAATATCCTCAGACAGAGAAGGGCAGGAAGCCATCAGCAAATATGGGAGCTATGTAGAGTAAACCTCCAATTTGGGCCAAGAGGATAAGTGCGTCTCTACACCTACTCTTCAAAGTTTTTCCAAATCCCACCTATGCTACCCAGGGTGGGTTAGAGGAACCTCCTCACTGATCCCACAGCACACCAATGTCCCTGCCACACTGTTTCATTTGTTGGTCTCACTCACCTGGACTGTGGATATCTTGAAGGCAAGATCTTTATATCTCTTTGTAAGCCACTGTTAGCAAAGTGCCTTGGACCTTGTTATGGATTGAATTATATCTCTCAAAAAACTATGTTGAAGTCCTAACCCCCCTACCTGTGAATGTAGCCCTGCATGGATGTAGGGTCTTTGAAGATGTTATCAGTTAGGTTGGCATGAGATCATACTGGACTAGGGTGGGTTCTAATCCTATTTGACTGATGTCCTTATAAAAGAGGAGAAACACACAGAGAAAGAGGAAGGACATCATGTGATGTTGCACCTGTAAGCCAAAGAATGTCTGGAGCAACCATAAGCTAGGAGAAAGGCATGGAACAGATTCTTCCACAAAGCCTCAGAAGGAATCAACACAACTAACACCCTGATCTTGGACTCCAAGACTGCAGAACTGTGAGATAATAAACTTCTATTCTTATGAGCCAACAGTCTGTGGTATTTTGTTACAGCAACCCTAGGAAACTAGTAGGCCCAATAATGTATGTGGCTGTTTCAAAGCACTTTACATTTATAATCATGTTTTACATCTGAAAAACTCCTTAGCAGGGAAATGTATCATCTTCATCTTTATTATTCTCACGTTATAGATGGCAATCTGAGGATACAGTGATGAGACAGAGCTAGATGGAGGACCTAGCTGATGGCTAGGCCAGTACCTGGACTAGTTTAGTTTCTACTGCTTTGCGCACTACAGGAAGTAACAGCATTCACCTGAGGCTAAACCTTTCAACCTATGGCAGAACAGATTCTTCCATATCTAGAATAATCCCCTTTACAATATTCAGAAGATGCCTGCAGGTAGAAGCAAAGCAGCCCTAGAAATGCCAAGTCCTGTGCTTTGTCTGAAAAAGGAGTCTTTGATTTTTTTCTTCCCTAACTTAGCCTCTCCTAGGAGCTGCCTCCTGACGTAACTTTTCTACAATTATAATATTTGTGAATATGTAAATAAGATCTTTACTATCAATTAATTCACCAACATAATGCCATTCACTGGAAGGAAGTGATCAGCCATGAGGAACAGAATGCCTTATAGCTCTGTCATTTTTAAAAGTCAAAGCAAGACGTACACAGTTCTAATAACAGAAGGGATGAAGTGCTTTGTTCTTAGGTTATGCTCTGGAGTACATTTTTTTAAAGGATCAAATACATAAACATCAAAGAAAGACTGCCCTGAAGCTAAAAGTTGTATCAGGAAACCCCCTGCTTTCTTATGTCCCCAATGTTTCATACATAAGACAATGGATCTGGTTATTATAATGTTCTTTTTTTTTTTTTCACTTTACACAGTAAAGTAAATTTAAGAAGCTTTCCATTGGCAAAATAATGACCACTGATGAACCACTGAAAATCAGAAGAATTCTAACATGCATATGGTCAGAGTCTACTTGGTTGCTTTTTCTGCTATGTATTTTGGAACCATTTGACAGTTTTCCATTTTAACATTTTAAGGGATTTTTCTTGGTAGAATCCAGACAAGGACTGCAGAAGTTTGGCCATCTGCAAAAAGAGTGGGCTGGATTAGATCAACAAACACTTTGGGTTCATAATAATATTTTTGTTGGTCCACAGAACTCAAAGGACTACAAAACATCAGAAATGAATTCAAGCACTGAAAAACAAATTAATGAATAGGCCACAATATTGCTACTTTACAACACTATTAAATGAATAGCAAGTACAGAAATAGCATCAAATTGTCTATAATATTCATGGCATATCATATCATCCGATTAAGATATTTTTGATACGTTATGATATCCAGTCAAGGCATTTTAGAAAAGAAATGAAGTAATTTTCTGCTTAAGAAGCAGAATGATAGAACAGAAAAGCGTGGGTTTCATTATCAGATAGTCCTGGGTTCTATGTATACCTCCATTACACTGTAACCTGGACAAGTTATTTAACTATTCTTTAATCCTCCAAAAACCAAATCAAACCCATTGCCTTCGAGTCAATTCTGACTGACAGTGACCCTAAAGGACAGGGTAGAACTGTCCCATAGGGTTTCCAAGGAGCACCTGATGGATTCAAACTGCCGACCTTTTTTGGTTAGCAGCCATAACTCTTAACTACTACACCACCAGTAACCCTCAGTTTCCTCCATTAAAATGAGTTTGACAATACTTAATAGACCACAGAGTAATTTTACAAATTACATAGGCTAAGATATTTGAAAGTAACTAGGGCTAAACTTGACAGATAAAATGCATTAAAATGTTCTTTTTCCCCCATTTTCTATCATTCCAGTAGGTTTCAGTACAATTACCCCTAAAATATAAGAGATTGTATTTTAGAGCCTGTTCTATCATTTCCCTTTAAATCTCCCACTCCCCTTACAAACACTTCACAATGACATAAAAGTTTTGGGCACAATTTTAAATATGATCATGTTGGGTTAGTGGTCTAACGGTTTAAATTTATTTTCACTTTAATTAGTCTGGCTTAGAAAATGATGATCAACCCCTGGATAATATTATTTCAAAGGACCTCCTTAGCTGTAAAATTTCTCTAAAGCAACTTATAAGTGATGAAGACTAAAAGGGGGGCAGGGGTAACTAGGTTTAAAATGAGCTGTCCCTGGTGCTGAAAATGAAAAATGTACCTAAACTCTCCTCATTTAGGTGCAGTGAGAAAAGCCATTTTACTTAGTGAAAAACCTGGATTGAAGCCTGTTTGCTATCAAGAGAGTGAAATTACTCAGGTACCCCCAGAATAAGGAGTGACCATCCTCTTCAACTAACTCAAAACGTTAGGAGCATGCCAAGGGAAGAAAGAGGAAGGGGACCTCCATAGCCCAGCCATAACGCTGATATGTGCTGAAGCCTATTTCCTACCCTTCGACTTAATACATAGATTATTTTTAAATATATAAATATAGCTTTACTTCTTTCAATGTTTCCAGCGACCCAAACTAGTCCTTGTAAAATGTATTTAAACTGGTGTCCCATCCAGCCCAGTTTAATGAAAAGATAAACTCATTTATGATTAGTAACATTCATTTGCATATTAAAATGTGGTCATGCAAGTTGAAGGGATTCTCTTAAATCAGCACCCCCATTCATATTATTTATAGCCCAAATTTTTCATGTGGGTTGACAAATTTTAAATATGGAAAGTTAAAATTAACTTACTTTTTTATCACTGATCACTGGTTACAAAAAACTGACTTTAAAAATAATTTGTTTGATACAGGAGAGGTCAGCACAACTGGACTAAACCAAAAGCAAAGAAGTTTCCTGAATAAACTGAATGCTTCGAAGGCCAGCATAGCAGGGGCGGGGGTTTGGGGACCACAGTTTCAGGGGACATCTAAGTCAATTGGCATAATAAAATCTATTAAGAAAACATTCTGCATCCCACTTTGGAGAGTGGCATCTGGGGTCTTAAACGCTTGCAAGTGGCCATCTAAGATGCAGCAATTGGTCTCAACCCACCTGGAGCAAAGGAGAATGAAGAACACCAAGGACACAAGGTAATTATGAGCCCAAGAGACAGAAAGGGACACATAAACCAGAGACTACATCAGCCTGAGAGCAGAAGAACTAGATGGTACCCGGCTACAACCGATGACTGCCCTGACAAGGAACACAACAGAGAGAACCCCTGAGGCAGCAGGAGAGCAGTGGGATGCAGACCCCAAATTCTCATAAAAACACCAGACTTAATGGTCCGACTGAGACTGGAAGGAACCCAGAGGTCATGGTCCCCAGACCTTCTGCTAGCCCAAGGTAGGAACCATTCCCAAAGCCAACTCTTCAGACAGGGATTGGACTGGACTATGGGATAGAAAATGATACTGATGAAGAGTGAGCTCCTTGGATCAAGTAGACACATGAGACTATATGGGCAGCTCCTGTCTGGAGAAGAGATGAGAGGGCAGAGAGGGGCAGAAGCTGGCCGGATAGACACAAAAATAGAGAGTGGAGGGAAGGAGTGTGCTGTCTCATTAGATGGAGAGCAACTAGGAGTATATAGCAAGGTGTATATAAGTTTTTGTATGAGAGATTGACGTGGTTTGTAAACTTTCACTTAAAGCACAATAAAAATTTTTAAAAAATCAATCTCCTACCAGATAAACCTCTAGATTAATCAGAGTCATGCTGAATATATATTGCTGTATTATGTACACAGTACACCAAGTCACTGGTCTAAATGAGAAGTCGGCTTTTGAGATTTATAGAAAAATTGGAAATGAGAATATGTTAAGGAATCAAAGTGTACTCGTTAGTTTCTGTATCCTGAAAATGAAATATTGCTCAAATGAAATATTATTGAGCAGCCTTAATTCACAGAAACAAATAAAAACATTATTTCCTGTTTGATTTTCAAAAAAAAAATCATTTGTTTGAATGTGGCAACACCATCATCTTCCTTGGATAATCTATGCATTTTACTCTAACAAGCCAACAACATGTATTTATTCAAGTCTGCTATGTGCCAATTCCTGACATTGAGGGTCTGAAGGTGGAATCAAAAGTGCAAGGTAAGGTTCTTAAAAAAAAAAAAATCTTAGCCTTGAGGAAATTAAGGTATTCTAATTTTTTAAAGCTAGAGATAAATGGGGTATCATCTGTGTTTTTTATGAGCCCCCAGACACTACTAGGACTTCTCTTTCAGCATTTGCCTTACTTGACTTTATATTTTAATCCTCTGTATATTTATTTAGAACCCTGGTGGCCCAGTGGTTAAGAGCCATGGCTGCTAACCAAAAGGTCGGCAGTTCAAATCCACCAGCCAGTCCTTGGAAACCCTATGGGGCAGCTCTACTCTTTTGTGTATGGTTGCCATGAGTTGGAGTTTTTTGTTTTTGGTATATTTATTCAACTCTATTAGACTAGAAATTCCTTGAGAGCTGGTAACCTCTTGCTCAATTTCTCTTAGTTGTCTACCACAGTAGGAACTTGCTCACTGAAAGAACTAAACAAATTTCTCAATCAAATTAATTAATGTTGGTTGTGGCAATCAGAGGTTTCTTAGGTATGTAAGCTGGGACTTTAAGAGAGCCTTGAAGAACGAAAGGATTTTGAAGGGTACGGCCATGTTTTCTGTTAGGAGAAAAAAATCAAAGAAAAGGTTTGGACCTGGCTACCTCAACCCACAGGTGGTATAGTGAGCACAAACACCCAGATAGTGTGTGCCAAAATGTTTTTCCCCAGACCAATGTATGAAATAGTCTCTCTTAGCACTGAGTTCTATGTTTATCCAGGAAAAAATGATCTTGCATGACTTTTTCCCTCACGTCATCATGGATAATTCTTCTGAAAGACTCATGATATCATTGACAGCCTGCTGAGTTGGCAGAAAACCCTGAAAGGCCCAGGCAGAGATCATCTACACACAGGAGTGTGTCTCTAGTTTAAGCATCCTACTTAGAACTCACACATGCTTCCTCTCTTCAAGCACAAGTTTAAACTATCTTCAGAAGTCTCCCTTTGGTTACAATTTAGGGGAGTACATAAGGGATCAATATTGTATATACATTGTTAATGCCCTCCAGCCAAAGACCACCAACAACACACCAAGAGCTGAACAAGTTGGGTTTATTTCTCACTGCAGCAAGAGAGAACACACACCACAGAGAACTGTGGGGGCATCTCAGTAAGAGGGTGTTAAACCCAAACCCATGGCCATTGAGTCAATTCTGACTCATAGCAACCCTACTGGACAGAGCAGAACTTCCCCACAGGGTTTCCAAGGAGCGCCTGGTGGATCTGAACTGCTCATCTTTTGGTTAGCAGCCGTAGGTCTTAACTACTACACCACCAGGGTTTCCTGAGAAGGTGTTAGAAAGGGCTTACTATAGGATTTGGAAATCCTGGTGGTGTAGTGGTTGGTCAGCAGTTTGAATCCACCAGGCGCTCCTCGGAAACTCTATGGGGCAGTTCTACTCTGTCCTATGGGGTCACTATGAATCGGAATCAATTCCACGGCAACGGGCTTATTATAGGATTTGGTCTTGCGTTAAGTGATTTTGGGGAGGGCTTAAGGAAGTGGGACTTTGCTCTGGATTGGATGCTGTCAAAAATTGGGAGTAGTTTTATGTTTTGGTGTCTTAATAAATCTTTATCTAGAAGGAGAGACTAGACTGAGGTGAAAGTTGTAATTGGTTTTAAAAAGACAGCAGCAACCCTTTAGTCAGGTTAGAGATATGTTTGGTCATTTTTTGTAGTTGGACAGTGTTCATGTTTTGTCTGTATTCAGATTACAGAGTGGTCCTGATTTTCCTTGATCCATCATAATCACAGAGTGGCCATATTTGACGTTGCTGTTTTGGGAAATTGCTTATGTTCAACAGAAGAACACCAAAGCCTAGTTTGAGGGCAAGGCCAGCTCCTAGCAACACCAAGGCCTAGCTGATACTATCAGGCCAGCTCGCAGATATCAGGGACTGATTTTCTCCTACTCACGAATGTATATAGAAGAGACCAGATTATAATAAATATCATTAATCGGGTGTTTGTGATATTCCAGGCATTATTTTAAGTGCTTTCTATGTTGTAACCTAATTCATCCTCCCAGCAGCCTGATGCAGTACATATGATTATTATTCACAATTTCTACACAAAGAAATTGTGACATAAAAAGGTTAAGTTACTCATCTAATGTATCATAGCTAGTAAGCAGTGAAGCAAGTACTCAACTCATCGGCTACTGACCTTTATATTGTCTTAACCTCTATATTATCTTGTCTAGGTGTATAATAGGAAACCCTGGTGGCATAGTGGGTCAGGAAAGGGTCAGCAGTTCAAATCCGCCAGGCGCTCCTTGGAAACTCTACGGGGCAGTTCTACTCTGTCCTACAGGGTCGCTATGAGTCGGAATTGACTCGATGGCACTGGGTTTGGTTTTGGTTTGGTTAGGTGTACAATAAATTGTCAACAAAGGTTACCTTTGAAAGGTGGTGGGGAAACAAGAGAGTCTTTTTGTTTACTTTATTTTCTAAATTATCTATAATTAATGTGTATTATTTTTAATCAGGAACAGCAGTAATTTATGGATTACTGGTGGAAGCTCTGTTCCCAAGGTCATTGTCCCAAATGCAAACCCAAGTCTTTTGGGTGGCAATGGTCTCCTGAACGTCTGAATCCAAAGAGAAGAAAAATCAGGAGGAGGCAATGCCTCTCCTGCTCTACCTCTCTCTTGTTCCAACTCAATTTAGGCAACACTTACTGGAACGCTCACAATAAAAATGAGCTTGAAGATCCACTATCAGGTGGCTCTGTGTCTTTCAATTAAAGCAGGGTGGAAGTTCCCCAAAACATGCATCCAGACAGGAATGGAGCTGAGCCAACAAGGAGCCAATGCCTTGGCCTCAAAGGCCCACCCATCTGAGCAATGCAGGATTTCTCCAGCTCTAAGATTTGGCCCAGGCACTAAGGGGGACAAAGAGCTTCCACCAGCACATTTAGCCTGAGTGAGGGCTTACATTAAAAGGCCAGAAATCCTAGGGACAGAGGAGAGCGAACCAAGATTCGGAGGTGACTATTGGAGGAACAAAGACGTCACAGTAAAAAGAACTTTGCCAAAATATTAAAGGCACCCAAGGAGACCTGTTGGCTGGTTTCCCTTCTCTTCTTTTTCTCCTGTCCCTGAGCTGGCACCAGGACACATGAAACATCCCTGTTCATTCCCCGCGCAGTGAACAACTTTAGGTCTCCTTAGAGATGCCCACCCACCGGCTGTTGGCGGCTCAGCTGCAAAGAGCTGGGTTCGCAGTATTTCCCACCGCCACCCCCTGCCCCTGCCCTTCCGTCTGCCCAGGCTGAGAGCCATGCATGGCATCCACTTTGCCGTTGAGCACTTCGGCTGCGCGATGGTGGGTGGTTTCCCAAAGCGTGTGCCCTCGCAGTCACTTGCAATCGCCTTGCGGCTTGCAGGGGCACAAGTCAATGAGGCTTTTCCCTCCGCGATCATAGTGAATCAGCAAAGCGCTGCGGAGCAGCAGCATCTCCGCTAGCAGAAATGAAGATGATGGGGGAAGGGCACAAGTAGAGTGTTGCAGGGGAATTTCTAGCCCTTCCCAATGTGTCCCTCCCAGGATGGCAATTCTGGGGTGGGGGTGCGGGTGGCTGGAAGCTGCTGGACCTAGGCATTCAGGGGAGCCTTTAGAAACGGAGAGCGTGATGGGGAATGGCGAGGGCAAGCAGAGAAAGTGAACGAGGGTACGGTAGGTGGAAGACCTAGGGAGCGCAAGCAGAGCAGGGCGTTTGCGCCCCCGGGGTGGGCAACGCAGCAGTTGCAGGTGATGCGGAAAGAAGAGGGTCTGGGATGGCGGAAGGGCGGAGAGGAGCCAAAAAAGGGAGGATTTCCCAGCCCACGACTTCCTGTTTCCAACGTGCAAGTTCCCAAGTTCAGTTTGAGAAGTGGAGGGCTGACTGGCATTGGGGAGCCTGGGATGGAAACGTTAGGGAAAAGCCTCCCTGAGTCGCGTTTTCCCACCCAGTCTCTCTCTCTCCTCGCCTCTGTCTTTCTCTCTCTCTCTGCCTCCCTCCTCCTGCTCCTCCTCTTTTCCCTATTCCGTCTTTCTTCAGCTTTGATTAATATGCAAGTCCATGCTCAGTAGTGCGGGCCACACTCCAGGGACCGCGCCTCCAGCTGCCACCGCCTCCCGCTCGACCCTTAGCACCGTGAGGAGAAGCTGGAGCAACCGGAGGGAGGGGGAAATTGGAGAGGCCTAGCACTTGGGGCGCACAGCCTGGAGACCCTTCGCCGCGCTCCGGTCCCCACTCCCCCCCGCCCCCGGCCGGAGAGAGCGCTTCAGTGGCCCAGACTCCGAGATCCAGCTCGGTCTACATTGCAATGAACCGACCCAAGGACTTGGAGCGCGCAACGAAACGCGCTAAATTGTACCTGTGCGTGGCCGTTCCTGCCGCCGCCGCAGGTCTATTCCGGGCCCGAAGCCGGTGCCCGCCTTCTCGCGGAATTCTCCAGAGGGGGAGTGCAAGGGGAACCACAGTGGCTGCCTGCGAGCTCACGGCTGGCGCGCACACGCACACGCCCAACTTTGCCGAGCGGTTGGCGCCCCCCGGGCTCCCCCGCGCCCCCTGCGGCTCGCAAGCTTAAGAGACTAGTATCTCTCCAGGTCTGAGATAAGGTGCAGCCTACGCCCATATCCGAGCTTTTGGAGCAGGAGAGGGCGCGAGTGGGAGAGAAAAGGGGGTAACTCTACTGACTCCCCGGCCAGCCGTTTTCACTCTCCGCCCGCTGGGGCGCCCGTGCCGGCCCGCCGCACGAGGTCCCCCAGACCTGCCAGTGACGACAGAGGAGGAGAAGGAAGGGCGGAGAACGGGGAGTCCAAGCGACCGGCAGCTCTACCGCCTGACGGTCTTTATCAGCACTTTGATTACTGGGGGACAAGGAGGTTGGGGTGCGCACAGCAGAACTGCCTAGCCCCAATCAACTCTGAAGGGACCCTAAATGAGAGCGCGAGAGTAGATTATCCGCGGACACCTTTTGGGTGGATGTGCCCCTGACGCACCCAGGCCCTGTGGTCCCGCTAAAGCTGCAGTGTTGGGAGTATTTTAAACAGCTCTTACTTGGGAGGAGGCGTGATTTTCACGTTCGAGCGTCTTCGCTCCCCACCCCCTCTCGGCACCAGCCAGTGCGCGCCACCACCTGAGCCTAGCAAAAGCCAGGGCGCACGCAGTCTTCAGCCTCCTCCTTTCTGCCTCTGGGGAGACTTGGCTCTGAGCTGGTCCGCCAGGCGCCCCCCGGGAGAACTCTTTACTTTTTGTTTGGAAAATCGGGGCCATTTCTTTATCCATCTCCGAGTCTCCCTGCAGGGGGACAGAGGAGGGGAGGAGCCCGTGCGGCGGGCCGGGCCGGGGGAGGGGAGGGCTACGAGGGGAGGGGACTGGGTGTAGCCTGGAATTCTCCGTCCTCGTGTTCCCTGGCTGGCGCGCAGAGTCTCCCGGCCACAGCGCCGCCGCCACTCCCAGTGCCAACCTGGTCGTTGGCCTTGGGGGTCCGGTGAGTGGGGTCATGACGAGCCGCGGGGGCTACTCCGGGCCCGGCCCGCGCTGAGTGGGGACGCGGCGGAGCAGCGCGGAGCCCCTCGGGCGGGGAGGCGGCGGGGGGTGGGGAGGGCGCACGGGGTAGGGCGGAGTGGGGGCGACGCGGAGGCTGCCAGGCTGGGGGGCTCTCCGGACCGGCGCGGCTGCGGGCAGGAGGGCGTGTCTCTAGCCCGAGGGGACCCTCCCGAGGCGCGGCGCGGAACTCCCCGATGGTGGTGCCGCGGCTCCGGGAGAGCTCCGGGTCTCGCCTTCGCCGCCGCCGCCGCCGTCGCCGCCGCCGCCGCGGGCGCCACCGCCGCCGCCGCCGCCGCCGCCGCCCGAGCCCGCGCCGAGCGTGCGCCTCGCCCTCCTCCCGCGCCCGCTCTGCTCTAGGATGCTGCGGCAGGTTCTGCACAGGGGCTTGAGGACGTGTTTCTCCCGGCTCGGCCACTTCATTGCCAGTCACCCGGTCTTCTTTGCCTCGGCACCCGTGCTCATCTCCATCCTGCTCGGCGCCAGCTTCAGCCGCTACCAGGTCGAGGAGAGCGTGGAGCACCTGCTGGCGCCCCAGCACAGCCTCGCCAAGATCGAGCGCAACCTCGTCAACAGCCTTTTCCCTGTCAACCGCTCCAAGCACCGGCTCTATTCGGACCTGCAGACCCCCGGGCGCTACGGCCGGGTCATCATCACCTCCTTCCAGAAAGCCAACATGCTGGACCAGCATCACACCGATCTGATCTTAAAGGTGAGAATGGAGCGGGCGCGGGCAGCCTCTGCGGGCGCCGCTACCGCGGCGGGGCTGACTCTGCGCGGGGGTCCGGGCTGAGAGCGCCGACTCTCCCATCCTAGGCGGCTGCAGGGGGTCCCCTGCACCGCGCGCCCCTCGGCGGCCGCCGGAGCCTCCCAGCCTCTTGGGCGGGAAGTGTCGGGGTTGGGGCCCTTCCTTGCCCGTACCACCGCCACCGCCACCACCCCAGCAGCTGCTGCAACAGTTGGGGCGGCGGCGGCCACCGTGCTGTGGTCGGTGCACTTGTTTTGGTTGCAGTGGGCTTGGGGGCAGGGTGGCTTTGGGGGAACCCGGCCAGGAGAGAACAAAACAAGACAGTCTGGAAAGTCCTGCTACTTGAAAACCAAATAATGTGCTTGGGGGATTCAGAGACCCCTCTCACCAATTTTTTTCTCCCTTTCTCAGGCCACCGGAGTGTGGGGAAGGGGCTGCTTGGACGGGCGGGGCGGAGGGATGGTGGGGAGAGGAATGTGAGATGGGGTGATGAGGAAAATGCGTCCCACACACACAAAAAGAAAAAAAGAAGTGTGGTCCCTAGGGAGGCAGGGGCCGCCCTGCTGCGCTCTTTCCTCGGAGCGAGTTATCGGTCTCTGCCTTCTAGGGTAGGAAAAGATGTTTCTAATTCGCAGTTGCTCCATTTTTTCACAGCGACGTCTCTCCTCTGAATGGTTAAAACTTCTTTGGGAAAAGAGGGATCTGATCAAGCTTTATTTGTGTGTATTTGGGCGTGGGGGAGGGACAGGGGTAGAAGGGTGAGGACAAGATCAAGGCTGTGTGGCCCAGAGGAGAGCACAGGAAACCCAGCAGCTAGTTCGATGCCGACACTCCCAGAAACAGGTTGTACCGTCAGTCCAAGGTGGGAATTTGATGTGTAAAGTGAGGTTCATGGTGATAACTTTCAGGAAGTTCCTAAGAAAAGCAGAGGAGTGAGGACTAGGAGTGGAAAAGTGGAGAATGTGGGAGAGAGGAGCAAAAATAGGCGAGAAGGTTCTATCAGAATCCCGGTGGGGATTGTGGGGCTTGTGTACTTAGGTTCCCCTCTGGGGAGAGGGGGACAGGAAGAAACCAGCCCCAGCGGGGACCTGGTGTTGAGGAATGAAAGGTGCTGGTTACATGTGGGTTTTAGGTCCAGAAATGGAACTAGATGTCCTTTGATTTCTAGTCTACTTATCCCAAGGGAAGTCTGCCAGTGAAACTGGGAAACTCTTTCATCCTCTTTTCCTCTACAGGTAACCCTTCATCTCTAGGGACACGCTGATTTTCCTATATTATTTCCATCTGTTTGTTGACATGTTATCAATCAGCAATCAGTAATAAGAGGAATCTGACTAGGATTCACTGGATTTAAGACCTGCAGACACTGGTGTGCCTCGTGATACGTTTTGATGGCGTACAAATCATCGCACTTATTCACTCATCACAGAATCTTAGTAATGTTGATTCTGAGGTGTTTGCTTTTCTCATGATTATACTTCTGAATTGAAGTTTTTTTATCTTAATACTTCAGTGAACATTATTTTGACATACAGATAAGTAGTACAAATACTTTCTCAAGAAAACATGTAGTAGATTCATTACAGGCTTAAGGAAATTATAACTTAGCAAGTCCTGACAGTTGGAAAGCTGCCCCGTTTTTTGATAGATGATCTACTAAATGATGTTTCTCTTTGTATTTTTTTTTCCGAGGTGATGTTTCCACTGGCCTTTTTTTTTTCCAACAAACCGTCACGCCACAGTGACGGGCAGTCACCAGCTACATTCACTCTCAAGGTTAATGAGACATCAGCGGGCACATAAAATCTCTTTTCAGCTGGATTTTTTCTCTCCTATTTGATTTTGATCAGTTCAGGGCAGAAAACCATATTATAAGAGAAGGGTGGGACTGGAGAGAGAGGGAGGCTGACTTTGTCCCCATGTCCAAAGGGTAACTTTAAAGGACTGCGGTTGAGTTAGTGGATTGTTGCAAGAAACGGGAAGGTTTCTCATGTTCTAGGTGTCTGGGCAAAATCAAAACCAAGCTGAATAGTGGTTAGAAACCACCAATGGCTGTCTGGTCAAGTGAGTTCGTCCAGCTCATAAAAACCTGAACTTAGGAAACTCAGGTATTCGCCTTCGATTTTAAATTATATATCCATTTTTTTTTTTTTTTTTTTTATCTTTCCACATCCAACTCCTATTTTTTGGTAGGTGTGGAGCCGGGAACAGGAAGATGGACCTTCAGTAGTTATGGTAATGTAAATTGTGGGAGAGAGCCCTTTGAGTTTTTTTTTTCCCCCCCATTGGAGCCATGATGAAGACTTGTCCTTTATAAAAATTGTTAGGAGTGAAAGAGTCATTGTTACTGCTCTTACTAAGGTTGTTTTGATACTTTGTTACTGGCACCAAGAATAGTTCTGACAGTTAACACTGTACAAAACATCAAGCAGCCCCTGCCTGTTTTATGGCATCCAGTTGAAGGGAAGTGGACGAAGTGTGCCCAGGATTTCAGGCTTTCTCAGGTCCTACTATGAAACTGAAGGAAAAAAAAAAAAACTTGCAGGGCTGTGTAGGGTGCTGCTTCAAGCATGACGAGTAGACCCTTTCACTCGTCATTCTTTGGGGCTGCACCTAGTCAATGGAGGAAATCCTCTGTCGGGATATTAGTCCAGCTACTTTCTGAACAGAAAATAGGCTGGGAAGGGGGATGACAAAAAATGAAAAGCCAGGTTGATTTTTAAATGTAATTGAAGTTATCACAGAAAAAAAGATCTACATTTGACAATCCAGCTGATCTGGCTTGGAGGAGCTTTCTGAAATCTACGCAAGTGATGTGATTGCCATACCCTGATTCTGTGGCATTGAATTTGATCCCAAAAGATGAGAGGGTGACTCTCCCTAGCAGTGGTCTCCACTGAAGGCTTTGGGACAAAGATGTGATTTGGGGTAAAAGTGGGTGGGACCTGATGGTGCTCATAAGGGGTCAACCATTAATTTCTGAACTTCTTTAAATAAATATAGATCCTCAAAATCTTCATTTCACTTGAAGATTAAATTTAGCTCATTGTTATCCTTTAACAGGAAGTCCATTATGTTCTTCTCAGAGCAAAATTCATTATTGTAGGGTTTTGTGAGGTTTTGCAGCTGTTTCTTCGTGATCACTTAAAATAAAGGGTAAGAAGGCCCTGTTGATAATTGATCTGGGTTGTGACCAAGACAATACTTGATTTATTCCAGAATTGTCTGTGCAGAGCAAAGAGTCAGTTTAGCCCAGTCCTTATAATAACGTTGTTACCTTCACAGCGTGTTATAGACTATAAACCTACAGTGTATTTAAACACAGTAAACATCTTGGGGTAGGCAGGAAAAGTGCTATTATCCCATTTAGCCAAGAAGAAAACTGCTCCTCAGAAGTTAACTGACTTGTTCGTGGAAAAAAGACAAATGCAGAATCCAAGACAAGGACCCAGGTGTTTTTTGGGTTTTTTTTTTTGTTGTTTTTTTTTTTTTGCCTCTCATACGATTAAATAAACTACTTGAATGATTTAAAATTTACATTTTTGTCATCCAAATGAATTATATTTGGCCAAAGTCTTATATTCCAACCCATATAGCATTGTTTTGACAGTGGTAATTGAATCATAAGGACATTTTTTGGATTGATGCTGTCTGTGAAAATCCACATATAGAAACTAAGTGTGCAACAGTAAAGCCTAAGATACTTGTAATTAGCAATATACAAGGATAGAGAGGTGGACTGTTTTACTGGCAGAATTTCTGGATGCATCAACATAGCTATTTTCTGTTTGACCAATGTTCATGGTAGGGACCAGGTGGATTCAACTCCATTATCTCACACAGTCCCTGGCACTTAGTAGACCCTCAGTAAATACTTGTTGAATGGACCTTCCCTAGTTTAATCAGACATTTATGTGACGGGTAAGGAAAATTCCAGAGGAACTACTTTGAAATGTATTTTCAAAATGACTTTTTTTTTTTTTTACAACTTCATGGGCAGTTTTGTAGGCTTCTCTTTTTCCAAGATAATCATCCGTCCTTTCTTTATATAACCTTCCCTCCTTTACAGATATAATCTCTGTAGTCATATCAAACAGTATAGCAGTCTTGAAATTGGGTAAGGACATTTACTTTGTACAACACTCTCTTCTTCGGAGGAAAATAATAGGATATTTTATTCCAAACAAAGAAAAGGACACATCTTCACCACACAAACATTCTTCCATTTACTGGGGGATCTCCTTTTGTTCAAATATTTAGCTTCTCTTTCATTTAAATGTTTTATGTTTAAATACATTAAATAGAATGAAGTTACAAAACAAGATTAATGTAATTTAACTTGGAGTTATTTAATTCAGGCTTTTCAAGAAGGGCAACCTAACTGCTAGCTCAGGGTCACAAAGACCCAAGTAGCTGGATCTAAATCCTGGTTTTTCCACATACAATCTCAGTATTTTCAATCATTATGGGACTCACCATCATTTCTTCCTCTACAGTGTAATGGTCAGCAAATTCTGGCCTATTTTCTAGCTAGGAATGAGTTTTTACATTTTTAAAAGGCTATAAAAAAATAAACAAAAAAGAATAGGTAGCAGAGACCGTATGTGGCCCACAAAGCCTAAAACATTTACTAGCTGGTCCTTTCTATAAAAAGTCTATATGTTGTATTCCAAAACTCCTTTACTAGAACAATTTTAGGCTGTTAATGCTATAAAAATAACTTCTAAGGGATGGTTCTCAACCGAGAGCGATTTTGTACCCAGGGGACATTTGACAATGACTCGAGATGTTTTTGGTTGTCACATTTGGGGGGCGTGTTACTGGCATCTAGTAGACAGAGGCTAGGACTGCTGCAGCTAAACATCCACAATGAACAGGACGCCCCCCGCCCAACACAGAATGATCCAGTCCTAAATATCAATAGTGTAGAGGTTGAAAAACCCTGCTCTAAGGAGTTCTGTGTTTCTTCTGTTTTCGTTAGGATTTTTTTCCCAGCTACCTTTATCATGTAAAATGAAAAATGCTAAAGAGAAGTTCACATCCAAAAATCCTATAGATCTTTGACTAGGGATAGGTATGACCTCTGGGAAGATACTCTCTTTGGCAAACTGGGTAGAGACTGGATTTTCCAATAACCTTCCCCCAAGATGCAGTTATATTGCTCTTTCTTAAAGCTCCCTCCCTTACGGTTTAAATGCCACCTTAAAGGAACCCAAGAAACTGAATGATACTTAACTGCTTGTATGGCAAAGCTGCTGAATTGACACTGGCCTTTGAAACTTGTCAATTTAGTAGAGCGCCCATTATCGGCAGACCCCGAAGCCTCAATCTGCAGCAATTGCCCGCTAGGCCCCACTTCTTCTGAGGGTATATAAGACCCCACTGCCAAGGAAGCAGGAGGCACTGCTTTGTTGTCAATTCCAGCTGCTCTGCTTTTCTGAGTGTAAAATAACAAAAGAAGAGCTTGCATCCAAGGAACATGGAATCAAAGAACCTTGGGTTTGGAAGGGACCTTAAAGGTCATCTCTGCAGACTCTGATGCCAGAATCTGCTCTTAGCATCTCAGGGTGCTTTGTCTGGTGACAAGTGCTGTGACACCTTAGGCAGTCCAATCCCTTCAGTGAGTTACCTAGTAAGAGACAGTCTTAGAAAAGACTGAGCCCAGGCCTGAGAGGGCAGCATTTGTGCATCTGCTGGGCCAAAGCCAGTTGCCTTTTGCAGCTTATTTTTGCATTAGGGGAAAATTAAGGACGGACTGAGATACGTTTTCATTTCATAGGAGGTGCATCCAAATAATCTAGGCACAAGATCATTCTAGGGTAGTCAGACTTATGAACACATTTTATCTATGTAACCAGTATCCTCAAATGCCTACCCCACCTGACTCATTTAGATTTTGGAAACAATCTTTTACTTCCCCACGCAGATAAACATTTGGAAGAAACCCTGGTTAAACTCCTAAATTGAAATTTAAGTATAAAACCACAATATGAGAGGAATCCCAGCTTTCTAAGGACATGTTATCTTGGTAGATGCTATATTACAGTTAGGGGAGCATGATTTTTTTTTTAATTAAAACAGGGAACAAAACAAAAAAAAAACCTTAGACCTCTCAGGATTAACCTGCCCTACACACCTTGCAGAACAGCTGAGCATTTGACTGGCAACTCCTTGTGATAAGTAAGCTAAATGAAGTTGTTTCCTACCTGAAAGGTTGCAGCATCCCTTGGCATAGGAGCTCAGAAAATGCTAGATGTTGGTGATCTGATCAACTTTGACCTTGTGGGATACACCATATGGTACCTGACTTCAGGGCTCAGTGTGAGTCCCAAATGGTTCTTGAGATAGGCTTGAAGCAGATCTTTGAAGTCACCTGCTTGGTGGCACATCACAACAAGCGGGGCTGTCTGCTGCACTGCCCGTGCTGCCGCCACATACCCCGGAAGGCCAACTTCTGAGGAATGCTGCCAGACTGATTTAATGACCAGCAGGGGAGGTGAGTAATCTCTAACCTTAAAAGACAAAAAAGAAAAAAGAAATCAACACCTATTGTTATTTAATATGGGAAGCTCTGAATAATATGTCCTTGCCTTCAACTGTAGAATTCATATTTTGAACCAAAGGAGACAACGAGGGAATAAAGAATCTATTTTTGTCTTCTTGATCTCTAAGAAATCCCCTGGAGAATATTGTTTCTGCTATTTTTAAAAGATCCCCATTGTCAGGTCTTCCACTTTAGGTATAATTTGTAAGCTCCAAGTACAGTGGAAACAAGGATTGGAATGCAAGCCCTTATCTTTGAGGGGTGGGGGGTTGATATCAGAAAACACCTGTAGGGGAGTGGGAAATAAGATAGGAACTAGCGGGAAGCCAATCAAGGGAGCATTATCAAGCAAGTGTCCACTGTGCACAACTAGGGGCTCAGTCTCATTGGGGAACACTGGGAAACAGTGTAGAACATGTATACAAGTTATCTCAGCTGTGGGTGAGGAAGCCAGATATTTATCCATTAACTCCCCATCCATCATTGGTTGATCCAGCTGCATCAGGGCCATTGAATCGGTGCAACTTTAGGTGCTGTATGTGCCCCTACAAGAATCATTAAAAAAAAAAAAAAAGTCTCAGACCGAGAGCTGCATGTGTTTTCAGTAAGTGACCTTGGCATGTAGAGGTGATTGTGAGCTGGAAGAATATGGGTGGGACACTGAGAGCATCTGTCATAAGGGTCTTATGCCCATCTAGGCTTAGAAATCTAGCAATTTAGGGCCCATGTTCATAAGGGATGTTCATCCCGTCATTCAACAAGATGGACATGAAGCTTAGAACCTACACTGCAGAATGATTCAGCATAGCTGTTTAGTTATTCTTGAGTTTGACAAGCAACTACCATCTTCAAGTTTGCCAATGGATGCTGGTAAAGATGATTCCAAACAGGGCCGGACACCTCCAGGACTTGTCTAGTGTGCTGGTGGGTTTGTGTATATGCCAGGCCTCCACATTTGAATGACATGTATCCAGTCATTCTTCTCTTTATGAACTCAGTCAAAGTATGCAGGCCTACCTTCAAAGCCCCATCTTCACACATTTACTTTTGTAAATGCCCTCATTCCTTACTCCTCACTGGAAACACTCTCACTCTTTAAGGTCTAACTCATGTGTGTCCTACATCATGAGGCCTCCCCAGCTTCATGGATTTCCTTAAACATATCTTTCAGTCATATTCACATTCCATAATGCTAAACTATAGACCATTGTCTTAGTCATCTAGTGCTGCTAAACAGAAATACCACAAGTGGATGGCTTTAACTAAGAGAAATTTATTCTCTCACAGTCTAGGAGGCTAGAAGTCTGAATTCAGGGTCTGGAGGAAGGTCCTTGTCAGAAATCTTCCCCAGTTGAGAAGCTTCTCAGCACAGGGGCCCTGGGTCCAAAGGACGCACTATTCTTCTGGCTTTTGTTTCTTGGTGGTATGAGGACCCCTGTCTCTCTGCTCACTTCTCTCTTTTATTTCTCAGAAGACATTGACTTAAAACACAACCTAATCCTGTAGATTGAGTCCTGCCCCATTAACATAACTGCATCTAATCCTGCCTCATTAACAACACAGAGGTAGAATTTAAAATACATTGGAAAATCACATCAGATGACAAAATGATGGACAGTTAACACAATACTGGGAATGATGGCCTAGCCCTGTTGACACACATTTTTAGGGGGTTATAATTCAATCCACAACAGCCATCACATAATTTGTTGTATTGTCCTTCGATAGTTTCTCTGGCACAATGTAAGCTCTTCAAGGGTAGGAACAATGTCTGATAGTCCCGAATCTCTCCTGGAGCCTAGCGGATCGTGGAGTGTACAGCACATGCTTAATAAGTTGTTACAGGTTGATGGCTTCTAGAATGGGAAATGTGCTGGCCCTTCTGACTAACTGATTTTGGGCCGATATCATTTTTCCTGGTAGAATGAACTTGTGATTTCTTTAGATCTGTCTTCATCTTTCATCCTTGACAGATCTTGGTTTCAAACTTGTTGATAAGCAATCAGCATCCATTCTGCTTTAGGATCTGCTGACATATACTTTATATGAGGATAAACTCTTAGAAAATCAAACACCTGACCACCTCCTCTGGGCCAGGTACAGTCTGGGAAGGCAGAAGCTTGACCCCAGTCTCTAGGAGTGCTCCCTTCCCATGTCGGAGGGTGGGATACTCCGTAGTCAGGGACGGATTACCCAATCAGCAAGCACAAGTGAGACCGTGCTTACCTTGCTGACTGGGTGATCCGCCCTTGTCAGGATTATAAATTAGGAAACAGGCTTTGATTCTGTAGGGAGGTTCTGTAAGGGTTGGAGAGAGACAGATGCCAGTCATGTCTAGAAGCAGAATCTTTGATGTGAAAAAATGTGAAGTTGTTCACTACAGATGATCTGCTAAGCGAGGTAAGCACTGTGCTTACTTTGCCTATTGGATATTCCACCCCTGGGTGTAATAGCATCACCCACACCTACTTCTGGTAAGAGTGCAATGAGATAAGGTATGGGAAGGCCCTGTGTAACCACAGCCCTCTGTAAGGTGTGTTATCATTATTACTATTTGCTTTGAAAATGGGCATTTTTTCCTTACATTTGCCAGCTCTTTCAGAGCCATTATTGCCTGTTGAGTAAATACACATGTAGGCATTTTTTTTCTTTGATCCAACAGGCAATAATGGGTGTTCAATCTACATTCTCAATACTCAGATTGGCAATTTGTTGGTCTTTAATGACTCCATCTGAGTCATTACAGACTATTGGATCCATTCTGCTGCTGAGCACGCAGCTCCTCCTCCTGCAGAAAGTTCTTAGCAGGCAGAGCTGTCAATGGGTAGATTGCATTCTAGCTCATCAAGGTGGTTTCTTGGGGTTCAGAACCTCATCTTCATGCTTGGCGGGGCTTTACACACAAACAAAGCCTTCACTGCCTGCTCAGGGAAGTGTCTTTGCAATTAAAAGCTCTCAGAGGTTGTGAGCTCTGGTTTTAAGCTTCTCTTTGCCACTCCTTAAAAGTCAAGCCAAAAAGGGATTCTGTAGCAATTTAGGTGAAAGGAGCCCTAGTGGCTAAGTGGTTAAGTGTTTGGCCACTAATCCAAAAGGCTGGTGGTTCAAAACCACTAGTTGCTCTGTGGGAGAAAGATGAGGCAGTTTGCTACTGTAAAGATTACAGCCTTGAAAACCCAGGGGCAATTCTGATCTGTCCTATAGGGTTGCTGTGGGTGGGAATTAACTTGAAGACAATGGATTTTGATTTGGTTTGGGTTTAGGTGAAAGAGTTGCTAATTATCCTCTTCCACTGAATTTACAGGACTGCAGTGTTTACATGGGAGATGTTGCTGACATAGTAGATTTGCAAGCACTTAAAAGAGGAGAGTGTCCTCACAATTGCCAGAGATCAGGAGAAACAGGCAGAGTGATAACTGTAAAGCCCTCTGAAACTGTGAAATGTTGTAAAATGTCGCTGACTAGGGGTTTTGATCATTTAGGTCAGTGTGCTTCCCTACTGCCACCCCTTTTTTAAAATGTCTTCTTATAAGATCCTAAAAGAAATCTATAATTATTTAGGTTCAAAATCAAATCCAGAAAGAAAAGTCCTTTGCCTCTCTGGTTCTCTGGAAACCCTGGTGACATGGTGGTTAAGAGCTACAGCTACTAACCAAAAGGTCGGCAGTTTGAATCCACCAGGCACCCCCTGGAAACTCCTTGGGGCAGTTCTACTCTGTCCCATAGGATCGCTATGAGTCGGAATCGACTTGACAGCAGTGGGTTTGGTTTTTTTTTTTTTTAAGCTGGTTCTCTATGCCTAAACTCTTCAAACAAAACTAACCTCAGTGTAAGTGAGGGTTAGCAATGCTTTTCAACTTCCGAATCCCCTGGCAGTTGTATTAACATGCATATTCTGATTCAGTATGTCTGGGTGGGGCCTGAGATTCTGCACTTAACAAGTTTCTGGGGATGCTGATGTTGCTGACCTGAAAAACCAGACTTTGAGTAGAGCAGTGGATTAGTGCTGAATCTTTGTACAGCCTGACCCACTGCCAATTTCTATTGTTCCATAAAGCAGTGGTTCTCCAATCTGAGCAGATATCAGCTGGAGGGATTGTAAAAACACAGATTATTAGGCCACACCCTCAGAGTTTCTGATTCACTAGGTCTGAGTGAGGGCCTAAGAATTTGCTTTTCTAACAGGTTCCCAAGGCAATGCTGTTCCTGCTGGTCCAGGAACCACATTTTAACAGCCACTGCTATAAAGCATCCTAGTAATTAGCTGCTAGAACTAACTCCGAAAATGCAGTCTCTCCCTGTAAAATCTGGCCACAGATACAACATGGTGCTAAAGTTATTTGCTCAGCAGTTAATTCTGAATGATGCTATAATAGCTATTGTGCGAAGCGTGCTACATACATCTGAACCTTTGAAGTTTGCTGTTTAAGGCAGGCACGTTAGACAGAAGGGCCTGCTTGCTGCCTGTCGCCAGGTGCTAGAGTTTAGGAGAAAGGGGCTAGTAGAGGAAAGGATACCCTGAAGTGAAAGAAGGGGGATACTTCCTCCACGTGCATGTGCGCGCGCGCACGCACGCACACGCGCACACACACACAAAGAGTAGAGTTGTTACTGTCAACATGTGATTACCAAAGCGTCCTTTCTTCCAAAGACTTCCCACATGAGGTCACCTGCCATTTGCCTTTGCAGGAACTTCTTTAAATCAAACCAGAAGACACAGCAGGTACAAATAGGAGCTACGTGTTGTGTTTTCCAGATAGGATTCAGCTCTGTGGCTATCAGAGGTGAGGTGTCCACAGGGAGGGCCCTGACAGCTAGTATTCAGTATCAACTACTGTTTGATATCAGTGTTAAGAGAGAAGTGAAGAACTGGAATGACATTCAATAAGTAATGGCTTTGCCATAGTGGAGTGAGCATTATTTCACAACCCCAAAGTTATATGTTTACATAAATTAATGTGTTTAATGGTTTTAACTTTAAAGTGTTAAAAAGCGAAGATGTCACCTCGAGGACTAAGGTGCACCTCACCCAAGTCATGGTATTTTTAGTCTCCTCATATGCATGTGAAAGCTGGATAATGAATAAGGAAGAGCGAAGAAGAACTGAAGCCTTTGAATTATGGTATTGGTAAAGAATATTGAATATACCATGGACTGCCAGAAGAATGAACAAATCTGTCTTGGGAGAAGCACAGCCAGAATGCTCCTTAGAAGCAAGGGTGGTGAGACTGCATCTCACATACTTTGGACATGTTATCAGGAGGGACCAGTCCCTGGAGAAGGACATCATGCTTGGTAAAGTAGAGGGTCAGTGAAAGAGGAATATCTTCAATGAGATGGATTGACACAGTGGCTGCAACAATGGGCTCAAACATAGCAACAATTGTGAAGATGGTGCAGGACCAGGCAGTGTTTCATTCTGTTGTACGTAGGGTCACTGTGAGTCGGAACTGACTTAGCAGCACTTAACAACAACAACAACAGTTTACAACCTCTAACACAGAATTTTGGGGTTGTGAAACAATGCTCACTCCACTCTGATCAAGTCACTTAACCTCTTTGAGGTCTCAATTTTCTCATCCATAAAATAAAATATCGTCACCATGAGGTTGTAAAGATAAAAAGAGAATATGTGTGTGTGATCAAACTTTATAAATTACAGTGTGCCTAAGGCCACATAAATCTCTCACAGTATCTGCTCTGAATGCACACGTTTGTCCGGAGCAAGAGAACAATCGCCTAGGAATTCTCAGGAAGAAAGAATAGGCACCTTAGTCACCCAATCAACATATTATGCATCAGTGTCTCCTTCTGTAAAAAGCGCCTTTACTGTCAGGGAGGGCCTTTTACTAACCAGAAGATTTGCTGACATGACCTTTTACTCACAGATGATATAATATTGTGTCAGTCCATAGTTTTACTTTAAATGACCTGAGGAGAATAAAAAATGGCATATCTGATCATCCATTGTCTACACTTCTAAAACCTTAGACCTGCACTGTCTAATTCAGAAGGCACTAGCCACATGTGGCTATTTAATTTAAATTTAAATTAATTAAAATTAAAAATTCAGTTCCTCAGTTGTACTAGCCACTTCTCAAGTGCTCCATAGCCACATATGCCAGTATTAGGCAGTTCATATAAAGAACATTTCCATCATCACAGAAAGTTCTCCTGGATAATGCTGCTTTTCACAGATGAAATGACTGACACATAATAAGATCACATAGCTTAACCAGTAAGTGATGGGACCAAGATTCAAACACAGGTCTGGCTTCTCAGGTATCATTTTTAAAGACTGCCTCATGAAAAACAGAAATAGTTGAGTAAGGCATGATCTCTACGGTTGGGCAACTTATGGTTTAGTGGTGCTGGCAGACACGTAATCCCCTTTTATGTGATCCCCTAACTTATTTTATTCTACTTTATGATACAAAGTAGAATAAAATAAGTTAGGTAATAGAAGTTTAAAATTCACTGAAAATATGAAAAGGGTGCTTAATCCTAACAGGTGACATTCAGGAAGGCTTCATGGAAGAGTTGGTATTTGAACCTGATCTTGAAATAGTATTTCTCTGGATAGCAGAGTAAGGGGGAACTTTGGTTTCAGCTCTGACATGTTAAAACTTGAAAGTCACCACTCTCATTCTTGGAAAAAGAAAACTGGCCAAACTGAAAATCACCAGCTTTTCTTGGACCTATCAGAGAACTGGGATCACAGGACAAACTCTCACCTCAAATTCTGGAGAGATGGGCACATTTCACAGAGAAAGACAAGATGTGCTTACCTGCCAGAAGCCCCTGGAGCCATAAACTGGTAGGAACACTAAATGGTAATTTTAACAACTTTTTGGAGGCTAGGTATAGATTAACATGATAGTGAGAAAGTCTTGGGGCCCCCAGTCACAGTCTTTGTGGGGGCCTCACACTTTCTTGGGCTTTCCCTCCAGAAACCCCATCAGTTTCTCATGGTGAAGATCCTGAGAAAGATCCCCCTGTAGCTCCAGCAGGGGGAGAGAAATAGTAATCACTGCAAAACCCACCCAGAGCTTTCTCCGAAACAAAGGCCTGCTCTTTAGGGAAAAGGACTTTCCAAGAGCACAGTTCTGAAACTTTGTCCAGGTGAGGGAAGGAAATTCCTCCCCACTGCATCCCTCTTCAGCCTCCCTGTATCACCTGATGGGTGGGTGGGGGGGGGGTTGGGGGAGAATCATAGTCAGCAGGGGTCAGGGATTCAAGGAAATAGATTGGGAACACCACAGCCAGGAAAGACAGCCAGGGACAGAGGGAAAAACTATACCACTGGAGAAATACTTGTGAAGGTCCCAGCCCTGAGACACAGACCCACTAAAAGACCGAGATTTAATCAAAAGATAATATAGCATTTCTCCTCCCTGCACCTTACCACTACACCAATAGGCTCCAGTATAATAACAGTAGATTATAGCTGAAACAGCTGCAAGACACAGACTCTCTCTGAGGAGGAGTACAGTACATAGAGAGGCCCAAAGTTGAGACAAAAACAAGGACAATATAGGATTTTTGAAGCTTCTGAAACAACACACATTAAATACATCCCAACTCCTAGCCAGATTAGCATAAGTCCTCACACTAAGGGCCTATTTATCTCAGGTCCTATTAACCAAAACCCAAAGCCAAATGCATTGCCACTGAGTTGATTCTGACTCATAGCGACCTATAGGACAGAGCAGAACTGCCCCTTAGGATTTTCCAGGCTATGAATTTTTATGGAAGCGACTGCCACATCTTTCTCCCACGGAGTAGCTGGTGTGTTCTAACTGCCAACCTTTCAGTTAGTAGCTGAGTGTTTTAACCACTGCACCACCAGGGCTCCACTATTAACCAATACAATATATCCATTTTTTTTTCAACAAAATATGCCAAAAGGAAAAAATAATAGTCTGAAGAGACAAAGAATAATCAGAACCAGACTCAGGCATGATGCAGATGTTAGAATTATCAGACAGGGAATTTAAGATAACCATTGTTTAAGACTTTATTGAGAAAAGTAGACAACATGGAAGGACAGATGGGTAATATAAGCAGAGAGATGGAAACTCTTAGAAAGAATGAAAAGGAAATGCTAGAAATCAAAAACACTGTAACAGAAGTAAAGGCTGCCTTTAATGGACAATTCAGTAAACTCAACATGGCCAAGGAAAGAATCAGTGAGCTTGAAGATAGGTCAATAGAAATTTCCCAAACTGTTAAAGAAGTTCTTCAGGGAGAAGGAAAATTATATAGGTCAGAAACGTGGGTCTACATAAAGAAAAGGACATTGGAGAAGGGGAAAAAAATGAAGGTAAAATAAAATCTTTTTATTTTTCTTGTTCTTAATTGATCTAAAAGATAACTGTTTAAAGCAATAATAGTAACAATTTATTGGATGATTATAGCATATGGATAAGTCAAATGAATGACAGCAATATCACAGGGAAGAGCAGGGAGGAATTGGGAACATTCTGTTATAATGTAACTGTACTACACATGAAGCAGTATAGTATTATTTGAAGGTGGCCTTAGTTAAAAGTGTGTATTTTAAACTCTAGGGCAGCCACTAAATTTTTTTTAAAGAAGTATAATTAATATCCTAGGAGAAGAGAGAAAATGGAATCATAAAATGATTAATTAAAATCGGAGGCAGAAAAAAGGGGGAAAAGAAACAAAGAACAGATGCAATGACTAGAAAATAGTTACAAATGTGGTAGATATGAATCCAACTATGTCAATAATCACTTTAGATGTGAATGGTCTAAATATACCAATTAAGAGAGAGTTTGTTAGAGTGGACTAAAAAGTAAAATTAAGACCCAACTATATGTTCTAGTTTTATATGTTCTCTACAAGAAACCTACTTTAAATAGAAAAACTCACACATAGTTTAAAAGTAAATAAAAAAAATATTAAAAAAGGCAATAGAGAAAGATATACCATGCTAACACTAATCAAGAGAAATCTGGAGTAGTTATATTAATTTTAGACAAAGCAGGCTTCAGAACAAGAAACTTATTAGGGATAAAGAGGGGAATTACATAATGATGAAGGAATTAATTCTCCAAGAAGCCATAACAATCCTAATGCACCTAACAAATGAGCATCAGAATACATGAGGCAAAAACTAATAGAACTGAAAGGAAAAATGGGCAAATCCACTATTACAGTTAAAGGCATAAAATCAGTAAGGGTACCGATGACCTGGACAGAGTAAGAAGGATATTCAACATTCTGAAGAGAGTCATGATCTAACTTTTATAAGGATAGCTAGAAGTGTTGAGGTTAAATTGAAGAAAGGTTTTGGAGATAGGGAGAGCCACTTTTCCACCCAGGAGACTGTTGTAAGTCTGTAAGCAGGAAGCCTGGACTAGGATAGCTGCAGAAGGAGAAGAAAGGGGATAGATTAGATCGCTGTTTTCCAAAACGTGTTTTGGGAAGGTCCCTTTGGTGATCCAAAAATTTTGGGTTCCGTGGCCAAATAACTTGGAGAAACAATACCTGTGTTACCCTATATTGGATCCCCATAGTGAATGCACATTAGCCTATTAAAGGCTCTAAGAAGTTCCTCTGTAAAGAGATCTACATGTATTTAACTTTGTCCAGCTCAGCATTTGGCAAATGTATTTGATTATGGATACTTTTTAGTTTCTTGACCACTCCTATTAACATCCCTGGTGGCATAGTGGTTAAGTGCTATGGCTGCTGACCAAAAGGTCAGCAGTTCAAATCTGCCAGGCTCTCCCTGGAAACTCTACGGGGCAGTTCTACTTTGCCCTATGGGGTCGCTATGAGTTGGAATCGACTTGACGGCAGTGGGTTTGGGTTTTTTTTGGTTTTTTATTAACATCCCAAGGAACTAATGTGCTTCAGAATAGACACCGAAAGTACTAGCTCCAAAATAGGAAGATGGATTCAATAGGGCTTAGGGTTCATTGGATCTGGGTATAAACCAGGGCTTCAAACCTGTTCATTCCAGTTTGAACCCCTGCTGATAATTTGCATTTCTAACAAGTTCCCAGGCAATGCTAATGCTGCTGATTAGGAACCAATTCTGAGAACCACACTAGTGGAGCAGTGGTTCTAAAAATTTGTCATACCTAATGGCACTAGTTTTTTTTGTTTTTTTTTTTTAAGAATCACCTGGAAATTTTGTTAAAATGTAGAGTTCCAATTCAGTATATCTGGGGTGGGAATGCAAATTCTGAGCAGGCGGTTGAAATGGAATGAACCACTTCCAGAAGCCCTGGTTGAAATACTGACAAAACCTGAATTTGCAAATCTTCAGGAGACAGATGGAAATTCAGATCTGGAGTTTGGAAGAGAGGTGAGGTGTGGATGTTAACTGAGGAATTGTCACCATAAAGGTGACAAAGCCAAGGGTGTGGAATTCATTGTACAGGAAAAGTTTATTCAATGACAAGATCAGAAGTTTCAGAGATAGGTAGGCAAAGGTAGTGGAGTCAGAAGGACATTGAGAAAGCCAGGTTGAGGGGTAGGAGAGGAGAAAATTGTGTCATGGAATGTATCAAGGGAGAGAGGATGAGGTTCTGTCAAACCATGGATATTTATTGAGCACCTTCCGTTTGCCAGGCACATAGTATAGGATGCAACAGTGAATAAACTACGCCCCATGCCTTAATGGAGCCTACTGGATTTCCATGAAAATCTCAACATCCTTAATCATCTCAGATATTTTTAAAGTACTTCTCTGACATCATATTATTGACTTAACTGTATGTATCTGCTGAGAAGTTAAGGAAGATGAAGATAAAGCCATTGGATTTATCTGCTTAGAAGTCATTGTCAAGTTTTGGTTGAGTGCTGGGATAGTCTAGACTGGAGTGGTTTGAGAAGTTGAGTGGGAAGTGAGGAAATAAAGTTAGCAAGCATGAATCACTCTTTGAAGTGTAGCTGGAGATGCAAATAAACGTAAAGGGCTCTTTAAAGAAAGGGAAATAGGGCAGAAATTGGAAAAGAAGTGGGGTCAACAAGGCTTTTTTTAATATGGGGGAGGCAGGCATTCTTCAAAGTTCTTGGGAAGACCTAGTAGAGTTTGAGGATATGGGAGAAAAGGGGATAAATTGTATGAGGGAGTGGGGAAGGAAAGCCAGAATACATTGAAAGGAATTGGCCTTAGAGAGACAAGAGGGCCATGGGCTTGATTTTCAGAGGAAGGGAGGATGGGAGCAGATGTAGATATTTTTATAGATATGGTGAAAGCAAGTTGAGGGTTATTCCTATCTGATGGCTTGGGTTTTTTCTCCAAGATAGAAAACAAGGTCAGGAGCTGAAAGTCAGTCTTCTTAAGTGCTAAAGAAAGAGAACATTTTTCTAGTATCTGTCAACTTGGAGGCCAACTGGCAACAGAATGAGAAAAGATCAGGTAGTAAAGTGGAAGCAATCTCTTTCATGGAATTTGGGTTTGAAAGCAAGGAGACAGTTTCTCCTCATTTGTCTCAAGATGGACAAAAGTATAGAGAAGAAATTGAAGTGGAAGTGAGAGGCAAGTTAGGAGAGTTCACAGTATATGTATTTAAATTTTAAAAGAAGAATATGGATAATATGGAAAGAAGGATTTCTTAACTCCAGGAGTTGTTCAGCATTTGAATGGCTCATCAGAGAAGACTTACATGACCTAAAATGGCTAAAATAGAGGTTGGGACTGTGTATGGAGACAGTGTCTGACCTCCTTTAATTTCACAATGGGGAAGGAGAATCAAGACCAACAGCCCAAGACTGAGTCCTATGAGGCGAAGGTCAGACATGCCTCCTCTCTCTGCCATCTTTACCAATTCTGACACCAACTGTCCCTCCCACGGCACTCTACTTCTCTGCTGGGTTCGATAATTCATTGCAATGGCCACACAGAACTCACAGACAATACTCACAATTATAGGGTTTATTAGGGAAGTAAGAGTTACACTTCAGGCTCAGGAACACTCAGGATACAGTTCTTCTATCAGGACAGCCTCTTCCCAGATGTGACTGCAGGCACGTCTCTCCCTGGCAATCGGCCTCTGCCCAAAGGCACTCAGCGTTCTCTCTCTGTGGGCTGGGAATCCCACTATGCTGTCTCTGCTGCTGCTTCTCGCTGCCTTTAGTGTTACACTTCTCTCTGTCTCCTGGTTCTAGGAGCTTCTCAGTGCAGGGATTTTGAGTCCAAAGGATGTGCTGGCTCTGGCTGCCCTTCTTTGGTAGTGGTGGGGTCTTCTCTTTCCCACCTCTGGGATGACTCATTTCAAGCCCAGCAGGATGGCAAAACTGACCAATCCCTTTGGTGGGCCACAATCACCCTATCAAACAGTCCCGCCCAATCACTTGGGTTGGAGTTACAAGACCATGGCTGGAAAGGCCACATGCAAAAGTCATCTATCACACTGCGCTTCGTGACCTCCAAGGGTCACCAAACCAAAACCCCTTGCTGTCGAGTCGATTCCAACTCACAGCGACCCTATAGGACAAAGTAGAACTGCCCCATAGAGTTTTCAAGGAACGCCTGGTGGATTCGAACTGTGGACCTTTTGATCAGCAGCTGTAGCGCTTAACCCATGTGCCATCAGGGTTTCTACTAGCTATGTAACAGAGGAAACACCTAAGCTCATCCACTTCTTAAATGAACCCAAACTTTGTTTGAGATCTGCAGACAGGATGGTTTATATTGGTTCTGATAAAGCTGCTTCAGCCTGGAAGGGGAACAAGGAAATGATAGACTTAGAATTTAAAAGTCTCTTTATTTCTAATTCCCATGTCCTATTCTTTCTTGGGAGCCCTGGTGGCATGGTGGTTCAGAACTTGGCTGCTAGCCAAAAAGGTCGGCAGTTCGAATCCACCAGCTGCTCTTTGGAAACCCTATGCGGCAGTTCTACTCTGTCCTCTAGGGTCACTATGTATCAGACTCTACGGCAATGGGATTTTTACGGGTTTATTCTTTCTAGAACTGCATATATTAATATGTGCCTGTGGATTCCCTCGAGAGCTGGGCTGGAAAAGCACTGCTGTGGTTTTTTGTTTTGTTTTAAATTGCCACAGCATCTTTACTTTTACAGACATAAAAGCACATATAAGACTCATTTTAACAATCACCTATCCCCACATATTCTGGTTTGCCTTGTCTGCATTTTTTTTTTCCTTCAAAACTGTTCAAGAGCTAGCTAGTACTTTTTTGCTTAATCACTTCTCAATATTTAACTAGGTTTTAGGACATGCAAGAGGAAGCTGTTTAATGCATGCTGGTGATGCCAAGGAGACTGAAAGTTAATAGAGTATGTTGGCTCATCCAGAATGTTTTTGTTCTTTGAGTATTGTATGCCTCCTCTTTGCTCGCTCTGTGCTGGGAGCTATGGTATAACAATAAGATTCAGTTCTTGTCCTCAAAGAGCTGAAAGAAGATATCTTTATAATGGGGCAAGTAATGACACAGATGTACACACACACAGGGGACCAGGGAGGGCCTAATAAGCATTTCCAGGGTAGGCTTCCTGAAAGACGTGATGCCCCAGCTGAGCTCATGACTCCTCAAAAGTCCCAAGTCCTAGGAAAGAAGGCTGGGAATTGTGATTTGGCTGCTCACTATGCTGCTCTTACAGCAACAGTCTCAGTTTCTTACTAGTGCTGACTTTCAGCAGCTTCTCCCCCAGAATAAACCCTGGTGGCTTAAGAGGTACAGCTGCTAACCAAGAGGTCCGCACTTTGAATCCACCAGGTGTTCCTTGGAAGCATTATGGTGCAGTTCTACTCTGTCCTATAGGGTCACTATGAGTCAGACTCAACTTGACAGCAACGGGGTTTTTTTGTTTGTTTGTTTCTCCCCCAGAATACAGGACAGGGCTCTAAAAAGTGCCTTGAAGACCCTTCCTGCCTCACATCAAATAAGTCACTGCAGAATATAATTTTTAGTAAATTTCACCATGGATCCGCCCACCAAAAGAGAAATGTTGCTTTTCACAAAGAATACAATCCTCATGTTATGAGATAGGCACTTGCTCTGTGACAACACCACCACTAGACAGTCAGGAATAATACAGTATTTTCAGGCATTAAATTAAAACCATTATGCACCTCCTGAAGGAGCCCTGGTAGTACTGTGGTTAAGCACTCAGCTGCTAACTGAAAGGTCGGTGGTTCAAACCCACCAGCCTCTCTGTGGGAGAAAGATGTGGCAGTCTGCTTACATAACGATTTATAGCCTTGGAAACCCTATGGGGCAGTTCTACCCTGTCTTGTAGGGTCTCTATGAGTCAGAATTGACTCAACAGCAACAGGTTTGGGTTTTGGATGTGCCTCCTGAATAACAACTCCTGGGAAAAGGTGCCAGCTACATGTTCTGATTGAGATGTGGAGAGGTTCCAGGAATTACTGAGCACCTGTGATGGGATCCTCTGCCAGGCACTTTATCTATATTGTCTCATTCAGGAATCAACAACACTACAAGATAGGGATCCCATTTTGGTGATAAGGAAACTGAAGGAAGGGTAATTTGCTCAAGTTTATCAGATAGTAACTTAGTTGGATATGAACAATTAGTCTATACGACTCCAATGCCCAGCTCTTTCTAACATGCCAGGCTGCCTCTGGAGCTCTTCATTACATTCTTTACAGTCTCACTTATCTCAAACTTAGATACTCTCCTACAAATTAATAAGGAAAAAAAAAAAAAAAACAGCCCAATAATAAAACCGGCAAACGGCTTGAATAGGCGCTTCGCAAAAAAGGATAGCCAAATGGCTAATGAGCATGTGAAAAGGTCTTTAACTTCATTAGTCATCACGGAAATGCAAATTAAAATCAAAATGAGATACCATGACACAGCCACTAAAATGGTTAAAATTTAAAAAGACTGACAATACCAAGTGTTATCAATACCAAGTGTTGCTGGGAATGTGGAGCAACCTGCATTCTTGTACACTGTTGGCAGGAATGTAAAATGATACAATCACTTTGGAAAATATAAACTAAATACGTGCCTACTCTGTGATCCAGAAATTGCACTCCTAGATCTATATATTCACCAGTGCGCTGGGGCTGGCTTCTACTGTTTTCCTGAGATACTCACATCCCCTTGGTAGCTTGAAATTGGCCATGGTGGGGGTATTTACAAATGCTTACACATCAGGGCTATTTTTGTTGGAGAACTGATTGTTAAATATTTACCAGTATGCCACTGTATAAACCAGAGAGAAACGAGTGCACATGTCCACCAAAGTATATGTTCAAGAATGTCCATAGCAGTTTTATGTATAAGAACCCCAAACTGAAAAAGGTCCACCAACAGGAGAATGGAAAAATAAATTCTGGTATCTTTTTTTAAAAAATAAATTATGGTCTCTTCATACCACAATTGGAATACTACACAGCATTAACAAACTAAACACATACAAATAACAAACTGTAGATAAACACAAAAACGTGGATGAATCTCACAGGCAGTAAAAGAAGCCAAACACAAAAGAGTATTTACTGTATGGTTTCATTTATAAGAAGCTCATGAACAAGTACAACTAATCAATGTTGACAGAGGTTAGAATAGCTTTCCTCAGGGAGTGGTTGGAGTGTTGACTGGGAAGGGACATTGACTAAGAAAGGAGTCTTCTGGGTGTTGTAGATGTTTTATGTCTTGATCTGGGCAGTGTTTATATGGATATATACGTATAAAAATTCACTGAACCACAGACTTAAGACTTGTGCACTTTATATATGTTATACCTCAATACTGAAGAGTATATACACACACACATACACATGCTCATGGACACATATTCTATTCACTGACCCTGTCAATAAGGGAGGAGACTTAGACTACCATTCCAGGAGGGCGGAGCATCCAACAATGGTGAGTACCAACAAGAAGAAAGGCAGCCTGATTTTGGAAGACAAATCAGGCTTAGTTTTACCGACATCTGACTGCCATCGTGGAGACTTTCAACACCTGTACTGGCAGCAGTGCTGATGCATGGAGAATTTGTCTCCAACATTACATACTCCCCAGACACATTTCTGCCTGGGAAGCAGTCCAGTGAACATATCAGCTGTCTCTCCCACACACCTACCACCATAGCAGCAGCAGTTCAGAAATATAAAGATAGGGGACTCTCACCCAACTTGGGCAATATTCCAGCACTTGCTATCAACAGAGAACACTGAAGCCTGAGACCTTACCTGCTGAGATGTTCCAGAAGCATGCAAAGAGGCTTCTAACTTTGTGTCTGAGCATTTTCTTAAAATAAAAGCCAAAGAAATGCCTGCTTCCTTTATCATTCTGGCAGAATGTAGGCCAAAGCCCTTCTGGAGGAGTTATGCTGCATTCTTGTCATCAGTATATCCTGGATGCAACATGTGATTAACTTAAAGGCTTAATGAAAAGACTGGACTATGCCCCAAATGAGGGATAAGTCCAGTTGATAGCATCAGGCCATCTACATTCAGGAACTTAACAGAGCCACTTGAGAAATGTTCATTGCATACCTACTGTGTGTAAGTTGGCATCTCAGAGAAATGTGTACACCATCAAAGGACTGAATATGAAGAGAAGCTCACAAGGTTCTAACTTTACTCTCTAAGGGTTGATTTTGTTTGTCTGTTTACATGACCATATTTGAATATACAAAAATTGGGAGTTGGTTTTAGAATGTGTTTTTAGAACACCAGGAATGTCTTGTAATTCCAAAGGTTTTGAGTGTTATTGAACATTGTCTTAGTTTGGGTTCCCCCAGAAGCAGATTCTGAAACAAGAAATCAGGTAAAAAGGCAATTTATTTGGGAGGTGAAGGGCAACCAGAAAGGGAGCACAGGAGTGAGACAGAAAGGTGGAGGCTATAATGGATGTGTAATTAAGCAGATGTTTATCTATCTTTCATTGACTATGCAAAGGCATTTGACTGTGTGAATCATAACAAATTATGGATAACATTGTGACGAATGGGAATTCCGGAACACTTAATTGTGCTCATAAGGAACCTATACATAGATCAAGAGGCAGTTGTTCAGACAGAACAAGGGGATACTGAATGGTTTAAAGTCAGGAAAGGTGTACGTCAGGGTTGTATCCTTTCACCATACCTATTCAATCTCTATGCTTAGCAAATAATCCAAGAAGCTGGACTATATGAAGAAGAACAGGGCATCAGGATTGGAGGAAGACTCATGAACAACCTGTGTTATGCAGATGACACAACCTTGCTTGCTGAGTGAAGAGGACTTGAAGCACTTACTGATGAAGGTCAGAGACCACAGCCTTCAGTATGGATTGCACTTCAACATAAAGAAAACAAAAATCCTCAAGACTGGATCAATAAGCAACATCATGATAAATGGAAAAAGAAAGAAGTTGTCAATGATTTCGTTTTACTTGGATCCATGATCAATGCCCATGGAAGCAACAGTCAAGAAATCCAATGACGTATTGCATTGCGCAAATCTGCTGCAAAAGACCTCTTTAAAGTGCTAAAAAGCAAAGATGTTACTTTGAGGACTGAGGTGTGCCTGACCCAAGCCATGGTATTTTCAATAACCTCATATGCATGAGAAAGCTGGAAAATGAATAAGGAAGACCAAAGAATTGATGCCTTTGAATTATGGTGTTGGCGAAGAATACTGAATATAATATAGACTGTCAGAAGGACGAACAAATCTGTTTTGGAAGAAGTACAGAATGCTCCTTAGAAGCGAGGATGGAGAGACTTCATCTCATGTACTTTGGACATGTTATCAGGAGGGACCAGTGCCTGGAGAAGGACATCATACTTCGTAGAGTAGAGGGTCAGCAAAAAAGAGGAAGACCCTCGATGAGATGAATTGGCACAGTGACTGCAACAATGGGCTCAAATACAGCAATGATTGTGAGGGTGGTGCAGGACCGGGCCATATTTTATTCTGTTGTACACAGCATCATTATAAGTCAGAACCAACTCGCTGGCACCTAACAACAACAGCAACAATTAAGCAGGTGGGCGACTGGGGCGCAATCTGGCAGAGGAAACTCTAGGAACCAGTTACAACATACTCACCTCAGAGTTATCTCATCCATGGGCAGGAAGCTGGGTATTTATAAACCGACTCCCATCTGTCATTGGTTCAGAGCTGCTCCCAAGGGGTCTTAATTCCTCAGCACTTCTGGACTGCAAAGCAGATGGCAAAGTGGCCTCTCTGACAAAGAAGTGTGGGTGCTCGCATTCAGAAGTCAGGCAGGTGTGCACTCAAGAGGTAAGGGCTAGAGGATATGAGCAGGGCACCAACAGCATCTGTTACAGAGAAACTTGAAGCAGCTGGCTAGGCACTTCTGCACTTGTACAGTCTATGACAGCACATTGGAAGTATGTGTACAGGAAAGTGAAAGGTCAAACATTGGCTAAATATGCATGTCGATAAATCTACAAGTGATAGATGGCACGTTAAGACCCAAATCTGAGAAATACCAAATGTTTGATCAGTACTATGGACCTTAAGGAAATCCTGGTGTCATAGTGGTTAAGTGCTACGGCTGCTAACCAAAAGGTTGGCAGTTTGAATCTACCGGGCACTCCTTACAAACCCTGTGGGGCAGTTCTACTCTGTCCTGTAGGGTTGCTATGAGTCTAAATTGACTCGACAGCAATGGGCTTGGATTTTTTTGGTTTTTTTTTTTAACGGACCTTAAAGTTGTCATTGAATTCTACTACCTGGCTTGCTCTTTGTTCTAAGGTATCCAGATCTTTAAAATAAAAAAAAAAAGTAGGACATAAACCATCTGGCTCCTTCAAGCCAGTATGACCACAATGCTCCAGACACTCATCTTACTAATGAACTAGTTATTGCATTAGTTTTATTCCATCTCCCAGTGTCCACTCTCCAGCCTTTCCAATCCATCTACTACCAAAGCCAGAGTGATCTTCCCAAGACACGATTCCAATCATTTCATCCCTTGTTTAAAATTCTTCATTGGCTCCCAGTTACCTGCAGGACAAAGTCTGTCTTACCAATTTGGTGGACAAGGCCTTGTATAAGTGGACCTTGCTCACCTCTTTAGCTTTGCTCTCACTTCTCCCAATAGCTTGAATTACTTTCATTTCCCCTCACATCCTTTTTGTGTCTCGGGGACTTTGCCCATGCTTTTAACTTCCGTCTGATACACTCTCTCCACCAGTTCCACATCCCCATACCAAGCCTCAGCCCAAGGTTAACTCCTCCTTATCCTTCAGGTCTTAATTTAGTAGTCACTTCCTCCAAGAAGTTTTTCCTGATAGGCACAAGGCCAGCATGGGTGCCCCTCCCTTAATACCCTGAACTTCTTTCATCTTAGAACTCCACGCAGATTTTATAATTGCCTCATTGCTTGTCTTTATCTCCCATAGTTTGAATGCTCTGTAAGGACAGACCTATATCTATCTCACATGGCCGGATGCAAGATTTACTAATAAATGCATTGCCATTGAGTTGATTCTGACTCATAGCGACCCAATAGGATAGAGTAGAGCTGCCCCATAGGGTTTCCAAGGAGCACCTGGTGGATTCAAACTGCTGACCTTTTGGTTAGCAGCTGAATGCTTAACCACTGTGCCACCAGGGCTCTAGATTTACTAATAACCCATTGCCATCGAGTCTATTCCAACTCATAGTGGCCCTATAGGGCAGAGTAGAACTCCCCCATAGCATTTCCAAGGAGTGAGTGGCTGGTGGATTTGAATTGCTGACCTTTTGGTTAGCAGCCAGATGCTTAACCATTATGCCACCAGGGCTCCAGATTTATAGTTACTAATAAATATTCACTGAATGGATGAGTGAGAAGGTCCTCCTTCATCTGGACACTATATCCTCTCCAACTCTGTATTTCATTGCACACTACCCCACTGCTACACACACTATTGCGTATACCCCTATATCCCTCCCACCCACACATACCCTACATACCAACATACCAGACCCCCGTACACCCGTTGCCCCTTTAACTATTCCTATCATGACCCTGTGGAACACTGGTGGTGCAGTTGTTAAGTGATGCTCCTGCTAACCAAGACGTTGGCAGTTCGAATTCACCAGTCACCCCTTGGAAACCCCATGGGGCAGTTCTACTCTGTCCTATAAGGGCTGCAATCAACTCAGTAGCAATGGGTATCACAGCACTGTAAGATTCTGCTTCACTGTGTAGTTTGCCTATGACTGAAGTTCCTCCACTAGACTCTAAGTTTCTTGAGGGTAAAACCACGTCTTACTGTTCTGTTCTGCCCAGGGCTTACATAATGCCTGATGTGGTCTAGACACTTAATACATGTTGAGTAAATGGATCATGGCTGTAATTGATGATGAAGTGAAGAAGACTTTCTCTGCATGACCTTTAACTCCCAATAAAGCAAAAAGACTCTGGTCTCCTGGTGGACTCCCTCCTGCCCAGTTTTTGAGACCTATCATAGACTTCACATCTGCAAGCCTTGAAAATTTTCATCAGCCAAGTCTGTAAGCCACTGTCAGCATTAAAGCAAGAGAGAATCACCCATAGTGACATCTTTGGACATGAAAGCAATCTTTGCTCCTAGCTGGGTGAACCACTTCCAGAAGCCACATATCAGTGAGACAACTAAGTGGAAGCCATCTGTCAATTCCAGCAGAGCCATTGTGGTCAGGGCAGGTAGATGAAATGTTCTGGGAGTGCTGTGGATGCACTTCACCTCCTCAGTAATGAACAGAACTGGCCTGCAGGATAGCTGAGACCTACAAAATATCAGAACTTTGAAACGGAAGGAAGTTAAAATGGCAAGAAGATAGGTGTGGTTGGAAGTGGTTAGAAATGGAAAGAGTTTTTCTAAATTCCTTTCCTGGAGGCCAGTCTAATGACAGGATAGTGTCATGTGTAATATTTTGTGTTCTATCAGCAGTGACAGGCTGCAAACCAAAGGATTGCTAACTCTCATCTTCTGGGAGGCATAAAGGGATGAAGTCACATTGGTGCTCACATCCTCTTAGACACCAGTAGATAGGGAGAGCATACATCCTGGATTGCCTCTTGCACTCTCAAAAGTGTTCCAGTTAGGATTATAAATTATATGGTTACCTTACCCATAGACAGCATTACAGCAGAGGCAGAATCTTCAAACAGACATAACCCTGGATAGTAGGTACTTGGAAGTTTTTATATTAGTCTGTAGAATTTTCCATATTTTTTTAAACTTCTCCCCTCCAAAAAAGAAGCCCAACAAACAAATATACATGAAAAATTCAAACTATCCTATAATTAAGCATAACACATAATTATTTCAGTACTCAATCTCCTACCTAAACTGTTTCTCTGCTTTTATATTTTTTAGATTATAGTCTAACCACATCCATTTGTCTAATGAGACCAGCCATTTGTCTGCAGTATGTAAGCGACAGGACCAAATTCAATGTCATCTGTTTGTTTAAGATGTAAATGATATGCATGTAGCACAGTAGCCTTTGGGTACAGATAAAGTATCACTCAATGTCACCAGAGAAAATATAAATCAGCAAGAAGGAACAAACAGTAAAGGTTCAGTGAACACATCTTTGTTGGGCTCCTTTTGTGTGTCAGGCACAGGAGTGAGTGAAACAAAGTCTCTACCCTCATGGAGCATATACATTCTGGTGTTAAACTGCCTTTGGGGGAAGGGAGATACCCAAGCCCTTTAGCACCCCAACTTAAACCTGATGTTTTGCAATAAACCCCTAAACTTTCAGCCGTTTATACTAATCCATAAAGTATTTGGGGACTTTTTCTTTTTTCTGGGGCATTGAGAGGAGAGTTGCACATAGGATACATACAAGGTGCAAAGAATTCTATTTGGACTGATGAAAGTCTTGTCTCTTTTCACATCTGTTTTCTTCTGTCTCCAGCTGGTTGAGTGTGCTTGTCATTGGTAAGGGGTTGTAGCTTCTCTCTGAGGTTCCTGTTATAAATGTCCAGCATTTGCTGGGCTTCACTGTTCAGTACAGGCTGGAGTCTCGCTGCTTCTCCTAGGCTGCTTTGTTATGTTTGACTCCTTGATTTTGCCAAGTCACATTTCATGTTGAAAACTGACCATGCTTTAAGCCTAATACCTGGATGTATATATATCAATATCCAAATACCCAAAGCAGGAAGATTAAAAGAGAAAGTCTTTGCTTTGCCAAAGTAACTTCCATTATGGGACAATCTCCAGAGCCCAAGATTTGAATCTGGGCTGCTCCACTTACTAAATTTGTGACCATGGGCAAGTTATTTAAGCTCCTTGAGGCTCAGTTTCCTCACCTATAAATGGAGACATAATATCTACCTCCCTGAGTTGTGAGGATTAAATGAAATGATAGACGTAGCATTCTTTGCACAATGCCTAGCACTTAATACCTTTTTTCTTTGGCTCTCACAGTCTTCCCTTGCCTAGTCTGGCTTCCTTTGATTGATGTGCATGGTCAACTGACAGGGCAGCTTACCCGAAGAAGACAGGATGATTTTTAGGCTGCGATCTTATACTGCGATTAGGGAGTTTCAACTTGTAAACACAAGCTATCCAGCTGTTTTCTTCAAACATTTGTACAGATGCATATTAACCCCATTAACTCCTTAGTCTCTCAGTAAAAATGCATGCAAAAATCTGACACCTTTACACTTCGTTGCATATACTCTTCAAGAACAACTGAGGAAGTTCATTGACTGAAGAAAAAAGTTGACTGGGGAGCAAGGCAAAACGGGATAGAAGCGAGAGTTTCTGTTTGTTCATTTTGTTTTTGGTTACAAACATTTACTATGTACCACTTGTGTGACAGACACTATACTGAGCAGTTTACATTCAATTTGTCATTTATCCTCCAATAGTCCTAATGAGATAGGAAATATTTTTGTCCTCATTTTAAAGATGAGGAAACTGAGGTACAGAGAGAGCTCTTAAGTAAACAGCTCAGTGCCCAGGATCATGTAGCTACTAAGTGGCAAAGCTGGGATTTGAGCCCAAACAGTCTGTCTCCATCATGCCATACCAGAAGGGTCAAAAACCCTAGCAACCTGAACTATTATAGCCTTAGACCGTTTGCTGTTTCAGATCTAAGAAAGAATGTCAGCAGCTGAGACACTACTATGATTTTTAAAGATGGCAACTTTGTATGAGAATCTTGGAAAGAGAAATATTCCAGGGGAAAAAATGCACTATCAGGTAACACAGTCTTTTCTGAATTATATTAAGTACTCACTCCTGTAAGCCTCATGGTCCATTCAGGAGAGCTGCTACCATGCCATTAGGTGGAACTTCATTCTCCTTTCTTCTTTCATCAGCCATAATTTTCATTGTTCTCAAGCTCAGTGCCCATTAGAAACTTAGAAAAGCCTTTCAGGGAAAAAAAGAATAACCAGTGAGTCCATCAGATGGAATCATTTGCTCATAATTTTGTAGATTTAACATTATTCTTAATTATTTGCAGTTTAAAATATTTCAGGGATGTGGGCTATATGGAACCCCGGTGGTGCAGTGGTTAAGAGATAGGGTGGCTAACCAAAAGGTCAGAAGTTCAAATCCATAAGCTGCTCCTTGGAAAACCTATGCAGTAGTTCTACTCTGTCCTATAGGGTCGCTATGAGTCGGAATCAACTCGACGGCAACGGGTTTGGTTTTGGGTGGGCTATGTGGCATTTTGATTTTTTTTCATAAGCTAAAACAACTGAAGGTGTGAATTCCACTTGCATGCCGGGCTTATGCCCACAATATATGCCGTCCTGTATTTGCTGTGAAAAAGGGAATGAGTGGATATGCAGGATCTTTCCTAGCCTAGAAGTGTAGTCTTTTTCCCAAATGCCTGCCCTGGTATCACCAAACTGTCTCTTAGAAACCAAATAAAATAGATGCCAGCTAGGGGAGCTCAGGTTCTGATGGAACCTTGAGGGAGGAGGAGGGGATGGAAGGAAAAAGAATACTTTCTGAGCGTCAGTTGGTGAATCCCATAAAATTACCAATACTGAACCATTTTTGACCTGCAGAAATGGCAATTTCATATGGTTTAACCTAATGCTAAATGCCAGGCCAGACGTCTTTTATATGTGATCACACTTGCTCTTCATAGTGACCCTAAGAGGTAAGGGTTATCCCCATTTTACAGATAATGAAACTGAAGGAAATGCCTAAGGTCATTGTCTTAGCTTGGTTTCCCCCAGAAGCTGACCTAGACTCAAGGATTTGGATTTGATGCAAGTAGTATATTTGGAAGGCAATTCCAGGAAGCACTGAGAAGAGAGTGGCCAAATGAGACAGGGAAGGGAAGCAGTCAGTTATGGATATTATGGATACATTATCAAGCTAGCTACCCTACCCTGTGGGCAACTGGAGCCCAATCCTGCTGGCAAACTCTGGGAAACCGAGAGAAACACATGCCTCAAAATTCTCCCACCTGGGGAACAAGGGAGTAGGGTATTTATACACAAACTTTTCAATCGTAGGTCAAGGCTGTTTAGGACTGAGGTAGTATGTTAATGCCCCAGTATTTTTACATCAGGCTGAAAGTGGGACTGGTAATGCATTGAAATGGTAAGGGTGAAGGGATATGGAGAGGTCCCCAACTCTGTCTGCTACAGCCCAATAGCTGGTAATAGCAGAGGCAGGATTTGAACTTGCAGCATGCTGACCTCCTAAGCACTATACATATAATGCTGTCAAATCATTAGATAGATAAGGTGCTCCAGGATACTAACCAGAGGAAATACCATTCCCTGCTTTTCTGTTATTTAATAAGAGCAATTACATTCGTGTGGCCCTCTAGAGTTTACAAAATGCACACACATCTATCACCTCATTTGGCCCTCATCATGCCCATGAGACAGATTAAAATCCATTCATTTATGAGACTTATTCATGTGCTCATTCCACAAATATTGAGTATGTGTTCCCAGCACCGTTCTAGGTACTGAGGATATATAGGTAGGCCAAACGAACAAATCCTCCATACTCAGAGAATTCATATCTAGTAGGGCAGCAAAATAAAGAAATAAAGAGACATATCACTATAATGTCAGATCATGATTGGTGCATGGAAAAAGTTAAAACAAGAAAAGGTAATGGTGACAGGTGATGGTGAGAGAAGATTTCTTTTTTAACTTGGGGGTGGGTCAGGGAAAGTATCTACATTTGAGCAAAGAGATGAAGGAAGTGAGGGCTTGAGTTTTGCAGATATCTGGAGGAAGGATGTTCCAGGCAGAGGTGAGAGCAAGACAGGCAGTGCAACTGGAGCATGGCGGGATATGAGTCCAGAGAGGTAAGCAGGGGCCAGGTAAGGTACAGCCTCGTTGGCCACAGTCAGGGCTTGGATTTTTATTCTGAGCATGATGGGGAACCATTGGAGGATTTAGAACAGCAAAGTGGCATGATATATATTTTTAAAGGTTTATTTTTTATTTATCTCTAACTCATGTGGCCATCAAGACCCAGAACCAGAACTTAAGTTGAAGCTTTCTGACTCCTAATCCAGTGCTCTTCCCACTCAGGACTACAGTGTTCTCTAGACCTGGCTGTCCTTCCCACAAAACTCACTGCTGTGGAATCAATTCCAACTCACAGTGACCTTATAGGACAGAGTAGAACTGCCCCATAGGGTTTCCCAGGCTGTAATCTTTAAGGAAGCAGACTGCCACATCTTTGTCCCATGGAGTGGCTGGAGGGTTTGAACCACCAGCTGTTCAGTTAACAGCCAAGTGCTTTAACCACTGTACCACCAGGGTTCCTCTGGATGTCCTTCAAACCAAAAACCAAACCAAACCCATTGCCATCGAGTCGATTCCGACTCACAGCAATCCTGTAGGACAGAGGAGAACTGCCCCATAGGGTTTCCAAGGAGCAGCTGGTGGATTTGAACTGCTGGCCTTTTGGTTAGCAGCCTGAGCTCTTTATCACTGTGCCACCAGGGCCCCTGTCCTTGGTAGAGTAATTCATGGTCTCCTGACCAAATCTCAGAATGGCTGTTTCCTGTTGCCTGTGCATTTGGTTCCTTGGGACTTTCCTTTGCCACTTAGCCAACGTGCTTTAACATTCTCCCATTTCAGCGAGCAGCCAGTCATACCCACAAACTTGCTTAACCAGTGTTTAAGCCTGAACATGAAGGTCAAGTGAAAATGGCAGGAATTTTAAATAACCACTCTAATCAGAAAGTTTCACTTTATCGATTTCCAGGCCTCATCACAGTATCAAGGATTTTGTGTTTGTGTTTTGATAATCAAGACCAAGTGAAATTTTCTCCCAGACAATGGAAATAAAGAGATTATTGGACCTGCAGTTTATAGTATCGTCTTTCTCATCTAGACCAACGTGAAATCAGGCAAAAGTTGCAATGAGAGTTTTATTTTCCTTTGTCATTACCACTTTTGTTTCTTTCTCAAATTTATTTGCCTCAAATCCAAAGCTGCTTTATTTTTTCAGCCAAGGCTGCAAAGATAAACTCAGACTGTTTGGGAAATTACAATATGGGGCTGTCTTGGCTGCTTTTTAGTATCAACACCTGCAATAAGAGTGTTCCCTCCCCCCCCCCACACACACAATAAAGCAAGGAGTGAAACAGGCATTTCACTCTCCCAGACCTGCAATGGCATTGCAATATAGACAAAGGTACCATTTGTCATTTGTCACTGGTGCAGGTCAGCATGACAACCCCCCCCCCCCACCACCACCACACTCATGCTGAGGAAGCACATGGATAGGTAGTCACTTGTTTGGCTATATCCACAGCTTCAACTTGGTGTCTTCCGAAAATGTAATGTTTCAAAGGCAGAATGATATTTCTGTTCACTTATTAAGGGATGACTAACTTGCTTTTGGCTGCACTACAAATGAATCACAGTAACAATCCCCAACTTGCGACTTCTGGTGTTCTGATGTAATGCATTTCTATTAAAAGAATAGGAAAGGGAGTGGGTGAGAGTGAGATCATGCAAAGACAGAACATAACACCGAGGGAGCTAGTGTAATTTATGAACTGCAAAGACCAGATCCATCCACCTCAAGGTGTTTTCTTGTGTCCTGGGTGTAGATACCTTGCCAGTCACTACCTACCCATTTACAGTTGCAGAATATAGACCCAGAGCAAGACCTAGGGTTTGGAGGGTTCCAGTCAAAAAAAGATTTCATTTGGGGGTGAAAACCACATATTCCTTGAAAGCATTTCTTAAGCAATTTTGATTTGGTGTCACTGTGAAGGTGATATTTGGGGGCAAATGATATAGGTTAGGAAGATGAGACAACAATCACCTCCTTAAAAAAATTTTTTTAATGCATGCAAGTTATTTGTGAGGTGCAGGAGCAGGGTGGGGAAGCAAGACAGAAGGAAAGGCAGCCACTAAAGTGAACATCATTGCATTAACTCCTACTGAGGACAACTGGAGCTCTATCCCACCGGGAAACTGGGCAACTATAGAACCCACATCTCCTCCAAGTCTTCCCTCACACGATGAGTTTGCTGGGGGACTGTTCGAGGGCTGCACCCGACCCCTAAAACCCAAACCCACTGCCATCGAGTCCAAATCATAGCGACCCTATAGGACAGAGTAGAACTGCCCCATAGGGTTTCCAAGGCTGTAAATCTTTACAGAAGCAGACTGCCACATCTTCCATGGAGAAGATGGCAGGTTCGAACTGTCGACCTTTCCATTACAGCTGAGCATTTTAACCACTGCGCCACCTGGACTCCTTGAGGGCTGCTCCCACAGGGTGTTAATTACTCTGCCTTCATTCTCCCCTTTTTAAATGAAAAAACAAAAATAGCTGAAAGGTATTGGAAAAGATCCTTCAAACCCACAGGTATTTTGTTAATCACTGCTCGGGAACAAACACTTCCTTCCTCCCAGAACCCTTCTGTACTTTCCTCTACAAGGTGTCCCTGCTGTCTTCTGAGGAAGATCTGAGTGTGCCAAGGAGAGTCAGAGAGGAAATTAGACTCTGGCCTGTCGTGACCGGCAGCCCACACTGGCTTTGTCCCAGGCTCTGGCAGAAGGGGATTATAAAAGCCAGTGCCTCCCCAGAATGGGAAATCACTCAGAGAAGGGAATCTCCCCCCCCAACCCCCCCCCCCCCCCAGTTAATCTATTTTCTCTACCCTATGGTTTCCTTTCTGGGTTTCAACTACTAGCAGATTTGTCATTGCCCTAAAAAGAACTTCAAAGTGTTGGAAAAGTATACCTCAAGCAGCTACAATACATCTCAAATTGATATTTATGAAGTTAACTTTTACTAGGGATTTGATTGTATAGTTTGTGGATGTCACTTATTTTAAGATTATGTAGTATTAGAACTAGAAGGGTCTGTCTTTAAAGATTAGCTAGACCAACTCCCTTTTTTTTCTGAGACCTGAAGAAGTAGAGTGATATTCCTAGGGTCTCTGACACTCCTAAGTAGGAGCAGAAGCTAGATTTAAACCACAACTTATTGCCAAATTCCACGGGCTTTTTTCTTGGTAAGCCTGTCTTTGAAAAGTTTTATTTGGCAACTGTAGAGGCTGGACAGAGAATAAGAAAAGTTAGTAAACTCAAAACACATTCCCTTCATTACCTATTAATATTGCCATGCTGTGTTGCCTTCTAAAGATGAGGTTAAACTGTCTGGATTATTTATGAGTCTCTCTTGTTGGACCCCAGATAGCCAAGTATGGCAGCCCAACAACTCATTCGTATCTACCACCCGTCATTTGAACCACGTAGGCGACAAATTCTTCATTCTTCCCCAAAGCATCCTCATGCCTGAAGTTGTGTTTGCTTAGGCCCAAGTGCCCCCTGTGGAGTGAGGCCTGAGTTAGAATCCTGCATCTGCCTTTTACTTACTGGGTCATTTTACCTGAGCTTATGGAGCCCTAGTGGTGCAGTGATTAAGCATTTGGCTGCTAACCAAAAGATCGGCAGTTGGAATCCACCAGGCACTCCTTGGAAACCCTATGGAGCAGTTCTACTCTGTCCTGTAGAGTCGCTATGAGTTAGAATTGACTCAACGGCAGCTGGTTTTATAGGTTGCTGGGTGGCATAAACAGTTTGTGCTCGTCTACTAACCTAAAGGTTGGCGGTTCGAACCCACCCAGTGGTGCCACAGAAGGAAGACCTGGCAATCTTCTTCCAAAGATTACAGCCAAGAAAATCCTATGGAGCATAGTTTTACTCTGTAATTCATGAGGTCACCATGAGTTGAAATCAACTTGACAGCAACAGATTTGGTTTTTGGCTTATGGAAACTCTCTAGGCCTCAGTTGCTCCACCTGTAAGATGGGGATAATAATTTAGCCATTTCCATAGAGCCTTATTAAATAAATTTTTAAAAACTGTACAGAAAGCATTTAGTTGAGTAGTTACTATTATTATCATTGTTAACATGAAGGATGACAAGAACAAAGACGCTAACGATTGAAACTGTATATTCAGAACCTTAGAATGAATCTCACTTTAGCTTTAGTTCTGGCCTCTTTGGCAGAAAATACAATAATAATCAAAAATATTGTTATTGGAATTGGCATCGGATTGGGCTTTACTGGTATGAAGCACTTGGCATTGTTTACTGTTAAGATTTTTCCTTTGTTTGGGACATTTTATCTCTTAAGTGATTTTCCATGTGTGAGCTAAATTCAGAGGGAAATAGCCTAGTATTGACAGTACAGTAATTTGATGAGTACTTACTGAATGTGAGTTGAGTGTAGAATCTACACATAGTTACAGAAACATGGATTATATGTTGATTAACATGATAGATTCAGACTACATTAAGGGTCAGGACCATGGTTTTGTACCATTTATCCTTCCTTTACTTTCCTGAAAAGACAGTCTCTTACCTAGCTCAGTAATAAGCTTGTGTGGATTTAGGTTGTCCATTTTGTGGATGATCTGAAACCATCTACAATTTCTGGTTTCCTTTTTCCCTGGCGAATATATCTGGGACCACAGTTGAGAATACCTACTAATTCTCCTACTGTTCCAGAGTGGGCCTCTTTAGGAAAGTGAATTAGTAGATGGCAAGAAACACGTGCAGTGTGTCTGTGGCCACGTGGATGCCCAAGAGTAGGTCGTGTATACACTTGTGCTTTGATGTGTAGTCATAAGAGTCAAAGGTCAAAACTGAACCGTTTCGGAAGCCATGGAAGAGGATCTTGAGTTTCCTTTTCCATGCCTCTTATCCTCCTATCTCTTGTCCCATGACAGAACCCACATACTCCCCTGCCAGGTGGGTGACCTCAGCCAACATCCCCTCTTTGGCTGCTTTGTCACTCTGCATCTCCCTGCCACTCAAAGCAAGAGTGACACATGTTCTACCCACCACTCCATCGGAAATTCAAAGCAGCTGCATTTCATAGCAGCTCTGTTGCTGAGACTTCAGAAATCTTCTCTCTCAAACTTCAGTAAGGTTCTCATTTTCCAAACTTCCCTTCTGTGGTCTGCCAGTACCGGGGTTAATGTGGAATCCATTTTCTTTGGTGTATGGTCCCAGGGGTCAAAGCAATAGATCTGCACAGTTGGCAGATCACTAGTTTACAACTCCCCACCCAGCAGGGCATGGCAGTCTCAGAGAATGGATGGAAAATATCCCCTTGCTATAATTGGGTTTAGCCCTGTGGCTTAACACCATCTTATTTGGCAATTTTTTCTCTTGACATATTTAGTAATCACTCTAAGGGAGATTTATTATGCTGTTCATGGGAACAAACAATACACTAAATATTACACATATGCATGCTTTCAATACCACTCCTTTTCTAGCCTATTCTGAATCTTTCCCCAAAGTCTTTTAGCTTTTATCAAAATCCTCCCTTGTCTTTCAATTTCTCTTAGTTCCTCTCTCCTCCAAAATAACCTTTTCTACTTTGGAATTTTTTTTTTTTGTAGTTAGGTGTTCTTTTAATCAAAATTTACTGGGCCATGTTACAAAGAATGGATGAAAGTACACTTTCACAGCTTAAATCCATTGAAGACATTTTGCTCATCATTAATCCCAGAACATTGAAACAAAAATTTAGCATATGGTAAGATTTCTGTGAAAATAGTTTTCTAGTTATTTCTGGGAGACCAAGTGTGTTCATTCATTCATATATATAGATATATGAATATATCTCTATCTACCTGAATGAAAGAACTCAAAACATTTCAGCCAAATGTAATAAAGCGTTTTCTGAACCTGAGGGTTGGTGTCCATAATGAGATGTGGGAAAGGGTGGCACTGAGAATTAGGATTAACAACTCATGCTGTGTGCTAACTAAAAGGCTTTAACGGCTGGTGCCCTCAGACATTTTCAAAAAGCATAATAAAATGTCCCACTCGCCCTGGAATATGCACAGCAAAATGTCTTAACAAATAGCCCATATAGGACAGATTGAAGAGAAAATAGATCAGGGTCGTAGAGATGCCCAGAAGGTTATAATAGCATAGCCATAGTAAGGGAACTCTATGGATGTGAAGCTGTATTTCCTTTATGTATGAACTGTTCTTTGTTCATCAGAGACACAGCAATATCTATGTTTTTGTGAGACCCTACTCAGTGCTAGGCATTCATTTATTTCACACTCAACCCCAAGTCTGAAAGATAGGCATGATGACCACATTTTACACAGAGAAGGCAAAGCCACAGTGAGGATAAGTGGCTGCCTAGTCAAAAAAAAAAAAAACAAAGTAAACCCATGTAGCTACAGCTGAAATGGTATGATGCTATTTAAAAAGACAGAACAGAAGGAAGGGCCAAGATGGTGGCTTAGTCAGACATACCAGGCCACCCTGCTACAGCAAAGATGCAAGAAACCAAGTGAAACATGCAGATGACAGCCCTGGAACCCTGAACATCAAAAGGAAGGATAAATGATTGGATAGAACACCGACTGGAAGAAGAAGTTGAACGAAGGCAACGAACAAGGTGTGATACGGAGTGGAGATGCCCTACCAGCCACCCCAGCACAGCGTGACCATCTTAAGACAAAGCCAGCCCCGAGCTGGGAGAGAGGAGCACAGGAAGGCAACCTCACAGAATCCCCAATAAGAAACAGAGAAATTGTCTAGACATGCCTGGAGTGAAGCAAGGTGAGTGGAACATGATCCGGATCTAAGGAAGGAAAGTACAGGACCTAGAGTGAGAGCTCCAGGGACCCTGATGTCCACAGAGTAGGGAGGGAGCCAGGACCCAAAGACAGGTATATGCATCAGCAGTGGTCTCTGTCTGTTAGGGTGGGTGGCGCACCTCAAGTAATAGATCCATAGAGTGTTGGCAGGAGCTCCCCTATCCAACCAGACTTTGGGCACCACCCCCTTCCTCACACTCTGTGGGTGCCAGGGCCCATTTGCTGGCTGCAGCCAAGGGGAAGTGCTCAGGCACCGACGTCTGCTGAACAGAGGAGCATGCTCTCCATTCCCTCAGCCTCCAGGTCACTAGCGGTGGAAAACCACAAACCCCTGCCACCCCGCCCACCTGGTGACCATAATACCAGCCACCCTACCCAGACCCGTCCACTATCCTCCCCTGTGCACCCGAAGAGTGTCAGGAAACATGCTCCCGCATTCCCTCTCACCCACCACCTACCATTCCAAACCACAGAATAGCTGTGACTGCGTGCTCCCGCTCATCTGCCACTTGCCCCTCTGAACCAGTAAGTGGTGACAAGCATGCTCTTGCACCCCCCGCTAGCCAGCCACCCACCCCTGCCTACGAACTCAGAGAGCACCAGAGGGCACACTCTTATTCCCCCTCGCCTGCCACTTACCCCTACCCATTGACCCAGTGAGCAGTGGCCAGCACCCTCACACGCCCCCACTCATCTGTCACCCACCCCCAACCACAGCCCTGCCCACTCGATGAGTGCCATTGCTCACTCCTGCACCACTGGACTGACAACAGGTGGCAGCCAACACCCACCCAGCCCACTGTCAGCTACCCTGCATGACCAATGAGCACAGACCGATGCTCACACTACTAGCCACTGACCACAGGAATAGGCATAAATATGGATCTCTTCCAGTCAGTTGGCCAGGTAGCTGTTTTCCAAATTTCTTGGCATAGACAAGTGAGCACTTCCTGTGCTGCATCCGTTTGCTGAGACATCTCAACTGGTATTTCATCAATTCGTGGAGCTTCATTTTTCGCCAATGCCTTCAGAGCACCTTGGACCTCTTCCTTCAGTACATTGATTCTTGATCATATGCTATCTCCTAAAATGGATGAATGTCGACCAATTCTTTTTGGTATAGAGACTGTGTATTCCTTCCATCTTCTTTTGATGCTTCCTGCGTCATTTAATATTTTCCCCATAGAATTCTTCAATATTGCAACTCGAGGCTTGAATTTTTTCTTCAGTTCTTACAGCTTGAGAAACACCAAGTGTGTTCTTCCCTTTTGGTTTTCTAACTCTAGGTCTTTGCACACGTCATTATAATACTTTACTTTGTCTTCTTCAGCCACCGTTTGAAATCTTCAGCTCTTTTACTTCATCATTTCTTTCCTTTGCTTTAGCTACTTGATGTTCAAGAGCAAGTTGCAGAGTCTCTTCTGACACCCATTTTGGTCTTTTCTTTCTTTCCTGTCTTTTTAATGACCTCTTGCTTTCTTCATGTATGATGCACTTTATGTCATTCCACAACTCATCTGGTCTTTGGTCATCAGCATTCAACGCGTCAAATCTATTCTTGAGATGGTCTCTAAATTCAGATGGGATGTACTCAAGGTCATATTTTGGCTCTCGTGGACTTGTTATAATTTTCTTCAGCTTCAACTTGAACTTGAGTTAAGCAATTGATGGTCTGTTCCGCAGTCAGCCCATGGCCTTGTTCTGACTGATGATATTTAGCTTTTCCATCATCTTTTTCAACAGATGTAGTCAATTTGATTCCTGTGTATTCCATCCTGTGGGGTCCACGTATATAGTCACCGTTTGTGTTGTTGAAAAAAGGTATTAGCAATGAAGAAGTCATGCTAATTGCAAAATTCTATCATGTGATCTCCAGCATTGTTTCTCTCACCAAGGCCATATTTTCCAACTACCAGTCCCCTTATTCTTTGTTTCCAACTTTTTTATTCCACTCACCAGTAATTATTAATGCATCCTGATTGCATGTCCAATCAATTTCAGACTACAGAAGTTGTAAAAATCTTCAATTTCTTTATCTTTGGCTTTAGTGGTTGGTGCAAACATTTCAGTAATAGTCGTATTTACTGGTCTTCCTTGTAGGCATATGGATATTATCCTATCACTGATAGCATTGTACTTTAGGCTAGATCTTGAAACGTTCTTTTTGACAATGAATGCAAAGCCATTCCTCTTCATTGTCATTCCCAGCATAGTAGACCATATTACTGGAAGATGAGCCCCTCACGTTGGAAGGCATTAAAAGGCGACTGGGGAAGAGCTCCCCCCTCAAAGTGGAGTCGACCTTAATGACATGGATGAAGTGAAGCTTTTGAGACCTTCATTTGCTGATGTGGCATGATTCAAAATGAGAAGAAACAGCAGCAAACACCAATTAATAATCAGAACATGAAATGCACAAAGTATGAATCTAGGAAATTGGAAATCATAAAAAATGAAATGGAATACATAAACATCAATATCCTAGGCATTAGTGAAACAAAATTCTAGCCAATAGAATTCAACAGCATATCAGAATAATGATGTTTCCATGCGAAAGCTGGACAATGAATAAGGAAGACGCCTTTGAATTGTGGTGTTGGCAAAGAATATTGAATATACCATCGACTGCCAGAAGAATGAACAAATCTGTCTTGGAAGAGGTACAACCAGAATGCTCCTTAGAAGCAAGGATGGCAAGACTATGTCCCACAAAATTGGACATGTTATCAGGAGGGATCAGTTCCTGGAGAAGGACATCATGCTTGGTAAAGTAGCTGGCCAGCAAAAAAGAGGAAGGCCCTCAACAAGATGGATTGACAAAGTGGCTGCAACAATGGGATCAAGCATAACAACGATTGTGAGGATGGCGCAGGACCGGGCAGTGTTTCATTCTGTTGGACATAGGGTCACTGTAAGTCGTAACCAACTCAATAGCACCTAACAACATCATGATAATAATAATACATCATGATCAAGTGGAATTCATACCAGGGATGCAAGGATGGTTCAACACTAGAAAATAAATCAACGTAATTCACCACACAAATAAAACTAAGGAAAAGAACCACATGATCATCTCAATCGATGCTGAAAAGACATTTGATAAAATCCAACACCTTTTCCTGATAAAAATGCTCAGCAAAATAGGAGTAGGAGGGAAATTCCTCAACGTAATTAAGGGCATATATACAAAACCAACAGCCAACATTATCCTCAATGGAGAGAGACTGAAAGCATTCCCCTTGAGGATGGGAACCAGACACTGATGCCCTTTATCACCACTCTAATTCAGTATTGTACTGAAAATCCTAGCTAGAGCAATAAGGCAAGAAAGGGAAATAAAGGGCATCCAGATTGGTAAGGAAGAAGTAAAACAATCCCTATTTGTAGATAACGTGATCCTATACATAGAAAATCCCACAGACTCCACAAGAGAGTTACTGGAACTAATGGAAGAATTCAGCCAAGTGGCAGGGTACATGATCAACATACAAAAATCAGTTGGATTCCCCTACACTAACACAGAGAACCCTGAAAAGGAAATCAGGAAAATAATACCATTTACAGTAGCCCCCCAAAAGATAAAATACTTAGGAATAAATCTAACTAGGGCTGTAAAAGACTTATACAAAGAAAACTACAAAACATTACTATAAGAAACCAAAAGAGACCTACATAAAGGGAAAACCATATTTTTTTTTTTATACCATGCTCATGGACAGGAAGATGTCAGTACTACCCAAAGTGATCTATAGATATAATGCAACCCCAGTCCAAATTCCAACAACATTCTTAAACAAAATGGAAAAACTAATCTCCATCTTTATATGGAAAGGGAAGAAGCCCTGGATAAATAAAGCATTACTGAAGAACAACAACAAAGTACGAAACCTTACACTTACTGATCTCAGAACTTACTATACAGCTAAGCTAGTCAAAACAGCCTGGTACTGGTAAAGCAACAGACACATAGACCAATGGAACAGAACTGAGAACCCAGATATAAATCCGTCCACCTCTGGACAGCTGATCTTTGACAAAGGGTTGAAGTCCATTGAATGGGGAAGAAATAGTCTCTTTAACAAATGGTGCTGGCCAAACTGGATATTCACTTGCAGAAAAATGAAACAGGATCCATACCTCATACCACACACAAAAACTCAAAATGGATCAAAGAGCTAAATGTAAAACCTAAAACTATAAAATGTTCATGGAAGATAACATAGCAACAAAGGTAGGGGCCCTAATGTATGCATAAATAGACTATCAAACATAACTAAAAATTCACAAACAGAAGATAAACTAGATAACTGGGACCTCCTAAATATTAAATACCTATGCTCAGCAAAAGACTTTTCCAAAAGAATAAGAAGAGAATCTACACACTGGGAAACATTTTTTGGTAATGACCTGTCTTACAAGGGTCTGATCTCTAAAATTTATAGAAAACTTTAACCCCTCAACAGCAAAAAGACAATTCAATTAAAAAATGTGCAAAGGATATGAGCAGACACTTCACCAAAGAAGACATTCAAGCAGCTGACAAATACATGAAGAGATGCTTGCAAAAATTAGCCAGTAAACAAACAAACAAAAAAAATCAACCTGTTGCTGCCAAGTCAGTTTTGAGACAGATGCAAATTGAAACTACAATGAGATATGATCTCACCCTAGCAAAAATGGCACTGATAAAAAAAAAAAACAACAACAACAAATGCTGGCAAGGTTGTGGGGAGATTGAAACTCTTATACACTGCTGGTGGGAATGTAAAATGATACAACCACTATGGAAAATGGTATGGCGCTTCCTTAAAAAGCTAGATCCAGCAATCCCAGTTCTAGGAATATATCCTAGAGAAATAAGAGCCGTCACACGAACAAACATGTGCACACTCAAACGTTCACTGCAGCATTATTCACGATAGCAAAAAGATGGAAACAGCCTAAGTGCCGATCAGCGAGTGAATGGATAAACTGTGGTACATACACACAATGGAATACTGTGAAACAATAAAGAATAATGATGAATCTGCAAAACATCTCACAACCTGGATGAATCTGGAGGACATCATGCTTTGTGAAATAAGTGAATCACAAAAGAACAAATACTGTATGAGGCCACTATTACAAAAAAATCAAGAAGAGGTTTATACACAGAAAGAAACATCCTTTTATGGTTACCAGGGACAGCAGGGGAAGGGAAAGAGAATCACTAACTAGATAGTGCCTGTCAGTTTGTCGTACTGTGGGGGCTTACGTGTTGCTGTGATGCTAGAAGCTATGCCACCGGTATTCGAATACCAGCAGCGTCACCCGTAGTGGACAGGTTTCAGCGGAGCTTCCAGACTAAGACAGACTAGGGAGAAGGATCTAGCGGTCTACTTCTGAAAAAAATTAGCCAGTGAAAAGCCTTATGAATAACTAGATAGCAGGCATGAGTTAATTTTGGTGAAGGGAAAGACAATACACAATATGGGGGAAGTCAGTACAACGTGACCAAGGCAAAGGAAGACACTGAGAGGTACGTAAAAATAAAGGGTGACTACAGTAAATTTTTTTTACAGTAAATAGTATAGCATATGCAAACCTGCAATAACAGTAAGAACAAACAATAATTTATGAGTAGACACATAGGTAGACATGTATGCTAAATAGGCAAGGGAGGTCATACAAGAGTACACCCCCATGTATATATACATATGGTTGTGGATATTTCTACATACATATTTGTACCTACTGCAGGTATATTCATATATATAATAGAGCACATGGGGGCACAAGTATGGAAACTACTTACCTCGAGAGACGGAGATACTGGGCTTGAAGGCTAAGAACCATAGCCTTGGGGGACATCTAGGTCAGCTGGCACCATATAGTTCATGAACATAATGTTCTACATCTTACTGAGGTGAGTAGCAGCTGGGGTCTTAAAAGCTTCCGAGTGGCACCTAAGACACAACTATTGGTCTCTTCACCTCGGGGGCAAAGGAGAGTGAAGAAAACCAAAGACTCAAGGAAGCAATTAGTCCAAAGGACTAATGGCCCACATGAACCACAACCTCCACTAGTCTGAGACCATAAGAACTAGATGGTGATTGGCTACCACTACTGACGACTCTGACCAGGCTTACAATAGAAGGTCCCGGTTAGAGTGAGAGAAAAATGTAGAACAAAATTCAAATTTACAAAAAAAGACCAGACTTACTGGTCAATAGAGACAGGAGGAACCCCTGAGACTACAGCCCTAAGATACCCTTCTAATTTGTAACTGAAGCCACTCTCGGAGATCAACTCTCAGCCAAATAATCGACAGGCCCAATGGGTAGACAGTAACGCTGCTGAGGAATGTGCGTCTTAGAACAATAAACTATACAAGACCATAACCCCGTTGCCGTTGAGTTGATTCCAACTCATAGGGACCCTATAGGACAGAGTAGAACTGCCCCATAGGGTTTCCAAGGAGCAGCTGGTAGATCCAAACTGCTGACCTTTTGATTAGGAGCCAAACGCTTAACCACTGCGCCAGGGCAGTATTTGCCCAAAAGCAAAGATGAGAAGGTAAGAAGGGACAGGGAAACTAAATGAATGGAAACAGGGAACCCAGGGTGGAAGTGAGGAGAGTGCTGACACACTGCAGGAACAAGCAGCCAATGTCACAGAGCAACTTGTGTATGAACTACCGAACGGGAAACTAACTGGATATGTAAACTTTCACTTAAAGCACAATAAAATGTCAAAAAAAAAAAAAAAAGGCAATTAGCCCACCTAGCTGCATGGCCTCCCTGAGCCTCAGCTTTCTCATCTGTAAAATGAATTGTTGAGAGGATTTAAGTTGTGAAACCCTGACACACAATAGTAGCTCACTTAGGTCCCTTACTCCCACGAACACCACCACTGCCTTTTTATCTCACTTTAGGAGTGTAGGAGATTACATGTACTCATATATCTGAACTTGGGCACTTGTGATTTTTAGGGCAGAAAGAAGCACAAATACAGGAATTTTTGACTGGCAAGAACCTTCATTCAGCTGCTGGCATCGCCAACCTAGAGGCATAGAATGAGGGGCTAAGAGCAAAGGTTCTGGAGCCAGACTTCCTGCTGTACCCCAGCTTTGCCTCTTACATATGTTTGACCTTGGGCAAGTAACTTGACTTCTCTGTGTCTCAGGTTCTTCCTCTCTAAAATGAGGCCAGTGCTTGCATCAACTCTGTAGACTTCTTGTAAGGGTTAAATGAGTTAATCTGTATAAAGGGCCTAGCCCCGTGCCTGGCATGCAGCAGGGGCTGTTAAATAAGTGCTTGGCTTCGCTTATGCACTTTGACTGCAGGTGTACAGGACTTGGACACAGCAGATTTGACTCGGGGCGAGGTGTATAGAATGAATCACACTGTGCTTCTTTAGCATGGTTCCCATGTACCTCAGCCAGCCTCTTACGGTTACAGCTCCCTTCCCATGTATGTAGACAAGGAAAGCCAGAGAATATGAGGGTTCCCAAGGTGAACCTCTTGTCTTTTATGGTGCACAGTGATTGAATCTGATGACATTACTTAGCCGCCTTGAAAACTGCCATTAAGGGACTAGCTTGCTGAGGGCCTTTGCACTCAGAATTGCTCCTTAGGTCACTTTTTAAGTTATGTTTTCAGGAGGAAGACAAACAGCAGACCTATGTAAGATTTTTAGACTTTACAGACCAATTGGGTCACAGATAAATGTGGAAATAATGCTGGTCTTTAACGCAGCGCTTCTCAAACTTTAGGTGTTTCAGAATCACCTGGAGGACTTGTTAAAACCAGATTCTTAGGCCCCATCCCCAGAGATTTTTATTTCCCAGATCAGGGGTGTGAGGCCCGAGAGCATTTTCATTTCTAACAAGCTCCCAGGTTGTGCTGATGCTGTTGGTCCAGGGAACACATGGTCAAATGCATTTTTCCATCTCTACTACCTATTTCTGATCTAAGGTTATAACATTTAAACTCTTTACATTAGAGATGAAATGAGTGCCCCCTCCAAAAGAAATAGTTGAATCCACAGAGCTAATGTCACTTATTAATGCCTTCTTTTGGTAATAAACACTGTCTGTATTTTTTTCCCCATAGTTGCATGCTGCTGTGACCAAGATCCAGGTTCCAAGGCCTGGTTTTAATTACACGTTCGCCCACATATGTATCCTGAATAATGATAAGACTTGCATCGTGGATGACATAGTGCATGTCCTGGAGGAGCTAAAGAATGCTCGGGCCACCAACAGGACCAATTTTGCTATCACGTACCCGATCACTCACTTAAAGGACGGGAGGGCAGTATACAATGGGCACCAGCTTGGGGGAGTCACCGTACACAGCAAGGACCGAGTAAAATCTGCAGAGGCCGTCCAGCTCACCTACTACCTGCAGTCAATCAACAGTCTCAACGACATGGTGGCCGAGAGGTGGGAATCCAGCTTCTGTGACACTGTCCAACTGTTCCAGAAATCCAATAGCAAAGTCAAAATGTACCCTTACACGTCCTCATCACTGAGGGAAGATTTCCAGAAGACCAGCCGCGTGTCGGAACGTTACCTGGTCACCAGCCTGATCCTGGTGGTCACCATGGCCATCCTCTGCTGCTCTATGCAGGACTGCGTCCGCAGCAAACCCTGGCTAGGCCTCCTTGGGTTGGTGACCATAAGCCTGGCCGCTCTCACCGCAGCCGGGATCATCAATCTCACTGGTGGGAAATACAATTCCACCTTCCTGGGAGTCCCTTTCGTCATGCTAGGTAATTACTACACTTCATTTTTCTGTTTCCTCCTGTGGTGGTAACTGGGTTCCTAAAAGGCAAGGACTAGCCATCTCACAACTTTGTTTCATTTATAGCATCTTCATTTTGCCTAGAAGTCCTGGGAGCAATTCTATAAAGTGCTGGTCCTTGGCAAGAAGCAACCTAATCTGGTAAATGTACCAGAAGTTCAAAGTCCTGGGTTCCAGCCCTGGTATGGTATTTAGCAGATATTAATCTGTTCGGAAGTAGCCCTGGTGGTGCAACGGTTAAGTGCTCAGCTACTCACTGAAAGGTTGGAGGTTCGAACCCACCCAGTGGCTCCATAGGAGAAAGACCTGGCACCTGTTCCCGTAAAGATTACAGCCTAGAAAACACTTACGGGGCAGTTCTACTCTGTCACATGGGGTCACTATGAGTCGAAAATCAACTCAAGGGCATGGGATAACAACAATCTGTTCTGTGCCTCAGTGCCTTAAAGGCTGGGCTTCTCCAGTAGCAGGCCCTGAGGCAAGGATTTGGATATAAGTAACTTATTTGGGAGGTGAACCTAGGAAGCACCAGTATGGGAATGAAAAAGTGAGACGGGAAAGGAAGACAATCCAGGTTGTTACTGAGCAGGTTACTGCTGTGGGTACCTGTGGCTCAATCCCACTGGGGACCTTTGGAAGACAGTGTAGAACACACCTCAGAGAGGCACCCACCCCCTTGAGGGGTGAGGAAGCTGAGGTGTTTATGTAGAAACCTTGTGTACAACTCATTGAGGGCTGCTCCCCAGGGCTGTTAGCTCCCCAGCACGTTCCAGGGAAGACTTAGCACAGTCCTCTGGCCAGAGAAAGCCCTCAGACCAACAGGTGTTTGTAGTAAGAAGTCTTCAGTATGCTCAGGGATGGCGAGTAGGAAGGCATATGGGTTGGCACTGAAAGTGCTACCCTCATTTTCCCCACTTTTTTTTAAGGATAGGGTGCAAGTGAACATCACACAAAAGGAGATAAATGTATGAGAACTTTGAAAGCTACAAGTAAGACACAATGCTGAGAATTTGCATTTCCACCCCCTATATTCTGAATCAATCTACATTTTTAACAAGATCCATTCACTTGGTTCGAAGCCCTGGTTGAGAGTATATTCACTCTTGGGGGCTGCAGGAATTCCCTGATAGAGGTAATGGTCAAAACAAAGCCACAGTGGTCATAACATAATACTGGTTGCTCTGTCCATCTGGTAAGGAAGATGGCATGTGCAGCAAGCCTGATAGTGGCAGGGTTCCAATGGGCCAGGGATTAAAGCAGTTAGTTTCCCCCTTTTCTGTGGCAACTTATCATCATTTTTGTTAGCAAAATTAAAATGTCATTTGGCATCAGATACTAAAATGACAAATGAAGTAGCATTTGTAGTTGACTGAGAAATAACTATGGTTGAGTTCATTAGTATGCCTTGTGCCCTGTTTTGGAGTAGTAGAAAAGAAAAGAATTTACTCTGGAAACCTCAGCTGTGTTATGGCTAAATGATAAGCAGGGCTGTTGGGGCTGCAAGGCTGCAGGATTACATTCTCCCCTCGGTGCTGTGCTGCTGGCAAGAAGTTAAATCTAGTAAATAAACGTACAATAGTAGCTTTTGTGAAAAGTGGGGCACTGTGGGGAGATGGAGCACCCTGAGGATCTACCAGATACGTTTAATCACCACTGAACAAAACAGAGAAGAAGGCTGCTACACTTCCTTCTGCAGTCAGTATGTTAAGAAGGCGGCATAACTTGCCTCTAAAATAACCCAAGACAACGCGGGTCCATTGCGGACTACGGGCCGGTTCCTTGAAGAGTGAGTTGACTGGGAATTAGTGGCTTTCACCAAGGCTTAAGTCAAAGTTTAAATTAAGATGTTTTGCTCATGATTAGTCACATAATTGCTTTGGGGATTTTGTTTTTCTTTCTTTTTTTTTTTTTTAGCTTTTCATTTTTAAAATACAGTGTTTTCTTTTGGGGGGGAGGGTAAAAAGGAATAAGAAAAGGGTGGGAAACTGAAGGGAGATAGTAGTTTCCTAAAGTGACGGGAAAAAAACAGCTGTTGGAGCTAGAAAACGAAAGGTCAGTGCTGGTTTTATGACACTCCAGGATGTTTACCAGTGAGCTCAAAGTATGTTACAATATTTTAAAACATCTTAAAAATTAATTTTAAGTAAAATACAATTAAGGAGCCCTGGTGGTGTAACAGATAAATAACGTGGCTGCTAACCAAAAGACTGGCGGTTTGAACCCACCCAGTGGCTCCGCGGGAGAGAAGACTTGGCAGTCTGCTCCAGTAAAGATTGTTGTTGTTGTATGCTTTTGAGTCAATTCTGACTCATAGTGACCCTATAGGACAGAGTAGAAAACTATAGGGTCGCTATGAGTCAGAATCGACTTGATGGTACAGAACAACAGCAAAATAAAATTATAATATTTAAAGTTTCTTAAGATTAATTTTTAAGTAAAATAAAATAGCAATATTCCAAACTTCTTAAAATTAACTACATTCAGCCAAATGAAATTATGGTATTGAAAACTACTTAAAATTGACTCCATCAAAATAAAATTACAATATATAAACTTCCTAAAATTAATTTTATTAAGTAAAATAAAAGTACAATATTTAAACTAATATAAACTTCTTTGAAAGTACAAAAATAATTTTTTAAGAAGTTACACATTTTTTAATTTTTAGATGTAAAAAGCAACACACAAAAGTGTGCCAGATAATATTGGGTCAGGAGAAGATGTAAGAGATGGTGGAATGGCGAGATATAAGCTGGAGAGTGTCTAAAAAATAAAGCCAGAATTAGTAGTGCCACAACTCTGTGGAGACGGAGTGTCACTGAACTTTACGTCAGAGTTCAATTCAGAAAAATCTGGCATTTGCAGTGATAGAGACCAAGCGCTGCAGGTGCCCAGTACTCCTCCCTTGTTTGCAATTTGTAGGGAATGTTACATGCATTGATTTGATGGTAGTTTTCTCTGCTGACAATCAGTGTGCAACCTTTCTGTACATTTTCAGCCCAAAGAGAACTCAAATTATTTAGTCACAAAATGAAAGGAAGCTACACATTTTAGTAGCTAAGGCCCATTTGGGATAAATACGTTGCATGATGTAATGGTGTTTAATAATATGCTTATAAAGCTAACAGTGCCTGGATTTAGGACGGTTGTCCTTCTGTATTTATCAGATAAACTATTTGTTTCTTAGAGTCTGATTTTAAAATGAAATATAAGCAAAAGCATGTTTGTAAAAGTTGCATCCAGGGCCAATGTTTAATTCTAGATTTTTGATGACCAGTCCTAAAATGCCAATACATTTCAAATGACCAAGAAGAAATGCAGTGCTAAGGGTTTTTCTCTACAAGTCAATAAACTGTGTGTCCAGTTTTTTTAAAAACATAAGATGACTATGCTTAAGCTAAGCAGATTTAAGCAAAACTTCCTGATGTACTGTTATAAAAATAAAATATCAAGTAAAATAAAAATGTATATAGCCTCATTTAGAAGGAAACATATCTTAAAAAATGTCTTGAATGCAGCCGTTTCCTTGGCTAACAATAGTCTATAATGTGATAAACACTACAGATTTAAAATTGAACAAACTAAACGTTCTCAGTGTGATACCGGGTCACGTAAGGCCAGATCCAGTCAAATGCCAAAATGGCAGTAGATTTAGAATGGAAAATTTTAAGACCATGTATGTCAAGCAGTATTAACCTGACAAAATTCCAGAATAGGAAAGAATTTAGATAAACTCTAAGAGTTCACTATAATGGGTTGTGACTGTGTGTTTCTAGCCAAGATGCTACATGACATCTCTGGCAATAAAAATATATCCTACACAGATTAATCATTTTGGCAATGATGTAAGCATAGATACATCATGATTTAAAATGTTTTTAATCAGTGTCGTGCATATTAGACAATCCCGCTTCTGCCAAAACTTCAGTCCACATGAGTCAGATCAGTTTACTTGGAGCTGAAATCCTAAAAAGTCTACAGTGTTATAAATACTCATTGACATTTTTCAGTTACTAGAATTTGGAGGAGTTTATTTGGTCCATACCCCTTATCATGCATAAAAAAATCCCTTCCTTCCAAACTGTATGGATATCAGACAGTGAGTTGAATTGTCATTTGTAAACATACGACACTCATCATTTTAATCTCTTATGGAATTTCCTTTAAAAAATAAGGATTTACATCATTGTCCTCCAATTGGGTGTAAGTTAAGACATTGGCATAAGCTTTGTATCTACAAGCTCTCCTTACAGGCTTAATATTTCCATGGCTTTGCTGATTAGACACAAATCAGGAAAGGAATGGAATCTTGGAGACTATAGAAGGGAACTGAAGGAAGGTTTTCTTCCTTCTGAACCTGGAAGGCTTGTTGTTTCATGTACGTTCTACGCAGCTAAAAGTGGAGAATTGGGGTCATGTCAAAAGATAGTTTGGATATTAGTTTCTACATGGTAATCTACCTCATGAGGCTCACTTTGCATTTATCAAGATATAAGACTGCAGGAGTTTGGATAAGATGAACAATATTCTTTACACCCTATTTCAAATGTTTAGGATTTGAGAAAGTGAGATGTCCAGGGTGCCCTCTTCCTTCTGAATTATCCAATCAGGCCACTCAGATACAAAGATATGAAAAGAAGAAACAATGTAGATTAGGTGCTAGGAAGAGAATAATAACGGGGATGTTTGGCTTTTTTTTGGGGGGAGGGGAGGTAAACAGGATTATCCGTATTTAGCAGAAACCAGAAGATTAGGTTCAGTTCTTCAAGATTTGTACTCAGTTGCTGTTACTTTGGGATATGATGCAGTATATGAAGCTGAGATTTATGAAAGGGCAAAAGTTCTTGTGCAAGAAATGTAGTTCCAACTGAAAAAATGGAACTCTTAATTATTTTTGCTCTAAATTGAAGCAAAACTGGCAAAGTTCAAAATAGGACCTTGCCTATAGGAACTTGCCAATATTCAACCATTTCTGAAGTACAGAAAAGGTAATTTCGTGTGGTGCAGTCTCATACATACATCACTGTAGAAATCCACCATCTGTAACAATGTGGCAGTCTGCGTGATGGGGTAGAAGTATTGTAGAGTGCTGTGGGAATACTCTGCTTACATATCAACTAGTACTAGCTTCAGCAGTTTCTGGAAAAAAAGCTGCTTTACAGGGGTTTTGTTGTTCACATTTTTTATACATCTGATTTAAAATGAGAGCATTCCATACAATATTTGTCAAATTTGTTCCCTGAATATCTTTTTTTTTAATGGGTTATGGTCATTGTGGGACAAATTTTCAAAAAGATCATGTAATCTAGCTTTGTAGTTAGTTCTCACTCTTTTATTCTTAGGCTTCACCAATCATATTGCAGTGAGGGCTGTGTGTGGAGAAATACGACTGGGAAGATGAGCAAAACAAGTTTTATTGTTTAATTCTTAACTTTAAAGTAAGACAAGAACAGGACTGGGGGTGTAGGTCCAGGAAGGTAGAAATCAGCTAGGCAGAGGAATGCAAAGGGAATTCCCTCCCCTTTGACCCCAGTCTCCTGGGTATCCTCCATGTGGTCTATCTACATAGCCTTGCTCAAGATATGGGGGAGTGGCAGAGATCTGTCAAGGCTGGGCAGCAGGAAGCAACATCAGGACACTTAGCTGGCAGAAATAGGCCATGAGGAGAAATGCCTAGTACCTACATTTGAACTAGCATCACAAACCAAGTAGTCAGAGTCATTGTTAAGGAAACCTTGCATTTCACCTAGGCTACTCCACCAGCCAAGAACCAAAACGTGGACAGATGGAATCCAAGACAGGGATTCTAGCCTTTCTCTGCATTGATCGGTATAGCAGCACTAACATTCATCTTACTCATCAGTCAAATAAATTTCACATCTCGTGTGTGTGTGTATAATTTGTATGCATAACATATCACATTTGATATATTATATATCACATATAATATATTATGTAATAACCTCATGTTATGTCTTCATATGCATATACTATGTGTTTATAGCATATATTTAAAAAATTGTCTGAATGTTTGAATATAAATAAACACTATATGTTTCTCTGTATATATTAGTGTATAATATATGCTGTATATATATACACTATATATTCAAACATAAATATGTATGTAAAAAGTGTTAATAGTATTGCCATATATACATATATTTATATATTACATGTCATCTATATGTAAATATATTACACAATAGCTATAGCATATATTACAGGCCACATTTGTACACAGTGATTTTATATAGTGCTCATACACAATATCTAAATACCTTATCTTTAAACAAGAAAGAGCTATGAGCAAGTTTTATTTCTTCGGCTCTTATCTGCATCTCTCTAATGAAGGAAAACAATTTCTGAGATTAAACTCTAATGCCATGACTAGAATGATCAAAATGTGACAAGTCTCTGGTAAAAAGAATAAGACGTGTGTGTGTATTCCCCCTGATATAAGCATCTGTCTTTATTTAAGCAGAGTACACTGTTACTCTTACTCTTAACTGTGAGACAAAACAGGCTGTGATAAACCAAACAATTCAGTTTATAAAGTAAATGTTTATAACTGGCAAAGTGTAAATGTAACCCAATTAATGAACTTCTCCCTGAGACTAGATGTTACTTAATCCACACATATATACACTTTAAATTTCTTCCCCCAAAACAAAAATCATAAATTTATGTGGGTGTCATTCAAAGAAAAGCATTTTATAAACATGAACTACTTAGTAAAGCCTGCCTAAGTAAATGTTTTAAGCAGACTTTGCTCACACATTATATTGTATGGATTTTCTAGAAGAATGCAGTAATTTTATTTCCGTATGTGAAATCTGGCACTGCCCAGGTATGCTATATGGCTTCATTGTTTCGTAGTATTAAATATTTTCACACCGAAACAGAAAGATCATCCATTTGCAAGCCATGCCATCTCACCTCATTGCCCAGCCATTCCTCGCTTTTCGGAGCTCAGGAGGAGGAAACCATGGCTAGTATGAAAAGGATTAAAATGTCAGGAGCACTCAAAGGCTGTGGCTGTGTGTACTAGGGAAGGCTGGGAAATCTTGGCCTTAAGAATAATCTGAGTTACAAAAATCCAGATTTACAACGTAGATAAATTTACCTATTATTATTCACTTGACATAAATAAATAATCACCCAGACTGGCTCTGATAGCAAGACTAATTAATAAATTTAAAATATGATTCACTCTATGAACAACTTTTCAGAATTCACTTGGTAAAGTTAGGTTAACCCTCAATTATTTGTTAGTGGAGTCCTGGCTTGGTGGATTATAAACAACCCTTAAGGCTTTGCAGAAAGAGTGAGTGAGATTTTATCTGTGACCGTTCCTGCCTGAGTTGAGTTTTTTCCACCATTAGTGTTATTTATCATATGTGCTGCTGTTTCTCTTCATTGACTAGAAAGCCTGAAAGTTAACTGTACATGTTGTTATTGTGTGCTGTTTAGTTGACATCAACTGACAGTGATCCCATGTGACAGAGTAGAACTGCCCCAGAGGGTTTCCTGGGCTGAAATCTTTTTGGGAGCAGGTCGCCAAGTCTTTTCTCCCAAGAAGCAGTGGTGGGTTTGAACTGCCGACCTTTCAGTTAGCACATGAGCTCTTAAACATTGCGCCACCAGGGCTCCTTTAACTGCATATAAACCCGTTGCCGTCGAGTCAATTCCGACTCATAGCGACCCTATAGGACAGAGTAGAACTGCCCCACAGAGTTTCCAAGGAGCGCCTGGTAGATCTGAACTGCCAACCTTTTGGTTAGCAGTCGTAGTACTTAACCACTAGGCCACCAGGGTTTCCTAACTGTATATAAAATATAAAAATTCTTTGAAAAAGAAAAATTATTAGCCTAAATCCTTTAGTATTTGATTTTACTAGGTGATAATCCCAAAGTCTACTGCTAATAAAATTCTGTTTCCTTTTTAAATGACATAAAACCAAACCTATTGCTATCAAGTCAATTCCAACTCATAGCGACCTTACAGGACAGAGTAGATCTGTTCCATAGGGTTTCCAAGGAGTGGCCGGTGGATTTGAACTGCTGTCCTTTTGGTTAGCAGCCCTAGCTCTTAACCTCTGTGCCACAAAAAAGCCACAAGGACTCCTTTAAATCACATACCTGATACAAATTGTGTTTGAACATTGGTGAAGACACAAGCACTTGTTCACAGCATACAGTCATCCTTATGATAGACAGGACAGGGTGTAGCATCCATTTAACCCTTCTGGGTGAGTTCTACTATCCTTAGCCCACATTGTTTCAAATCATTCACTCATGAATAATTAAAATTTGAACCTGTGCATGCACGCGTGTGTGTCTGTTTTGACATCTACCAATACGCATGTGTCCATATGCATCTAAGAATATAGACATGTCAGGAACAAAAACAGAAACAGGCATCTTGAATATGGTTTTAAAAGACAACTGAATATTTTAAAAGCCTCTTTATCTTCAGAATTTAATAGAATCAGTATGTGTTGTTTAGCAGTTCTAAGTTGGCAAGGCCTCAGATTTAACACTGTGAAAAAGGAAACGCTTGGGATTTTGGTCAGTTCCTAGCATCCTCGCTATGATACAGTCTTTTACTTCCAGGTTTCAGGTTGTGACCTGTCCCTCTGATGATGAGACATGGCTCCCGTTACCATCATAGGGCCCCTGGTCATCAAGGTCTCAATCCATTTGGAGCTTCATGTTTAGATAGCTCCCCACATGAGTGCTGCTACCAGAGAATCCTCATGAACAGGCTTGGGACACTGGAGATGGAAAACCATCCCTTACCAAAGTGATGCTTCATGCCAATGACACATGCCCCTCGGCCAGATTTAATAGAGAACCTTACAGAGCTTCTACTTCATTAAAATAAAAAAAAAATTTTTTTAATTTGAGTGCAAAGCAAACAGCAATATTTTTTGCCTTTTAAAGTACCTTTTTAAAAACGGAGGAAACAAGAGCCAAACCTTTGAAAAGTACCTTCAACCCACATGCAGTATCCATCTGCCTATCTTTAAGATTTGGCCCGAGTCTTGCTTGCTGAACTCCAGCCCCAAAGTTAAGAGAGGGATGGATGATGTCGTGATGCTAAGGAACGAAGGGAGACACCTGCTGATAATGCAGGGAAGAAATAGAAACTACCAAATTCTTCCTTCTCTGCCTTTTCTTGAGTCCCAGTGGCCCAGTTTCTGAAGTGGCAATAAAAAATAATGCCATGGAAAAAAAAATCATCTAGAGGAGACCAAATGGTCAAAAACTACTCTAAAACAAAGATGAGAAGGTAAGGGGGTAGGGAAACTAAAGTACTGGAAATGGTACAACCAGAATGGAATGAATGAGAATGATGACTCATGGTGAAAAATGTAACCAATATCACTGAATAATTAGTATAGAAGTTGTTAAATGGGAACATAATTTGCTGTATACACTTTCACCTTAAACACAATAAGATACTATTAAGGAAAAAAAAAAAGGCTAGGGCTGGCTGGAGGAAAAATTGTGAGGAAGTTATTTTTTGTGACATCCTCCTACTTGCTGTTTCCTCTTCATTTCCTCCCCATCTCTGTCCTCTGTCCCATTCCCAGACCTAAGGGAAGCTGTTTCAGTAGACCGCTGTCCCAAAGGAGTTTGCATTTTAATAGAATATACCCTCAAGGCCAAAACCAAAGGAAATTCAGCTGTAATTATGAGCAGAGCAGGCCTGCTGTGGGGGAAGGGGCAGGGTATTCCTCATGTCCTGGGCTCTTGGAATGTTTCTCTCCTTAGTCCAGGCCTGGAAATGGGCCCCACAGTTCAGCTTTCCTTTAGGGTGAAAGATCTACCTCTTCAGCATAAATACCCGTCTCTGAATCAGGTCTAGTGCCAGCCAGGCACTCCAGGCCACTAATCCCTGGGAGACACCCACAGCTATGCTGGCATTTGTCCCTCCCTTGACTGACTGAGCTTTAGGAAGGAGGCCGGGTTATTCCTGAAATCCAACAGGCTCTTCTCGGACACTACACAGCTCCACCTTTGGGGTTAGGACATGGACATCTGCTAGAGAGGTGTGGCTTGCGAAACAAGAATCTGGTCTATCAGGGATGGTGGTGGCAGGGAGGGGTTTGGAGGCAAGGCCAATGATGACTAGCAACAAATCTCGAGTGATCAGGTAGTACACACTCTCTCTTAGAGCCTCCTAACCTGGCCTCTGGAGCCCTGATGGTGCTGTGGTTATGCGTTAGCCAAAAGGTCAGCAGTTCAAATCCACCAGCCGCTCCTTGGAAGCCCTATGGGGCAGTTCTTCTCTGTCCTACAGGGTCTCTATGAGTCGGAATTGACGGCAACGGGTATCCTGGCCTCTGAGATTCTGCCCAAACACCCTGGTACCAAGAGGAACCAAAAAAGCTTTATTTCCAAGACCCATGAGAATAAAATTAGAATTCTCTCTGGAGCTGCCCCCAGAACCAAGAGCATATCTTTTACTGGGTAACCTCTTCCGTCAGCATATAGATTTAACATATGCAAAAGACTCAAGATTTAAGAAAAAAGATCAAGCTATAGAAGTACAAGTCATTTCAAATGTGGCAACAGAACTCATGAGATAAAAGCTAGTAGCCTAACCTCGACCTTTTCTTAAGTTTGATTATTTTCATTTTGGACCCTTGAACCTCACTCTTTTCACCTAATAGCTCCATTAACCCAAATTCCTTTTCTCAGTTAGCTCCTAAAATTATTCAACAGCAAGGTAAGACATATATTCTTACTGTATTTTCCAACAATATTCACGGTCAGATCATTAAGCATGGCACAAATTACAAAAAAAAGACATCAGAACAGTTTCAATTTAGTATAAATTCTATTATATAACTAATTCTAATCCTGCTAAATGTATCCTTATTTTCTTACCATATTTAATGACTCAGTACTAAAGTATTTTTTTGTTTGTTTGTTTTGGCAAGTAGATACTGTAAAAAAAAAAAAAAAGTCATTTGCCATTTTCAATGAACACCTGAAGTGTATTTTACCCACCAGAACGTACTCTGCATGACCCAAGGTGAAGTAATCAATATTGTTCCCCCAGGATGTAGATGCCTCAGAGGTATTAATCCTCTTTTTACCCTCATTTCAAGAAAACTATTACTTTCAGTCAAAGGTTCAGTTGGTCCTTCCTAAGAACACAGTGGAAGGCTTAATAAATTGTTTTCCCTCCTGAGACTAGATGCTAACTATCTAAAACATAATTAACAACAGGATGCCAGTCAATGAGTGCACTTTTTACTTCACGTCTGGGGAGTTTAGGTGCCTCCAATTTAATAGGGGAAAAAAAAAATTTTTTTTTTTATAGTGCTAGTTATCAAATTGACAGTCTTGACCTGACCTCTAAAAGCAGCTGTAAAGTGATGCCTAGTAAATTAAGATAAATGCCAAATCCCTCTGAGGAAAAAGGCCTATATTATTACTATGAAATGGCCATTTGAGTTTGGGGCCATGACTTCACAATAAGGATATAAATACCAACTGGGCATGAGGGAAGACATGTTCTCAGTTATTGTACACAGAAGATAATAGTGACTCACTTCGCTCAGCATTATGCTTGGCTGGAGATTTTAAATTCCTTTTTAAAAACAAGACTATTGTACCACAGGGTAAAGATTTTATTATGCTCAATAATGGGACTGAATATGCCAAGGCGTAGAAGCAGAAAATTAGATCTGCTGATTCCAGTGCCAAGACAGGGGTTAGAGAAAGCTACATGGGTCACTTTGGTGGGCTTTCCAATGTTGCAGGGGCCTGGAAACCCAGGACGGCACAGCGGAGGAGTGTCTGATTCCCTCCGGGAGAGGTAGGAGAAGTCATTCTAGATTATGTCCCGCCCAGGAAATAGAATGGAGTCAGAACATGGGCACGTGTGATACCTCTGCTGTTCCAGGAGAGGCAAAGGCACTAAGCAGTTAAGAGGTCCCTGACCTGGTTCTCTCCCTCAGAAGCGATTGCCAAATAGGGCAGAGTAGCCAGCAGCGTCACTACCTACTTGATATGTCATCTCTGAACAACCAAAATTGGTCAAACTAATCCCTGAAGACAAAATGCAAGCCATAAATCTTCAACTGGAATTCTAATTTTTATCACTTGCTTGAAGAGTTCATATGAATCTTATTCCTTCTGCATTTTCCTCCATTTTTCTCTTCACTCAAACTGGTTCCCATTTATTTTGCTTCCCTGTTTCTTAGATTTATTGCTTCCTGCCCTGATATTTGGGAAAGAAAAAAAGAGGCTGTGATTTAGTTTCCTGTCAAGGCTCAAATTAAATACAGTCCCTCTTTCTCACTAAAGCCCTCCACATGGCCAGATTTAAATGAGGTGACAGGATGTTACCTCAGAACCCTCTGCCCACTGCCTTCCTCTGTGCTGACCTCTAGCCAGACATGGGGGGATAACAAGCAAAATGATGAGTATCCAGATACCTTCTCTGGAGTGTTACCACCAACCAACAGAAACAAATACTCTGCAAACTGTACCAACAGCCTTAAGCTATCGTTATATACACTCCACAACAGACATAGGCACAAGTCTACCCAGCTTCCTATAGGCACAAATCCCTTCAGCTTTCTTATGCCAGAAGGGAGCATAAAGATCTTAGCTCTCCTAGCTTCCCTTTTACAATCCGTTAAAATTTATGATTCACCAAAACACAGGTCTATCTCTCCGCAGGAAAAATCATTGGGATTTGAAAGCCTGTCACCACTAGGGCTGGTTATTTTTTCTCTGACCTAGTAGTCTCCCCTAACCAAGTTGGTTCCCTCCTTTAAAGAGTTTAGGCCATTAAACTTTTGCTCTGGTCTTTTTCTGCCCCCCTCAGGTCATGGATTATATGGGACTTTTGAAATGTTATCCTCCTGGAGGAAAACTAAAGAAGACCAACATGTTAAAGAGAGAACTGCAGCAGTCTATGCAGACTCCATGCTCTCCTTTTCTCTCACCACTGCCATGTACCTGGTCACCTTTGGCATAGGGGCCAGCCCTTTCACAAACATTGAGGCAGCCAGGATTTTCTGCTGCAATTCCTGTATCGCAATCTTCTTCAACTACCTCTATGTACTCTCGTTTTATGGTTCCAGCCTGGTGTTCACTGGCTACATAGAAAACAATTACCAGCATAGTATCTTCTGTAGAAAAGTTCCAAAGCCTGAGGTATTGCAGGAGAAGCCGGCATGGTACAGGTTTCTCCTGACAGCCAGATTCAGCGAAGACACAACTGACGCTGAGGAAGCGAACACTTACGAGAGTCACCTATTGGTATGTTTCCTCAAACGCTATTACTGTGACTGGATAACCAACACCTATGTCAAGCCTTTTGTAGTTCTCTTTTACCTTATTTATATTTCCTTTGCCTTAATGGGCTATCTGCAGGTCAGTAAAGGGTCAGACCTTAGTAACATCGTAGCAACTGCAACGCAAACCATTGAGTACACTACTGCCCAGCAAAAGTACTTTAGCAACTACAGTCCAGTGATTGGGTTTTACATATATGAGTCCATAGAATACTGGAACACTAGTGTTCAAGAAGATGTGCTAGAATACACCAAGGGGTTTGTGCGGATATCCTGGTTTGAGAGCTACTTAAATTACCTTCGGAAACTCAATGTGTCCACTGGCTTGCCTAAGAAAAATTTCACAGACATGTTGAGGAATTCCTTCCTGAAAACCCCCCGGTTTTCACATTTTCAAGAGGACATCATCTTCTCTAAAAAGTACAATGATGAGGTCGATGTAGTGGCCTCCAGAATGTATTTGGTGGCCAAGACCATGGAAACCAACAGAGAAGAACTCTATGATCTCCTGGAGACTCTGAGGAGACTTTCTGTCACCTCCAAGGTGAAGTTCATAGTCTTCAATCCATCCTTTGTGTACATGGATCGATATGCCTCCTCTCTGGGAGCCCCCCTGCACAACTCCTGCATCAGTGCTTTATTCCTGCTCTTCTTCTCGGCATTCCTGGTGGCAGATTCTCTGATCAATGTCTGGATCACCGTAACAGTGGTGTCCGTGGAGTTTGGCGTTATAGGCTTCATGACCTTATGGAAAGTAGAACTAGACTGCATTTCTGTGCTTTGCTTAATTTATGGAATTAACTACACAATTGACAATTGTGCTCCACTGTTATCCACATTTGTTCTGGGCAAGGATTTCACAAGAACTAAGTGGGTAAAAAATGCCCTGGAAGTGCATGGGGTAGCTATTTTACAGAGTTACCTCTGCTATGTAGTTGGTCTGATTCCTCTCGCAGCTGTGCCTTCAAATCTGACCTGTACACTGTTCAGGTGCTTGTTTTTAATAGCATTTGTCACCTTCTTTCACTGCTTTGCCATTTTACCTGTGATACTGACTTTCCTGCCACCCTCTAAGAAAAAAAGGAAAGAGAAGAAAAATCCTGAAAACCGGGAGGAAATTGAGTGTGTAGAAATGGTAGATATTGATAGTACCCGAGTGGTTGATCAAATTACAACAGTGTGATAGCGTCTGCTTGTTATATTTTCACCCTAGGTCTTATCAAACGCAAAGAAATTACGTTAATGAAAGAATTAAAAGTTCTTTTTTTTTCCAAAGGCAAGAAACAGGCATTCCCCAAAGAGTAAAAGACAAGGGGGAGAAATGGACATGGCATGTTTTCAATATTTAAAATAAAATGGGTTGTATGAGAAAGAATCTAGAAACACACACAAACAGAGACCCTAGGAGACTTCTAGTCTCTTAAACTAAGATCAAATAGAAGAAAGCATATCAGCAAGCAGGATCCTATTCTATCCACACTGCAGATGCTGCTGTTACTGTGACAAAACCTACTGATTATAAGGTCAGCTGTCAAAGTAGAAATAGCTTTAAGCATTGTTCAAACAACCAGTCAGGGTCAGTGGTTTGAGATCTTAACCATTGCACCTAGCTCCCCAACACCCCAAGGAGATGTGTGTGCAAGTTCTGACCAGCAAAAGCAAAGCTAGAACCTCAGAAGCAGACACGCAGAGTGGCCATCACCCCTGGACTGGAACTGAGTCACCCCTAAACTCACCCGGGTGAGGCAGTGTTGCTGTCTAGAATGTATATTCCCCCATCAATATAGGTTCAACAAATGTATGGTTGGGTTAATACACCTTTAAACCAACGACAGCTCCAGCACTGCAGAGTTGGGGTGATTCTATTTTGGAAGATCTTGTTGCTTGTCACTGGATGGGTCTGCTTTATTAGTTACAGCTCTTGGCAGGAGGCTCCAGTATCCAAAACTAGAGAGCTAGACCTAAATACCTGGCATGATAGAGGAAAAGCAGGTGTCTAGCGTGAAACCGGAGACAGCATCTCCATTTTAACAGAAAAAGAAGAAGATGGCCAGATGGGACAGCTGTTTGTAGTTTGGCTCTACAAGCTTTTTGCATGGATGCCCAGAAACAACATCTGCCCACACATAGCTGAGGAAGGAAAAATGAACACTGAAATCGTTACTTGCCATAGCTTCCAACTTGTAGTGCCAGCCTGCCTTTGCTGCGAGACATGCCTGCTAAGAGCCGTAGAGGGGAAAAGAGGTCTTTTGTTGGGTGTAAGTCCTGAAACAGAAACTTCACGGAAGTACAGGGAGATAAAGGGCTAAAGGGGAGATAGATGGAAACGACTGGAAAAAGGAATCGCCAATACAAAGGCGTCGATGATGGCAATCAAACCTTCCTGGTGTCTTTTTAAAGTTTCATTCCTAGCAAAACTGGCTGCACTTTCACTTTCCTGCTCCCCATTTTGATGCCCTCCTACTTCATTGCAAGGCCCTTCTGTACATTAACAAGTCTACACATTTATACTGCTGACCTGCAGCATCTCTAGAGGAAGAGTTCATGGATCTCAGCAGAAATGGTTTGCTCTGAAGAGGCTGTGTATGCCGCCCCAGACCCCTGCATTTCTTTAAATCTATAAAAATGAAACTAAAACCTGGTCACATTTGAGGCATATGTCCACAGTATTTTTCCCTTTTAGATATGTAGCTTATATAGGCATTTATAGTGCTAAGCATTTCCCAAAAGCATTTTATCTTTCTGGACTTTTACAGATATACTGTGCAACTTCCCCACCCTCTGCAGAAAAGGAAACTGAGACCTAGGAGAATAAAGCGACTCACTCAGGATCAGACTATTAAAGGGTTTCCATCATAGCATACCTAAGATACGGCAGGCCAATTTTAGATTTTCTCATAAGATGGCTATTACATTTCCAAGGAAGGGACACAGGGCAGGCATTAAAAAAAAAAAAAAAAAAAAAAAAACCTTTGGGATTTAGGTTTGCAGTTGTCTTTCCAAACAGTAAAAATGCCCAAATGATTCAGATGTAACCACACCAAGTGCAAACCTGTGTCCCGCTCTCCATTTTATGTATTGTTGTGCACACAGTGCTAAATACATGTGCAGGGCATCCTAGCCAGTGCTTTACACACTTGTTCACTCTCCCCTGCAGACACACTAAGCGATCATACCAACATGTTATGCACTCAACTCGAAGATAATGAGCTTTAATCTGAGGACAAGTACGGTCCTCCCAAAAGGGCAAGTGTGCATAATGGATCTGCGATCAATTCTCTCTCCAAGGGGCCTGCAACCTGGCTATTATTTGTAAAACACAACTGAAGAGGGGATTGGTTTTATTCTTAAATCATATGTTGCTAAATATCTTTCTGAACAGTGTGTTCTAAATCAGCCATTGATTTAGTGTCGGCCATGTGGAGCACCTGGGTTTAAAATGACTCCACAAAACTGACACAACACACACACACACACCAATTAAATGGATTTCGTTGAGAATTTAATCATTCAATTTGGTCAACCAGGATGACTTACTGTGGAACTTTGTTTTATGACAGATAGGAGTCTTCCAACTTGATTGAGTCTCTGTATACCTGGGGATATTGTATTTTTAAATGAAAGGCATTTTCAAACTTGTCAACTTCTCTTTACAGCGCTTGAAATCAAGGCTTATGGAACTCTGACTGTGGAATGAGTTTTTCTACTGGGGGACTCTGCATGCCAACGTGTATTATTTATTGTTAGATCACTATTATTTATTTCTTAATATTGATTATTGCTCTGACAGCATTAGTTTAGCCCCACCATGAAGAAGACACTTTAGACGTAAATCAGAATCACATCCCCATAAAATTACATCTCCATAAAGTTTTACCTTTTGAATTTCTATCAAGAGGGAAGGAATGGTCCCAGCAAAACACTTGCAAAGTTTTTGTTCTGTTTTGTTTTTCAGCTAATTCCAACCAAGACATTAATGTCCACTTTACCAAAGAAATTTATTTGGTTGGTTTCGAGTTGCTGTTTGTTGTTTGTTTACCAAAGAAAATATTCCATTTATCAAAAATACTTCTGCTGGCCAATTAAAAAACTGGTAATTGGGCTTTCTTGGCCATTCATAAGGAAAAAAAGATAAGGCAAGGTAAGGGGGATAATTTCTCATTGAGTAAAACTCAACAGAAAACGTACAAGGAACTTGGGGTTTGCAAGAAAGAAAATACTACTTGAAATAGGGCATTTTTGTCTAGTCCTACAACAGTTGTCCAATAAGTAGCATCAGCGCTACTCAGGCTAGAAGAAGTACACTTTGTTCCAGAGAAAAAATAAGGCAACTCTTCATGAAACTTTCTCCATTGTTCCAGCACATAAATTTTACTTTGGGGTTTTGGGTTTGAGGTGTTTTGGTGTTTGGTTTGGTGTTTGTTTGTGTTTATTTGTCTTGCTCCTGCCTTTCCTACCATTTTTACCCCCTCAATTTTCATTCAGAAATGAGTTAATCAGTTTCCATCCTCCATGGCCACAGTTATTTACACAATATGCTGCTGTTTTAATCAAGGCTCTTTATTACTTTTTTATTTTAACTATCACCCAATTTTTCTAAGTGGCATTCTAGGACCATGAAACCACTTTTCTCGAGCCACAGTAACTGAGCTTGGCTGTGTCTATCTCAAGAACAGGTGGGATGGGCAGTCGTCTTGGGAGTGTGGTGTGAGGCAGGGCTTCTTGGACACAAATGTTACCCTTCTCATGTTGCTTTATTCCTTTGGATTCTATTAAAGTACCCCTGCAGCTTGTAGTAGTGTTTGACCTTTGTGAATCTGTTTTCTCGTCTGTAAAATGGGATAATAACAGTACCTATCATTAAATTTGACAAATACTTACTGAGTGCCTAATATCACCCAGACACGGTTCTGGAGATTGGGAACACAGCAGTGAGCAAAACAGATAAAAATTCTATCCTCTGCAGAGCCTACATTTGAGTGACAATGCAGGTTTACTATGAGGATTAAGTGATATAATGTTGGGAAAGCACTCATGGCAAGGCCTGGCATATAGAAGGAACTCAAGACATTATTATTTGTACTTTGTCCCAAAAGGACCCTCAGGATCCAAAGCTACAGAGCAGTAGATTTTGGCTCAGGATTAGGGCTGTATAAAGATACTGTGGGTTGCCACAAGAGGTAGTGAACTCCCAGCTACTCAAAATTAGGCTGGATCACCACTTAGTGGGGTGCAAGCTCTGGATGTTGGGGATGGACAATAACCTATGAAGGCATGAGACACAGGCACTTGGGGGTGGGAGTGGGGTGGGGAGGGGAGGGCACTTATTACTTAATAACTGTGCCTGGCTTGCCTGAAGACATTTGAACATTTCCTTTAGGTAATTTGCTTTACATTTGTGATAAATAAAAAGCACCAGGTATTTGAGGACATGAAGTTCCTTTTTTTTTTTTTTTAAGCATGTTAAAGCTCCAACACAAAGGGAACTATTAAATTAGTACTACTGAATTTTCTGGCAAAGAACTGAGAATGGCTGCAGCCAGCACACTGCAGAATTCCTCCCCGTGGTGGTTACAACTGTTTCTGTTTCATGCCAATCCAGAAGAAATCAAAGAGGAAAGTGAATTAGCTAGAATGTGTTCACCTGAATAGGCAGTGTCAGTATGTCTTCCCCCACCTGCCTTTCACCTGCCCCTTCCTCTGCCCAGGTGATCTGTTTGAAGTCCTCTTTCATATCCATGAGGGCACCATGCAAGAAAGAGGAAGTGAGGCAACCAGAGAGCTATGGCTTCTGTGCAGATTTTTGAGTTAGATTAAAATTAGCACCACAAGGGTTAGGAGGTGCTTTCCTGGTGGGGAAAGAAGGCTTATTTTCGAAGTACAAAGAAAGAAATGCGTACCAAGGAGGCAATACGCAGAGGAACCTTGGTGGAAGGGGTTGATGTTCCTGTGGGATATGCCAGCTTCTTCTCCCTCCAGAATGTTGACACCAGATGAACTTTGGATAGAATTAACCCTCCCCCTTTGTTTTTCACATGAGAAAATTGAAACCCAGAGAAGTGAAATTATTTTCACAGAGCTAGTTAAACGCAGGAAACCCTGGTGGCGTAGTGGTTAAGTCCTACAGCTGCTAACCTAAGGGTCAGCAGTTCGATTCCACCTAGGCGCTCCTTGGAAACTCTATGGGGCAGTTCTACTCTGTCCTATAGGGTTGCTATGAGTCGGAATCGACTCAACAGCACTGGGTTTGGTTTTGGTTGAGTTAAAAGCAGGTACAGAACTATAACTGAAGTCTCCTAGCTTCTAGCCTAAGCTCTTTCTTCCTTCTGCCACTTTACTGCCAACTTTTACATACTTGAATTATGGGAGCTCTGGTGGCATTAAAAAAAAAAAAACCCAGTGCCGTTGAGTCGATACCGATGAGTGACCTGGTGGCATAGTGTTTAAGAATTATGGCTGCTAAACAAAAGGTTGGCAGTCCGAATCTACCAGCTGCTCCTTGGAAACGCTATGGGACAGTTCTATTCTGTCCTATAGGGTCGCCATGAGTCATAATTGACTTGATGGCAATGGGTTTGGTTTTCGTTTGGAATCTGGGGGCCATCAATGAGTTAGTGGGAGGGGATACTCTGAACTCCCTAAAATAAAATTATATGCAAAAACGTGTGTATATGTTCACTATGTACATTTTTTCAAAACAGAGGGCTCATAGTTATCGGATTCCAAAAGGGGTCTGTGGCCCAAAAAGGGTGATGAACCACTGTCCTAAATTAATAAAGACCTCATTGGGAGTGTGATCCTGGTGTACTCATTTTGGCTAATGAGAAATCAAGAACTTCTTAGCATCTTTTCTCCAAGGAGCCAAAAGTGCTTCCAAACATTGGTCTCATCATGCCAAGCCTAGTACTGGCTTTCACCTATCCATTCTTTATTTATTCACTTGTTTATCCTGCAAACATATTTTCAGTACCCACTTTATGTTCCAGTACTAGCTAACCAGGGCAGGACTGGGAAAGTACCCCCCCACACTCTGTGCTCTTGTTGGCAGGATGAATACAGAGTTGCTACTAAATACTTGCTGTTGCAACAAAGTATATACAGTGAAACATGTGAAAGCTGGAACCTTAGGGGCTGCCTTGTCTTTCCTTGTCTTGCAGGTTTTCCGCCTTTGACAGGGTACAATCTTAGCACTTTTCTATCAATCATTTTAGTGGAACATATTTGAGTTTTCCTCCTCTGACAGGTTTCTGCCTTACACAGTTTCCAGCTTTCACAAGTTTTACTGTATTCAATTGCAATCTACTCCATTATACAGGCTTTACTATATAACCTCATACACACACAGGGGGGCAGCCAACAAAGACAATATATAGAAGTGGGTCCTGTCAAAGAAGCAGGGGAAGGGAGGCCCATATCCAGGTCACATAATGCAGCACCACACCACATCCTTGGCAGGGGCTGTTTCCAGATGAACCCTGTCCTGAGATGTGTCTATACCCGTCAGTCCTTGCAGCATCTAACTCTCCAGTAAGCAGGGATAGAATCAGTCTCATTCAACTTGGTAATATTTGTAGTCGGCAAATATGAAATCATAACCATGGACAGATGGGTACATTTAAGGATAGGTGTGTCTTGGACACAGATATGCACATAGAAGCCCAGTTCTCTTGACATCTAGCTACAACCTAGGTATAGTATATGTTGATAGAGGAATTTGGAAAATAATCTACCTGTACCTGTTGACTCTGATTCTTCTGGTATAACTTCAGGCACAATGGAATGCCTCTGGGTTGACCTAAGGACAAGGCTGGTGGAACCACTACTTGGCCATCCCTGAAGCACAGAGGAGGCCCCAGCGACTGAGCAGTGCCACTTATATCAATCTCTGCATAGTCATAATAAGGGAAGCCATCTACAGAGATGGAGGAATATTAGTTCCACTTTGTAGCTAGCATTTGATATGAACTCTGAGGGCTTTAGTCACTGAGATCTAGAAAACGCTTTATCTAATTCCTACAAAATGGCAAAGACTCAGCCCATTTCCATTACCTATTCTGGCCTCATTCTTGGGAAAATCCACAGGATTCTGTTTGGTAAAAGAATGTACTTAATTTCCAGGCCAAACATTGAACATGTTTGGCTTTCAGATCTTTATTCTTTAAATTAACATCCTGACAAAATTGCCTTTGACACCTATCCCAGAATCACCAAGGTAGATGCCATGATGCCTCCCAGGACTGCGGATGAGTGTACAAATGTGGTAGAGACCCATTGGCTCTGCCTTACACACACATATGCACACATACACATGAACACCTATGCACGCACATATAGGCACACACATACACAATACATGCAGAGACATATGTGCACGCCTATACATACCACACACAGCACAAGTACACAGTCACCCAAACACATGTACAAACACACAGACACATGCATGCCCATACACACATACACACAGCTTTTTAAAAAAGAAAAATAGTATTTTATCATGCTTTTGGTGAAGGTTTACACAGCAGTTTGGTTCCCATTCAACAGTTTCTACACAAGTTATTCAATGACATTGGTTACATTCTTCACAATGAGTCAACATTCTGTTTCCATTCTGGTTGTTCTCTGTCCATTAATCTAGCTTCCCTGTCCCATTACAGTCTCATCTTTATATTAAAGTAATTGTTTAACTTTGTTCTCATATAGGTGAGAACAAAAGGGCACAGTACTTATGGATGATCTTCGTTATTTTTTTAGCAAATTTGTTATTTAGTTACAAGGTGACCTCAGGGGTTAGTTTCGGTTCAAGGTTTGAAGAGTATCTTAGAGCAAGAGTCTTGGGGAGTCCTCCAATCTTGATAAGTCCAATAGGTTTTTGTTTTTTGTTTTTTTAGGAACTTGAGGTTCTGTTGTACATTTTTCTCTCATTCTATCAGGGTCCACTGTGGCCCTGATTAGAAAGGTCACTAGTGGTAACTGGGCACCATCTAGTTCTTCTGGTCTCAGCGTACATGAGGCCGTGGTTCATGTAGACTATTTGTCCTGTAGACCAGTTTCTTCTTTGAGTCTTTGGTTTCCTTCTTTCCCTTTTGCTCCAGATAAGTAAAGACTAGTAGTTGTACCTTAGATAGCTACTCACAAACTCTTAAGACCCCAGACACTACTCACCAAACTAGGATGTAGAACATAACTTTATGAACTATATTATGCCAGTTGGCTAAGATGCCCCATGAGACTATGGTCCTAAGCCTTTGAACCCAGAAATCCAATTCCACACGGTGTTTGGTTATGTCGAAGAAGTATCCATAACTGTGCCCCTTATGTGCTTTATTATATATATGGATATATGTACATACAGTCATATAGATGCAATATATATGTACATATGTACATATCTATATACACACACACACACATATATATATACACACACATATGCCTATATACATACATATATACCCGCACATATATTTTTTGGTTGTTTTTGCAGTTGTTTCAAAATTATATATGCCAGAGCAATTATCAACAGGTCCTTTCTTCTTGTGTACTTTTTAGTGACATTGTTTACCTTCATCAAGCTGTGTACACTTCATCCCCATTCAGTGTTACCTTTTCCATCACCAAAAATAACAAGCATATGCACCCACTCCTCACTTACTGGCATGGTTAAGTTCCAAAGACCAGGTCATTATGCAAAAATAAGCCTTAAGTGAAAATGGAAGATGACCACATCTGATCAGAAAATGGAAGATGACTACATCATTGCATGACTGCCAAATTATATCATTACATAACTGCCAGATTACACCATTACATAATTGCCAAACCACTGAGAATCACGGCCCACCAGAGTTGACACATAACCTTAACCAATACAGTCAGTGTTACTCTTGTCTCACACCTTGGCTGTTACTATCAGACATATGTCATTAATGTGAAAAATAGTTGGATAGTAGATTTTTTTTCCTATAGTTGTAAGTGTGAAATGTTGGATAACTACATAGTCAATAAGTGAGGAGTAGGTGTTCTACCCAGAGAGTGAATCTCACCCCCTTCCATCCCTGGTAAGCACTAATTAACATTACTTTCTGCATATTGACTTGTTTGTGTCATTTTCTAAAAGTGAGAACATAAATTTTTTGTGTGTGTGATTGACTTACTTCATTTGACATAATGTCCTCCAAGTTCATCCATGTTCCAAGATGTTTGGGGAAGTCATTTTTCCTTATCACTGAATAATATCCCATTTGGAAAACAGCTACCTGGCCATTTGACAGGAAGAGATCCATATCTGTGCCCATTCCAAAGAAAGGTGATCCAACAGAATGTGGAAAATATCGAACAACATCATTAATATCACACACAGGTAAAATTTTGCTGAAGATATTTCAAAAGTGGTTGCAGCAGTACATAGACAGGCAACTGGCAGAAATTCAAGCTGGATGCAGAAGAGGATGTGGAATGAGAGATATCATTGCTGATGTCAGAGAGCTCTTGGCTGAAAGCAGAGAATACCAGAAAGATGTTTACCTGTGTTTTATTGACTACTCAAAGGCAATCAACTGTGTGGTTCATAACAAATTATGGATAACATTGCAAAGAATGAGGATTCCAGAACACTTAATTCTGCTCACGCCGAACCTGTACACAGACTAAGAGGCAGTCATTAGAACAGAACAAGGGGATATTGCATGGCTTAAAATTAGGAAAGGTATGCATCAGGGTTGTATTCTTTCATCATACTTACTCAATCTGTATGCTGAGCAACTCATCTGAGAAGTTGTACTATATGAAGATCTCCGCATCAAGATTGAAGACTCATTAACGACCTGAGTTCTGCAGATGACACAACCTTGCTTGCTGAAAGTGAAGAGGAATTGAAGCACTTATTGATGAAGATCAAAGACCACACCCTTTAGTATGGGTTACACCTCAATATAAAACAAAAATCCTCACAACTGGACCAATAAGCAACACCATGATAAACAAGGAAAGTACTGAAGTTGTCAAGGATTTCATATTAGTTGGATCCACAAATAATGCCCATGGAAGCAGCTGTCAAGAAATCGGTGTATTGCAATGGGCAAATCTGCTGCAAAAGACCTCTGTAATATGTTAAAAAGTAAAGATATCACTTTGAGGACTAAACTGCGCCTGACCCAAGCCATGGTATTTTCAATCACCTCATATTCATGTGAAAGCTGGACAATGAATAAGGAAGACTGAAGAAGAATTGATGCATCTGAATTACAGTGTTGGCAAAGAATACTGAATATACCATAGACTGCCAGAAGAACAAATTTGTCTTGGAGGAGGAGCAGCCAGAATGCTGCTTAGAAGCAAGGATGGCAAGACTTTGTCTCAAGTACTTTGGAATGCTATTAGGAGGGACCAGTCCCTGGAGAAAGACATCATGCTTGGTAAAATAGAGGGTCAGCGGAAAAGAGGAAGACCCTCAGTGAGATAGACTGACACAGTGGCTGTAACAATGGGCTCAATATAGCAATGAATGTGAGCATGGCACAAGACCGGGCAGTGTTTCGTTGTGTTGTATACAGGGTCACTATGAGTCAGAACTGACTCAACGGCACCTAACAACAACAGTGTTCCATTGTATGTATGTAACACACTTTATTCATCCACTGATGGGCACTTAGGCTGTTTCCATCTTTTTGCTATTGTGAATAGTGCTGCGATGAACATAGGTGTACATATACCTGCTTGTGTCACTTTTATATTCCTGGGGTATATACCTAGGAGTGCAACTGCTGGGTCATATGTACACACTGCCTTTTATAATATGCTTCTTGACACATTTGAGGCATGTTAAAATGTCTTAGCAGGCCCAGAACCCCTGTGGTTCTGTTTGGTTTGGCAGGGCAAGGGATTCAGCTGCCTGCAGAGAACCATAAAACAATGTTATCTTCCCCTTCTATACGTTTCTGGTGCATGGGCACATCTGAGACTTCAGCTAAATAGGACACTATAAAGAAAAGAAACCTGGGGAAGTGAATGTGTCTTGGAATTTACAGATTCCTGACAGTTTCATAGTGCAAAAAGTGCATATGTTGGAATTTTACAAGTCATAAGAAAGAATAGCAGAGACTCAAAATCACAGAGATTTCCACCAAGGTCTGGAATTATGGAGATGTACCTAGAATTCTTGCTTGGCAATCCAGAGAAGGGGAAAAGGAAGGATGAAGAAGGAGGAAGCACATAAAGGGTGGTCACTTCATCTTGCCAATTTCCAGGCTTAAGTGGGCATTTTCCATTTATCCCTAGCATCAGCTTGATGGGAAAACCTGTGTATTTCATCCACTTCAAGGAAAGAAGGCGCCATTCAGGGAAGCTGGGTGATAGGAAACATCAGTCTGGGAAAAAAAAAAGTCTCACAGATCAGAAAAAAGGACTATCTAAGACTAAAAACTTAGTTAACACACACACATACACACACAGAGTTGGAGAGAAAGCATTAAGAGGATCCCTAGTATAGTTCCTGAAAACTTTAGGCATAAAGAATGTTGCAAGAAAAAAGTAATTATTGAGAGGCTGAGGCCAATCAAAATTGTGGAAGATGACTGAAGATACGAACTGAGGATAACAGAGATGCTCGAGATTCTCTATAAGATAAAGATACAGAGCCTGAATCTATACTTTTTTTTAATAAAGTAGAAGAACCCCATATCTTCTTTTGAATTATTGACCCACAATTCCTCCTCAGTAACTTGGTCAGAATACACTCAGGTCCTATTTGTATTATTTATGATTCCATAATTCAACCACCCTGTTTCGAACCTAGGAGCACCATGATTGAGTGTTAGGCCAAAACAAGGAATGTTGCAGCCTGGTTTCAGTAATTCCTTGGTCAAATTGCTCTCATTTGTCTAAATGTGCAAATGCTTCAAAGATCTAAAAATTATGTCTAGATAGCCAATACACTATTGAGTTTTTTTTTAAACCTCAAAGATAAACCTCTGCCAATGATTATTCACAAGGAAACAGTCATGAACAGTTAAATATTCCTTTAGCAATCCAATTTTAATAGAAAACAAAAGGGAAAAAAGTCTATACTATTTAGTAATGTTGGGAAAAAAATCCTCACCTTAGACACAAAATGGTTTAAATATTAAAATGTGGTCCTTATTATCAACACTAATGAAAGAAATTTCTGAAACTGCATATTATTTTGTAAAGTAAACTTTCATCCGTGGCAACAGATCATAGACTACATCTTGTTAAGCCGAGTAGCCTAAGAAAAATACAAGTTTGGCCTCTCATTTCCATAGAATTCTGGTCATCTGAGGGCATTCAGGATTGGTGAGGGAGATGCTGAATGTATTAGTTGTAGGTCAACACCTGCATGGAAAGGAAGAAGAAACTTGGGAGGGTTGTAACAAAGCAGTATATATATGCATGAAGGTGTCAAATAAATCACTGGGTATTGGTGGGTGGATTTTATTTTTTAGTTCATTTCACAGGGTTAACTGAACGGATATGTGCTTACCACTGTCAAAAAGAAATTTTGAATCCAAAATATGTTACAGGTACCAAATTACAATACTGATCTCATAATGTAAAGGACTGGGATGATTTCAGATTTTGTCTCAGTAGTTCTGAATTAGAACCCAGCAGCTGGGAATAGCAAAGGAGAAGTCTCACTCATACCACTCTCTGTTAAAGGCCTTATTTAGCGTATTACCATGGAAACTGAAATCAGATCATATGCACACACATTCCAAAAAGAAAAAAAATGGCTAGAGTTTGGGGTGGGGTGTCTGTAAGTATCCAAAGTAAAATTTCTGAACGGACACTCTCTCATCAATAACAACTCTCCAACAAATGGAAGAAAGGCCAGATATCCAGGCAGACTTCCTTTTTTAGAAGCCAACCTTGTAACACTGATGAAAAACCCAGGTTAGAAAAGTTAAGTATATCACAGCAGGCCTTGGCTACCAATTCTTTGGAGTGTTCTATTTCATAGCTGCATATTCAATTAATTGAGCTAACTAACTTGGAAATATTTTATGGTGAGAAAACATCCACAAGAACTAAATTTAATCCCTTGGATTTTTGCCCAATTTGCTTTACTCTTAAAAATTGACATTTCCCTAAACAGCCTGGAAAATAAGGGCCAAGAGGAAAGAGAAAGTGAATGAGTTCATTTTAATTTTTCAATATATACTTGGTTAAATTTCTATCCTAATGGTGAAAGAGTATGTGGGCATTCCATATTTATAAAGATATTTTATAATAAATGATTCCATCTTAAGTCCACATTTGCCCTGGAAGATAGACCAACACTCAAGTTCTTGTCTATAAAAGGGCCCTGCTAAAACCTACAGTAAGGCTGGAAGAAGAATTAATACTGTTTCTTTCCAAATTCCTCTAAGAGGTCATCAGACAACCCGGACCTTCTTTGTATACACGGACAATTTTTTGATAGGGGAAAATACTTTACTTTCCATAATAAAAGATAAAACCAGAATTTATTTATAAAGTGTTTTGCCTGAAAATGGATTACAGGTGATGATTTTGGATCTTGAGTTAGGTTCTTTTACCATACCCCCCAGCAAAGCTGGTGAGCTTTGCACCTCATGAACTATTTAGTTTTTGCTGGTATCTAAAACCAATCACTAGAAAAGAACATCATGTTTGGTAAAGTAGAGGGTTGAAAATAAGGGAAACCCTCCATGAGATGGACTGACACAATAGTTTCAACAATGGACTCAAACACAACAATTGTGAGACTGGGGCAAGACCAGGCAATGTTTTGTTCTGTTATGCATAAAGTCGTTATGAGTCAGAACCAACTCAGTGGCAACTAACAAGATGACAGAGATGAAAAGCTGTATTTTTCAGATGGAAAATATCAACAGGGCAACAAGGTTTGATCTTAAACATGAGTTTTTTTGTTTTAACCTCATTGTAGCATGTTCTCACTTGTACTTCATAGTTTGATGAGTAGTCTTATAAAGGGACCGGGTGTTGACAGTCTATAACCCTTTTATACAATGCAAATGCCATTTCTTAGTATTAGAAAATTGATCAGTAAAGTCTCTATTCAAAACCATGTTGGGGGAGGAAATGATTTTACTTTATAAAGTGGAAAAATAATTTCTTGGGATAAAAAAAATCAAAAGCAAAGAGTGAGAGGTAGGAAAACTAAAATTTTTGCTGACTAAGGCATGGCTCTGGTGGCACAGTGGTTGAGAGCTTGGCTGCTAACCAAAAGGTCAGCAGTTTGAATCCGTCAGCCACTCCTTGGAAGCCCTATAGGGCAGTTCTGTGTCTCTCAGGGTCGCTATGACTGGGAATTGACACGACAGCAACTGGTAAATGGTAAACGGGTAAGGCATAGCTCAAGATGCCAAGCCTCTCTCTCTTGAGGGCAAGTGCTATCTCCCCCAGGGTGTTACACTGAGACTACATTTCAACATCTACATGAAAATTTTCACTTCAGCAGAGACTGTTGCTGACTCACTATAACACAAAAACCAAATTCTCTTGAGTTATATTACTTAAGCCATCAAATTAAAAAACATCTATTGAGAGGACCTAAAAGAATATGTAGTAAGTACTCATCACTATAGCTTGAAAAGAAATAAAGATGTGAAGTCTGTAAGAATGCTGAATCCTATGAACTGGAGGCCAACAAATCCCAGGCTGTTATATTTGCATTCACATGAATTAAGAAGTGTAGGGTTGTTAGCAAAGAGGCCCGCTTCATTTTTCACTTCAGTTGGCCTTACATTATAGAAAAAGGACAGGCAAAAAAAAAAAAAAAAAGAAACAGAAACACCTGGAAGTAGTACTGAAAGTCACTTACAGGCCTTCACAATTGCTGTTCCGTGCTTAAAATGTGAATTTTAGAAAGATCCAGTACTACTGAATAATTTTTATACATATACACATTGAGTCCAATACTTAAACTTGAAATAACTATGATTGTGGTACTCTTACCTTTGTACCCCAGCATACCTTCTATGAATGTGAAAAGAAAATCTGGAAATTTAGTATTATGAAAACACAAATTCATAACATATCTTTACTTTCAATCCTTTTAGGATCTGGAAATTTCCTTTCCATTATTAAAGGAAGGGGAAATGTTTACAAATGAAAAAAAATTTTTTTGTTTATTGTGCTTTAAGTGAAAGTTTACAGCTCAAGTTAGTTTCTTATACAAAAATTTATACACACATTGTATGTGACCCTAGTTGCTTTCTTTATAATGTAACAGCACACTCCTCCTTTCCGCCCCGGATTTCCCGTGTCCATTCAATCAGCTCCTGTCCCTTTCTGCCTTCTTATCTCACCTACGGACAGGAGCTGCCCATTTAGTCTCATGTATCTGCTTGAACTAAGAAGCACACTCTTCACGAGTATCATTTTATGTCTTATAGTTCAGTCTAATCTTTGTCTGAAGAGTTGGCTTCAAAAATGGTTTTAGTTCTGGATTAACAGAGAGTCTGGGGGCTATGTCTTCCGGGGTTCCTCCAGTCTCAGTCAGACCATTAAGACTGGTCTTTTCACTAGAATTTGAGCTCTGCACCACACTTTTCTCCTGCTCTGTCATGGACTCTGTTCTGTTCCCTGTCAGGGCAGTCATTAGTGGTAACCAGGCACCATCTAGTTCTTCGTCTCAGGCTGCTGGAGTATTTTCCTTGTGTCTTTAGTGTTCTTTATTCTCCTTTGCTCCAGGTGGGTTGAGACCAATTGATGCATCTTAGATGGCTGCTCATCAGCTTTAAAGACGCCAGACACCACTCACCAAAGTGGGATGCAGAACATTTTCTTAATAAACATTGTTAATGCCAATTGACCTAGATGTCCCCTAAAACCATGGTCCCCAGACCCCCCGCCCTGCTACTCTGTCCCTTGAAGTGTTTAGTTGTATTCAGGAAACTTCCTAGCTTTTGGTTTAGTCCACTTGTGCTGACTTCCCTGTATTATGTGTTGTCCTTTCCTCCACCTAAGATAATTCTTGTCTACCATCTAGTTAGTGAATTCCCCTCTTCCTCCCTCCCTCCCCACCCTCATAACCAACAAAGAATGTTTTCTTCTGTCTTTAAACCTTTTCTTGAGTTCTTATAATAGTGGTCTCATACAATATTTGTCCTCTTATGACTAATTTCACTCAGCATAATGCCTTCCAGATTCATCCATGTTATGAGATGTTTCACAAATTCATCGTTGTTCTTTATCATTGTGTAGTAGTCTATTGTGTGAATATACCATAATTTGTTTATCCACTCGTCCATTCATGGGCACCTAGGTTGTTTCCATCTTTTTGCTACTGTGAACAGTGCTCCAATAAACATGGGTGTGCATATTCCCATTTGTGTGACGGCTCTTATTTCTCCAGGGTATATTCAAAGGAGTGGGATTGCTGGATCGTATGGTAGTTCTATTCCTAGCTTTTCAAGGACGTGCCAAATCGATTTCTAAACTGGTTGTATCATTTTACATTCCCACCAGCAGTATATAAGTATTCCAGTCTCTCCACAGCCTCTCCAACATTTATTATTTTGTGTTTTTTGGATTAATGCTAGCCTTGTTGGGGTGAGATGGTACCTCACTGTAGTTTTGATTTGCATTTCTCCAATGGCAAATGATTGTGAGCATTTCCTCATGTATCTGTTACCTGCCTGAATGTCTTCTTTGGTGAAGTGCCTGTTCAGATCCTTTGCCCATTTTTCAATTGGGTTATTTGTCTTTCCCCATTTTTTAATTGGGATATTTGTCTTTTTGATGTAGAACTTTTGCAGTATCTCGTAGATTTTAGAGATTAGACCCTGATCAGATATGTTGTAGCCAAAAAGTTTTTCTCAGTCTGTAGGCTGTCTTTTTACTCTTTTGCTGAAGTCTTTTGATGAGCATAAGTGTTTGGAGCTCCAAGTTATCTAGTTTCTCTTCTGGTGTTTGTGTATTGTTAATAATGTTCTGTATTCTATTTATGCCATGTATTAGGGCTCCCAGTTTTTTTTCTTCCATGATCTTCATCATTTTAGATTTTACATTTAGGCCTTTGATCCATTTTGAGTTAGTTTTCTGCATGGTGTGAGGTATGGGCCTTGTTTAATTTTTTTGCAGATGGATATCCAGTTATGCCAGCACCATTTGTTAAAGAGACTGTCTTTTCCCCCATTTAATAGACTTTGGGACATTGTGAAATATCAGCTACACATGGGTGGATAAATTTATGTCTGGATTCTCAATTCTGTTCCATTGGTCTATGTATCTGTTGTTTTAGCAGTACCAGGCTGTTTTGACTACATGGCAGTATAACAGGTTCTAAAATCAGGTAGTGTGAGGCTTCGCACTTTGTTCTTCTTTTTCAGTAATACTTTATTTATTCGGGGCCTCTTCCCCTTCCATATGAAGTTGGTGATTTATTTCTCCATCTCATTGAAAAATGTCATTGGAATTTGGATCAAGATTGCATTGTATCTGTAGATCAATTTGGGGAGAACTGACATATTCATAATGTTGAGTCTTCCTATCCACGAACGAGGTATGTTTTCCACTTATGTAGGTCTCTTTTGCTTTCTTGCAGTAGTGTCTTGTAGTTTTCTTTGTATAGGTCTTTTATGTCTCTGGTTAGGTTTATTCCTAAGTATTTTATCTTCTTGGTACTGATTTGATGATTTCCTCGTCGAAGTTCTCTTTGTTGGTGTAGAGGAATCCAACTGATTTTTGTATGTTTATCTTGTATCCTGATACTCTGCTGAAGTCTTCTATTAGTCCCAGTAGTTTTCTTGTGGAGTCTTTGGGGTTTTCTGTGTATAAGATCATATCATCTGCAAATAGGGATACTTTTACTTCTTCCTTACCAATTTGGATGCCCCTTATTTCTTTTTCTAGCCTTTGCTCTGGCTAGGACCGCCAGCAAAATGTTGAATAAGAGTAGTGATAAAGGGCATCCTTGTCTGGTTCCCATTCTCAAGGGGAATGCTTTCAGACTCTATCCATTTAGGGTGATGTTGGCTGTTGGCTTTGTATAAATGCCTTTTATTCTGTTGAGGAATTTCCCTTCTATTCCTATTTTGCTGAGAGTTTTTATCATGAATGGGTGTTGGACTTTGTCAAATGCCTTTTCTGCATCAATTGATAAGATCATGTGGTATTGTCCTTTGTTTTATTTACGTGATGGATTACATTGACTGTTTTTCTAATGTTGAACCATCCCTGCATACCTGGTATGAATCCCACTTGGTCACAGTGAATTATTCTTTTGATATGTTGTTGAATTTTATTGGATAGAATTTTCTTGAGGATTTTTGTGTCTATGTTCATGAGGGATATTGGTCTTAAATTTCTTTTTTGTGGTGTCTTTACCTGGTTTTGGTATCAGGGTTATGCTGGCTTCACAGGATGAGTTTGGGAGCATGCCATCTTTTTCTATGCTCTAAAATACCTTCAGTAATAGTGGTGTTAATTCTTATCTGAAAATTTGGTAGAATTCTCCAGTGAAGCCATCAGGGCCAGGGCTTTTTTGTTGTTGTTGTTGTTCTTGGGAGTTTTTGAATTACCTTTTTTTTTTTTTTTAACTTTTATTGAGCTTCAAGTGAACGTTTACAAATCAAGTCAGTCTGTCACATATAAGTTTATATACATCTTACTTCTTATTCCCACTTGCTCTCCCCCTAATGAGTCAGCCCTTCCAGTCTCTCCTTTCATGACAATTTTGCCAGTTTCCAACTCTCTCTATGTTCCCATCCCCCCTCCAGACAGGAGATGCCAACACAGTCTCAAGTGTCCATCTGATATAATTAGCTCACTCTTCTTCAGCATCTCTCTCCTACCCACTATCCAGTCCCTTTCATGTCTGATGAGTTGTCTTCGGGAATGGTTCCTGTCCTGTGCCAACAGAAGGTTTGGGGACCATGCCCGCCGGGATTCCTCTAGTCACAGTCAGACCATTAAGTATGGTCTTTTTATGAGAATTTGGGGTCTGCGTCCCACTGATCTACTGCTCCCTCAGGGGTTCTCTATTGTGCTCCCTGTCAGGGCAGTCATCGATTGTGGCCGGGCACCAACTAGTTCTTCTGGTCTCAGGATAATGTAGGTCTCTGGTTCATGTGGCCCTTTCTGTCTCCTGGGCTCTTAGTTGTCGTGTGACCTTGGTGTTCTTCATTCTCCTTTGCTCCAGGTGGGTTGAGACCAATTGATGCATCTTAGATGGCCGCTTGTTAGCATTTACGACCCCAGACGCCACATTTCAAAGTGGGGTGCAGAATGTTTTCATAACAGAATTATTTTGCCAATTGACTTAGAAGTCCCCTTAAACCATGGTTCCCAAACCCCTGCCCTTGCTCCGCTGACCTTTGAAGCATTCATTTTATCCCGGAAACTTCTTTGCTTTTGGTCCAGTCCAATTGGGTTGACCTTCCATGTATTGAGTGTTGTCCTTCCCTTCACCTAAAGCAGTTCTTATCTACTAATTAATCAGTAAAAAACCCTCTCCCTCCCTCCCTCCCTCCCTCCCTCCCTCCCTCCCTCCCTCCCTCCCTCCCTCCCTCCCTCGTAACCACAAAAGTATGTATTCTTCTCAGTTTATACTATTTCTCAAGATCTTATAATAGTAGTTTTATACAATATTTGTCCTTTTGCCTTTGACTAATTTCGCTCAGCATAATGCCTTCCAGGTTCCTCCATGTTATGAATGTTTGACAGATTCGTCACTGTTCTTTATCGATGCATAGTATTCCATTGTGTGAATATACCACAATTTATTTACCCATTCATCCATTGATGGACACCTTGGTTGCTTCCAGCTTTTTGCTATTGTAAACAGAGCTGCAATAAACATGGGTGTGCATATATCTGTTTGTGTGAAGGCTCTTGTTTCTCTAGGGTATATTCCGAGGAGTGGGATTTCTGGGTTGTATGGTAGTTCTATTTCTAACTGTTTAAGATAACGCCAGATAGATTTCCAAAGTGGTTGTACCATTTTACATTCCCACCAGCAGTGTATAAGAGTTCCAATCTCTCCACAGCCTCTCCAGCATTTATTATTTTGTGTTTTTTGGATTAATGCCAGCCTTGTTGGAGTGAGATGGAAGCTCTTCGTAGTTTTAATTTGCATTTCTCTCATGGCTAATGATCGAGAACATTTTCTCATGTGTCTGTTAGCTGCCTGAATACCTTCTTTAGTGAAGTGTGTGTTCATTTCCTTTGCCCACTTCTTGATTGGGTTGTTTGTCTTTTTGTGGTTGAGTTTTGACAGAATCATGTAGATTTTAGAGATCAGGCGCTGGTCGGAGATGTCATAGCTGAAAATTCTTTCCCAGTCTGTAGGTGGTCTTTTTACTCTTTTGGTGAAGTCTTTAGATGAGCATAGGTGTTTGATTTTTAGGAGCTCCCAGTTATCTGGTTTCTCTTCGTCATTTTTGGTAATGTTTTGTATTCTGTTTATGCCTTGTATTAGGGCTCCTAGGGTTGTCCCTATTTTTTCTTCCATGATCTTTATCGTTTTAGTCTTTATGTTTAGGTCTTTGATCCACTTGGAGTTAGTTTTTGTGCATGGTGTGAGGTATGGGTCCTGTTTCATTTTTTTGCAAATGGATACCCAATTATGCCAGCACCATTTGTTAAAAAGACTATGTTTTCCCCAATTAACTGACACTGGGCCTTTGTCAAATATCAGCTGCTCATATGTCGTTGGATTTATATCTGGGTTCTCAATTCTGTTCCATTGGTCTATGTGCCTGTTCTTGTACCAATACCAGGCTGTTTTGACTACTGTGGCTGTATAATAGGTTCTGAAATCAGGTAGAGTGAGGCCTCCCACTTTCTTCTTCTTTTTCAGTAATGCTTTGCTTATCTGAGGCTTCTTTCCCTTCCATATGAAGTTGGTGATTTCTTTCTCTATCACCTTAAAAAATGACATTGGAATTTGGATCGGAAGTGCATTGTATGTATAGATGGCTTTTGGTAGAATAGACATTTTTACTATGTTAACTCTTCCTATCCATGAGCAAGGTATGTTTTTCCACTTAAGTAGGTCCTTTTTAATTTCTTGTAGTAGAGCTTTGTAGTTTTCTTTGTATAGGTCTTTTACATCCTTGGTAAGATTTATTCCTAAGTATTTTATCTTCTTGGGGGCTACTGTGAATGGTATTGATTTGGTTATTTCCTCTTTGGTGTTCTTTTTGTTGATGTAGAGGAATCCAAGTGATTTTTGTATGTTTATCTTATAACCTGAGACTCTGCCAAACTCTTCTATTAGTTTCAGTAGTCCTCTGGAGGATTCCTTAGGGTTTTCTGTGTATAAGATCATGTCATCTGCAAATAGAGATAATTTTACTTCCTCCTTGCCAATCTGGATGCCCTTTATTTCTTTGTCTAGCCTAACTGCCCTGGCTAGGACTTCTAGCACGATGTTGAATAAGAGCGGTGATAAAGGGCATCCTTGTCTGGTTCCGTTCTCAAGGGAAATGCTTTCAGGTTCTCTCCATTTAGAATGATGTTGGCTGTTGGCTTTGCATAGATGCCCTTTATTATGTTGAGGAATTTTCCTTCAATTCCTATTTTGGTGAGAGTTTTTATCATAAATGGGTGTTGGACTTTGTCAAATGCTTTTTCTGCATCAATTGATAAGATCATGTGGTTTTTGTCCTTTGTTTTATTTACGTGGTGGATTACATTAATGGTTTTTCTGATATTAAACCAGCCTTGCATACCTGGTATAAATCCCACTTGATCGTGGTGAATTATTTTTTTGATGTGTTGTTGAATTCTATTGGCTAGAATTTTGTTGATAATTTTTGCATCTATGTTCATGAGGGATATAGGTCTGTAATTTTCTTTTTTTGTGATGTCTTTACCTGGTTTTGGTATCAGGGAGATGGTGGCTTCATAGAATGAGTTGGGTAGTACTCCGTCATTTTCTATGCTTTGAAATACCTTTAGTAGTAGTGGTGTTAACTCTTCTCTGGAAGTTTGGTAGAACTCTGCAGTGAAGCCGTCCGGGCCAGGGCTTTTTGGGGGGGGGGGGAGGTTTTTGATTACTGTTTCAATCTCTTTTTTTGTTATGGGTCTATTTAGTTGTTCTACTTCTGAATGTGTTAGTTTAGGTAGGTAGTGTTTTTCCAGGAATTCATCCATTTCTTTGAGGCTTTCAAATTTGTTAGAGTACAATTTTTTGTAATAATCTGATATGATTCTTTTAATTTCAGTTGGGTCTGTTGTGATGTGGCCCTTCTCGTTTCTTATTCGGGTTATTTGTTTCCTTTCCTGTATTTCTTTAGTCAGTCTAGCCAATGGTTTATCAATTTTGTTAATTTTTTCAAAGAACCAGCTTTTGGCTTTGTTAATTCTTTCAACTGTTTTTCTGTTCTCTAATTCATTTAGTTCAGCTCTAATTTTTATTATTTGTTTTCTTCTGGGGCCTGATGGATTCTTTTGTTGCTCACTTTCTATTTGTTCAAGTTGTAGGGACAGTTCTCTGATTTTGGCTCTTCTTTTTGTATGTGTGCGTTTATCGACATAAATTGGCCTCTGAGCACTGCTTTTGCTGTGTCCCAGAGGTTTTGATAGGAAGTATTTTCATTCTCGTTGCATTCTATGAATTTCCTTATTCCCTCCTTGATGTCTTCTATAACCCAGTCTTTTTTCACGAGGGTATTGTTCAGTTTCCAAGTATTTGATTTCTTTTCCCTAGTTTTTCTGTTATTGATTTCTAGTTTCATTGCCTTGTGGTCTGAGAAGATGCTTTGTAATATTTCGATGTTTTGGACTCTGCAAAGGTTTGTTTTATGACCTAATATGTGGTCTATTCTAGAGAATGTTCCATGTGCGCTGGAAAAAAAAGTATACTTTGCAGCAGTTGGGTGGAGAGTTCTGTATAAGTCAATGAGGTCAAGTTGGTTGATTGTTGTAATTAGGTCTTCCCTCTCTCTATTGAGCTTCTTACTGGATGTCCTGTCCTTCTCCGAAAGTGGCGTGTTGAAGTCTCCTACTATAATTGTGGAGGTGTCTATCTCACTTTTCAGTTCGGTTAAAATTTGATTTATGTATCTTGCAGCCCTGTCATTGGGTGCATAAATATTTAATATGGTTATGTCTTCCTGATCAATTGTCCCTTTTATCATTACGTAGTGTCCTTCTTTATCCTTTGTGGTGGATTTAAGTCTAAAGTCTATTTTGTCAGAAATTAATATTGCTACTCCTCTTCTTTTTTGCTTATTGTTTGCTTGATATATTTTTTTCCATCCTTTGAGTTTTAGTTTGTTTGTGTCTCTAAGTCTAAGGTGTGTCTCTTGTAGGCAGCATATAGACGGATCGTGTTTCTTTATCCAGTCCGAGACTCTCTGTCTCTTTATTGGTGCATTTAGTCCATTTACATTCAGCGTAATTATAGATAAATAAGTGTTTAGTGTTGTCATTTTGATGCCTTTTTATGTGTGTTCTTGACAATTTCATTTTTCCACATCCTTTTTTGTGCTGAGACGTTTTTCTTAGTAAATTGTGAGATCCTCATTTTCGTAGTGTTTGACTTTATGTTTGTTGAGTCGTTACGTTTTTCTTGGCTTTTATCTTGAGTTATGGAGTTGTTATACCTCTTTGTGGTTACCTTAATATTTACCCCTATTTTTCTAAGTAAAAACCTAACTTGTAATGTTCTATATCGCCTTGTATCACTCTTCATATGGCAGTTCTATGCCACCTGTATTTAGTCCCTCTTTTTGATTATTGTGATCTTTTACATTTTGACTTCAGTGATTCCCTGTTATGAGCATTTTTTTTAATTAATCTTAATTTGTTTTTGTGATTTCCCTATTTGAGTTGATATCAGGATGTTCTGTTTTGTGACCTCGTGTTGTGCTGGTATCTGGTATTACTGGTTTTCTGACCAAACAATATCCTTTAGTATTTCTTGTAGCTTTGCTTTGGTTTTTGCAAATTCTCTAAACTTGTGTTTATCTGTAAATATCTTAATTTCGCCTTCATATTTCAGAGAGAGTTTTGCTGGATATATGATCCTTGGCTGGCAGTTTTTCTCCTTCAGTGTTCTGTATATGTCATCCCATTGCCTTCTTGCCTGCATGGTTTCTGCTGAGTAGTCTGAACTCATTCGTATTGATTCTCCCTTGAAGGAAACCTTTCTTTTCTCCCTGGCTGCTTTTAAAATTTTCTCTTTATCTTTGGTTTTGGCAAGTTTGATGATAATATGTCTTGGTGTTTTTCTTTTTGGATCAATCTTAAATGGGGTTCGATGAGCATCTTGGATAGATATCCTTTCGTCTTTCATGATGTCAGGGAAGTTTTCTGTCAGGAGATCTTCAACTATTTTCTCTGTGTTTTCTGTCCTCCCTCCCTGTTCTGGGACTCCAATCACACGCAAGTTATCCTTCTTGATGGAGTCCCACATGATTCTTAGGGTTTCTTCATTTTTTTAAATTCTTTTATGTGGTTTTTTTTCAGCTATGTTGGTGTTAATTCCCTGGTCCTCCAGATGTCCCAGTCTGCATTCTAATTGCTCGGGTCTGCTCCTCTCACTTCCTATTGCGTTGTCTAATTCTGTAATTTTATTGTTAATCTTTTGGATTTCTACATGGTGTCTCTCTATGGATTCTTGCAACTTATTAATTTTTCCACTATGTTCTTGAATAATCTTTTTGAGTTCTTCAGCTGTTTAAAAGTGTGTTCCTTGGCTTTTCTGCAGTTTGCCTTATTTCGTTTCTGATGTCTTGAAGCATTCTGTAAATTAGTTTTTTATATTCTGTATCTGATAATTCCAGGATTGTATCTTCATTTGGGAAAGATTTTGATTCTTTTGTTGGGGGGTTGTAGAAGCTGTCATGGTCTGCTTCTTTATGTGGTTTGATATCGACTGCTGTCTCCGAGCCATCACTGGGAAACTTGTTTTTCCAGAAATTCCGCTAAAAAAAAAAATGCAGTCAGATCACCGTCAGAACTGCCTTTGGATTATAGCTGCCACCTTGTTCCCTGTAAGGATGAAAGTCCGAGATTTGGATCATATATGCTTGGCTATAGCTGGTTCTGTGTTTTTAGTCCAATTAGGGATGGATTTTTGGTCCCTGGGTTTTTTGTGGTTCCTTTTCTCAGACCGGAAGAGTGGGTTAGGAAAAGACCAAAAGAAAAAAAAAAGGGGGGGGGAAGCAAAGCCGCCGCGGAGCCGGAGCTGTTCTCCCTCTGGCTCAGGAAATTCCAATGTTAATGAAGCCGACTGGGGAGGGTGGGGGAGGGATCAGAGAGATAGGCGAGTAGCACCTCGGAATATAGCCAGAGTTGCTTGTCTTGCTTGGAATGACTGTTATATCTGAGATTCCTGCCGGGCGTGTCGCCTATGTGTGTTGGCTGTGTGGAGATTGTCCCCGGGGGTCTGGCCCGCTGAAGCCACGGTCAGATCCTCCGCTGCCAGTGCAAATTCTAGCGTCAAGGTTCCCCTGCGGGGACGCTTTACTCCCGCCTCCAAAATCAGTCGCTGTCTCCCGGGGATTTCTCGTCCCGCCAGCCGCATCGCCGCGCCGCCCCTACAGACCTGCTGGGCCCCCTCCCGGGGTTAGTTCAGGGGAGTAGGGTTGCACCCCGTGTGAATTACCTTTTAAATCTCTTCTTTTGTTATAGGTTTATTTAGTTGTTCTACCTCTGTTTGTGTTAGTTCAGGTATGTAATGTGTTTCTAGAAATTCACCCATTTCTTCTAGGCTTTCAAATTTTTCAGAGTACAATTGTTCATAGTATTCTATTATAGTTGTTTTAATTTCATTTGGGTGTGTTGTGATATCGCTCATCTCATTTCTTATTCAGGTTATTTGCTTCCTCTCCTGTTTTTCTTTTGTCAGTTTGCCCAATGGTTTATCGATTTTTTTGATCTTTTCAAAGAACCAGCTTTTGTTCTTGTTAACTCTTTCGATTGTTTTTCTTTTCTCTTTTTCATTTAATTCTGCTCTAACTTTTATTATTTGCTTTCTTCTGGTGCCCGAGGGCTTCTTTTGTTACTCTCTATTTGTTTGAGTTGTAGAGTTAACGTTTTGATTTGGGCCCTTTCTTCTTTTTGGATGTGTACATTTATTGCTATAAATTGACCTCTGAGCACTGCTTTTGCTGTGTCCCAAAGGTTCTGGTAGGGTGTGTTTTCACTCTCATTTGATTCTGTGAATTTCTTTATTCTGTCCTTAATTTCTTTTATAGCCCAGTATTTTTTGAACAAGGCGTTGTTCAGTTTCCATGTATTTGACTTTTTCCTTGCTTTTTCTGTTATTGATATCTAATTTCATGGCTTTATGGTCAGAAGAGATGCTTTGTAATATTTCGATGCTTTGGATTCTGATAAGGCTTGCTTTATGGCACAATATGTGGTCTATTCTGGAAGACATTCCATGTGTGTTAGAAAAGAAAGTCTATTTGGCTGCTGTTGAGTGGAGTGTTTTGTATATGTCTATGACGTCAAGTTGATTGATTGCGGCATTTAGATCTTCTGTGTCTTCACTGAGCTTTTTTCTGGATGTTCTGTCCTTCACCAAAAGTGGCATGTTGAAGTCTCCTACTATTATTGTGGAGCCGTCCATTTCTCTTTTTAAAGCTGTTAGAGTTTGCTTTATGTATTTTGGAGCCCTGTCGTTGGGTGTGTAAATACTTATTATGGTTATGTCCTCCTGGTGTACTACTGACGCTTTAATCATTATATAGTGTCCTTCTTATCCTTTGTGGTGGATTTTGCTTTAAAGTCTATCTTGTCACAGATTAATAATTGCCACTCCTGCTCTTTCTTGAGTATTCTTTGCTTGATATTTGTTTCCCCATCCTTTGGGTTTTAGTTTGTTTGTGTCTTTAAGTCTAAGGCATATCTCTTGTAGGCAGTGTATAGCCAGATCGTGTTTTTTAATCTATTCTGCCACTCTCTGTCTCCTTATTGGTGCATTTAGTCCATTTACATTCAGCATAATTATTGATAGGTATGACTTTAGTGCTGTCATTTTGATGTATTAGTTTGTGTGTATGTGTTGACAGTTCTTGTTTCACTGAATTTTCTGTGCTGAGTTTTTTTTTATGTATTTTCCCTTCATCCTTTTCACTGTTGTTGATTTGTATTTGCTGAGTCTTTATGTTTTTCTTGTTTTCTATTTTGATGTGTGGGATTGTTAGTTTCCTTTGTGGTTACCTTCATGTTTACCCCTATTTTTCTAAGTTTAAATGAATCTTTTATTTCTTTATATCACCTTGACTTCCTCTCCATATGAAAGATTTATGACTACATTAGTTAGTCCCTTTTTTGTTTTAATGTTGTCATCTTTTACATATTGATGTCTCTGTTTCCCTATTTTCAGTGTTTTAGCTTTGATTTATTTTTGTGACTTCCCCATCTGGGTTGATATTTGGTTGTTCTGTCCTAGGTTCTAGTCTTAGGTTGTTATCTGATGTTATTAATTTTCTAACCAGAGGACTCCCTTTAGTATTTCTTGTAATTCTGTTATTTACAAATTCCCTAAACTTTTGTTTATCTGGAAATGCCCTAATTTCGCCATCATATTTGAGAGAGAGTTTTGCTGGATTTATAATTATTGGCTGGCAATTTTTTTCCCTAAAGGCTTTACATATGCCATCCCACTGCCTTCCTGCCTGCAAGGCTTCTGCTGAGTAATCCGAGCTTTGTCTTATTGACTCTCCTCTGTAGGTGACTTCGTTTATCCCTCACTGCTCTTAAAATTCTCTCTTTATCTTTGGTTTTGGCAAGTTTAATTATGTCTTGGCAACTTTCTTTTGGGATCTACCTTGTGCGGGGTTCGATGAGCTCCTTGGATAGATATCTTTCACAATATCAGGGGCATTTTCTGCCAACAAATCTTGAGCAATTCTCTCTGTATTTTCTGTTATCCCCCCCATTCTGGGACTCCAATCACTCATAGGTTATTCCTCTTGATAGAGTCCCATGTGATTCTTAGAGTTTCTTCATTTTTTTAATTCTTTTATCTGATTTTTCCTCAAATAAGTTGGTGTCAAGTGCTTTATCTTCAGTCTCACTAATGCTGACTTCCATTGCCTCAATTTTGCTCCTATGACTTTCTATTGAGTTGTCGAAGTCTGAAATTTTACTGTTAATCTTTTGGATTTCTGTTTGCTGCCTCTGTATGGATTCTTGCAGCCTGTTAAATTTGTTATTATGCTCTTTTATAACCTTCTTAAGTTCCTCTGTTGCTTTGTCTGAGTGTTCCTTGGCTTGGTCTGCATTTTGTCTGATCTCCTTCCTGATCTCTTGAAGAGTTCCGTATATTAATCTTTTTAATTCTACTTCCTCCAGAAGGTTTCTTGGTTCTTTGTTTTGGTGGCTTGCTGAAGCCATCATGGTCTGACTCTTTCTGTGATTTTGTATTGACTGTTGTCTCTGAGCCATCAGTAAGTTATTATATTTATTTATGTTTGCTTACTTTGTCCTAGCTTCTTGTTTTGTTTTGTTTTAATACGCCCAAATAGACTGATCATGTCAGCTAGTTTGGCTTTGGAGCCGCTGAAGCTCTCATGTCCTGTCACCAGGTGGTTAGAGCTGTTACTAGGTATGTGAGCCCAGGAATCCATTTACTTTTCTTGTATGGATTCGGCTCCGGTGCCCAGGTAGTCAGTCACCAAGTGTGTGATGCAGGCTCTCACCTACAGTCCTAGACATGCAAGGGTGATTGAAATAGGCACAGGTATCTGTCTGCAGTAGGGGGTCATGCACTAAACAAGGCAGGGGGCTGACAGCTGCCCCTGAGTGTCTGGGAGGAAAGCAGGTCTCTGTTCCCCAGAGTGCATAGGTGGGTGGGGTTTGCAGCTAGACTATGGGCACCCAATGCTGTTGGCTGTTAAGAACCAGGAAGCACCACTTATTTTTGGACTTCAGTTGCAGGTGGCTAGGTGGCATGGGTGGAGCCACCAGTCCTCAGGCTCCTGAGGTGGGTAGGTGAGGACCCTGCTTAATGGGCAGAGTGGTGTCAGATGTCATGAATCTGCCACTCCATCTTACAGCTGATACAGTTTAAAATAGGCTTCATGTATATACCCTGTTGTACTGTGCTAATGAGGGCCTACACTATTGAAAAGGGCCCACACAGGTCTATGCAGGGGTGAAAGGCATTAAAAGTCCATGGACCCCTTAGGCCTGTGCCTAAGCAAAGGTACTGTGCCTGCCCTGAGTTCCCAGTTTAGGGGAGATTACAGATTATTTTTTCCTGTTTGTTAATTTGTTCCCTCTCCAAAGCCAGGAAAATGGCTCAGGGCACAAAACAGGTTCTACTTCTGGCCCAGGGGACACGGCAACTGCTGAAGCCGGACCAGGACCCAGTGCAGGGCAGACAGGGGGCAGGTAAATGGGGGAGAGGTTCTTCCCAGAGGGGGTGTTTTTTGATCCGTGCAGTAGGTTAGACACATGTACTTATCTTTTGCCAACTGAGCACCACTTTTCACTGGTTCTGGAGGCGTGAGTAGACCCTCCACCACTCGGTCTCTCTTGATGTGGAAAACACATCCTGAGCACCACTGCTCACTTCACTGTGCACACCAGCCAATCCAGCCTGCAGGGTGCTGGTTCTTGCCGGGTCAGGTTTGGCAACTCCTCGCTGCTTCTGAACTGTCTCTCCCCTCCCCTCCTGCTCAGTCTGATTCCTTAACTTTGCCTTTGATGTTCAGGGCTCCTAGATTGTCATATATAATAGATTCACTTGGTTTTTTCGGGTTTTGTTGTAAGAGGGACCGCAAGAAGTGTCTGACTACTCCGCCATCTTGGCCTGCCTCCCAAATGAAAATATCTTGATCATTGTATTAAATTAAATGTTTTTCCCCTCTCTAGAAATGCCTCTCCCTAACTCTTTCACTGTTTTAGCAGTTTTCAAGAAAAAAAAAAAAAACATTTTAGCCAGCGTGGCTCAAATGCTCCTCAGATACACTTTTGCCATTGTAATCACTCAGGGGTTCCAATAAAAGGCGACTGATACAGCTTCCAGGTGAACTGTATCCTAAAAGTTATAGAATTATTCACCAATAGCTAATGGAGCAATTACAAGCTGAAATATTGTGACACACTGTGTATAATGAAATGCAATGTTTAGTACACATACACGTCTGTCATTTTGTATTTATACAGATTTAAAAATAAAGCAAACAACTAAAAACAAACGTGTATGTCCCTTTTGTATTACTTTGATCATGGCAAAGGGAAAACACAAGTACCACTGCAAAATGTTTGGGCCTCATGCAGCATTCAAAATAATAATGACAGCGATAAATGTCTTAGCCTCGGTCTCCCCCAGAAACAGACCCAGAGACAAGGATGTGTGTGCAAATGGTTTATTTAGGAGGTAATCCCAGAAGCACCTGTAGGGGAGGGGGAAAGCAATAAAGGGAAAGGAAGGAAAACAATACAGGTTGTGCTAATGAACAAGTTACCTCAATGGGCAACTGGGGCTCAAGTCCACTGGAGATTTCTGGAAGATGGTCGTGGAACATGCTTTAGAATTGTTCCATTTGAGCTATAAGAAAGCAGGGGTATTTAACTTTCAATTCCCATCAGTCATTGAATGAGGGCTGCTTCTGGGACATTAACTTGTCAGCACCTCCAGCCTGCTCCACCTGTGACTGGAAAAATAATCCTCAGGGAGAGAACTGCAGGTATTTGCAGTAGATGCTGACGGCATATACTAAAATGGTGAGCACCAAAGCATACGGACAGAGCACCAGCACTCTCTGCTACAATGAGGTTCTTCAAGATACATCAAACCAAAAAAAAAACCAAACCCAGTGCCATCGAGTCAATTCCAACTCATAGCGACCCTATAGGACAGAGTAGAACTGCCCCACAGAGTTTCCAAGGAGCACCTGGTGGATTCGAACTGCCTACCCTTTGGTTAGCAGCCATAGCACTTAACCACTACACCACCAGGGTTTCCTCAAGATATGTACAGATAGAAATCCAAACCAAACCCATTGCCATCAAGTCGATTTCAACTCATAGATACCCTATAGGACAGAGTAAAACTGCCCCATAGGGTTTCCAAGAAGCAGCTGGTGGATTTGAACTGCTGACCTTTTGGTGGCACTCTTAACCACTGCACCACCAGGGCTCTATGTACAGATAGATACTGATCAAACTCTTGTTTGTTTCTCTGAGACACCATGGGTACTGGGGCTGCAGGGACCTAAAGCCAGGACTTAAGACAGAATGAGACTACCATGGGAAAACTAAAAACTAATTAAAGACACCAAAGAACTAAGGCTATAGGTACAGTCAACACTGATAAAGATCATGGTTCATCAGGAGCTTGGGAAATTAGGTCATTCCGAGGTATGAACAGGATCAAGAAGCTAGATGACTGGCGAAAGACCATGATCTAGTGTCAGGACCAAGGAGAGTGCCAGTTTTAGGTCTATCTTTGGATGTGCAAGAAGCCCTGTTTTGGTCATCTAGTACTGCTATAACAAAAATACCACAAGTGGATCAGTTTAACAAAGAGAAATTTATTCTCTTCCAGGGGAAGGCTTTCTCCCTCTGTCAACTCTGGAAGAAGGTCCTTGTCATTAATCTTCCCCAGGGCTGGGAGCTTCTCAAGCACAGCTGCCCCGGGTCAAAAAGACACACTCTGCTCCCAGTGCTGCTTCCTTGGTAATATGAGGTCCCCCAGTCTCTCTGTTCACTTCTCTCTTTTATATCTCAGAAGAGATTGACTTAAAACAACCTACTCTTGTAGACTGAGTCCTGCCTCATTAACATAACCGCTGCTAATCTCACCTCATTAACATCATAGAGGTAGGATTTACAACATACAGGAAAATCACATCAGATGACAAAATGGTGAACAATCACACAATACTGGGAATCCTGACCTATCCAAGTTGACACACATTTTGAGGGGACACAGTGCAACCCATGGCAATCCCCATACCCAGTGGTGTACTGATAAATGTTCAACAATCGGCTCTCTGGGGAAGGAGGGAGGCTAATTTGTAGTATTTACCAATTTCCATAATGTAAATACTCTCAGTATAGTCAATTTTAGGCTACCTGTGGTTTAATAACTGGTTTGCAAATTTCTGAAAATTTTAACAATTGGCTCTTAAAATCCAGCAGGAGCCAGCTCCAACACACCATCTCTCCACCCAAGATCCAGCCACTTTTTCAGGTTTGAAGGGCTAATAGCTAACCACTAAAGCACATCCAGCTCCTGATGTCAGAAGTTATGCCTGCAACTATCTCAGTACTTGTGTGAGTGGGAAACGCCATGGATTTGGATCTCAGGGATACTCAGTGGAGGCTGACCTCTTGGAACCTTCTGATTACCCTTCATTGTTGTCTTCCTCAGATCCTTTGAAGTACCCTGATGCTGAAATTAAGATTCTGACAGAAGTGCCTCTGTGTCAGATTTTGGTAGCCCTTTACCCCTACCTGGGCATTTGTATCTATAATGGCATAAACGTGCCTATTCCAACGGCTTATCCACTAACATCTGCTCCATTTATTTACAAGTAAAATCAAACTATATTCATACCCAAAATCAAAAGAACCTGAAACTGTCATGGTGCTTAAGATAATAAATGTTGATCACATCATAGCCCTGTGCTCAGCCTTCTTCCAGATATTATAATTAATGCAGATAAAAAAATGTCTTCCTAAACCATGAAAAAAATGTTGCATGTGCAATTCAACAGAAAGTATGTTCAATTCATACAACATCTCATTTCCTCCCCACACAGACTTCAGAAATCCCTGTTTCTCTCCATCCTGCCCTAACAGCGGTCCTGGACAACCTTAGCTATAATAAGGCACCCCTTCTCTGCAAGCAATGGCAAAAATAGTTGCACACCACAAATTGGCATTCATCATGACCTTCATATTTTAGAATCATTATTGCCCCCCCAAGTGATTTATATCACCTGGAACCCATATTTCTTTAGTAAGTGCTACATGTCTATCAACTCCTGATAGCCACACAAGTTTTACTCCTTATTCCATGCTGAACTGGGTTACAATTTCTTGGTTGTTTCTTCTGTGTTCAAAAAGAAAGATAGCTGCATTTTCAAAGTAAAAAAAAAAAATCTCTCTTTCCCTGCCTATCTTAGATAAATTTTAGTTACTAAGATACCCCTCATGTCCTCTTCAGATTTCTTTGCACCTCAATTCTCCCACACTTTGCTGGCCCTCTTCACTACTAAGGTGGAATATTTGAGTTGAGTTCTTCTGTTCCCGTGCTTTATGACAAAGAACTTCTTAACTATGTCTATTAGCATATTGGAGGAAGAAAGAGGGCAAGTTTCCAATTAACTGTATACGGCTGCTTTGGAAGTTCTAGTATTCAGAAGGCATTTCAAGAAAGGGCCGGAGAGGAAGAAACCACCCAGCATCTTACAATTCTTTGTCTTTGTAGGGCTTTGCTCTATGATAGCTGCCCCTTGGCTCTGATCAAGGCTATCATACTAAACTCCTTTGTACAATTTTCTGCTCTCATCTGAAGCCTAGTAGCAGTAAATAGCAAAGTGAATAACAAGAGCCTTTCAGCATAGTTTCAACATTTCCTCAAGAGGTATTCAAATAAAAGCATTTCTTTACTATTCCCTGAGAGATTTTCCTTTCGAGAAATTGTATCCACAAGATATTTCATTTTCTACTACATCTCTTCCATCCTTCTGTCCAAAGCAGCCAGACAGTTATTTATTAGTAGAAGAAATAATCAGACAAGAACAATTGGCCATTGAACAATTAGGAATACTGGCTGATGCATTTTTTTCCAAAATACTTAATCTTTGTTCTAGGTAGCAAAAACGTCAGCTTTAACATTTCCCAGCATCTTATGTCCCAAAGCAACATCTCCAATTCCTCAGCTTCATCTCAAAACTGAACTGAGTTTCAGGAACAGTGACAGGATTTAAGATGGTAGTTGTCATTTAGGAATCACCACATGATTAGAGTACCTGGGTCTCTAATGAGATGAGATAGAGGCTGGGGGTGGGAAGGGGAAGAATGGAACACCCAATCTGTATTTAAATATACTTCGTTTCCTTAACACAGTATCCCTTCTCATCAGGTATCTGGCTGTTTGGAGCTGTCATTTCCAGCTATCCTAGAACTTGCCAATGGTAGAAGTGTACCCCAGTTTTTCAAAAATATAGAGTATTATTTTTAAAAAATACCTAAATGGATTTTTTTTCTGTTGAAACCCAACTAATTTATATTATCATTTTAGGAAGTTTTTTTCTTAACTTTCAAATTAATTTTCTGTTAAGCTACTCAGGTTTAAATTGTTCTGTCCACCAATCTTTCAACTAGTGATTGCCAAACAAATTCCTTAATGCGTGACGGAACCTGCTATTTCAAAGAACCTCTTGGTTAAATGGTATTACAACATGTACTACTGTAAAATCGGGGTTCTATGGCACAAGGTTATTTCCCCAACTGTCAGAGAGAAGAAAACACTTTGTTAATCTGATCACAAATTTTATATACTGACTAGGTCCATGTAACAAACGGCATCTCTGACACAGTGGCCCTCTGTAAGGAATGAACTTGGTTACTAGCTATGGCACACAAATCATAATGTTCTGTTGCTATCAATTGACAATTTCTCTTTAATTACTTGAATCCATTCCCCCATCAAACACCCCAACTTCCTACAAAAAAGTCACCTAAATTTCTCTCAGTTACCCACCAAAAACCCGTTGCCATCGAGTCAATTCTGACTCAGAGCAACCCTATAGGAGAGGGGAGAACAGCCCCGTAGGGTATTCAAGGAGCAGCTAGTGGATTCAAACTACTAACCTTTTGGTTAACAGCCACACACTTAACCACTGTGCGCCACCAGGGCCCCACCCACCAAAGAAACACAAAAGATACTCAGAATCTAAGAGACAGGTGGGTAAATAGAATGGGGAAATTGGGTGGGATTTAGATTATTTCTCCTGTCCATAAAAAAACTGCTTCTAATTAACTACTAAGACAGTAAGTTGCTTCAGGTGATGAAGAGTAAGAAGCAATTCACAAGACAAAATTGATGTTTTATGGAAAAAGATATTTGTAAACTGTTGCCACTAACCTGGAAACAACTTAAGATTTAGCTCATTTAATTGCAGTAATGTTAGCTTTCAGCATTTCTGTCATCATTTCCGATTTACTTGCATATAGATATTTAGTATAACATAAGAAAACAAAATAAGTAAGTTGGAACAAATGAATCATTAACAATTTTATTTAAATTTGAATAAAGACTATGTTGCATTTGTAAATGGTTTATTTTACATAGAAGTAAATTTATTAAAAACTCAAACCACACAGGGATTTTATGGATACTCTATATATTGTTGTGTGCCACTGAGATGACTCAGACTCATAGCAATCCTGTGGGACAAAGTAGAACTGCCCTACAGGGTTTCCTATGCTGTAATCTTTACAGGAACAGATGGCCAGGTCTTTTCTCCCACCAGAGCCACTGGTGGGTTCCAATCACCTTTTGGTTAGCAGCTAAGCTTAACCATTGCACTACCATGGCTCTTTAAATTACTGACTTCTCCTCAGGATGCCAACATGAGCAAGAAGCACATCTCAAATTCCCCACAACCATAACAAGAAAAAACCAGCAAAATGGCACCAACAACGAGATAGAAACATGCATGTATAACCCTGGAAACAAACCCAAAAGTTTAAGCTACCAGTTGTGAACTGAAAGAGGAAGGAAGTAGCCAATGAGCCTTTTTTTCTTTCCCTGTGTCACTAGGGAAACCCATCAGCCCAACCCCATTGCAGTGAAGGTGGAACCTGTGTCTGTGGACCTGACCGGACCTTGTATTCAGAACAGAAGAAACCTCTGAAAAGAAGCAGTGAGCCACAAAAAAACAGTGACTTGGGTACTTTAAGAGCAGGAGAAAGGCAGTAACACTTAACTTTCGCTGATGATCCACTGTCTCAGGGACTTCATTATCAGTAGGGTGGCAGCCATAGGAATAGAGAAAACTTGGAAAAAACCAGCTCCACCCCCACCCCAGGCAAGTAAAAAAAAAAAAGGTCAGAGAGTGGGAAAAAAAGGGGGGTGGTAGTACACATTGATTCCAACCCACATCAAACAAGCTACTTCTACCTGCTGCAGTTGAGTCGATTCTTAACTCGTAGTGGCCCTATATGACAAAGTAGAACTGCCCCCATAAGGTTTCCAAGGAGCTGTTGGTGGATGTGAACTGCTGACTTTCGGTTAGCAGCCAGGCTCTTAACCACTGTGTCACCAGGGCTCCCATCAAGCAAAGAAGACCCATCAAGCTGGATAGCTGTAGTCAATAGACTGACTTCTCAACATGCCTTCAGAGACTTGAAACTTTCAGAGTAAAAACGGGAAGGAAAAAGGGCTAAAGTACCACCTCCAAAACAAAATGCATATATCACAGAAAAGATTTTATATATAGCTAGGGGCTTTGAAATCAGATTAGAGACATATCAGCTGAAGAAGAGGGAAGGCAAGGATGCCTGCTATCACCACTTCTATTCAGTATTGTACTGGAAGTCTTAGCCAGAGCAATAGGGCATGATAAAGAAATAAAAGGTATACAAATTAGAAAAGAAAAAGTAAAACTATTTGCAGATGACATGATCCTATATATAGAAAAACCCAAAGAATCCACAGGAAAGCTTCTGGAACTAATAAAAAGAATTTAGCAAAGTGCAGGGTTCAAGATCAACACACAAAAATCAGTTAGGTTTCTATACACCAACAAGGAGAAACTTGAAAAGGAAACCAAGAAAACAATTCCATTGACAGTAGCACCTAAAAGAATAAATTACCTAGGAATAAACCTAACCAAGGATGCAAAGGACTTACACAATGAAAACTATAAAACACTGCTGCAACAGACTAAAACAGACCTAAATAAATGGGAAGATATTCCATGCTCATGGACTGGAAAACTTGATATTGTGAGAATGTCAATTTTATGCAAAGCAATCTATAGATTCAATATAATCCTGATAAAAATTCTAACAGCGTTTTTCACACACAGAAATGGAAAAACTAATCCTCAACTTTATATGGAAAGGAAAGAGGCCCCAAATAGCCAAAGCAATTTTGAAGAAAAAGAACAACATAGGAGGCTTCACACTTCCCAATTTCAAAGCACACTATACAGCTACAGCATTCAAAATAGACTGGTACTGGTTTAATGATACACACATAGACCAATGGAAAAGAATTGAGAGCCAGAAATAAATCCATACCTCTATGGTCAATTGATTTTTGACAAGGATGCTAGGTCTATTCAATGGAGGAAGGTACAGTCTCTTCAACAAATGGTGCTGGACAAACTGATTTTCAACATACAGAAACATGAAGTAAGATCCATACCTTATACTACACACAAAAATTAATTCAAAATGGATCAAGGACCTAAATGTTAAATATAAAACCATAAAGTTCTTAGAAGAAAATATAGGGGCAAAGCTATGGAACCTAGTTTTTATTTTAATGATAGATTAGCAAATACAACAACAAATGTACAAGCAGCAGAAGAAAAATAGATAATTGGGACCTCAAAAAGTTAAATACTTATGTTCATCAAAAGACTTTATCAAAAGAGTAAAGAGACAACCTACAGACTGGGAAAAAATCTTTGGGAACCACAGATGCAATAAGGATCTAATATCCAAAATACATATAAAACTGCTACAATTTAACAATAAAAACACAAATAACCCAATCAAAAAAATGGGCAAAAGACATGAAGAGGCACTTCACCAAAGAGGATATCCAAGCAGCTAACGAACACATAAAAAGATGCTTATTGTCATTAGTCATTAAAACAAACAAAAAACAAAAAAAACCACATAAACCCTTTACTGCTGAGTCAATTCTGACTCATAGCAACCCTATAGGACAGAGTAGAACTGCCCCATATGGTTTCTAAGGAGTGGATTCAAACCGCCAACCTTTTGGTGAGCAGCTGAGCTCTTAACCACCACACCACCAGGGCTCCCATTAGCCATTAGAGAGATGCAAATCAAAACTGCAATCACCCCTACTAGAGTGGCAATGATCAAAAAAATAAATAAATAAGCAAAATAAAAAATGTTGGTGAGCATGTGGGGAAATCGGAACCCTTATCCACTGCTGGTGGTAATGTAAAATGGTACAACTGCTGTAGAAAACAGTATGGTGATTTCTCAAAAGATTAAAAATAGAACTATTCTATGACCCAGCAATTCCACTCCTAGGTATATACCCTAGGGACATAAAAGCAATGACAAGAACAGACATATATACACGTATGTTCATTGGAGCACTATTCACAATGCAAAAAAGTGGATACAATCTAAGTGCCTATCAACAGATGAATGGATAAACAAAATGTGGTACATACATACAGTCGAATACTAACTCAGCCATAAAGAGAAATGAAGTTCTGATACACACTACAACTAGGTGATGTTCAAAGTCATTATGCTTAGTGAAATAAATCAATCAAAAAAGGGCAAATATTGCATGATCTCATATATATATGAAATGGCAAGAATAAGTAAACATAGAGAGGCCAATGGTTATTAGTGGTTACTTGGGGTAAGAGGGGAAAGGGAGAGAGAAGATCATTCTCTGGGAAGTAGTGAGTTTATGTCTATGATAAAGGGAAAATTGGCATTGATTAAAGGTGATGGTTACACAACCTGACTAATATAACTGATATCACTATGTTGTACACCAGAAAAAGGATGAAATGACAAATGTTGTGTTATATATAATTTTACAACAATAGCAATCAAAGAAAAAAAAAGAGGCTGCAGTGGCCGATACTACTTAGGTACAACAAAACACCTCTTGGGATTAGTTCTCTTGGTTCAAAGGTTTAGGGTCATGGCTTTGTAGGACTGTCCAGTCAATTGGCCTAATATTGTTTTTAGAGTTTCTATTCTACCCCCTAGTTTAGTGAGTAGTACTTGGGATGTTAAAAGCTTACAAGTGGCCATCCAAGATACAATTGGTTTCTATTTGCCAGAGCAGCAGTAGAAAAAGGAGAACCAGAAATCAGGGAAGAAACTGGACTGCAGGTCTAACTGCCTCCATGAACTACTGCCTCCTTTTGCTATGAGACCAGAACTGGATGGTGCCTAGCTACAATCACCGAATGTTTTGATCAAGGACTCAACAGATGAATCCTGTGTATGTTCTGCTGTGTATATTTTCACCAAAAATAATTTTTTTAAGTCTTTACATATAGACCAATGGAACAGAATTGAAGGCCCAAAGTTAAGTTTACACACCTACAGCCAATTAATCTTTGACAAGGGTGCTAAATCCATCAAATGGGAAAAAACAGCCTTTTAAATAAATGGTGCTGGGACAACTGGATTTCAACATGCAAAACAATGAAGATAGATTGTCCAGGAATGGACCAGTTACTTGAAATTTGCCTCCAAAATTGGAAGGTACCAAGAAACTGAAGAAAGAGGAAGGCAACTCCAGTATGGCAGCGAAGGAGTTTATTAGGGAGGGTTATGTACAAGGTGGTCCTAGGCAGCCACAGGACCAAAGCAGATATCTGTACCCAGCAGTAGGGGACAGAGGATTTATAGTTGTTAGGGACATTAGTAGCTATATGCCAGGAATGTTACATACACCTGCATCAGCAAGGTCACAAAACAGAGGCTTGGCAAACAGCAGTGAACTAACGGAAAACATGAGGGCAGCCATGTTCAGCCTCACAAAGTCTTTTTCCCCTTCAGTCTATCCCTCAAGGCTGGCTCTTACACTCTCGCTCATTACCCCTCTTCTGCAAAGTCCCTGAGGGCCCTGAGAGGAGGTGTCAGTGTAGGGACAAACAGCATTGCCATAGTTGTAGGCACAGACCACTCCAGCAGTACAGACATACACAGCAGACAATCCCTATATCCAGGAAAAGACCAAGACCCATCAAAACACCTGTCAACTAGAGGGGAACAAGGAAAACCAGGCAGCTACAGCAGACTAGCCATCGGGTGTGTCCAAGGCTTCTATTTGTTTCTTCATATGGCCTAACAGATCAGTTATGTTCTGGTGGTAGTCCAGTATATAGGTACAACTTTCAGTCTTTACTATGGCATATGTCCCACCTTCAGTGGCTGTTAGAATGTCCAGAGCCATTTGGTTCTGAAGGACTACCTTTCTCATTTGGGTGGTTTCAGCCATTAATATCTGCAAGCTTTTTCTGCTGTCATTCAGGGCGTGTTTAGTAAAATTAGCTAAAGCTTCAACTGTCCCACTACTTCTAAGGAGTCCCCAAAGTAGGGGGGGGGAGACAAAAACAAGGTAATCATACCACTGAAAAAGACTACACTTGGTCCACCTGGCTTTCACCATGTGGTAATTCAAAGGCTTTGGTATAGTTTTCTTGACAGTCCCTGCAGCATAAGGTAACCCCTAAGTGCAGTGCTCAATCCAATTGTATGGTAACCAGGACCACAGCTAGTGGCCACATAACCATCGGGTGCTATTAGGAGCAAGATATGCTCCTGCCTGCCAGTCGGGGTGTTTATATTGCAACCAGTCAGTGGTATTAGGTATTTCACCCGTTGGCAGTTACGGGAGACCATCCCATTATGCAGGCAGAGGACCTGGAGGGAGACAGGGGAACCCATGGGGTTTTCCTTGATTCAAAAGAGACAGAAGCGAGTTTCCCTAGCTCACTCTGTTCAGGTACTAATCAACCAAAACCATCCCAGAGATGGTAAGCACCTTCTCATGGCCACAACTGAGAGGCGTTGCAGTCTGTTACCAAGATGTGGGTCTCTGCAATAGTCTGAGTCCAGGAAAAGTTATGTTGTGTCTCCCCCTCTTGCTATGTCCCAACTAGTTAAAGAGGCTTTTATGCCCTCTCCCATGCCTCTCACAGCTGCCCAGTTGGTTCTGGCCAAGGGCTCCTGTTCCAAGGCATGCCTTTGGACCTTGAGAAGGGGAGTTGTCCACAGATCCAGCAACTACTTTTGTTGTGGACTACGGCAAAGCTGTGCGCCCACTGTAGGAAGAGGCTGGCAGCCCCAAAGGGAAGAAATCACATACAGTCAATAAGACAGGTGTTTAGTAGGTACCAAGAGGGGGAAATCTTCCCCTTCTATTAGGATCACACTAATGGCTTCCCCTCAGGTGGTGAGAACAGTAGCTGCTTTAGGCATTTTTCCTGGCTGAGTGTACCATACATGCTGCCCTGAGGAAGTCACTCCTGAGGGGTTATGAGTAAAGTCACCTGTTTTGCTGTACGCCAGAAAAGGAAACCCACCCCTGTCCCTTGCGGTATAGCCATCGTTCCTTTCCTTGTGAAGCGTGACTGCCGAGTCCATCCATGCAGTAGGGCGGTGGGCTCCCATGTTAGGCCAGTCAGTTCCTCCACCTCCAGAGGGACAAAGTAACCAATCCACCCTGGTGGAGTGACCTACAACAGGTGCCAATAGATGGTTCCGCTTCCCAGCGCCAGGTCCTGGGGTGTCTGGAGGACCATGCTGTTTTGTTCCGGCAACAACCTTGGTAGATATGCTTCCGGAGTTTGTGACATCACCCGTATTGCTGCTGGAGGGTCACTCGGGGCTCCTGTCTGGCATACGGGACTAAAGCCCCAGTGGGAGCTGAATTTATCAACCTCAAAGCCTCAGGCAGCACCTTGATCCACCCTACCAGGGAAGCTTTGCCTGTAAGGGTTCTTATTTGTTTTAGGACACCATTTTTTCTTTCCACCAGGCCTCTGGCCTGTGGGTTGTAGGGCAAGTGGTGATGCCATTGTACCTCATTCTCAGCTGCCCATTCACACACATCGTGATCTGTAAAGTGTGTCCCCCAGTCACTATCAACCTTTCAGGGTATCCCATATATAACACTCAATTTTTGTAACCCATTTATTGTAGCAGCCTGGTTTGCTTGTTTACAGAGGAATGCCTGTGTTAAGCTGGTGACAGTGTCCACACAAATGAGAGCACACTTCACTCCTTCACTGGAAGGTAGGAGCCCTACATAACCTATCTGCCAGTCCATCACTGGCTGTGTTCCCTTGTATATCTTCCCAGGATTGTGGGGCAGACACCTTGGGCATTGGCATGAGCACACGGAGCAATTCTGTGTAGCACCCACCAGATCACTATATTTTACTTCTATGCCTGCCACACTGGCTATTTTCCAACCAACACAGGCACTATGGTGTCCACTCTTCTGGTGAATCCAATGGACAGCTTCCCTCTCAGAATATACTGTTCTAACATATGCTATAGCATCTGCTTCTTGGTTTCCCAGTGGGGAAAGGGGTGAATGGCCTTCCACATGAAAAACAGGTCAGCATCTGGGGCTGGAGGAGATCCCAGATGTCCTACCACAAGGCTTTCCCCCATAGGACTTTATCCATTATTGTCCATTGCACTTTATGCCATTGGCCTATCTACATAGTTAGCTCACAGGCAACCACCCAACTGTTTGTATACAGGGCTAAGGGCCAGAGTTTGTGGGTGACCATCCACGAGGCCCTCAATTTGACCCACTGAATGCTTTGCCCTGAGCTGGTTTCAAACCAAATGGTATCAGTGGAGGCTTGCACAGCCACTGCCATCTACAGTGGTGGCATACCTTGGCTAGAGCCATCTGTGTACCAGGCGTCTGCTGGCATTGGGCCTCCTGCTCTCTTGGAGGAGAGAGGAGGTAGCTCCAGTGGTGTGCTAGCCTGTGCTGGGGGTGGGAGGAGTCACCTTGATATGTCTCTGGGCCAAGTACAGCCTGTAACTCTTGGGACAATGGACTGGCAGAAAGGACACTGCGCTGTTGCAGATATGCACGCCATTTGGTCAGCATAGCTGTCTGGGTGATAGCTGATGATGGCTTGGAAAACAGCTCGTTGACCCATTCATTTATGGGAAAAACTGTGCGAAGAATTATGGCTCCCCCACCTGTTAATGGCTCTGCCTGGCAGAGAGCATCACAGGCTGCTAATAACTGCTTCTCTGTGGGACTCTATCAATTTTATGCCCTCCTCCACAGCTGGGACCAAAAACCTAGGGGACTTTAGCTCCATCCTTATCTTGCCACAAGGCCCAGCAAAAGCTGCACTCGGTGCTGCTCACGTCTACCTGGAAGGGTAACCCTTCCCATATTATGCCCAGCACTTTCACTTGTGCAAACAACACCTTTGTTTTCTCAAAAGCTTGCTGTTGTTTATTACTCCAATCCCAAGAGGCACCCTTTTCTACCAGTCGACAGAGTGGTCTCAAACATCTGGCCAAGTGGGGAATAAATACTCTCCAATACCCCCAAAAGACCCACAAAGGCCTGCACTTCCTTTGGCATCCTAGGGGTGGGGTAAGCTTGTTCGTTATTGACTATGGCTTCAGGCAATACATGAGTCTTAGCCAACCAGACAACCCCTAGGAATCTTATCAATGTTCTCAGCCCCTGCACCTTGTGAGGATTTATGGCCCATCCTCTCCCCTGCTGGTGGATGATTAGGGCATCTAGATACTTCTGTAACAGAGAAACATCTTCAGTAGTTAACATGATGTCATCAATGTGATTAAACCAGTGGACAGCAGCAGGGAAGGGGAAGAGTCATATCTCTAGCAACCACACCATGGCTATGTAGATATCCTTGGGGTAGCACTTGGATATGTCCATTGTTGCCCCTCCCAGGTGAAGGCAAACTGGTCTTGGGCGGACAGGGCTAGAAGGATACTAAACACATTAGCCAGATACAACACAGCATGATACACGCCCAGGTCTCTACTAAGGGTTTCTAATAAGGAAGTTATGTTCGGGACTACAGCATGTACAGGAGGGAATCACCTTGTTATGGTCCCTATAGTCCACAATGATATGCCAGGACCTACCTGGTTTCTTCACAGGCCACACAGGGCTGTTAAAAGCACTGTGGGCTTCCTTGACAATACCTACTCTTTTTAATTCCAAAACAGTTTCACTAATTTCCTTATGTCCTCCGGGCAACTTATATTGCTTGATATCTACCACTATTCATGGTGGGGGTCACTGGTTCCCATGCCTCATTCCCCCTCAGGACTGCCTTTACCACCCTCACTCACAGTCAGAATTCTCCTACAGACATGGTCAAAGTTAGTCCCATGAGGATATCCACCCCTAGAATGTATTCCAGTATTGGGGAAATATAAACTTGATATGGTTTAGGCGGAATACATCCTACTTGCAAGTTTAGAAGTACCTGGTGTACAGGGATGGACTTTCCACCATATCCATCAATTGCCAAGGGGGGTCCTTGAAACTGTTCAGGGTGTCCAAAGATAAGGGTGTACTCTGCCCCAGAATCAACCAGAGCTAGCACCCGCTGCTTGTTTGTTCTTGGCCAATGTATTGTGACCTCTACAAGGGGCCTATGGTCCCCCTGAAGGGCCCTGGCCTTCAGGTGGCCTTGACCCCACCCTTAGTCCCTAGGGCAGCAAGGGGCGCTTCCTCAAGAGGGGCAGTAGGACCCACAGGACGATATAGTTGCTCCAGCTTCAGATTCTTCCAAAGGCTAACTAAAACCACATTGAGTTCTTATCTATCTTGTCCACTGCCATTCTGGTAGCCACTAAGTCCACCCACATCTGCCTTCAGGTCACTTTCAAGGAGCTTTGGAGGCCTGTCTCACGGGTTTCTCAGTCTTTTCTCTCTTCCCACAGCTCGCACCCCCTTCTCTCTAGCCTTCTCAGTTTCACCCAAATCAGCTACAGCTTGTCCCACCTGGTACACCATGTGGCCCACTAAGGGAATAACAATAGCCACCAGCATGCCATACCAAGAAGGCGGAGCCACCTGCAGGATTCTTGCTTTCATTCCTGCAGTAAAAAGATAATTGTCTGGCCCCTGGAAGTGCCTGGCATAAATGGTGTGGGGCATACCTGACTCCCAAATTAACTGTTGTAACTCCTCTACAGAAGATCACTTCCCAACTGCACCAAGAATATCCCCCTCATTCGGCCACGCCCATCTGCAACACAAGATGATCCAATCTGTGAGGGCGTGTATGCCTTCTGTTTTTCGAACTGTGAGCTGCATGTAAATGCTGCTGGAGAGCAGGGTGGGTGATTATACTGCTCATTTTCTCTGTCTCAGCTCCATTTAAAGACTCACTGTCATCCCTGATATCCCACAGACGTAGTAACCAAGCTGCAATAGTTTCCTTCCCTTTCTGCTGGAATTTCCCACACAACTCAATCAGCTCAGTGGTGGTGTATTCCCAAATTGTCATGGAACTGGCTGGCAGGATTTCTTGTCTGGGGTCATCACGTTCCCAGGTAGCCTTTTCATCTTATGAATAATGAGCAGCTGTGCCCGGAGGGGCCATTCTGCACTGTCAGACTCCTCCACTAACACTTCCACATCTGATTCACTACTCGATCCACTCTTCCATGGATTCCATGTTTTCACATCCCAGTCACCTCTCATCAACACTGCCCTAATCCTTGCCTTTGACACTTTCCCCCATCTTTACAAACCTGCAGGCAAGTGTCTCTAATTTCTCATCCTGCTCTCAGGCTCATCTACTTAATATGTCAGTCGTTGCCACACACAACTGCCACACATCTCTTTCTAACTGTAGCTCTTCCTGCAGGGCTCTTACACACACTTCAGCAGCCAGCTGGGTGTCAGTAGCCAACCAAACTGCCCTGAGCAATGGCCATCCTATGGCCACTTCTGCTCTCCTAATTGCTTTTCCATACTTATGAAGGTGCACATCTTCCCAAAGCCATGCTATGCTGCTTGGCATTTTCGGGGCATCCCTGCACTCATGCGGCAGTCTGCATGCATTGAGTCTATGGGCCAGACCTCCCCACATGGAGCTACTGGCCACTCCAGGATTGCCCCTGCAGATGCCTTACTCCCACTATTTCCTCAGTCTCCTGGCTGGCTCACCAATTGTCCAGGCATGAACTAGTAACTTGAAATTTGCTTCCAAAATTGGAGGGCGCCGAGAGACCAAAGAAAGAGGCAGGCAACTCGCTCCAATGTGGCAGTGAAGGAGTTTAATAGGGAGACTTATGTACGAGGTGGTTCCATGCAGCCGCAGGACCAAAGCAGATCTCTGCACCCTGCAGTGGGGAGGGGGGAGGGGGTGGAGGGTTTTATAGTGGTTAGGGACAATAGTGACTACATGCCAGGGATGTTACATAAGGCCACCTCAGCAAGGTCATATAACAGAGGCCTGGCAAACAGCAGTGTACTAATGGAAAGCGTGAGGGCAGCCATGCTCGGCCTCACAAACCGGTTTCCTCTTCATACACCCATACCTTCCACCATATACAAAAAGTAACTTGAAATGGATCAAAGACCTAAATGTATGACCTAAAACCATAAAACCCTTAGAAGAAAGGGTTGGGGTACTGCTTTAAGACCTAGTTCTCAACAACAGATTCTTGAACATGACACCAAAAGCATGGTCAATGAAATACAAAATAGATAAAAAGGGATCTTATCAAATTTAAAGACTTCTGTTCTGCAAAGTAATTTGTCAACAAAGTTGAGACAACCTATGGACTAAGAAAAATTTGGGGAACCATATAAAATACTCCTTCAGCTTAACAAGAAAAAGACAAACAACCCAACTGAAAGATGGACAAAAGACCTGAATAGACATTTTACCAAAGAGGATATTCAAATGGCCACACAAACACATGAAAAGATATTCAACATCTTTAGCCATCAGAGAGATGCAAATGGAAACCACAATGAGATACCACTTCACTCCTGCCAGGATGAGTGAGATTAAAAAAAAAAAAAAAGGTAAAATAACAAATGTTGGTGAGGATGCTGGGAAATTGGAACCCTTATCTATTGGTACTGTGAATGCAGAATGGTACAACTGTTGTGTTAAACAGTGTAATGGTTCCTCAAAAAAGTAAAAATATAACTATCATATGACCCAACAATCTAATCCTAAGTATATATCTAAGAGACTTGAGGGCAGTAATGTAAACAGACATATGTACACCAACGTTCACTGCGGCACTATTCATAATAGCCAAAAGGTAGAAACAACCTAAATGCCCATCAACAGGCAAATTGATAAGCAAAATGTGGTACATACATGCAAAGGAATGCTACTCAGCCATAAAGAGAAATGAAGTCCTGATACATGTTGCAACATGGATGAACCTTGAAGACATTATGCTCAGTGAAACCACAAAAGGACAAATACTGTATGATCTCACTTATATAAAATGACAAGAGTAGGCAAATGTAGAGAAACCAAAGTTTATTTGTGGTTAACAGTGGTGGGGTGCGGGGAGAGAAGGAGAGCCACTGTTTCAGAAGTAGTGAGTTTCTGTTTATGGTGATGGGAAATGTGGCATCAGTTAGAGGTAATGGTTGCACAACTGATTCATGTAATTGATATCACTAAGCTATACACCTGAAAAATGTTGAATTGGCAAATATTGTGTTATATATGTTCTTAAAAAAATAAGGGGCAGCTGTTGAGGCTACTTATACACGACCTAACACCTCATGGAATTTATTTTCTTGGTTTGGAGGTTTGCAGTCATGGTTTTGAGGGACATCCCAATCAATTAGCCTAATATTGTTTCTCAGTACTTCTGTTCTACCTCCTACTTTATTGCATAGTGACTGGGGTCTTACAAGCTAGCAAGCAGCCATCCAAGGTACAACAATTGGTCTCCATTCATCTAAAGCAACAGAGGATGAAGGAGAGTCAGGAATCAGAAGAAGAAATAGAATGTGTGTCTAGCTGCCTCCATGAACATCTACCTCCTTTACCATGAGACCAGAAGAACTGGATGGTGCCTGGCTACCATTACTGAACACTTTGATCAAAGATTCTATATAATTCTGATTCAAATGGGGGGAAATGTGGAACAGAATTTCAAATTTGCAATGGAATCCAGATTTTCTGGAGCCACTGAGGCTGGATGAGCCCCCAAAACTATTGCCTTGAGATAATCTTTAATTAAACTTTAAACCTTAAAGCAAAGCTATCTTCTGAAGTCTTTGAACAAAAAAAAAAAAACTGCTTATTTTAATTAGTTAAGTACATCTGCTTTGAGCATTGTACTCTTTTAAAGAATTATGAATTGAGATCAAATTGACAACGGAAACTTTAAAGGCTGATGGGAAGCTTAGGGGGCAGTGACTTTAAGATCATGGTGATGGAATAATAAGGAAAAGGACAGTGAGAATGGTAAAACAATGTGAAGAATGTAACCAATGTCACTGACTTGTACACGTAGGAAGTGTTAAAATGGTGTACCTTTGGCTATGTATACTTTCACAAAAATAAAAAAAAAAATTTAAGTCTTTAAATTGGTGATTTTGTAAACCAGATTGTATTCATTGCAATGTTACCCAGGAGGCCTACTGTATAATCTGTTGGGGAAACAGATACTAAATAGATTGTTTTTAAAAGGTGAGTCTATTCAGATTAGCTATTGGCTCTACATTGTTGTGGCCATAAATTGTGATGGGACCCATAGTAGAGTCAAGACGGTGTAAAAGAAAACATGGGACACCCTTCCCCAGGAAACACATCCCAATCATCTTAGTGGCAGCAAGTAGATCTTATCAACATCCTATAGGAATGGCTGGTTTCTACAAAAAGTGGAAGTTCCCTACACATACTCATTTATGTATAATAAATATATCATCTAAATGACACTGAAAGATACAAGGGTCACTACAGCTTAGAAAGGAACTAAAGAGGGCAAAAGAGTGACAAAACAGTTTGGAGGCAATTACATCAAGAATGAAGGCTTAATTTGTGGGGCCTGCCCTTCCTCTGCTCTACGGCACTATCTGTTTGAAGTGTCCTGCAAAGGGTCATTCACCCAATAGTCCTATGTGGTCCAGATCAGTGAAACACTGGGGCAGAGAGAAGAAATTCTATTCCACAGTCATTCAGGTCTAGGTTAATGGAGGTACTACTATCTTCAGCATATGGCTTTCAAGATCACCCTTGCCATTCAGCTAGCATGTGAGCAAAGAGTATGAAAACTCAGTTGTTGTAGGTTTATAGGCTTGGCCTAGAAGTGGAACATGTCACTTCCACTCATATTCCAATGACTGAAGCTCAATAATATCTAATTGCAAGGGAGGCTGGAAAATAGGTGCCCACAGAAAACAGGTTTGGTGGTTAGTTTGCAGTCTCTGCCCTTAAATGTGCTTACCATTTTGCTGATGATATTATTTAATATGTATTCAATTTATCTTCAAGGTTTTTAAAATTTCCCATGTCAAGCTCAGGGTTGGATGGCCCTAATCTGAATTTAAAGCTAGAAAGGGAGGGCAGAGGTACCTTGGAGGTCAAGCAGAAAGTTAAGAGAAGTGGGCCCTAGTGGAGCCTCCTCTACAAGGTTGCTTTGAACCACCTAACCTTGCTGAGCCAAGTTATCATCTCCAAAGGCACTTTCTCCTCTAACATTATCTAAACATATTCCCCAGCATAAAAAAAATAGGAAGCATTAATAACTATCTCAAAAAGGGCTATAGTAATGGGAACTTATGGATACTACTGTATACTACTCTCTCTGGAAAATGCACATTTGGACATTTAATTATCTTCAACTGGCCTTAATCACCTTATAATTAATTTCACTTAAATGTCTATTTACCATTTCTTGAGCTATAGAAGCTTTTAAGGCCCTTTATTCACCCATTTCAGAGCAATGCCTATAAGTTCATTTTATCTCGTTGCAAATAATATGACTATTAGACACTTTCTGTTATTTTGCTTTGTTTTATTTTCTCTGCCTGGTCCTCCATTTACTTACCAATCCCACAAGTCCCTAGCACACCCTAGAGTAGCTTCAATGTTTAAGTACTTTTATTTAACCCATTTGGCCTAGCTAGTGAGGTATGTAAGGAGCTCTGGCGACACAGTGGTTAAGTGCTCAGCTGCTAACCAAAAGGTCAGCAATTCAAACGCACCAGCCGCTCTGTGGGAGAAAGATCTGGCAGTCTGCTTCTGTAAAGATTTATAGCCTTGGAAACGCGATGGGGCTGTTCTACTCTGTCCTACTGGGTTGCTGAGAGTTGGAATCAACTCAACAGCAGTGGGAATGAGGTATGTCAATACTGTTGCCCTGCCCCCACTACCGTGGATTATACAGCCTCAAGTTTGCCATGATAACTTTTCCATAAAGCATGTGTCATTGATCTCTTTTACATGCAACTCATCTCCCTCCTCCCAAAGGAGAAGTCTAAGCTTCCTTTATACAGTGAAACCTGTGAGAGCTGGAACTCAATGGGACTGCCTTATTTTTCTGGGTCTCCCAAGTTTTCCGCCTTTGACAGGATGCAGTCTTACCACTTTCCTATCTTTCCTTTTAGTGGAAAATATTTGTGTTTTCCTTCTCAGACAGGTTTCCACTTTACACAGGTTCTGGCTTTCGCAGGTTTTACTGTATTTGCTAAGAATTTAAGAAAAAAAACAGTCATCCCCACTCTGCTTCTCATATTTGTCAATCCCCATTTCTCTTTTTTTTTTTCAATTTTCTCCAAATGGATAGACTTTTATCAATTGGACAATGGAATCGAAACCCTCAAGGCTGAGGAAAACCTGTATAGAAGTATATTTGCGGTTATGAGGCTGGTGAAGGAAAACCATAGAGAACCAATCTTTCCATACAAGGGGAAGTCACCATCCATACTCCATCCCATTTCATTGCTCTCCTTATACCATAAATTTACAGTGATTCCAGATTAGGTGTATTGTGTTTTGAAAGATGATAAATGGGTAAGGGCTTGGCATGTATATAGGCAGTGTCATTTAGTAGGAGCTGTGTACCTTGGAAGAAAGGCCTGGCAATCTACTTCCAAAAAACCGGCCATTGAAAACCCCATGAACTATAGTTCTACTCTGACATACATGGGGTCACCATGAGTCGGAATCAACTCGATAGCAACTAGTTTTCTGGTGACCACACAGGACTATGACTGACATCCAGTACACCAGACAATTCTACCCCAGTGACATGGGGAGAATGAGCACACCAGAAGGTAGCTGCCCAGAAGAATGGCTGACAAAAGACTCAAGGACATAGCTCTACATACCACAGCCAAGATAGAGGAGAGCATCCTTGAGATGTAACTCTCAAAATGCTTTGCTTGTCTGAGAACCTGCCATTTCTCTCTGTGGCCATCATCTATCCCTCACCTCCTTGCCATCCCCATCTCTTTCTGCTCCTTGGGCTCTGCCTCTCACCAGCAAGAGGGGCACCCAGATTGATAAGAGTACGAATCTTCCTATGCTCCTCCTCTCTCACCAGACATGGCCCCATTTTAGGCATTTTAATTCTTGCACTCATTTTTCAAGGAAAAAAACTGAAAGACCTACAGGTATCCCATTTCATAAATATATGAGGTAACTGAGGAGCAAGAAACTATAAGACCAGTCATAGGAACATCTCATTGGCAAGAAGGGTAAAGCTACCTCCTCTTCTGGTTTCTCTCCCTCATTGTCAAGCCAAAGAACATCACCCTTAGAGTAACACTGACTGTGATCATTTCTCCAGTACCCACAATGGGTACCAGTTCCTGCTTTTGAGATACTTCCCTCTGAAAGGAGCTAAGCTAGTTAGTAGTAAATTCCAAGCCATAATTTATACCTGTCACTCTATGCCCCAGCATTGAAAAAACTATTCAATGGTTTGTCATAGGGCATTAAGTGGGTCACCAACAGTATCTCTTTATATGGAAGCCAACATATTAAAAGGCCATAAAAAATTCCTTCCTTCAGGGTATTTGTTTTTCTATTTTCTTTTGTCTGTATTACGCCAGATCCTCACTTGCCTTTCAAGCTTGATAAATGGAGGGGCTCATAGTCAGAATAGTTATTTGCTATCAACAAAATTTAATAGCACTCAATGTATAGGAAACAACAAGCTTCATTAAATGTTGAAGTCTGCCTGAATCATTCACTCTGCAACAGAGGTGCGCTTGGCAGATGATGGGTTGTTTTTATTTTGGCTACATTACAGGAGGCTGCACTGAAATTACATATTCCACCAAAGAAGTGAAAGCTAATTCATGAAGGATCTGTACTGTGGAAGTCCAGCATACTGTGTATTTATTCAGTCACATTCAGACTTATTTATCACTTCAGGTGTATTAGGAAAGAAACATTTTTATGTTAGGATCTACAATTCCAGAGATTTCAATTCAGCATGGGTTTATTAAAGAGCAAACAACAGCACAAGTCATGTCTACGTGTACAATTAGTGGTAAGGTCATAAAATACATCTGGCTGTGGCAATATTGGGGATAGTGATTTTCAGATTTAGAAAGCTGTGGCATTTTTTTTGTTTGTTTAGTTTCCACATCCTGCTCTAGGGTGGCATAGTTTTTTAAGTATATTAAAATTTATTTTGTTTTTACGTGTTCATTATTTTAGAATCCCACAACATCCTTCAAGGTCACTGAAAGACAGCCCCTCCAAAACCCAGTGCCGTCGAGGATTGTAATAAATTCTGAAGTAAACAATCAGTGATTCAGGGCTTCAAGAATTAAACAATACAAATATAAACTAAGCCAACATTCTTTAGCTTTCTATGCCCAAAAATAGTTTGCTTTTTTTTTTTCTTTTAAAGCATTTTGTTACAAGTCACCCAAGACTTGGCAAGATTCTAAAGAGTTGCATTTCTCAAACTTTGACACAAGAATAACCTGAAGGGTTTGTTAAAACACAGATTGGTGGGCCTCACCCCCCAAGAGATTCTGATTCAGCAGGTGTGAGTTAGGGCCTGAGAACTTGCATCTCTAACTAACTCCCAGTTGACACTGATGCCGTAGATCTGTAGACCACAAATTGTAAAGGATTCTTCACAAATCTCAGGTCTACGTTACGTAGCAAGACAAAGGCCCAAACTTCTTACCTTTTTTCATGGGGTATAACAAGGACCAAAAAGCAACCTCAATATTTGGGCTCACTGAACAAACCTAGACAATAATGCAAGCAATGAGAATCCAGCTGGAGGCAGAGTGAAAAATTCAACTAGCTGGATGTTCACTCTCTAGGATGATGAATATAAAGGTTGATTTTTTTTTCTTTACCAAACTTCCACTGAATTAACCAAGGGTGGGGAGGCAATGAGGTAGGAAAGTATTCGCTTGATTAAAATAAGCAATATTTGGTTTTTTATTGACATATTAGGGAGGAAGGAAACAAGGATTTGTCAGTACCTCCAAGTACCAGCCATGTGTTCATTTCATAAGCAGTGTAGCCCAGAAGCTGGCATTTTACCATTTTTCCCATTTACATATAAGGAAACTAAAGCTCAGAAAGCTTAAGTAACATGCCCAAGGTCACTATGCTAGTAAGTTGCAGATCTGGGTTTCAATGAAATCATGCCTTTTCTTCTACACATACTAGTCCTGCAGTTTCAGCTTCTCTTACTACTAATAACTATCATTTATTGACTGCTTTCTGAGAATTTGAAAGATTGTCTTTCAAAACTGACAACAACCCTACAATATTGGCACTAATATTATCCTCATTTTACAGATAAGAAAGCTGAGGTATAAAGTCGTTAAGTAACTTGTAGTGCCCAAGGTCACACACTTAATGACTGATACAGCTGGGATTTGATCCTTGGCAGTTAGAATCTAGGCCCATGGTCTCAATTACAACTATACTGCCACACTGGACAATAGAAAAGATACAGCTTGAGAATCATTAAAAACAAGTTTGCAATAATACACCATCCACTAAATACTTAAGAGGACTCTGAGTTTCGCAATGATGGGAGAAGGTGTTAATCTTGGAAGACTTTTTGAAGAGGTAATTTTTTGATCAGACTGTGAAGGACATAGAGTGAGGCAGGGCCCAAAGGCAGAGGAGGGAGTAAGTACATCATATTTGAAGGAAAACTGAAAATGCAAAGAACCATGGTTAAAGTAGCAAGAAAGACAATTCTGGGAGCTCCATTAGAAAGATAAAAAGTAAACTGGGATACATTATTGCAGCATCTGAGGGAAGAGGTATTTTAAAGCTACCAATTCTCCTGAGAAACAAAACATTCTGCAGCCATTCCACTGAGGCATAACCTAAGTCAGTTTCTACACTGCAAAGTGACTTTTAATATAAAAAAATAGTTTATTGGGAAAGACACCATTTCATCTGTTTTACTAGAGAGAGACTCTCTTTTCTTCTCTCTTCTCCATGGGGGCTACTTAGATGAGTATGTTAAGAATAGGCTATACTCTGTGTATTAAAGCCTGATCTCCTGGTTCTGCTGCCACCAGTTCACTGCTGCTGCCAGTCCTCTGCTGTTGTTTCTCACCATCTGTGCCTTCTCTGGTGTTAACAATTTTCCTCACTTCCTTTTGAGTCTTCTATCCATTCATAGTTTCAAAACCGCTTCCACATTTTAGGTATCTGTTAGAGCAGCACCCCACACTTGATACCAAATTCTGTCTTAGTCATCTAGTGCTGCTATAACAGAAATACCACAAGTGGATGGCTTTAACAAAGAGAAATTTATTTTCTCACTGTCTAGTAGGCTAGAAGTCCAAATTTAGGGCATCTGCTCCAGGGGAAGGCTTTCTCTGTCAGCTCTGGAGGAAGGTCCTTGTCATCAATCTTCCCCTAATCAAGGAGCTTCTCTGCGCAGGAACCCTGGGTCCAAAGGATGCACTCTGCTCTCGGTACCGCTTTCTTGGTGGTATGAGGTCCACCCCCACCCCCCCACCCCCCCACCCCCGCTCACTTCCCTTTCCTTTTATCTCTTGTAAGATAAAAGGTGGTGCAGGCCACACCCCAGGGAAACTCCCTTTACACTGGATCAGGGATGTGACCTTAGTAAGGGTGTTACAATCTCACCCTAACCTTAACATAAAATCACAATCACAACATGGAGGACAACCACACAATACTGGGAATCATGGCCTAACCAAGTTGACACATATTCTGGGGGGATACAATTCAATCCATGACACAGCCCTTCCTCCACACTAACTCACCCTGTGTTTTCTCCTGCAGAACTTAATTTGGCCTGCCCTGAAATTGGTTTTTGTCCTTAAGAAAGTGCATGGAATCTTTTGGCTAAGGCAAAAATAGCCCCAGTTCCAGGATCTCCTTACCATAGTCTCATCTGCTAACTTGACACTTTGCCTCCATCTCTGGATCCTGCTCATTCCCTATTCCCTGACTGCTACACTAAGTTGTTTTTTGTTTTTTTCTTTACTTATTTGGTAAGACTCTTTTATACTTTAAAGTCATGTGTTTCAAATACTTCCCCTCCTAATCATAAGTTTTAAAAAACTTTACTGTGGTAAAATATGTATAAAATTTGCCATTTTGACCATTTTTAGGTATATAATTTTTAAGTGTGTAAGTGACATTAATTACATTCACAATGTTATGCAACCATCACCGCTATTTCCAAAGCTTTTTCATCATACCAAATAAACTCAATACCCATTCTACTCCCCAATGCCCCCAGCCCCTGAATCATTAGGTTTTAAAAAAATAATAATTTATTTTATTTTTTTTTGTCATTGTTGAGACTAATACACAGCAGAACACACACCAATTCAAGTTTCTACATGTACAATTCAGTGACTCTGATTACATTCTTTGAGTTGTACAATCATTCTCACCATCCTCTCCCAAGTTGTTCCTCCCCACATTAACATAAACTCACTGTCCCTAACTTTCTTATCTAATCTATCCAGGTGCCGTTCTCAATTTGATCCCATATGGATAGATCTTAAAAGAGCACAATGCTTAAGGCAGACATTCTTTAATAGTTAAGTCAAACTATTGTTTGGCTTTAAGAAGACTTCAGGAGATATTTTTGGCTTAAAGTTTAAAGATTATCTCAGGGCAATAGTGTCAGGGATTCATCCAGCCTCCATGACTCCAGAGTGTCTAGGTTCCATGAGAATTTGTATTCTGTTCTGCATCTTCCCCCTTTTGATCAGGATTCTTCTATAGAATCTTTGATCGAATCTGAGTTGTAAGTTTTTTCTCTATATTCAAAGGCTTCTTTTGTGGTTATTGGTCTATTCATATTTTCTTCTCTTCAGCCTTTTTTCTGTTTTTTTCTAACAAAATTTTGATATTACATAAATAATTTTCTCTTTTGAGTTTTTTCACTTAAGTGAAACGTAAGTGTTTTGCCATCATGATGGTTTTACAATACATCCGTGAGTTCTTTGACACTCTTTACCTCAAAGGAGCAGCCTAACCTAATCCTCCCACATGCCCACTCCCTCAAGTGTACACTGTATTTAGTGATTTGCTTCCAAGGAATACAATATGCCAACAGGAATGGTCACTAAAGGCATTGTCTTTGCTCATTCTCTCAGATCACACACTCTGGAGGAAGCTAGCTGCCATATGACGAGGACATTCAAACAGTTCTATCAATAAGACCACCTGGTGAGGAACTGCAGTCTCCTGACAACTACCAGTACTAACTTGTCAAGCGTGCAAGAGAGTTACTTTGGAAGTGGATCCCCCAATCCCAGTCACACCTTTAGAAAACTGCAGCCCAGGCCAACATCTTGGCTGCAGCCTCAAGAAAGACCCTGAGCCAGAATCACCAAGTTAAACTGCTCTCAGACTTATCACTCACAGAAACTGTCAGATAATAAATGCACAGAGCTAAAAGCCACTTAGTTTGGGGACCATTTGTTATACAGCAATAGATAATAAATACAGCTATGTTATAAATTTTTCATAAACATTGTTTTAATGGCTGTGCTTTATATAAATTTTATATGTACATGTAAGTATACATATCTATTTTGACAGGTGTAATGTCAATAACTTGAAAAAAGTTAGAAAAAATCTTAGTTCTTTCTTAATAACTTTTGTTTCTTCTTCAAAGAAAAGTATTGAAAGGGTACTTTCCCAGTTATTATAAAATGATGGCTTAGATCTTCAAAAGTTCCTTAGTTCCCATGGTATATTTAAAATGCAAAGACAAATGAAGTGTTTACATCTGCAAGGAAGAAAAACTAACACAAAATGAAAATTAATTTATATCTTTAAAATATTTCCTTTCTGTTATGGCCAGAGAAATGACCTATTCGTTCCATTCTCTTTGAAGAGCTGAGGATATATGTGGCTTTTCTGATAACTGTATTGTAATTTTGGTTCTTCCAATTGATCCTAATGCAGCAAAAGTATGAACCATGATACATTTGCCACTTCTAGAACTGCTGTGGAATCATATCTGCCATACAAACCATTGGGATAAAACATTATTTATCCACACAATCATTACTCAAACTTTTTTGAAAACTTATTTATATGGTAGACATGGGGATACAATTGTGAATGTCAGACATACTGCTGCCATTACAAAGCTAATAATCTAGCGTGGTGTGCAAACAAGTAAACAGGTTATTAAAATACAGTATGTTAAGTACTATAAAGTGAAAGGAATCAAATACTATGAGAGCACACAGAAAATGTACCTTATCTAGGAGTGGCAATAAGGTAAGGCTTTCCAGACAAATCATTCCACCAACCAAGAATGGTCTCTAAACTTAGATAAATTCAGTGAAGTGCTGTAAACTGGCTTTCCAGATAAAAAAAAAAGCCTTGATTTATAGCGTTTGCCAATTTCCACAGTGTAAATACTCCCACCATAGCCAGTTTTAAGCTACCAATGTGATATCACCGATTGTAGAATTGGAAAGAGAGCAGAATCAGTTCTCATGAACTGGTACAGTCCAGTTCTAGCCCACCACTAGAAATGTCTCACTAATTATTTAATTCTTTCTTCTATATCCCTCGACCACAGCCTTAATTTAGACGGGTATCATACTTCACCTAGATTATTGTAATAAACTCTAACTGATCCACCATGGCTGACTCCTTGCTCTTCTCCTAACTTCCTCCCAACTGTACTTCCATTATGCCTCATCTATAGATAAAACTTTCAGTGACTCACCATTGCGTATATAATTGAAACTTCCTACCACGCAAGACTCTCCATAGTTTAGCCTTGCCTGCCTATTCAACCTCAACTCTCACCACTTCCTCCTATGCCTGCCATACACAAACCATTCCGAACAGTCACTGACCTAGTGTGTTATAGTCCTAGAGTACACCATCTGTCTTCCCCACCCCCTCAAGAATAATTACACCAGATAATGTTTACTGAGCAATAACTAAATGCCAAGGAGGGCGCTAAGCACTGGAAATGCAAATATGAATAAGCCATAATCCCCAAAATCAGCAATAGTGGAACAGACAGACATGTAAATTCTGTATTATAATGGATTGAGGAAAAAACATAGGGATGAATACAACACATAACCAGGAACAGTAAATACCAACTTAGCCCTGAAACAAAGCCTGGAATGTGGCAGATGCTAAATAAGTATTTGTTAAATAAATGAATTAGTGACACAAAGCTGGATCAAGGAATACTTCATACAAGAAGTACCATTTGAGTAAAGTAGTACTCACAACAATTATTGTTAAGAGTTCAGAGAAGGGAGATTGCACTGCTTATTGGGAAAAAGGCTAAAAACATATTTTAAAAAAATGATTTATAAAGACGATGAGTCCTGAAAGACATCTCTAGGGGCCCACTGAGCCTCCAGGTCTCCAAAGTTTTGCCAATTTACGCGACGAGTTATGACTCCTAATGGTTGCCAATCTGGGTGACTATGAGAATCAACGAAACCCATAAAAAAAAAAAAACCTGTTGCTGTCAAGCCAATTCCTACTTATGGTGACCCTATAGGACAGAGTACAACTGCCCCATAGAGTTTCCAAGGAATGCCTGGTGGATTCAAACTGCCGACCTTTTGGTTAGCAGTCATAGTTCCTAACCACTATGCTGCCAGGGTTTCTGAATCAACAAAAGAGTTTTTAAAAAAGAAACATATTCCAGGGTACCAGCCAGGCCTCTTAGGAATGGGTCCCAGGCATTTTTATTTCTAAAAAGCTTCCCAAATTTCTGATCCGTATCCCTGATTTAGAAACACTGCAAAGACCTAACACCTCCAAGCAAAAGGCAGACATTGTAATTATTTATTGAGAGGAGAAGGGAAGGGAGATAGACTTAACAAAGCCGACTTTTTAGTGATCTCTTTTCTCTAATAGCAGCTAATCAAGGCTATTCACAAGTCTTCCCTGCAGCAGAGGCTCACCTTCTGAAGGCACAGACGACCAACATTTCAGGTGAAGCTTGCCATCATTCCAGATGCCTTTATTTGAAGTTGGTGTGGGTTTTATTATTATTATTATTTTGGTCCCCTGAGTATACAAAAAAAGTCCTTAGGACAAAGGTCTCAATTATCTGTACTTGTCAGCATGCTACTGTCCAACAGAGTACAAAGGAAGAAGTGAAAAAGGGGGGACAGTAGGGAAGGAATAATTGAATTACTCATCCAAAAAGCCACTGACAAGATGTGTGTATGACACATCAAAATGCAAATCTTCAGTGTCTTTTCACGGTTTGTAGTAATATAAATTTACCGTAAAAAAAATGTAGAAAGTGAATTCCCACCCACCCCTAAGAGAAACCTTTCTGCTATCTGTCCAGTACTAGTTTTGCAAATTTTTCTATGTGTTTAAACTAAATGTGATTATTCCATACATACTATTGTGTTGTTGTTAGGTGCCATCCAGTCCTGACTTGTAGCGACCCTACATACAGCAGAACAAAACACTGTCTGGTCATTCTCACGATCGTTATGCTTGAGACCACTGCTGCAGCCAGTATCAATCTAACTCATTGAGGGTCTTTCTCTTTTTCACTGACCCTCTACTTTACCAAGCATGAAATCCTTCTCCAGGCAGGCACTGGGCCCTACTGATAACATGTCCAAAGTATATGAAACATAGTCTCACCATCCTTGCTTCTAAGGAGCACTCTAGCTGTGCCTCTTCTAAGACACACTTGTTTGTTCTTCTGGCTGTCCACGGTATATTCAATATTCTTCACCAATGCCATAATTCAAAGGGCTTCAATTCTTCTTCGGTCTTCCTTATTCATTGTTCAGCTTTCACATGCATGTGAGGCCACTGAAAATATCATAGGACTCATTCCATCATTACACTTCTTCTGGCTATCGAGGGCGGGTGTCATCTTTAAACTGAATAGAAAGCCCTTCTTCAGTAACTTCCACTCACTGAGCCTCTGGATCTACCATTTAGAGCAGTGCAGAACAAAACCACACCCACTTCTACAAGTATCTGGAGAGGACTTTCTTAACTCTCTTTAGTCTTCTCCACCTGCTAGAATGAACATCATCGGTTCCTTCAACCCCTCCTTACACAACATAATATTTATATGAGTCATTCACCCATTCTTTGTCAGTTGTCTGTCAGGTTATTCCTTTTGTCAAAGTCCAACTGAACAGGGAAGGGACCTAGAATGGAACACACTACTCCAGAGGAAATTTAATGACACTCAAGGATATTAAACTGCTCTTCTGTTTATGTCATCCATGATTGTGTTAGCTTTTTTGGCAACTACATCATGCTGTTGGTTCATACTGAGCTTGCAGTCCCCACATTCTTTACAAGTATTATGTCCAAGCTAGCTCACTTGTCTCCTGTTATGGACTGAACTGTGTTTCTCATAATTCAAGCCCTAACCCTCGGTTCTTCAGTTCTTTCACTTTGAGAAACGCCGAGCGTGTTCTTCCCTTTTGGTTTTCCATCTCCAGCTCTTTGCACACGTCATTATAGTACTTTACTTTGTCTGCTCGAGCTGCCCTTTGAAATCTTCTCTTCAGTTCTTTTACTTCATCAATTCTCCCTTTTGCTTTAGCTGCTCGATGCTCAGGAGCAAGTTTCAGAGTCTTCTCTGATATCTATCTTGGTCTTTTCTTTCTTTCCTGTCTTTTCAATGACCTCTTGCTTTCTTCATGGATGATGTCTTTGATGTCATTCCACAACTCGTCTGGTCTTCAGTCACTAGTGTTCAATGCATCAAATCTGTTCTTCAGATGGTCTCTAAATTCAGGTGGGATATACTCAAGGTCGTATTTTGGGTCTCGTGGACTTGCTCTGATTTTCTTCAGTTTCAGCTTGAACTTGCATATGAGGAATTGATGGTCTGTTCCACACTTGGCCTCTGGCCTTGTTCTGACTGAAGATACTGAGCTTTTCCGTGGTCTCTTTCCACAAATGTAGTCAATTTGATTTCTGTGTGCTCCATCTGGTGAGGTCCATGTGTATAAGAGCCGTTTATGTTGGTGAAAGAAGGTATTTGCAATAAAGAAGTCGTTGGTCTTGCAAAATTATATCATTCAATCTCCGGCACTGTTTCTATCACCAAGACTGTAGTTTCCAACTACTGATCCTTCTTCTTTGTTTCCAACTTTCACATTCCAATTTCAGCATTTCTCAAGCTGAAAGAACTAAAGAAAAAATTCAAGTCTCAAGCTGCAATAGTGAAGGATTCTATGGGGAAAATGTTAAATGACGCAGGAAGCATCAAAAGAAGATGGAAGGAATACAGAGAGTCATTATACCAAAAAGAATTAGTAGATGTTCAACCATTTCAGGAGGTAGCACATGATCAGGAACCAATGGTACTGAAGGAAGAAGTCCAAGCTGCTCTGAAGGCATTGGCAAAAAACAAGGCTCCGGGAATTGATGGAATATCAATTGAGATGTTTCAACAAGCAGATGCAGCGCTGGAGGTGCTCATTCATCTATACCAAGAAATACAGAAGACAGCTTCCTGGCCAGCTGACTGCAAGAGATCCAGATTTATGCCTATTCCCAAGAAAGGTGATCCAACCAAATGTGGAAATTATAGAACAATATCATTAATATCACACACAAGCAAAATTTTGATAAAGATCATTCAAAAACGGCTACAGCAGTATATCGACAGGGAACTGCCAGAAATTCATGCCAGTTTCAGAAGAGGACGTGGAACCAGGGATATCATTGCTGATGTCAGATGGATCCTGGCTGAAAGCAGAGAATACCAGAAGGATGTTTACCTGTGTTTTATGGACTATGCAAAGGCATTCAACTGTGTGGGTCATAACAAACTATGGATAACACTGTGAAGAATGGGAATTCCAGAACACTTAATTGTATATATGAGGAACCTTTACATAGATCAAGAGGCAGCTGTTCAGAAAGAATAAGGGGATACTGATTGGTTTAAAGCCAGGAAAGGTGTACATCAGGGTTGTATTCTTTCACCATACGTATTCAATCTGTGTGCTGAGCAAAAAATCCGAGAAGCTGGACTATATTAAGAAGAACAGGGCATCAGGATTGGAGGAAGACTCATTAGCAACCTGCGTTATGCAGATGACACAACCTTGATTGCTGAAAGTGAAAAGGACTTGAAGCACTTACTAATGAAGATCAAAGACCACAGCCTTCAGTATGGATTGCACGTAAACATAAAGAAAACACAAATCCTCAGAACTGGACCAATAAGCAACATCATGATAAATGGAGAAAAGATTGAAGTTGTCAAGGATTTCATTTTACTTGGATCCACAATCAACAGCCATGGAAGCAGCAGTCAGGAAATTAAAAGATGCATTGCATTGGGTAAATTGGCTGCAAAGGACCTCTTTAAAGTGTTGAAGAGCAAAGATGTCACCTTGAAGACTAAGGCTGTGTCTCGGCCTATCTCAAACAATTGAGTGCCTCCCATGAGTTCTCAACACTACTAACTGATATCGAAGGGAAGGAGTTTCAGAAAGATCTGAGTAAAGTTTTGGAGGCTTAATACTGGGATGGGGAGCTATTCAGAATAGGGTATTCAGAGTCTCCAAAAAAGAAAACAAAACAAAACAAAAAAACACGATTCTACAAGACTAGAAAGCCCTACCCATTCTCATCTACCTCTCTAGTTCCTAATCTTTATTCAAGGCCCAGGACAACACTGACAACTAAGAAGCCTTTTCTAGCAGAAACAACTTACATCTATCTCTCCCTCCCTGTAGTACTTGTTTATACCTTTTACCTTGTACTTACATCATTTTGTCTATGATTCAACGTAGAATCATAAGTCTGTAGTGAAAGCCAACTTAGATGTGAAAGTCTTATCTCACAAATGTATCGACAACTATTTTCGTGCCCTTTTATAATTGGGAGCCCTGGTGGTGCAATGATTAAGAGCTTGCCTGCTAACCAAAAGGTTGGCAGTTTGAATCCACCAGCTACTCCTGGGAAACCCTATGGGGCAGCTCTACTCTGTCCTATAGTGTTGCTATGAGTCTGAATCAACTCAACAGCAATGGGGTTTGGTTTTCGTTTTTATAATTGGTCACAGCATTTAGCCCAATATTGATTTTATATGTATATAACATATACTTTTGGCAAAAGAGATAAATAAACACAAAGGTTACCGAGTATGTTTAAGGTATTCAAGAAACTTATTTGTTATCCTGTTTAGTAATTTCAAAGGGGGACATGCTTAGTTTAAAAATAAAGTAGCCCTGTGTCCCATTACATTGATTTAGTTTAAATCACATTTATTTCAAAATTTCAAATAAAATTAAAGGAAGACCTGAGATTCTTATATTTGTCAAAGAGGGAAATGGGTTGAAAATAAAAAAGATTGAGAGCTGCTGCTCCCCTCATGTACCTAAATTTGTAATCTTGGTAATAAAGACAAGAGGAAAAATATCCCTCATGTCCCTTTAGCTTGATTCAAACCTGGGCCCCTGAGGTGCCTGCCAATGGACTCAAAAGGCACTTACCCTGATAAGAACATGCCACCTGCCACTTTTCAATCAGTAGCACTTCCTACAGAACCAATCAAATGCTCAAATCTCCCCAAGGGATTTTCCATTTCTTTGACTCAGCATGTAAGCAGGCGGACTGGTTCTGGTGCCTCATTCATTTTAGAAGCTTCTTAAACAGCAATAGAGGCTTTGTAGACAGTTTAATTACTCAGTCTTATACAGCTGCTCTGAGCACATTTCTCTCTTCTACTCATAAAAACAAACACAGAATGATTGTCTGACTTAGCGCCTGTTTTGCCTTCTGTCTCTGCTACCCTATTAGGAAGGCAGTTGTTGCCCTTCATATGTGCATCTACATGCCTTTGAGTAAACGAAGTTGTAACTATTCTTGGAGAAAGCCTGTCTAGGATGACTCCACCTTCTTATACAGTCTTTCCACAGTGCTATTCTAGTGTAAGGTAGAGAGGAATTTTCATGGTCCAAACTTTTACTGGGCTTTGAATCTGGCCAAACAAAAACCACAAAGGGCAACTGCTTTTTTAAAGGATGAATTAATCTAGCCATATCTGGTGTTTTGAACTATTTTCACATGATTTGGTTTCAGTGTAGACATTTGCTCTGATGTTTTCCTTTTCATTATTAATACTGGTAGCTTTGTAAGAGAAATATAAACTGTGTTAGAGAGATGACATGCACACATTCCCCAAAAGTCTGAATGGTGATCAAGGTTTCTGAAGATGACCTCAGGTTTCAACTGGGCTCCACAGGTTATGGGAAACAGAGAATCACACAAGGAACCTCAAGAAATGGAGTTAGTTGTGAGGATACACAGGCACTAGAACTGTGAAACCACTGAAAGCTGAGGGAACTCTGGAGATTGAGTGTTACCTCCTTTCTCACAGGCCACATGATCTCTTGCTTATGGATTCTCTGTAGCTCTGCTTTCTCAGAATGTGGTCTTCCATGAGCCCTCCTCACCACTAATTCTAAATCATAAGACCTATTTTTTATCTATATACATTCTTTCAGTTTCAGCTCCTGATGCTAACTGCCTCATTTTCTCAGTTCAGATTTCCAAGAGAGGGAATCTGATTGGCCAACAAAAGACTTTTCAGGCCAAGCTACAGTTCATGTGCTCACTCCATGGTGCCGTCAGCTATGGTCAAGGAGGTGGAGTCACCTGACCTATGTAAGGCTATTCCTTCTAAGGGGCAATGAGTAATTTCTCTTAAAAGGCGCTTCAAGCAAGGAAGACCAGAATTTACATGCATAGTTCACCAGACATTTGTCTCTGTTCCTGCTGTACTAAACCCGAAACCAAACCCATTGCAGTTGAGTTGATTCCAACTCATAGCAACACTACAAGACAGAGTAGAACTCCCCTATACGGTTTCCAAGGAATGGCTGGTGGATTCAAACTTCCAACCTTCCAGTTAGCAGCTGAACACTTAACCACTGCGCCACCAGGGCTTCTCCTGCTATACTAAAAAAAATTTTTTTTTTTTTGCTATAGTAGAATGATATAAATACGCCTTTCTACCAAGCATCTAACCTTGGGCAAGTAAGGAGAAAAATAGGGTGAAGGGATATAAGAGGTAAGGTAGACTGATAGCATTAATGGCCCCAATTCTTCACCCCACCATATAAGCATACCTGTTGCCATATGTCTTCGTAATTTCTCTCACTGAGACATGGAATCTATTTCACTATTCCTTAAATTTGAGTTGCCCTTGTGATTTGCCTTAAACAATGAAATGTAGCAGAAGTGACAGTGAGCCAGTTGCAAAAGCCTAGGCTTCAAAGAACCCTGCATGTTTCCATTTGCCCTCTTGTTTCTCCGCCATAGGTACGTCCTGTCTTAAATATCTCATAGTATTGTGAAATCAGACTTATTTAATGCTCAGAGGTACTTTGCAAAAGTTTTAATAGACAGATAGAAAGGGTCATTTCAGTCTGATATAGTAATTTACCAAGTCACAATTATATAATGCCTTGTATTTATCTGTGGCCCTGCCAAGAAACAAATGGCCTGTTCAAAGTCGGTAACTGAGGAAGTTTAATAGAAGGATTAGAATTGCTGGGTGGCACAAATGGTTAAGTACTGCACAACTAACCAAAAGGCTGGAAGTTCAAACCTACCCAGAGAGGTCTCAGAAAACAAGCCTGACAATCTGCTTCTAAAAGGTCAAGCCTTAAAAACCCTTTGGAGTAGTTCTACTCTACACTCATGGGGTCACCGTCAGTTGGAACAACTCCATGGCAACTAACAACAAAAACAATGTTGTTGTTGTTGTTAGGTACCATTGAGTCGGTTCTGACTCACGATGACCCCATGCACAACAGAACGAAACACTGCCCAGTCCTGTGCCATCCTCACAATTGTTGCTGTGCTTGAGCCCATTGTTGCAGCCACTGTATCAATCCATCTTGTTGAGGGTCTTCCTCTTTTTCACTGACCCTCTACTTTACCATGCATGATGTCCTTCTTCAGGAACTGATTCCTCCTGATAACATCCCTTTTAAAACAACCACAGAAGGACTGTTTACAAAGGTCTAGAGAGAGTTAAGGAAAACCAGCATGGAATGGTGAAGCACTAAAGACCTAGCACCAGTAGAAAGTCTCTAACATCCCAGGCCTGAAGGTACCTCTCAGTACAAAACACTAAAAAATTCTGGAAAAATATAATGAACTTCCTTTTAAATTTATGCCTAATCTTGCAAGTTAAGTCACAAGGGCTCAAAACGAGGAAGGAACTGAAAACTAGAGTGGTAAGAACCTAAGCCAACTCTGAGGTAGCCCTGAAAGGTTTTTCAGGTCTTGATAACAGGAACTTAGGAGTGTGCAAGGGCTTTTAAAATACAGGTGTCTGGCATATCTAAGAAAGCTGGTTCAGGATTAAGCCTGACTCCATTTTGGTGACTTCTGCTTTTGACTTAGCAACAGTTAACCATTAATCTCATATCTAAGGAAATGTTGTCTTTGTAACCAAGCTATGCAAGCCACTCCTGGGAACCACATTGTACAACAAAGCTATGTTAGCAGAAGAGAATATCCTGTGATTGTTTTGTAACCTCTGGGTGTGATGGTTAAGGGTGTGTGTCAACTTGGCTGGGTCATGATTCTTAGTAGTTTAGCAGTTATGTAATGATGTAATTTGGCAGTTATGTAATGATGTAGTCATCCTCCATGATGTAATGTGATGTGATCAGCCGATCAGTTCTAAGGGGAGTTTTCTTGGGGGTGTGGCTTGCTTGCTCTGGATCCTACATCTGGTTTGTCATCATCTGACCTCCAGTTCTTGGAACCTGAGCAAGCTGCCTAATGTATTGCCTGCTGATCTTAGTATACATCAGCCTCTGCAGCCTGTGAGCCAGCAGCCTGCTGTCTTAGCTCCCTCTCTTGGGTTCGTCAGCCCCTGCAGCTACTTGAGTCAAGAGAAGCCTCCAGCCTGATGCCTGACCCACGAACCTGGGACTTGCCCACATCTACAACCGTTTGAGCCATTTTCTTGAGATAAAATCAATCTCTCTCTCTCTATATATATATGTATATATACATACATAAACACACACACACACACGCTTCACTGGTTTGGCTTCTTTAGAGAACCTAGCCTAAGATATTTGGTACTGAGAGTGGTTCTAGATAAATAAAATCTTAAGGATGAGTATTCTTAATTGGTTCTCAAGTCTGAATAGTCTTAAAGCTGCTTAGGACTCTGTCTCCAGTAATAAAGAGGGTGCTGCTAATCCATGGCATGAGATAACAATATTAATGCACAAATCATCACCACCAATAGATCAAGTATTAGTGAGAAGTGAGGCTTTCGGTGACTGCATGTTTAATACTTTTCTACAATTTTGTCAGAATGAGAAATATTGGGAAGCTGGTCGGTTGGTCTACTTTTGCTATACAAAGTGGTGAAAGAAAGAGATGAGCTCACGGCTCAAGTGTTGCCTAAAAGACCTCAAAGTTGCCACTTGTGCCCTGAAAGAAAGCCTTATTTCCTGTAGTAAGAGAGCTGATAGTGGCGAAAACCAAACCCAGAGTCTTATTGTAAGAGAGGTTGAATTACACTGCCAACTGAATTTCCAGCCTCGAATGGTGTCTGAAGTTAAAACAAGGGGAAAAAATGGTGTCTGAAGTTAAAACTAATTGGGAAGAAATGGTATCCTGAACCTGAACCTTGGGATGGGACATACGGGCAGATAATCAGGAAGCTGGGGACACTGAGCCCCTAAATTCCATTTAATCACTTCTGCCAATAGAACCAACCTTCTTACTCCCATCTGAAGAGATTACTCCATATTCATCTGCTAAGCCACCCTACCCAGTAAAATCATTATCCCCACCACCCTCATCTGATGAAATTAACCCAGCTGTATCTAAAAAGCCTTTGTCTGAGATATTTCCTGAAGCAGCATCTGAGTCATCACCTGGGGCAGCATCTGAGGTAAATGCCTTACAACACATCACTGAATGTTCCCAGGATGCACCCCATCACTCATTTTTGCTTCTAGACCTATAACTAGACTTAAGTCCCAATGAGCCTCAAAAGGTGAAATACAAAGTGTGACCAAGAGGAGATACGCTATACCCAGGGCCCACTAAGCACAGATTCCTCATTCAGTGTTTCAGCTCAAGGGGTAGGAAAGGATCTAATAGTTTATTTGGTTGGTTCACTGAGGCATAGCTTATGAGGTAGCCTACACTAAATCAAGTTGAAGTACCAGGCCTGCCTTGGTACACTGTAGAAGAAGGTGTCCAAAGGCTTGGGGAAATTGGCATGTTAGAGTGGATTTATCAGGTTAGATCCACAGACCCATACATGCAGTGCCTAGAGGATATCCTTTTACCACAACGGTGAGGAACAAATTTGTGAAGGGAGCTCCAGCATCCTCAAAGACTGCTGTGATTGCTATTTTATGTAAGTCAGATTTGACAGTGGGAACTGTATGAACCGAATTAAGGCACATAACTACAATGGGGCTGGTCGGACCCATGGTGGTAGAAGCCAAGTGGCACCACCCAACCGACAAAGACAAGGTGGATGTAGTTACCGTAATGGACAAACGAGTCAAAGCAGTGATCAGAATAGTCTGATTTGTATGGACTTACGGCGTTGGCTGCTTAGTCACTAGGCGTGAAATAGACGGGGAATCTACTATTTACTTTGATCTGTACAAGCAGACAAATTCTAGGTCAAGTAAACAGCAGTCTAGCTCGAATAGCCAGAATAGAGAATCATGGCCCCTCAATCAATTCCCAGACTTGAGCAAGTTCACAGACCCACAGCCCCTTGAATGAAGGGGTGGCAGATCCCCTTGAGGAAGGACCCCACTACACTGCCAAAAATTTATACTGTTAATATTTCTCCCAGCCTTCCCCAAAGGGACCTACAGCTTCTTATGATGACGACTGTTCATTGTGGAAAAGGAAATAATCAGACTTTTGGGGGATTACTGGACACTGGCTCTGAACTGACACTAATTCCAGGAGACCCAAAATGTCACTGTGGCCCACCAGAGTGTGAGCATATGTAAGTCAGGTTATTAAGGGATTCTTAGTACAGGTTTGTCACACAGAGGGTCCAGTGGGTCTCTAAACCCATCCTGTAGTGATTTCCCCAGTTCCAGAATGCATAATCGGACTAGATATACTCAACAACTGGCAGAACCCCCACACTGGATCCTTGACAAGTGGAGTAAGGACTATTATGGTAGGAGAAACCAACGGTAAGCCATTAGAACTGCTCCTACCTAGGAAAGCAGTAAACCCAAAGCAATGCTGCATTCCTGGAGAGATTACTGCCACTATCGAGGACTTGAAAGATGCAGGGGTGGTGATTCCCACCACATCCCCATTCAACTTACCCATTCTGCCTCTGCAAAAAACAGATGAATCTTGAAGAATGACAGTGGATTATCGTACACTTAACCAGGTGGTGACTCCAATTGCAGTTGCCTTTCCAGATGTGGTTCTATTGCCTAAGCAAATTAACACATCCCCTGGCAACTGGTATGCAGCTATTGATCTAGCCAATGCCTTTTTCTCAATCCTGGTTTCAAAGAAACACCAGAAGCAGTTTGCCTTCAGAGGGCAAGGCCAGCAATACTCCTTCACTGTTCCATCTCAAGGGTATATCAACTCTCCAGACCTGTGTCATAATTTAGTCCAAAGGAAACCTGATCGCCTTATGACAAGATGTCACATTGGCTCATTACATTGATGACATTATGCTGATTGGACCTAGTAAGGAAGAAGTATCAATGACTCCTGGACTTATTGGTAAAAAATATTTTGTGTGCTAGAGTGTGGGAAATGAATCCCAGAAAAATTCAAGTAGCTTCCACCTCAGTGAAATTTCTAGGTGTCCAGTAGAATGGAGCATGTCAAGATATTCCTTCTACATTAAAGGATAAATTGTTACATCTGGCCCCTCCTACAACTAAAAAGGATGCCTGGCAGGCCTCTTCAGATTTTGGAGGCAACATATCCCTCATTTGGGTGTGCTACTCTGGCCTATTTATCAAGTAACTCAAAAATCTGCTAGTTTTGAGAGAAGGCTCTGCACCAGGGTCAGGCTGCCATGCAAGCTGCTCTGCCACTAGGGCCATATGATCCAGCTGATCCAATGGTGCTTGAAGTGTCAGTGGCAGATAGAGATGTTGTTTGGAGTCTTTGGCAGGTCCCTAGTGGTGAATCACAGTGCAGACCATTAGGATTTGGGAGTAAAGCCCTGCTGTCCTCTGCAGATAACTACTCTCCTTTGGAGAAACTGCTTTTGGCTTGTTATTGGGACTTAGTAGAGACTGAATGCTTAACCGTGTGCCACCAAGTCACCATGTGGCCTGAGCTGCCCATCACGAATTGAGTGTTGTCTGACCCACAGAGTCACAAAGTCAGACGTGCATAGCAGCACTCCATCATTAAATGGAAGTGGTATATACAAGATTGGGCCTGAGTATGACCTGAAGGCACAAGTAAGTTGCATAAGGAAGTGGCCAAATGCCCATGGTCTCCACTCCTGTCACATTACCTGCCCTCTCCAGTGTGCACCTATGGCCTCATGGGGAGTTCCTTATCATCAGCTGACTGAGGAAGAAAAGACTTGCGCCTGGTTTAAAGATGGTTCTGTGTGATATACAGGCACCGCTGGGAAGTGGACAGGGGCAGCACTGCAGCCCCTCTCTGGGACCTTCCTGAAGGACAATGATGAATGGAAATACTCCCAATGGGCAGAACGTCAAGCAGTATGCCGCGTTGTTCACTTTGCTTGGAAGGAAAAATGGCTAGATGTATGACTGTATACTGATTTATGGGCTGTGGCCAATGGTTTGGCTGGATGGTCAGGGAATCGGAAGGAACATGATTGGAAAATTGGTGACGAGGAGTTATGGGGAAGAGGTATATAGATAGACTTCTCTGAATGGGCTAAAGAAGTGAAGATATTTGTGTCTCATGTGAATGCTCACCAAAGAGCGATCTTGGCAGAGGAGGATTTTAACAACCAAGTGGATAGGATGATGCATTCTGTGGAATACAGTCATCCTCTTTCCCCAGCTACCCCATCATTGCCCAATGGGCTCATGAACAAAGTGGCCATGGCAGCAGGTATGGAGATAATGCATGGGCTCAGCAATATGGACTTCCACTCACCAAGGCCAACTTGGCTACAGCCACTGCTGAGTGCCCAATCTGCCAGCAGCAGAGACCAACACCAAGTCTCCAATATTGCACCATCCCTTGAGGTGATCAGCCAGCAACCTGGTGGCAGGCTGATTACATTGGACCACTTCCATCATGGAAAGGGCAGTGTTTCATTCTTACCGGGACAGATACTTACTCTTGATGCAGATTTGCCTTCCTTACATGCAATTCTTCTGCCAAAACTACCATCTGTGGAATCACAGAATGCCTTATCCACCATCATTATAGCCCACACAGCACTGTCTCGTATCAAGGACTCACTTCACAGCAAATGAAGTGCAGTAATGGCCCTTGCTCATGGAATTCACTGGTCTTACCATGTTCCCCATCATCCTGAAACAACTGGCTTGATAAAACAATGGAATGGACCCCTAAAGACCAATTACGGTGCCAGCTAGGTGGCAATACTTTGCAGGATTGGGGCAATGTTCTCTAGGAGGTTATATATGCACTAAACCAGTGTCTGATATATGGTACTGTTTCTCCTGTAGCCAGGATTCATCGTTCTATGAATCAAGGGGTGGAAATGGCAGTGGCACCACTCACTATTACCCCTAGTGACCCACTCCCAAAATTTTTGCTTCCTGTCCCCGTGACTCTATGCTCTGCAGGTCTATAGGTCCTAGTTCCAAAGGAAGGAATGCTCCCACCTGAATATACCACATGGATTCCATTGAACTGGAAGTTAAGAATGCCACCTGGCCAGTATGGGCTCCTCGCACCTCTGGATCAACAGACAAAGGGAGTTACCATATTGGCTTCTGTGATTGATTCTGACTACCAAGGGGATATTGGATTGGTGTTCCATAATGGAGGTAAAGAAGAGTTATGTCTGGAGTACAGGAGATCTTTCAGGGCATCTCTCAGTACTGCCATGCCCTGTGATTAAAGTCAGTGGAAAACTACAGCAACCCAATTCTGACATGACTACTAATGGCCCAGACCCTTCAGGAATGAAGGTTTGGGTCACTCTACCAGGCAAAGAACCATGGCCAACTGAGGTACTTGCTGAGGGTAAATGGAATACAAAATGAGTGGTGGAAGAAGGTAGTTCTAAATATCAGTTACAACCATGTGACCAGTTACAGAAACAAGGACTGTAGTTGTTTTGAGTATTTCTTCCTTGTATGTGTGCATCGAATGTTTTTGTTTTCTTCACTTGTAAAATATAAAATATAAACAGGGCTAGTGCATTTTCAGTTGTATGCACATTAGTTGTATCATGTTAGGCCCAAGTACGACTTTGTACTTGTCTTTATTTAGAGACTGTGTAGGATTTAAGGAGATGTATACGGTGACAAGTTGACAAAGGATGGACTGTGATGGTTAAGGTTGTGTGTTAACTTGGCTGGGCCATGATTCTCAGTGGTCTGGCAGTTATGTAATTATATAAATCGGCAGTATGTAATGATGTAGTCATCCTCCATAATGTGATGTGACGTGATCAGCCAATCGGTTTTAAGGAGAGTGCCCTCAAGGGTATGGCTTGCATTCAATGTATATGTAGATGTTCTGGCAAAACTTACTTGTTTGCTCTGGATCCTGCATCCAGCTCATCATCATCTGACCTCCAGTTCTTGGAACTTAACCCAGTTGTCTGCTATATTGCCTGCCGATCTTGGTATTCATCAGCCTCCATTGCCTGTGAGCCAGCAGCCTACCATCTTACGTGTCAATCTTGAATTCATTGGCCAATGCAGCTTGCAAGCCAGCAGCCTGCTGTCTGACCTGCCAATCTTTGGTTTGTCAGCCCCTGCAGGTACATGAATCAGGAGAGGCCTCCAGCCTTACCCACGGACTTGGGACTTGTCAGTCTCTACAACCTCATGAGCTATTTTCTTGAGATAATCTTTCTCTCTCTCTCTGTCTCTCTCTCTATATACATATATATATATATAAACAGGGCTAGTGCATACATATATATATATATACACATATATATATATATACACATATATATACACATATATATACTTCACTGGTTTCTCTTCTCTAGAGAACCCAGCCTAAGACACGCCAACTGTAAAATCCCCTCTACAGTACCAAGTAGCAACTAATCAACAAAGTACACATATCACTAAGTAGTAACTAGTCAACAAAAACTTTAAACCAATCATGTAAACCTACACATGTTATGGTCACTGGTCACCATAAACCCCCCACTTCTGTTAACCTGTCTTTGACTTTTATAAATTACTAGTAAGCCATTAGTTCCTGCGTTAACAACATAAACATTGCCTGAATTCCTGTAACTGCTAGGAGTGCTGTGGTTCCACTTTGTGTACTGTGCACTTCCCCAGTTTAAACTGTATCCTGCCTTCAATAAACCCATTGCTTCTATTTTAACAGGGTATAGGTTTTCACTGTTTGACATTTCATGTGTAAGGGATTTTAAAATAGAGGCGTCTAGCGTATCTGAAAAGGCTAAATTCAAGCCTGGGGCTGACTCCATTTTGAAACTTTTCTTTTGGCCTCAGCAACAGTCAATGTTATAGATATTTAAAATCTTGTATTTATGGAAATGTTATTCTTTGTAACCAAGTTAAGAAAGAAGATTGTCAGTTTGCTCCCAAGGAGCCTTGACGCTAACATCAGCTCGTTCCCAAGGAGCCTTGATACAAACAGTGTCAAACCAATGAAGAGATCCCATATTTTTCCCTTGAACCAATTATAGCAAAAGTCCCACGTTTAGATAACCCGCCTTATGCTGATTTATGTTGATAACTTCCAATCAAAACTAGTGTACCTTAAGTTCTTTGTTCTCACCATATAAATTTGTTTCTGTAGCCTCACCACCCCAGAGTGTGCTGGATTTCACATTGTGAGACTCAGTGTCTCTTCAGCTCGAGTTGTTTTTCTTCCAATAAATCTCTCTTGATTTCATTTTAAATAGAGCATACGTCATCACTCTATTATAGGAGTTAGTGCCCATGTGGGGATAGGAGACAGGGTACTAGACCTACCTGAGACAAGGAATTAGACCTGAGACTTCCACTAAAGGTGACACCCTTGAAGAGAAAGGAGGACAAGAAAAATCCACCAACCACCAGATAAAGATGACAGTGGAAATTTGTCTCTCATGGCCCATGCTCTGAGTGATAAAAAAAAAAAGACATTTTCTCCAAATTTATAATTATATACTTGCTTTCACTCAGATTTGGTGTTTGAATTTATACCCCAGCATGGTTTGAAAACCCAAAAGCAAGCAATTAACATAAACATTAGGCTTAATATTGTTAAGATGTCAATACTACTCAAAGCAATCTAAAGATTCAACACAATCTCAATCAAAATTCCAACAGCCTTCTTTACAGAAATGGAAAATGAGTCCTCAGCTTTATACAGAATGGCAAGAGGCCCTGAATAGCTAAAGCAACATTGAAAGAGAAGAACAAATAGGAGGACTCATACTTCCTGATTTTAAAACATACTATACAGCTACAGTAATCAAAATAGCCTGGTAGTGGTATAACAATAAACACATAGACCAATGGAATAGAATCGTGAGCCCAGAAATAAACCCACACATCTCTGCTCAACTGATTTTTGACAAGAGTATTATGCCCATTTTATGGGGAAAGAAGAGACTCTTTAACAAGTAGTGCTGGGAAAACTGGATTTCTACATGCAGAAAAAATGAAACAGGGTCCATGCCTCACACCATACACACAAAAAAATTCAAAATGTAATAAAGACCTAAATGTAAAAACTAATACCATAAAATTCTTAGAAGAAAATACTGGGTCAATGCAGTTGCACCTAGATTTTAACAATGAATTATATAATAACAAAAGCACAAACAGCAAAAGACAGAATAAATAAGTGGAAACTCATAAAAATTAAAAGCTTTTGTTCATCAGAAGACTTTACCAAAAAAATGAAAAGACAAGCTACTGACTGGGAGAATATCTTCAGAAACCATATATCTAATAAGAATCTAACAACCAAAATGTATATATAACTTCAACAACTTAACAACAAAAAGACAATGCAATCACAAAATGGACAAAGGACTTAAATATACATTTCACCAAAGAAGACATTCAAATGGCCACCAAACACATGAGAAGATGCCCAAACTCATTATCCATCAGAGAGTGCAAATTGAATCCAAAGTGAGATACCATTTCACTCCCACTAAAAAAAAAAAAAACTAGGATGGCTAAAATTTGAAAAAATAAAATAAAATAACAAATCTTGGCAAGGATGTGGGGAAACTGGAACACTTATCCATTGCTGGTGGGATTGCAAAATGGTATAGCCACTGTGGAAAACAGTATGGCGGTTCCTCAAAAAATTAAAAACAGAACTACCATTTATGATCCAGCAATTTCACTCCTAGGTATATACCCAAAAGACTTGAAATCAGAGACTCAAAGAGAGACTTGTACACCAATGTTCACTGCAGTACTATTCATTATAGTCAAAAGGTGGAAACAAAGATGCTCATCAACAGATGAATGAATAAACAAAATGTGGTACATATATACTATGGAATCTACTCAGCCAGTAGGAGAAATGAATTCTTCACACATGCTACAATATAGATGGAGTTTCAAGACATTATGCTGAGTGAAATAAGTCAATCATAAAGGGATAAATATTGTATGGCCTACTTATATAAAAAGACAAGGAAAGGCAAATGTATAGACAATGAAGCTTATTAGTGGTTACTAGGGAGTGGGAGAGGAAAAGGGAGGTTTTGCATATGGTGTACTAACTTTAAGTTTACAATGATGAAAAATCACATTAATTAAAGGGTAGAGTTGCACAGCCGATTAATGCAATTGCTGTCAGTAAGTTACACACCTGTAAAAAGTTGAATTGGCCAAACCTGTGTGATAAATATATTTACAACAACGACAGCAAAAAAAAAAAAGTAGCTGCTGAGGCCGCTTACGTGCAACCAAACACTTCCTGGGATTTGTTTCCTCGGTTTGGAAGTTTAGGGTCATAGTTTAGCGGGACATACCAGTTAATTGGCCTAATATCATGTTTAGTCCTTCTGCTATACTTCCTAGTTCATTGCATAGTGCCTGTGGACTTAAAAGCTTGCAAACAGCCATCCGAGGTACAACAATTGGTCACTATTCAACTGGAACAACAGAGGAAGAAGGCAATTAAGGAATAGGAAGAGGGTATGGAAAGTGTGGCTAATTGCCTCCATGAACAACTGCCTCCTTTGCCATGAGACCAGAAGAACTGGATGGTGCCTGGCCACCATTAGTGAACAGTTTGATCAATGATTCTACAGAAGAATCCTGATCAAAAGGGGGAAAATGTAGAATAGAATTTCAAATTCTCATGGAATCCAAAATTTCTGAAGCCACGGAGGCTGGATAAACACCTGAAATTATTGCCCTGAGATAATCTACCTTAAACCTTAAACCAAAAATATCCCCTGAAGTCATCCTAAAACCAAATGATAGTTTAGCTTAACTAGTAAACAATGTCTGCCTTGAACACGGTGTTCTTTCAAGATCTACCTATATGGGTTCAAACTGACAACAGTATCTCAAAAGATTAGACGGGAAACTTAGGGGGCAGTGAGTTTATGTTAATGGAGGAGGAACAACTCAGAAAAGGAGGCTGGGAATGGTTACACAACTCAAAGAATGTAATCAATGTCACTGGATTGTACATGTAGAAAGTGTTGAATTGGTGTATGTTCTGCTGTGCATATTCTCAACAAGAACAAAAATAAAATAAATTATTTTTAAAAAGTTACTATACAGAACATACAACTGTAAACAAAAAACTAGAAAGAATTGGAGAAATGTGATTATGGACTGAGTATTAAATAATTTAAGAAAATTTCACTAATTTTGCTAGGTATAATAATGACATGGTAGTCATGTAAAAACAATGACCTCAGTAGTGATCCATAGCAAATATTTACAACTGAAATGGCATGATGTCTAAGATTTTCTTTAAAATATTCTAGCTATTAAAGAAAGGGGAGGGGTAATAATAGATGAAAACAGATTGGCAAAGCGTTGATAATTGTTAAAGCTGAATGAAAGGTATATGACAGTTCACTATAATACGTATTTTACTGTGGTGTGCTGTTGAAATATTTCATAATAAAAAGTTTTTACATACCATGTTATATCATATCATGTTATATCATATTAAAATGTTAAGCCCTGAAAAAGCTGGAGGTACGTACACAGTTATTTATAATGTTATTGTCTATTCTTTTTTATATATTTGAAATACTGTTTAATCTTTTTTTAAAAGAGAAAAAAGATGTCTTAGTCATCTAGCGCTGCTATAACAGAAATACCACAAGCGGATGGTTTTAACAAAGAGAAATTTATTCTCTCACTGTCTAGTAGGCTGTAAGTTCAAATTCAGGGTGTCAGCTCCAGGGGAAGGCTTTCTCTCTCTGTTGGCTCTGGAGGAAGGTCCTTGTCACCAATCTTCCCTTGGTCTGGGAGCTTCTTAGCACAGGGACCTCAGGTCCAAAGGACGTGCTTTGCTCCTGGCACTGCTTTCTTCATGGTTTGAGGTCCCCATGTCTCTCTGCTCCCTTCTCTCTTTTATATCTCAAAAGAGATTGGCTTAAGACACTACCTAATTTTGTAGAGCTCATCAATGTAACTGCCACTAATAACATCTTATTACATCATAGTGATGGGATTTATAACACATAGGGAATACATGATAAAATGATAGACAATCATATAAGGGAGTCATGACCTAGCCAAGTTGACAGGTATTTTCGGGGGACACAATTCAATCCATGACAAAAGATTTATTAGAAAGAAAATTCTGCACCTTCCCCCATGTAATGCTTACCAGCTTCTCACAAATATCTCTTCAATACTGCTCTTTAAAAGCTCATTAGAAACCTACAAGTCTGAAAAATAGACTTACAACTTTTATCTTAAAAATAAGTCATGTTCCAGAAAAACCCCAAGACCTCAAAATTCACTTCCAAAGCACATGTACAAGATTCAGGAGATTCCTAAACTTGTTTTCACTTTATATTTTCAAAGAGCTATCATGCCCTTTCAATACAATGCCTTATTTATCCCCCAAAGAATTTCTGCTGCTTAACATCTCTGTGGGACCCCTGTGGTGCTGTGAAGTAGAATAAATAAAATATGCTCCTCTTGGAAGAAAATACTTGTTCATAAGGAGTAATCTACCTCTGAGAGCCAAAACACACCATTTCCCTTCCAGAATAATACTGCTTTGTTATGTCAAAAGGTGGGGGGAGAGAGTTGGCAGAGAAAAGGTGATACAGGAGAGAAAATGAGACATAATTTGCCAAGGTAATGAAACAGGAAGCATACTATAAGAGAAAAATCACTAGGCCTGAAGGAAACCCCACCACATATTGACTGTATAGCCTTGGGCAAGCCGTTTAACTTCTTATAACTTCAGAGAAGTTATAGTTGGTTTAGATCCATGGGTAGTGCAAATGGTTTGCTCTCAGCTACCAACTGAAAGGTTGGCAATTCAAACCCACCCAGCAGCATCATGGAAGCAAGGTCTGGCACTCAGCTTCCATAAAGAATACAGTCAATAAAACCCTATGGAGCTCAGTTCTACTTTGTAACACATGGAGTTGCCACGAGTCAGAATCAACACAATGGCAACAGGTTTATATCAGTGGTATTCAATCCTAGCTACACCTTAGAATTTCTGAGGAGCTTTTCAAAAATTCCAATGCCTGGGTTCCACCCCAGTCAAAATCCCTGCCATAAAGAGAAATGAAGTCCTAATACATGCTACAACATGGATGAACCTTGAAAACACTATAATGAGAGAAGTAAGTCAATCACAAAAGGACAAATATTGTATGATCCTACTAATACGAAATACCAAGAATAGGCAAATGTATAGAGAACAGAGTTTAATAACGGTTACCAGGAAGGGGAAAGGGTAAATCATTGTTTAGGAATCATTGTGTTTTTCATGGTGATGGAAAATTTGGCAATGAATATTGATGATGTTTGCACAACAAGATTGATATAATTGGTGTCACTGAATTGTACATGTGCAAAATGTTAAAATGGCAAATGTTATCTATAATTTTTTACAATTAAAAAATATCTTGGGGACAGATCTTAGGCAAGGACCATTCTTAATGCTCCTCATGTAATTCTAACATGTACTTAGGGCTGTGACCAACTGGTTTAGATCTCTAAGGTCCCCTCCAACTTTAACATTCTACCGGAACATATCTGTAGGAAACTGAGACAGCTATAGTTTTTGTCTTCCTAGCATACCTCTTGTAGGAGAAAGATGTGGCAGTCTGCTTTTGTAAAGATTACAGCCTTGGAAACCCTATATGGCAGTTCTACTCTGTTCCACAGGGGCACTATGAGTTGAAATTGACTCGTGAGCATTGGGTAGCACATTTCTCTCATACATTCTTCCAGTACTAACCACCTCCATAAGGTCCTGGGGTTGATGCCTCCATCATCACTACAGAATGAGTCAGATACCCTTAGTACATAATACTGGGGAAGCCAGCACAACCTATACAAGGCAAAGTCACGGAAGCTCCAGACACATCCAAACTCCCTGAGGGACCAAATTGCTGGACTGAGAACTGTGTGGACCTGGTCTCAGGGAACATCTAGCTTGATTGGCATAACATGGTTTATAAAGAAAATGTTCTACATTCTACTTTGGTGCATAGCGTCTGGGGTCTTAAAAACCTATGAGTGGCCATCTAAGATACTCCATTGGTCTCACCCTTTAGGAGCTAGGGAGAATGAAGAAAACTAAAGATACAATGAAAAGATTGGTGCAAAGGACTAATGGACCACAACTACCACGGCCTCCATCAGACTGAGTCCAATACAACTAGATGGTGTCCAGCTACCACCACTGACTGCTCTGACAGGGATCACAATACAGGGTCCTGGACAGAGCTGGAGAAAAATGGAAAACAAAATTCTAACTCACACACACACACACAAAAAAACTTACTGGTCTGACAGAGACTGGAGAAATTCTGAGAGTGTGGCCCCTGGACACCCTTTCAGCTCAGTAATGAAGTCACTCCTGAGGTTCACCTTTCAGCCAAAGGTTAGATAGGCCCATGAAACAAAACAAGACTAAAGGGGCACAACAGCCCAGGGGCAAGGACTAGAAGGCAGGAAGGGACAGGAAAGCTGGTAATAGGGAACCCAAGGTCAAGAAGGGAGGATGTTGACATGTCGTGGGGTTGTAAACCAATGTCATAAAGCAATATGTGTATTAACTATTTAATGAGAAACTAGTTCTGTAAACATTCATCTAAAGTACAATAAAAAAATGATTGGATACTCAAAACACAACATAAAAATACATGCAATATGATGCAGCCATAAAGAGCCATGATTTCTGTTATTTGCAATAAATGGATGAACCTTGGGGGGGCGGGGCAAGGATGAGTCAGATACCCCAAACTCCAGGACACAGTGGTTGTTTCAAAAATGGGCATATGACTCAAGCTGGGCCAATCACAGCCCTCCCTGTGACTTTTGCTGGAGCACTTGGAAAAAAGATGTTCTCTGTTCTATGAAAGCACTATCATTGGGAAAAATGGTAGTCTAGATTTGCTGGGAGCCATCTTTGCCACCATGCAGGAAGAATCCACCTGAGCATAAAGCTTACAACAGCAGAAAACAGAACCAAGAGAAGAAAAAAATGGCTCCTGATGGCACCACTTGAAGCCCCAGATCCAACCAGGTCTGAAGCTCTGTAATTCTTATTTATCTAAACAAAAAAAAATTCATTTTGTGTTTAAGATCATTTGAATAAGTTTTTGCAACTTGCAAGCCAAAGAATCCTGTCTATAATATCTCAGAATTAATTGCAGACCAAGAAGTAAAAATGGTATCGTGCTTTTTATTTCATCCTATGTTGAACATTCATTACTGTTACAGTAAACACAATATATGTCACTGAAAAAAAAAATGACTAATGGATATAGCTGTGTCCAATAAACACTTAAAAGTCTTAAGGGCCCACAACCTAAAGGACCCTGAAAACCCATCCTGAAATTGCATGCTTTTGTTTGAATTCAGCAAGAGATACATAAGGTTTTAAATAGCTTTATTTATGACAGTGGCCCACTCCACTCAACCCCTAAACTTACCTTTGTTAAAGATTATTTACAAAGTGGGCAGTTGAACCCAGAAAATCTGAATGAGGAGCCTAAACTCTTAACTGCAAGGCCATACCATCCCAGAAGCAATAGTGGGGAGAGCAATTTGCTTAACTGATTTGTGATTAATAGAAAATGAGTAACCCTTTCAGAATTGTTGCTGATGATGCAAAAAACTTTAGCTATGATCCTGAATTTAACATATTACATTTCAAAATTACTGTTCAAAAAAGAAAACAAAAAAAAAACCAAACCCATTGCCATCAAGTCGATTCCAACAAAAGAACCAACATTAATATTTGGATATTCCTTTAAGTTTTGTGAGTAAGGAAAACTCACGTTCAAGTGGCTTAAATTGTTCTCAGGCCCCTTCTGTGTTAAAGGTCTAATGTATTTGCCACCAATTTATCCTCTAAGTCCAAACAACTTATTGAGCACTGTTGTGACTTGGTTTCTTTCTCTTTCTCTCTGACCACCAGAGTAAACACCTGAGACAAGGAGACAAGAACTACACTAGACACTGTATTTAGCTTCACAGCCACAACCTTCCCAAGGCACTAAAAAAACAGACCAGAGATACTTCTTTATTTTAAAATTGAAAGTTATCAGAAAGCTAGATAAAACTGTACATAACAAGACATGTTTTTCTTGACTACTTCCATCACTGGAAATTTGTGGGAACTGTTACTTCAGAATTGGTCTATAATACATGACTTTCTAGAGACTTTGGCACATTTGTTACCCCTTCAGTTGCAATGTCATCTAATCCCTCCCTATACATGTTAAAATTTCAGATGAAGAAAGAAAACATTAGAGAAATACTGGATACAGACACTCATGATGAACTTAAGGCAAAAAATGTCCCAAGAGGAAAAGCAGAAGGACAGGAGGAGGAAGAAGAAAAAAGGAGGCTAGAGAGGTGGGGCCAAGATGGCAGAGTAGTCAGATGTTTCCTGCAGTCCCTCTTAAAACAAAGACCCAAAAAAGAAGTGAATCGATTATATATGAGAATCTATTAGCCCAGAATATCAAAGACAAAGCTGTGGAATCAGACTGAGTGGCAGAGGGAGGGAAAGATGGTTCAGAAGCACCAAGGAGTTGCCAGAACTGACCTGGCTGACACCAGCAACCTACAGGCCGGATCGGCTGGCACGTGCAGGGTGAGGTAAACAGTGGCACTCAGGACACGTCTTCCACATTGGGAGAGACCGAGAGGTGGAGAGTCTACTCAAGCCTCCAGAACCAGAAAAATGGAGCTCAATCAGCAAAAGATAATTACAAGTGTCTAACCTACCACGAGGAAGCCCTGGTGGTGTAACGGTTAAATACTGTGGCTGCTAACTAAGAGGTTGGCAGTTCAAATCCGCCAGGCGCTCCTTGGAAACTCTATAGGGCAGTTCTACTCTGTCCTATAGGGTCACTAGGAGTCAGAATCAACTCGACGGCAGTGCAGTGGGTAACCTACCACATGGATCAACCCCCCCCACCCTGCTTTGGGAAGTACCTCTCTCCCATTCACCTGACCTCTCCCCACTCTGCTCCAGGCCCCAGTCCAGCTTCAGTGACTAATGCATCCCCTGAGCCAGAAGTAGGACCCATCATATGTCTTGAGCCATTCTCCTGGCTTTGGAGTGGGAAAAAATTAACAAACAGGGAAAAATAATCTGCCAGCTCCCCTAAACCGGAAACTCAGGGCAGGCAGAGACCCTTTGCCTAGGCAGAGGCATAAGGGGTCCACAGACTGTGAATGCCTTTCACCCCTGCAAAGACCTGTGTGGGCCCATTTTAACAGTGTAGGCCCTCACAAACACAGTACAACAGGCTACATATCTGAGGCCTATCTTCAACTGCATCAGCTATAAGGCGGAGTGGCAGATTCATGACATTTGACACTGCCCTGCCCAATAAGCATGGTCTTCACCTAACCACATCAGGGGCCTGGGGACTGGTGGCTTGACCCACTTCACCTAGCCACCCGTGACATGGGTACAAGAATAAAGGGTGCCTTTTTTTTCCAGTCCTACTACCAGTCCTTACAGTCAACAGAATTCGGCACTTATAATATGGCTGCAAAACCCACCCACCTATGTGCTCTGGGGAATAGGGACATGTCTTCTACACAGACTCTTAGGAGCAGCCATCAACCCCCAGCCTTGCTCAGCTCATGACCCCCTACAGCAGCCAGATACCTGTGCCTACTCCAATCACCCCTGCCAATCTCAGACTATGGGTGAGAGCCTGTACCACACACTCAGTGACCAACAACCTCCACACCTGAGCTGGATCCACACAAGAAAAGTAAACGGACTCTTGGGCTCACATAATAGTAACAGCTCTAACCACCTGGTGACAGGACGTGAGAGCTTCAAAGACGCCAACAGTCAAACTAGCTCAGATGACCAGCCTATTTGGGCATATTAAAACAAAACAAGAAGCTAGAACGCAGTAAGCAAACATAAAATAAATATACTAACTTATTGATGGCTCGGAGACAACAGTCACTGTCAAATCACATAATGAAGCAGGTCAAGATGGCTCCAGCAAGCAAAGGAGAATGAAGAACACCAAGGGAACAAGGTAATTATGAGCCCAAGAGACAGAAAGGGCCACATAAACCAGAGACTACGTAAGTATCAGGCCAGGAAGAACTAGATGGTGCCTGCCTACAACTCATGACTTCCCTGACAGGGAACACAACAGAGAACCCCTGAGGGAGCAGGAGAGCAGTGGGATACAGACCCCAAATTCTTGTAAGAAGACCAGACTTAATGGTCTGACTGAGACTAGAAGGAATCTGGTGGTCATGGCCCCCAGACCTTCTCTTAGCCCAAGACAGGAACCATTCACAAAGCCAACTCCTCAGCCAGGGATTGGACTGGACAATGGGATAGAAAAATATGCTGGTGAAGAATGAGCTTCTTGGATCAAGTAGATACTTGAGACTATGTTGGCATCTCCTATCTGGAGGGGAGATGAGAGGGCAGGGGTCAGAAGCTGGTGGAATGGTCACAAAAAGAGGGAGTGGAGGGAAGGAGTGGGCTGTCTCATTAGGGGGAGAGCAATTAGGAGTATATAGCAAAGTGTATATAAATTTTTGCTGAGAGACTGACTTGATTTGTAAACTTTCACTTAAAGCACAATAAAAATTAATAATAAAAAAAAAAAGATGGCTCCAGCAAGAGAGCAAAATAAATAACCAGAAAACCTTCCAGAGGAAGATAAGGTAATGGGACTGCCTGAGATAGATTTCAAAAGACTAATATACAGAGCTCTCCAGAAGATCAGGCAAAACTCAAGCCAAGCCAAGGAACACACAGACAAAGCAACAGAGGAACTGAAGAAGGTTATACAAGAGCATAATAACAAATTGAACAGGCTGCAAGAATCCATAGAGAGATAGCAAACAGAAATCCAAAAGATTAACAATAAAATGTCAGAATTAAACAACTCAATAGAAACTCATAGGAGAAGGCTGAGTCAATGGAAGTCAAAATTAGTTAGATTAAAGATGAAGCACTTGACACCAACTTATTTGAGGAAAAATCAGATAAAAGAAATTTAAAAAATGAAGAAACCCTAAGAATTATGTGTAATTCTATCAAAAGGAATAACCTAGGAGTGATGGGAGTACCAGAACGGGAAGGACAGAGAGAACTGTTGAAGATTCGCTGGCAGAAAACTTCCCTGATATCATGAAAGATGAGAAGATATCTACCCAAGAAGCTCATCAAATCCCACACAAGGTACATCCCAAAAGAAAGTCACCAAGACATATTATAAGCAAACTTGCCAAACCAAAGATAAAGACAGAATTTTAAGAGCTGCAAGAGAAAAATGAAGTCATCTACAAAGGAGAGTCAAGTCAACAAGACTAAGCTCTGACTACTCAGCAGAAACCCTGCAGGCAATAAGGCAATGGTATGACATATATAAAGCCTTGAAGGAAAAAAATTACCAACCAAAAAGTATATGTCCAGCAAAACTGTCTCTTAAATTCAGTGGAGAAATTAGGGCATTTCCAGATAAACAGAAGTTAAGGGAATTTATTAAAACCAAACCAAAATTACAAGAAATACTAAAAAATACTAAAGGGATTAGAAAATCAATAACATCAGATCACAACCCAAGACTAGAACACAGAACAGAACAACCAGATATAAACCCAGATACGGAAATCACAAAAATAAGTCAAAGCTAAAACCCTGAAAATGGAGAAACAGAGACATCAAAATATAAAAAACGACAACATTAAAACAAAAAGAGGACTAAATAATGTAATCACAGATCCTTTATATGGAGAGCAAGTCAAGCTGTTATAAAGAAATACAAGATCGGTTTCAGCTTAGAAAAATAGAAGTAAATATTAAGGTAACCACAAAGGAAACTAACAATCCTACACATCAAAATAAAAAACAAGAAAAACATAAAGACTCACCAAATACAAAATCAACAATAATGAAAAAGATGAAAAGAAAATACATAAAAACAACTCAGCACAGAAAATTAAGTGGAACAAAGAAACTGTGAACAACACAAAAAAGACATCAAAATGACGGTAATAAACTCACACCTACCAATAATTATGCTGAATGTAAATGGACTAAATGCACCAATAAAGAGACAGAGAGTGGCAGAATGGATTTAAAAAACATGATCTGTCTATTAGCTGCCTACAAGAGATGCATCTTAGACTTAAAGACACAAACTAAAACTCAAAGGATGGAAAAAATACATCAAGCAAACAACACTCAAAAAAGAGCAGAAGTGGCGATATTAATCTCTTGACAAAACAGACTAAAACAAATTCTAACACAAAGGATAAGGAAGGACACTATATAATGATTAAAGGGTCAATGACACCAGGAGGATGTAACCATAATAAATATTTACACACCCAATGACAGGGCTCCAAAACACATAAAACAAACTCAAACAGCACTGAAAAGAGAAGGAGACAGCTCCACAATAATAGTACGAGACCTCAACACACTACTTTCGGTGAAAGACAGAATATCCAGAAAGAAGTTCAATAAAGACATGGAAGATCTAAATCCCACAATCAACCAACTTGATCTCACAGACATATATAGAACATCCCACCCAACAGCAGCCAAGGAAAGCACATGCAACATTCTCCAGAATAGACCACATATTAGGCCACAAAGCAAGCCTTAACAAAATCCAAAACATCAAAATATTACAAAGCGCTGGTAATAGGGAACCCAGGGTTGAGAAGGGAGAAAGCTGACATTTCGTGGGGTTGTTAACCAATTTCATACAACAATATGTGTATTAACTGTTTGAAGAGAACTAGTTTGTTATATAAACCTTCATCTACAGTTGAATAAAAAAAATTCAGGCAAAAAAATATTACAAAGCATCTTTTCCGACCACAAAGTCATAAAAGTAGAAATCAATAACAGAAAAAGCAAGGGAAAAAAATCAAACACATGGACACTGTAAAACACCACCTTGCTCAAAAACTACTGGGTTATCGAAGAAATTAAGGACAGGATAAAGAAATTCACAGAATCAAATGAGAATGAAAACACATCCTACCAGAACCTTTGGTTCACAGCAAAAGCAGTGCTAAGAGATCAATTTATACCAATAAATGCACACACCCAAAAAGAAGAAAGGGCCAAAATCAAAGAATTATCCCTACAACTCCAATGAATAGAAAGAGAGCAGCAAAGAAGCCCTCAGGCACCAGAAGAGAGCAAATAATAAAAATTAGAGCAGAATTAAATGAAATAGAAAACAAAAAAAAAAAAACAATTGAAAGAGTTAACAAGACCAAGAGCTGGTTCTTTTGACCAAACTGACAAAAGAAAAACAGGAAAGGAAGCAAATACCCCGAATAAGAAATGAAACGGGCATTATCACAACAGACTCAATGGAAATTAAAAGAATCATAACAGAATACTATAAAAAATTGTACTCCAACAAATTGGAAAACCTAGAGGAAATGGACAAATTTCTAGAAACACACTACCTACCTAAACTAACACAAACAGAGGTAGAAAAACTAAGTAAACTTATAACAAAAGAAGAGATTGAAAAGGTAATTTAAAAAACTCCCAACCAAAAAAAAAAGCCCTGGCCCTGACAGCTTCACTGGAGAATTCTACACAACTGTCAGAGAAGAGTTAACACCACTACTACTGAAGGTATTCCAGGACACAGAAAAGGATGTGAATACTCCCAAACTCATTCCATGGAGCCAGCACAACCCTGATATCAAAACCAGGTAAAGACACCACAATAAAGGAAAATTACAGACCAACATCCCTCATGAGCATAGATATAAAATCTTCAACAAAATTCCGGCCAAGAGAATTCAACAACATATCAAAAAAATAATTCACCATAACCAACTGGGATTAATACCAGGTATGCAGGGATTTATGCAGGGATGGTTTTGGTTCAATATTAGAAAAACAATCAGTGTAATCCATCACATACATAAAACAAAAGACAAGAACCACATGATCTTATCTATCGATGCAGAAAAGGCTCTGACAAAGTCCAACACCCATTCATGATAAAAAACACTCAGCAAAAGAGAAACATAAGGGAAATTCTTAAACATAATATTTATACAAAGCCAACAGCCAATATCATCCTAAATGGAGAGAGTATGGAAGCATTCCCCTTGAGAAGGGAACCAGACAAGGACACCCTTTATTACCATGCCTATTTGAAGATGATATGATCTTATACCCAGAAAACCTCAAAGAATTCACAAGAACACTACTGGAACTAATAGAAGATTTCAGCAAAGTATCCGGAGACAAGATAAACAAACAAAAATCATTTGAATTCCTCTACACCAACAACAAAGAGAACATCAAAGAGGAAATCACCAAATCAATACCATTTATAATAGCCCACAAGAAAGTAAAATACTTAGGAATAAATCTAACCACAGACATAAAAGATGTATACAAAGAAAGCTACAAGACGCTACTGCAAGAAAGTAAAAGAGACCTACATAAGCGGAAAAACATACCTTGCTCATGGATAGCAAAGCTCAACATTGTAAAAATGTCAATTCTACCCAAAGTGATCCACAGATACAATGCAATACCAATCCAAATTTCAAAGACATTTTTAAGTGAGATGGAGACACAAATCACCAAATTCATATGCAAAGGCAAGAGGCCCCGGATAAGTAAAGCATTACTGAAGAAAAACAAAGTGGTGGAGGCAAGGCCAAGATGGCGGATTAGGTAGACGCTACCTCGGATCCCTCTTGCAACAAAGACTCGGAAAAACAAGTGAATCGATCACATACATAACAATCTACGAACCCTGAATAACAAACACAGATTTACAGACGGAAACTGAACAAATACGGGGAAGCAGTGACTGTTTTCGGACGCTGGAGCCAGTGTCCCAGTCAGGTAACCTTGGTGCCGGGCTTCTGGACCCAGGGGAGCTGAACTCAAAAATCTTGTGACAGTGCAAACATGGGGCGTAGCCCTACCCCCCTGAACTGAACCCGGGAGGGGGCCCAGCTGGTCCGCGCGGGCGGCGTGGTGACGCGACTGGTGGGAGAAGTCCCCGGGAGGCAGTGACGGGTTTTGGAGCTGGGAGTGCAGCATTCCAGCCGGGGAACCTTGGCGCCGGGCATTTGACTGGGAGCTGTCACAGCCCAAGCACAGGGCACAGCTCTACTACCCTGAACAAACCCCGGGAGGAGGCCCAACCAGTCCGCGGAGGCGGCGCGGCGACGCAGTTGGCGGGACGAGAAGTCCCCGGTAGGCAGCGACTGATTGTGGAGCCGGGAGTGCAGCGTCCCAGCTGGGGAACCTTGGCGCCGGGCATTTGACTGGGCGCTGTCAGGGCACAAGCACAGGGCGCAGCCCTACTTCCCTAAACTAACCCCGGGAGGGGGCCCAGCAGGTCCGCAGGAGCGGCACGGCGACGCGGCTGGCAGGACGAGAAGTCCCCGGGAGGCAGCGACTGATTGTGGGGCCGGGAGTGCAGCATTCCAGCAGGGGAACCTTGACGCTGGGCTTTGGACTGGCAGCTGAGGATGTGACCACAGCTTCAGCGGGCCAGACCCTCGGGGGCAATCTCCACACAGCAAGCACACATAGGCGACACGTCCCTCAGGAATCTCAGATAAAATAGTCATTCCAAGCAAGATAAGCAACTTTGGCTATATTCTGAGTTGCTACTCTCCTATCTCTCTGAATCCTCCCCCACCCGCCCCAGGCGGCTTCATTAACATTAGAATTTCCTGAGCCAGAGGGAGAACAGCTCCGGCTCCGCGGCGGCTTTGCTTCCCCCCCCCTTTTTTTTTCTGGTCTTTTCCTAACCCATTCTTCCGGCCTGAGAGAAGCAACCACAAAAAACCCAGGGACCAAAAATCCACCCCTAATTGGACTAAAAACAAAGAACTAGCTACAGCCAAGAATATATGATCCAAATCTCGGACTTTCATCCTTACAGGGAACAAGGTGGAGGTTATAATCCAAAGGCAATTCTGATAGAGATCTGACTGCATTTTTTTTTAGCGGATTTTCTGGAAAAACAAGTTTCCCGGTTCTGATATCTCTGCTTATTCAACAGAGCCCTAACTGACCCACAACAGGGAACTGAGGGCTGAAGCTCCCCCCAGACCACCTAGCCTCTTGCCTTAGGGGTCTAAGGAGGGTGACACCTACCAATCAGTAGAGGTACTTGCATTGGGGGCCTAAGGTACAGCTGCAGTGCCCTCCCAACAAGGTGCTACAGGAATAGAGACACACCCACCTCACTGACACTTGGGGGAAGCTTGTCAGCATCCTGCCCCCCCGGAGGGTGAACCCCAGCTGCTAATAGAATCTGGCGCACACAACTATCACCACTACTTCTCGAGGTGGATAGGTGTTAGGGTGCAGCACACACTTGATGACCCAAAATCAGATTCTACTCAAGAACAGTGAATAGACTCAGGCATATATATCTGGCAACAGCCCAAACCAGCGGGTAATAGGTCATAAGTAAGTCAAGGGCTACAACAAACAAGACAGCACAATCTAGTAGCCCATCCACGTATATTGAAAGAAAACAAAACAAGATAAGACTCAGTGAGCAATTATAGAATAAACCACTACTAACAAAATTTTTTTTTTTTTTATATCTTACTGATGGCTCGGAGACAGCAGTCGATGTCAAACCACATAAACAAGCAGGCCATGACAGCTTCTACAACACCCCAAACAAAAGAATCAAAATCTTTCCCAAATGAAGATACAATCCTGGAATTATCAGATACAGAATATAAAAAACTAATTTACAGAATACTTCAAGACATCAGGGATAACCTCAGAAATGAAATAAGGCAAACTGCAGAAAAAGCCAAGGACACACTGATAAAACAGTTGAAGAACTCAAAAAGATTATTCAAGGACACAGTGGAAAAATTAATAAGTTGCAAGAATCCATACAGAGACAGCATGTAGAAATCCAAAAGATTAACAATAAAATTACAGAATTAGACAATGCAATAGGAAGTCAGAGAAGCAGTCTCAAGCAATTAGAATGCAGACTGGGACATCTGGAGGACCAGGGAATTAACACCAACATAGCTGAAAAAAAATCACATAAAAGAATTAAAAAAAATTAAGAAACCCTAAGAATCAGGTGGGACTCTATCAAGAAGGATAACTTGCGTGTGATTGGAGTCCCAGAACAGGGAGGGAGGACAGAAAACACAGAGAAAATAGTTGAAGATATCCTGACAGAAAACTTCCCTGACATCATGAAAGACGAAAGGATATCTACCCAAGATGCTCATCGAACCCCATTTAAGATTGATCCAAAAAGAAAAACGCCAAGACATATTATCACCAATCTTGCCAAAACCAAAGAGAAAGAGAAAATTTTAAAAGCAGCCAGGGAGAAAAGAAAGGTCACCTTCAAGGGAGAATCAATAAGAATAAGTTCAGACTACTCAGCAGAAACCATGCGGGCAAGAAGGGAATGGGATGACATATACAGAGCACTGAAGGAGAAAAACTGCCAGCCAAGGATCATATATCCAGCAAAACTCTCTCTGAAATATGAAGGAGAAACTAAGATATTTACAGATAAACACAAGTTTAGAGAATTTGCGAAAACCAAACCAAAGCTACAAGAAATACTAAAGGATATTGTTTGGTCAGAAAACCAATAATATCAGATACCAGCATAACACAAGGTCACAAAACAGAACATCCTGATATCAACTCAAATAGGGAAATCACAAAAACAAATTATGATTAATTTAAAAAAATGCTCATAACAGGGAACCGCTAAAGTTAAAATGTAAACGATCACAATAATCAAAAAGAGGGACTAAATACAGGTGGCATAGAACTGCCATATGGAGAGTGATACAAGGCGATATACAACATTACAAGTTAGGTTTTTACTTAGAAAAATAGGGGTAAATATTAAGGTAACCACAAAGAGGTATAACAACTCCATAACTCAAGATAAAAGCCAAGAAAAACGTAACGACTCAACAAACATAAAGTCAAACACTATGAAAATGAGGATCTCACAATTTACTAAGAAAAACGTCTCAGCACAAAAAAGTATGCGGAAAAATGAAATTGTCAACAACACACATAAAAAGGCATCAAAATGACAACACTAAACACTTATTTATCTATAATTACGCTGAATGTAAATGGACTAAATGCACCAATAAAGAGACAGAGAGTCTCGGACTGGATAAAGAAACACGATCCGTCTATATGCTGCCTACAAGAGACACACCTTAGACTTAGAGACACAAACAAACTAAAACTCAAAGGATGGAAAAAAATATATCAAGCAAACAACAAGCAAAAAAGAAGAGGAGTAGCAATATTAATTTCTGACAAAATAGACTTTAGACTTAAATCCACCACAAAGGATAAAGAAGGACACTACATAATGATAAAAGGGACAATTGATCAGGAAGACATAACCATATTAAATATTTATGCACCCAATGACAGGGCTGCAAGATACATAAACCAAATTTTAACAGAACTGAAAAGTGAGACAGACACCTCCACAATTATAGTAGGAGACTTCAACACACCACTTTCGGAGAAGGACAGGACATCCAGTAAGAAGCTCAATAGAGACAGGGAAGACCTAATTATAACAATCAACCAACTTGACCTCATTGACTTATACAGAACTCTCCACCCAACGGCTGCAAAGTATACTTTTTTTTCTAGCGCACATGGAACATTCTCTAGAATAGACGACATACTAGGTCATAAAACAAACCTTTCCAGAATCCAAAACATCGAAATATTACAAAGCATCTTCTCAGACCACAAGGCAATGAAACTAGAAATCAATAACAGAAAAACTAGGGAAAAGAAATCAAATACTTGGAAACTGAACAATACCCTCCTGAAAAAAGACTGGGTTATAGAAGACATCAAGGAGGGAATAAGGAAATTCATAGAATGCAACGAGAATGAAAATACTTCCTATCAAAACCTCTGGGACACAGCAAAAGCAGTGCTCAGAGGCCAATTTATGTCGATAAATGCACACACAAAAAGAAGAGCCAAAATCAGAGAACTGTCCCTACAACTTGAACAAATAGAAAGTGAGCAACAAAAGAATCCATCAGGCACCCGAAGAAAACAAATAATAAAAATTAGAGCTGAACTAAACGAATTAGAGAACAGAAAAACAATTGAAAGAATTAACAAAGCCAAAAGCTGGTTCTTTGAAAAAATTAACAAAATTGATAAACCATTGGCTAGACTGACTAAAGAAATACAGGAAAGGAAACAAATAACCCGAATAAGAAACGAGAAGGGCCACATCACAACAGACCCAACGGAAATTAAAAGAATCATATCAGATTATTACGAAAAATTGTACTCTAACAAATTTGCAAACCTAGAAGAAATGCATGAATTCCTGGAAAAACACTACCTACCTAAACTAACACATTCAGAGGTTGAACAACTAAATAGATCCATAACAAAAAAAGAGATTGAAACGGTAATCAAAAAACTTCCAACAAAAAAAAGCCCTCGCCCGGACGGCTTCACTGCAGAGTTCTACCAAACTTCCAGAGAAGAGTTAACACCACTACTACTAAAGGTATTTCAAAGCATAGAAAATGACGGAATACTACCCAACTCATTCTATGAAGCCACCATCTCCCTCATACCAAAACCAGGTAAAGACATCACAAACAAAGAAAATTACAGACCTATATCCCTCATGAACACAGATGCAAAAATCCTCAACAAAATTCTAGCCAATAGAATTCAACTACAAATCAAAAAAATAATTCACCACGATCAAGTGGGATTTATACCAGGTATGCAAGGCTGGTTTAATATCGGAAAAACCATTAATGTAATCCACCACGTAAATAAAACAAAAGACAAAAACCACATGATCTTATCAATTGATGCAGAAAAGGCATTTGACAAAGTCCAACACCCATTTATGATAAAAACTCTCACCAAAGTAGGAATTGAAGGAAAATTCCTCAACATAATAAAGGGCATCTATGCAAAGCCAACAGCCAATATCACTCTAAATGGAGAGAACCTGAAAGCATTTCCCTTGAGAACGGGAACCAGACAAGGATGCCCTTTATCACCGCTCTTATTCAACATCGTGCTGGAAGTCCTAGCCAGGGCAATTAGGCTAGACAAAGAAATAAAGGGCATCCGGATTGGCAAGGAGGAAGTAAAATTATCTCTATTTGCAGATGACATGATCTTATACACAGAAAACCCTAAGGAATCCTCCAGAGGACTACTGAAACTAATAGAAGAGTTTGGCAGAGTCTCAGGTTATAAGATAAACATACAAAAATCACTTGGATTCCTCTACATCAACAAAAAGAACATCGAAGAGGAAATAACCAAATCAGTACCATTCACAGTAGCACCCACGAAGATAAAATACTTAGGAATAAATCTCACCAAGGATGTAAAAGACCTATACAAAGAAAACTACAAAGCTCTACTACAAGAAATTAAAAAGGACATACTTAAGTGGAAAAACATACCTTGCTCATGGATAGGAAGACTTAACATAGTAAAAATATCTATTCTACCAAAAGCCATCTATACATACAATGCACTTCTGATCCAAATTCCAATGTCATTTTTTAAGGTGATAGAGAAACAAATCACCAACTTCATATGGAAGGGAAAGAAGCCTCGGATAAGCAAAGAAAAAAAAGCATTACTGGAAAAGAAGAAGAAAGTGGGAGGCCTCACTCTACCTGATTTCAGAACCTATCACACAGCCACAGTAGTCAAAACAGCCTGGTATTGGTACAACAACAGACACATATACCAATGGAACAGATTGAGAACCCAGATATAAATCCATCCACATATGAGCAGATGATATTTGACAAAGGCCCAGTGTCAGTTAATTGGGGAAAAGATAGTCTTTTTAACAAATGGTGCTGGCATAACTGGATATCCACTTGCAAAAAAATGAAACAGGACCCATACCTCACACCATGCACAAAAACTAACTCCAAGTGGATCAAAGACCTAAACATAAAGATTAAAACGATAAACATCATGGAAGAAAAAATAGGGACAACCTTAGGAGCCCTAATACAAGGCATAAACAGAATACAAAACATTACCAAAAATGACGAAGAGAGACCAGATAACTGGGAGCTCCTAAAAATCAAACACCTATGCTCATCTAAAGACTTCACCAAAAGAGTAAAAAGACCACCTACAGACTGGGAAAGAATTTTCAGCTATGACATCTCCGACCAGCGCCTGATCTCTAAAATCTATATGATTCTGTCAAAACTCAACCACAAAAAGACAAACAACCCAATCAAGAAGTGGGCAAAGGACATGAACACACACTTCACTAAAGAAGATATTCAGGCAGCTAACAGATACATGAGAAAATGCTCTCGATCATTAGCCATGAGAGAAATGCAAATTAAAACTACGATGAGATTCCATCTCACTCCAACAAGGCTGGCATTAAGCCAAAAAACACAAAATAATAAATGTTGGAGAGGCTGCGGAGAGATTGGAACTCTTATACACTGCTGGTGGAAATGTAAAATGGTACAACCACTTTGGAAATCTATCTGGCGTTATCTTAAACAGTTAGAAATAGAACTACCATACAACCCAGAAATCCCACTCCTCGGAATATACCCTAGAGAAACAAGAGCCTTCACACAAACAGATATATGCACACCCATGTTTATTGCAGCTCTGTTTACAATAGCAAAAAGCTGGAAGCAACCAAGGTGTCCATCTACGGATGAATGGGTAAATAAATTGTGGTATATTCACACAATGGAATACTACGCACCGATAAAGAACAGTGACAAATCTGTGAAACATTTCATAACATGGAGGAACCTGGAAGGCATTAAGCTGAGCGAAATCAGTCAGAGGCAAAAGGACAAATATTGTATAAGACCACTATTATAAGATCTTGAGAAATAGTATAAACTGAGAAGAACACATAATTTTGTGGTTACGAGGGGGGAGGGAGGGACGGAGGGTGGGAGAGGGTTATTTACTGATTAATTAGTAGATAAGAACTGCTTTAGGTGAAGGGAAGGACAACACGCAATACATGGAAGGTCAGCTCGATTGGACTGGACCAAAAGCAAAGAAGTTCCCGGGATAAAATGAATGCTTCAAAGGTCAGCGGAGCAAGGGCAGGGGTTTGGGAACCATGGTTTAAGGGGACTTCTAAGTCAATTGGCAAAATAATTCTATTATGAAATCATTCTGCATCCCACTTTGAAATGTGGCGTCTGGGGTCTTAAATGCTAACAAGCGGCCATCTAAGATGCATCAATTGGTCTCAACCCACCTGGAGCAAAGGAGAATGAAGAACACCAAGGTCACACGACAACTAAGAGCCCAAGAGACAGAAAGGGCCACATGAACCAGAAACTTACATCATCCTGAGACCAGAAGAACTAGTTGGTGCCCGGCCACAATCGATGACTGCCCTGACAGGGAGCACAATAGAGAACCCCTGAGGGAGCAGGAGATCAGTGGGATTCAGACCCCAAATTCTCATAAAAAGACCATACTTAATGGTCTGACTGAGACTAGAGGAATCCCGGCGGGCATGGTCCCCAAACCTTCTGTTGGCACAGGACAGGAACCATCCCCGAAGACAACTCATCAGACATGAAAGGGACTGGACAGTGGGTAGGAGAGAGATGCTGACGAAGAATGAGCTAATTATATCAGGTGGACACTTGAGACTGTGTTGGCATCTCCTGTCTGGAGGGGAGATGGGAGGATAGAGATAGTTGGAAGCTGGCAAAATTGTCACGAAAGGAGAGACTGGAAGGGCTGACTCATTAGGGGGAGAGCAAGTGGGAGTACGGAGTAAGATGTATATAAACTTATATGTGACAGTCTGACTTGATTTGTAAACGTTCACTTGAAGCTCAATAAAAGTTAATAAAAAAAAAAGTGGGAGGCCTCACACTACCTGATTTTAGAACCTATTACACCATCACAGTAGTCAAAACAACCTGGTACTGGTACGACAACAGATACATGGACCAAAGGAAGAGACAAATAACCCAATTAAAATACAGGCAAAGGATATGAACACATACTTCACCAAAGAAGACATTCAGGTGGCTAACAGATACATGAGGCAATGCTCATGATCATTAACCATTAGAGAAATACAAATCAGAACTACAATGAGATACCATCTCACCCCAACGAGGCTAGCATTAATCCAAAAAACACAAAATAATAAATTTTGGAGAGGTTGTGGAGAGACTGAACACTTATAAACTGCTAGTGGGAATGTAAAATGGTACAACCACTTCAGAAATCCATTTGGTGCTTCCTTGAAATATATTCTAGAGAAATGAGAGCCCTCACACGAATAGATATATGCATACCCATGTTCACTGCAGCACTATTCACAATAGCAAACAAATGGAAACAACCTAGGTGCCCATCAATGGAGGAATGGATTAAAAAATTGTGGTATATTCACGCAATGGAATACTATGCAGTGATAAAGAACAACGATGAATTCGCAGAACACCTCATAATATGGATGAATCTGGAAAGCTTACGCTGAGTGAAATTAGTCACAAAAGGACAAATATTTTATGAGACTACTATTATAAGAACTCAAGCAAACTTTTAAACACATAAGAAAACATTCTTTGATGGTTACGAGGCTGGGGAGAGACGGAGAGGAGAATTCACTAAATGGGTACCAAAAAACCAAAACCCAGTGCCATTGACTTGATTCCAACTCATAGCGACCCTATAGGACAGAGTAGAACTGCCCCATACAGTTTCCCAGGAGCACCTGGCAGATCTGAACTGCCAACCCTTTGGTTAGCAGCCGTAGCACTTCACCACTACGCTACCAGGGTTTCCACTAAACAGATAAAAAAAAAAAAAAGATAGCAGACAAGAATTATCTTAGGTGAAGGGAAGGACAACACATAATACAGGGGAAGACAGCATGACTGGCCTAAACCAAAAGCTAAGAAGTTTCCTAAACACAACCAAACACTTCGAGGGACAAAGTAGCAGAGGCAGGGGTCTGGGGACCATGATTTCAGGGGACACCTAATTCAATTAGCATAACAAAGTTTATTAAGAAAGTGTTCTGCATCCCCTTTTGGTGAGTGGGGTCTGGGGTCTTAAAAGCTTGAAAGCGGCCATCTAAGATGCATCAATTGGTCCCAACCCACCTGGAGCAAAGGACAATGAAGAATACCGAAGACACCAGGAAAATATTAGCCCAAGAGACAAAAACCAGAGACTCCATCAGCCCGAGACCAGAAGAACTAGATGGTGCCCAGTTACCACCAATGACTTCCCTGACAGGGAACACAACAGAGAGTCCCTGATGGGGCAGGAGAAAAGTGGGGTGCAGAACTCAAATTCTACCAAAAAGTCTTAATGGTCTGACTGAGACTGGAGGAATTCCAGGAGATGTGGCCCCTTGACTCTCTGTTAACCCAGAACTAAAACCATTCCCGAAGACAATTCTTTACACAAAGATTAGACTGAACTATAAAACATAAAATGATACTCGTGAAGACTGTGCTTCTTAGTTCAGGTAGATACATGAGACTAAATGGGCAGCTCCTGTCCAGAGGTTAGATGAGAAGAGAGAGAGGGATAGGAGCTGACCGAATGGACCTGGGAAATCCGAGGTGGAAACGAGGGATGTGGTCTCACATTCTAAGGATAGCAGCTAGTGTCACTTAACAATGTGTATATGAATTTTTTGTGAGAGAAACTAACATGAGCTGTAAACTTTCACCTCTTGTTGTTGTTGTTAGGTGCCATAGAGTCAGTTCCAACTCATAGCGACCCTATGCACAACAGAACGAAACACTGCCCGGTCCTGAGCCATCCTTACAATCATTGTTATGCTTGAGCTCATTGCTACAACCATGGTGTTAATCCACTTCGTTGAGGGTCTTCCTCTTCTACTGACCCTGTACTCTGCCAAGCATGATGTCCTTCTCCGGGGACTGATCGTTCCTGACAAGAGGTCCAAAGTTTGTAAGACGCAGTCTCACAATTCTTGCCTCTAAGGAGCATTCTGGCTGTACTTCTTTTAAGGCAGACTGTTCGTTCTTTTGGCAGTCCATGGTATATTCAATATTCTTCACCAACACCACAATTCAAAGGCATCAATTCTTCTTTGGTCTTCCTTATTCATTGTCCAGCTTTCACATGCATATGATGTGATTGAAAATACCATGGCTTGGGTCAGGCGCACCTTAGTCTTCAGGATGACATCTTTGCTCTTCAACACTTTGAAAAGGTCCTTTGCAGCAGATTTACCCAATGCAATGTGTCTTTTAATTTCTTGACTGCTGCTTCCATGGCTGTTGATTGTGGATCCAAGTAAAATGAAATCCTTGACAACTTCAATCTTTTCTCCGTTTATCATGATGTTGCTCATTGGTCCAATTGTGAGGATTTCTGTTTTCTTTATGTTGACGTGCAATACATACTGAAGTTTGTGGTCTTTGATCTTCATTAGTAAGTGCTTCAAGTCCTCTTCACTTTCAGCAAGCAAGGTTGTGCCATCTGCATAATGCATGTTATTAATGAGTCTTCCTCCAATCCTGATGCCCTGTTCCTCTTCATATAGTCCAGCTTTTCGGATTATTTGCTCAGCATACAGTTTGAATAGGTACGGTGAAACAATACAACCCTGACGTACACCTTTCCGGACTTTAAACCAATCAGTATCCCCTTGTTCTGTCCAAACAACTGCCTCTTGATCTATGTAAAGGTTCCTCATGAACACAATTAAGTGTTCTGGGATTCCCATTCTTCACACTGTTATCCATGATTTGTTATGATCCACACAGTCGAATAACTTTGCATAGTCAATAAAACACAGGTAAACATCCTTCTGATATTCTCTGCTTTCAGCCAGGATCCATCTGACATCAGCAATGATATCCCTGGCTCCACGTCCTCTTCTGAAACCAGCCTGAATTTCTGGCAGTTTCCTGTCGATATACTGCTGCAGCCGTTTTTGAATGATCTTCAGCAAAATTTTGCTTGCGTGTGATATTCATGATATTGTTCTATAATGTTCACATTCGGTTGGATCATCTTTCTTGGGAATAGGCATAAATATGGATCTGTTCCAGTCAGTTGGCCAGGAAGCTGTCTTCCATATTTCTTGGCATAGATGAGTGAGCACCTCCAGCGCTGCATCCGTTTGTTGAAACATCTCAATTGATATTCCATCAGTTCCTGGAGCCTTGTTTTTCACCAATGCCTTCAGAGCAGCTTAGACTTCTTCCTTCAGTACCATCGGTTCCTGATCATACGCTACCTCTTGAAATGGCTGAAGATCGACTAACTCTTTTTGGTATAATGACTCTCTGTATTCCTTCCATCTTCTTTTGATGCTTCCTGAGTCATTTAATATTTTCCCCATAGAATCCTTCACTATTGCAACTCGAGACTTGAATTTTTTCTTCAGTTCTTTCAGCTTGAGAAACGCCAAGTGTGTTCTTCCCTTTTGGTTTTCCATTTCCAGCTCTTTGCGCATGGCATTATAATACTTTGTCTTCCCGAGCTGCCCTTTGAAATCTTCTGTTCAGTTCTTTTACTTCATCAATTCTTCCTTTTGCTTTAGCTGCTCAACGTTCGAGAGCAAGTTTCAGAGTCTCCTCTGACATCCACCTCAGTGTTTTCTTTCTTTCCTGTCTTTTCAATGACCTCTTGCTTTCTTCACGCATGATGTTCTTGATGTCATTCCACAACTCGTCTGGTCTTCGGTCACTAGTATTCAGTGCGTCAAATGAAATGGAACACATAAATATTGCTATCCTAGGCATTAGTGAGCTGAAATGGATGGGTCTTGGCCATTTTGAATCGGACAATTATACAGTCTACTATGCTGGGAATGACAACTTGAAGAGGAATGGTGTTGCATTCATCGTCAAAAAGAACATTTCAAGATGTATCCTGAAGTACAACGCTGTCAGTGATAGGATAATATCCATATGCCTACAAGGAAGACCAGTTAATACAACTATTATTCAAATTTACGTACCAACCACTAGGGCCAAAGATGAAGAAATAGAAGATTTTTATTAGATGCTGCAGTCTGAAATTGATCGAACATGCAATCAAGATGCATTGATAATTACTGGTGATTGGAATGCAAAAATTGGAAACAAAGAAGAAGGATCAGTAGTTGGAAAATATGGCCTTGGTGACAAACAATGCTGGAGATGGAACGATAGAATTTTGCAAGACCAATGACTTCTTCGTTGCAAATGCCTTCTTTCACCAACATAAAAACCCGCAACTACACACATGGACTTCGCCAGATAGAACACACAGAAATCAAATTGACTACATCTGTGGAAAGAGACAACGGAAAAGCTCCATATCATCAGTCAGAACAAGGCTAGGTGCTGACCGTGGAACCTTTCCTTCTAGACCCCAATTAAATCCTTCCATAACATTCTGTTGCTGTTAGGTGCCGTCCTAACAACATTTAATCTTGTCTGTCTTTTTCATTTATGTACAAGAGAACAAAACACTGCCCAGCTCTGTGCCATCCTCACAACAGTTGCAGCCACTGTGTTAATCCATCTTGCTGGGGTCTTCCTCTTTTTCGCTGACCCTGTACTTTACCAAGCATGATGCCCTTCTCCAGGGACCAGTCCCTGCTGATAACATGTCCAAAGTACATGAGATGAAGTCTTACCATCCTCCCCTCTAAGAAGCATTCTTGCTGTGTTTCCTTCAAGACAGATGTGTTCATTTTTCTGGAAGGCCATGGTGTATTCAATATTCTTCACCAACGGCATCATTCAAAGGCATCAGTTCTTTGGTCTTCCTTATTTGTTGTCCTACTTTAGCATGCATATCAGGCTATTGAAAACACCACGGCTTGGGTCAGGTACATCTTAGTCCTCAAAGTGACATCTTTGCTTTTTCATACTTTAAAGAGGACTTTTGTAGATTGGTCCAATGCAACACATTGTTTAATTTCTTGACTGGTGCTTTCATGGGCATTGAATGTGAATCCAAGTAAAATGAAATCCTTCACAACTTCAATATTTTCTCCATTTATCATGATGTTCCTTATTGGTCCAGGTGTGAGGATTTTTGTTTTCTTTATGCTGAGCTGTAATTCATAATGAAGGCTATAGTCTTTAATCTTCATCATAACGTTCTAGCCAAGCTCAATGTACCCAACAGTTTTCATTTTCTGTCTACCACTAGTAAAAGGAGGCCCCTCAGGTGAAAACAACAATGAATCTTTTAATGTCTATGGGTTGTCTTGAGAAAATTTTGCATTCAGTTTCAAAGGGTTTATGCATTCTTTCAAGGTCATTTATGGAGCTTAGGTCAAGGCATCCAGGTTAGATGAATTCCAAGGTATGTCCAACATTATTATTCTATGACTGTGGGAGGCTATATGAGCCTTGGGAGCATATTACTTCAAATTCCAAGTGAGGTATAAATTTTATAAGATCTTTTTATGAGAGTAGGTTTGGACCTTAGGTTGGATAACTGAAATCACAGGACTTTCCCTGGGAACATCAGAGACAAGGAAGGAAGAAGATGGTTCAAGAAAGGTGAGAGGAGCCTGGAAACAATGTCAACCAACACGACTGTCCTCGCAACATTACCAAGAAACCGTCCTACTTAACATGTTGGAAATTTTACACCTTGCTCTTCTAGTAGCTAGTTCTTTGATTATTGTTTAACTGCGTTGAGGTGTTTTAAGGTTGTAGGACCTTGAGTATTTCTGAAATTAAAGAGCTATAAAAGGAATGAGAGATGATTCATTTTTATTTCCATATTTTGCACCATCAACCTAATTCTTCACCTTTCTTGGTTACAGAGCCAATTAGCAATAGCCTATTGACTGTTCATTTGGCACAGAGCATAGTACTGCAGAATCAGAATTTACAAAACATGCAGAAAAGATAGATTCTGCCCTCAGGGAACTCACATTTGCATTGAAGAGACAGATATCCAAATCACAATGTGATGTGCAATATCTATATTTTATATATATACATACATATATATAAAACCAAACCCGTTGCAGTGGAGTCAATTCCGCTCCCTTCCAGTTGTTACTCTTCCAAGGGTAATCACTAACCTGACGTCCAATACCACAAAATAATATTGCCTGGTTTTGAACTTTATAAAAATGGAATTATGTGGTCTGTATTGTCTTCTGTCTGGCTTCTTTCTCTCAACATTTTATTTAATATATTATTCATGGTATTGTGTATACCTAGCTACAGTTTTTTTTTTTAGCTATAGTTTGTTCATTCTCATAATTATATACTTTTTCATTATATGAATATAACATAATATTTTCTGTTTACTATAGAGGACTATTTGGATTCTTTCCAGTTTTTTGGCTGTTATGAATAGTGCTGCTATTATATTCTTGTAAGTATCTTCTGGTGAACACATATCCATTGAATATATACCTAAAACTAGAATTGCTGGATCACAGGGTACGTGTGTGCTCAGTTTTAGTAGATACTGCCAAATGGTTTTCAAAGTGTACCAGTTTTCACTCCCAGTAGCATTCATTGAGAATTCCAGTTGCTCTAAAATCTCACCAACATATAGTCTTGCCTGTCTTTTTCATTTTATCCATTCTAGTGAGTGTTTTGTGAATAGGTAGATACACATACACATATATATATATATGTGACTATATGCTAACCAGTTTGCCGTATTGTGGGGGCTTGCGCATTGCTGTGATGCTGGAAGCTATGCCACCAGTATTCAGAAACCAGCAGGGTCACCCATGGAGGACAGGTTTCAGCTGAGCTTCCAGACTAAGACAGACTAGGAAGAAGGACCCGGTAGTCTACTTCTGAAAAGCATTAGCCAGTGAAAACCTTATGAATAGCAGCGGAACACTGTCTGATATAGTGCTGGAAGATGAGCTCCCCAGGTTAGAAGGCACTCAAAAGATGACTGGAGAAGAGCTGCCTCCTCAAAGCAGAGTCGACCTTAACGACGTGGATGGAGTAAAGCTTTCAGGACCTTCATTTGCTGATGTGGCATGACTCAAAATGAGAAGAAACAACTGCAAGCATCCATTAATAATTGGAACCTGAAATGTACAAAGTATGAACCTAGGAAAATTAGAAATTGTCAGAAATGAAATGGAACGCATAAACATCGATATCCTAGGCATTAGTGAACTGAAATGGACTTCCATTGGACATTTTGAATCAGCCAATCATATAGTCTACTATGCTGGGAATGACAACTTGAAGAGGAATGGTGTTGTATTCATCGTCAAAAAGAACATTTCAAGATATATCCTGAAGTACAATACTGTCAGTGATAGGATAATATCCATAAGCCTACAAAGAAAACCAGTTAATATGACTATTATTCAAATATACACACCAACCACTGGGGTCAAACATGAAGAAATAGAAGATTTTTATCAGCTGCTGCAGTCTGAAATTGATCGAACATGCAATCCAAATGCATTGATAATTACTGGCGATTTTAAGGTGAAAGTTGGAAACAGAAGAAGGATCAGTAGTTGGAAAATACGGCCTTGGTGATAGAAACAATGCCGGAGATCGAATGATAGAATTTTGCAAGACCAAACACTTCTTCATTGCAAATACCTTCTTTCACCAACATAAACGGCAACTATACACATGGACCTCGCCAGATGGAACACAAAGAAATCAAATTGACTACACCTGTGGAAAGAGACAACGGAAAAGCTCCATATCATCAGTCAGAACAAGGCCAGGGGCCGACTGTGGAACAGACCATCAATTGTTCATATGCAAGTTCAAGCTGAAACTGAAGAAAATCAGACCACGTCCACAAGAGCCAAAATATGACCTTGAGTATATCCCACCTGAATTTAGAGACCATCTGAAGAATAGATTTGACACACTGGACACTGGTGACCGAAGACTGGACAAGTTGAGGAATGACATCAAGGACATCATACATGAAGAAAGCAAGAGGTCACTGAAAAGACAGGAAAGAAAGAAAAGACTGAGATGGATGTCAGAGGAGACTGAAACTTGATCTCGAACGTCGAGCGCCTAAAGCAAAAGGGAGAATTGATGAAGTAAAAGAACTGAACAGAAGATTTCAAAGGGCAGCTCGGGAAGACAAAGTAAAGTATTATAATGCCATGTGCAAAGAGCTGGAAATGGAAAACCAAAAGGGAAGAACACACTCGGTGTTTCTCAAGCTGAAAGAACTGAAGAAAAAATTCAAGCCTCGAGTTGCAATAGTGAAGGATTCTATGCGGAAAATATTAAATGACGCAGGAAGCATCAAAAGAAGATGGAAGGCATACACAGAGTCATCATATCAAAAAGAATTAGTCGATGTTCAACCATTTCAAGAGGTAGCATATGATCAGGAACCGACGGTACTGAAGGAAGAAGTCCAAGCTGCTCTAAAGGCATTGGTGAAAAACAAGGCTCCAGGAACTGATGGAATATCAATTGAGATGTTTCAACAAACAGATGCAGCGCCGGAGGTGCTCACTCATCTATGCCAAGAAATATGGAAGACAGCTTCCTGGCCAACTGACTGGAACAGATCCATATTTATGCCTATGCCCAAGAAAGGTGATCCAACCGAATGTGGACATTATACAACAATATCATTAATATCACACGCAAGCAAAATTTTGCTGAAGATCATTCAAAAACAGCTGCAGCAGTATATCGACAGGGAACTGCCAGAAATTCAGGCTGGTTTCAGAAGAGGACGTGGAGCCAGGGATATCATTGCTGATGTCAGATGGATCCTGGCTGAAAGCAGAGAATATCAGAAGGATGTTTACCTGTGTTTTACGGACTATGCAAAGACATTTGCCTCTGTGGATCGTAACAAATTATGGATAACATTGTGAAGAATGGGAATTCCAGAACACTTAATTGTGCTCGTGAGGAACCTTTACATAGATCAAGAGGCAGTTGTTTGGACAGAACAAGGGGATACTGATTGGTTTAAAGTCAGGAGAGGTGTGCGTCAGGGTTGTATTGTTTCACCGTACCTATTCAATCTGTATGCTGAGCAAATAATCCGAGAAGTTGGACTATATAAAGAAGAACGGGGTATCAGGATTGGAGGAAGACTCATTAACAACCTGCATTAAGCAGATGGCACAACCTTGCTTGCTGAAAGTGAAGAGGACTTGAAGCACTTACTAATGAAGATCAAAGACCACAAACTTCAGTATGTATTGCACATCAACATAAAGAAAACAAAAATCCTCACAACTGGACCAATGAGCAACATCATGATAAACGGAGAAAAAATTGAAGTTGTCAAGGATTTTATTTTACTTGGATCCACAATCAACAGCCATGGAAGCAGCAGTCAAGAAATCAAAAGACGCACTGCATTGGGTGAATGTGCTGCAAAGGACCTCTTTAAAGTGTTGAAGAGCAAAGATGCCACTTTGAAGACTAAGGTGCGCCTGACTCAAGCCATATTTTCAATTGCATCATATGCATGTGAAAGGAAGACCGAAGAAGAACTGACACCTTTGAACTGTGGTATTGGTGAAGAATATTTGAATATACCATGGACTGCCAAGAAAATGAACAAATCTGTCTTGGTAGAAGTACAGCCAGAATGCTCCTTAGAAGCAAGGATGGCAAGACTGCGTCTTACATACTTTGGACATGTTGTCAGGAGGAATCAGTCTCTGGAGAAGGACATCATTCTTGGCAAAGCACAGGGTCAGCGGAAAAGAGGAAGACCCTCAACGAGGTGGACTGACACAGTGGCTACAACAATGGGGTCAAGCATAACAACAAGTGTAAGGATGGTGCAAAGACTGGGCAGTGTTTCGTTCTGTTGTGCATAGAGTCACTATGAGTCGGAACCGACTCGACGGCACCTAACAACAACAACCACATATGCTAACAAAAAGGATAGCAGTTTGAATCCACCAGCCACACCTTTAAACCCTATGGGACAGTTCTACTCTGTTCTATAGGGTCGCTATGAGTCAGAATCGACTTGACAGCAATGGGTATATGTCATATATATGACATATATTTGGAAAGTGATATGTACGTGTGCATGTATATATATATATGTATATATACACGTATACACAAGAGAATACAGGCCACATAATTCCATTTATATAAAGTTCAAAACCAGGCAAAACTAATTTGTGGTATTAGAGGTCAGATTAGTGATTACCCTTGGAAGACCAGTGAGTGGAAGAGAGCATAAGAGGGCCTTCTTGGTTGCTCAGAATGGTTTGTTTCTTGATCTGGGTACTGGTTACATGGGTATGTCCATTTTGTGAACATTCATACAGCTATACGCTTATAACATGTGCCATCCTCTGCATGTTGTTATATTTCAATAAAATTTACATTAAAATATATACATTTATATACCCCCAAATCCAAATACATTTAGAATCAACTAATGGCCCACCATAAATACCAAGGCATCCTATATGTAGGAATTTTCTTAGTTATACCCCATCTGGGGTATAACTAAGAAGATATCTCAGGGTAAATTTTGAGTCAGATTTTGAAGGAAGAGGTTACAGACTGAGGTGAGGTTTGAATGAGGAGTTTAGGGGTGTTAAAGATATGCTTTCAAATGGGAGAAACAGCGCATGTATACAAGGGCCAGTCTCAACATGCCCTGGGTTAAAAACCAAACCAAACCTGCTGCTGTCGAGTTGATTCCGACCCTATAGGACAGGGTAGAAATGCCCCATAGGGTTTCCAAGGAGCTCCTGGTAGATTCAAACCGCCAACCTTTTGGTTAGCAGCAGTAGCTCTTAACCACTATGCCAACAGGGTTTCTTGCCCTGGGTTAAAATAAAATAAAATAATTTTTTTTATTTTATTTTAGGGTCCTTAAATCCTTTTTAGAACTTGCTGGAGTATAAACTACAAAAGTAATTTGGGGTTTTGGCTTCCTGTTCTTCTTCTTCTGGATTCCTATAGCAGTTACAGTGTAATATTATGTCACAGACCACTCCCCCAAGGGCTGGTACCAAGTCTTGCTGATCTTTATATTCCTAGTATCTGAAACAATGACTAGCATGTACTAAACCCTCAAAAAATGTTCATAAGTGTTTGTTAACTAAAAATGAATGAAGTAACTAATGAATTAGCTAATCAAATAGGTATGCAGAAACTGCCCTACACTGTGTATTTTGTCCTATGCACTGTTTAAACTGAAGCCATGGAGTTAGGGGTGTCAGAGATTTTCTGAAGCAGAAAACCATTCCTGGCTGTGGTCCACTAGGCAAAGAGCACCCAGAATTCCTCCTTCTGACAAGTAATCAGCAAAATGTCAGGTGAATCAGGGACCACTGGCGTGAGAGGTGACACACTGAAATCACAACCCAGCTTTCGGCAAGCAGTAGCTGTTTAGAGTTCCTGGCTAGCCTAAATCCTCCAGGCTCAGGCAGCCGAGGGCAGCACTAATTAAAATCTGCCTCTATCAGGCCAGTAGTTTTCCAATCTGTCTGTCTCATGTTGCTTGCAACACTCCATATATCCCACCACAAAGTGCACTGGAACTCTTGCTCCTTTGTCCACAGCACAGTCCTACTTAGATGCCTTGTATCTTGGCTCCTCATGGCCAGGCTCTCAGTTACTGCCAACATGATCATTAACTTGTCTCTTCATTAACTCATGCTAAAGAAACCCTGGTGTGTCAGTGGTTAAAGTGATGGGCTGCTAACCAAAAGGTCAGTGGTTTGAAACCACCAGCAGCAATGTGGGAGAAAGATGTGGCAGTCTGCTTCCATAGAGGTTTATAGCCTTGGAAACCCTATGGAGTTGCTATGAGTTGGAATCGACTTGACGGCAGTGGGTTGTCTTTTTTTTTTTTTTTGTATTGGGTAATGAGACAAAGCTTTAAGGGATACTCAGTATCTTTTTGCCATCTCCCCGCCTTCCCCATAATGTAAATTTAAACAGCTTTCTCTGCTCTAGGTACTGTAAGGAATAAAAATGTCAGAGACAAGAATAGCCACAAAAATATTCAGGCTCTTTGGTGCCTGTAATTCTAATTCTGAGAATTTATAAGAAGAAAATATTTCAACAGGAAAAGAAAAGCTGTATGTCAGCAAATATTCACTGAAATATTATATGTAATAGTGAAAATTTTTAAACAATCTAAATGTTTCTAATATGTTAATTTACATCAGCTCAGTTCAATACTGTGCAGTTATTCACAATAATTATGAAGGCTGTCTAAAAAATAGAAACATGTACATAGTAGAGTGATAATTTTTTAAAAGCAGAACTCAAAATTGTTTCTATGCTCTGACTGCCATTTATTACAATATGTATGAATATGGAAAAGAACATGAGAATAAAATGACATTTGATGGCTATTATTTTATTCAGAGGATCACCTAATATGGCCAAAACTGAATAGCAGGCAGTATGTCATCTCTGAATTTCAGCGTTACCATAACATTGTTTCCATTGGTATACCAATTAAAAAAACAAAAGAGCAGCATTACTCACAGTAAAAAAAAAAATTTTTTTTTCACAGTAGCAAAATAAAATGGAAACAACCTAAGTTCCTATTAACAGATGAATGGATAAATAAACTATGATACATATGCACAAAGGAATACTACACAATGATAGAGAACAAAGATGAATCCATCAAACATCTCATAACATGGATGACTCTGGAGGGCATTATGCTGAGTGAAATAAGTCGATCACAAACGGACAAATATTGTAGGAGACCACTATTATAAAAAAACAAGAAAAGGTTTACACACAGGAAAAAAAACAATCTTCAGTGGTTACGAGGGAGGGGAGGGGTGTGGAGAGAAAATCACTAACTAGATAGTAGACAAGTGGTAACTTTGATGAAGGGAAAGGAAATACACAATATAGGGGAGGTCAGCACAACTTGACCAAGGCAAAGTCATAGAAGCCTCCAAGATACATCCAAACACCTTGAGGGATTGAGTTACTGGGGCTGAGGGCTGGGGATCATGGTCTTGGGGGACATTTAGCTCAACTGGTATAACATAGTTCATAAAGAAAATGTTCTCCACCCTACTTGGTGAGTAGCATCTGGGGTCTTAAAAACTTGCGAGAGGCCATCTAAGATACATCTATTGGTCCCATCCCGTCCAGAGCAAAGGAGAATGAAAAAAACCAAAGACGTAAGGAAAATCTTAGTCCAAAGGACTAATGGACCACATGAACCATAGCTTCCACAGCCTTAGCCCAGAAGAACTAGATGGTGCCTGGCTTCCACCACTGATGGCTCTGACAAGGATCACAATAGAGGGTCCCAGACAGACCAGGAGAAGAATGTAGAACAAGGTTCAAATTCACAAAAAAAAAAAAAAAGACCAGACTTACTAGCCTGACAAAGACTGGAGAAACTCCTAAGACTATGGCCCCCAGGCACCCTGCTAACTCAGAACTGAAGCCACTCCCAAAGTCCACTTTTCAGCCAAAGATTAGACGGGCCTATAAAACAAACAATAACATAAGTAAGGAACGTGCTTCTTAGTTCAATCAAATATACAAGATCAAATGAGCAACACCTGCCCAAAAGCAAAAGAAGGCAGGAAGGGACAGGAAAACTGGACGAATGGACAGGGGGAATCCAGGGTGTAAAGGGAAAGGGAGACACATTGTGGGGACTGCAACCAATGTTACAAAACAATTTGTGCATAAATTTGTGAATGAAAAACTAATCTGCACTGTAAACTTTTACCTAAAGCACAACAGAATTGAAAAAAAAAACCCAAGAGAAAGAAACTGTAGAGAAATTTTGGGATTGCTATTTTGACGTTGAAATCCAGTTTTACGTCACAATTCCTAGAGGTCAAGAACTATGACATTGGTTTTTTAATCCCCCTGTATAATCCAGCACAGTGTCTCATACACAGTAGATAGGTACTCTGTAAATGTTATGAATCAAGAGAAGGAACAGTTCCCCACCCTACTCCACAAAGGAATTTGCAACACAGTTGGGGAAAACAATCACTTTAAAGATAATTAATCTAAATGGTCTGTCTTAGGTTGGATTCTTCTAGAAAAAGATACAGAGACAAGGATTCCAGTACAAGTAATTTACTTGGGAGATGATCCCAGGAAGTTCTGGTACAGAAGAGAAGAAATAAGCACGGGAAGGGAAAGAAGCCAGTCAAAGGTGCATTGTTGAGCAGGGTGCTGCTCAATCCTGCTGGAGCCCTCTGGGATACACTGTAGAACATGTCTAAGAGTTATCCCACTGTCATGGATTGAATTATGTCCCGTATCCCCCAAATGCGTGTATCAGTTGGGCTAGGCCCCGATTTTTGTGATTTTCCTATATGTTGTAAATCCTGCCTCTATGATGTTAATGAGGGAAGGTGGGCAGCAGTTGTGTTAGTGAGTCAGGACCCAACCTACAGGATTTGGATTGTGTCTTGAGGCAATCGCTCAAGATATAAAAACAGAAGAGAGCAGAGAGACAGGGGGACCTCATACCACCAAAAAAGCAGTGCCAGGAGCAGAGTGCATCCTTTGGACCCAGGGTCCCTGCACCTGAGAAGCTCCTCTACCGGGGAAGATTGAGGGCAAAGACATTCCTACAGAGCTGACAAAGAGAGAAAGCCTCCCCCCTGGAGCTGACACCCTGTGTTCGGACTTGTAGCCTACTGGACTGTGAGAGAATAAACTTTGCTTTGTTAAAGCCATCCACTTGTGGTATTTCTGTTACAGCAACACTAGATAACTAAGACACCCACCAAAGGGTGAGGAAACTAGAATTTATCTACCAACTTTCCATCACCATTGGCCGAGGGCTGCTTCTGGGGCATTAACTCCCCAACACTCTGGGCTGCCCTGTACATGGGCTGAGCATGGTTCCACCAGAAAAAAATCCACAGGCAGGGAGCAGCAAGTCTTCGCAGTAAGAAGTCACCATTTGTGTTTACAGGAACCAGAGGTGTTTGTTGATGGGTTATATGGTGGAGATGCTGAAACGGTGTCTGCACAGGTTCTATATGATAGGTGCCACATAGGCAGCTAAGACAGAGAGATCAGCCTAGCTGTAGAAGAAGTACAGTTTGAACTGATCCTTAAAGGAGGATCAGGATGTGGATGGCAAGAGCAGAGAAGGCAGGGCACGGGCCAAGTCTTGAGGCTGGGTATGCACAAAGGGTGCTCCAGAGATGACAAGGAAACCAGGCTAGTGGGAGCAAGTCTCTTTGTAGCACCACTGCTATCAATTCAAGTGAAGCAGAGGAGAGGAAAACATTACAGCAAGCAGGGGAAATGGAGATATGGGGGCTGACAGGGACCTCAAAGCAATCTCCACCAGAAACATTTGGAGAAATTTGTGTTAAACTAGCTTGTGTGAATTGTGGTCCCTTAACATGTGAATGAAAGGCGACCCCTGCTCATCAAGGATAAAGAAGAAAGGGAAGGTGAGAGGGGAGGTAACAACATGGCCCTTAGTCCTTCCTGCTGAGAAGCCTGGCCAGTGTCCCTCAATCACACCCAACCACCAACTCACACTTGAGCCAACGGTCAGAAGAGGCTTGGCACACACTACCAGGCCCATCTTCTACAAAGCTTTAACTACCCAGCAACTGATGTGAGGATGAGCTCCGCAAAGAAACCCAAAACCTAGTTACTTCACAGTAATCATATCCTTGCTGCCTCCACAGCAATCCTGGGGCTTGTGTTGGGGAGGAGGGAGATGTAGGCTGCAGTGAGCCATGAATCTACGGGAAAACACTGGGTGAGGAAGCTACCAGGCCTCTTTAATAACCGGTTTCTGGAGCTGGAACTGGAAATCAGAGCCCTCTGGTTATGGGTGCTTGATTTCAAATACCCCCAAGAACAGCTCTAATTTTTTTTTTTTCCTGAGACCAACGCAAATGTTTCAGGGACTCAGAAGAGTACATGGTGTCCTCCTTAATTCTCAATGACTCCTGCTAATTTTCACTTGAGATGTAGTGGGAAAAGCCCTGAACATATCATCAGGCTGGGCTCAAACCCTGGGTTCCTTTCCTTCTAGCTGCACCACTCCAAAGAAGTTAGTTAGTTCCTCAGGGTGATCACAAGGTGTAATGGTAAATACTAACCTGGTCCCCCTCCACGATGTGTCAAACACTGCTCTAGCTGTGCATTCTGTTTTTACCACAACCCTGCTGGGTAGATGCTAATATTAAAAAAAAAACATGTTGCTGTTGAGTCAATTCCAATTCATAGCAACCCTACAGGACAGAGTACAACTACCCCATAGGATTTCCAAGGCTGTAATCTTCAGGGAAGCAGGCTGCCACATCTTTCTCCCATGGGGCACATGGTGAGTTCGAACAGCCAACCTTACAGTTAGCAGTTGAATACTTAACCACTGTGCCACCAGGGCTCCTTGATGCTAATATTCCAAACCGAAAAACCAAATCCACTGCCATCGAGTCGATTCCGACTTATACCGACACTATGGGACAGAGTAGAACTGCCCCCATTTGGTTTCCAAGGCTGTAAATCTTTACGGAAGCAGACTGCCACATCTTTCTTCTGCAGAGCTGCTGGTGGGTTCGAACTGCTGACCTTTTGGTTAGCAGCTGAGCACTTAACCACTGTGCCACCAGGACTCCTGATGTTAAGATTATTACCTTTTATATAGATCAAGAATTGAGGCACAGAGAGGGTATACAACTTGCCTAGCGTCACACAGCTATTATGTATCAGATATGAGGTTTAAATCCAGGCAACCTGGCTCCAGGACCTGCCCACTTATCCACCACACTCTACCACCTCCCAGGAAGTGAAGTGCCTGGAGAACACTTTACCTTTTTTTTTTTTTTTTTAATGATACAGTGAAGATAAACTTGGGCTTTGCAATCGAACCAACCTGATTCCAATTTGATTGCTGTGTGATCTTGGGCAAATTACATCATCTCTCTAAGCCTCGGAAACCCTGGTGGCATACTGGTTAAGTGCTATGGCTGCTAACCAAGAGGTCGGCAGTTCAAATCCGCCAGGCGCTCCTTGGAAACTCTACAGGGCAGTTCTACTCTGTCCTATAGGGTCGCTATGAGTCGGAAATTGACTCGACGGCAGTGGGTTTGGGTTTGGCTCTGAGCCTCAGTTTCTTAAAAGTGAACTAGTAATCATAATCCCTACCCTGGAGGGCTGATGGGATGTATGAATTTACTAGCACCACACCTGGCACTTGCTGGGTACCAGATAAATACTCAGGTAAATACTAGTTTCAATCCTCTCTCTAGTCAGGCATATTGAAATTGCTCTTTTATGAGCATCTTAAAGTTCTAAACCTTTCTCCCCTCTATAATCCAAGAAGCAAACAAATGGGACAAATAAAAGCCATCAGACATAGTATCTCAGCTTCTCTCTGAAACTCTCCTGGGCTTTTTCTTAATTGAACGAAAGCAAGAAACAGGAAAGATGTTTAGGGAGGCATCCATCCCTGTTAAAAAAATGACACCAAATAAAACTGACTGGGCAGCCAGGGTGACAGGCATCTTGCTAATGTAATCAGCTGGTATTCTGCCAAATTCCCCTTTCTCTAACGAAACCTACCACAAAGTTTATTTAACCTCTGAGAAACTGTGAAATGCTGCGTTATGACAGAGCTTTTTAAAATTTCTTCTCTCAAATCCCAAATGCATTAAGAGAAACCCAATTCCTTCTTTCATCTTAGGGTAATAAAATCATTATTCGAGCCCTGGAAAAGCATGAGTTTCCTCTCCTTGCCCCCTGCCTTTACCAGGACATTTTACCAATTAACATTTACTACAAAAAGTTCACAGTTTTCTTGAAAGCCAGGATCTTTCCATAAAGGAAATAACTCCCAAGATCTTTTTTCCTTACTTCTATTAGAATGTAAGGAGCCCTGGTGGCACAGTGGTTAAGCGCTTGGCTGCTAACCAAAAGGTCTGCAGTTCCAACTCGCCAGCCACTCCACATGAGAAAGATGTGGCAGTCTGCTTCCAAAAAGATTTACAGCCTTGGAAACCCCACAGGGCAGTTCTACTATGTCTTATAGGGTCACTATGAGTCGGAATTGACTTGACAGCAGTGGGTTTTGGATTATAATGTAAATCATAACAATTAATATGCACTGACACAACCACCGTATAGGTTAAGCTGCTAGTACCTGGCTAGGAATTGTTCCAAGACCCTAACTAATTTGTCAGATTTGGGATAGGATTCTAAGACTTACAAAAAATTAACGGGCAACATTTTCATAGTTTCCCTGGAACTCCCAAAGCTATATTTGAGGCAACCATAAAAATTCATGGAATGAATTTCATCCTAAAAATCAAAGCAGTTAATAATTAAATAAATCTCAAAGTCATCTCAATTGTGCCTACAAATCCAGCACAGATTGAGATCAAACCTGGGACACAATTAATTTTCCAAACTATGAACTCAATGCTGATAGTGAAACTTCTGACCCAACATCCCTATTAGATTAAATATAATTTATATCATCATCATCGTACCATCCTTTGCATGAGAAGCTGACACATACCCACTTTTAGTAGTCTGTGCCCTTAAGCTATTTTGTCTGTTAGAGTGTTGAATTCGCACCATACATCTTCACTCAATTTCAACTCTGACCAACATTTTCAAGGCCACTGTTGTTGTTAGGTGCCGTCGAGTCAGTTCTGACACACAGTGACCCTATGTACAACAGAATGAAACACTGCCCGGGCCTGACCATCCACTGTTGCAGCCACTGCGGCTGCAACTCATTGAGGGTCGTCTTCTTTTTTGCTGACCCTTTGGTCTACTTTACCAAGCATGATGTCCTTCTCCGGGGACTGGTCTCTCCTGATAATATGTTCAAAGTATGTGAGACAAAGTCTCATCCTCCCTTCTGAGGAGTGTTCTGTCTGTCCTTCTAAGACAGATTTGTTCGTTCTTCTGGAAGTCCATTATATATTCAAGGACACTAGCCAGGGTTAAGTGAGAAGTCTGGCCAAGACCTAGAATAAAGCTTACTGTTTTACCAGGGAATCAAACCCATGACCTTGACCCCATAAGCATCTAAGCAGTCATGGTGAATCACACAGAAATCAGCTATACACTTGCTGTAGAGCTCTTAAGTATAACCTAAGGATACTGAAGAAAACTGGATGAAAGATGTACTACTTTATCATTATTAATTCGTAGCTGTGATTGGAACCATGTGCTTAATGACAGACTATTCAAAATCACAAGACAATAGATGATCCCTGAATTTATGGAGGAATTTAAATTCGTGGCTCAATAGAATGGAAATTATACAATTCCCCTAGGAAATAAAGTCCTTATCCATCCCAAGGAAAGAAAAGCATATTTTATTCACCTCTGACAAGACCAGGTTTCAGTTCTGCTCACTACGTTATGGTGATTGTATTAGTTTCCTAGGGCTGCCATAACAAATTGCCACAAACTTGGTGACTTAAAACCACAGAAATTTATTCTCTCACTATTCTGGAGGCCAGAAGTTGGAAATCAAGATGTTAGCAAGACTATGCTCCCTCTCAAGGCTTTAGTGAAGAATTATTTCTTGCCTCTTCCTAGCTTCTGGTCCTTCCTTGCCTCTTCTTAGCTTCTGGTGGCTCCCAACAATTCTTGGCATTCCTTGGATTATACCTGCATCTCTGCCTCCATCATCACATGACCTCCTTCCTTCTGTGTCTGTGTGTCTGTCCTCTCCTCTTATTCTAAGAATACTAGTTATTGGATATAGGGTCCACCTTAATCCAGTATGACTACGTTTTTTTTTATTTACCTAGGTGAAAGTTTACAGAGCAAATTAGTGTCTCATTAAACAGTTAATACACAAATTGTTTCGTGACACTGGTTGCCGACCCTGCAATGCGTCAACACTCTCCTCCACCCTGGGTTCCCCATTTCCACTCGTCCAGTTTTCCTGTCCCTTCCTGCCTTCTTGTCCTTACTTTTGGGCTGGTGTGCCCATTAATCTCATATACATGATTGAACTATAAAGCATGTTCCTCACGTGTGTTATTGTTCGCCCTATGGACCCATCTAATCTTTGGCTAACGGGTGAACCTCAGGAGTGAATTCAGTACTGGTCAAACAGCTGTCCAAAGGCCATATTCTTGGGGTTTCTCCAGTCTCTTTCAGACCAGCAAGCCTGGTATTTTTTGTGTGTTTGCATGAATTTAAGTTTTGCTCTATATTTTTCTTCCATTCTGTCTGGGTCCTCTGTTGTGGTCCCTGCCAGAGCAGCTGATGGTGGTAACTGGGCACCATCTAGTTGTTCTGGGCTCAATCTGGTGGAAGTTGTGGTTTTTGAGGTCTATTAGTCCTTTGGACTAATCTTTCCCGTGTATCTTTTGTTTTCTTCATTCTCCTTTGTTCCAGCCAGGATGGAACCAGTAGATGTATCTTAGATGGCTGTTTGCAGGCTTTTGAGACTCCAGACGCTACTCACCACAATGGGATGTAGAACATTTTCTTTATAGACTATGTTATGCCAGTTGAGCTAGATGTCCCCCGAGACCATGGTCCCCATCCCTCAGCCCAGTAGCTCGATCCCACAGGGTGTTTGGATGTGTCTGTGAAGCTTCTATGACTGTGCCCTGGCCAAGCTGTGCTGACTTCCTCAGTACAGTGTACTGTCTTACCCTTCACCAAAGTTACCACTTATCTACTACCTAGGTAGTGTTTTTCCCTCCCCACTCTTCCTCTCCCTCATAACCATCAAAGATTATTTCTTTTTGTGTGTAAACCTCTTCATGAGTGTCTTAGGCTGGGTTCTCTAGAGAAGCAAAACCACTAAAGTGTATAAATATATAGGAAGAGATTTAGCTCAAGGAAACAGCTCATGTGACTGTAGAGGCTAGAATGTTCCAACTCCGTGGATCAGGACAGAGGCCTCTCCCAATTCACACAGTCACAGAAGCTGGCAAACCCAAGATCAGCACGTCAGAGAGCAGGGCTCCCACTCACAGGCTGTGAAGGTCAATGAATCCCAAGGTTGACAGGTAAGACCGCAAGGCTTCTCCTGATTCTCGTAGCTGCAGGGGCTAGTGAGCCCAATATCAGCAGGTCAGGGAGCAGGGCTCTTGCTCACAGGCTGTGAAGATTGAAGAATCCCAAGATCAACAGGTAAGCTGCTAGCTCAAATCCCAAGAACCAGAGGTCAGATGACAAGAGACAGCTGCTGGATTCAGAATAAGCCAAAAGCCTTGGGAAGATGAGAAGGAAGGAAGTAGGCAGCGGAGGGTGAAAAGATGAAGGCTGAGGGGGCGGTGAGCCACCATGGGCTCTGCCCCCACCAGTACCACTCAGCAGATTCCATCATGGGGGTGATCACATATCAAATTTCAACAGGGAAGTGATCACAACATTATGCAACTGCCAAAACACTGAGAATCATGACCCAGCCAAGTTGACACACAATCTTAGCCATCACAATGAATTTTTATAGCATTTTTGGTTTTTTTAGTCTCATACAATATTTATCCTTTTGTGATTGACTTATTTCACTCAGCGTAATGCCCTCCAGATTGATCCATGTTGTGAGATGCTTTGCAGATTCATCATTGTTCTTTACCATTGAGTGGTATTCCATTGTGTGTATGTACCATAATTTGTTCATCCATTCATCTGTTGACGGGCACTTAGGTTGTTTCCATCTTTTTGCTACTGTGAATAATGCAATGAACATGGGTGTGCATATGTAGTATTACCTCATCTTAACAAATTACTTGTATAAAGACCTAATTTCCAAATAAGGTCACATCCTGGGTGGGCATGAATTTTGGGAAATACTATTCAACCCATTATAGTGGTCATTCTCAATCTGCCATGGTACCAAAGAGTCAAAGCTCTACCATATTGGTATCCTATGAGGTTTCTTGGCTCCATGTAAAGGCCAGTTACCCATTGCCATCGAGTTGATTCTGACTCATAGTGACCCTACAAGACAGAGTAGAACTTCCCCATAGAGTTTCCAAGGAGTGCCTGGTGGATTCAAACTGCCGACCTCTGGGTTAGCAGCCATAGCACTTAACTACCTCGCCACCAGGTTTTCCCCAAGTAAAGGCCAACCAAAAAACCAAACCCAGTGCCGTCGAGTCGATTCCAACTCATAGCAACCCTATAGGACAGAGTAGAACTGCCCCACAGAGTTCCCAAGGAGCACCTGGTGGATTTGAACTGCCGACCCTTTGGTTTACAGCTGTAGCACTTAACCACTACACCACCAGGGTTTCCCAAGTAAAGGCAGGAGATGCAAATTTTGTTTCCCCTCCAGATCTCCAAACTCCAGTTTAATTCCATTCTAATTTAATGGTCTACAATGCCCACTCAAAACAATGCATTAAGCATGTGTATAATTTTTACCTTCTTACATTTGCCAAGGCATATCGTAACTCTAGGCAAAAGTTAAAATTGACATAGAAACTAGCAAAAAGAACACTTTAAAACTAAGGCTCTTTTTGGAAAATTTGATCAAACACTAAGTAACTAATCCACACTAGCCAAAGAGGGAGGTGATTCTCATATTCAGCCAAACAGAGAACCACTCTAGAGCAGTAGTTTTCAAAGTATGATCCCCAGACCAATAACTTCAGCAACATCTAGGAGCGCAACAGAAATGCAGAATTTTGTCCCCACCCCAGATTTAGGAATCAGAATTTTCATTGTAACATTATTCTCCAGATGATTAATATGCCCTGTTCAAAAACTCTGATTCTAAAAGTAAAAGAGAAGTCTAACCCTCCCATATAATTCCATACTTTCTGGCAGGAACTGGTGTTTGTTTTGCTGAGGAATGGTAGGGAATGTTAAACACATACACACATGCACACACCGGTCCTTTGCCTTCCCACAGAGCAGCAGCAGCTTTCAAATGAACAAGCTGTTTCCATGACACCAAATCCTTAATTTGAAGCAGATATACCAACCGCCCAGGAGTGTGATAGCACAATGCACCATTTCATATTTATTTTATTTGGGTTTTGGTCTCAAACATCTATACCTTGGAAAAGAATCCCTTGGGAAGAAACTAATATTCAAAACCAATACTTTAATTGGCAACTACATTCACCCTTTTTCTCTCGTAAGTAGGGCACTCTGAATGGCTCTGTGTTAAATCTCGTCATGGTTAATCAATCTGGGGTAACAATATGAATGACAAGTAAATTAATTATACTACTATGGGTATGTGGTTCTGCCCATCTAGTGAATGTTTTCCTTTTCTCTACCACAGTTCCAGGCCATTTTACTCTTAATATGTTCTTAAATTCAATTTCTTCTGTACTGTGAACATGCATTTTTATTCCACTCCTCTGAACAAATAATGGAAAAATCCTCCCTTTTGCATCATCTGTACTTAACAATATCCTGACGTGAGATACAGAAGTTCAGGAATGTGACTACAAGAAATTCATTTGCTTTAACAGCAGCCTGAAAAGATAGTGAATCAAGTCCCAACCTCTCCCTAAAAATCTTCTCTTAAATGTTTATCTCCACAGCTTTTTCTAAATTAATTTACCCAACCAACAAATTTAAAGGGAAACAACATTGTGTTTAATGCCAACCAGTTTAAAAATAATCAAGTCTGTTCTTCAGGGAACAGACAAAATTCAAAGGTACAGAAAGGAATCATGGGTAAAGAGGGTAATTAAATAAGCACATAATACAGCACCCACCCAAACCCACTTCCGTCGAGTCGATTCTGACTCACAGCGACCCTATGTGACAGAGTACAACTGCACCACAGAGTTTCCAAGGAGCGCCTGGTGCATTTGAACTGCCAACCTCTTGGTTAGCAGCCATAGCCCTTAACCACTACGCCACCAGGGTTCCCTAATACAGCACACAGCCCTACAAAACTACAGGCTCAGATGCAAGTCAGTTTCACTGTCAGAAGGTTCAGGCAGGAGCTGTTAGGAATTTTTCACAGCATTTTCTACCCCATGACGCCTACCAGGGTTTCACCCACCTGCTCACACACCAAGTAAAATGTGAGAAAAAGAAAGCATTGCTTGAATGCATAATTCCCAAATGCTTAAGGTAACTAGATGTCTGAATTTGAAGGGTTCAGCCCTTTCCTTGCTCCTATGCTCCTGGGGCTCAACCATGCAATCCCAGGGCTCCAACTATGCAATCCCAGGGCTCCAGGGTATGAATCACTGCCATTAATCGCCTTGGATTTCTAAATATATGAGAGTTTAGAGGGAAAAACAAGGTGACATTCTTTCCACAACCTACATGAGCTGGCTTTGTAACAAAAGCCAGCGCCAGGGGAACCCAGCCATTGGAAGGAAGAGGCAGCCCAGAAAATCCCTTTGAGACAGACGGAGAGATAACAGGAAACAAGATAAAGAAGCCTAGAGTAAAGTAGAGACTGACAAAACAGAGCTGTGCTCAGGGCTCAACCAGCTGCCTCTCTATCATTTAAATTTTTCAAGGAAGCACATGAACTCCATTTGCTACACAGGTGTTGCAGCTGCCCTTCCACCCCACCTCTCCATGAGTACGTGCCCCATGTCTACTTTGCTTGGTGTTGTATCTCCAGCATTGAGCACATGGACGGACACACAGTAGGAGTGTAATGTATATTTGTTGAATGACTCAACTAATCAATCAATTAACAAATTAATTAAACAAGGTTCTCAAACAAGATTATCAATTGCTATTTTTGGAGTAATTATCATTGTAAAAACATAATTTTCTTCTTCTGGGAAGGTGTGAGGGAAGATTTTTTTTCCCTCTACAAAATAAAATCACATATCAAAATATAAGAAATTTTTTAAATCTCATTAAAGGAAATAGGTTGTGTTTTCCTAATAAAATATTGTGCACAATATAATTTAAAACATATGTACGAAATTAAGTCAGAATTATTTATTAGTTGGTCTCAATATGTTATCCTGCACTGATAGCTTAGCTGAACAGAAAAGATAAGCCAAAGCTACTGAGCTTTTATCAGAGTTCCTACCCACTTGACCTCTGTATTCCACATTAACATTCAATTTTCTCTGGTTCCTCAGATTCTAGCACACTATGGAAGCTGACGGTGATAATGAATAAACGTCCCTGGACGGATGAACCAAACAGGTTTGGGGTCCAACATGCAGCAGCAATTAACAGATATATGGACATACTGACTAGAATATATGAAAGTATATAAAACATACAGCAGAGCTGGCCTATCCCAGGCAAACCTCTAATTCCTCACTAGGAAATAAATCTAATAAACGCAGGATTTTGTCTTACTCACTGTTGAGTCCCCAACACCTAGAACTATACCTGGCACATAGTAGGCCCTCAAGAAATATTTGATGAATAAATAAAAGAATAACAAATAGGAAACCAGATGAAATATTCAATTAGGTATACGAAACCCCTTAAATGAACTTAGTTCCCTGAATAACCCATTCAGAAGTACTGAGTTTGAGTTTCTAATAAGAATTATGGGTATTTTTTTTACCACCTTCTACTACCCTCACCATACACACAAACACAATACACAGACACACACACAAACACAATACACAGACACACACACAAACACATACCCCTCTACTTCCCAGCCAAGATTCTGATATATACTAAGACTAAAGTAGTAGGAAAAGGCTAGGAAAGAGGCACATTTTTAGCATAATAACCCACAGCAGATACGTAAGAGAGAGTGGGTCTTGGAAACGTAAAAAGTCTGATTGTCCCGTAAAAGTTTTACCCTGAAACTGGTTCACAGCTCTTACTATGTAAGAGATCTTACATCATCCCCAAACCCTGCCCTAGTCCCAGCCCCATTCAGCACCCAGTACAAAACAGATGGACCAAAAAAATTCACAGCCCACACAGCAGATGGGGAGACAGAAGCAGGACTCTGTAAAAAAAAAGGGGAAGGTTAATGCCTAATGCTCCTTCTAGCACTAAAATTCTATTAGAACCTGGATTGCCCGGGCCACAACAGCTTTTGGACACAAAAGTAGGTTCAATAAAGGTAAAGAAAATCCATTGTCCACAGTTGTGGCTCTCTAATCCCTTTCTAGCGTCTTCCCAAAGTTGGGTGTTTTTAAGGGACACCCCACAAGGGCTCTGTACTTGTCTTCTCTTCTACCTTCTTGCTGTGGTCCCTGTGGTAGCTCAGACACAAAGGCCACCAGAGCTCATATCTTAGGCCCTGCTGCCCACTGCAAATCAGACAAAAAGTCACCTCTCCGCTTGAGGGCTTTCTCTGGCCACCAGAGCCTGCAACAGTCTGAAATGCCAGGGAATTGATGCCCCTAGGTGCAGCCCTCAATCTATGATGTGTTGGATAACTCTGGCTCTCAGTGTTTCCAGTGGAATTATGCTCTAGTTATCCGTGATACTAACTTCCTTGATAGCACACCCTTCCTTTCCCTAACACACTTCCCTGCCAGTGCTTCCTGGGATCACCTCTTAAACTACTTGCATTGGAATCCTTGCCTGAGTCTACTTCTAGAGGAAAGTAGGCTAAGGAAAGGAAAAGACAGGATCCCAAATGTCTAGGACTCTAAATAGCAAATAAGCAGCCAGAGAAGGACATGAACTCTTAAGTTCCTAGATTCTGTCTCTTACAAAGGTTGGTGTAAAGATAAAATGAAACCCTTTGGGTTCAAAGGCCACAGGCTTATTGACCAAAAAGTCAGATCTAAAGGAACATTTCTGAGCCCGATACTAGATTGCCAAAGATTATCATCTATCCTGGTCCTTCAGCATTTTCTTTTGTGTCTGTGTCACAGAATTTAAAAGGCTTTCTAAAGGAACATTGCCTAGTCAATGTTATAAAAGCTTCAAGTAATAGTGAACGTACACTTAGCAAATATTAAATCACTGCACCCATTTGTTCTTCACCTTTCAAAGTGCACTTTAATAAAACTGTCATATCTTTTATTCTCATTATAAAAGTACTAGAGGCTATTGTAGATAATTTGAATAATACTAAAAATTAAAAGAGAAAATAAAAGTTCCATCACCAAAGAAATCCACCATTAAATTTTGATATATTTTCTTCTACTCTTATTTCCATATATATATCCTGTTTGCAAAATTAAGATCATCCTACATAATTTTTTAGGATTATCCTATATAATATTTTTTAGCTCTCAATTTGCCATGATCATGAGGGCTGAAGAATCATGAATAGTATCAAATCAACAAATCATATACCAAAAAATATCATTTTAGTTTTTTCCTTTTAATCTCATCCCTCTCCTCCACCTTGATTAAACCCTATTTACATGAATAGATTTGTTTTTAACCTAAGCAAACTGATTAAAATGTAACAACCTTTTCCTTCTTTGTACAGCTTTCTAAAAACTGTAAATGAACAGTGAACTGGTCAATCAGCAGGTGAGAGCAGAGAAAAGGGACAGGGGCCAAGTTGATGAAGCCAATAACTAACTTCAGATAATCAAGGCTGATTGTGAATGTCTAAAGCTGTGAAGGGCAATTACCAAATGCATTAAGTGGAGGGAGCTCTAGGTTGCTGCTTTTGTCTCTGATCAACTGTTGAGCTGTTAAGAGACCTCTTTCTGGGAGTCATTTGTAATCAGCACACAGAGGGAAAAAGGCCCCAAATAGGCGTGTTCCTGAAAAGTTGGAAAATACTCTCTGAAATAACAGTTAATAAGACCTAGCATATAAAGAGTGGCCACTTTCCCAACAGATAACTCATCTAAAAGATAACTTCTAAAGTGCTGATAAAAGAGAATTGTTTTCTAAATTTCAGAAAAGAACTTGAGTTCCTCCCTAAAATGAAATCTAAATTATAACTACTGGTAGATAAACTGAATGGCATCACTAAGGGGGTGCAGGCAGTGCAGTCTGCACCAGGTGACACTGTCAGAGGGGGTGATGCCAAAATGGCTGTCTATAAAATTTTTGTTCAGTGTTTCAGCAGACATTTATTATTTTTTTATAAAAATATCCCTGTAGGTATAACAACAAAAACGTTTTTCATAAGCCCAGCTTACATGTATCAACATACATATAAGGCTAAAGCTCTTTGCTAATTTACTTTTTGAACTTTCTAATGCATTCCAGTCAGAGCTGTCATTATTACCCAATTACAGCGACACTTTGAATCACATGGATTTGTCTGCACGTGCTACAAGCTATGCCCTGTTGTCTTTATTGCTGCTGGCGTTTTTATAAAAAAACTGATTTTGTCGAATTTTCTGTTGTTTTAGCTACGATATTGTGGTAATTAGTATTTGTGAACCTATATCAACAACTTTTTTTGAGAATGAAGTAGTAATTAAAGGAAAAGAAGAAAAATCAAAAAGGCTTCCGCTCAGTTCCTAATAATGTTATAACTAATAATGCTGTAATGCAATGTAGAAAGATTTTACAAAACAATTTGGTTGTTAGTATTCATCTAATCTGAGAAATGTTGCATCTAAGCAATTTACAGCCATATTTATCACATATTATGATTAAAATTGATAGGATACACACTAAGGATTCTGTATCTTCTAGCACCGGAGGAGGTCCATAGCGGGGGGTAAGGGGGTGACACTGGGTGACACCAATCCTAGTGATGCCACTGGATAAACTATACTCTTGGAAACCGACTTGTCAGAAAAGAAGTGTATAAAGGCAGAAAAATGTGATAATTGAGAGGGGAGGGAGGAAGATGGGAATGATGAAAACCAACACATAGTGAACACTATATGCATGCATTCCCCCATGCGTCTGTCAGTTTGTCGTACTGTGGGGACTTGGGTGTTGCTATGATGCTGGAGGCTATGCCACTAGTATTCAAATACCAGTAGGGTCACCCATGGTGGACAGGTTTCAGCTGAGCTTCCAGACTAAGACAAGGAAGGAGGACCTGGTGGCCTACTCCTAAAAAATAGTAGCCAGTGAAAACATTATGAATAGCAGCAGAAAACTGTCCGATATAGTGCCAGAAGATGAGCCGCTCAGATGGGAAGGCACTCACGGTATAACTGGGGAAAAGCTGCCTCCTCAAGGTATAGTCGCCCTCAATGACATGGATGGAGTCAAGCTTCTGGGACCTTCATTTGCTGATGTGGTACAACTCAAAATGAAAAGAAATAGCTGCAAGCATCCGTTAATAATTAGACCATACGATGTATAAAGTAGGAATCTAGGAAATTTGGGAATTGCCAAAAATGAAATGGAAACATTCACCTAAAGCACACACACACACAAAAAAAATGCAATCGAACACATAAACATCGATATCCTAGGCACTCGTGAGCTGAAATGGACTGATATTGGCCATTTTGAATCAGACAATCATATGGTCTACCATGCAGGGAATGACAAATTGAAGAGGAATGACATTGCATTCATCATCAAAAAGGACACTTCAAGGTCTATCCCGAAGTACAAGGCTGTCAGTGATAGGATAATATCCATACACCTATAAGGAAGACCAGTTAATACAGCTATAATTCAATTTTACATACCAACTACTAAAGCCAAAGATGAGGAAGATTTTTACCAACTTCTGCATTCTGAAATTGATCAAACATGCAATCAGGATGCATTGAGAGTTACTGGTGATTGGAATGTGAAAGTTGGAAAACATGGCCTTGGTAATAGAAACTATGCCATAGATAGCATGATAGAATTTTGCAAGACCAACAACTTCTTCATTGCAAACACCTTTTTTCAACAATACAAATGGTGACTATACACATGGACCTCGCCAGATGGAATACACAGGAATCAAATGGACTACATCTGTGGAAACAGACAATGAAAAACCTCAATATCATCAGTCAGGACAAAGCCAGGGGCTGACTGCAGAACAAGCCATCAGCTACTCATATGCAAGTTCAAGCTGAAGCTAAGGAAAATTAAAACAAGTTCACAAAAGCCAAAGTACGACCCTGAGTATATCCCACCTGAATTTAGAGACCATCTCAAGAATAGATTTAATGGACTGAACACCAATGACCAGAAACCAGAGCAGTTTTGGCATGACATCAAGGACATCATACATGAAGAAGGCCAAGAGGTCATTAAGAAGACAGGAAAGAAAAAGACCAAAATAAATATCAGAAGAGACTCTAGAACTTGCTCTTGAACATCGAGTAGCTAAATTGAAAGGAAGAAATGATGATATAAAAGCTGAACAGAGATTTCAAAAGGCAGTTTGAGAAGACAAAGTTATAATGACGTGCAAAGACCTGGAGTTAGGAAACCAAAAGGAAAGAACCCACTCCGCATTTCTCAAGCTGAAAAAACTGAAGAAAAAATTCAAGCCTCAAGTTACAATACTGAAGGATACTATGGACAAAATACTGAACAAAGCAGGAAGCATGAAAAGAAGATGAAAGGAATACACAGGAACTGGTCGACGTTCAACTATTTCAGGAGGCAGCATATGATCAAGAACTGATGGTACTGAAGGAGAAGTCCAAGTTGCACTGAAGACATTGGAAAAAAACAAGGTTCCAGGAATTAACAGAATACCAGTTGAGATGTTTCAACAAATGGATGGATCGCTGGAAGTGCTTACTCATGTATGCCAAGAAATTTGGAAGACAGCTACCTGGCCAGCCAACTGGAAGAGATCCATATTTATGCCTATTCCAAAGAAAGGTGATCCAACTCAATGCAGAAATTATCAAACATATCATTAACATCACACTCAAGTAAAATTTTCCTGAAAATCATTCAAAATCGGTTGTAGCAGTACATCCACAGGGAACTACCAGAGATTCAAGCCAAATTCAGAAGAGGACATGGAACAAGGGATATCATTGCTGATGTCAGATGGATCCTGGCTGAAAGCAGAGAATACCAGAAAGATGTTTTCCTGTGTTTCATTGACTATGCAAATGAATTCGGCTGTGTGGATCAAAACAAATTATGGATAACATTGAGAAGAATGGCAATTCCAGAACACTTAATTGTGCTCATGAGGAACTTGTACGTAGTTCAAGAGGCAGCTGTTCAGACAGAACAAGGCCCTAATGTGTGGTTTAAGGTCAGGGAAGGTGTGCATCAGGGTTGTATCCTTTCATCATACTTATCCAATCTTTATGCTGAGCAAATAATCCAGGAAGCTGGACTATATGAAGAAGGGGGTATCAGGATTGGAGGAAAACTCGTTACCGACCTGCGATATGCAGATGACACAACCTTGCTTGCTGAAAGTGAAGAGGACTTGAAGCACTTACTGATGAAGATTAAAGACTACAGCCTCCAGTACGGATTACACCTCAACATAAAGAAAACAAAAATCCTCACAATTGGACCAATAAGCAGCATCACGATAAATGGAGAAAAGATTGACATTGTCAAGGATTTCATTTTACTTGGATCCACAATCAACATCCATCGAAGCGGCAGTCAAGAAATCAAATGACGCATTGCATCGGGCAAATCTGCTGCAAAAGCCCTCTTTAAAGTGTTAAAAAGCAAAGATATCACTTTGATGACTAAGGTGCACCTGACCCAAGCCATGGTATTTTCAATTACCTCATATGCATGTGAAAGCTGGGTGATGAATAAGGAAGGCTGAAGAAGAACTGAGGCCTTTGAATGATGGTGTTGGAGAAGAATATTGAACATAGCATGGACTGGCAAAACAATGAACAAATCTGTCTTGGAGGAAGTACAGCTAGAATGCTCCTTAGAAGCAAGGGTAGTAAGACTTTGTCTCACATACTTTGGACATGTTATCAGGAGGGACCAGTCCCTGGAGAAGGATATCATGCTTACTAGAGAGTCAGTGAAAAGAGGAAGACTTTCAGTGAGATGGACTGACACAGTGGCTGTAGCAATGGGCTCAAGCATAACAACAATGGTGAGGATAGTGCAGGACCAGTCGCTATTTTGTTCTGTAGTATACAGGATAGCTATGAGTCGGAACTGACTCAATGGCACCTAACAAACATGAATGAATTGGGGTAGCCACTTTATGTATCAGGTAAACCTCAAATTACTCTATGAAATGTGTTTCACGCTTTCCATATTATAGATGCAGAAACTGAGGTTCAGAGAGATTAGGTAATAAACCGCTGGTAGGTGGCAGAGCTGGCACTCTAATCCATAACTACATTATTGCAAAGCATCCGACAGTAAAATGTTAGTGTTTATCAGAAATATTTTAGACAAGAGAATGCCCTGATCCTGTTAACCTATCATAGTTGTATAGACCAAAATACTTCTACAGCCAGCTATAAAACCTGATGAAAGTATTCCTTAAGTCCTTCCAATTCTTACTACTTACCAAGCAAACATGTGATATAGCCTCCTGAAGGGGCATCCCCTGTATACATTACTGTAAGCAGTTTTCCTGCCAGAAAGAGCTCTCAATGTAAATTGATACACTGGCAATTTATGATTTTAATTGGTGTAGATGATTGGATTTTTCTCCCCAGCAGCCATCTACTCCACCTCATGCGCCCTGTCTTTTTCTTTTCTTTTTTTGGTGAAAGTATATACAGCAAAATAGGTTCCATTCAGCAACTTCTATACATACTGTTCAGTGACATTGGTTACATTCTTCACATTGTGTCAACATTCTCATTATTCCTGTTCTAGTTGTTTCACTCCCACTTAGTCTCACTGCTCCCCAAACTTCTCATCTATGCTTTAGAGTAACTACTGTCCATTTGTCTCATATAGATAATTTGTTAAAAGAGTGCAGTGCTCAAGGGTAACATCTTTTACTTTTTGAGCTAACCTGCTATTTAGTTAAAAAGTGATTTCAGAAGGTAGTTTCTGTTCAAGGTTTAAAGAGTATCTCAGGGCAACAATCTCAGGGATTCCTCCAGTCTCAATAAGTCTTGATTCTTTGAAAATCTGAAATTCTGTTTCACATTTTTCTCCCTTTCTATCAAGATCCATCTCCTGTGACCCTGATCAGAACCAACGGTAACCGGGTACCATCTAGTTCTTTTGGTCTCAAGGTAGAGGAAGCTGTGGTTCATGGAGACAATTAGTCCTGTAGTCTGGTTCCTTCTATGATTCTTGAGTTTCTCTCTTTCCCTTTTGCTCCAGACAAATAGAGACCAATAGTTGTATCTCAGACAGCCACTCAGAAGCTTTTAAGACCCCAGAAACTACTCACCAAAGTAGGATGTAGAACATAAACTTTACGAGCTATATTACGCCAATTGACTGAATTGTCCCACGAGACTATGACCCTAAGTCTTCAAATCAAGAAAACTAACCCCATGAAGTGACTGGCTATGTCTAAGAAGTATCAGCATCTGTAGCCCCTTTTTATTTTATATATATATATATATGCATTTTTGGTTGTTGTTGCAAAATTATATATTACACAGCATTTACCAATATATCCTTTTTCTTACGTACAACTTAGTGGCATCAATTACACTAGTCAAGCTATTCATACTTCACCCACATTTGGTGCTACCTTTCCCATCATCATAAACAAAATCTAGAGATGTTTTTATCCCTTTTAATGAAACCTCTAAAACCCTTCTCTACATAGCCATGTGCTTCACTAAATCAAACACAGGAATCCTATTCCTGTATAGCCAGGTAATAGTTCAGGAATGAGCATGTGAGGCAGTTCTGACTGATGAGATGAGACGCAAGTATGCTAGGGGGTTATGATGGGGTAAATGTATTTTACATATGGCTGGCAAGGACATGAAGTTTTGGAAGCCAAAGGGTAGAATGTTATGGATTAAACTGTGCCCCCAAAAATGTGTATCAGTTTGGCTAGGCCATGATTCCCAGTATTGTGTGGCTGTCCTCCATTCTGTAAGCTGATGTAATTACCCAATCTGTTGTAAATCCTAACCTCTGTGATGTTAATGGGAAACCCTGGTGATGTAGTGGTTAAGAGCTATGGCTGCTGACCAAAAGGTCAGCAGTTCAAATCTACCAGGCACTCCATGGAAACCCTATGGGGCAGTTCTACTCTGCTATAGGGTCACTATGAGTTAGAATCAACTTGACAACAACGGGTTTAGTTTTTTGGTTTATAATGTTAATGAAGCAGGATTAGAGGCAGTTATGTTAATGAGGAAGGACAAGCTATAGGATTAGGCTGTATCTTGAGTCAATTTCTTTTGAGATATAAAAGAGAGAAGTGAGCAGAGAGGAAAGGGATCTCCTACCACCAAGAAAGAAAAGCCAGGAGCAGAGTGTGTCCTTTGGACCCAGGGTCTTTATGCTGAGAAACTCCTAGACTCAAAGAAAGATTGATGACAAGGATCTTCCCTCAGAACCGACAGAGAGAGAAACCCTTTCCCCAGAGCTGGTGCCCTAAATTTGTACTTCTACCCTCCTAGACTGTAAGAGAATAAATTTCTGTTTGTTAAAGACATTCACTTGTGGTATTTCTGTTATAGCAGCACTACATAACTAAGATAGGGTTTCTTAGAAGATGTTCTTCATTTTTAAAGAGAAACAAAGTGACTAGAGCTCCTGAAGAGATGGCTGATTTCAGATCAGGGACAGAGAATGTATAAGGTAAGTCTGAAACATCTTGTTTTATCAGAAAACAAAGGAGCTTTCAAAGATGAATGCAGTCATATCAAAAGGACACTATAGCCACCAGAAAGATTCTTCCCTTGACCAAAGTTGGGGCAACTTAATATCAAAGAAGTAATGACTAAAAATTATTGAAATACTTTGAACATACAAAAACCCATAAGTTCAGAATATTTTAAAAAGAAAGCCCAAACAAACTCAATTGTCACCATTGGAGCTGACTATTACACCAAAACCTTGCTCTGAAAATTGGCCATTAGAGGTTAAGAGGTAACCATTCATCTTGCCTTTCTGAGGGAAATGGTATTTTAGGGTTACCTAATAAATAAATTTAAAAAAAAATTTTTTTTAATAAATAAATAGCCCTAGTTGATAGCTCCTTTGCCCAGAAGAATTTCAGCTAATAAATATTATTTTGTAAACGCTAATGAAATAATTGATTCAGGCAACTATCTTCAATGAAAGATAAAACCACTTGGTAAAAAAAAAAGGTAATGGGGAACTGGATAGTTACATCCAGTACCTACTTACCACTCCCAAAACTATTTACTGGTTTCAAGGAAAAAAAAATGTTATAGTTGAGAGGTCAGGCTGAAATCCCCTTACTCAGTCATTTATTTTAGCATCAAGAAAAATAACTCTTAATGTGATGCAATAAGTACACAGCATCAACTAAGCAGTAGTTCTTCCAAAAATGTTTAATCTGAATCTATAAAACTCTTTAGATCTAACATCCCATTTACAGGAAATATGGGAGACTGACAAACACTTCAAGGAAACAACCAGACAAAGCCTGAATTTGGAACATTCTACAGGACAACAGGACTGAGATCATCAACATTTCAATTTTATGAAGGAAAAGGAGGGAAGTAATTTTCTAGAATATAGCTTAATAGAGATTTAGGAGCTATAACAACAAGATGTAATGCATAGCCCTTTATTGGGTTCTGGTTTGAACAAACCAGTCATAAAAGACATTTTTGGAGAAAATTGTGAAATTTGAACATGGACTGAAATACTAGATGAGTTAGGATTAGGGTTAGGATTTCAGCACATATTTTTTGGAGACATAATTCAATCCGTAACAGGGAAATAGTCTTGATTTTTATAGATGCATTCTAAAGAAATTTCATGATGTCAGTAATTACTTTAAAATACTTCAGCACAAAAAAAGATGAAGCAAGTATGTCAAAATGTTAACAATGATTACATCCAAGTGATGGATATGAGTATTTTTCATATTGTTCTCTCCACTTTTCTGAGCATTTTAAATTTTTAAAATAATAAAAAGTCAAAAAGTGACAAAAAAAGAGTCTCTCTCCCACTGGATGTTGCTGGGTCTGCATAAGATCCTGGAATTTGAGACATTCATCTTGATACCATGAAATGAGCAAACCTGAAGAAAAAATCTAGCATGCTGAGGATAGACAGCAAGAAGATGGAAAACCTGGGCCACTGATGACATTGCTGAACCACTGAATTACCCAACCTTGAACACATGCCACTGGATTTAATATGGGATATGATAAAACTTTTTTATTATTTAGGCCATTTTGAATTGTGTTCTCTGATACTAACAATTAAAAACATCCTAATTAACACCTTTTTACAATCGATTTCCAAGTACCCTGCCATTACAAGGTAAAATGAAAAACTGTAGCTCCTCAGCAAGTTGAAGAGATACATGTTGACTCCACCAAGGCGCAAACACTCAAACAGCCAGGAAAAGACAATCTCCCTCCTTTGAATTTTATACATTTAAATTTACCCCTTTCAGATGCTCATCGAACCCCACATAAGGTAGATCTCAAAAGAAAGTCACCAAGACATATTATAATCAAACTTGCCAAAATCAAAGATAAACAATTTTAAGCATGGCTAGGGATAAACGAAATGTCACCTACAAAGGAGAGTCAATAAGAATAAACTAGGACTACTCGGCAGAAACCATGCAGGCAAGAAGACAATGGGATGACTTATATAAGGCAATGAAGGAGAAAATTGCCAGCCAAGAATCATATATCCAGCAAAACTGTCTCTCAAATATGAAGGCAAAATTAGGACATTTCCAGATAAACACAAGTTTAGGGAATTTGTAAAAACCAAACCAAAACTACAGGAAATACTAAAGAGGGTTCTCCGGTTAGAAAGTCAATAATTTCAGATATTAACCCAGGACTAGAACACCAGACAAAGCAACCAGATATCAACCCAGATAGGGAAATTACAAAAATGAATCAAGATAAAAAAAAAAATTCTCAAAACAGGAGGACAACAATGTCATTATGAAAGAGATGACATTAAAACAATAAAGAAAGACTAAGAAATGTAGTCACAGATCTTTCACACGGAGAGGAAGTCAAGGTGATATAAAGAAATAAAAGTCACATTTAAATTTAGAAAATAGGGTTAAATATTAAGATAACCACAAAGGAGACTAACAATCCTACACATCAAAATAAATACAAGAAAAGCATAAAGACTCAGCTAAAACAAAATCAACAACGAATAAGAGGAAAAGACAATATATAAAAAACTACTCAGCACAAAAAATTAAGTGGGAAAAAGAAACTGTCAACAATTCACAAAAGAAGACATCAAAATGACAGCGCTAAACTCATACCTATCTATAATTACACTGAATGTAAATGGACTAAATGCACCAATAAAGAGACAGAGAGTGGCAGAATGGATTAAAAAAAAACAGGATCCATCTATATGCTGCCTACAAGAGACATACCTTAGACTTAGAGACACAAACTAAAACTCAAAGGATGGAAAAAAATATATCAAGCAAACAACAATCAAAAATGAGCAGGAGTGTTTACAACAGCAAAAAGCTGGAAGCAACCAAGATGTCCATCAATGGACGAATGGGTAAATAAATTGTGGTATATTCACACAATGGAATACTACGCATCGATAAAGAACAGTGACGAATCTCTGAAACATTTCATAACATGGAGGAATCTGGAAGGCATTATGCTGAGCGAAATGAGTCAGTTGCAAAAGGACAAATCTTGTATAAGACCACTATTATAAGATCTTGAGAAATAGAAAAAACGGAGAACACATACTTATGTGGTTACAAAGGGGGGAGGGAGGGAGGGAGGGAGAGGGCTTTTTATTGATCAATCTGTAGATAAGAACTGCTTTGGGTGAAGGGAAAGACAACACTCAAAACAAGGAAGGTCAGCCTAATTGGACTGGATTAAAAGTAAAGAGGTTTCCGGGATAAAATGAAAGCTTCAAAGGTCAGCAAAGCAGGGGCTGGGGTCTCGGGAACTTGGTTTGAGGGGACTTCTAAGTCAATGGGCAAAACAATTCTATTATGAAAACACTCTGCATCCCACTTTGAATTGTGGCGCCTGGGGTCCTAAATGCCAACAAGCGGCCATCTAAAATACATTAATTGGTCTCAACCCACCGGGAGCAAAGGCAAAGGAAGAACACCAAGGTCACACGACAACTGAGAACCCAAGAGACAGAAAGGGCCACATGAACCAGAGACCTACATTATCCTGAGACCAGAAGAACTAGTTGGTGCCCGGCCACAATCGATGTCTGTCCTGTCAGGGAGCACAACAGACAACTCCTGAGGGAGCAGGAGACCAATGGGATACAGACCCCAAATTCTCACTAAAAGACCACACCTAATGGTATGATTGCGACTAGAAGAATCCCAGAGACAATGCTCCCCAGAACTTCTGATGGCACAGGACAGGAACCATTCCCGAAGACAAATCATCAGGCATGAAAAGGACTGGTCAGTGGGGGGGAGAGAGATGCTGATGAAGAGTGAGCTAATTAAATCAGGTGGACACGGGAGAGTGTGTAGGCAACTCTTGACTGGAGGGGGGATGGGAAGATAGAGAGAGAGGGAAGATGGCAAAATTGGCACGAAACGAGAGACTGTAAGGGCTGACTCAATAGGGGGAGAGCAAGTGGGAGAAGGGAGTAAGATGTATGTAAACCTACATGTGACAGACTGATTGGAATGGTAAATGTTCACTTGAAGCTTAATAAAAATTAAAAAAAAAATGAGCAGGAGTGGCAGTATTAATTTCTGACAAAATAGACTTTAAAGTTAAATCCACCACAAAGGATAAGGAAGGACACTACATAATGATTAAACGGAAAATATACCAGGAGGATATAACCATATGAAATATTTATGCACCCAATGACAGGGCTTCAAGATACATAAAACAAATTCTAACAGCATTGAAAAGTGAGATAGACAGTCCCACAATTATACTAGGGGACTTCAACACACCACTTCAGTGAAGGGCAAGACATCCAGAATGAAGCTCAATAAAGACACGGAAGATCTAAATGCCACAATCAACCAACTTGACCTCGTACACATATACAGAACACTCCACCCAACAGCAACCAAGTATACTTTCTTTTCCAACGCACATGGAACATTCTCTAGAATAGACCACATATTAGGTCATAAAGCAAGCCTTAACAGAATCTAAGACATTGAAATATTACAAAGCCTCTTCTCTGACCACAAAGCCATAAAAGTAGAAATCAGTAACAGAAAATGCAGAGAAAAGAAACCAAACACTTGGAAATTATTCAATTATTCACCACCCTGCTCAAAAACAACTAGGTTATAGAAGAAATTGACTGCGATAAAGAAATTCATAGAATCCAATGAGAATGAAAACACTTCCTATCAGAACCTTTGCGACACAGTGAAAGCAGTGCTCAGAGGTCAGTTTATATCAATAAATGCACACATACAGAAAGAAGAAAGGGCCAAAATCAAAGAATTATCCCTACAACTTGAACAAATAGAAAGAGAGCAACAAAAGAAACAGGCATCAGAAGAAAGCAAATAACAAAAATTAGAGCAGAATTAAATGAAATAGAGAACAGAAAAACAATTGAAAGAGTTAACAAGACCAAAAGCTGGTTCTTTGAAAAAAAATCAACAAAATTGATAAACCAGTGGCCAAACTGACGAAAGAAAAACAGGAGAGGAAGCAAATAACCTGAATAAGAAATGAGATGGGTGATATCACAACAGACCCAACTGAAATGAAAAATTGTACTCTAACAAATTTGAAAACCTAGATGAATTTCTAGAAACACACTACCTACCCAAACTAACACAAACAGAGGTAGAACAACTAAATAAACCCATAACAGAAGAAGAGATTGAAATGGAAATTTAAAAACTCCAACAACAAAAAAAAAGCCCTGTCCCTGATGGCTTCACTGGAGAGTTCTACCAAACTTTCCGAGAAGAGTTAACATTACTACTACTAAAGATACTTTCAGGGCATAGAAAAGGATGGAATACTCCCAAACTCATTCTATGAAGCCATCATATCCCTGATACCAAAACCAGGTAAAGACACCACAAAAAAAGAAAATTACAGGCCTCATGAACTTAGATGCAAAAATCCTCAACAAAATTCTAGCCAATAGAATTCAGTAACATCAAAAAAATAATTCACCACGACCAAGTGGGATTCATACCAGATACGCAGGTATGGTTCAGCATTAGAAAAACAATCAATGTAATCCATCATATAAATAAATTTACCCCTTTCTTTTAAAATTTATTCTATTTTATTATGTATTATGTGCATTCGTGGACACATCTTACCTTTATCACTAAATTCCATATAGCTGTGCACTTAAACTGGTGTGTACCAGCTCCCAAGAACCATATCTATGCATCTCTTTCCAACTGTGCATTCAATGATGTCATGTTTGTAGCTTGAAATGGGTCATGGTGGACATATTTACACCATAAACCAAAAAAACCAAACCCATTGCCATCAAGTCAATTCCAACTCAAAGCGACCATATAGGACAGAGTAGAACTGCCCCATAGGGTTTCCAAGGAGCGCCTGGTGGATTCAAACTGCCAACCTTTTGGTTAGCAGTCGAGTTCTTAACTACTGTGCCACCAGGGCTCAATTTACACCACAGATATAAGTAAATGCTACAAATCAGGGCTCCCCCCGCCACACCACAGAACCATTGTTAAACGTGTATCAGCACACCATTAATTCCATGTCTTATTCACATTTATGTTCCATAGGTCATATAGCACAGTGCCCTTTATTCATTAATGAAACAAATGTTTACTGAGCACCTACTACGTGACAGCTCTGGGGGTGTAATAGTGAACAAAACAGACAAAGTTTCCTCACTCTAGAGCTTGCATTCTAGGGTGCAGGCAACAACAAAAAAGTAAATTTTAAAAATGTGTGCAGAAAATATATGTAAAATTTCAGGTAATGGTAAGTGCCAAAAAATAAAGCAGGGTAAGAGAATAGTGAGAGATACAGTTACACAAAGGGAAGGTGCCATTTTAGACAGGTCAAGCTAGGCTCTCTGAGAAAATGGCATTTCAGCAGAGACCTGGAGGAAGTGAGGGAGAGAGCCATGGGGGCAGAGCATTTGAAGAAGAGGGAACAGCAAATGCAAAGGCCCTAAGGTGGGAGCATTCCTGATGTGTTTGAGGAACTACGAGGAGGCCAAAGTACCTGGAACCCAGTGATAAAGGGGAAAAGCAGAAGAAAATGAGGGCATAGAGATAGGCAGGGCAGCTCATGCAGGCTTTGGTAGGAACTTTTGATCTCATTCCAAGTGTGATGGAAAGTCACTGAAGAGTCTGGATTATGAAAGCGACATGATGTGTTATGGTTTAAAGGGATAATTCTAACTGCTAGGCTGTAGGAGACTAAGAGACAAACCAAGGAGACTAGTCAGAAGGCTACTGAAGTAACTAGGTAAGGTTTGGAGGAATAGGATCACCCTCATTCAGGTGTTTGGTTTGAACATGGCAAAACTGGGTCATATATAAGGGGGTGCTATGCCACAAACGGAGCCATGGTGGCACAGTGGTTAAAAGCTTGGCTGCTAACCAAAAGGTCGGCAGCTCAAATCCACCAGGTGCTCCTTGGAAACCCTGTGTAACAAGCCCCTTGAAGGTAGGCACATTGCTTCTGTTTATTTGGGACTCCTGTATATAATTTAAGGAGCCCTGACGGCACAGTAGTTAAAGTGCTCGGCTAACCGAAAGGTCAGCAGTTCTAACTCATCATCCACTCCTCAGGAGAAAGATGTGACAGTCTGTTTCCGTAAAGATTTACAGCCTTGGAAACCCTGTACGGGCAGTTCTACTCTGCCCTATAGGGTTGCTATGAGTCAGAATCAATGCAGTGGCAACAGATTTGGTTTGGTTAGTTTATGCCTGAAATGGTTAAGTACTCACTCAGGTACCAACAGGAAGACCGGGAGTTGGAATCCACTCAGAATCACCTTGGAAGACAGGCCTGGCGATCTACTCCCAAAAGATCACAGTCATTGGAAACCCTATGGAACTCAGTTCTACTGTGACCTACATGGGGTCACCATGACTCGACAGCAACTGGGCTTTTTGTTTTTAATTTTTATTCACAAAATAGACTTATACTAACTAACTTGAGAGATGTAGGCAGGCATGGGGATTCCAAGTCTCCTGGCTGAGTCCTGGAATAATAGGGAACAGAACCTCTTCTTACATAAACCCACCTGGACATACAGCCTAGCACCTACTGGGGAAAGGACACAAGCACACATTCACAGACATATAAGATCAAGGCCCATGCCCCTCTCCCCCATCCCTCCTTTACCCTCAGCCCATGTACTGGGTTGCCTAAGCCGGCCAGGGGGAGCAGCCACCCACATTCCCTGGACCACCCATTAACAGTTATTCAGATTGAGCAATAACATGTGAACATAAAAAAATTTTCAACCTTCTTTTGGCCCAGGACAGGAACCATTCACAAAGGCAACTCTTCAGACAGGGATTGAACTGGACAATGGGTTGGAGAGGGATGCTGGTGAGAAGTGAGATTCTTGGATCAGGTAGAAACTTGAGATTATGCTGGCATCTCCTGTCTGGAGGGGAGATGAGAGGGTAGAGGGGGTTAGAAGCTGGCAAAATGGACACGAAAAGAGAGAGTGGAGGGAGGGAGCGGCAGGCAATTGGGAGTATGTAGCAAGGTGTACATAAGTTTTTGTGTGAGAAACTGACTTGATTTGTAAACTTTCACTTAAAGCACAATAAAATTTTTTTTTAATTTTTTTTCACTTCAGAGCTTTTTTTCTATGTCACAAAAGCTCACTAAAGGCTAGAAACCCCTAGTAAACAAGGGTGGCATATGTGGAGATGGTTAAGAAGTGGTCAAATGTGAACGTTACAGTAGACAGAACTTGCAAATGGGTTGAATGGGGGCGTGCTAATAGAATATGAATCAAGGATTTGGCCAAAGCATGTAGATGAATATTGGTACCCCTTACTAAAATGGGAAAAATTGGGTAAAAACTGTGTTTAGACAGGTAAATCAAGAGTTCTTTTTGGACATGTAATTAAGTTTGAGAATCCTATTATATGACCAAGAGGTAGTTAGGCATTATATGACCAAATTAGGCATTTGAATATATGTGTCTAGATTTCGGGAGGTAAGTCTCCCCTAGAGACATATATTTAGAAACAATTAGAGTATAGTAAAGCCACAGGATCGAACAGAGTAGGTACTCAATACTTGCTGAATGAATGAATGACTGTCCTAACAGAATTTGGTTTTTTGGGTTTTTTTTTTAGCACTACATAGATTTGGTTGAAGGTAATCAATGATATTCACAGTTTTCAGTAACTTCACTATTAATCATATACCCAACCCATTGCCGTGGAGTTGATTCCAACTCATAGCAACTCTATAAGACAGAGTAGAACTGCCCCATGGGGTTTCCGAGGCTGTAAATCTTTACGGAAACAGACTGTCACATCTTTCTCCTGAATGGATGGTGGGTTTGAACCGCTGACCTTTTGGGTAGCAGCTGAGCACTTTAACCCCCATGCCACCAGGGCTCCTTAAATTATATACGGGAGTCCCAAATAAACAGAAGCAATGTGCCTACCTTCAAAGAGCTTGTTACAGAATTGAGGAGACAGGAGGAACACCCACACCAATTTTACAAAATAACAAATCCACAAAGTCACAGTGTAGTGAAAAACATAACAATAAACAAAACCATAATCAATCTTAAAAACAATCATGTATAACGTCCCTTCGAGCAACGTCCAATCACATATATGTCTGTGGTCCCATAAGGTCATAACAGACTTCAAAAATCCCGATTGCAGAGTGGGACATATATCGGAGAACGAGACCAAATATAATACAAAAGGAAACTTTCCCGGTCCTTTTGGAAAGCCAGAGGGTTTGGTTGTGGATAACCTGTGCTGACCTCACCAAGCTCCCCTGGGCCCTGGGGGTCTCCGCGCCCTGATGTTTCATGGGCCCCACGCTCCAGGCCACCCTGGGCAGTGAAACAGTGTCCTCCAAGGGCCTGATTTGGCATGATGTCTGCACAACATCCAAATCGCAGAACATTCTATTTCACAGAATGTACCATGGACACAAAGTGACGCATGACTGTACTCTATTTTAGAATTTCAAAACCTCTGTATCGAGTAATTCTGCATAATCTCTTAGGATTTCCAAGTCCCTTTAGGTCAGTAAAGGAGCCCTGGTGGTGCTGTGCTGCTAACCAAAAGGTCAGCGGTTTGAGCCCACCAGCTGCTCCATGGGAGAAAGATGTGGAAGTCTGCTTCCAAAAAGATTTGCAGCCTTGGAAACTCTATGGTGCAGTTCTAGTCTGCTCTATAGGGTAGTTATCAGTTGGAATCGACTTGAGGGCAGTAGGTTTGGTTGGGGTTTTAGTTAGGTCAGTAGTTCTCAATCTTGGCTGCATATTGGAATCACCTGGAGAATTGAGGTCTGGGCATCCAGATTTTAAAATCTCCCCAGCAGATTCTAATGTGCAGCCAGGGTTAAAAAACACTGCTTTAATACAAAATGCTTGTGGTCCAAGATGTTAGGTATGGTAACATGAATTTCTTGATATACATATATGTGAAAGCATGACCAAAACATATTTGGACTAATGTATTAACTAGGCAGCCATTAAATGGAAAGGACCAAATGTAAAAATTCAAACTACAAATCAGTCATATCTGCCGTCATTCTTTAAACATAAAAAGTAAAGACTTCTAGGATTGTTTGGCATCTCAAAAATGACTGAGATTCAATTTATCTCAGGCTGTATTATCTCAGTAGCTGGATAAAAATACTCTAACAATAAAAGAAACATAAAGAAATGAAAAGTTAATGGTTAGAGCCCACTAATTTCAAGTAATGAGATGGAAGCTGGCCTAAATTTTAGAATATTTTAAAAGATATCAAGTTGTAGACCTTCCTCAAAGTACAATAGATAGAATTAGACTAATAAATTGTTGCTTAACCAAGATACCAGGGAATTTGCTTTTAATAAATAGTTAAAAATTATATATAATCAGCATATAATTTATTGGCTTCAAAAGTGCCAGAGGCATCTCCTGCCTGGAGGGGAGACGAGAGGGTAGAGGGGGTTAGAAGCTGGCGAAATGGACACGAAAAGAGAGAGTGGAGGGAGAGAGCAGGCTGTCTCATTAGGGGGAGAGTAATTGGGAGTGTGTAGCAAGGTGTATATGGGTTTTTGTGTGAGAGACTGACTTGATTTGTAAATCACAATAAAAATTAAAAAAAAAAGTGCCAGAGAAAATTTAGAAAGTTTATTCTTAAAAATGGTTTGCTTGGTGTGATGGTTAAGATTGCGTGTCAACTTGGCTGGGCTATGATTCTCAGTGTTTGGCAGTCAGATAATGTTCTGATCACTTCCCTATTGAGATTCAATATGTGATCACCCTTATGATGAGATCTGCTATGAGTAACCAATAAGTTGAAAGGGAGCTTCCTTGGGCGTGTGGCCTGCATCTGAATATAAGCAGACGTTTCGGCTTTTGCCTGTTCTGGATCCTGCAGCTGCCTCCTGTTTGTCTGACTTCCAGTTCTTGAGACTTGACCTAGCAGCTTACCTGTGATTTTGCCTGCCAGTCTTTGAATTCATCCATCTTCACAGCCTGTGAGAAAGAGCCCTGCTCTCCGACCTACAGATCTTGGGTTCGCCAGCCCCTGTGGCTACATGAATCAGGAGAAGACTCTATGCTGACCCACTTTATGACTTTCCCATAATCCAGTCGTTAGACTTTAAAGAAATAGTTTCTCCCAAGCAACAAAACCACTAGAAAGCTTCAGAATTGTCTCGATGGCAATGGATTTGAAGGCACAGAAATTATTGTAAAAATTAGTGAGGGTTTTTTTTCTTACTCTTTTACAGAAATTATACTCAAGCAAGCAAAATGGCTTATCCAAAATGACTGTTACATGCAAACCAAGCCAAAATTCAGCTTGGTGTCAGAAATAAGTTTACACTTAATTACATGAAAGGACAAATATTGTATGATCCCACTTACATGAAATGTCTACAGTAGGTAAAAACAGACACAAAAGTAGATTAGCAGTTACCGGGGGCTGGTAGGAGGAGAGAATGGGGAGTTATTGCTTTAAAAAAAATGAAAACAAATTTAAAAAAATAAATAAAAATGAAATTAAAAAAATTCTTTTAAAAAGAAAATACGTTACAAGCATTTCCTATGTATTTCTCCTAAGCTGCACAGGAAGAATGTCAAGAGTGTAACAATAAACTTTCCTTCCAAATAAATGACAGGGCCTAAATTTTTTTTTAACCCTTAGCAATGACTCCACTTCGGCCAAGAGTAGCTGGCTACTCCATAAGCACCAGAAGCACCTCTCAGGTGGAATCCTGCTGTACTCTGACACCACAAATAGTATGTTCACAGTATAAAGAAAAAGATTTCACAAAGGGTTTCTCTCTTTCTTTTGACAAGAGATCTATATTGGAGGAGCAAACAGCCTATACCTTCTTGAACTGTTTGTGATCACCTAGTATCTTGGGTGGTACAATGAAATGGGATTTCAACTACTTTTCCTCGCATAAGTGTTAAGCATAGCCCAGTAAGAGGCCTACGGAGAGCCAGTTAGAAGTTGCCTGTCAAAGATGCAACAAGTCATCTGTGTATTTGTGTGTGTGTGTGTGTTTGGGTGCTGTGTGTGTTTATTTCATCAGAGCTATTTCCCTTTAAGTTCTACAAACTTTTTTAACTCAAAGAATGGCACTATCCAAAATTCTAGCCCTGGAAGAGGAAGTTATCTGGAATTTCTTTCCTAAAATGATTTTGTAAGAAGTTTATTGTGAAAACCGAGTTTAAAAGTAATGGAAATAATTCAGAATTTTATACCTATCAATCTACTTACTGTAAGTAACTTTTGCGAGGTGCACAGAGATTTATATGCAAGAAGGTTTACTGCAGTGTTAGTTAAAATAGAAAATAATAACCTAGAAACTCAATAAAAAACTAGATGGTTAAAACTATAAAAAATAACTTAGAGTTAACTACATGGTGGAAAAAATATGCAGCCATTAAAAAACATGCTTCAGAAGGAACAGAGTTGCCCAAAAATTCATAACTACCCAGAACCTGTGAATGTGACCTTATTTGGAAATAGAGTCATTGCAGATGTAGCTAAGTTAAAATAAGGTCATACTGGATTAGGGTGGGCCCTAATCCAACGATTAGTGTCCTTATAAGTAGAGGGAACTTTGAACACAGACACACAGAGAGAGCGCCACACTAAGGTGGAAGTAGAGCTTGGAGCAATGCATCTACAAGCCAAGGAATATCAAAGATTGCTGGCCACCACCAGAAGCTGGGACAGAGGCATGGAACAGTTACTCCCTCTGAGCCTCCAGTAGGAACCAACCCTACTAACATCTTGGGTTTGAACTCCTAGACTCCAGAAATGTGAGAGAATTAATTTCTGTTGTTGTAAGCCACTCAGTTTGTGGTAATTTGTTATGACAGCTCTAGAAAATTAATACAAATATATACATTTGTATATTATATATTACAGCATCACATACATAACATTATATATGTATATATATTTTAAAGGTATGTGGTTTAAAAAGTATCATAAAAAATGCATCTAGAGATGATCATAATGTTGCTAAAATAAGAATGGATACATATTAATGGAGTAGACATCAATGAGGTTAAATGGCTAGCACCCCTCTCCACTCTGTATTCTTCTCTTCCTAGTCCCATCTACACTGTGCCAAGAGAAACAGCCATTTTAAAACGTGCTATCACCCTCTGACCACACTTGATTAATCCAGAAGAGGGCAACTGGCCTAAGCTGGACCAATAGGACGCTTCCTCAAGATTTTTGGGTTTGTAATGGAATCATCTCTTCTCTGGCAGCTGAAGTTCTAAGGTGTACAAATGTAAAATGGTCCACAGCTGGGTTCTTCACATTTGGATGAAGATGGTCTCCAGAGAGAAAAAAGATGAGCGACAGAGGGATAGACAGGCCTTGTACTATTTAAATTGTTCTGAAAACTCATCTCTATCATAGTCTTCCATCAAACCTTCTTTAAATTCTGTCAGCTACCAGGTATTCTTTCAGTAAGTTCAACATTTCTGAACAATGTTCAGGTTGGGTTTCTGTCCCGTGCACACAAAGAATCCTAACACTAAGTAGGAAAAAAAAAAAAAGCATTTAAAGTGTAACAAAATTGCACGAGATAATGATTAAAATATTTTATTTACCCCAAACTTTAACAAATACTGCAGCAATTGTAGTAAAGATAAAAACCCTGTTGTGAACAAAAGTACTTAATTCTCCAAATAAAGGTCCCACACTTAATGTAAGATTTTAGGCTTCTTATAGGTAGAAGAGAAGCCAAATTGATATAAAAAGTGGCACTGTGAGGGAAAAGAAAAGTGTCTCTTAAGGAGTATAAGAAGCTAGCTGTCACTCCACCCTACTGAAAGGGAGAATTAACATACTCTTTTTCTTGAAACTAAGTGGGGAGCGGGAGAAGAGATAATTATTTTCAAGGTGGCAGATTCTGAAAGAAAGGTAAAATGAAGTATTAAAAGGTGATGTCATGGTATGACCAGAGAGAAAGTGGGCAAGAGTTACTCTCTTGAAGTTCCCAGACCTCAAAAGATATACAGAAATTGAAACATACCAATGTCACCAGAACTGGAGACATGAATGAAAGATGAGAGATGGAGTCTATCTGCTTTCTGGGTCTCTGAACCAGTGCAACATAGCTTAAAGAGGAGAATCCAAGAAAAGAGGCATGAGGCTACTACCCAGAAGATGTAGTTGAAATTCCCAAAGAACCTCCATGGCCTAGGATGCTTTCTTAGGATTGAAACTCCCTCCAGTAGGCATGTTAGGAATACCACCAGTTCATGCCAAGCCTACATTTGAGAAAAATCTACTGGAGTAACACACAAGAAGGACGACCACTCTTCCCACCACCAAAAGTATTCTGCTCATGTACGAGAAAAGCAGTTGTGACTAGAATAAAAAACACAGCCAACTTGTCATGGGAAGTCATATAAGAAAGCATCTATTTTTTTTCTCTTGCTTCTCCCAAGGCCAGCACCAGAGGGACAAACAGAAAAAAAGGTGGGAGTGTGTATCTCTGTATTTATGTTATATTTATGAAAATAAATGTTATTTTAAGAAAAAAATAAAGCCACATCCAAATACTTAAAATTCTTAATTGCTTTCGAACTATTCACTTCCTCATTCCCATAGAGGAAACTCTGAACTCGGGAAAGTATTCAATAAAATAAACCAAAGGACCTACCTCTTTATGCCTTATATGGTTCTTAAATGACTGAAGTCCTTTAGAATGAGTGAATTCTACATTGTTGTTGTTGTTAGGTGCTGTCAAATTGGTCTCAACTCACAGTGACCCCATGCACAACAGAATGAAATACTACCCAGTCCTGTACCATCCTCACAATTGTTGCTATGTTTGAGCCCATTGTTGTAGCCACAGTGTCAATCCATTACATTGAGGGTCTTCCTCTTTTTCACTGACTTTCTGCTTTACCAAGCATGATGTCCTTCTCCAGCGACTCCTGATAACATGTTCAAAGTATGTGAGACAAAGTCTAACCATCCTTCCCTCTAAGGAGGATTCTGGCTGTACTTTTTTCAAGACAAATTTGTTTGTTCTTCTGGCAGTCCATGGTATATTCAATATTCTTTGCCAACACCATAATTCAAATGCGTCAATTCTACTTTGGTCTTCCTTATTCATTGTCCAGCTTTTGCACGCATATGAGGTGACTGAAAAATACCATGGCTTGGGTCAGGTGCACCTTAGTCCTCAAGTGACATCTTTGCTTTTTAACACTTTAAAAAGGCTTTTTGCAGCAAATTTCCCCACTGCAGTATGTCATTTGACTTCTTCACTGCTGTTTCCATGGGCATTGAATTACATATTACAAAAGACAAATTGGATACAGAGTGGGAAGAGTAAAATAATATGAATTCAGAGTATGAATAAATGTGTAAATAGATGCAGAAAAAATATTAAAGTATTTGACAGAATTCATTCATGTTTTAGGGTTAAAAAACTCAGCAAACTAGGAATATAAGGAAACTTCCTTAATATGATAAAGAGCATCTACAAAAAATGTACAGCTAACATCACATTTAAGGGTGAAAGACTGAATGTTTTCCCCCTAAGACCAGAGAATAAGGCAAGGCTGTCCACTCTTACTACTCCTACTCAACATCGTACAGAAATTCCTAGCCAGTGCAGCCAGGCAAGAAAAAACGAAATAAAAGGCACAGATATTTGCAAAAGAAATGACTGTCTATGTAGACAATCCCAAAGAACTAACTAGTGACTTTAGCAAGGTTGCACTATACAAGGTCAGTATACAAAAATCAATTGTATTTCTATATTCCAGAAATGAACAATTGGAAAATGCTATTTTTTAAAATACCATTTACAAAAGCATCAAATTAACCATGAAATACTTCAGTATAAATCTAACAAAATAAGTGAGGATATACATGGTAAAATAAACAAAACACTGATGAAAGAAATCAAAGCAGATGTAAAAAAAAATGGAGACAGAACTCTTTTCATGGATCAGAGGATTCAATATTTTTGAGATAGTGATTCCCCCCAAATTAATCTATAGATTCAATGTATTCTCAATAAAAATCCAAGTAGGATTTTTGCAGAAATTACCAAGTTGAGTATAAAATATATGTGTAAAAGCAAAGGAACCAGAATAGCCAAAATAATTTTTAAAAAGAACCAATTTGGAAGACTCACACTACCTGATTAACTGATTTACTGTAATAAAATAAAAAAGACAGCGTGCTATTGGCAAAAGGATAGGAACATAGATCAATGGAATCAAATAGATCCCAGAAATAGACCCACATATACATGTTGATTTCCAACAAAAATGCAAAGGCAATTCAATAGGGAAAGGAGAGCCTATTCAACAAATACGGTGCTGGAACATTTAGACATCCATATGCAAAAAATAAAAAGAATGAAAAATATCTTAACCCATACTACACGTAAAAATTAACTTAAAATGGGTCCTCTGCCTCTGCCGTCGAGTCGATTCCGACTCATAGTGACCCTATAGAACAGAGTAGAACTGCCCCATAGAGTTTTCAAAGAGTGCCTGGCGGATTTGAACTGCCGACCTCTTAGTTAGCAGCCGTAGTATTTAACCACTACACCACCAGGGTTTCCTAAAATGGATCCTAAGCCTAAATGTAAAACCTAAAATTATAAATCTTCAAGAAGAAAATATAGGAGAAAAATTCTCATTAAGAGCTATGGCCAGGAGGCGGAGCCAAGATGCCGGACTAGGCAGACGCTACCTCGGATCCCTCTTACAACAAAGACACGGAAAAACAAGTGAATCGATCACATACATAACAATCTACGAACCCTGAACAACAAACACAGATTTAGAGACGGAGAACGAACTAATACGGGGAAGCAGCGATTGTTTCCAGAGCCTGGAGCCAGCATACCAGTCAGGTACGGCACAAGCACAGAGACCTGCTCCACCCCCCTGAACTAACCCCGGGAGGGGGACTAGCCGGTTCCACGGGCGGCGTGGGACGCAGCCGTTAGGAGAAGTCCCCGGGAGGCAGTGACTGATCTTGGAGCAGAAAGAGCAGCACCCGAGCCGGGGAACCGTCCCACAGGGATTTGGACTGCACGCAGGTACGCCATAAACACGGAGAGTTGCTCCACCCCCTGAACTAACCCCGGGAAGGTGACCATCCGGGTCGCGCGGGCGGCGTGGGACGCAGCCGGTAGGAGAAGTCCCCGGGAGGCAGCGACTGGTATTGGAGCGGGGAGAACAGCGTTCCAGCCGGGACACTCGGTCGCGGCACAAGCACGGGGAGCTACTCCACCCATCTGAACTAACCCCGGGAGGGGGCCCACCTGGTTCACGGGGGCGGCACGGCCACGTGGCTGGAGGGACGAGAAGTCCCCGGGAGGCAGCGACTGATTTTGGAGTCGAGAGTGCACCGTCCCAGTAGGGGAGCCTTGACGCTGGGCGTGGGGCTGGAAGCAGAGGATCTGACCGTGACTCCAGCGGGCCAGACCCCCCGGGGGCAATCTCCACACAGACAGCACACATAGGCGACGCGCCCGCGGGAATCTCAGATATAATAGTCTTTCCAAGCAAGACAAGCAACTCTGGCTATATTCTGAGGTGCTACTCTCCTATCTCTCTGTTCCCTCCCCCACCCTCCCCAGGCGGCTTCATTAACATCTGAATAGCCTGAGCCAGAGGGAGAACTCTGATAGGGATCTGACTGCAGTTTTTTTTTAGCGGATTTTCTGGAAAAACTAGTTTCCCAGTGATGGCTCGGAGACAACAATCCATATCAAACCACTTAAAGAAGCAGACCGTGACAGCTTCTCCAACTCCCCAAACAAAAGAATCAAAATCTTTCCCAAATGAAGATACAATTTTGGAATTATCAGATACAGAATATAAAAAACTAATTTACAGAATGCTTAATGATATCACAAATGAAATTAGGATATCTGCAGAAAAAGCCAAGGAACACACTGATAAAACTGTTGAAGAACTCAAAAAGATTATTCAAGAACATACTGGAAAAATTAATAAGTTGCAAGAATCCATAGAGAGACAACATGTAGAAATCCAAAAGATTAACAATAAAATAACAGAATTAGACAACACACTAGGAAGTCAGAGGAGCAGACTCGAGCAATTAGAATGCAGACTGGGACATCTGGAGGACCAGGGAATCAACACCAACATAGCTGAAAAAAAATCAGATAAAAGAATTAAAAAAAATGAAGAAACCCTAAGAATTATGTGGGACTCTATCAAGAAGGATAACCTGCGGGTGATTGGAGTCCCAGAACAGGGAGGGGGGACAGAAAACACAGAGAAAATAGTTGAAGAACTTCTGACAGAAAACTTCCCTGACATCATGAAAGACGAAAGGATATCTATCCAAGATGCTCATCGAACCCCATTTAAGATTGATCCAAAAAGAAAAACACCAAGACATATTATCATCAAACTCACCAAAACCAAAGATAAACAGAAAATTTTAAAAGCAGCCAGGGAGAAAAGAAAGGTTTCCTTCAAGGGAGAATCAATAAGAATATGTTCTGACTACTCAGCAGAAACCATGCAGGCAAGAAGGGAATGGGACGACATATACAGAACACTGAAGGAGAAGAACTGCCAACCAAGGATCATATATCCAGCAAAACTCTCTCTGAAATATGAAGGCGAAATTAAGATATTTACAGACAAACACAAGTTTAGAGAATTTGCAAAAACCAAACCAAAGCTACAAGAAATACTAAAGGATATTGTTTGGTCAGAGAACCAATAATATCAGATATCAGCACAACACAAGGTCACAAAACAGAACGTCCTGATATCAACTCAAATAGGGAAATCACAAAAACAAACAAATTAAGATTAATTAAAAAAAAAAAATACACATAACAGGGAATCATGGAAGTCAATAGGTAAAAGATCACAATAATCAAAAAGAGGGACTAAATACAGGAGGCATTGAACTGCCATATGGAGAGTGATACAAGGCGATATAGAACAATACAAGTTAGGTTTTTACTTAGAAAAATAGGGGTATATAATGAGGTAACCACAAAAAGGTATAACAACTCTATAACTCAAGACAAAAACCAAGAAAAACGTAACGACTCAACTAACATAAAGTCAAACACTATGAAAGTGAGGATCTCACAATTTACTAAGAAAAACGCCTCAGCACAAAAAAGTATGTGGAAAAATGAAATTGTCAACAACACACATAAAAAGGCATCAAAATGACAGCACTAAAAACTTATTTATCTATAATTACCCTGAATGTAAATGGACTAAATGCACCAATAAAGAGACAGAGAGTCACAGACTGGATAAAGAAACACGATCCATCTATATGCTGCCTACAAGAGACACACCTTAGACTTAGAGACACAAACAAACTAAAACTCAAAGGATGGAAAAAAGTATATCAAGCAAACAATAAGCAAAAAAGAAGAGGAGTAGCAATATTAATTTCTGACAAAATAGACTTTAGACTTAAATCCACCACAAAGGATAAAGAAGGACACTATATAATGATAAAAGGGACAATTGATCAGGAAGACATAACCATATTAAATATTTACGCACCCAATGACAGGGCTGCAAGATATATAAATCAAATTTTAACAGAACTGAAAAGCGAGATAGATACCTCCACAATTATAGTAGGAGACTTCAACACACCCCTTTCGGAGAAGGACAGGACATCCAGTAAGAAGCTCAACAGAGACACGGAAGATCTAATTACAACAATCAACCAATTTGACCTCATTGACTTATACAGAACTCTCCACCCAACTGCTGCAAAATATACTTTTTTTTCTAGCGCACATGGAACATTCTCTAGAATAGACCACATATTAGGTCATAAAACAAACCTTTGCAGAGTCCAAAACATCGAAATATTACAAAGCATCTTCTCAGACCACAAGGCAATAAAACTAGAGATCAATAACAGAAGAACGAGGGAAAAGAAATCAAATACTTGGAAAATGAACAATACCCTCCTGAAAAAAGACTGGGTTATAGAAGACATCAAGGAGGGAATAAGGAAATTCATAGACAGCAACGAGAATGAAAATACTTCCTATCAAAACCTCTGGGACACAGCAAAAGCAGTGCTCAGAGGTCAATTTATATCAATAAATGCACACATACAAAAAGAAGAAAGAGCCAAAATCAGAGAACTGTCCCTACAACTTGAACAAATAGAAAGTGAGCAACAAAAGAATCCATCAGGCACCAGAAGAAAACAAATAATAAAAATTAGAGCTGAACTAAATGAATTAGAGAACAGAAAAACAATTGAAAGAATTAACAAAGCCAAAAGCTGGTTCTTTGAAAAAATTAACAAAATTGATAAACCATTGGCTAGACTGACTAAAGAAATACAGGAAAGGAAACAAATAACCCGAATAAGAAATGAGAAGGACCACATCACAACAGAACCAAATGAAATTAAAAGAATCATTTCAGATTATTATGAAAAATTGTACTCTAACAAATTTGAAAACCTAGAAGAAATGGATGAATTCCTTGAAAAACACTACCTACCTAAACTAACACATTCAGAAGCAGAGCAACTAAATAGACCCATAACAAAAAAAGAGATTGAAACGGTAATCAAAAAACTCCCAACAAAAAAAAGTCCTGGCCCGGACGGCTTCACTGCAGAGTTCTACCAAATTTTCAGAGAAGAGTTAACACCACTACTACTAAAGGTATTCCAAAGCATACAAAATGACGGAATACTACCCAACTCATTCTATGAAGCCACCATCTCCCTGATACCAAAACCAGGTAAAGACATTACAAAAAAAGAAAATTATAGACCTATATCCCTCATGAACATTGATGCAAAAATCCTCAACAAAATTCTAGCCAATAGAATCCAACAACACATCAAAAAAATAATTCACCCTGATCAAGTGGGATTTATACCAGGTATGCAAGGCTGGTTTAATATCAGAAAAACCATTAATGTAATCCATCACATAAATAAAACAAAAGACAAAAACCACATGATCTTATCAATTGATGCAGAAAAGGCATTTGACAAAGTCCAACACCCATTTATGCTAAAAACTCTTACCAAAATAGGAATTGAAGGAAAATTCCTCAACATAATAAAGGGCATCTATGCAAAGCCAACAGCCAATATCACTCTAAATGGAGAGAACCTGAAAGCATTTCCCTTGAGAACGGGAACCAGACAAGGATGCCCTTTATCACCGCTCTTATTCAACATCGTGTTGGAAGTCTTAGCCAGGGCAATCAGGCTAGACAAAGAAATAAAAGGTATCCGGATTGGCAAGGAAGAAGTAAAGTTATCACTATTTGCAGATGACATGATTATATACACAGAAAACCCTAAGGAATCCTCCAGAAAACTACTGAAACTAATAGAAGAGTTTGGCAGAGTCTCAGGTTATAAAATAAACATACAAAAATCACTTGGATTCCTCTACATCAACAAAAAGAACACCGAAGAGGAAATAACCAAATCAATACCATTCACGGTAGCCCCCAAGAAGATAAGATACTTAGGAATAAATCTTACCAAGGATGTAAAAGACCTATACAAAGAAAACTACAAAGCTCTACTACAAGAAATTCAAAAGGACATACTTAAGTGGAAAAACATACCTTGCTCATGGATAGGAAGACTTAACATAGTAAAAATGTCTATTCTACCAAAAGCCATCTATACATTTAACGCACTTCCGATCCAAATTCCAATGTCATATTTTAAGGGGATAGAGAAACAAATCACCAATTTCATATGGAAGGGAAAAAAGCCCCGGATAAGCAAAGCACTACTGAAAAAGAAGAAGAAAGTGGGAGGCCTCACCTTACCTGACTTCAGAACCTATTATACAGCCACAGTAGTCAAAACAGCCTGGTATTGGTACAACAACAGACACATAGACCAATGGAACAGAGTTGAGAACCCAGACATAGATCCATCCACGTATGAGCAGCTGATATTTGACAAAGGACCAGTGTCAATTAACTGGGGAAAAGACAGCCTTTTTAACAAATGGTGCTGGCATAACTGGATATCCATTTGCAAAAAAATGAAACAGGACCCATACCTCACACCATGCACAAAAACTAACTCCAAGTGGATCAAAGACCTAAACATAAAGACTAAAACGATAAAGATCATGGAAGAAAAAATTGGGACAACCCTAGGAGCCCTAATACAAGGTATAAACAGAATACAAAACATTACCAAAAATGATGAAGAGAAACCCGATAACTGGGAGCTCCTAAAAATCAAACACCTATGCTCATCTAAAGACTTCACCAAAAGAGTAAAAAGACCACCTACAGATTGGGAAAGAATTTTCAGCTATGACATCTCCGACCAGCGCCTGATCTCTAAAATCTACATGATTCTGTCAAAACTCAACCACAAAAAGACAAACAACCCAATCAAGAAGTGGGCAAAGGATATGAACACACATTTCTCTAAAGAAGATATTCAGGCAGCCAACAGATACATGAGAAAATGCTCTCGATCATTAGCCATTAGAGAAATGCAAATTAAAACTACGATGAGATTCCATCTCACACCAGCAAGGCTGGCATTAATCCAAAAAACACAAAATAATAAATGTTGGAGAGGCTGCGGAGAGATTGGAACTCTCATACACTGCTGGTGGGAATGTAAAATGGTACAACCACTTTGGAAATCTATCTGGCGTTATCTTAAACAGTTAGAAATAGAACTACCATACAACCCAGAAATCCCACTCCTCGGAATATACCCTAGAGATACAAGAGCCTTCATACAAACAGATATATGCACACCCATGTTTATTGCAGCTCTGTTTACAATAGCAAAAAGTTGGAAGCAACCAAGGTGTCCATCAACGGATGAATGGGTAAATAAATTGTGGTATATTCACACAATGGAATACTACGCATCGATAAAGAACAGTGACGAATCTCTGAAACATTTCATAACATGGAGGAACCTGGAAGGCATTATGCTGAGCGAAATGAGTCAGAGGCAAAAGGACAAATACTGTATAAGACCACTATTATAAGATCTTGAGAAATAGTAAACCTGAGAAGAACACATACTTTTGTGGTTACGAGGGGGGGAGGGAGGGAGGGTGGGAGAGGGTTTTTTTATTGATTAATCAGTAGATAAGAACTGCTTTAGGTGAAGGGAAAGACAACACTCAATACATGGAAGGTCAGCTCAATTGGACTGGACCAAAAGCAAAGAAGTTTCCGGGATAAAATGAATGCTTCAAAGCTCAGCGGAGCAAGCGCGGGGGTCTGGGGAACATGGTTTGCGGGGACTTCTAAGTCAATTGGCAAAATAATTCTATTATGAAATCATTCTGCATCCCACTTTGAAATGTGGCGTCTGGGGTCTTAAATGCTAACAAGCAGCCATCTAAGATGCAGCAATTGGTCTCAACCCACCTGGAGCAAAGGAAAATGAAGAACACCAAGCCCACATGACAACTAAGAGCCCAAGAGACAGAAAGGGCCACATGAACCAGAGACCTACATCATCCTGAGACCAGAAGAACTAGTTGGTGCCCGGCCACAATCGATGACTGCCCTGACAGGGAGCTCAGCAGAGGACCCCTGAGGGAGCAGGAGAGCAGTGGGATGCAGACCCCAAATTCTCATAAGAAGACCAAACTTAATGGTCTGACTGAGACTGGAGGAATCCCGGCGGTCATGCTCTCCAGACCTTCTGTTGACACAGGACAGGAACCATCCCTGAAGACAACTCATCAGACATGAAAGGGACTGGTCAGCGGGTGGGAGAGAGACGCTGATGAAGAGTGAGCTAATTATATCAGGTGTACACTTGAGATTGTGTTGGCAACTCTTGTCTGGAGGGGGGATGGGAGGATAGAGAGAGAGGGAAGCCGGCAAAATTGTCAAGAAAGGAGAGACTGAAAGGGCTGACTCAAGACGGGGAGAGTAAGTGGGAGTAGGGAGTGAGATGTATGTAAACTTATATGTGACAGACTGATTGGATTTGTAAACGTTCACTTGAAGCTTAATAAAAGTTATTATAAAAAAAAAAAAAAAAAAAAGAGCTATGGCCACTAACCAAAAGGTCAGCAGTTCGAATCCACGAGGCACTCCTCGAAACCCTACGGGGCAGTTCTACTCTGTCCTATAGCGTCGCTATGAGCTGGAATTGACTCGAAGGCAGCAGTTGTTTGTTTGTTTGTTTGTTTGCTTTGTTTTGGGGGGGGTTAGGCAGAGTTCTTAGATATAATACTAAAACCGGAATCTGTAACATTTAAAAAAATGATAAATTAGACCTTATCCAAAAATTTCTGCTCCACAAAAGACAAAAAGATAATGACAAAACAAGCCACAGACTGGGAGAAAATATTTGAAAAACATACTACTGATAAAGGATTTGTATCTAGAATACATAACTCTCAAAACTCAACTAAAAACAAACAACCCAATAAAAAATGGGCAAAAGATATGAACGGACACTTTACCAAAGAGGAGATATGGATAGCAAATAAACACATGAAAAGATGCTCAACATTAGTCATAGAGAAACACACATTAAAATCACAATGAGACACCATTACAAATCTATTAGAATGATCAAAATAAAGAAAAGTAACTCTACCAAGTGCTGGCGAGGATGTGGAGCAACTGGAACTCTCATACGTTGCTGATGGGAATACAGAATGATACATCCACTAGGGATCATACATAGAGTGTGTAACCTTTTGAGGCTTTCTTCTTTCACTTATCATAATGCATTTGAGATTCATCCGATTTGAGATTCATCCATGTCATTCAATGCATCAGTAGTTAGTTCCTTTTTATCACTGAGTAAACCTGTTGAAACCCATTGCCATTGAGTCGATTCCAACTCATAGCAAACCTATAGGACAGAGTAGAATGGCACCATAGGGTTTCCAAGGAGCACCTGATGGATTCGAACTGCCGACCTTTTGGTTAGCAGCCGTAGCTCTTAACCACTTCGCCACCAGGGTTTCCATTATCACTGAATAGTATTCAACTTTCTGGATACACCACTGCTTGTTCATTCCAACTGTTTCCAGTTTGAGGCAAGTATGAATGATGCTGCTATAAGCATTCACTACAGGGTTTCATGTGCATATATGCTTTGATTTATTGAGGGTACGTAAGAGATGGCACTAGTTTTAGTTTTTTTAAGAGTGGGATTATTGAGTCATATATTTTTTGTGGTAAGTATAGTGTTTAACTTTAAAAGAAACTGCTGAACTGTTTTCCATAGTGGCTATACCAAACCAGCAAAACTAAAAAAAAAAAAAAAAAAAACTATTGGGACAGGAAATAGACCAGTGGTCACCAGAGGTTGGGTGAGGAGAAGGACTGACTACAAATGGGCACAAGGGAATTATTTGGAGTAATGGAATTATTCTACATCTTGACTGTGGTGGTGGTGGTTACAGACTGCATGCATTTGTCAAAACTCATAGAACTATATACTAAAAAGGGTGAATTTTATGTATATAAATTATACCTCAATAAATCTGACTGAAAACAATTCATGTAGAATACATAGAAATTACTATGACATATTTAAGCAAATGGCTTCCCCTTGCATTCAGTATAAAAATCTAACTTCTTTAGTGAGATGTATATGACTTTTTACCATCTGGCCACTACCTATTTCTAGGAGGTAGACATTAGTTCCATTTGGGTTTCATCTAACAGTGGCCATCCAAATTTGGATATTTCCACTGTTTCTCAAGTTTGTTTTCCCATCCAATTCCATTGACTTCTCAGGTCAATATCTCCTTGCTTTAATACCTAAACACTACCAAGCCTTCTCATTCACCCTAGGCATACAGCTCAGTGACAGACCCCTTGGCAGGGTCCAAGAACCTCCCCCAATCTAAGTTAGCCTGCACAAGCAGTCCAGAGAAGGGGCCCTCACCTTCCCAGTCTGGCCTCAGAGGACTGAACTAGACATAAATGTAGGTATACATGGACAAGCACCTATTTCCTTAGCATTCACCGTAACATTTCTGTGAAGCTTTTTACAGATGACCTAACAGCTTTTAGGGAACCCTGGTGGATACAGTGGTTAAGACCTTGGCTGCTAACCAAAAGGTCAGCAGTTCGAATCCACTAGGCACTGCCTGGAAACCCTATGAGGCAGCTCTACTCTGTCCTATGGGGTCGCTATGAGTCAGAATCAACTCGAAGGCAACGGGTTTGGTTTTTTTTAAACGGCTTTTATTCTGCCTGCTGATCCATGTATAGCATAGCTTAACATCCCTTTTGCTAGAGGATTCAATAAGTCTGATTAACAGAAGCAAAACTACCAGCAGTGGGGAGCCTAGATGTAGCACTCTCAGGTTCTCATGGAGCAGTTTTGCAAATTGTATCCACCAAACTTTAGTCATAGTGTAAACAGAAGGAACTTTACTATCATATCCATATTTGGACTCTGAATTCTAATATTAGTCTCAGCAGTTTAGGTATATCATTCTGTTTCTAGAAAATCAGGCTTTGTACCCCAGTTTTTACCAGGAAAAAAAATTTCAAAAAAGAAGAAACAATGTCATTTTAGTTACCAGCTCAAAATACTTTTTTACTGGTATTAAAAATGGCAAAGCTTACCCAAAATAAAGTGAAGATAAGCCTAGCAAAGACAACGTTTTAACAAAGCAGTCCATGACAACCATTTCAAATGCTTGGGGGAGCTTTTTCAATTATTTCTGATTTCAGAGTCTTCCACGTTCCACACTAGAATTAGACCTCTGCTTAAGTATGATTATAACTCTAACATTTTTAAAAATTAAAAATATTCACTTTTTCTCTTATTTGAACCAAACTATCCCATTGAGCAATTGAGCGTTGCTTTTTTTTTTTATTAAAACCTGCTCTTTCCTTGGATTTTGAAACATCATCTTCTCCTCATTGTTCCCCACATTTATGAGCAACTTTTCAGTCTAGCTTCTAGTGATTCTTAACTGAATTCAGGGCATGCATCTGCCACTCCCCAGCCTGGCGGAAATCACATCCTGTAATTGGTGACATTAGATCAGAGTGTTACACAAAAGAAAAGTATGGGGACAGAAAAAAAGACTAAAAAGCTCTGCTCTGCGCTCAACCCCTCAAACACCCCACCTACTTTTCTAGTTTTAACTATTCCCTGATTTACAAACACATGTCTCTACTCCAAACTTGTTTTCTGCGTGCCAGGGTTATCTAGTAGTCTAGCTGTCTGCTAAGGGTGTCACAGCCTCATAGTATCCAACAGAAAACTTATCCTCTCTATTTACCCATTCTCCTAACATGTTCCCCTTATATTCCATGTCTTGGCAATAATTTCACAGACATAAAGTCTTGTCAATTTTACTTCCTAATTATCTCTTAAATCTGCCTCTTTCTTTTCATTCTCACTACTATATCCTTAGGTCAGTCCGTTTTCAGCTCTTGTATGGGCTCTTACAGTATCTCTTAGTTGCTTTCCCTACCTCCAGCCTCATGTACACAAAATTCCATCCCTCCTTTGCAGTCCATCCTCTACATCCCTGCCAAAAAGTTCTTTCTAAAATGCAAACTTGATCATCTGTCTTCCCCAGGCAAAATTCTCTAGAGACTTCCCACTGCCTACAGAATAAAACCCAGCTTTTTTTTTTCTTTAGCAGGAGGTGTAGGACTGTTATGGATTGAATTGTGTCCCCCCCCCAAAATATGTATTATAAATCCTAACTCCAGGGCACTGGGTTGGGTTATACTTATTAATGTAATTCCATTTGGGAATAGGTTCTTTGTTGTGTTAATGAGGCAGATTAGCCACAGAAGCAAGGATGCACAAATGGAGAAAGATTGATGCCACATGGAGATCTCCAAGGACCCAAGGAAGAGAGCCTGAAAGAGACAAGGATTTTCCCCCAGAGCAGACAGAGAAAAAGGCTTCTCCTAAAGCTGGTGCCCTGAATTTGGACTTCCAGCCTCTTGAACTGTGAGAAAATAAATTTTCTGTTCATTAAAGCCATCCACTTGTAATATTTCTGTTACAGCAGTGTTATGGACTGAATTATATCCCCCAAAATATGTGTTCTAAATCCTAACCTCTATGCCTGGGGTTATAATCCCATTTGGGAATGGGCTGTCTTTGTTAGGTTAATGAGGCAGGATTAGTGCAGTGTGTATCTTGAATTAATCTCTTTTGAGATATAACAGAGATATAAACCAAGCTCATTAGGGGAAGAGAAGCAAGCAGAGATAGGGAAAGAGAGATGCCAAGCCACATGAAGATCACCCAGGAGCAGAAGCTTCCTCCAGAGCAGACAGAAAGAGAACGCCTTCCCCTAGAGCTGGCACCCTGAATTCAGGCTCCTCCGAAACTGTGAGAAAATAAATTTATGTTTGGTAAAGCCGCCCATTTATGGTATTTCTGTTACAGCAGCACTAGATAACTAAGACAAGCAGCAATAAGAAACTAAGACAAAGATCTTTTATAATTGGCTCTTATCTACCTTCCATCTCTCATCTGCTATTCAGCCTTCAAAACCCCAATCCGATGTCAACTCCTTAGTGAAGCTCTCCCCACCAACCCATCTCGCCACAATCAACTTAGGCCCTCCTTTCTCTATTATCATGTACCTAATATTCTTATCACTCCTCAAATTATATTTTATTTGTGTATAGGTGTTACTCATCTATAAAATGAGGAAATTGATTATATACTGTTCCTCTCTATACACTTAGCACTTGTTCTCATTCACCAGATGGTAAATGGATAAAAGACTAAAGTAGAGAAGAAATCAATTAGTGAGCCAGGGATGGTTGTTTATTTTTCTAAACATCCCAACTAGATTTCCTAATTGTCTCATATGAAAAAATTCCTGCTAGCCATGATCATTTGAGCAATTGAAACTGCTATGTTGGCATCTATTGTGACAATAACTGTAAAAGAAAAATAAAACCTTGTTACATATCTGCTGGTCTGAGTAATAACCTTGAAAACAGGCCATGAAATTTCCCCATCAAAAAAAATCCCAGTGATGAGGTCTCTGCCATAGTAATAAAATTCTGGTAAACACCGTGACCATTCATTTAGAAGAAGAATGAATTTGCAGCTTCAAGTGTTAGAGTATAATGGAAAAGGAGTCAACACAACCAAAAAGAAAATCCATGCCACAGTTAAGACGACTAAAAGCTTATCACCTAGAATATTCCAGGTCAAATTCATGATGGATCATTCTCTGACATTTTAATAAGTGCAAATTAAATATGGTGATGGGCATACTTCACACAAAGTGAGATCTGCGTTCAAGCCTCAAAAAGCTCCATTTCCTAATAAACACTTGAATTGAGTGCCTCTACCCCCATATATATGCACAAATACTAAATGAACTGAGATGAGAATAGGCAAAGCTAATCTGTTCAGATAAAAAGTGGCCAATGAGAGACAATTACTAGTGTTTTTCAGAGTAAGTTAAGTTTATCATTTCTGCTGTCTGTCATCATCAACTGCAATGAGGATGGAAACTAGCAGTCTGGGAAATCTTCTGTAATAAGCCAGGAGCCCCTGCTGGGTTACATCTAACTTGGACTCTGACCCACACTGGCCCAAGAAACAAAAGAATTGTCTGAACATTTCAAATACCACAGAGGCAATGGAAAGCCTAAGCCAAATTTCAGTCCCTGTTGCAACAGAGTTGATAATGCCATGCAATGCTGATGAGTCCCTGAATCTGTAAAGCAATTAAACATTTGTCGAAATGAAGTCTTTTCTATTCAGTTCAAGTTCTGTTGTTTTATGTCTTCCTGCAACTCAATCAAGAAGCCCTGGTGGCGCAATGGTTAAGTGCTTGGCTGCTATCTGAAAGGTCAGTGATTCAAACCTACCAGCCGCTTTTCTTTCGGGAGAAAAGACCTGACACTCTGCTCCCATAAAGATTACAGCCTAGGAAACCCTATGACGCAGTTCTACTCTGTCCTTCAGGGTCACTACGAGTCACAATTGACTTGATGATATACAGCAACAAGCAGGCAGCAACCACTCAATCAAATTTTATCAATGTATTTCCAAAAGCAATGGTAATCACATGTTTCAGCCAGGGCCTCAAGGGGGAAACTGCAGGCATGCTCAAATTAGGTTAATTTCACAAAAGAAAACTATTTTAAGGGGGATGGACAAGATGCAAAGAAACCACAAGTAGCCCAGGGCTAGTAATATAGGAGCAGTTACCTCCCCTAGGCGCAAAGTGTGTGTGGTAGGGGAGGCAGGTGAGCAGTTCACAGAACCCAAAAAGAGAGAGTTATATGAAGGAGGCCACCTTGAGAAGAGTATTGACCTTCAGTAGAAGTTCTGAGCCAGCCCAAGGCGACCTGGCAGGGAGTGAGCCAGGGGACAAATACCCTGATCTCACCCTCCTCTCTCTATCCAACCTTCTGCTGGGGTTCCCATGGGCTGAAACCACTGGGAAGTCAGAGGACAAGCGAGCCGCTTGATGAGGCCCATACAGGTCAGCTTCCCAGGGCAGAGAACAGGGTGAAGCCAAACGGAGAATGGATCGGGAGGGATAGATGAAAGCTATCCAACACACTGTGTTTGAGGGGAAAATTTCTTTTTCTCCCAGTCATCACCTACACTTGTTGAGTGACTACTGTATGCAATATACAGTTAATTAATTATAAGAACATGGTAGGGATGGGGACAAAGGAGGGTGAAAATAGAGGAATGGAGTCACAAGCTCATTCAATTTCCAGTTCTACAAGAAAAGTTTACTCAAAGTCTGTGGACCAGCAGTATCAGCACTATCTGGGGAACTGTTAGAAATACACAATCTCAGGCCCCGCTCTAGACGTGCTGACTCTTTAACCTGATTCCCAAGTGCCTGTTGTGCACATTAAAGTTTAAGAAGCACTGTTCAAAAATACCTCCTATAGTTTTTATATTTTTTTTTTATAGTTACTCAGGGTAATGCTAGACGTTTGGAGTAATTAAAGCTAATGAGATTTAATATGAAAGGTTCATGGAGGAGAAGTGAATTTGAGAAGTATATCAAAATAGTATTTTGCAGAAAAGAAAACACGATTTTATTTTTAACTTCATCATATAGTAAAATATCAAATATGGTTAATCAGTAACTGAATACACAATATTGATGAAATAATACAGTCCAAAACCTGATAGTAAATATCGTTCCATTAATATAAAGTTATTCCAAGATAAAAAATTTCTTATGTTACATAAATTCTCTAAAGGTTCTCTAAAGAAAGGAAAAATCTAGGTTGATTTAAATTGGAAAGCTGCTGCTTCGGTTTTGTGCTTTGCTCTTTCTTTTTAATACTATTTTCCCTTCTATTTCAGGCCTAACTCTGGCACTTAATGGTTGTTCAGTAAATACTTTTTGATTGATTGAAGCCCAACTGTTTTAAAATTGTGTGCTAAACTGTAATAATAGATCAGCATCAAAATCTAGGTGTAGGTTTATCTTCTATTTAGAGAACAGCACCATCTAGTGTTTCAAGAGGAAGCTACCATCTCCTATTGAGCGTATGTTTAGCAAGCAGTATAAAAAAATTCAGAGTCGAAATTGACTTGATGGCACCCAACAACAAAACCGAGAAAATTCTACTGCTAAATCTAACCTACAGTGCCAAGTCTTTCTACTCTATAACACATCTAATAAAGTCTTATATTTATTTCAGTTTGCTTTTCCCATGCATCAGGCCCAGCTGTGAAATAGCAGGAGAACTTTCATTTACTATGGAAAGACAACTTTCCCACAATACCTATACAGCCCAGCCTTCACCCTTACCAACTCAGTACACGCCTGATTTCCAGCTTCCAGCACCTATATGCCTGTGTCTGCGTGTTTTCTTGGGCTATCAAAGCCCATTTTGTTGCTCACACAGCAGGCCAGATTTATCATCAACCCTGCTTCCAGAAGCTTTCAACCAGAGACTAATGGGACGTGGTGTATAAACATCCCAACTCCATCTTGTCCCTCAGGAGGTAGCCTCTGTTTCCTACAGTTTTCTCATCATATTAAACTCCAGTTACCCAGAGTGCCATGTCTCACGTCCCTACTCCCCTATTGATGTTTCCTTCACCTCCAGATAAATTATTTGTACTTGAATGCTTGCCTGAAGGTCTGCTTCTGGAGAAACCCAAACTAAGACATTCTGATTGTGCCATATCCCATCCAAAGCCACTGGCTAAAAAGACAGGTAGGAAAGAAGTGTGCCATGCTGTGTTTATCATTTGCTAACCCCCCAAAACATAACACCGTAATCACCTCATCATCACAGGAATATTACATGAGAACAGAGACCTTGAAGAGTGCCCACAAATATCAGTAAATATTTGCTGATTAGAAGTTGTTGTTGAACATGAATTTAGCCCTGAGTTTTGAAAGAATAAAGTCGTCTTATTGTAATCAAGATTTCACACACAAACATTAATTTCCTCTTTTAATTCCAAGTACTTTCCATTATGAACTTTTTTTTTTTAAGCAAAACTCAGATCTACAGCTCCACACCTGATCTACTCAGTCAATGAGAATACACGTTATTGGAATAAAAGCGCATTACAGATCCGTGGTTCTTATAAGGCCATTATTAAAGTCGTTCCCAATAGCAGGACTGTGATTGTGGTTTTTCTCAAATTTCTCTATTCCATGTAGCATAGCTGATCCTTGCTGTGGAAATAACACCTATAATCACCAACAGCATTTGTGAACATATGGATATTAAGATGGCTATTTCCAGGGTTTGTGCTTTGCCAAGTTAACATTTTAATAAATACTATTATTAGAAAGGGGGTAACATGAAAATTTATACCTAAAGCTGTATGTTTGTTTTTATTTTCTTCTCCCCTTTTCTCTGCAAAAGAAACATCGTTTTCAATTTATTATGTCTTCAAATTACACATGTATGCTAGGTTTTCCTGTTACAACTGATCACACTGATGCACTGGAGTGTTCTAGCACATAAGATGTTTTCCTAAACAAAGGATATTGTAAGATTAGTGGAGGGAAATAACTCAACTCTGGAAGTTTAGACCAGGACAGGTTAAATAGTGGATATGTCTTGTCTCCAAAGCCAGCTGGGAGGCATGCTAGACTTCAGTGACCATTCATCATAGAAATTAAGGTAAGCCATGATTAGGCAGACCCAAGAGAATTGGCCCTCTAAAGTGTAATCTATATAGCCCAATAGTCACAGTTCAAGGAGGCCTCCATTCAGATAGGCACTGATAACCAAGGAGCTCAATATGGTGGGTATAGTCTGGCATGTAGAATCTCCCTGGCCCTGGTGGCACAGTGGTTAAGAGCTCGGCTGCTAACCAAAAGGTCAGCAGTTCAAATTCACCAGCACTCTTCGGAAACCCTATGGGGCAGTTCTATTCTGTCCTATAGGGTTGCTATGAGTTGGAATCAATTCAACAGCAACAGGTTTGGTTTTGGTTTTTTAAGCCTGGGTTTAAGCAGACAACAGGACAGATCCACGGCCACAGAGCAGAGGGAGATTGGCAAGGGTGGAATCTAGGCAGGCTGTCAGGACTCTAAGTAAGCACCCAAGATGCAGGGCATAGCTCAGTTCCTAAGAGGAATTGTAATGCAAACTAGGAATCAGGAGAATCTTGTTGAAGGCTAGGACACATGGCTCAATGAATACCCTGAATCTGGTACCAAGAAGGTCTGAAGCTGGGAATAAACACAAATTAATTCCAAATACCCTTTGATGGGGATGAAGATCAAGTTTGGGACTCATCTTTATAGTGACTGTGAGAGGCTGGGCCTAAAGGCCAAAAACCATCAGAGTCTCCAGATGGGCAGAGCCCAGAGAGCATTAGGAAATGGGTAGAAGGTGAAAAGCTCCTTCCTCCAGCTAGATTCCCCTCAACATATCCTGGGAAGACCTATTGTAGGGTAATGCTATTCAGCTATATGCGTCCCCTCCCTAATAGAATCAGCTTTGCTATTCCCCGAAGCATGCTGGGGATGAATTCCGGATGGACTCGGGCTAAGGTACAAGGCTGGGAGTGGCATGACTGGGCCAGTGGCCAAGGCCAAAAAATGCCTTAGCAACAAGAAGGAAAACACCTGGGCCTGGACGTGAAGTCCCTAGGAACACTGACGGCCCAAAGACGTGAGAGAAAACGATGAGCCTTGGTCCCAGCTGGAATGGTATAAAAGCTTGGGTTCCTTGCTAGGTGGTTGCGGAAAATACTCCAGCCGGCCGCCTCTAGAGAGCGGCTGCTTGCCTGTGTCAGTAAGTTTCCCTGAACATATGAATTTGGAAAGGGCTATGTGTCAGTTCTTCGGATTATCTGCCAGGACACACAGCGAGGGTCTTCCCTTGCTGGGGCTGTCCCCCGACACCTACATTTCTCTAAAATGGGGATTTAACAAAATAAGTAGATCTGGAGCAGGGGATAAGTTTAACTGTTGGTATCTTGACCTTGTCTGTTAAATTCCTTGAAGATAATGCAGCTTCAGAGCACACCGAGTTTCAGAACTGGGCTCCAGAACACAGAAGCATTTGTTATTCAATATATACTCAGAGATCTGAATCTGATGAATACGACACCTTCCAAATTGCTAGGTTTGCCCCTAATTGAATACAAATCAAAGACTCATGCTATGCCTGGAGGACATACGTTAATATGAATTTTCATTTGCTTTATTCCCACATAGTCTGAATGGGCCCCAAGCATTCCAGGATCACAGCAGCCACAACAAAGGGCTGCTTGAGGGCTATTCCCCCCAGTTTCATCTGATTATATGACCAGGTTCAGGGTCAGCCCTAAGCAAAAGTATGAATGATGCAGAGTCCACGTAGTTGAGAGTTCACATGACTGAATTAGGAAAATAAAGGGAAAAAATTGCCAGTGAAGCCAAGTTCATAGCAATGAACAGCCCTTTTACCTTTCTACAATCTGCCTTCCCACCCTAACCAAGAAACTTTCAGCTGAAATTTCTCAAGTTAAAGTCTTGCTCTAACTTGGTTATTGTCCTTGGGGTAAAAAAAGGAAGGTACATTAAGACCATATTTTAAAATGGCAGTGTTCAAATTGTGTCTTTTTAGGAAGTACTCTCTTAACATGTATACCCTTTATTCCCTCAACGCCAATAACTAAAATATAATTTCCATTTGGTTCAGCTTATATTTCTCCTGAGTAAACAGGGTAGAAATGGTGAGGCTAATAACCATTTAGGTTTATTCACAATAAGGCCAGAACCCCAACACAAATTAGATTCTCATTAAAATTCAAACTGTGAACAGAGAGAAATTTAACGATTGAACAAGGTGGATTTCAAACCATGTGTCCCATCTTGAACTCAGTCCACTGATGAGTCTGGGTTCTTATTATGGTGTCAGAAGTAGTCAACTAGAATGAGTGGAAGACAGCTATTAAGAACCTAGAGGAATAATGAACTTAAGAAAAGTCAGACTTGAAATAACACAGACAAATGCTACAACATGTTATTTCCCAACATAGAAATGAGACATCTGATAGCTGAAAGGAAAAAAGGAAGACGATATAACTCCCTACTAAAGTAAAATCATGATTTCTGTCACTGATGCTAAATGTGATGTGCAATCAAAGAAATGAAGTTCACATGGGAGTAATATGTTGCTTAATCCCAATACATGCCAAGACCCTGGCAGATATAAGAAAACCATTTTCAATTATGATTTCATAATGCATTAGCGAGGGACCCTTCCAACAGGAGAGAGCAAGGTCCACCTTCAGCATAATTAATATTTTTACTTACAAGTTGCATCATTAGACCCTACAGATATTCTTAGGTATCAGCATGAAAGCTTTACAGAAAAAATGAATAGTCCATGATAAAGCCAACACTGTCAAGGGAAACACCATGTTAATTCACAAAAGCATTTGAAGTTTCCACATTGTTACCTTTTGCTTAGTACAACTAATGTAACGAATGGATAACTGGATAAGAGGTGCTTTGCATAAGATTCTATAAGGGACAGATGTAGATAAATACTTTCAAAATCCCTTCCAAACCTGTATTTCCCCTCTTCATTATTTTATTGACATTTGATATAAGTCATCATATGCCAAATGAACCAAGAGAGAACAGCAAGAATAAAAAAGATAAGAGAATTCATAAATTGGTCCAATCCAATTCTATTCAGGAATAAGGTCACGTTAACAACTGTGAGTGCAGTGGGCATAATAATGGTCCCAAAGATGTTTACATCCTAATCCCCAGAACCTGTGAATGTTACCTTATGTGGCAAAAAAGGCTGTGCAGATGTGATTGACCTTGCAATGGGAAGATCAGCGTGGATTATCCAGGTGAGCTCAATCTAATCCCATAAATTCTTAAAAGCAGAGAACTCATCCCAGCTGAGTCAGAGAAAACTGTGCCGATAGACACCATCATGGAATATATTGAAAAGCAAATGAGTAAACTTTCAAAAGGACTGAACACATGCATTTAACTCTGTTCCTCTGCTCCCTCAAGAAAGCCCACCAAAAGAACAGTAAAGATATATTAAAAAGAAAAAAAAAACATAGCCCCCACAAGGACAAAGAGAATATAACAAAATTTTGGATGCTGGAATGTAGATTAATGAGTAGTAAATTGATTTAGCAGACATAAGAGCTGAAGCTGAAGAAAGCTAAGAACCAACTTGATTTACACGGCAGAATCCTCAATATGTTAATAAATTGGAAGCAGCAGGTATCTCTAGTGGTGCTAGTGAAGGTGGGGTCCAAAAAAAAAAAAGTACAGTTTGACAGTGTATTAGGCACTAAGGCCAACCATTTCTGGTAAGGGTGGGAAAGCCTATTTGATCATCCTCTGGCTTAAAACAAACACAAATGATTCACGAAAAAGAAAACTAAAAGCACTGAAAAGATGACAGATAATAAGGAATTAACAGTCTAAAACCTTAGAGAAAACAGGAATCCAAACAGGTAAGTAGATTACAGAAGTTCCATTTGATCTAAAGGCATTTGCCCATCCCAGAAACCATGAACTTTTGTTTTAATAGCCTCACTATTCAAAGGATATAAATCAAAGCCCAAGCCCCACTCAAGGTGAATAACCGGTTAGGGCACCCTCTTCACAGTAAGCTATAATTCCAAAGGGCTAGGATCTCATGGAAAAAAAAAAAGTGAACCAAAAGTTAACCAACCCCAACCTCCATTACCAGATGACAAAAAATGAAAGTTGCCTTGGTACTCAGCAGGTGGTAAACAATGGGAAAATCCCTGAGAATTTGTAATGATGTCAGCCTCCATCAGATTTACAGCCAAATTCAAATCACCTGTACAGGCCAAAAAGTCTTCTAGCAGGGATATTTATAGCTGTAGTTCTCAACCTTGAATGCTCATTGAAATCACCTGAGCAGCTTTAGAAACTACTGGTACCTGTATTCTACTTCCAGAGGTTCCTATTTAAGTAGTTGTGAGTTCATTTTGGGCATTAGGATTTTTAAAAGTTCTTTAGATGATTTTATATGCAACCAAGTTTGAGAACCACTGGTAGTGACGGTAGGCACCAACCATTTGTAAATGCAGATCTTCTGTGGAATAAGCACCATCATTCCTGTGCTTCAAAGAACCCTCACACCTTTTTCAAAAACAATGGCCACACAGACAAAATAACAAACCCCACAAGGAAACAAGGCACTGTAATTAAGAGCAAGCGGATATAAAAGACTGTAGAAACAGATTCTCAAAGACTTTAGATACCAGAATTATCAGACACAGACATTAAATTCCTATTATGTTTAAGACAAACTTGAAAATATCTTCACTGGAAACAGGAAACTTTAAAATGTAGGCAAAGAACTTATAGAAACAATAACTACAAACCAATATTTAAAACTCAATGGATAACTTGTTTGGGGAGTAGTGTCTGGGTTCTTAAAAGCTTAAGAGAAGCTGTCTAAGATACAACTGTTGGTGTCTATTTGTCTGGAGCAAAAGAAAGAAAAGGAAACCCAAGAATCAGAGAAGGAACCAGACTACAGGACTAATTGTCTCCATGAACCACTGTTCCTCTACTTTTAGACCACAAGAATTAGATGGTGCCTGGCTACCACTATCAAGCATTCTGATCATAGACACAACATGGATCCTCATAGAAAGTGAGAAAAACATGGAAAAGAACTTCAAATTCTCAAAGAATCAAGACTTACTGAACCCACTAAGACTGGAAGAATCCCCAAGACTATTTATTGCTCTGAGATACTATTTATACCTTGAACTGTAACTATCCTCTGAAGTCAACTTTTAACTAAATAGCAGGTTACCTGAAAAAATAAAGAATGTGAGAGAGGCAGAGCCAAGACGGCAGAGTAGTCAGACGCCTCCCACAGTCCCTCTTACAACAAAGACCAAAAAAAACAAGTGAATTGATAATATATGACAATCTAGGAGCCCTGAACATCAAAGACAAAGTTGAGGAGTTGGACTGAGCAGCAGGGGGAGGGAGAGACAGTTCAGAAGCAGCGAGGATTTGCCAGACCTTGCCTGGCCTGCACCCTGCAGGCTGGACTGGTCAGTGGGCATGAGCTGAGGCAAGCACTAGAGCTTGAGACACATTTTCCACACTGGGAGAAACCGAGCAGCGGAGAGTCCACACAAGCCTGTGGAACCAGGGAAAAATGACTCTAGATCTGTGAAAGTTAAGCGCAAACTCTAACCTACCATGAGGATCAAAAAACCCTTCCCCTTCTGGTAAATGCCTTCTTCCCATTCACCCATCACCTCCCTGCTCTGCTCCAGTCCCAGTTAGGCTTCAGCAATTGCCAAGCCACCTGGGCCAGAAGTAGGATCCGTTGCATATCCCGAGCCAATCTCCTGGCTTTCAAGAAGGGACAAATTAACATACAAATAACAAACAGGAAAAAGTAATTTGCCAGCTCCCCTAAACCAGGACCTCAGAGAAGGCACAATCCCTTTGCCTATTTCAACAGTATAGGCCCTCATTAGCATAGTACGACAGTGTACATACCTGAAGCCTATATTCAACCGCAACAGCTACAGGGCAGTGGCAAATTCGTGACATCTGACACCTCCTGACCCATTAAGCAGGGTCCTGACCTACCCACATCAGGTGCCTGAGGACTGATGGCTCCATCCACCCCACCTAGCCATACAAGATAGGGGTCCAAGAATAAGTGGTGTCTCCCAGTCCTTATAGCCAATAGCACTGGGTGCCCAAAGTCCATCCGCAAAACCCATCCACCTAAGTGCTCTAGAGAACAGTGACAAGCCTTCTACCTAGGCACTCGGGGCAGCCATCAGGCCCCTACCTTGCTCAGCACATAATCCTCTACTGCAGCCAGACACCTGTGCCTGTTCCAATTACCCCAACATACCCTGTCCATCTAGGACTGTAGGTGAGACCCTGCACCACACACTCGATGACCGACAACCTGGAAACCTGACCTGAATCCACACAAGAAAAGTAAACAGACTCCTGGGCTCACATACCTAGTAGCGTCTCTAACCACCTGGTGACAGGACATGAGAGCTTCAAAAACACCAATAATCAAAGTAGCTCACGTGACCAGCCTATTCAGGCATATCAAAACAAAACAAGAAGCTAGGACACAGTAAGCAAACATAAAATAAATATAATAACTTACTAATGGCTTGGAGACAACAGTCAGTATCAAATCACATAAAGAGGCAGACCATGATGGCTTCAGGAAGCCACCAAAACAAAGAACCAAGAAGCCTCCTGGAGGGAGAGAAGGTCTTGGAATTACCAGAGGAAGAATTCAAAAGATTAATACACAGAGCTCTTCAAGAGATCAGGAAGGGAAATCAGGCAAAATGCAGACAAAGCCAAGGAACACACAGAAAAAGCAATAGAGGAACTTAAGAAGGTTACACAGGACCAAAATGACAAATTTAAGAAGCTGGAAGAATGCACATAGAGACAGCAAATAGAAATCCAAAAGATTAACAATAAAATTTTAGAATTACACAACTCAATTGAAAGTCATAGGAGCAGAACTGAGGAAATGGAAGTCAGAATTAGGGACTGAATATAAAGCACTTGACACCAATTTATTTGAGGAAAATCAGATAAAAGAATTTTTTAAAAATGCAGAAATCTTAAGAATTATGTGGGACTCTGTCAAGAAGAATAACCTACGAGTGGCTGGAGTACCAGAACAAGGTGGGAATAACAGAAAATAGAGAATTGTTGAAGATTTGTTGGCAGAAAACTTCCCTGATATCAGGAAAGATGATAATATATCTATCCAAGAAGCTCATTGAATACCACACAAGGTAGATCCCAAAAGAAAATCTCCAAGACATATTCTAATCAAACTTGCCAAAAATTAAGATAGAGAGAATTTTAAGAGTGGATAGGGATTAACAAAAAAGTCATCTACAAAGCAGAGTTAATAAGACTAAGCCCTAATTTTTTTTCTCACTACTCAGCAGAAACCACACAAGCCAGAAGGCAACAGCATGACATATATGAAGTGCTGAATGAAAACCACTGCCAGCCAAGAATTATATATCCAGCAACACTGTCTCTCAAATATGATGGCAAAATTAGGGCATTTCCAGATACAAAGAAGTTAAGGGGCTTTGTAAAAACCAAACCAAACTTACAAGACATACTAAAGGGAGTTCTCCAGTAAGAGAATCAATAACATCAGGTAACAACCGAAGGTTAGAACACAGGACAGAACAACCAAATATCAACCCAGATGGGGAAGTCACAAAAATAAATTAAACGGACGGGGGCCAAGATGGCTGACTACGTAGACGCTACCTCAGATCCCTCTTGCAACAAAGACTCGGAAAAACAAGTGAATCGATCACATACATGTCAATCTACGAACCCTGAACAACAAACACAGATTTAAAGAGTTGACCTGAGTGACAGAGACGGAGAAGGAACAACTACGGAGAAGCAGAGACTATTTTCAGAGCCTGGAGCCAGCGTCCCAGTCAGGTAACCTTGGCGCCGGGCTTAGGACTGGGCGCACGGAGTTGAACACAACATCCTGTATCGGCGCAAACACGGGGTGCAACCCTACCCCCCTGAACTGGCCTCGGAAGGGGGCCCAGCCAGTCAGCGCGGGCAGCGCGACGACACGGCTGGCGGGAAGAGAAGTCGCCGGGAGGCAGCAACTGGTTTTGGAGCCGGGAGTGCAGCGTCCCAACCGGTGAACCTTGGCACGGGGCTTTGGACTGGGCGCAGGGGAGCTGAGCACGGCATCCTGTCACGGCGCAAACACGGGGCGCAGCCCTACCCCCCTGAACTGACCCTGGGAGGGGGCCCAGCTGATCCGTGCCGGCAGTGCGGCGATGCGGCTGGCGGGAGGAGAAGTCCCTGGTAGGCAGCGACTGGTTTTGGAGCCGGGAGTGCAGCATCCCAGCAGGGGAACCTTGATGCTGGGCTTTGGACTGGCAACAGAGGAAATGACCGCGGCTTCTGCGGGCCTGACCCTCGGGGGCAATCTCTACCGAGCCAGCACACATAGGCGACACGCCCCTCAGGAATCTCAGATAAAACAATCATCCCAAGCAAGTTAAGTAACTTTGGCTATATTCTGGTTTTTTTTTTTTTTTTACTCTCTCCTGTTTTTCTGAACCCTCCCCTCCCCTTCCCAGGCAGCTTCATTAACATTGGAATTTCCTGAGCCAGAGGGAGAACTGCTCCGCGGCTTTTCTTTTCCTTTTTTTTTTTTTTTTTGGTCTTTTCCTAACCCATTCTCCCGGCCTGAGAGAAGCAACCACAAAAAACCTAAGGACCAAAAATCCTTCCCTAATTGGACTAAAAACACAGAACCAGCTCCAGCCAAGCATATGTGATCCATATCTCTGGCTTTCATCCCTACAGGGAACAAGGTGGCTATTATAATGCAAAGGCATTTCTGATAGGGATCTGACTGCATTTTTTTTAGTGGATTTACTGGAAAAACAAGTCTCCCAGGTCTGATATCTCTGCGTATTCAACAGAGCCCTCACTGACCCACAACAGGGAACTGATGGCTGAAGCTCCCCCCAGACCACCTAGCGTCTTGCCTTAAGGGTCTAAGGAGGGTGGTACTTACCAATCTGTAGAGGTACTTGCATTGGGGGCCTAAGGTACAGCTGCAGAGCCCTCCCACTAAGGTGCTTTAGGAATAGAGACACACCTACCTCACTGACACTTGGGGGAAACCTGTCAGCATCCTGCCCCCCCCCCGGAGTGTGAACCCCACCTGCTAATAGAACCTGGTGCACACAACTATCACCACTACTTCTCAAGGTGGATAGGTGTTAGGGTCCATCACACACTTGATGACCCAAAATCAGATTCTACTCAAGAATAGTGAATGGAGGGGCGGAGCCAAGATGGCGGACTAGGCAGACGCTACCTCGGATCCCTCTTACAACAAAGACACGGAAAAACAAGTGAATCGATCACATACATAACAATCTACGAACCCTGAACAACAAACACAGATTTAGAGACGGAGAACGAACTAATACGGGGAAGCAGCGATTGTTTCCAGAGCCTGGAGCCAGCGTACCAGTCAGGTACGGCACAAGCACAGAGAGCGGCTCCACCCCCCGAACTAACCCCGGGAGGGGGACCAGCCGGTTCCACGGGCGGCGTGGGACACAGCCGGTAGGAGAAGTCCCCGGGAGGCAGTGACTGGTCTTGGAGCAGAAAGAGCAGCGTCCGAGCTGGGGAACCGTCCCGCAGGGATTTGGACTGGATGCAGCGGATTTTCTGGAAAAACTAGTTTCCCAGTGATGGCTCGGAGACAACAATCCATATCAAACCACTTAAAGAAGCAGACCATGACAGCTTCTCCAACCCCCCAAACAAAAGAATCAAAATCTTTCCCAAATGAAGATACAATCTTGGAATTATCAGATACAGAATATAAAAAACTAATTTACAGAATGCTTAATGATATCACAAATGAAATTAGGATATCTGCAGAAAAAGCCAAGGAACACACTGATAAAACTGTTGAAGAACTCAAAAAGATTATTCAAGAACATACTGGAAAAATTAATAAGTTGCAAGAATCCATAGAGAGACAACATGTAGAAATCCAAAAGATTAACAATAAAATAACAGAATTAGACAACGCACTAGGAAGTCAGAGGAGCAGACTCAAGCAATTAGAATGCAGACTGGGACATCTGGAGGACCAGGGAATCGACACCAACATAGCTGAAAAAAAATCAGATAAAAGAATTAAAAAAAATGAAGAAACCCTAAGAATTATGTGGGACTCCATCAAGAAGGATAACCTGCGGGTGATTGGAGTCCCAGAACAGGGAGGGGGGACAGAAAACACAGAGAAAATAGTTGAAGAACTCCTGACAGAAAACTTCCCTGACATCATGAAAGACGAAAGGATATCTATCCAAGATGCTCATCGAACCCCATTTAAGATTGATGCAAAAAGAAAAACACCAAGACATATTATCATCAAACTCACCAAAACCAAAGATAAAGAGAAAATTTTAAAAGCAGCCAGGGAGAAAAGAAAGGTTTCCTTCAAGGGAGAATCAGTAAGAATATGTTCTGACTACTCAGCAGAAACCATGCAGGCAAGAAGGGAATGGGACGACATATACAGAACACTGAAGGAGAAAAACTGCCAGCCAAGGATCATATATCCAGCAAAACTCTCTCTGAAATATGAAGGAGAAATTAAGATATTTACAGACAAACACAAGTTTAGAGAATTTGCAAAAACCAAACCAAAGCTACAAGAAATACTAAAGGATATTGTTTGGTCAGAGAACCAATAATATCAGATATCAGCACAACACAAGGTCACAAAACAAAACGTCCTGATATCAACTCAAATAGGGAAATCACAAAAACAAATTAAGATTAATTAAAAAAAAAATACACATAACAGGGAATCATGGAAGTCAATAGGTAAAAGATCACAATAATCAAAAAGAGGGACTAAATACAGGAGGCATTGAACTGCCATATGGAGAGTGATACAAGGCGATATAGAACAATACAAGTTAGGTTTTTACTTAGAAAAATAGGGGTAAATAATAAGGTAACCACAAAAAGGTATAACAACTCTATAACTCAAGATAAAAACCAAGAAAAACGTAACGACTCAACTAACATAAAGTCAAGCACTATGAAAATGAGGATCTCACAATTTACTAAGAAAAACGCCTCAGCACAAAAAAGTATGTGGAAAAATGAAATTGTCAACAACACACATAAAAAGGCATAAAAATGACAGCACTAAAAACTTATTTATCTATAATTACCCTGAATGTAAATGGACTAAATGCACCAATAAAGAGACAGAGAGTCACAGACTGGATAAAGAAACACGATCCATCTATATGCTGCCTACAAGAGACACACCTTAGACTTAGAGACACAAACAAACTAAAACTCAAAGGATGGAAAAAAGTATATCAAGCAAACAATAAGCAAAAAAGAAGAGGAGTAGCAATATTAATTTCTGACAAAATAGACTTTAGACTTAAATCCACCACAAAGGATAAAGAAGGACACTATATAATGACAAAAGGGACAATTGATCAGGAAGACATAACCATATTAAATATTTATGCACCCAATGACAGGGCTGCAAGATACATAAATCAAATTTTAACAGAATTGAAAAGCGAGATAGATACCTCCACAATTATAGTAGGAGACTTCAACACACCACTTTTGGAGAAGGACAGGACATCCGGTAAGAAGCTCAATAGAGACAGGGAAGACCTAATTACAACAATCAACCAACTTGACCTCATTGACTTATACAGAACTCTCCACCCAACTGCTGCAAAATATACTTTTTTTTCTAGCACACATGGAACATTCTCGAGAATAGACCACATATTAGGTCATAAAACAAACCTTTGCAGAGTCCAAAACATCGAAATATTACAAAGCATCTTCTCAGACCACAAGGCAATAAAACTAGAGATCAATAACAGAAAAACTAGGGAAAAGAAATCAAATACTTGGAAAATGAACAACACCCTTCTGAAAAAAGACTGGTTATAGAAGACATCAAGGAGGGAATAAGGAAATTCATAGAAAGCAACGAGAATGAAAACACTTCCTATCAAAACCTCTGGGACACAGCAAAAGCAGTGCTCAGAGGCCAATTTATATCAATAAATGCACACATACAAAAAGAAGAAAGAACCAAAAGCAGAGAACTGTCCCTACAACTTGAACAAATAGAAACTGAGCAACAAAAGAATCCATCAGGCACCAGAAGAAAACAAATGATAAAAATTAGAGCTGAACTAAATGAATTAGAGAACAGAAAAACAATTGAAAGAATTAACAAAGCCAAAAGCTGGTTCTTTGAAAAAATTAACAAAATTGATAAACCATTAGCTAGACTGACTAAAGAAATACAGGAAAGGAAACAAATAACCCGAATAAGAAATGAGAAGGACCACATCACAACAGAACCAAATGAAATTAAAAGAATCATTTCAGATTATTATGAAAAATTGTACTCTAACAAATTTGAAAACCTAGAAGAAATGGATGAATTCCTGGGAAAACACTACCTACCTAAACTAACACATTCAGAAGTAGAACAACTAAATAAACCCATAACAAAGAAAGAGATTGAAATGGTAATCAAAAAACTCCCAACAAAAAAAAGCCCTGGCCTGGACGGCTTCACTGCAGAGTTCTACCAAACTTTCAGAGAAGAGTTAACACCACTACTACTAAAGGTATTCCAAAGCATACAAAATGACGGAATACTACCCAACTCATTCTATGAAGCCACCATCTCCCTGATACCAAAACCAGGTAAAGACATTACAAAAAAAGAAAATTATAGACCTATATCCCTCATGAACATTGATGCAAAAATCCTCAACAAAATTCTAGCCAATAGAATCCAACAACACATCAAAAAAATAATTCACCCTGATCAAGTGGGATTTATACCAGGTATGCAAGGCTGGTTTAATATCAGAAAAACCATTAATGTAATCCATCACATAAATAAAACAAAAGACAAAAACCACATGATCTTATCCATTGATGCAGAAAAGGCATTTGACAAAGTCCAACACCCATTTATGATAAAAACTTACCAAAATAGGAATTGAAGGAAAATTCCTCAACATAATAAAGGGCATCTATGCAAAGCCAACAGCCAATATCACTCTAAATGGAGAGAGCCTGGAAGCATTTCCCTTGAGAACGGGAACCAGACAAGGATGCCCTTTATCACCGCTCTTATTCAACATCGTGTTGCAAGTCTTAGCCAGGGCAATTAGGCTAGACAAAGAAATAAAAGGTATCCGGATTGGCAAGGAAGAAGTAAAGTTATCACTATTTGCAGATGACATGATTATATACACAGAAAACCCTAAGGAATCCTCCAGAAAACTACTGAAACTAAGACAAGAGTTTGGCAGAGTCTCAGGTTATAAAATAAACATACAAAAATCACTTGGATTCCTCTACATCAACAAAAAGAACATCGAAGAGGAAATAACCAAATAAATACTATTCACAGTAGCCCCCAAGAAGATAAGATACTTAGGAATAAATCTTACCAAGGATGTAAAAGACCTATACAAAGAAAACTACACAGCTCTACTACAAGAAATTCAAAAGGACCTACTTAAGTGGAAAAACATACCCTGCTCATGGATAGGAAGACTTAACATAGTAAAAATGTCTATTCTACCAAAAGCCGTCTATACATTTAACGCACTTCCGATCCAAATTCCAATGTCATATTTTAAGGGGATAGAGAAACAAATCACCAATTTCATATGGAAGGGAAAGAACCCCCGGATAAGCAAAGCACTACTGAAAAAGAAGAAGAAAGTGGGAGGCCTCACCTTACCTGATTTCAGAAACTATTATACAGCCACAGTAGTCAAAACAGCCTGGTATTGGTACAACAACAGACACATAGACCAATGGAACAGAATTGAGAACCCAGACATAGATCCATCCACGTACGAGCAGCTGATATTTGACAAAGGACCAGTGTCAATTAACTGGGGAAAAGATAGCCTTTTTAACAAATGGTGCTGGCATAACTGGATATACATTTGCAAAAAAATGAAACAGGACCCATACCTCACACCATGCACAAAAACTAACTCCAAGTGGATCAAAGACCTAAACATAAAGACTAAAACGATAAAGATCATGGAAGAAAAAATTGGGACAACCCTAGGAGCCCTAACACAAGGTATAAGCAGAATACAAAACATTACCAAAAATGATGAAGAGAAACCCGATAACTGGGAGCTCCTAAAAATCAAACACCTATGCTCATCTAAAGACTTCTCCAAAAGAGTAAAAAGACCACCTACAGACTGGGAAAGAATTTTCAGCTATGACATCTCTGACCAGCGCCTGATCTCTAAAATCTACATGATTCTGTCAAAACTCAACCACAAAAAGACAAACAACCCAATCAAGAAGTGGGCAAAGGATATGAACACACATTTCACTAAAGAAGATATTCAGGCAGCCAACAGATACATGAGAAAATGCTCTTGATCATTAGCCATTAGAGAAATGCAAATTAAAACTACGATGAGATTCCATCTCACACCAGCAAGGCTGGCATTAATCCAAAAAACACAAAATAATAAATGTTGGAGAGGCTGTGGAGAGGTTGGAACTCTCATACACTGCTGGTGGGAATGTAAAATGGTATAACCACTTTGGAAATCTATCTGGCGTTATCTTAAACAGTTAGAAATAGAACTACCATACAACCCAGAAATCCCACTCCTAGGAATATACCCTAGAGATACAAGAGCCTTCATACAAACAGATACATGCACACCCATGTTTATTGCACCTCTGTTTACAATAGCAAAAAGTTAGAAGCAACCAAGGTGTCCATCAATGGATGAATGGGTAAATAAATTGTGGTATATTCACACAATGGAATACTACGCATCGATAAAGAACAGTGACGAATCTCTGAAACATTTCATAACATGGAGGAACCTGGAAGGCATTATGCTGAGCGAAATGAGTCTGAGGCAAAAGGACAAATATTGTATAAGACCACTATTATAAGATCTTGAGAAATAGTAAACCTGAGAAGAACACATACTTTTGTGGTTACGAGGGGGGGAGGGAGGGAGGGTGGGAGAGGGTTTTTTATTGATTAATCAGTAGATAAGAACTGCTTTAGGTGAAGGGAAAGACAACACTCAATACATGGAAGGTCAGCTCAATTGGACTGGACCAAAAGCAAAGAAGTTCCCGGGATAAAATGAATGCTTCAAAGGTCAGCAGAGCAAGTGCGGGGGTCTGGGGAACATGGTTTGCGGGGACTTCTAAGTCAATTGGCAAAATAATTCTATTATGAAATCATTCTGCATCCCACTTTGAAATGTGGCGTCTGGGGTCTTAAATGCTAACAAGCGGCCATCTAAGATGCAGCAATTGGTCTCAACCCACCTGGAGCAAAGGAAAATGAAGAACACCAAGGCCACACGACAACTAAGAGCCCAAGAGACAGAAAGGGCCACATGAACCAGAGACCTACATCATCCTGAGACCAGAAGAACTAGTTGGTGCCCGGCCACAATTGATGACTGCCCTGACAGGGAGCACAGCAGAGGACCCCTGAGGAAGCAGGAGATCAGTGGGATACAGACCCCAAATTCTCATAAAAAGACCAAACTTAATGGTCTGACTGAGACTAGAGGAATCCCGGCGGCCATGCTCCCCAGACTTTCAGTTGACACAGGACAGGAACCATCCCCGAAGACAACTCATCAGAAATGAAAGGGACTGGTCAGCGGGTGAGAGAGAGACGCTGATGAAGAGTGAGCTAATTATATCAGGTGGACACTTGAGAGTGTGTTGGCAACTCTTGTCTGGAGGGGGGATGGGAGGATAGAGAGAGAGGGAAGCCGGCAAAATTGTCAAGAAAGGAGAGACTGAAACTGCTGACTCAAGAGGGGGAGAGCAAGTGGGAGTAGGGAGTGAGATGTATGTAAACTTATATGTGACAGACTGATTGGATTTGTAAACGTTCACTTGAAGCTTAATAAAAGTTATTAAAAAAAAAAAAAAGAATAGTGAATGGACTCAGGCATATATATGTGGTAACACCTCAAACCAGCTGGTAATAGGTCATAAGTAAGTCAAGGGCTACAACAGTCAAGACAGCACAATTTAGTAGCCCATCCACATATACTGAAAGAAAACAAAACAAATATAGAATAAATCACTACAATATCTTAGTGATGGCTCGGAGACAGCAGTCGATATCAAACCACATAAAGAAGCAGACGATGACAGCTTCTACAACCCCGCAAACAAAACAATCAAAATCTTTCCCAAATGAAGATATAATCCTGGAATTATCAGATACAAAATATAAAAAACTAATTTACAGAATGCTTCAAGACATCAGCGATGACCTCAGAAATAAGGCAAAATGCAGAAAAAGCCAAGGAACACACTGATAAAAGAGTTGAAGAACTCAAAAAGATTATTCAAGAACACAGTGGAAAAATTAATAAGTTGCAAGAATCCATAGAGAGACAGCATGCAGAAATCCAAAAGATTAACAATAAAACTACAGAATTACACAACGCAATAGGAAGTCAGAGGACCAGACTTGAGCAATTAGAATGCAGACTGGGACATCTGGAGGACCAGGGAATTAACACCAACATAGCTGAAAAAAAATCACATAAAAGAATTAAAAAAAATGAAGAAACCCTAAGAATCATGTGGGACTTTATCAAGAAGGATAAGGATACTTGTGTGTGATTGGAGTCCCAGAACAGGGAGGGAGGACAGAAAACACAGAGAGAATAGTTGAAGATCTGCTGACAGAAAACTTCCCTGACATCATGAAAGACGAAAGGATATCTATCCAAGATGCTAATCGAACCCCATTTAAGATTGATTCAAAAAGAAAAACACCAAGACATACTATCATCAAACTTGCCAAAACCAAAGATAAAGAGAAAACTTTAAAAGCAGCCAGGGAGAAAAGAAAGGTCTCCTACAAGGGAGAATCAATAAGAATAAGTTCAGACTACTCAGCAGAAACCATGCAGGCAAGAAGGCAATGGGATGACATATACAGAGAACTGAAGGAGAAAAACTGCCAGCCAAGAATCATATACCCAGCAAAACTCTCTCTGAAATATGAAGGCGAAATTAAGATTTTTACAGATAAACACAAGCTTAGAGAATTTGCAAAAACCAAACCAAAGCTACAAGAAATACTAAAGGAAAATGTTTGGTCAGAAAACCAATAATATCAGATACCAGCACAACACAAGGTCACAGAACAAAACATCCTGATATCAACTCAAATAGGGAAATCACAAACACAAATTAAGATTACTTTTTAAACAAAACGCTGAAAACAGAATCATTGAACTCAATATGTAAAAGATCACAATAATCAAAAAGAGGGACTAAATACAGGTGGCACAGAACTGCCATATGGAGAGTGATACAAGGCGATATACGACAATACAAGTTAGGTTTTTACTTAGAAAAATAGGGGTAAATATTAAGGTAACCACAAAGAGGTATAACAACTCCATAACTCAAAATAAACACCAAGAAAAACGTAACGACTCAGCAAACATAAAGTCAAATACTATGAAAATGAGGATCACACAATTTACAGAGAAAAACGTCTCAGCACAAAAAAGTATGTGGAAAAATGAAATTGTCAACAACACACATAAAAAGGCATCAAAATGACAACACTAAACACTTACTTATCTATAATTACGCTGAATATAAATGGACTAAATGCACCAATAAAGAGACAGAGAGTCTCAGACTGGATAAAGAAACACGATACGTCTATATGCTGCCTACAAGAGACACACCTTAGACTTAGAGACACACACAAACCAAAACTCAAAGGATGGAAAAAAATATATCAAGCAAACAATAAGCAAAAAAGAAGAGGAGTAGCAATATTAATTTCTGACAAAATAGACTTTAAACTTAAATCCACCACAAAGGATAAAGAAGGACACTACATAATGATAAAAGTGACAATGGCCCAGGAAGATATAACCATATTAAATATTTATGCACCCAATGACAGGGCTGCAAGATACATAAATCAAATTTTAACAGAACTGAAAAGTGAGATAGACACCTCCACAATTATAGTAGGAGACTTCAACACACCACTTTTGGAGAAGGACAGGACATCCGGTAAGAAGCTCAATAGAGACAGGGAAGACCTAATTACAACAATCAACCAACTTGACCTCATTGACTTATACAGAACTCTTCACCCACCTGCTGCAAAGTAAACTTTTTTTTCTAGCACACATGGAACATTCTCGAGAATAGACCACATATTAGGTCATAAAACAAACCTTTGCAGAGTCCAAAACATCGAAATATTACAAAGCATCTTCTCAGACCACAAGACCAAAAAAGTGGAAATCAGTAACAGAAAAATTAGGGAAAAAAATCAAATACTTGGAAACTGAACAATACCCTCCTGAAAAGAGACTGGGTTATAGAAGACATTAAGGTGGGAATAAGGAAATTCATAGAAAGCAACGAGAATGAAAATACTTCCTATCAAAACCTCTGGGACACAGCAAAAGCAGTGCTCAGAGGCCAATTTATATTGATAAATGCACACATACAAAAAGAAGAAAGAGCCAAAATCAGAGAACTGTCCCTACAACTTGAACAAATAGAAAGTGAGCAACAAAAGAATCCATCAGGCACCAGAAGAAAACAAATAATAAAAATTAGAGCTGAACTAAATGAATTAGAGAACAGAAAAACAATTAAAAGAATTAACAAAGCCAAAAGCTGGTTCTTCAAAAAAATTAACAAAATTGATAAACCACTGGCCAGACTAACTAAAGAAATACAGGAAAGGAAACAAATAACCCAAATAAGAAACGAAATGGGCCACATCACAACAGACCCAACTGAAATTAAAAGAATCGTATCAGATTATTACGAAAATTGTACTCTAACAAATTTGCAAACCTAGAAGAAATGGATGAATTCCTGGAAAAACACTACCTACCTAAACTAACACATTCAGAAGTAGAACAACTAAATAGACCCATAACAAAAATGAGATTGAAACGGTAATCAAAAAACTCCCAACAAAAAAAAGCCCTGGCCCGGACGGCTTCACTGCAGAGTTCTACCAAACTTTCAGAGAAGAGTTAACACCACTACTACTAAAGGTATTTCAAAGCATAGAAAATGACGGAATACTACCCAACTCATTCTATGAAGCCACCATCTCCCTGATACCAAAACCAGGTAAAGACATCACAAAAAAAGAAAATTACAGACCTATATCCCTCATGAACATAGATGCAAAAATTCTCAACAAAATTCTAGCCAATAGAATTCAACAACATATCAAAAAATTAATCCATCATGACCAAGTGGGATTTATACCAGCAGGACAGGGCTGGTTTAATATTAGAAAAACCATTAATGTAATCCACCATATAAATAAAACAAAAGACAAAAACCACATGATCTTATCAATTGATGCAGAAAAGGCATTTGACAAAGTCCAACACCCATTTATGATAAAAACTCTCACCAAAATAGGAATTGAAGGAAAATTCCTCAACATAATAAAGGGCATCTATTTTTTATACAAAGCTAACAGCCAACATCACTCTAAATGGAGAGAGCCTGAAAGCATTTCCCTTGAGAACAGGAACCAGACAACGATGCCCTTTATCACCGCTCTTATTCGACATTGCGCTAGAGGTCCTAGCCAGGGCAATTAGGCTAGACAAAGAAATAAAGGGCATCCGGACTGGCAAGGAGGAAGTAAAATTATCTCTATTTGCAGATGACATGATCTTATACACAGAAAACCCTAAGGAATCCTCCAGAAAACTACTGAAACTAATAGAAGAGTTTGGCAGAGTCTCAGGTTATAAGATAAACATACAAAAATCACTTGGATTCCTCTACATCAACAAAAAGAACATCGAAGAGGAAATAACCAAATCAATACCATTCACAGTAGCCCCCAAGAAGATAAAATACTTAGGAATAAATCTTACCAAAGATGTAAAAGACCTATACAAGGAAAACTACAAAGCACTACTACAAGAAATTAAAAAGGACCTACCTAAGTGGAAAAACATACCTTGCTCATGGATAGGAAGACTTAACATAGTAAAAATGTCTATTCTACCAAAAGCCATCTATACATACAATGCACTTCTGATCCAAATCCCAATGTCATTTTTTAAGGTGATAGAGAAACAAATCACCAACTTCATATGGAAGGGAAAGAAGCCTCGGATAAGCAAAGCATTACTGAAAAAGAAGAAGAAAGTGGGAGGCCTCACTCTACCTCATTTCAGAACCTATTATACAGCCACAGTAGTCAAAACAGCCTGGTACTGGTACAACAACAGACACATATACCAATGGAACAGAATTGAGAACCCAGATATAAATCCATCCACATATGAGCAGCTGATATTTGACAAAGGCCCAGTGTCAGTTAATTGGGGAAAAGATAGTCTTTTTAACAAATGGTGCTGGCATAACTGGATATACATTTGCAAAAAAATGAAACAGGACCCATACCTCACACCATGCACAAAACCTAACTCCAAGTGGATCAAAGACCTAAACATAAAGACTAAAACGATAAAGATCATGGAAGAAAAAACAGGGACAACCCTAGGAGCCCTAATACAAGGCATAAACAGAATACAAAACATTACCAAAAATGACGAAGAGAAACCAGATAACTGGGAGCTCCTAAAAATCAAACACCTATGCTCATCTAAAGACTTCACCAAAAGAGTAAAAAGACCACCTACAGACTGGGAAAGAATTTTCAGCTATGACATCTCCGACCAGCGCCTGATCTCTAAAATCTACATGATTCTGTCAAAACTCAACCACAAAAAGACAAACAACCCAATCAAGAAGTGGGCAAAGGATATGAACACACATTTCACTAAAGAAGATACTCAGGCAGCCAACAGATACCTGAGAAAATGCTCTCGATCATTAGCCATGAGAGAAATGCAAATTAAAACTACCATGAGATTCCATCTCACTCCAACAAGGCTGGCATTAATCCAAAAAACAGAAAATAATAAATGTTGGAGAGGCTGTGAAGAGATTGGAACTCTTATACACTGCTGGTGGGAATGTAAAATGGTACAACCACTTTGGAAATCTATCTGGCGTTATCTTAAACAGTTAGAAATAGAACTACCATACAACCCAGAAATCCCACTCCTCGGAATATATCCTAGAGAAATAAGAGCCTTCACACAAACAGATACATGCACACCCATGTTTATTGCAGCTCTGTTCACAATAGCAAAAAGCTGGAAGCAACCAAGGTGTCCATCAATGGATGAATGGGTAAATAAATTGTGGTATATCCACACAATGGAATACTACACACCGATAAGGAACAGTGACGAATCTGTGAAACATTTCATAACATGGAGGAACCTGGAAGGCATTATGCTGAGCGAAATTAGTCAGAGGGAAAAGGACAAATATCATATAAGACCACTATTATAAGATCTTGAGAAATAGTATGAACTGAGAAGAACACATACTTTTGTGGTTACGAGGGGGAGAGGGAGGGAGGGTGGGAGAGGGTTTTTTACTGGTTAGTAGATAAGAACTGCTTTAGGTGAAGGGAAGGACAGTACTCAATACATGGAAGGTCAGCTCAACTGGACTGGACCAAAAGCAAAGAAGTTTCCAGGATAAACTGAATGCTTCAAAGGTCAGCGGAGCAAGGGCAGGGGTTTGGGGACCATGGTTTAAGGGGACTTCTAAGTCAATTGGCAAAATAATTCTATTATGAAAACATTCCGCATCCCACTTTGAAATGTGGCGTCTGGGGTCTTAAATGCTAACAAGCGGCCATCTAAGATGCATCAATTGGTCTCAACCCACCTGAATCAAAGGAGAATGAAGAACACCAAGGTCACACGATAATTAAGAGCCCAAGAGACAGAAAGGGACACATGAACCAGAGACCTACATCATCCTGAGACCAGAAGAACTAGTTGGTGCCCGGCCACAATCGATGACTGCCCTGACAGGGAGCACAGCAGAGAACCCCTGAGGGAGCAGGAGATCAGCGGGATGCAGACCCCATATTCTCATAAAAAGACCATACTTAATGGTCTCACTGAGACTAGAGGAATCCCGGCGGGCATGGTCCCCAAACCTTCTGTTGGCCCAGGATAGGAACCATTCCCGAAGACAACTCATCAGACATGAAAGGGACTGGACAGTGGGTAGGAGAGAGATGCTGATGAAGAGTGAGCTAATTATATCAGGTGGACACTTGAGACTGTGTTGCATCTCCTGTCTGGAGGGAGGATGGGAGGATAGAGAGAGTGGGAAGCTGGCAAAACTGTCACGAAAGGAGAGACTGGAAGGGCTGACTCATTAGGGGGAGAGCAAGTGGGAGTACGGAGTAAGGTGTATATAAACTTATATGTGACAGTCTGACTTGATTTGTAAACGTTCACTTGAAGCTCAATAAAAGTTAATAAAAAAAAGAGCAGGAGTAGCAATATTAATTTCTGACAAAATAGACTTTCAAGTTAAATCCACCACAAAGGATAAGGAAGGACACTATATTATGATTAAATGGAAAATATACCAGGAGGATATAACCATATTAAATATTTATGCACCCAATGACAGGGCTACAAGATACATAAAACAAACTCTAACAGCATTGAAAAGTGAGATAGACAGTGCCAGAATTATACTAGGGGACTTCAACACACCACTTTCGGGGAAGGACAGAACATCCAGAAAGAAGCTCAATAAAGACACAGAATATCTAAATGCCGCAATCAACCAACTTGACCTCATACACATATACAGAACACTCCACCCAACGGCAGCCAAGTATACTTTCTTTTCCAACGCACATGGGACATTCTCTAGAATAGACCACATATTAGGTCATAAAGCAAGCCTTAGCAGAATCCAAAACACTGAAATATTACAAAGCATCTTCTCTGACCATAAGGCCATAAAAGTAGAAATCAATATCAGAAAAAGCAGAGAAAAGAAATCAAAAACTTGGAAACTGAAAAATACCCTGCTCAAAAACAACTGGGTTATAGAATACATCAAGAATGGAATAAAGAAATTCAGAGAATCCAATGAGAATGAAAACACTTCCTAATAGAGCCTTTGGGACACACTGAAAGCAGTGCTCAGAAGTTAACTGATATCCATAAATGCACACATCCAAAAAGAAGAAAGGGCCAAATCAAAGAATTATCCCTACAACATAAACAAATAGAAGGAGAGCAACAAAAGAAACACTCAGGCATCAGAAGAAAGCAAATAATAAAAATTAGAGCAGAATTAAATGAAATAGAGAACAGAAAAACAATTGAAAGAGTTAACAAGACCAAAAGCTGGTTCTTTGAAAAAATTAACAAAATTGATAAACCATTGGCCGAACGGACAAAAGAAAAACAGGAGAGGATGCAAATAACCCAAATAAGAAATAACATGGGCGATACTACAACAGACCCAACTGAAATTTAAAAGAGCATAACAGATTACTACGAAAAATTGTACTCTAACAAACTTGAAAACCTAGAAGAAATGGATAAATGTCTAGAAACACATTACCTACCTAAACTAACACAAACAGGGGTAGAAAAACTAAATAAACCCATAACAAAAGAAGAGATTGAAAAGGTAATTTTAAAACTCCCTACAAAAAAAAGCCCTGGCCCAGACGGCTTCACTGGAGAGTTCTACCAACTTTCAGAGAAGCCTTAACACCACTACTACTAAAGGTATTTCAGAGCATAGAAAAGGATGGAATACTCCCAAACTCATTCTATGAAGCCAGCATAGCCCTGATACCAAAATCAGGTAAAGACACCACAAGAAAAGAAAATTACAGACCCATATCCCTCACGAACTCAGATGCGAAAATCCTCAACAAAAGGCTAGCCAATAGAATTCAACAACATATCAAAAATATAATCCACCACGACCAAGTGGGATTCATAGCAGGTATGCAAGGAGGGTTCAACATTAGAAAAACAATTAATGTAATCCATCAGATAAATAAAACAAAAGACAAGAATCACATGATCTTATCAATCAATGTGGAAAAGGCATTTGACAAAGTTCAAGACCCATTCATGATAAAAACTCTCAGCAAAATAGGAATAGAAGGAAAATTCCTCAACATAATAAAGGGCATTTATACAAAGCCTACATCACCCTAAATGGAGGGTCTGAAAGCATTCCCCTTGACATACAGAACCAGACAACAATGCCCTTTATCACCACTCTTATTCAACATTGTGCTGGAGGTACCAGCCAGAGCAATTAGGCTAGATAAAGAAATAAAGGGTATCCAGTTTGGCAAGGAAGAAGTCAAAGTATCTCTATTTGCAGATGACATGATCTTATACACAGAAAACCCTGAAGACTCCTCAAGAAAACTACTGAAACTAAAAGAAGAGTGCAGCAGAGTATCAGGATACAAGATGAACATACAAAAATCAGCTGGATTTCTCTACACTGACTAAAAGAACACTGAAGAGGAAATCACCAAATCATTACAATTTACAGTAGTCCCCAAGAAGATAAAATACTTAGGAATAAATCTTACCAGAGACGTAAAAGACGTATACAAAGAAAACTATAAGACACTACTGCAAGAAACCAAAAGAGACCTACATAAGTGGAAAAACATACCTTGCTCATGGATAGGAAGACTTAACATTGTAAAAATATCTATTCTACCAAAAGCCATGTATAGATACAATGCAATTCTGATCCAAATTCCAACAATATTTTTTAATGAGATGGAGAAACAAATCACCAACTTCATATGGAAGAAAAGACTCCCCGAATAAAGCATTACTGAAAAAGAAGAACAAAGTGGGAGGCCTCGCTCTACCTGATTTTAGAACCTCTTATACCGTCACAGTAGTCAAAACAGCCTGGTACTGGTACAACAACAGATACGTAGACCAATGGAACAGAATTGAGAATCCAGACATAAATCCATCCACATATGGGCAGCTGATATTTGACAAAGGCCCAAAGTCAGCTAAATGGGGAAAAGACAGTCTGTTTAACAAATGGTGCTAACACAACTGGATATCCATCTGCAAAAAAATGAAACAAGACCCATACCTCACACCATGCACAAAAACTAACTCAAAATGGATCAAAGACCTAAATATAAACTCTGTAACGATAAAAACTGTGGAAGAAAAAATAGGGACAATGCTAGGAGCCCTAATACATGGCATAAAAACTATACAAAACATTACTAACAATGCAGAAGAGAAACCAGATAACCGGGAGCTCCTAAAAATCAAACACCTATGCTCATCCAAAGACTTCACCAAAAGAGTAAAAAGATTACGTACAGACTGGGAAAAGTTTTTAGCTATGACATTTCTGATCAGCATTTGATCTCTAAAATCTGCATGATACTGCAAAAACTCAACTACAAAAAAGACAAATAACCCAATTAAAAAATGGGCAAAGGATATGAACAGGCACTTCACTAAAGAAGACATTCAGGTGGCGAACAGATACATCAGGAAATGCTCACGATCATTAGCCATTAGAGAAATGCAAATCAAAACTACAATGAGATTCCATCTCACTCCAACAAGGCTGGCATTAATCCGAAAACACAAAATAACAAATGTTGAAGAGGTTGTGGAGAGACTGGAACACTTATACACTGCTAGTGGGAATGTCAAATGGTAAAACCACTTTGAAAATCGATTTTGCGCTTACTTAAAAATCTAGAAATAGAACTACCATACGATCCAGCAATCCCACTCCTTGGAATATATCCTAGAGGAATAAGAGCCTTTACACAAACAAATATAGGCACACCCATATTCATTGCAGCATTGTTTACAATATCAAAAAGATGGAAGCAACCAAGGTGCCCATCAACTCATGAACGGATAAATAAATAATGGTATATTTACACAACGGAAAACTAAAAAAAAAAAAGAAAACTGTGCATCGATAAAGAACAATGATGAATCCGTGAAACATTTCATAACATGGAGGAATCTGGAAGGCATCTTGCACAGTAAAATTAGTCAGTTGCAAAGGGACAAATATTTTATGAGACCACTATTATAAGAACTCGAAAAATAGTTTAAACAGAGAAGAAAATATTCTTTGATGGTTATGAGAGTGGGTAGGGAGGGAAAGAGGAACGGAGAGGGGTTTTCACTAATTAGATGGTAGATAAGAACTATTTTAGGTGAAGGGAAGGACAACACACAATACAGGAGAGGTCAGCACAACTGGATTAAACCAAAAGCAAAGAAGTTTCCTGAATAAACTGAATGCTTCGAAGGCCAGTGTAGCAGGGACGGGGGTTTGGGGATCATGGTTTCAGGGGACATCTAAGTCAACTGGCATAATAAAATCTATTAAGAAAACATTCTGCATCCCACTTTAGAGAGTGGCGTCTGGGGTCTTAAATGCTAGCAAGCAGCCATCTAAGATGCATCAATTGGTCTCAACCCGCCTGGAGCAAAGGAAAATGAAGAACACCAAAGACACAAGGTAATTATGAGCCCAAGAAAAAGAAAGGACCACAGAAACCAGAGACTACATCAGCCTGAGACCAGAAGAACTAGATGGTGCCCGGCTACAACTGATGACTGCCCTGATAGGAAACACAACAGAGAACCCCTGAGGGAGCAGGAAAGCAGTGGGATGCAGACCCCAAATTCTTGTAAAAAGACCAGACTTAATGGTCTGACTGAGACTAGAAGGACCCCAGAGGTCATGGTCCCCAGACCTTCTGTTAGCCCAAGACAAGAACCATTCCCAAAGCCAACTTTTCAGACAGGGATTGGACTGGACAATGGGACAGAAAATGATACTGGTGAAGAACGAGCTTTTTGGATCAAGTAGACACAGGAGACTATGCTGACATCTCCTGTCTGGAGGGGAGATGAGAGGGAAGAGGGGGTCAGAAGCTGGCCAAATGGACATGAAAAGAGAGAGTAGAGGGAAGGAGTGTGCTGTCTCATTAGGGGGGGAGCAATTAGAAGTATATAACAAGGTGTATATAAGTTTTTGAATGAGAGACTGACTTGATTTGTAAACTTTCACATAAAGCACAATAAAAAAAATTTTTTTAAAGGAAAACACTTTCAACAAGACCATGGAAATACAATCAGCAAAATCCAGATGGTAGGAAACTCTACAGGATAAATGATATTGTTATCATCAACAAATAAATTGCAAAGAAAAGAGGGAAGAGGAACTTCTAGATTAAAAAATACTGAAGAGCTATACTAACCAATTGCATTATATACATCTTATTTGAACCTTAATTAAAACAAACATATATATATACAGGCATATATGTGTGGGTGTGTACATATATATATATATGTTGTCGTTATGTGCTGTCAAGTTGGTTTCAACTCATAGCAACCCTATGTTCAACAGAACTAAACACTGACTGATCCTGTATCATCCTCACAATCATTGTTATGCTTGCACCCATTACTGCAGCCACTGTATCTCATTGAGAGTCTTCCTCTTCTTCATTGACTGTCTACTTTACCAAGCATGATGTCCTTCTTCGGGGACTGGTCCCTCCTGGTAACATATCCAAAGTACGTGAGGCAAAGTCTCACCATCTTTCTTCTAGGGAGCATTCTGGCTGTGCTTTTTCCAAGAGAGATTTGTTCAATCTTCTGGCAGTCCATGTATATTCAATATTCTTCGCCAATACCATAATTCAAAGGCATCAATTCTTCTTAGGTCTTTCTTAATCTTTGTCCAGCTTTCGTGTGTATATGAGGCGACTTGAAAACACCATGGCTTGGGGCAGGCACATCTTAGTCCTTAAAGTGATTTAAATCTGTCTATCATGGGTGACCCTGCTGGTATTTGAAATACCGATGGCATAGCTTCCAACATCACAGCAACATACTAGCCGCCACAGTATGACAACCTGACAGACACTTGGGGGTATACATATACATATGACAATCAGGACAATCTGATCTCTGACTAAGTATCTGATCATAAGAAGAAATTCTTACTAGCATTTTAGATGTGATAATAGTACTACGGTCTTAAAATGTAAGCATACTCATCTTTTAAGGTTACATTCTGAAATATTAACAGATAAAACGATATCATGCCTGGAATTTACTTCAAAATAATGTAGTGAGTGGGTAGGAATATAGATAAAATGCAATTAGCCATGAGTTCATAATTGTCGATGCTAGAGGATAGGTACTTGGGCGTTCACCACACTTTACTTTTGTGTGTTTGAAATTTTTCATTATAAAAAGTAAAAATAAATAAACAAATGAAACACACTAAAAGGCATATCAATTCTTAATTTTACACACAATGTATCCTATAGTAAAAGACGAGAGCATTATCACTCATTCATCCATTCAACAAATATTTAAGCGTCCAGTGTAAAAAAGGGGGAAGGAGGAATCAAAATGTATAAGTTCCCCTGCCCTCAAAGAGCTTATAGACCACCAATACTCACCATAATTTATATTTTTCTTTAAATAAGTTGGACCCACTCTTTATGAAGAGTTCTCTTTTTCCCTGGAATCATTATGAATACTATAAAAAGTCTTCCATCTTCCCCTTCCCTCTATCAGAGTTAGCATAAACCAGGAATAGTGGATAAAAAAAATGATAGTAAAGTCTTAAAAGACCTGTGTGATAATTTTGGCTTCAGGCATCACTGATCAACTGAAATAGCCATAGCCTTTAGTATATTTCATTGTTTCAGCCTCACAGCTGTAGCCAGCAGAAACCTTAAAATATAGAATTTGGGGATAGGAGTTGGAGAAAGAGCCCTAGGATTTGTTTGGGGATAGGAGTTAGACAAGGAGCCCTAGTGCCACAATAGTTAAGCGCTGGGCTGCTAACTAAAAGGTCAGAGGTTCGAACCCACAAGTGCCACTGTCAGAGAAAGACATGGTGATCTGCTCCTGTAAAGATTAAACCAAAAAACCAAACCCGTTTCCATCGAGTCGATTCCACAGTGACCCTATAGCACAGAGAAGAATTGCCCCATAGGGTTTCCAAGGAGATGCTGGTGGATTCGAACTGCTAGCCTTTTGGTTAGCAGCCGTTAACCACTGTGCCACCAGGGCTCCCTGTAAAAATTACAGCCTAGGAAACCCTATGGGACAGTTCTACCCTGTCATATGGGGTCGCTGTGAGTCAGAATCAACTCGAAGGCACACAACAACAACGGGAATCGGAGAGGAGGAAAACAGGTCTTCCATTTAGCACTACCAGGAAACCCATCTCTTCACTCCAAATAAATGGGTTTCCTGAAGGAAAGCTATTTTCCTCTCCCAGTAAGAATAAAAGCAAAAATATGAGAGCTATTGCACTGAAGCCGGTGCTCAGTCAAAGGTATGGACACGAGCAGAACAAAAGCAAATTGGGTGGCTTATGAGAGAAAAGAGCAAACAACACAGAAAGGAGAGATGCAAAAAGTGGCACTCTGAGAGACCAGAACCAGTTTCACCATAAGCAAGCAAGCAAAGAGAGCAATAGAGATTGGACAAAGCAGAAGACAGCAATTAAAAGAAAGACAAAAAAATAAATGGAGTCATACTTGGTGATTAAGATTTTGTGAATGATTGAAGAGTAAAGGAAATTCTCATTTGAACAAGTTTGCACAGAAATTGTGGGATGTAAAAAAAAAATTTAATCAGGTCATCATGTTTAATTAAAATGCTTAGTAAGTTTTGGTTATCTGAGTCATCGACTGAATTAAGATTTTCCCAAATATCTTTTTTTGTAGTAAGAAAGCACCCAGCAAGCTATTAATTGTATAAATCATAGGGGATGTGCTAATGACTACATAGTCACTAATTCATGTCCAGCCAGAGATTTATGATTTGATTATGTATCTCCACCCTTCCCTACTCAATAATAAGAGGGAGAGGATAAACCAGACTTCCTAGGTGAGAAAATCCCCAAAGTTACGATTTTAAGTAAGATTCACCAACCCAAAGGAATATCGTGCAGCCTTTAAAATGACAATGACCAGTTGCAAAGTGGTAAACCGTATTATACAATTTTAAGTACCAATAGCAGAATACAAAGTAAGAGTGTTTGTACATTAAAAAGTACAACTCATAATAGGTATCCATGTGGAAAGTTATACACAAAAATAAAAATAGATGAGCCAGGATGGTAGAAGTATGAGTGAGTTCTACTTTTTTCATTCTTGTAAAACTTTCTTTACACTTTTCATTTTTAAAAAAGTATAAAAAGACACAGAATAACCAGAAAGGTTTAGACTTTTAAATAGCAGGAATATATCAATTTTTAAGGAGCTCAAAGTATAAATAAAATCTGTATTCATGGGAAAAACATTGAAAGCAAAGACCTAAAATATTATCATTTCAACACAAAATCAAATGTTTAAAAATTATTAATAAGATATTTCACATTCTTTTCTTCATACCAAGTCTTTGAGATTTATGAGTATTTTGCATTCACAGTACATCTTATTTCGGACTAGCCAAATTTCAAATACTCAATAGCCATGTGTGGCTAGTAGCTACCATAATGGACAGTACAGCTTCATATTTATAGATAATAATTTTGTTAAGTGATTCTTTTAACCAAAGAATCTGTTTCTGGTAAAGTTGGAACAAATCTGAAGAGTTCCTACTTATCATTGAAATGTGATGGCAGTTTAATTACAACAGTGAAAATGAACCTCCAGACTAGCAAAGACTATTATTATGACTCTACACTTGCATTTTCAGTGGCTTTCCTCTTGTGAGTTTTGCTATAGTGGTGGCAATCATGGTAAAACTACTCATTAATTATGTACTATTTCTTCTATTATTTTGTTAAGTTGGTTTTATATTCAAGACTTAAAAGCCTGCCAAATTGAAGTTGTACATTTTTCACCTGTTATTAGATTCTACTTACTTAAGGCAGACTGTATTTTAAATGATTCCTTTTTTTTTTTATCACATATACAGATAATTCCATTGCTATTTTTAGGATAATTGCTTTTTCACTTTGTGAGTTTTAGTTTCATTCTACCTTATCATAGATTCATTCAGTCAATAAATACTTACTGAGCATCTACTCTGTAATCACTTTGTATGTGCTGGGGAAACAGGGAGAAGAAAAACACAAGTACTCTGACCTTTTGGAGTTTACATTCTAGTGGAGAGGCTACAATAACTGTACTTCCCTTTAAAATATATCAGAACATACAGTGTGACAGTAAATGTGTGTTGTTTTCTTAAACTTCAAGTCTAAAAGCAATCAGTTGCCCTAATCGAGACTCTATATTCCTGGAGTGGTCAGTTAGCATAATGTCACAAAGACCAGATGCCAGAGGATGGTACTACAAATTTTTCTGTTATCCTAACTGAATCACCATGTCATGCTTTGTTAATTAGTATACCGAGAGTCAAAAGTGGGGATTTTGGTGAAATTAGTGACCTGCTAATTAACATGATTTTAATTTAATTTGAAATGGGCTTTCAATGATTAAGTTAAAGGTATTCTAGAAATGTGGACTGGATAAAAATATTTCAGAGTCACTGCCTACCCTTACATGTATGTATGTGAAGAGAAATAACAGACTTCTAAACAAAAAATAAATTACATTAGGATAAAATTCTATGTGGGAAGTATAATGGAACTAGGAAGTCATGGGGGAAAAAAGTGAATGATGTAAAACTCTTGTTTAGAGTTTTGACCTGATATGACCTAGAAAAAAAGAAACTGGAAGGGTCTGAGTTTACCTGGAATTGACTAGATTGCATTTTATGCCATAAAACAAATTCAAGGTAGAGACTAACTTCAGTCCCCATCCCACCTCCAAGTTTGTGGCCACTAAAAATTTATACTCTCTACATGTATAATTAAGCTTATTTATACAAACAAATCTGTCTTAGAAGAAGTGCAACCAGACGTTTTCCTTAGAAGCAAGGATGGCGAGACGACGTCTCACATACTTTGGACATGTTATCAGGAGGGATCAATCCCTGGAGAAGGACACCAAGCTTGGGAGATGGTCAGCGAAAAAGAGGAAGACCCTCAATGAGATGGATTGACACAGTGGCTGCAACAATAGGCTGAAGCATAGCAACAATTATGAGGATGGCGCAGGACTGGGCAGTGTTTCGTTCTGTTTGCACACAGGGTCACTATGAGTCAGAACCAACTCGATGGCACCTAACAACAACACACTTACATAATTTTTCATCAAAATGGAAAAACATTCAGTGTATTGGAATATATATTCAAACACACACTTTGCCCTTTATAATTAAAGTCCTTTAGGAATTATGTTAAAAACTAAAGCTTTTATTAACTATATAAAATAAAAAATGTATTCAGGTTCCCAATTTATATCAAGGCAGAAGCTTGTGCACCCCACAAGATCTACTCCATTCTTTGTAGTAACTGATACTTAACCACTTAACCACTACGTCACCAGGGTTTCCAACTGATAGTGCACAAAGGAAAAATGAAACTGGGAATAGAGATATACACCATTAGTCCTTAAAGGGCTGAGGATAAATATGAGACAGAGGTGTAAGAAAATAAGTAAACAGGTTATAGAGAAAGAATGAAGGGACTCTTCCCCAAGTAAAAATGTAATCATCTCAAGTACTTATAATTGACTGAACAGATGTTTATTTATATAAGAACATGTAAATACACAAATGTGTTTGATTAAAACCAGACTATAAATCCAGTGCTTTGGAATGGAAATGAATTTAAGTGGTATTCTAGCTAAGAATCTCTCAACCACACAAAATGTACAATATGGCATATAGGTTTTGAGTTTGTTTTGTTTCATTTCACAGGAAACTAAGTTATTTGGAAACAGCATATATGGAATCATGCTAGATCCTTCATAACATTATCCCAGAATATTTAAGTGAAATAGTTTCATATTATGGAAAAGAACAAGGGCTTTGGATTAAAAAAGAACTGGGCTCAAATTCTAGCTCTACAACTTAATGGTTGCATGGCTTTACACAAGCCAGTTAACTTCTATGAGTCTCAGTTTTCTCTTCTGTAAAACTCAAGAAACTAATAAATAACATAACCAGATGCCAGAATGGGACTCTTCTTGTCTGAGCTATCATAATTATAGATACTGGAATGTAGGTGTAAAACCAGACTCCTTCCCCCACCAGTGCCCCCACAGAGATACTAAGGAAATGATCCATGACACTCTCACGAGTTAGATTTTGCTGCATCAAAAACCACCCCAAAACTTAGTACTTAAAATTAAAACATTATTTTTCTCACACTTCTGTGAATTGTCTTGGCAGTTCTTGTGGTGCATTTGGCAGATTTCCCTGGGCTGGATGATGTAGGATGTCCTCACTCATATGTCTGGCTGTTGACTTGATGTCAGATGGGGTGATGGGGAGAGCCTGGCCATATTACTCTCATCATTCAGCATGTTAGCCTGGGCTTATTCACATAGTGGTAATCACAAGATTCCCAAGAAGAGAAAGAAAGGTCAAGCCCCAGTGTGCAAACACTTTTTAAGTCTCTGCTTACATCATATTTCCTATCATCCCATTGGCCAAAGAAAGTCCCATGAATCTCTCAACCAGATAAGGGATATAAAAAAGGAACAGAACCCCAAGTGTAAATATGTTCCTGCAGTTAGGAGTCACAGAGGATTAGTGCCTGGCTAATGCCTGGGAAAGCTGAAGTGGCCTGTGCCATGATATCTAAAAGAACTGATAAGAACTAAAAGCACCTTTGGTAGTGGAGTAAGAATGCTGCCACTCTGGGATTTGTCTTCACTTCCAAAATTTGTTGCAGCAAGAGATGTGTATTTCCCACGGACCAGATACGAGTCAGATGGGAAAGAGACGCTATGTGGAGTCATTGTGGATCCTGTTCACTAAGCCAAGAAAGGCCAAGACACCTCACCAGAAAAAGGCTAAATGTGTGCTACCATCAAGTCAGATGGGAAAGAGACGCTATGTGGAGTCATTGTGGATCCTGTTCACTAAGCCAAGAAAGGCCAAGACACCTCACCAGAAAAAGGCTAAATTTGTGCTACCATCAGAGGCTTCTATTTTCTTTCAAACTCTCCCACCCCTGGAGCCCTGGGTAGTATAAAACGTCAATTAAGAAGTGTAAAAGAGGTGCCCAGCTACAACCGATGACGGCCCTGACAGGGAACACAACAGAGAACCCCTGAGGGAGCAGGAGAGCACTGGGATGCAGACCCCAAATTCTCATGAGATCAGACTTAATGGTCTGACTGAGACTGGAAGGACCCCAGTGGTCATGGCCCCCAGACCTTCTGCTGGCCCAGGACAGGAACCATTCCTGAAGCCAACTCTTCAGACATGGATTGGACTGGACAATGGGTTGGAGAAGGATGCTGGTGAGGAGTGAGCTTCCTGGATCAGGTGGACACTTGAGACTATGTTGGCATCTCCTGCCTGGAAGGGAGATGAGAGGGTGGAGGGGGTTAGAAGCTGGCGAAAAGGACACGAAAAGAGAGAGTGGAGGGAGAGAGCAGGCTGACTCATTAGGGGGAGAGTAATTGGGAGTGTGTAGCAAGGTGTGACTCCACGGCACTAGGTGTTTTTTTTTGGCAAGGTGTATATGGATTTTTGTGTGAGAGACTGACTTGATTTGTAAACTTTCACTTAAAGCACAATAAAAATTATTTTAAAAAAAAGAAGTGTAGGGGAGGCAGGGCCAAGATGGCGGACTAGGTAGACGCTACCTCAGATCCCTCTTGCAACAAAGACTCAGAAAAACAAGCAAATCGATCACATACATAACAATCTACGAACCCTGAACAACAAACACAGATTTAGAGACGGAAAACGAACAAATACGGGGAAGCAGCAATTGTTTTCAGAGCCTGGAGCCAGCATCCCAGTCAGGTAACATTGGCGCCCGATTTAGGGTAGGGCCCCGGGGAGCTGACGGCGCAAACAAGGGGCACAGCCCTACCCCCCTGAACTCACCCCGGGAGGTGGCCCAGCCGGTCTGCGCAGGCGGCGTGGTGACGCAGCCGGTGGGAGAAGTCCCCGGGAGGCAGTGACTGGTCTTGGAGCTGGGAATGCAGCGTCCCAGCCGGGGAATCTTGCCGCCAGGCTTTTGACTGGGCACAGTTACGGCGCAAGCACGGGGAGCAGCTCCACTCCCCTGAACTAACCCCGGGAGGGGGCCCAGACGGTCCGCGGGGGCGGTGCGGTGATGCGGCTGGCAGGACGAGAAGTCCCCAGGAGGCAGCGACTGATTTTGGAGTCGGGAGTGCACCGTCCCAGCAGGGGAACCTTGACGCTGGGCATGGGACTGGCAGCGGAGGATGTGACAGCGGCTTCAGTGGGCCAGATCCCCGGGGGGCAATCTCCACACAGCCAGCACACATAGGCGACACGCCCCCCAGGAATCTCAGATAAAATAGTCATTCCAAGCAAGACAAGCAACTCTGGCTATATTCTGAGGTGCTACTCTCCTATTTCTCTGATCCCTCCCCCACCCTCCCCAGTCGGCTTCATTAACATTGGAATTTCCTGAGCCAGAGGGAGAACGGCTCCGCAGCGGCTTTCTTTTCCCCCTTTTTTTTTTTCTTTTGGTCTTTTCCTAACCCACTCTTCCAGCCTGAGGGAAGGAACCACAAAAAACCCAGGGACCAAAAAACCACCCCTAATTGGACTAAAAACACAGAACCAGCTACAGCCAAGCATATATGATGCAAATCTCAGACTTTCATCCTTACAGGGAACAAGGTGGTGGTTATAATCCAAAGGCATTTCTCATAGGGATCTAACTGCATTTTTTTTTAGCTGATTTTCTAGAAAAACTAGTTTCCCAGTGATGGCTCGGAGACAGCAGTCCATATCAAACCACATAAAGAAGCAGACCATGACAGCTTCTACAACCCCCCAAACAAAAGAATCAAAATCTTTCCCAAATGAAGATACAATCCTGGAATTATCAGATACAGAATATAAAAAACTAATTTACAGAATGCTTCAAGACATCACAAACGAAATAAGGCAAACTGCAGAAAAAGCCAAGGAACACACTGATAAAACTGTTGAAGAACTCAAAAAGATTATTCAAGAACATAGTGGAAAAATTAATAAGTTGCAAGAATCCATAGAGAGACACCATGTAGAAATCCAAAAGATTAACAATAAAATTACAGAATTAGACAACGCAATAGGAAGTCAGAGGAGCAGACTCGAGCAATTAGAATGCAGACTGGGACATCTGGAGGACCAGGGAATTAACACCAACATAGCTGAAAAAAAAAACAGATAAAAGAATTAAAAAAAATGAAGAAACCCTAAGAATCATGTGGGACTTTATCAAGAAGGATAACTTGCGTGTGATTGGAGTCCCAGAACAGGGAGGGAGGACAGAAAACACAGAGAAAATAGTTGAAGAACTCCTGACAGAAAACTTCCCTGACATCATGAAAGACGAAAGGATATCTATCCAAGATGCTCATCGAACCCCATTTAAGATTGATCCAAAAAGAAAAATGCCAAGACATATTATCATCAAACTCGCCAAAACCAAAGATAAAGAGAAAATTTTAAAAGCAGCCAGGGAGAAGAGAAAGGTTTCCTTCAAGGGAGAATCAAAAAGAATGAGTTCAGACTACTCAGCAGAAACCATGCAGGCAAGAAGGGAATGGGAGGACATATACAGAGCACTGAAGGAGAAAAACTGCCAGCCAAGGATCATATATCCAGCAAAACTCTCTCTGAAATATGAAGGCGAAATTAAGATATTTACAGATAAACACAAGTTTAAAGAATTTGCAAAAACCCAAAAAAAAATTTTTTTTTTTTTAAACCAAAGCTACAAGAAATACTAAAGGATATTGTTTGGTCAGAAAACCAATAATATCAGATACCAGCACAACACAAGGTCACAAAACAGAACATCCTGATATCAACTCAAATAGGGAAATCACAAAAACAAATTAAGATTAATTAAAAAAAATGCTCATAACAGGGAATCACTGAAGTCAAAATGTAAAAGATCACAATAATCAAAAAGAGGGACTAAATACAGGTGGCATAGAACTGCCATATGGAGAGTGATACAAGGCGATACAGAACAATACAAGTTAGGTTTTTACTTAGAAAAATACGGGTAAATAATAAGGTAACCACAAAGAAGTATAACAACTCCATAACTCAAGATAAAAGCCAAGAAAAACGTAACGACTCAACAAACATAAAGTCAAACACTACGAAAATGAGGATCTCACAATTTACTAAGAAAAACGTCTCAGCACAAAAAAGGATGTGGAAAAATGAAATTGTCAAGAACACACATAAAAAGGCATCAAAATGACAACACTAAACACTTATTTATCTATAATTACGCTGAATGTAAATGGACTAAATGCACCAATAAAGAGACAGAGAGTCTCAGACTGGATAAAGAAACACGATCCGTCTATGTGCTGCCTACAAGAGACACGCCTTACACTTAGAGACACAAACAAACCAAAACTCAAAGGATGGAAAAAAAATACATCAAGCAAACAATAAGCAAAAAAGAAGAGGAGTAGCAATATTAATTTCTGACAAAATAGACTTTAGACTTAAATCCACCACAAAGGATAAAGAAGGACACTACATAATGATAAAAGGGACAATTGCCCAGGAAGATATAACCATATTAAATATTTATGCACCCAATGACAGGGCTGCAAGATACATAAATCAAATTTTAACAGAACTGAAAAGTGAGATAGACACCTCCACAATTATAGTAGGAGACTTCAACACACCACTTTCGGAGAAGGACAGGACATCCAGTAAGAAGCTCAACAGAGACACGGAAGACCTAATTACAACAATCAACCAACTTGACCTCATTGACTTATACAGAACTCTCCACCCAACTGCTGCAAAATATACTTTTTTTTCTAGCGCACATGGAACATTCTCTAGAATAGACCACATATTAGGTCATAAAACAAACCTTTCCAGAATCCAAAACATCGAAATATTACAAAGCATCTTCTCAGACTACAAGGCAATAAAACTAGAAATCAATAACAGAAAAACCAGGGAAAAGAAATCAAATACTTGGAAAATGAACAATACCCTCCTGAAAAAAGACTGGGTTATAGAAGACATCAAGGAGGGAATAAGGAAATTCATAGAATGCAACGAGAATGAAAATACTTCCTATCAAAACCTCTGGGACACAGCAAAAGCAGTGCTCAGAGGCCAATTTATATCAATAAATGCACACATACAAAAAGAAGAAAGAGCCAAAATCAGAGAACTGTCCCTACAACTTGAACAAATAGAAAGTGAGCAACAAAAGAATCCATCAGGCACCAGAAGAAAACAAAGAATTAAAATTAGAGCTGAACTAAATGAATTAGAGAACAGAAAAACAATTGAAAGAATTAACAAAGCCAAAAGCTGGTTCTTTGAAAAAATTAACAAAATTGATAAACCATTGGCTAGACTGACTAAAGAAATACAGGAAAGGAAACAAATAACCCGAATAAGAAACGACAAGGGCCACATCACAACAGACCCAACTGAAATTAAAAGAATCATATCAGATTATTACGAAAAATTGTACTCTAACAAATTTGCAAACCTAGAAGAAATGGATGAATTCCTGGAAAAACACAACCTACCTAAACTAACACATTCAGAAGTAGAACAACTAAAGAGACCCATAACAAAAAAGAGATTGAAACAGTAATCAAAAAACTCCCAACAAAAAAAAGCCCTGGCCCAGACGGCTTCACTGCAGAGTTCTACCAAACTTTCAGAGAAGAGATAACACCACTACTACTAAAGGTACTTCAAAGCATAGAAAATGAACGAATACTACCCAACTCATTCTATGAAGCCACCATTTCCCTGATACCAAAACCAGGTAAAGACATTACAAAAAAAGAAAATTACAGACCTATATCCCTCATGAACATAGATGCAAAAATTCTCAACAAAATTCTAGCCAATAGAATTCAACAACACATCAAAAAAATAATTCACCCTGATCAAGTGGGATTTATACCAGGTATGCAAGGCTGGTTTAATATCAGAAAAACCATTAATGTAATCCACCACATAAATAAAACAAAAGACAAAAACCACATGATCTTATCAATTGATGCAGAAAAGGCATTTGACAAAGTCCAACACCCATTTATGATAAAAACTCTCAGCAAAATAGGAATTGAAGGAAAATTCCTCAACATAATAAAGGGCATCTAAAAAAAAAAATGCAAAGCCAACAGCCAATATCACTCTAAATGGAGAGAGCCTGAAAGCATTTCCCTTGAGAACGGGAACCAGACAAGGATGCCCTTTATCACCGCTCTTATTCAACATCGTGCTAGAAGTCCTAGCCAGGGCAATTAGGCTAGACAAAGAAATAAAAGGCATCTGGATTGGCAAGGAGGAAGTGAAATTATCTCTATTTGCAGATGACATGATCTTATACACAGAAAACCCCAAGGAATCCTCCAGAAAACTACTGAAACTAATAGAAGAGTTTGGCAGAGTCTCAGGTTATAAAATAAACATACAAAAATCACTTGGATTCCTCTACATCAATAAAAAGAACATCGAAGAGGAAATAACCAAATCAATACCATTCACAGTAGTCCCCAAGAAGATAAAATACTTAGGAATAAATCTTACCAAGGATGTAAAAGACCTATACAAGAAAACTACACAGCTCTACCACAAGAAATTAAAAATGACATACTTAAGTGGAAAAACATACCTTGCTCATGGATAGGAAGACTTAACATAGTAAAAATGTCTATTCTACCAAAAGCCATCTACACATACAATGCACTTCCGATCCAAATTCCAATGTCATTTTTTGAGGTGATAGAGAAACAAATCACCAATTTCATATGGAAGGGAAAGAAGCCTTGGATAAGCAAAGCATTACTGAAAAAGAAGAAGAAAGTGGGAGGCCTCACTCTACCTGATTTCAGATCCTGTTATACAGCCACAGTAGTCAAAACAGCCTGGTACTGGTACAACAACAGGCACATAGACCAATGGAACAGAATTGAGAACCCAGATATAAATCCATCCTCGTATGAGCAGCTGATATTTGACAAAGGCCCAGTGTCAGTTAATTGGGGAAAGGATAGTCTTTTTCACAAATGGTGCTGGCATAACTGGATATACATTTGCAAAAAAATGAAACAGGACCCATACCTTACACCATGCACAAAAACTAACTCCAAGTGGATCAAAGACCTAAACATAGAGACTAAAACGATAAAGATCATGGAAGAAAAAATAGGGACAACCTTAGGAGCCCTAATACAAGCCATAAACAGAATACAAAAGATTACCAAAAATGACGAAGAGAAACCAGATAACTGGGAGCTCCTAAAAATCAAACACCTATGCTCATCTAAAGACTTCACCAAAAGAGTAAAAAGACCACCTACAGACTGGGAAAGAATTTTCAGCTATGACATCTCCGACCAGCGCCTGATCTCTAAAATCTACATGATTCTGTCAAAACTCAACCACAAAAAGACAAACAACCCAATCAAGAAGTGGGCAAAGGATATGAACACACATTTCACTAAAGAAGATATTCAGGCAGCCAACAGATACATGAGAAAATGCTCTCGATCATTAGCCATGAGAGAAATGCAAATTAAAACTACCATGAGATTCCATCTCACTCCAACAAGGCTGGCATTAATCCAAAAAACACAAAATAATAAATGTTGGAGAGGCTGTGGAGAGGTTGGAACTCTTATACACTGCTGGTGGGAATGTAAAATGGTACAACCACTTTGGAAATCTATCTGGCGTTATCTTAAACAGTTAGAAATAGAACTACCATACAACCCAGAAATCCCACTCCTCGGAATATACCCTAGAGAAACAAGAGCCTTCACACAAACAGATATATGCACACCCATGTTTATTGCAGCTCTGTTTACAATAGCAAAAAGCTGGAAGCAACCAAGGTGTCCATCAATGGATGAATGGGTAAATAAATTGTGGTATATTCACACAATGGAATACTACGCATCGATAAAGAACAGTGATGAATCTGTCAAACATTCATAACATGGAGGAACCTGGAAGGCATTATGGTGAGCGAAATCAGTCAGAGGCAAAAGGACAAATATTGTATAAGACCACTATTATAAGATCTTGAGAAATAGTATAAACTGAGAACACATACTTTTGTGGTTACGAGGCAGGGAGGGAGGGAGGGAGGGAGAGGGTTTTTTACTGATTAATTAGCTGATAAGAACTGCTTTAGGTGAAGGGAAGGACAACACTCAATACATGGAAGGTTAGCTCAACTGGACTGGACCAAAAGCAAAGAAGTTTCCGGGATAAACTGAATACTTCAAAGGTCAGCAGAGCAAGGGCGGGGGTTTGGGAACCATGGTTTAAGGGGACTTCTAAGTCAATTGGCAAAATAATTCTATTATGAAAACATTCTGCATCCCACTTTGAAATGTGGCGTCTGGGGTCTTAAAAGCTAACAAGCGGCCATCTAAGGTGCATCAATTGGTCTCAACCCACCTGGATGAAAGGAGAATGAAGAACACCAAGGTCACACGACAACTAAGAGCCCAAGAGACAGAAAGGGCCACATGAACCAGAGACCTACATCATCCTGAGACCAGAAGAACTAGTTGGTGCCCGGCCACAATCAATGACTGCCCTCACAGGGAGCACAATAGAGAACCCTTGAGGGAGCAGGAGATCAGTGGGATTCAGACCCCAAATTCTCATAAAAAGACCATACTTAATGGTCTGGATGTGACTAGAGGAATCCCGGTGGTCCGGCGGTCATGGTCCCCAAACCTTCTGTTGGCACAATACGGGAACCATCCCCGAAGACAATTCATCAGACATGAAAGGGACTGGACAGTGGGTGGGAGAGGGATGCTGATGAAGAGTGAGCTAATTATATCAGGTGGACACTTGAGACTGTGTTGGCATCTCCTGTCTGGAGGGGGGATGGGAGGATAGAGAAAGTTGGAGGCTGCCAAAGTTTTCACGAAAGGAGAGACTCGAAGGGCTGACTCATTAGGGGGAGAGCAAGTGGGAGTAAGGAGTAAGATGTATATTAACTTATATGTGACAGACTGACTGGATTTGTAAACGTTCACTTGAAGCTCAATAAAAGTTAATTAAAAAAAAGTGTAAAAGAGTGAGCAGGAAACAAGACTCAAAGGACTAGCTCTCCCCTCTCTGCTGTAGGCATCTAGCCAACCTGGGGAAGGGGAGAAGATTAGCCATTAGATAGTTACTTGGTTCTGGATATTCTAATTACTAAATGCATCTGCCACTGTAGAATTATTTAAGAGTGAGTAGAAAAGCCATGGGGCATGTCAGAGTTTTCATTAAGGGGCAGAGAAGATTCCTTTCCATGAACAAAGTTTACTGTGATGGGGAGAGACATGACGTTGCATTCAGATCACAGTTTACATGTCATGCTTTCTCATCTTACCAGTTAGGACATTCCTCATCCTCTAACCTGTTTAAATTTGTAATGATGAAGAACACTGGAAAGTATTCGTGCTATCTGTGGGCATAATTCTTAAGCCTCTGAAAAGCTGTTGACAAGGCTAGTAATAAATATGTATCATTCCTTAGGTATTTACTAGTTACAAAATCTTCATCTCTTTGAATCTGGCTTGACTAATTTAATGATGGAGTTCCTGGATGGTACAAACAGTTAATACACTCTGCTACTAACTGAAAGGTTGGACATTCTAGTCCACCCAGAGTTACCTCAGAAGAAAGGCCTGGTGATCTACTTCCAAAACATCAGCCACAGTATCCTGTGGAGCACAGTTTTACTATGACACACATGAGGTCTTCATGAGCTGGAATTGACTCCATGGCAATTATTTTATTAAATTTTTTTATAATTTAGTGATATTTTGTAAAACCCAATGCTTCCAGTTATCTTTTTTACTATGACAAAAACCATCCCTAAAACTTTTGGCTTAATCAAAAGTTTTGGTTTATTACTATCTATCATGGCTTTGTGGATTGAGTCGGTTCAGCTGGGCAGTCCTCACTTGGGTCTCTCACCAGGTTGCTGTAGTCAGATGTGAGCTGGGGGTTTAGTTACCTGAAGGTTATCACTGGGCTTGAGGTCCAAGGTGGTTCACTTACCTTGCTAGCAGTTGATGCTGACAGTCTGCTGGAAGCTCAGCTCAGGCCGTTGACCAGAGCATACACATGTAGCTTCTTTATGTGACTTGGGCTTCTAACAGCATGATGACTGGGTTCTGAGAGGAAGTATCCAAGAGTGAGCTTCTAAGAGGTGCAGAGGGAGCCAAAGGCTTCTTATAACCTAGCCTCAGAAGTCCCAGAATGTCTCTTCTGACAAAATCTATTGATCTAGCAAGGGGAGGTTCCAGAAATAGCCTTGGACTTTTGAATGGGGAGTGGCCAGGTTACATTACAGAAGAGCATTTGGGATGAGATATGGCTGTGGCCAGCTTAGGGAAACATCATGTGCTCCACCAACCTTCCTGGGTCTTTGCTTTTTATTAGGTAGAGATTTATCTACAGGCAGAATTTTCTCTCCCAGTCTCAGGATCTAACAGAAAAGTTCTGAAATCATTGTTAAAAGGTGCTAGATGAATATAAGGTATTGGTGCGGTAAAGCCTCACGCTGCTGTAAAAAGAAAAAAATATCATATCGTGTTTATGAAAATACCTTGAGGGGGGAGGGCGTGGTTGGCAAACAAACGTAGAAGGCACGCATTATTCGTGTAAAATTACAGTAATTCAGGGTCCTAAGTCAGTATTTGGGACAACTGCCTGGTGGGAAAGGAATTTTCCTTGGTACAACTATGAAGAGCAAATCAATACTACGAGGCAAGTGGCCTCCCTATTTGACAATGAAGTCTAAGCAAATCTGTTTTTAAGGGCTTCTTTGTATTCAAAGATCCAAAGGAATTTATTAATAACTCTATAGGACCATAAAAGTTCAGAATTAGAATGAATCCATTTGATAAGTCAGGAAACTTTGCTCAGAGGCATTAAATAATTTACTCCATGTTGCATAATTACTGAGTGGTGGAGTTGGGATTATAATTATGTTCTCTTACTTCCAGATTCTTCTACTCCATATACTGCACAAATCCAGTAGTAAGTTTCTATCCCCATCTAACTTTGCTCCTTTTCACTTGTCACTCTATATATAGTACTCAAGGCATATAAACTAATTTCATATATACATAGACATTTTAGGACTGGCACAGACCTTGTAAATAAATGGTTCTTAATCCTTTGCAGGGGTCATATACCTCCTGGAGAATGTAATGAATATTTTATGAACTTCTACTCCAGAAAAAAATATATATGCACACACATCATTTATTTTTTAACTTATAAAAAGGTGTTTACAGACTCTCTGAAGCTTCTGGCTAAAAAAACCCCCAATAAGGTCTAATCCTTTATTTAGCAGATGAGAAAATGAGGCACAGAGAGGCTAAAGGATTAACCCAAAGTCACACAACCGTCCATAAAAATGGTCAAAAAATTATACTTCTGGATTAGTCAGAATGACCTCTTCCCAGGAAAATTCGAAAACTGCTATTACATTTACTTCAATATATTCTGTACATCGCAAAATAAAAAAAAAAAATTTACTACCACTTCTTCCAAAATGTCATCATCTATAAATTTTTTTTATACGTACAGATTTGAGACAGAAACATAGCATTTTGACTACATTATGTAGGACTATACTAACTTGACAAATCACAGGAGATTTATATCATATTAATGAAAAGAAATTTGTATTTCCTTTTAGAAAGTATTTTACATACATTTCTTTCCTGCTTCCTTGTTTTAAAAAGTGCCATTTTCTGGAAGTACGCAGAACCGAAATACTCAGTATTGAAAAGTCGTAACTTCAATAGTCTCTGAATGAAGATGGATGGGTGCTTTAATGGGGTCTATCAATTGTGCCAAATGGTGAAAAAATGTTTGAACATGATTTTTTGACCAGACATTAATTCTGTCTGGTTCACTTTAACTAAACTGAGGAAAGGAGTATATTTAATAAAGCCTCTTATATCTTAGACAAAAAGGGATGTCATAACGATGGCAGACAAATTTATTTTAGACACATCTTGGAATTTTGATGACCATTATCAAGGAGATAACCCAGTGACCTTGGATGTAGTCTCACAGCTTAGATGGTGGTTGCATAAAGACACTCAACATATCATATTAGACTGCAAGCTTATGGTGAAGAACAATAGTATGTATGTATCATGTATGTAGCCCTTACTATACACAGGATACTCCACTACCTTGTTCCATATTTTATCTCACTAAATCCTTACAAACTTGAAAGGCAGTTTAAGACTTCAACATTTCTAGTTTGTCCACTGACTCAAAGGGCAAGCCTGCCCCAAAAAGAACCCCTAAAAGTCACTTAGAGGCTAAAGAGTTAAACCCGTTTTACAGCTCCGTCCATTCAATAGGTAAGCCAAGTACCTAGGGACTTAGAGTAAGAATTTTCCCAAAGTGTTCTGAGTTCACTGCCTAATACCCTCCTCCCTCTCAAACATTTCCACTGCGACTCTGGAACCCCCTTATCTTATTACCCTAGTCACAGCATCCTTCAGCAACTTGACTTAACTGAAACCTTGCTTCTGCCTGAAGACACAACTTCTCTTTCATGTTCTTCATGTCAGAAAAACCAACCAAACCCATTGCCAGAGTCAATTTCGACTCATAGCGACCCTATAGGACAGAGTAGAACTGCCCCATAGGCTTTCCAAGGAGCAGTGGGTGGATTTGAACTGCTGACATTTTGGTTAGCAGTTATAGCTCTTAATCACTGCACCAGAAGATGGACTCAAAACCAAAAAACACCAACACTGTTGCTGTCGAGTTGATTCTGACTCATAGCGACCCTACAGGACAGAGCAGCACTGCCCAGAGGGTTTCCAAGGCTGTAAATCTTTACAAAAGTAGACAGCCACATCTTTCTCCCATGGACCAGCTGGTGGGTTCAAACCACCAACCTTTTGGTTAGCATCCAAGCGCTTTAACTATGTTGCAGTTCCATTCTTGGTAAAAAGCACTGTAATAAGAAGCTTAAAACATAGGCTTATCTCTGTCTATGCCCTCGTTGCTGTCATCTACTGACCTTCGGGTAGTCACTACTCTTCATCTATGTTTCTCAGTCTTCCTCTCAATACCAAGCCATGTCACCATCCTGGATGATGTTCTTGTTCATGTAAACAGCCTATGAGACACCACAACTTCCTATGTTCCCCACAGAGGATACTTCAAGCCATCTCTACTTAGGTACCCTACCACCCTACCACCTGCTGTCGCATTATTTTTCTGATGGATTGGCCCTTTTATCATTATAAAATGTTCTTCCTTTCTCTAGCAACAATTTTTGTCTTAACATTTATTTTGTCTGATATTAGTATAGCCACTCCAGCTCTCTTTTGATTACTGTTTCCAAGGTGTATCTTTTTCCATCCTTTTACTTTCAACCTATTTATATCTTTAAATCTAAAATGTGTCTCCTGTAGACAGCATATAGTTTAATCATGAGGTTTTTTTTTTAATCAATTCTGCCAATCTTTGCCTTTTGATTGGAATGTTTAATCCATTTACATTTAATGTAATTACTGATAAGGTAGGATTTACATCTGCCATTTTGCTACTTGTTTTCTGTATGTGTTATGTCTTTTTTTATTACTCTGTTCCTCCACTGGAAATCCTGGTGACGTAGTGGTTAAGAGCTACAGCTGCTTACCAAAAGGTCAGCAGTTTGAATCCACCAGGTGCTCTTTGGAAACTGTATGGGGCAGTTCTACTCTGTCCTGTAGGGTCGCTATGAGTCAGAATCAACTCAATGGCAATGGGTTTGGTTTTTTCTTTCTTCTTTTTTTTTTTTTTTGGTATTCCTCCATTACTGCCTTCTTTTGTGTTAAGTAGATATTTTCTGATATAGTATCTTTGTTTCTTTTACTGTACTTTTAAGAGTTATTTTCTTAGTGGTTGCACTGGGGATTATAATTAACATTTTAACATTAAACAATCTAGTTCAAATTAATACCAACTTAATTTCAACAGTATACAAAAATTTTGCTTCAATAAAACTCTACTCCCTCACCCTCCTTTTTACCATTATTGACATGCAAATTATATTTTTTTACATTATAAATCCATCAGTATAGTTTTATAATTGTTGCTTTATGCAGTTGGCTTTTAAATTAGATAAGCGAAGAAATGAGTTACAAACAAAAATATATTTGTACCATCTTTTTTTTTTATATTTACCTATGTAGTTAATTTTATCGATGCTTTCTATTTCTTCATGTGAATTTGAGTTACTGTCAAGTGTCCTTTGATTTCAACCTGAGGACTTCTTTTAGTATTTCTTGTAGAACAGGTCTACTAGTGACAAATTCTCTTAGTTTTTGCTTATCTGGGAATATCTTGGTCTCTTCATTTTTGATGGATAGTTTTGCTGGATATAGAATTCTTGGTTAACAATCTTTTTCTTTCTGCATTTTGAATATTTCATCCCAGTGCCTCCTGGCCTCCATAGTTTCTGATAAGAAGTCGTATGTTAAATCTATTGAGGATCCCTTGCATGTGATGAGTTTGTTTTCTTCTGCTGCATTTCAAGAGTCTATCATTGCCATTGGCTTTCAATAGTTTGACCATGATCTGTTTAGGTATACATCTCTTTTGATTTTACCCTATATGGAGTTCATTGAGCTTCTCAGATGTGCAGATTAATGTTTTCATCAAACTTGAGACATGTTCACAGCCATTATTTCTTCAAATATTCTTCTGCCCTTTCTCCTCTCTCCCTCTGAGACTTCCATTATCTGTATGTTGGTACACTTGATGGCATCTTGCAGATCTTTGAAGTCCTGTTCATTTTTCTTCATTATTTTTTTCTTTCTGTTCTTTACAATATATAATCTCAATTAACCTTCCTTTAAACAGCTGATTCTTTCTCTGCCAGTTAAAACCTCCTGTTGAACCCCTGTATTCAATTTCTCATTTCGATTATTGACCTTTCCAACCCCATAACTTATATTTGATTTTTTTTATAATCTCTATTTATTAATATTCTCTATTTGGTAAAACATCATTCTCATACTTTCCTTTAATTCTGCATACATGGTTTCTTTTAATTATTTGAACATATTTTTTTTTTTATAACAGCTGAATTAAAGTACCTGCCTAGTAAGTCCAACAGCAGAGCTTTCTCAGGGACATTTTCTATTGACTCTTTTTATTTCCTGTGTATGAGCCATCCTTTCCTGTTTCTTTGCATATCTAGTTTTTTTTCAAAAATATACATTTTAAGTAATTTAATGCAGCAACTCTGGAAATAAGATTCCCATTCCAGGGCTTCTTGTTGTTATTTGTTGTTGTCATTGCTGTTTTAGTGACTTTACTGGGCTAATTCTGTAAAGTCTTTACTTGCCATGTTGTTTCTGTTCAGTTAGCTTAATCAACAGTTAATGATTAGACAGAGATTTCCTTGTACGCCTTGAAGCATTAGACCTCAAAGTCTTTGTCAAAGAATTCTCTGCGTTTTGGGGCATGCCTTTAATGACCTAGCAGGTAATTTATAATTCTGCATTAGCCTTCACTTCCTGCTGGCTCACTGCCTCAAGGTCAACCAGAAGGGAGAGATTAGGGACTTCTAAGGCATACTTTAAGGATCCCTGGTGGCACAATGGTTAAGTACTTGGCTCCTAACCAAAAGGTTGGTGGTTCAAACCCACCCAATGGCTCCATGGGAGAAGACCTGGCAATCTTCTTATGTAAAGATTACACCCAAGAAAACCCTATGGGGCAGTTCTACTCTCGTCACACAGGGTGGTTATGACTCGAAAATAGATTTGATGGCACCTAACAACAACAAGGTCTACAGCCCTGCACATGTGTGTGACTTTCTAGATCCCCCAAAATATGTCAGAATTTTCAAAGCCCACTTTTGAACTTCTCTTGTCAAGAGTTTCACCACAGACCCCTTTGTTGTATAACCCACTGGACACTCTTCAAAATTTATCTTACTTGATGACTTTATAGCATTTCACACTATTGATGTTTTCCTAATTCTTGGTTTTTCTCCCACATTTCTGGCCACTTTTCTTCACCTCTTAAAGAGGCTTTTCTTTCTCTAGTTAATACTTATATGTTGGAGTTCCTCGAAGTTCTGTTTTTAAGCTTCTCCTATCCTTACTCTTATGAATAAGGAAGGCTGAAGAAAAATTGATGCCTTTGAATTGTGGTGTTGATGAAGAATACTGAATATTCCATGGACTGCTAAAAGAGCAAACAAATCCGTCTTGGAAGCAAGGATGGCAAGACTATGTCTCACATACTTTGGACATGTTGTCAGGAGGGATCAGTCCCTGGAGAAGGACGTCATGCTTGGTAAAGTAGAGGGTCATCAAAAAAGAGGAAGACACTCAAAGAGATGGATTGACACAGTGGCTGCAACAATGGGCTCAAGCACAGCAACAATTGTGAGGATGGCGCAGGACCGGGCAGAGTTTTGTTCTGTTGTGCATAGGATCACTATGAGTCAGAACTGCTGGACGGCACCTAACAACGACAACATCCTTACTCTACATGCTCTCAATCTATATGCAATCCATCTAATAATGGATCCCAGCAAGATTTTCCTGTTCTTAAATAACTTGTTTAATGGACTCTCTCACTGGTATTTTTAAATTCCTAGAAAGCAAGCGACAATCATATTCTTTATTCTTTCCCTAGAGCTCAACATAGTACCTGGTTGCATTTATTGAGCCAGAGTTCAATAAATGTATGCTGAATAAATGAATAAAAGAAGAAACCAAAGGATCTCTTCTTGATTCTGAGTTTGAAGTACAAAGCCAGCAAACAGGCATCACAAGGGCTTCAACAGATACTTTTGCTTTAACGAGGTATTGAAATACAACCATGGCCACTAATGTCCATTATGAATCCCTTCATGGCAAAGAGCTCTGGAATCCACCACTTTAACAGTCTCTCACTACTCAAAATGCAGTTTGTAGTTCCCGGACCAGCAGAATCAGCATTACCTGGGAGCTTGTTAGAAATAGACTCTTGAACCACATCTTAGACCTATCGAATCAGAATCTGCATTTTTAAATCAAGAACAACAGGTGATTCATATGCACACTAAAGTTTAAGAAGCATTAACTTAGAAGACATATGTTCATATGGCTTTTTTTAATTCCACCCCTCCCCATTTTTCCTAGAAAAATCCAAAATATGCAACCACTTAGCATAAGTGTTCTTTAACACTTGAATTTCACATTTTGTACCCTCATCACAATGCTCAGAGAATTGTGAAGAACAAAATTCTAATCAATGTTCTAGGTGCTTTACAGATGAAAAAGTCAAGCTATATAAAAAAAATTAATCTGTTTTTTACATAAGTCTTTCTAAAAAATGCCCCAGGTTTTTAATTCCTGATATATTTTACAAGATCAGCTTAGTAAAATTTAGGACATAGTTAGAGTGAACAGAATGTTTCTCCACAGGGTTTCTCAAAACCAATGAAATACATTTTAAAATTTTGTAAACATGTGTCTTAGTTATCTTGTGCTGTTATAACAGAAATATCGTAAATGGATGGATTTAACAAGCAGAAACTCATTTTCTCACAATTTAAGAGGCTAAAAGTCCAAATTTAGGTGCCAGCTCTAGGGGAAAGGTTTTCTTTCTCTGTTGGCTCTGGAGGTCCTTGTCTCTTCATCTTGTTTCCTGGTTTCCTGGAGATCTCCGTGTGGCTTGGCATTAACATTCTCCAATCTCTGCTTGTTTAATCTCTTTTATATCTCACAAGAGATTGACTCAAAACACACTCTACACTAATCCTACCTCATTAACATAACAAAGAAAACCCATTCCCAAACGGGATTATAATCACAGGCATAGTGGTAAGGATTTACAACACATATTTTGGGGGGACACAACTCAATCCATAACAACATATTTATATATGCTCATTAATAGCTATGCTCTTACTATATTCAATCCCCAACTGATTAAATCAATTATACTCATTTAATCACAAAATTCAAGAAGTTTTCACTAAAGAGCAATGGAATCAAATTCTGTAACTCTTGAAAATTAAAATACAAAAATACACAAATAAAAATTGTGTTGATACAAATTGCTAACTATAACAACACAGGAGAAGCAATCTCTGAACTGCAAATATATTGTTAATTGAAACATAGGTAAAATGAAATCTCTTTTAGTTAATGCTAAGTCATTAACTGACTTAAAATATCTGTTTCACTCTGTAATTTTCCATGTTAATTTGATATTCAGCACTTGATTAAATTTATCTTATACTCAAGCATAGACATTTAGTTCAGCTCCTACATTATATTATGCTTACGCAGAAATGCAACAGGAAATAAACAGAATAACTATTTTATAATGACATTTTAATTATTTGAGTTTTTTGCATTATACATTAATATATTATGAGCACTTGATGTTTTGCTTAGGTTCAGCAGTTTCTCTACTTGCAACACCAATCAATTGCTTAAACTACATTAAAAAATGGCCTTAATGTAACCAAACCCATTACTGTCGAGTCAATTCTGACTCAATAGCAACCCCACAGGACAAGGCAGAACTGCCCCATAGGGTTTCCAAGGCTGTAAATCTTTACAGAAGCAGACTGCCACATCTTTCTCTCACAGAGCAGCTGACAGGTTTAAACCACTGACTTTTCAATTAGCAGCCAAGCACTTTAACCGCTATGCCACCAGGATTCCTTTAATGTAACCACCAAACTAAAAAAAAAAAAGTTCTGAATGATGGTGTACATCAATAAAATTATGGTTTTCCTTTGGGATGTACAGTCTAAAATGATCAGAACTTTTCATGCATTTCAGTTCATATCACCTGATACCTACTCATAGATTCAACTCCTGCAATCTGAGTAGTTATAATCCCCGCTCATAGATTTATAGAGCTGAAATCCTGATAACTACAATAGTTATCATTTATTCACCATCTAGTAAGTAAAAACCAAGCACTCCCCTGGTTGATGGGATATACGTTATCTCATTTGAACCCCACTACAAGCCTATGAAGTTGGTATTATTACCCCAAATGCGAAGTAAGGAAATTGAAGCTCAAAGAAAGTAAGTGACTTGCTCAAGTTCTCACAGTAGCAAGGCAGCATGGCAGGGTGTAAAGGGGTAGAGTTTTCAGTATTGAGTTCAAATTCTAGATCTGTGTAAGACTCTGTACCTGCTCTGTGTAAGATACTGTATTCAACTTCAAAAAGCATTCAGGATGAATGAATACAGTTCTTACTTTCAAAAACCTTTAATTTAATTGTGGTAGAGGACAGGAATACATGGATAGTCATATTACTCAAAAGAATGTAGGTACATTATGTTTTCTGTAAAAGTTTTGTTTTAGTCCAATATGGAATATGCCTATTTAAACTATAATATATTACAATTAATTTATAGAAATTGTCATATTTTGGGTTCTTCCATAAGCGAAACCTCAGAAAAGAATTAGAGTAAAAGAATTTATTTGGTAAACTGGACCTCATCAAAATGAAAAACTTTTCCTCTGTGAAAAACCCTGCTAAAAGGATGTAAAGACAAGGTATAAACTGGGAGGAAGTATTTGAAAACCACATACCTGACAAAGAACTAGTATCTATAATATACAAGGAGCTCTAAAAACTCAACAGTTAAACAATAAACAATTCAATTAGAAAACAGACAAAAGGCATGAACAGACCTTTCACTGAAGAGTATATGGTGATGAAAATATGTTCAACATCATTAGCTACCAAGAAAATGCAAATTAAAACCACAATAAGATATCACTACATAAAAAAAAAAAACATAACTACCAGAATAACTAAAATACAAAATAGTGACAACACCAAATGCTGATATGGATGTGGACAATCATTCATTGTTACTAGCTATCCTTTTATTCCTGTCCTTTACCACAATTAGATTTTTTGAGAGTAGGAACTGTATTCATTCATCCTGAACCCTCTTCGAAGTTGAGTACAGTGTCTTGTACAGAGCAGGCACTCAACAAATATTTTTTTAAATGATGGTTTATTTTAAAACTAAACAGGCAACTACCGTATAATCCAACAATTACACTCCTGAGTATTTATCACAGAGAAATGAAATTTACATTCACACAAAAAGATGTACACAAATATTTACAGCTTATTTCTTTTAAACAGTCAGAAACTGGAAACAGCCCAGGTATTCGATGGGTACATACGTATCACGAAATACCACTCACCACTAAAAAGGAGCAAACAAACAGAAGAAACAAACCAAATGCAATAACATACATAAATCTCCAGGGAACTCTGATGAGTGAACAGAGTCAATCCAAAAAGGTTAAATACTGTATTACTACAATTATATAACATTTTTGAAATAACAAAATTTTAGAAATAGTGAACACATTGGTGCTTACCAGGGATTAGGCATTGGGAAATGGGGAGTGAAAGGGTAGTGAGAGAGAAGTGGCTATTGTTATCAAAGGCAGCACAAGAGATCCTTGTGAAAGAAACATGCTGTTATCTTGGCTGTGATGGGGAATACACAAATCTACACATGTAATAAAATTGTACAGAACAAGAAGGTATCACTGACAACAAAAGAGTATGTAATCCTATCACTTTGTCCCTCTCCAAAAGCATCTGATGAGCTGGCAAAAACTATCAGAATCAACATCTGAAGAACTCTAAAATCCAGTAAAAAACCTACAACAACCAGAAGGTGGCTTGGTGAAGAAAGAGGCTGCTGCTTTGTGCAGTTTAACATAACTTTGTCAAAACACCAGTTGACCTCTAAACTAACAGAACACAGACTTCAGAGGCTATACACAATGAAGAATACAGACTGTCCAAAAATGATTTATGAATTACACTAAACAAGCGAACAGCAACAACCTAAAAGAGGCGGCAAAACAAACCCTAGGGTAGGGGGAGAACCTGATTTCCAAAGTTCCCACATTATAATATTCAAAATGTCCAATTTTAAACAACAACAAAAATTATTAGGAATACAAAGAAATAACAGAGTATGGCCCATACACAGGGAAAAAAGATAAATTAACAGAAACTGTCCATGAGGGAGCCCAGAAATTGAACTTACTAGACAGAGACTTTAAATCAGCTATCTTAAACATGCTCAAAGAACTAAAGTAAACTATGGACAAAGAAATAAAGGAAACTAAGAGAATGATGCCTCAACAAATAGAGAATATCAAGAAAGAGACAAAAATTTTAAAAAGGAACCAAATAGTAATCCTGAAGCAAAAAAAGCTAAAATACAGCTCCAGTCTAAGGAGCAAAAATTAAAATGAATGAAGAAAAATTAAGAGGGCCTAAAAAAAAAAAACTTCTTTTTTAAGAGACTTGTGGAACACCATCAAGTGTACTAATACATATATATATATATATATATATATATATATATATATATATATATATATATATATATAAAACGGGAGTCCCAGAGGGACAGGGGAGAAAGGGCAGAAAGAATATTTCAAGAAATAATGGCTGAAAATTTCCAAATTTTGATGAAAGACATGAATCTATACATTCAAGAAGCTGAGCAAACTTCAAGCGTAATAAACTCAAAGACATGAGCGCTAAAAAAAAAAAATATAGTCAAAGTATCAAAAGTCAAAGAGAAATCTTAAAGAAAAAAAAAGTGACTTATCACATACAAGTGATCCTCAATAAGATAAACGGATGATTTCTCCTCTGAAACTGTGAAGGCCAGAAGGCATAAGAGAAATATTTACAGTGGTTTAAGAAAAAAAAACCATCAACCAAGAATTCTATATCCAGAAAAATTATCCTTCAAAAGTGAAAGAGCAATTAAGACATTCCCAGATAAACAAAAACTGAAGAAGTTCATTACCACAAGATCTGCTCTACAAATAATGCTAAGGGAGTCTTTCAGGCAGAAGTGAAAGGATACTAGATAGTAACTCAAAGCTGTGCAAAGAAATAAAGAACAAACAAATAATGCTAAGGGAGTCCTTCAGGCAGAAGTGAAAGGACACTAGATAGTAACCCAAAGCTGTGCAAAGAAATAAAGAACAATGGTAAAAGTAGCTACATAGGTAAATATAAAATCCAATAGTATTGCATATTTCCTTTTCTATATGATTTAAAAGATGGATACATAAGACAATAATTACAAACCTATGTTAAGGGCCACATGATGTATAAAGATGTAATCTGGTAACAACATAAAGGGGCGGACTGAATTAGAGGCACGGGTTTGGTATACTATTGAACTAAGTATTAATTCAAGCTTGACTATTGTAAAATTAAGATATCAATTGTAATTCCAAAAGTAACCACTGAGGAAAATAAAAATATACAGAAAAAGAAATCAGAGGGAATCAAAATGAAACATGAGAAAAAAAAATCAATCAAAAAATAAGCCAATAACAAAAATTTGAGGAGAAGAGTAAGTGTACACATAGAAAACAAATACCAAAGTGGCACGGAAAAAAAAACCATTGCCGTCAAGTCGATTCCGACTCATAGTGACCCTATAGGACAGAACAGAACCACCCCATAGGGTTTCCAAGGAGCACCTGGTGGATTTCAACTGCTGACCTTTTCGTGAGCAACCGTAGCTCTTAACCACTAAGCCACCAGGGTTGCAGAAGTCCTTCATTATCAGTTATTAGTTTAAATGTAAATACTTGAAGATAATTTAAATTATCAAGTCTGAGGAGCGAAATGAAAAAGAGAATGAAGAAAAGTGAGTAGAACCTAAGAGACTTCTGGAGTATCATCAAGTGTACTAGATAATGAGAGTCCCAGAGGAAGAGGAGAGAGAAAAAAAGCAGAATGAGTCTCTCAAGAAACAATGTCTGAAAAATTCCAAAATTTGATGAAGGATATCCATCTTCACATTCAAGAAGGTCAATGAGCTCCAAGTAGGATAAACCCAAAGAGACCTACATAGAAACACATTATAGTAAAGCTCTTGAAAACCAAAGATAGAGAACCCTGAAAGTATCAAGAGAGAAGCAGATTGTCACATACAAGGGATTCTCAGTAAGATTACCAATTTCTCCTCAGAAACCATGAAGGCCAGAAGGCAGTGGAATGACTTATTTAAAATGGTGAAAGAACTGTCAAGCAAGAGTTCCGTATCTGCCAAAATTATCCTTCAAAAAATAAGGGCAAAGTTAAGACATCCCCAGATAAACAACAGTTGAGGGAGTCCATTATAACTACACTTGACATAAAATAAATGCTAAAGGGAGTCCTTCAGACCTTTATTTCTTTATTAATCTTCTTTCAAGTTGGTCTATACATTATTGAAACTGATATATTTAAGTCTCTGTTATACACTTTTATAGTTCTCCCTTCAATTTTGTCAGTGCTTGCTTTATGTATTTTGGGGCTCGCAAGTTAGGTGAATGCATAAAAAATTATAAATTCAGGTCACTGGGTACACAATGTATAAAGATGCAATTGGGGATAACAACATAAATCAGGAAGAAGAGAGATAAAGGAATAGAGTTTTGTATGTTATTGAAGGTTCGCTGTTGTTGTTACATGCCATCGAGTCACTTCTGACTCATATTGACCCTATGTACAACAGAATGAAACACTGCCCAGTCCTGTACCATCCTCACAATTGTTGTCATGCTCAAGCCCATTGTTACAGCCACTGTGTGTCAATCCATCTCATTGAGGGTCTTCCTCTTTTACACTGACCCTCTAACTTACCAAGCATGTTGTTCTTCTCCAGGGGCTGATCCCTCCTGACATGTTCAAAGTATGACAGACACAGTCTCGCCATCTTTGCTTCTAAGGAGCATTCTGGTAGTACTTCTTCTAAGACAGATTTGTTCACTGTTTTGGCAGTTCATGGTATATTCAATATTCTTCACAAACACCATGATTCAAAGGCGTCAATTCACCTTCAGTTTTCCTTATTCATTGTCCAGCTTTCACATGCATAGGTGGCAACTGAAAACACCATGGCTTGGGTCAGGCGCACCTTTGTCTTCAAGGTGACATCTTTGCTTTCAACAAATTAAAGAGGTCTTTTGCAGCAGATTTGCCCAATACACTGCGTCTTTTGACTTCTTGACTGCTGCTTCCATGGCTGTTGACTGTGGATCTAAGTAAAATGAAATCTTTGACAAATTCAATCTTTTCTCCATTTATCATGATGTCGCTTATTGGTCCAGTTGTGAGGATTTTTGTTTTCTTTATGCTGAGGTGTAATCCATACTGAAGGCTGTGGTCTTTGATCTTCATCAGGAAGTGCTTCAAATTCTCTTCACTTTCAGCAAGCAAGGTTGTGTCATCTAGATAACACAGACTGTTAATGAGTCTTCCTCTAATCCTGATGCTCCATTTTTCTTCATACAGTCCAGCTTCTCAAATTATTTGCTGAGCATACAGATTGAATAGGTCTAGTGAAATGATACAACGCTGACACACACCTTTCCTGACTTTAAGCTATGCGGTATCCCCTTGTTCTGTCCGAACAGCCACCTCTTGATCTATGTAAATGTTCCTCATGAGCACAATTAAGTGTTCTGGAATTCCCATTCTTCACAATGTTATCCAAAATTTGTTATGATCCACATAGTCGAATACCTTTGCAGTCAATAAAACACAGGTAAATATCTTTCTGGTATTCTCTACTTTCCGCCAGGATCCATCTGACACCAGCAATGATATCCCTGGTGCCACATCCTCATTTGAACCTGGCTTGAATTTCTGGCAGTTCCCTATCAATATACTGCTTCAGTCACTTCTGAATGATCTTCAGCAAAATTTTACTTGCATGTGATATTAATGATATTGTTTGACAACTTCTGCATTCAGTGGGATCACTTTCTTGGCAATAGGTATGCATGTAGATCTCTTCCAGTCAGTTGGCCAGGTAGCTGTCTTCCAAATTTCTTGGCAAAGACAAGTGAGTACTTCCAGATCTGCACCTGTTTATTGAAACATCTCAACTGGTATTCCATCAATTCCCGGAGCCTTCTTTTTCACCAATGCCTTCAGAGCAGCTTGGACTTCTTCCTTCAGTACCATTGATTCCTGCTCATATGGTACCTACTGAAATGGTTGAACATTGACCAACACTTTTTGGTATAGTGACTCTGTGTATTCCTTCCATCTCCTTTGATGCTTCCTGCATCGTTTAATATTTTCCCCCATAGAATCCTTCAATATTGCAACTCGAGGCTTAAATCTTTTCTTTAGATCTTTAAGCTTGAGAAACGCCAAGTGTGCTCTTTCCTTTTGGTTTTCTAATCCCAGGTCCTTGCACATGTGCACAACCAAGCACCGCATCCCCGAACGGCACCAACTCGGACCTCCAGACTCCTGGGCATCAAACCATGCTACGCTCCTGGCCGCACACTGCTGAGCATTGTGCCCCTGAGTAGCACAGAGCAGACTTCTGGACCACCAGACTGCATCCCACACCTCTCCCCAGCCCTACCAAGCACCGCACCCCTGAGTAGTACTGGCATGGACCCCCGGACCCCACCCTGTGCTGCCCCTCAGCCCCGCCCTATCAAGTGCTATGTCCCCAAGCAGCACCAGCACAGACCCCCCCCCCACATCCCACCCCACGCTGCCCCCGGCCCTGCCCCACCAAGCAGCACATCCCCAAGGGGCACCAGAGCGGAACCCCGGTACCTGCCCTGCTGAATGCTGCATCCCCAAGCAGGACCGATGCAGACCCCTGGGCCCCCAGGACCTGCCCTTCTGTGCTGCGTGCAGACCCCCCGCCCACCAGCCCCAGTTTGTGCTCCAAACCTGCTCCCTGTGCTGGACCTGCCCTCCTGTACCATACCTGAGCAACCAGCCCTGTCACCTGGACAGGATGGTGAGAATTCTCATGCCCACAGATGAGCAATCAACAAAACACACCCTGCCCAAACATAACCAAATGAAATAAAAAGAAGGATGAAACAAACAAACCTACAATCAATAGATGAAGGAAATAATTCCTGAATGTCTCAGAGACAGCAGACAATTATCAAAACATATTTAAAAAACAGGACAGAATGGCTCCAGTGAGGGATCAAAAAAAAACTATATATATATATATATATATATATATATATATATATATATATATATATATATATATATATATATGACCCATCAATACACTGCCAACAAGAGACACACCAGAGAAACAAAGACATAAATATATTAAAAATGAAAAGATGGAAAAAATGTATCAAGCAGACAACCTTCCAGTAGAAGAAAAAGGCACTGGAATGACCTGATAGGGAATTCAAAAGTCTAATATTCAGGGCTACTCGAGAGATTAGGAAATAGAAGAAGGAAGACACAGAAAAAACTAAGGGAAAACACAGACAACGCAATGGAAGAATTCAGAAAAATAATACAAAAACAAAATGTCAAAATAAGTAGAAATCACACAAGAACAGCAATCAAACTCAAAATATAAACAACAAGATTTCAGAAATGGGCAATGCAATATAAGGTTTTAGGAAAAATTTTCAAACAATGGAAGACAGGATCAGCAAAACTAAAGACAAATCCTTAGATATTACTTTGAGGAAAAAAATCAAAGAATGAAGAAAATCTAAGAATTATGCGAGATGCAATCAAAAGCAAAAATTTGCATGTGATCGCAGTTCCAGGACAGGGGGAGAAAATGGAAAACAGACAGGATCATTGAAGTTTTGCCGACAGAAAACTTTCTTAATATCATGAAAGATAAAAACCTGACCATTCCAGAAACTCAATTAACCGCATGTAGGATAAACCCCTTCCAAACCAAACCCACTGCCATCGAGTTGATTCCAACTCATAGCGACCCTATAGAACAGAGCAGAACTGTCCCATAGAGTTTCCAAGGAGCGCCTGGTGGATTTGAACTGCTGACCTCTTGGTTAGCAGCCGTAGCACTTAACCACTACGCCACCAGGGTTTCCATCTGAAGAATAGACTTGACAAACTGAACACTAGTGACCAAAGACCAGACGAGTTGTGGAATGACATCAAGGACATCATACATGAGGAAAGCAAGAGGTCATTGAAGACAGGAAAGAAAGAAAAGATCAAAATGGATATCAGAGGAGACTCTGAAACTTGCTATCGAACATCGAGCAGCTAAAGCAAAAGGAAGAATTCATGAAATAAAAGAACTGAACAGAAGATATCAAGGGGCATCTCAAGAAGACAAAGTAAAGTATTATAATGACATGTGCAAAGAGCTGGAGATAGAAAACCAAAAGGGAAGAACATGCTCGGCATTTCTCAAGCTGAAAGAACTGAAAAAAAAAATTCAAGCCTCGAGTAGCAACAGTGAATGATTCTACAGGGAAAATATTAAATGACACAGGAAGCATCAAAAGAAGATGGAAGGAATACACAGAGTCACTATACCAAAAAGAATTAGTCGATGTACAACCATTTCAAGAGGTGGCATGTGATCAGGAACTGATGGTACTGAAGGAAGAAGTCCAAGCTGCTCTGAAGGTCTTGGTGAAAAACAAGGCTCCAGGAATTGATGGAATATCAATTGAGATGTTTCAACAAACAGATGCAGCATTGGAGGTGCTCACTCATCTACACCAAGAAATATGGAAGACAGCTTCCTGGCCAACTGACTGGAACAGATCCATATTTATGCCTAGTCCCAAGAAAGGTGATCCAACCGGATATGGAAATTATAGAAGAATATCATTAATATCACACGCAAGCAAAATTTTGCTCAAGATCATTCAAAAACGGCTGCAGCAGTATATCAACAGGGAACTGCCAGAAATTCAGGCCATTTTCAGAAGAGGACGTGGAAGGGATATCATTGCTGATGTCAGATGGATCCTGGCTGAAAGCAGAGAATACCAGAAGGATGTTTACCTGTGTTTTATTGACTATGCAAAGGCATTCGACTATGTGGATCATAACAAATTATGGATAACACTGCAAAGAATGGGAATTCCAGAACACTTAACTGTGCTCATGAGGAACATTTACATAGATCAAGAGGCAGTTGTTCAGACAGAACAAGGGGATACTGACTGGTTTAAAGTCAGAAAATGTGTGCGCCAGGGTTATAGTTTTTCACCCTACCTATTCAAACTGTATGCTGAGCAAATAATCCGAGAAGCTGGACTATATGAAGAGGGACAGGGCATCAGGATTGGAGGAAGACTTATTAATAATCTGCGTTATGCAGATGACACAACCTTCCTTGCTGAAAGTGAAGAGGACTTGAAGCACTTACTAATGAAGATCAAGGACCACAGCCTTCAGTATGGATTACATCTCAACATAAAGAAAACAAAAATCCTCACAACTGGACCAATGAGCAACGTCATGATAAATGGAGAAAAGATTGAAGTTGTCAAGGATTTCATCTTACTTGGATCCACAATCAACAGCCACAGAAGCCGCAGTCAAGAAATCAAAAGACGCATTGCATTGGGCAAATCTGCTACAGTGGGCCTCTTTAAATTGTTGAAGAGCAAAGATGTCACCTTGAAGACTAAGGTGCGCCTGACCCAAGCCATGGTATTTTCAATCACATCATATGCATGTGAAAGCTGGACAATGAATAAGGAAGACTGAAGAAGAATTGACGCCTCTGAATTGTGGTGTTGGTGAAGAATATTGAATATACCAGGGACTGCCAGAAGAACGTACAAATCTGTCCTAGAAGAAGTATAACCAGGGTGCTTCTTAGAAGCAAGGATGGCAAGACTGCGTCTTACATATTTTGGACATGTTGTCAGCAGGGATCAGTCCCTGGAGAAGGACATCATGCTTGGCAGAGTACAGCGTCAGCAGAAAAGAGGAAGACCCTCAATGAGGTGGATTGACACAGTGGCTGCAGTGATGAGCTCAAGCATAACAACGAATGTAAGGATGGCTCAGGACAAGGTGGTGTTTCGTTCTGTTGTGCACAGGGTCACTATGGGTCGGAGCTGACTCCACGGAACCTGACAACAACAACAACAGGACAGACCCCAAAAGAAAGTCACCAAGATATATCATAATCAAACTCAACAATACCAAAGATAAAGAATCCTAAGGGCAGCTTGAGAAAAACAAAAAGTCACATAAAAAGGGGAAACAATAAGACTAAACTCTGATTACTTAGCAGAAACCATGCAGGTAAGAAGGCAATAGAATGTCATATATAAAACCTTGAAAGAAAAAAAATTGCCAATCAAGAGTAATATATCCTGCAAATCTCTCGCTCAAGTATGATAGCAAAATTAGGACAGTTCCAGATAAACAGTAATTAAGGGAATATGTAAAAAACCAAACTTACAAGAATTATTAAAGGGAGTCCTTTGGTTTTTTTTTTTCTTTTTCTTTTTTGGTTAGAAAACAAACATCAGACAACAAAACAACCTGAATCAAAGACACAGGACAGCATCAACCAGATACCAACCTAGGAAATGAACTCTCAAGGATAAAACAAAACTAGAAGACTTTTAACAGGGAACCAGAGACATCAATCTGTAAATGACAACAATGTCAGAACAATAAAAGGGGAAATAAACAGTGTGGGTATAGAACTTTCAAACGAAAAGGAAGTCAAGGTGATATCAAGGAATAAAAGACTGATTCAAACTTAGAAAGATATGGGTTAATTTCAAGGTAACCACAAAGAATGTGAATGAACCTACTCATCAATATAAAAAAGGAAAACATAAAGTCTCAGTAAACACAAAATCTACAAAAAGAAAGAAACAAAAATTCACAAACCAAAGGAACTCAGCACAGGAAAATAAGAGGAATAAAGAACATGTCAGCACCACAAAAAAAAAAAAAAAAGGCATTACAAAATGACAGCAATATATTCACATCTATTAATAATAAAGGAAACCGTGGTGGCATAGCGGTTAAGTGCTACGGCTGCTAACCAATGGGTCGGCAGTTTGACTCCGCCAGGCGCTCCTTGGCAACTCTATGGGGCAGTTCTACTCTGTCCTATAGGGTTGCTATGAGTCAGAATCGACTCAACAGCACTGGGTTTGGTTTTTTTTTTTTATTAATAATCAAACTGAACTTAAATGTACCCACGAAGAGACAGAGGGTGACAGAATGGATTAAAAAAATATATAACTCATCAATATGCTGTCAACAAGAGACACACCTTAGAAACAAAGACATAAAGATATTAAAAATGAAAGGATGGAAAAAAATATATCAAGCAAACAGCAACCCAAAAAAGAACAGAAGTGGCAACACTAATCTCAGAGAAGACTTTAAGACAAAATCCACTGTAAAGTCAAGGAAGGAAATATATACTGATTAAAGGGACAATCCACCACGCGATGACATAACCATAATAAATGTCTCTGCACCCAATGACAGAGCTCCAAAATATATAAAACAAGCTCTAACAGCACTGAAAAGAGAAACTGACAGTTCCACAATAACAGCAGGAAACTTCAACACAACCAGTAAAAAACAGGAACATCTAGAAAGAAACTCAATGAAGATACAGAAGATCTAAACACCATAATCAATCAACTTGACCTCACAGACATATATAAAACCCTCCACAAAAAGCAGCAAAGTACACATTCTTTTCCAATGCAGAGGAAATGTTCTCTAGAACTGACCACATCTTGTTATAAAATATGACCATATCATATTATAAAATAGCCCCTAGAAAAATAAAACGCTTGGGAATATAAATCTAACCAGGGACATAAAAGACCTACGCAAAGAAAACTACAAAGTACTACTGCAAGAAACCAAAAGAGACTTACACAAATGAAAAAACATACCATGCTCATGGATAGATAGACTAAACTTGGTGAAAACATCAATTCTTCCCAAAGCAATCTATAAACACAATGCAATCCCAATCCAAACACCAACAGCATTCTTTAAAGAGATGGAAAAACTAATCATTAACTCTATATGGAAAAGAAAGAGGCCCCCGATAAGTAAAGCATTACTGAAGAAGAAGAATAAAGTAGGAGGCCTCACACTACCTGACCTAAGAACCTAGTATACAGCTACAGTAGTCAAAACAGCCTGATACTAGTACGACGACAGACACACTGACCAACGGAACAGAATCTAAAACCCAGATGTAAATCCAACCACCCACAGTCACTTGATCTTTGACAAAGACCCAAAGTCCATTAAATGGGGAAAAGACAGTCTTTTTAACAAATGGTGCTGACAAAACTAGATGTCCATCTGGAAAAAAATGAAAGAGGGCCCATACATCACACCATACACAAAACTAATTCAAAATGGTTCAAAGACCTAAATATAAAACCCAAAACTATAGAGATCCTGGAAGAAAAAACAGGATCAATGCTAGGGGCCTTAACATATGGCATAAATAGGATACAAACCATAACTAACAATATACAAATACCATAAGATAGATAACTGGGATATTGTAAAAATTAAACACTTAAGCTCATCAAAAGACCATCAAAAGAGTAAAAAGGGAACCTACAGAATGGGGAAAAAACATTGGCTATGACATATCCGGCAAAGGTCTGATCGCTAAAATCTATAGGAAAATCCAATACCTCTACAACAAAAAGACAAATAATCCAATTAAAAAATGGGCAAAGGATATGAAGAGACACTTCACCAATGAAGACATTCAGGCAGCTAATGAGGAAGTGTTCCCCATCACTAGCCATTAGAAAAATGCAAATCAAAACTACAATGAAATACCATCTCACCCCAACAGTACTGGTATTAATCAAAAAAACAGAAAATAACAAATGATGGAGAGGCTGTGGGGAGACTGGAACTCTTACGCTGCTGATGGGAATGCAAAATGGTACAACCATTTTGGAAAACAATATGGTGCTTCCTTAAAAAGTTAGAAATAGGAATACCATACAATACAGCAAATCCACTCCTCGGAATATATCCTAGAGGAATAAGAGCTGTCACAAGAATAGACATGCACACCCATGTTCACTGCAGCATTATTCACAAAAGCAAAAAGAAAAAACCTAAGTGCCCATCAACAGATGAATGGATAAACAAACCATGGTACATACACATAATGGAATACTACGCAATGATAAAGAACAATGATGAATCTGTGAAACATCTCACAACATGGATGAATCCGGAGGGCATTATGCTGACTGAAAAGTCAATCACAAAAGCACAAATACTGTATAAGACCACTATTTAAAAAAACCCAAGAAAAGATTTACATAGAGAAAGAAACAATCTTTGATGGTTACAAGGGAGGTGAGGGGCGGGGAACGAAAAACACTAACTAGACAATAGATAAGTGATAATTTTGGTGAAGTGTAAGACAGTACACAACACTGGGAAAGTCAGCACAACTTGACCAAGACAAAGTCATAGAAGCTTCACAGACACATCCAAATTCCCTGAGGGACTGAGTTATTAGGCTAAGGGCTGGGGAACATGGCCTTGGGGGACATCTATATCAACTGGCATAACATAGTTTATAAAGAAAATGTTCTACATCCTATTTTGGTGAGTGGCTTCTGGGGTCTTAAAGCCTCGGGAGTGGCCATCTAAGATACGTCTACTGGTCTCACCCCATCTGGAACAAGGGAGAATGAAGAAAACCAAGGACACAGGGGAAAGGTTAGTCCAAAGGACTAATGTACCACAACTACCACAGCCTCCACCAGACTGAGTCTGGTACAACTAGATGGAGCCCGGCTACCACCACTGACTGCTCTGACAGGGATCACAATAGAGGGTCCTGGACAGAGCTGAAGAAAAATGTAGAACAAAATTCTAACTCACAAAAAAGACCATATTTACTGGTCTGACAGAGACTGGGAAAACCCCAAGGTATGGCCCCCAGACACCCTTTTAACTCAGTGCTGAAGTCATTCTTGAGGTTCATCCTTCAGCCAAAGATTAGGCAGGCCTATAAAACAAACAATAACACGCAGTTCAACCATGTACATGAGACTAAATGGGCACACCAGCCCAGGGGCAAGGATAAGAAGGCAGGAGGGGACAGGAAAGCTGGGCGAACAGCAATAGGGAACTCAAGGTCGAGAAGGGGGAGTGTTGACACATCACAGGGTTGGCAACCAATGTCGCAAAACAATATGTGTATTAACTTTTTTAATGAGAAACTAATTTGCTCTGTAAACTTTCACCTAAAACACAATTAAAAATAAAAAAAACCTAAACATGTTATTAGGCCAATTAACCAGGATGTCCCATGAAACCATGACTCTAAACCTCCAAACCAAGAAACCAAATCCCATGAGGTTTTTGGTTGTACATAAGCAGCCTCAGCAACTACTCTTTGTTGTTGTTAATATATCCATCACACAACTTTTGCCAATTCAACTTTTTACAGGTGTACCACTTATTGACAGCAATTACAATAATCAGCCATGCAACACCACCCTTAATCAACATATTTCCATCACCATCAGAGGCAATGGACAAATTCCTAGGAACATATAACGCACTACATTGACTGGAGTAGAAATGGAAAATCTCAACAGACACATAACAAGTGAAGAGACTGAACTGGTAATCAAAAACCTCCCAACAAAGAAAAGTCCTGGACCAGATGGTTTCACTGAGGAATTCTATGAAACATTTATAGAAGTGACTCCAATTTTACTTAAACTTTTCTTAAAAATTTAAGAGGGAGGAATACTTACTAACAGGGTCACTATGAATCAGAATCAACTCGACTGCAAACAACAATAACAACATACTATGAGGCTAGCAGAATGGGAACTCCAGAACACTTAATTGTGCTCATGAGGAACCTTTACATAGATCAAGAGGCAGTTGTTCGGATAGAACAAGGGGATACTGATTGGTTTAACGTCAGGAAAGGTGTGCACCAGGGTTGTATTCTTTCACCAAACCTATTTAATCTGTATGCTGAACAAATAATACAAGAAGCTGGACTATATGAAGAAGAATGGGGCATCAAGACTGGAGGAAGACTCATTAACAACCTGCGTTACGCAGATGACACAACCTTGCTTGCTGAAAGTGAAGAGGACTTGAAGCACTTACTAATGAAGATCAAAGACCACAGCCTTCAGTATGGATTCCACCTCAACATAAAGAAAACAAAAATCCTCACAACTGGACCAATGAGCAACATCATGATAAATGGAGAAAAGATTGAAGTTGTCAAGGATTTCATTTTACTTGGATCCACAATCAACAGCCATAGAAGCAGCAGTCGAGAAATCAAAAGACACATTGCATTGGGTAAATTTGCTGCAAAGGACCTCTTCAAAGTGTTGAAGAGCAAAGATGTCACCCTGAAGACTACGGTGCGCCTGACCCAAGCCATCGTATTTTCAATCGCATCACATGCATGTGAAAGCTGGACAATGAATAAGGAAGACCGAAGAAGAAATGATATCTTTGAATTGCAGTGTTGGCGAAGAATATTGAATATACCATGGACTGCCAAAAGAACGAACAGATCTGTCTTAGAAGAAGTACAACCAGAATGCTCCTTAGAGGCAAGGATGGCAAGACTGCGTCTTACATGCTTTGGACATGTTGTCAGGAGGGATCAGTCCCTGGAGAAGGACATCATGCTTGGCAGAGTACAGGGCCAGCAGAAAAGAGGAAGACCCTCAATGAGGTGGATTGACACAGTGGCTGCAACAATGAGCTCAAGCATAACAACGATTATAAGGTTGGTGCAGGACCGGGCAGTGTTTCGTTCTGTTGTGCACAGGGTTGCTATGAGTCAGAACCTACTCGACGGCACCTACTAACAACAACATGAGACTAGTATTACTCTGATATCAAATCTAGACAAGACACCACAAGAAAACTATAGATCAATCTCCCTTATGAATATAGATACCAAAGTTCTCAACAAAATAACAGCAACCCAAATCCAAAAGCATATTAAAATATACCATTATTGATGGGATTTATTCCAGGACCGGAAGGGTGGTTCAACATTATAAAATTAATCAATGTAATACATCACATTAATAGAACAAAGGAAAAGAACTATGTGATCATTTCAATTGATGCAGAAATGGCATTTGACAAAACACCTTTCATAATAAAAACACTCAACGAGCTAGGAATAGAAGGGGAGTTCCTCAATAGGATAAAGGACACTTACGAAAAACCTACAGCCAACATCATACTCAATGGAGAAAGACTGAGAGCTTTCCCCTTAAGATCAGAAACAAGACAAGTGTGCTCACTGTCACCACTGCCATTCAACATTGTTCTGGACGTTCTAGTCAGGACAATTAGGCAAGAAAAAGAAATAGAAGGTATAGAAATCAGGAAGGAGGAAATAAAACTATCCTTTTTTGCAGATGATATGATCCTCTATATAGAAAACCTCAAAGATTCCACAAGAAAGTTATTAGAGCTAATAAATGAATTTAGCAAAGTGACAGGGTACAAAGTCAACACACAATAATCAGTTGGGTTTCTATACATCAGAAATGAGCGTGCTGAAAAGAAAATTAAGGAAATAATTCCACTCACAATAGCATCTAAAAGAATAAAGTACTTAGGAATAAATTTAAGCAGGAAGGTGAAAGACCTGTACACAAAACTACAAAACATTACTAAAAGAAATTAAACTCACTGCCACTGAGTCAATTCTGACTCATAGTGACCCTGTAGGACAGTACAACTGCCCCATAGGGTTTCCAAGGCTGTAAATCTTTACGGAAGCAGGCTGCAATATCTTTCTCCCACAGAGTGGCCGGTGGGTTCAAACCATCCCATCTTTTGATTAGCAACCAAGCGCTGTAACCACTGCACCACCAGGGCTCCAAAAGAAATTAAGGAAGACCTAAATACATGGTGGCACAGTGGTTAAGTATAAGTATGTCCCAAATGGAGCCCTGGTGGTATAGTAGTTAAGAGCTTGAGTGTTAACCAAAAGGTCAGCAGCTCAAATACACCAGCCGCTCCTTGGAAACCGTATGGTACAGTTCTACTCTGTCCTATAGGGTCGCTATAAGTCAGAATTGACTCGACAGCAATGGGTTTGGTTTTGGTTAAATACATGGAAGGACATTCCATGTTCATGACTGGAAGGCTTCATATTGTTAAGATGTCAATACTACCCCAAAAAAAAGCTATCTATAAATTCAAAGCAATCTCCATCAAAATTACAACACCCTTCTTTGCAGAAGTGGAAGAGCCAATCCTTAAATTTATATAGAATGTCAAGGGGCCCTCAATAGCCAAAGCAATCTTGAAAAAGAAGATTAAAGTAGGAGGACTCACTTTCTGAATTCAAACCATACTATAATATACAGTAATCAAAAAAGCCTGGTACTGATGTAATGACAGACATACGGACCAATGAAATAGGACAGCAATTATAAAAAAATAAAAACAGAAAATAACAAGTGTTGACAAGGATATGGAGAAGTTGGAACCCTCGTACACTGCTGGTGGGAATGTAAACTGATACAGCCACTGTGGAAAACAGTTTGATAGTTTCTTGAAAAGTTAAACAGAATTACCACTGTTATTGTTATTGTTAGGTACCATTAAGTTGGTTCAGACTCATAGCGACCCTGTGAACAAAACAACGCCCAGTCCTGTACCATCCTCACAATCATTGCTATGTTTGAGCCCACTGTTGCAGCCACTATGTCAATCCATCTCACTGAGGGTTTTCCTCTTTTTTGCTAACTTTCTACTTTACCAAGCATGATGTCCTTCTCCAGGGACTGGTCACTCCTGATAATATGTCCAAAGTACATGAGATGAAGTCTCACAATCCTCCCTTCTAAGGAGCATTCAGGTTGCATTTTTTCCAAGGCAGATTTTTTCGTTCTTCTGACAGTCCATGGTATATTCAATATTCTTTGCCAACACCATGATTCAAAGAATTACCATATTACCCAGCAATTTCATACCTAGGTATATACCCAAAATAACTGAAAACAGTATACAAACAAATATTTGTACCTGAATATTCACAGCAGAACTATTCACAATAGCCAAAAGATGAATAGATAAATGTCATATATGCATACAATGAAATAATCTTGTTTTAATGTTAGAATGAAATATTGTTACACTGATCCCAAAGGATTAAGTATAACAATGAAATATTACCATAAAAGAGAATGAAATACTGACACATACTACAATGTAGATAAACCTTAATAACATTATGCTAGCCTGAAGGAAGCCAAACACAAAGGTCACAGGTTGTGTGATTCCATTTGTTTGCAACAGCCAGAATAGGTAGGTGACTCCATAAAGACAGAAAGCAGCTACTAGTTGCCACAGGTTGTGGGTAGGGGAGCAAGGGGAGTGACTGCTTAATGCGTATGGGGTTTCCTTTTGTGGTGATGAAAATACCTTGGAACTAGATAGAAGTGATGTTGCACAACATAATACCTTTACAAAATGCTACTGAATTGTATACTTCAAAATGGTCACCAGTTAATTTTACGTTATATGAATTTTACCTCAATAAAAAAAATACATATGGGAAGGCGGAGCCAAGATGGCGGACTAGGCAGACGCTACCTCGGAGCCCTCTTACAACAAAGACACAGAAAAACAAGTGAATCGATCACATACATAACAATCTACGAACCCTGAACAACAAACACAGATTTAGAGACGGAGAACGAACTAATACGGGGAAGCAGCGATTGTTTTCAGAGCCTGGAGCCAGCGTACCAGTCAGGTATGGCACAAGCACAGAGAGCTGCTCCACCCCCCTGAACTAACCCCAGGAGGGGGACCAGCCGGTTCCGCGGGTGGCGTGGGACGCAACCGGTAGAAGAAGTCTCCGGGAGGCAGTGACTGGTCTTCCAACGGGGAGAGCAGCGCCCCAGCCGGGAAACCGTCCCGCCGGGATTTGGACTGGATGCAGCGGATTTTCTGGAAAAACTAGTTTCCCAGTGATGGCTCGGAGACAACAATCCATATCAAACTACTTAAAGAAGCAGACCATGACAGCTTCTCCAACCCCCCAAACAAAAGAATCAAAATCTTTCCCAAATGAAGATACAATCCTGGAATTATCAGATAAAGAATATAAAAAACTAATTTACAGAATGCTTCAAGACATCATAAATGAAATTAGGCTAACTGCAGAAAAAGCCAAGGAACACACTGATAAAACTGTTGAAGAACTCAAAAAGATTATTCAAGAACATAGTGGAAAAATTAATAAGTTGCAAGAATCCATAGAGAGACACCATGTAGAAATCCAAAAGATTAACAATAAAATTACAGAATTAGACAACACAATAGGAAGTCAGAGGAGCAGACTCAAGCAATTAGAATGCAGACTGGGACATCTGGAGGACCAGGGAATCAACACCAACATAGCTGAAAAAAAATCAGATAAAAGAATTTAAAAAAATGAAGAAACCCTAAGAATCATGTGGGACTCCATCAAGAAGGATAACCTGCGGGTGATTGGAGTCCCAGAACAGGGAGGGGGGACAGAAAACACAGAGAAAATAGTTGAAGAACTCCTGACAGAAAACTTCCCTGACATCATGAAAGACGAAAGGATATCTATCCAAGATGCTCATCGAACCCCATTTAAGATTGATGCAAAAAGAAAAACACCAAGACATATTATCATCAAACTCACCAAAACCAAAGATAAAGAGAAAATTTTAAAAGCAGCCAGGGAGAAAAGAAAGGTTTCCTTCAAGGGAGAATCAAAAAGAATGAGTTCAGACTACTCAGCAGAAACCATGCAGGCAAGAAGGGAATGGGACGACATATACAGAACACTGAAGGAGAAAAACTGCCAGCCAAGGATCATATATCCAGCAAAACTCTCTCTGAAATATGAAGGCGAAATTAAGATATTTACAGATAAACACAAGTTTAGAGAATTTGCAAAAACCAAAGCAAAGCTACAAGAAATACTAAAGGATATTGTTTGGTCAGAGAACCAATAATATCAGATATCAGCACAACACAAGGTCACAAAACAGAACATCCTGATATCAACTGAAATAGGGAAATCACAAAAACAAACAAATTAAGATTAATTAAAAAAAATACACATAACAGGGAATCATGGAAGTCAATAGGTAAAAGATCACAATAATCAAAAAGAGGGACTAAATACAGGAGGCATTGAACTGCCATATGGAGAGTGATACAAGGCGATATAGAACAATACAAGTTAGGTTTTTACTTAGAAAAATAGGGGTAAATAATAAGGTAACCACAAAAAGGTATAACAGCTCTATAACTCAAGATAAAAGCCAAGAAAAACGTAACGACTCAACTAACATAAAGTCAAACACTATGAAAATGAGGATCTCACAATTTACTAAGAAAAATGCCTCAGCACAAAAAAGTATGTGGAAAAATGAAATTGTCAACAACACACATAAAAAGGCATAAAAATGACAGCACTAAAAACTTATTTACCTATAATTACGCTGAATGTAAATGGACTAAATGCACCAATAAAGAGACAGAGAGTCACAGACTGGATAAAGAAACACGATCCATCCATATGCTGCCTACAAGAGACACACCTTAGACTTAGAGACACAAACAAACTAAAACTCAAAGGATGGAAAAAAAATATATCAAGCAAACAATAAGCAAAAAAGAAGAGGAGTAGCAATATTAATTTCTGACAAAATAGACTTTAGACTTAAATCCACCACAAAGGATAAAAAAGGACACTACATAATGATAAAAGGGACAATTGCCCAGGAAGATATAACCATATTAAATATTTATGCACCCAATGACAGGGCTGCAAGATACATAAATCAAATTTTAACAGAATTGAAAAGTGAGATAGATACCTCCACAATTATAGTAGGAGACTTCAACACACCACTTTCGGAGAAGGACAGGACATCCAGTAAGAAGCTCAATAGAGACAGGGAAGATCTAATTACAACAATCAACCAACTTGACCTCATTGACTTATACAGAACTCTCCACCCAACTGCTGCAAAATATACTTTTTTTTCTAGCACACATGGAACATTCTCTAGAATAGACCACATATTAGGTCATAAAACAAACCTTTGCAGAGTCCAAAACATCGAAATATTACAAAGCATCTTCTCAGACCGGAAGGCAATAAAACTAGAGATCAGTAACAGAAAAACTAGGGAAAAGAAATCAAATACTTGGAAAATGAACAATACCCTCCTGAAAAAAGACTGGGTTATAGAAGACATCAAGGAGGGAATAAGGAAATTCTTAGAAAGCAATGAGAATGAAAATACTTCCTATCAAAACCTCTGGGACACAGCAAAAGCAGTGCTCAGAGGCCAATTTATATCGATAAATGCACACATACAAAAAGAAGAAAGAGCCAAAATCAGAGAACTGTCCCTACAACTTGAACAAATAGAAACTGAGCAACAAAAGAATCCATCAGGCATCAGAAGAAAACAAAGAATAAAAATTAGAGCTGAACTAAATGAATTAGAGAACAGAAAAACAATTGAAAGAATTAACAAAGCCAAAAGCTGGTTCTTTGAAAAAATTAACAAAATTGATAAACCATTGGCTAGACTGACTAAAGAAATACAGGAAAGGAAACAAATAACCCAAATAAGAAACGAGGAGGACCACATCACAACAGAACCAAATGAAATTAAAAGAATCATTTCAGATTATTATGAAAAATTGTACTCTAACAAATTTGAAAACCTAGAAAAAATGGATGAATTCCTGGGAAAACACTACCTACCTAAACTAACACATTCAGAAGTAGAACAACTAAATAGACCCATAACAAAAAAGAGATTGAAACGATAATCAAAAAACTCCCAACAAAAAAAAGCCCTGGCCCGGACGGCTTCCCTGCAGAGTTCTACAAAACTTTCAGAGAAGAGTTAACACCACTACTTCTGAAGGTATTCCAAAGCATAGAAAATGACGGAATACTACCCAACTCATTCTATGAAGCCACCATCTCCCTGATACCAAAACCAGGTAAAGACATTACAAAAAAAGAAAATTATAGACCTATATCCCTCATGAACATTGATGCAAAAATCCTCAACAAAATTCTAGCCAATAGAATCCAACAACACATCAAAAAAATAATTCCCCATGATCAAGTGGGATTTATACCAGGTATGCAAGGCTGGTTTAATATCAGAAAAACCATTAATGTAATCCATCACATAAATAAAACAAAAGACAAAAACCACATGATCTTATCCATTGATGCAGAAAAGGCATTTGACAAAGTCCAACACCCATTTATGATAAAAACTCTTACCAAAATAGGAATTGAAGGAAAATTCCTCAACATAATAAAGGGCATCTATGCAAAGCCAACAGTCAATATCACTCTAAATGGAGAGAACCTGAAAGCATTTCCCTTGAGAACGGGAACCAGACAAGGATGCCCTTTATCACCGCTCTTATTCAACATCGTGTTGGAAGTCCTAGCCAGGGCAATTAGGCTAGACAAAGAAATAAAAGGTATCAGGATTGGCAAGGAAGAAGTAAAGTTATCCCTATTTGCAGATGACATGATTATATACACAGAAAACCCTAAGGAATCCTCCAGAAAACTACTGAAACTAAGACAAGAGTTTGGCAGAGTCTCAGGTTATAAAATAAACATACAAAAATCACTTGGATTCCTCTACATCAACAAAAAGAACACCGAAGAGGAAATAACCAAATCAATACCATTCACAGTAGCCCCCAAGAAGATAAGATACTTAGGAATAAATCTTACCAAGGATGTAAAAGACTTATACAAAGAAAACTACAAAGCTCTACTACAAGAAATTCAAAAGGACATACTTAAGTGGAAAAACATACCTTGCTCATGGATAGGAAGACTTAACATAGTCAAAATGTCTATTCTACCAAAAGCCATCTATACGTTTAACGCACTTCCGATCCAAATTCCAATGTCATATTTTAAGGGGATAGAGAAACAAATCACCAATTTCATATGGAAGGGAAAAAAGCCCCGGATAAGCAAAGCACTACTGAAAAAGAAGAAGAAAGGGGGAGGCCTCACTTTACCTGATTTCAGAACCTATTATACAGCCACAGTAGTCAAAACAGCCTGGTACTGGTACAACAACAGGCACATAGACCAATGGAACAGAATTGAGAACCCAGACATAGATCCATCCACGTATGAGCAGCTGATACTTGACAAAGGACCAGTGTCAATTAATTGGGGAAAAGAAAGCCTTTTTAACAAATGGTGCTGGCATAACTGGATATATATTTGCAAAAAAATGAAACAGGACCCATACCTCACACCATGCACAAAAACTAACTCCAAGTGGATCAAAGACCTAAACATAAAGACTAAAACGATAAAGATCATGGAAGAAAAAATTGGGACAACCCTAGGAGCCCTAACACAAGGCATAAACAGAATACAAAACATTACCAAAAATGATGAAGAGAAACCCGATAACTGGGAGCTCCTAAAAATCAAACACCTATGCTCATCTAAAGACTTCACCAAAAGAGTAAAAAGACCACCTACAGACTGGGAAAGAATTTTCAGCTATGACATCTCTGACCAGCACCTGATCTCTAAAATCTACATGATTCTGTCAAAACTCAACCACAAAAAGACAAACAACCCAATCAAAAAGTGGGCAAAGGATATGAACACACATTTCACTAAAGAAGATATTCAGGCAGCCAACAGATATATGAGAAAATGCTCTTGATCATTAGCCATGAGAGAAATGCAAATTAAAACTACCATGAGATTCCATCTCACTCCAACAAGGCTGGCATTAATCCAAAAAACACAAAATAATAAATGCTGGAGAGGCTGTGGAGAGGTTGGAACTCTTATACACTGCTGGTGGGAATGTAAAATGGTACAACCACTTTGGAAATCTATCTGGCGTTATCTTCAACAGTTAGAAATAGAACTACCATACAACCCAGAAATCCCACTCCTGGGAATATACCCTAGAGATACAAGAGCCTTCATACAAACAGATATATGCACACCCATGTTTATTGCAGCTCTGTTTACAATAGCAAAAAGTTGGAAGCAACCAAGGTGTCCATCAACGGATGAATGGGTAAATAAATTGTGGTATATTCACACAATGGAATACTACGCATCGATAAAGAACAGTGACGAATCTGTGAAACATTTCATAACATGGAGGACCCTGGAAGGCATTATGCTGAGCGAAATTAGTCAGAAGCAAAAGGACAAATATTGTATAAGACCACTATTATAAGATCTTGAGTAATAGTAAACCTGAGAAGAACACATACTTTTGTGGTTACGAGGGGGGGAGGGGGGGGGAGGGAGGGAGGGTGGGAGAGGGTTTTTTATTGATTAATCAGTAGATAAGAAATGCTTTGGGTGAGGGGAAAGACAACACTCAATACATAGAAGGTCAGCTCAATTGGACTGGACCAAAAGCAGAGAAGTTTCCGGGATAAAAGGTCAGCAGAGCAAGGGCGGGGGTCTGGGGAACATGGTTTGCGGGGACTTCTAAGTCAATTGGCAAAATAATTCTATTATGAAATCATTCTGCATCCCACTTTGAAATGTGGCGTCTGGAGTCTTAAATGCTAACAAGCGGCCATCTAAGATGCAGCAATTGGTCTCAACCCACCTGGAGCAAAGGAAAATGAAGAACACCAAGGCCACACGACAACTAAGAGCCCAAGAGACAGAAAGGGCCACATGAACCAGAGACCTACATCATCCTGAGACCAGAAGAACTAGTTGGTGCCCGGCCACAATCGATGACTGCCCTGACAGGGAGCACAGCAGAGGACCCCTGAGGGAGCAGGAGATCAGTGGGATACAGACCCCAAATTCTCATAAAAAGACCAAACTTAATGGTCTGACTGTGACTAGAGGAATCCCGGCGGTCATGGTCCCCAGACCTTCTGTCGGCACAGGACAGGAACCATCCTCGAAGACAACTCATCAGACATGAAAGGGACTGGTCAGTGGGTGGGAGAGAGAAGCTGATGAAGAGTGAGCTAATTATATCAGGTGGACACTTGAGATTGTGTTGGCAACTCTTGTCTGGAGGGGGGATGGGAGGATAGAGAGAGAGAGAAGCCGGCAAAATTGTCACGAAAGGAGAGACTGAAAGGGCTGACTCAATAGGGGGAGAGCAAGTGGGAGTAGGGAGTGAGATGTATGTAAACTTATATGTGACAGATTGATCGGATTTGTAAACGTTCACTTGAAGCTTAATAAAAGTTAATAAAAAAAATACATATGTATACACATATGTATATATTTAATAAATATTCATTAAATCAATAACGTTAAAAAATTGTACAAAATTAAACACATACAAGTAAAACTGGATAAATCTGAATAAGATGGGTGGATTGTATCAATTTTAGTATCCTGGTTGTGATCCGGTACTACAATTTTGCAACATGCCATCATTGGGGTAAACATGATAAAGGGTACAGGGGGTCTCTTTATATAATTACTTACAACTGCATTTGAATTCCCAATTATCTCAATAAAAATTTTCATTTAAGAAGGACTTTATTTGGGAGTGATTCCTAAGAGCACTGGGAGGAGAGTGGGGAAGTAGGGAAATTACTAACCTCACTACCTCTGTGGGGTACCATGTTGAATTTGTCATTGCTATTTTTTTGTTGTTGTTGTTGTTAGCGGTTGACTCAAGGTGACCCCATGGTTGTTACAGAGGGTTTTTTTGGCTGTAATCTTTATGGAAGCAGTTCACCAGGCCTTTCTTCTGTGGAGCCGCTGGGTGGGTTCAAACAGACAACCTTTAGATTAGCAGTGGATCGCAAGCTGCTTGCACTACCCAAGTTCCTCCTCACAGTTCTGGGTCGTAATCCTATGGCAGAGATGGAGGGCTAAGGCAGAGCAGGCTTCTGAGGCTTTGTGGAAAGTCATCAGGTCCAAGATGCACATACTGGCTATGGAAGCTCACTGGAGCACCCTGAAGTGATAAAACCTGAGGCATATGCAGGGCACCAACAAGGCCTACTGTAGAAACTTTTGAGAAAACTCTTTGGGCTAATTTCCATGTCCCAAATTGCCAACACCTTTATCCAGTGAAGCTTGATGGAGCAGACAGAAAAAAAAAGATTTTTTTTAAATCTATGGAATCAGTCATTACCAAGTAATCCATTTATCCTCATAAAGTTACCAAGTAATCCGTTTATCCTCATAAAGTATCACACTGAAGAACCTCTGCAGGTATTCATATATGCATGCATGAATAGACAGAGAGCTGGTCGCATTTTACCAATTTGTGGCTCCTCTGGAAAATAACTTTTTAGTCACTTATTTCTTTCAATCCTATCCTTCCTTTTAAGTGTCTATTTTTCATTGTTGTTAGTTACCGTCAGGTCAGCTCCAACTCGCGGTGACCCTATCTATGTACAACAGAACAAAACACTGCCTGGTCCTGTGCCATCTTCACCATCACTGCTATGCCTGAGTCCATTGTTGTAGTCACTGTGTATTTTGAGTGTCTTTCAATCTAGGGGGCTCATCTGCCAGCACTATATCAGACAACATTGTGTTGGGACCCATAGGGTTTTTCAGGGGCTAATTTTCAGAAAAAGATTGATAGTCCTTTCTAGTATGTCTTAGTTTGGAAGCTCTGCTGAAATCTGTCCACCATAGGTAAGTCTGCTGGTATTTCAAATACCAGCAGCATAGCTTCCACTATCATGGCAACACACAAGCCACAACAGTATGACAGACAGACAGGTACCGGCTATTTTTCATTAGTACCCTAGGTTGAACCTTGAACCACCATAGCAGACTACCTGTATGTTATTGTACCCAGCAAAACTAACGGAAGGTTTGTAAGGAATAGATCAAAAGCAGATAAAATCTTGTTTAAAAATGTTAATGTATGCTGTTATTCCAATGCCAAATTTACCTCCTCCAAGCGTTCTCTGTAATTTCAAATGTTACTTCAACACAAATAACTTCATGGCCCACCATGGAAATCCAAGGAGAATTTATTTTAAAGCATACACACTGAATACTGTTAGGAGACAAAGGCACTAAGGGATTCACATTTTTCTGCAAAATTTTATCAAATACAAGTCAAAAGTCACCGGGAATCAGGCCCGAAACTGGTATTTTCTTGCCATTTCAATAGAGGCTGATTTTTTTTTAAGAAAATGAGTTTTACTGCAACTTTCTTTTATAGACTTGAACTCAATTGTGTTTTACTCTCTCCAAAAGAAGCAGTGTTTCAGATATAATTTTTACTTTCCAGAATTATTTTTCTAAATAACCCAGGCACTGTGAAGGTACAAAATGTAATCATTTGCTACCATCTAGTGGAGCTACTAATCTTTGCACAGAAATATTTTTTGCTTCAACACAGTTCTATTACTTCATTACCTTCATCTGATTCTTCTTAGATACATGAATTTGTGGTTGAAAAAATAAACCCTCTTGGTTGATATTTAATCCAAAATTCTTAATATGTTCCAAAGGATCAAGTGTAAGATGCAAGGAAGAAAGAGGAGGAAAAGGCTGCTGAAGACATACCACTGCACTTTTTTTTCCCATTTAAATAAGATAAAAGCTATTCTGATGGCCAACCATAAACTGATCAGAGGGAAGGGTCACAGGTCATACTTGACCTAAATTTAAGCTCAGAAGACTTGGTTCTCATGCAAATTGGCATTGTATCCTCATCTCCAGCTTGGCTCCTATTTTACATAATCTGTCATTCTATTGGTCAGACTTTTCCTCTAGTGTGCTATGTCAAACAGAACATGTGAAATATGTCTGGTCTTATTAATCACATTCTTCTTGAACATGGCAAAGGAGGCCTGGTGAAACATGAGAACTGAGAAACCAAATTATGAATGCGCCCAACATGAGTGGACAAATATGAACCGAACATTTTCTAGGTTCCACAGCATTGATTATGTTGGTTTGGCTACATGAAAGCTATCCCAGGGTATAGTGGCCATTGTTGGGGTCCCACCCTATGCTTTAGGCACTCACAGTCACACAGATGAGCCTCCTACCTAAACAAAAGGCTTTCTCAGATAAGGTTTCTAACCCTGAGGGAGTAAACATTGTAACAGAAGAACATTCAAGGGAGAGGGGTATGTATTTATTGTGAAATGAGCATTTAGTAATATTTACGGTACCAGATTTATCTCTCCAGTCACCATGGCTCCTTTGAGTTTGGCTGCAGAATATTATGTGGCATTCACCCCATCATGGGAGTCAGGCCAAGGTTTGTACTGTTAACACAAACCTCCAGACAGGGACATTTTTCACAAAGATTTTTTACATTCCAATACTACAATATCTCCTCTTGGGTCCCCCGCCATGTTAATTCTCCCATCATCAGGAAACACTCATACAAAAACAGCAAGAGATGTCCCTGGTGCCCATCTTAACCAGAGCCCTATCTATCCCCTTTGACATTCTGCAATAAACAGCACCTCTAAATAGCTCTGAACTTATACTACCCTCAAGCAGATGAAGTTTACAAACCCATAAAAATCACTGGGATATTTAAAGTTACTAGTAGAGGAGAGCAGAAACAACAAAAGGAACCACAAGAAAGCCATCGCTGCAATATGATAACCCTTAAGAATTGTCTTCTGAGGACATGATGTCAGCTAATAGAGAAGGGGAAATCTCCAATAATTCTCTTATCTACTCCAAATTTTGTTATACTATTCATCATGGACTGAATTGTGTCCCCTCAAAATATCTGACAACTTGGCTAGGTCATGATTCCCAGTATTGTATGATTGTCTACCATTTTGTCATCTGATGTGATTTCCCTATGTGTTGTAAATCCTATCACTACGATGTAATGAGATGAATTACTGGCAGTTATATTGATGAGATCTACAAAATTACAGTGTCTTAAACCAATCTCTTTTGAGGTATAAAAGCGAGAAGTGAGCAGAGAGACACGAGGACCTCATACCACCAACAAAGCAGCACCAGGAGCAGAGCACGTCCTTTGGACCTGAGGTTCCTGCGCTGAGATGCTCTCAGACCAAGGGAAGACTGATGACAAGGACCTTCCTCCAGAGTTGACAGAGAGAGAAAGCCTTTGCCTAGAGCCGGCTCCCTGGATTTGGACTTCTGGCCTACTTGACCATGAGAGAATAAACTTCTCTTTGTTAAAGTCATCCACTTGTGGTATTTCTGTCATAGCAGCACTAGATAACTAAGACACTATTAAACCTCTATATGATGAATAGTAAAGTTACCTGTGAAAGAGATGGCAAGTTATTGACCAATATTCATACTCCCCTGAACAAATGGCCAGGCCCTCCCCAAATACTACAGAACCTAGCCTCCCCTATAGTGTGCCCTTTACCCCTTGTCCCTCTTTCTAGGGGCTATACATGGTAGTAAGCAATCCCTAACCATATGAAGGAAGGCAACAGGCTAAAATGGCAGACTAACAAGATAGGAGCCTGGGTCCCCAACATTATGGGAACCCCAACTCCAACCCTGGAGTTTCCACCCACGATTTTACGTAAGAAATAAATATCTTATTTGTGTAAGTTAGAGGAGAGAGCCAGAAGCAAAAGGGAGAGTTCAGGGAGGAAATATGGATGTAAGTAACATTTTCACACTTGTGAAATTTGGCAAAGAAGGGAAAAGAGAACAGAGGAGTTTAAAGACAGCTCTTTGGAGAAAACTGAAACATAGAGGGTTGGAGGAGAAAGACAAACCAAAGAGGAAACAGTGAGAGCAAGAGGATGAAAACATAGAAGTCATGGGGGCAGAAAAACCATCCATTATGTTGAAGAGGAGAAAGCCTGAGTGAGAATGGACCTGTGAATCTGTCCAGCTGTGAGATGTCAATATAATCATTCTCTGCAATGATCACTATGCCTTTTTCCAACCCTGCCCTTGTCTTACCCATACAATATGCTCAGACTCATCCCTATGTATCTCCTGTTTCTTCCTTACATACCTTGCACCACCCAGGACATCCTCCACACCCAGAAATGTTGGCCACCCCAGGAACCCATTAAAAATTGTCACCTTACACTTCACTAAAGAAGACATTCAGGTAGCTAACAGATATATGAGGAAATGTTCACGATCATTAGCCATTAGAGAAATGCAGAACAAAACTACAATGAGATTTCATCTCACTCCAACAAGGTTGGCATTAATCCAAAACACACAAAAGAATAAATGTTGCAGAGGCTGTGGAGAGGCTGGAACATTTCTACACTGCTGGTGGGAATGTCAAATGGTACAACCACTTTGGAAATCGATTTGGCGCTTCCTTAAAAAGCTAGAAATAGAACTACCATATGATCCAGCAATCCCAGTCCTCAGAATATATCCTAGAGAAATAAGAGCCTTTACACGAACAGATATATGCACACCCATGTTTATTGCAGCACTGTTTACAGTAGCAAAAAGATGGAAGCAACCCAGCTGCCCATCAACGGGTGAATGGATAAATAAATGATGGTATATTCACACAATGGAATACTACGCATCGATAAAGAACAATGATGAATCTGTGAAACATTTCATAACATGGAGGGACCTGGAAGGCATTATGCTGACTAAAATTAGTCAGTTGCAAAAGGACAAATATTGTATAAGACCACTATTATAAGAACTGTTGTATAAGACCACTATTATAAGAACTTGAGAAACAGTTCAAACTGAGAAGAAAACATTCTTTTGTGGTTACGAGAAGGGGGAGGGAGGGAGGGTGGGAGGAGGTATTCACTAATTAGATAGCAGATAAGAACTACTTTAGGAGAAGGGAAAGACAACACACAATACAGGGGAGATCAGCACAACTGGGCTTAACCAAAAGCAAAGAAGTTTCCTGAATAAAATGAATGCTTCGAAGGCCAGTGTAGCAGGGGCAGGGGTTTGGGGACCATGGTTTCAGAAGACATCTAAGTCAACTGGCATAATAAAATCTATTAAGAAAACATTCCGCAACCCACTTTGAAGAGTGGTGTCTGGGGTCTTAAACGCTAGCAAGAAGCCATCTAAGATGCATCAATTGGTCTCAACCCACCTGGATCAAAGGAGAATGAAGAACACCAAGGACACAAGGTAATTACGAGCCCAAGAGACAGAAAGGGCCACATGAACCAGAGACTACATCATCCTAAGACCAGAAGAACTAGATGGTGTCCAGCTACAACCAACGACTGCCCTGACAGGGAACACAACAGAGAACCCCTGAGGGAGCAGGAGAGCACTGGGATGCAGACCCCAAATTATCATAAAAAGACCAGACTTAATGGTCTGACTAAGACTAGAAGGACCCCAGTGGTCATGGCCCCCAGACCTTCTGTTGGCCCAGGACAGGAACCATTCCCAAAGCCAACTCTTCAGACACGGATTGGACTGGACAATGGGTTGGAGAGGGATGCTAGTGAGGACTGAGCTTCTTGGGTCAGGTGGACACTTGAGACTATGTTGGCATCTCCTGCCTGGAGGGGAGATGAGAGGGTAGAGGGGGTTAGAAGCTGGCAAAATGGACACGAAAAGAGAGAGTGGAGGGAGGGAGCGGGCTGTCTCATTATGGGGAGAGTAATTGGGAGTATGTAGCAAGGTGTATATAAGTTTTCATGTGAGAGACTGACTTGATTTGTAAACTTTCACTTAAAGCACAATAAAAATTATTTTAAAAAATTGTCCCGTCATATTCATGATCATTATGACCATTAACCGTAATTACCCACAGTTAACAAACATGGCCAGGTGGAAAAAGAAACATCAGGTTAGAGTCATTTGCCCCACAGCTTCACTTTGTATCTTGCAAATCCAGAAGCCTAGTCTGAACCCAGTCCAAATCTCCTCCCTTCCCAGCCCAATCTTATAATAAAATACCAGATTTAAATGGCAGGCACCTGCAGGAGAAATGCCATATTAGGGACCAAAGTGATTTTCTTAAGAATGTGCTCCATCAAGAGATGAGCATCAGTTGTTCAGTTCTCTTTTGCAGTTTCTTTTTTAAGAATTGTAGCATCTTTCAATGGCACCTGCTGCCTGGGGCTGATACTAGAAATGAATGGTCCATGAAAGATTCCATCAAGCTGCCTACTGGTAGGTAGGTTTTGGTACAAAGGTGGCACCATTGACTGAATGGATGTTGTTGGTGAATCCAAATATAAAACTCAGTCCAACTAAGAGCCTTTGCATACTATGCCTCCATTTACTGCATGGGCAGTGTTGGCAGTGCCATGCCCAGTGGTACCCTCACGGTGAAGTTAAAGAATCAGCTCTGGTTCTTCTGCACATGAGATCTAGAGATCCCTTTTCTACTCAACTGTGTATCTGGCGTTCTGGGCACATTTTCCAGGCTTCCTTGCCCTCCTATGTAACAATAAGTATGTCTTATTTTTGAGCCAGGTCCCAAGTTGTAGCTCAATTACCATTCCCTATATGATTGCCTATCCAGGTAGTCATTAACCTTACCTGAGCAGCACAGGTCTTATCAGCTTATTGATTCAATTGGTTTTCATTCTATGAGGTCTTTATCCACAGGCATCCACATAGGACATGAAAGGTCATGTGGGTCTTGTGCAATCTGCTGGTAATGTTTGCCCCACAAAGGCTGAGATTTGATTATCCAGTCATCCTGCTGCCAGGCACCAGCCCACACTGTCAGCCACGGTTGTTGCCCATGAGTCAGTCAAAATGTAAACAAGGTGCTTTTCGTGGGGTATTTTCCAGGGCTAGCAACATAACCCATAACTCCACCCATTAAGCAGAATTCTCTTTCCCATGTACAGCTGTCAATAGTTTTCTTTGGATTTGCACAGCTTCCACAGCCCACTAAATATCCATCTACTTTTAACTTCACTGGTAGGTCCATGAACCAGACTCAGAGTTCCTTAGAAATCTGGGTATACAGAAGCTGCCGGAAGCCTCCGGTGCTGGCCCAGTCCCCACATTTGAGACAGCCATGTCAGAAGGGTTACTCCATACTATTTCCTGAAGCTCTAAGACACCAGGAATGCCCAGTTCACTTCTTCCCTAAATATACCACTTCCTGTTAAAAATCAGTGCTTACTGGACAATACCCACTTTGTCGGTGTTCTCATTTCTGACCAGTCCAATGATGTCAGAGCATAAAAAACCCTGCTCTTGCTTTGTTACTTTCTTGATATCCACTAGCACCACTAACATGCCAGCAATTGTCTTTCAAATGAGATATACCAAGTGGTGGTGTCAGGCAAGTGCCAGGAACAAAACCTCCAATGACGCCATTGTCTAGTGGCCACATCTTTTTGCCACAGGCTCCAGTGTGCATGATTATCAGCCACTAACATTTATAGCTGAAAAAGCTCTGCAAAAATGATGAGCCTCAGTGGAAAAAACTGTACATTTTATTGGATAGTTTCTAGGCATGTTGCTGATCAAAGTCGCTGCCTTTCTAGTAATCTTATGTAATCGGCTAATTAGGATGAAGTTCACGAAATACTGAAAAAGCCTATCCTATGCTGTGATTCCTTTTGCTTCACTGGAAGTTTTAAGGCCATTCATTTTTGTTGGAGACTCGGAGATTGTTCTCTAGGCATGAGCCCTCATGATCCCCAGGAAATTTACTTGGGTGGCTTATCACTGATTGTTTTGGAGGTTTATCTTCCAGCCCTGTTTACTCATATATTGGCTGTTCTAAGACAGAGAATACACTGACCTTAGCCCTTCTAATTGGAATAATGTCATCTATGTGATGGTACCATGACACTTCTGGTGAGAAAATGTGGGTGAGTTTAGGTTGCCATGGGACAGCAGGTTGAACATGTGTAATAGTTTGTGTCCAGTGAAGTCAAATAGGCTATGAGATGCAGTAAATCTGAAAAAAGTATTTACATGTCCACCACTATGTATCAGGCCCTTCAGTCTTTGCAACAGACTCTAAAATTGTCTCGCTATCTGGAACTGTAGGAGAAAGGAGGACTACTGACACACGGAGATGCAACACTCCACAGTGAGGCATGAAGTACCACTGGATTTTTTACCGTACAAATAGGGAAACGCGGTGGCATAGTGGTTAAGTGTTATGGCTGCTAACCAAAGGGTCGGCAGTTTGAATTCACCAAGCGCTCCCTGGAAACTCTATGGGGCAGTTCTACTCTGTCCTATAGGGTCGCTATGAGTCGGAATTGACTCGATGGCACTGGGTTTGGTTTTCTTTTTTTTTTTTTTTTTAGGGTAGTATAGTCCCTTAAGTAACTCTGCCTCCATTAGCTCCTTGATCAGTACAGGGACCACCTTTCACCTGCCTCCCCCACCTGGTATCCCACACTGCCTTACTGATCCCTCAAGGCTGGGCTGGGGCATCCTGGTGGGCTCCCAGTTATCCACGCGTTCCACTAGTACTGCTCTAATAGCGGCATTTCCCTACTGGGAACATTCCATACAATCAGGAAAATAATTACACATACTCAATACATATACATGAACACAATCGAGTGCTCTGGAATTCCCATTCTTTTCGATGTTATCCATAACTTGTTATGATCCACACAGTGGAATACCTTTGTGTAGTCAATGAAACACAGGTAAACATCTTTCTGGTATTCTCTGCTTTCAGCCAAGATCCATCTGACATCAGCAATGACATACCTCATTTTATGACCTCTTATGAATCTGACTTGAATTTCTGGCAGTTGCCTGTCAATGCTCTGCTGCCATCATTTTTGAATTATCTGCAGCAAAATGTTAATTGTGGGTGATATTAATGACATTGTCCAATAATTTCGGCATTCCGTTAGGTCACCATTCTTTGGAATGGGCACGTATATGACTCTCTTCCAGTCACTGGCCAGGTAGCTTTCTTCCAAATTTCTTGACATAGGCCAGAGAGCACTTTCAGCACGGCATCCATTATTGAAACATCTCAATCAGTATTCTGGCAATTCCTGGAGCCTCGTTTTTCACCAATGCCTTCAGTGTCAGTGCAGTTTGGATTTCTTCCTTCAGTACCATCGGTTCTTTATCATATGCTTCCTCCTGAAATGGTTGAATATCATCCAGTTCTTTTGGGTACAATGACTGTGTGTATTCATTCCATCTTCTTTTGACACTTCCTGCATCATTCAATATTTTGCCCATAGAGTTCTTCAATATTGCAACTTGAAGCTTCAATTTTTTCTTCAGTTCTCTCAGCTTAAGAAATGCTGAGTATGTTCTTCCCTTTTGGTTTGCAAACTTCAGGTCTCTACAGATTTCATTATAATACTTTATTTTGTCTTTTCGAGCCGCCCTTTGAAATCTTCTGTTCAGCTCTTTTACTTCATTATTTCTTCCATTCGTTTTAGCTACTCTACATCAAGGACAAGTTTCAGAGCCTATTTTGATGTCCATTTTGGTCTTTTCTTTCTTTCCTGTCTTTAATGACCTTTCACATTCTTCATGTATGATGTCCTTGATGTCATCCCACAACTCATCTGGTCTTCGGTCATTAGTGTTCAACACATCAAATCTATTCTTGAGATGATCTCTAAATTCAAGTGGGATATACTCAAGGTCATACTTTGGCTCTTATGGACTTGTTTTAATTTTCTTTAGCTTCAACTTGAACTTGCATATGAGCAATTGATGGTCTGTCTCACAGTTGGCCTCTGGCCTTGTTCTGACTGATGATATTGAGCTTCTCCAAGAGGCAGTCATTAGAACAGAAGGAGCGATATTGTGTGGTTTAAAATCAGGAAGGGTGTGTATTAGAGTTGTATCATTTCACCATACTTACACAATCTGTATGCTGAGCAAATCCAAGAAGCTGGACTATATGAAGAAGAACGTGGCATCAGGACTAGAGGAAGACTATGATATGCAGATATGCAGATGACACAGCCTTGCTTGCTGAAAGGGAAGAAGACTTGAAGCACTTACTGATGAAGATCAAAGGCTACAACCTTCAGTATGGATTACACCTTAATATAAAGAAAACAGAAATTCTCACAACTGAACAAATAAGCAACAACATGATAAATGGAGAAAAGATTGAAGGTGTCAAAGATTTCATTTTACTTGGATCCGTAATTAATGGCCATTGAACCAGCAGTCAAGGAATGAAATGACGTATTACATTAGGCAAATCTGCTGCAAAAGACCTCTCTAAAGTGTTAAAAAGCAAAGATGTCGCTTTGAGGACTAAGGTAGGACTAAGGTGAGCCTGACAAGTCATGGTATTTTCAATTGCCGCATATGCATGCAAAAGCTGGACAATGAATAAGGAAGACCAAAGAGGAATTGATGTTTTTGAATAATGGTGTTGGCAAAAAATACCGAATATGCAAAAAGAATGAACAAATCTGTCCTGGAAGAAGTAGAGCCAGAATACTCCCTAGAATTGAGAATGGCGAGACTTCGACTCACTTACTTTGGACACGTTATCAGGAGGGACCAGTCCCTGGAGAAGGACATCATGCTTGGCAAAGCAGAAGGTCAGTGATAAAGAGAAGGCCCTCAATGAGATGGACTGACAAGGTGGCTGCAACAAGAGCCTCAAACATAGCAATGATTGTGAGGATGGCACAGTACTGGGCAGTTTTTCATTCTGTTGTACCTAGGGTTGCTATGAGTTGGAACCAACTTGACGGCACCTAACAACAACAACACATATACACCCATAATATATCCACCAGTATTAATTACATTATCTTTCATGTGTATTGGCCCAAAAGGACTCACTAATAAATTTACATCTGTCTATTGTCCAATCAAGAGTTATTTACACATCTAGTCAAACAAATTTTTGACCTTGCACATAGGTCTTCTAGGTTCTACAATCACTTGTGACACACTGTCCAGAAGGCCTAAAAAGGTTTGGGAACCTTGGTGCTAACAAGCGACCTAAACACTTTGACCAGCAAATAAAGCTTCTGGTTCCTATTAGAGAAGGAAGGCCTCAACCTCCACCATAGGCCTATTTGGTCTTTAAAAAAGTCAGGTCTGGATAAAAGGTGGTGTCAAAGGCTTTAGATGAACATCAGTGGGAACAACACGATCTCAACAAGGGAATCTAGGTCTTCTCGGTCCTCCTCCTGTCACGAGCATAGTGGTTGCTGCCAGAGTTGCTTAGAACCTAGGTTCAGAAATTAGGTAGCCAGCTGATCTTCACTCCTTTCCAACCAACACAGCTGGCAGGGCTCACTGGTCTTTTGCCCCAAACTATGCTTCATGTCCCTTCTTTCTAGCTCACTGTGGAAAAGATTCTCAGTACATTTCTGCATAACTGATTGCCCTTGATCAGGAGGGAGAATTTTATCTGCAGTTAGGGCAACCAATAAGAGAGAAGAAGTTTCACTTTCCTGGTGAAATAGAAGTATGGGTAACATCACAGAATGCTTGACATAGATTTATATCTAACTCGAACCACAGGTACAACTCAGGAAGGTTCTCTGGGACAATGTCCAAGGATCATATGGCCCCTTGCCACCAAACACTTTAGCAAGAGGGTCTCTACTGCCTGTTTCATACCTGATGAGTCAGCCTGTAGGCTCTTTCCTGTATTTTTCCAAAAGGTCATTGGGATCTTATCAGCCTCCAGGAGGTTGTTTTGTTGTTAGGTGCCGCTGAGTCGGTTCCAATTCATAGTGACCCTATGTACAATAGAATGTAACACTGCCTGGTCCTATGCCATTCTCACAATCGTTCCTATGTTTAAGCTCATTGTTGCAGCCACCGTGTCAATCCATCTTGTTGAGGATCTTCCTTTTTCACTGACCCTCTACTTTACCAAGCATGATGTCCTTCTCCAGGGACTGGTCCCTCCTGATAACATGTCCAAAGTACATGTGGCAAAGACTCACCATGCTCATTTCTAAGGACCATTCCGGCTGTAATTCTTCCAAGACAGATTTGTTCATTCTTCTGGCAGTCCATGATGCATTCACTATTCTTTGCCAACACCGTAATTCAAAGGCATCAATTCTTCTTTGGTCTTCCTTAGTCATTGTTCAGATTTCACATGCATACAAGGTGATTGAAAACACCATGGTGCTATTCCACTCCTTGGACTATATCCTAGAGAAATAAGAGCCATCACACAAATAGATATATGCACACCCATGTTCACTGCAGTCACAACAGCAAAAAGATGGAAATAACCTAGGTGCCCATCAACAGACAAATGGATAAACAAAGTACGGTATATTCACACAATGGAATACTACGCAACGATAAAGAACAACAATGAACCCGCAGAACATCTCACAACATGGGTGAATCTGGAAGGCCTTATGCTGAGTGAAATTTGTCAGTCGCAAAAGGACAAATATTATATGAGACCACTATTATAAGAACTCAAGAAAAGGTTTAAACACAGAAGGAAACATTCTTTGATGGTTACAAGGGTGGGGAGGGAGTGAGATGGGTATTCACTAACTAGATAGCAGACAAGAATTATCTTACGTAAAGGGACGAACAACACACAATACAGGGGAAGTCGGCACAACTGGACTAAACCAAAAGCTACGAAGTTTCCTGAATACAGCCAAACACTTCGAGGGACAGAGTAGCAGGGGTGGGGGTCTGGGACCATGATTTCAGGGGACACCTACGTCAATTGGCATGGCAAAGTTTATTAAGAAAATGTTCTGTATCCCACTTTGGTGAGTGGCATCTGGGGTCTTAAAAGCTACTGAGTGGCCATCTAAGATGCATCAATTGGTCCCAACCCATCTGGAGCAAAGGAGAATGAAGAATACCAAAGACATAAGGAAAACATGAGCCCAAGAGACAGAAAGGGCCACATAAACCAGAGACTCCATCAGCCCGAGACCAGAAGAACTAGATGGTGCCCGGCTACCACTGACAACTGCCCTGAAGGGGAACACAACAGAGTCCCTGACAGAGCAGGAGAAAAGTGTAAAACTCAAATTCTTGTAAAAAGACCAGACTTAATGGTCTGAGACTGGAGGAACCCCAGAAGACATGGCCCCTGGACTCTCCGTTAACCCAGAATTAAAACCATTCCCGAACCCAACTCTTCAGACAAAGGTTAGACTGGACTATAAAACATAAGATGATACTTGTGAATAGTGTGCTTCTTAGTTCAAGTAGATATACATGAGACTAAATGGGCAGCTCCTGTCCAGAGGAGAAATGAGAAGGCAGGAAGGGACAGAAGCTGGTTAAATGGACATGGGAAATCTGGTGTGGAAAAGAGGAGTGTGCTGTCACATTACAGAAAGAGCAACTAGGATCACATAACAACGTGTGTATAAATTTTTGTAAGAGTAACTTGAGCTGTAAACTTTCACTTAAAGCACAATTAAAAAAAAAAAAAAGAAAGCACCATGGCTTGGGTCAGGCGCATCTCAGTCCTCAAAGTGACATCTTTGCTTTTTAACACTTTAAAGAGGTCTTTTGCAGCAGATTTGCCCAAGGCAAATTTCTTGACTGCTGCTTCCATGGGTGTTGACTGCGGATCCAAGTAAAATGAAATCCTTGACAATCCAGGAGGAGTGGGTTAAAAATCCCATGAAGTTTCTCTGTCAAAAGCAGGTGGAGTAAAGCTCTGAAGAGTGTTGCCTCTTTTACTGCAAGACAAAGGAGTCAACTTTTGCAGCGGTTTTATAGGAGTTACAAATGTTGTTTAGGAACATAGAGTTCTTTATTTTGCCAAAGCCAGCAGTTTTTCTTTGACTGCCAGAGGGATTCAGTGTTGTGAACCCACTTGCACCATTTCACATATTCCAACTGGTGAGTAAGCCCTGAATTTTCTTGGAGATTATGAGTCTTCCTTAAATTTAACTTGCCAGTGAAGAAGACATTATTATACTGTGAAAACTCTGAACATCAGAGTAATTTTTCTTTGACACCTTATGAACATTCCCAATTAAAACGTGTACCACATTTCAACTTTTTTCCTTTTTACTGCAGATTCTATCAGCGGCGTTCAGACACATTTTACAGAAACACAGACACTACAACACCATATTCCAAAAGACCATCTATTCTCCTCTGCTGGAAGCTTAGGATACAGGGGAAAGAAGGTGAACAGGTGGAGCAAATGTACCGGTCAGAACAGGTTTGTACATACTTTAGGCCATTCCTTCAGCCTCAATAAATGTACTTTAATAGTAATTAGGCAACAAATCTGAGAAGTGATTTCTATCCTACCTCTTGCTGTCTAATCCTCCAAACATTTTCCAACAGGTAGAAAACGCTATTGGATGCTAAAGAATCTGTCTTACCGCTAACGTAGCCAGGTCCCCAGGGAAGGCCCTGACTGTACACATGGATACTTCCAAGTTGTTCCTCCTCCCGAGGAACCCATAAATCACAAGATCACCCCATTCTGGGAGGAAGCTGCTGTTGTCCATCACCCACCACATGTTTCTCTGTGGCACTCAGACATGCATGGCTGGAGAACCCAAGATGGATTAGGTGTTAAGGAATGGGATGGCTAAAGTAAGTGCAACAGCTTCACAAAGCTTGACTTGTACCCTGCAGTTAGATGGACACAGGTACTACTGCCTGACTATTGTAAATGAAGTCAAGAACCTGAGGCTTGAGCCGGCTCTTCCAAAAAGTACAAGGAGGCTTGCTGGGAGTGAACTGCACTTCTACTGCCTGAAAAGGAAGGTCTGTGTTTTTCAAGAGCCACGTCTGGACGCTGCAAAAAGGACTGGGCTGTGATTATCTTAAATGAAAGCATCCAAGAAGAGCGCCAGCAAGAACAGTGGTAGCCCAACAGAGGGGTGGGTCACAAAAGGCCTGGAAGCTGAGGGAGAGTCTGAAGAAAAGCACAGGACTGCCAGGGGTCAGCAGTCTGATCTGTGAAGGAAGCTGAAAATGTGTCTATACAAGCATCTGCTCTGAATTTCCTTTGTATCCACTGAGCCCTGAAGCCACATTACAACTTTCCAACCATGCAAGGGTGTGCTCCTCTCCCATAATGTGCTATTTCACTAGGGATCCCTACTAGAGGAGTGAGAAGCAGCAGATGATCAAGCAGAAGAAGATAAAAAGGAAAAATGAAGTTGACTATGACCACCCCACATACACAAATATGCACAAAACTTGCAGAATTACAAACCTCAAGCAGGTACCAGCTGAAAAACAAAAACTTGTCAATATTCAGAAGTTTAGGGTTTTGATTATGATACTACGCGGGCTTCAAACTGTATGGAAGCAGTCACAGGATGTTTGGTTATTAAAGAGTGTTATGGGTTGAATTATGTCCCCCCCAAAAAGGTGTATATCAACTTGGTTAGGCCATGTGTGATTGTCCTCCATTTTGTGATTGTAATTTTATGTTGAGAGGATTAGGGTGGGATTGTAACACCACCCTTACACAGGTCACCTCTCTGATCCAAGGTAAAAGGAGCTTCCCTGGAATGTGGCCTGCACCACCTTTCATCTCTCAAAAGATAAAAGGAAAGGGAAGCAAGCAGAGAGTTGAGGACCTCATACCACCAAGAGAGCAGCACTGGGAGCAGAGTGCATCTTTTGGACCCGGGGTCCCTGCGCCTGAGAAGCTCCTCGACCAGGGGAAATTTGAGGACGAGGAATCTTCCTCCACGGCCGACAGAGAAAGAAAGCCTTTCCCTGGAGCCGACGCCCTGAATTTGGACTTGTAACCTACTAGACTGTGAGAAAATAAATTTCTCTTTGTTAAAGCCATCCACTTGTGGTATTTCTGCTATGGCAGCATTAGCTGGCTAAGACAGAATGTGGTACCAAGAGAGTGGGGTGCTGCTCTAACAGACACCTAAAATGTGGACGCGGTTTTTTAGAGGCTGTAAGAGTTTTAAGGTGCCTAATAGTAAAAGCCTAGATTGCCTTGAAGAGATGATTGGTAGAATTACGGATGTCAAAGGCCATTCTGGCGAGGGCTCAGAAGGAAGTGAGGAGAGGCATAAGGTCCCCATCAACTCAGAGAACACATATGGCCCCAGCGACAGAACGCTGCCAGGAACGTGGGTGTGAAACGTGCTCCTGGTGAGGCTTTAACAGGAAATGATGGACATGTGATTGGACAATGGAGGGAGGGTGACGCTCTTTATGCACTGGCAAAGAACTTGTCTGAATTATGTTCAAATGTTTGGTGGAAGGCAGAACTGGTAAGTGATGAACTCGGAAATCTGGCTGATGAAATTTCTAACCAAGACCTTAAAGGTATCGCGTGGTTTCTTCTTGCTGCTTATAGTAAAATGTGAGAGGAAAGAGACAGACTTAAAAATGTACTGTACAAAATAAAAACAGAACTTAAAGATTTGGAAAATTCTACTGTATAAACTAAGGACACGTGTCTTAGAATGTTCACCAAGGACATGGCTACACAACCTTTTGGTAAAGAGACTAAACCTGTGACTGAAGGATATAACCAACTACCACAGCAAAAAACCCATCAGCTTAGACTGAAGGAAAGAATGAAAGGAAAGAAGGCTGTCTGCTTCTTGGAATTCTAAAGGCAGGAAACAGGCCAAAGGAGCTACATCTGTCATCCTCCAAAAAAAGAAAAAGATCATCCCTGGAGCAGCTCAGACAGCAGCAGAATGGTTGGCTGGAGCATGGAAAGCACAGCCTTCTGGGTTCGAAAGGGTGGATCCACAGCCTCCTGGATCTCAAAAGGTGGGGCCACAGCCTACTAGGTGTCAAAGAGTTCAACCTTCATCAACACAGTTCCAGAGTGTGGGGTTGCCATTAAGGTATGCCAGGGGTATAGGGCCACTGCCCAAAGCTGAGGGGGCGGGGCTGCCATGCCCAAGGGGCAGAAGAACGGGACCTGCTGGGGCAGAGGGGGTGGGATTGCCACTGAGATGGACTAGGTATAGCTGCCAAAGCTGAGGGAGCAGAGTTGCTGTCCCAGTGTGCCTGGAAGGCAGAGCTGAAACCCAGGGCCAAAGGGCCTCTACCCCGAATCCAGAGGACATAGCCAACACCCAGAGTCTGGAGGGCTAGAATCTTCTCAGAGAAGAGAGGATTATTTTCAAGCCTTGAGAGCTAATGTAATTTGTTCTGATGGGTTCTGAATTTGCCTGTTATCCCTTCTTTCCCTCCAAATTTCTCCCATTTGTAATGGAAATGTCTACCTTGTGCCTGTTCCACCGTTGTATTTTGGAAACAGATAACCTGTCATCTAGATTTCACAGTTCACAGATGAAGACGAATCTTGCCCTAGGGTGGAATACACCTAAAGTCTCACCCATATTTGATTTAGATGATTCAGAAAATGAGATTTTGGGCTTGTAGTTGATTTAAGACTTTTGGGATGATGTGATAGGGTAAATGTGTTTTACAAGTCAGAAGGACAAGTATTTTCCGGGGCCAAGAGGTGGAATGTTATAGGTTGGATTGTGTCTTCCCAAAATATGTGTTGCAATTTCTAACCTCTATGCCTGTGGTTGGAGCCCTGGTGGCGGAGAGGTTAAGATCTTGGCTGCTAACCGAAAGGTCGGGAGTTTGAATCTACCAGCCGTTCGTTTGAAATGCTATGGGGGCAGTTCTACTCCATCCTATATGGTTGCTATGAGTCAGAATTGACTCAATGGCCACAGGTTGGTTATGTCTGTAGTTATAATTCCATTTGGGAATGGGTTATTTTGTTATGTTAATGAGACAGCGTTAGTGTAGGGTGTATCTTTCGTCAATCTCTTTTGATATATAAAAGAGATTAAACAGGCAAGCGGGCGAAGCATAGATGGGGAAGAGAGATGCCAAGCAACATGAAGATTGCCCAGGAGCAGAAGCTCTGAAGAGACAAGGACTTTCCTCCAGAGCTGACAGAGAAAGAAAGCCTTGCTCTAGAGATGGCACCCTGCATTCAGACTTCTAGCCTCCTAAACTGTGAGAAAATTAATTTCTGTTTGTTAAAGCCACCCATCTGTGGTTCTGTTATAGCAGCACTGGATAACTAAGACAGTTACCTATACCGGTCTTCTTGAATTGAGTAGATACATGAAGTTGTAATGTATTCAACAGCCAACAAATACCAAGTATTATTAAGGTACCTTTTAATAGGAAACCCTGGTGGCGTAGTGGTTAAGTGCTACAGCTGCTAACCAAAGGGTCGGCAGTTCGAATCCGCCAGGTGCTCCTTGGAAACTCTATGGGGCAGTTCTACTCTGTCCTATAGGGTCGCTATGAGTCGGAATCAACTCGACAGCACCGGGTTTGGTTTTTTTGGTTTTTAATATGAAATAAGTTCTTGATAATACACAATAGTCTAAATACCTCACTTATGGGTGAGAGACAAAATCAAACTGGAGATAATCTAATATGAAAATCTCTTTGAGAAGAACCAGGAGGTATCAAGCCCAGAGAGAGCTGAAAGCAGTCATACATGTGCTGGGGTCTGCATGGCTGAGAGAAGAATGGGATGAGGACAGACTGATTTCCCCCACTTTTGAAACAGTAAAGTGCAAAAAGAAATATACCCTCAATGCCTAGAATTAAGGTTATAGTGAATCAAGGTGCTATGAGTTGAAGCTTGGCTTGAAAAGGATTTTAAACCAACACATTCTCATGTGTAATAGTTTTGACAATAGCCCCAAGGCCAAAACAACAAATTCCAAGGATCCCACATTCTAAAGTGAGGTTCAGTACTATCTTGCCAAAAATTTGACCAAAACTGATTCTGCTACCATTAGGCAATTGCCTACCTCAGGGATATAAAAGTTGAGGTGGAAGAAGGAGTAAAGAATTTTCAGAGACACTTTTTACTGTGGGAGGCATTTTTCCCCCTCCTGAGTCTGGACACTCCCCCCTCTCCAAACTCATAATAAAACAATCTATTTAAATGTGAGTTACCTGTTTGGGAAATGCCACATTTAGAGCCCAAAGGAACTTGCTTAAGTGTATGCTCAACCGGAAGCTACGCTTTGGTTGTCCAGTTCTCTTCTTTCACTTTCTTCTTTAAGCACCCGAGCCATCTTTCAGTGGCACCTACTGTGTGGGCATGATACAAGGATCAATACTCTACTGGACGTCCCATGTAGCTGCCTGCTCTTGGGTAATTTTTCCTATGAAGGTGGCACCGTTGTCTGATTTAATGTGGTTGGTGAATTCAAATACAAAACACAGTCCAACAAAGAGTCATCGTACAGTATGCCAACTTCTGTGGGGACAGTATTGGCAGTGACATGCTCCATGTAGTCTATAGCCAGAGGTGGAGGGTATGATACCAGCTCTGACACTTCTTTCTATGAAACCTGGAGATTCCCCTTCTACTTGACTGTGTATCTGGCACTCTGGACACATCTGCCACTCTTGGTCTCATATGCCGGAATCACTAGGTTTTCTCTGGGCAAGATACCAAAGTGTAAATGGATTACGATGCCCTGTGCGATGGTCTATCTAGGTGTCCATGGTCCTTACCTAAGCAGTCCAGGTCTGATTAGCTTGTTGATTCAGTTGATTTTTATCCTCCAAGGGTCCTTATTCATGATAATCCACATGGGGCACAAAGAGGAGGGGTGCGTCTTGGGCAATCTACTGATAATGTTTCCTCCACAGAGGCTGTGACCTGAACACCCAGTTGTTCCACTGACATGCACCAGGCCACATTCTTATCCCATGAGCAGCTGCCCATGACTCAGTCAAAGTATAAGAAGATAACTATGGCGGGGTGCGTTCCAGGGCATGCACCACAGCCTGTAACTGTACCCATTAAGCAGAGGTCCCTTTCCATGCACGGCTGTAAGCCATTTTCCTTGGAGTTACACAGCTTTGCACCCATTACACTCCCATCTACCTTTAACCAGGAAACCCTGGTGGCGTAGTGGTTAAGTGCTACGGCTGCTAACCAAAGAGTCAGCAGTTCGAATCCGCCAGGCACTCCTCGGAAACTCTATGGGGCAGTTCTACTCTGTCCTATAGGTTCACTATGAGTCGGAATCGACTCAACGGCACTGGGTTTGGTTTGGTTTTGGTTCTACCTTTAACTTAGCTGATGTTTCCATGAACTAGGCCCAGGCTTTCTGAGGAATATGATGGGTATACTGAAGCAGCCAGAAGCCTTAGATGTTGGCTTAATTCCCACATCGGAGACAGCCCTATAAGAAGAGTGACTACCCGATCACTGCCCTGACAGGGAACACAACAGAGAATCCCTGATGGAGCAGGAAAACAGTGGGATGCAGATCTTAAATTCTCATAAAAAAACCAGGCTTAATGGTCTGACTGAGACTGGAGGGACCCTGACAGTCACGGTCTCCAGACCCTTTGGTAGCCCAAGATTGGAACCATTCCCGAAACCAACTCTACAGACAGGGATTGGGCTGGACTATAAGACAGACAATGATGCTGGTGAGGAGTGAACTTCGTGGCTTAAGTAGGCACATGAGACTGTGTGGGAGACTCCTGTCTGGTGGCAAGATGAGAAGGAAGAAGGAAACAGGAGTTGGTCAGATGGACATGGGGAATCCAGGGTGGAGAGGAGAAGTGTGGTGTCTCATTAACGGGAGAGCAACTGGGAGTGCATGGCGGAGTATGTACAGCTTTTTGTATGAGAGACTAACTTGATCTGTAAACTTTCACCTAAAACACAATAAATAAATTTACAAAAAAAGAAGGGTAACTGCATACTTTTTCCTGAAGCTCTGAGACACTAATAGGGCCCAGTTTACTTGTTCTCTGTATATACTACTTCCACATAAATATTGATGCTTACTCGGAAAGACCCACTTTGTTGGTGTTCTCATTTTCAATCCATTCCATGATGTGGATGTCAGGGAGTAACAAACCCTGCCTGTGCTTTTTACTCTCTCTATGTCCACCAGCACAACTAACAGGCTGGCAATAATCTCTCAAATGGGTATACCAGGGGAGGTGTCAGGTAAGTGCCAGGAACGAAACCCCAAATGATGCCACTGCCTAGTAGCTACATCTTTTTGCCAGTCTCCACTCAGCATAAATGTCAGTTTCTGACACTTGTAGCTCAAAACGCTCTGCACAAATAGCTGACCCGAGTGAAAAGGTGTCTGTACTACTTGTTTGTCAATGTGGCTACCTTACAATCTTATGTAATTGGCTAATCAGGATACCTATGTGAGGTAAGAAGTTCATCAAATATTCAACGAGCCTATCATATGCTGTGCTTCCTTTTGGTTTTCTGAAGATTTTATTGCCATCAGTTTTTCTTGTTCAGGCTTGAAGATTGTTCTCTAGGCATTGGCCCACATGCTTCCCAAGAACTTTACTTAGGTGGCTGAGCACTGATTCTTGCAGGGGTTAGTCTTCCAGTCCTGTTTACTCACATACTGACAATCTAAGGCAGGTAGGACATGATCCTTAGCTCTTCCAATTCAAATAATGTGATCCATGTAATGGTACCAAGACACCTCTGGTGATGATTCAGTCATTTCTAGGTTTCAATCTATTCACTAGTGACAAATCAGGAGTGAGTTTATATTGCCTTGGGGCAGTGTGTTGGTCATGTGCCATAATATGAGCCTCATGAACACAAATAGGCTATGAGTGACGGTTAAGGTTATGTGTCAACTCGGCTAGGCCATGATCCTCAGTGGTTTGGCAGATATTATGCAATCTTCATTTTATGATCTGATGTGAGCAGCCAATCAGTTAAAAGACAATTAGTTTCTTTGGGGATGTGGCCTGCATCTAATATATATGGATGTCTTGGCAAAGCTCACTCTGAATCCTGCATCCAACTCATCACCCTCTGACCTCTGGTTCTTGGGACATGAGCCAGCAGCCTGCCACCTGACCTGCAGATCGTGGGTTTGCCAGCCCCTACAACCACATAAGTCAGGAGAAGCCTCACAGCAACCTTGTAGGAGAGAGTAGAACTCCCCTATAGAGTTTCTGAGGAGCACCTGGTGGATTTAAACTCCTGACCTTTTGGTTAGCAGCTGTAGCTCTAAACGACTGTGCCACCAGGGTATCCATATATATACACATACATATATATACACACACACTTCACTAGTTTTGCTCCTCTAGAGAACCCAGTCTAAGACACTACAATCACATGAATACAGTGGAATTTGAAGAAAGCCTCATCATGTCCACCTCTGTGCATCAGGCCCTTCAGGGTGTACAATGGACTTGACTATCATTATGATATCTGGAACTACAGGACAAGAAGGATTACTGTTGCACTGAGTTGCAATATTCCACAGTGAGGCATCAGGTACCACTGGATTTTTCATCAGCCATGTAGGGCTACTGTAAGGTAGTATAGTTTCTTTCAGCACCTCTGCCTCCCTCAGTTCCTTGATCAGTACAGGGACCTCCTTTCACCTCGACTCCCCAATCCAGATCCTACACTGCCTTACTGATCCCTCATGGCTCAGCTGGGAAAGCTTGGTGAGCTTCTGGTTATCTACTCATCCCACTACCTATGTTCTAGGTGGCATTTTCTCACTGGGGACATCTTTTACAATCAGGAGGTGACAACATATACTTACCACAATAGATTCAGCAGTATCAGTTACAACATCTTTCCTGTGTATTGGCTACGAAGGGCCCACTCAAATACTCGCATCAGTCCATTGACCAATCTGAGAGTTTTTACCACACCTATTCAACGTAGGAGCCCTGGTAGCACAGGGGTTAAGAACTTGGCTGTTAACCAAAATGACATCTGTCAGAATCCACCGTCCACTCTTTGGAAACCCTATGGGACAGTTCTACTCTGTTGAGTTGGAATCAACTCAACAGCAACGGGTTTGGTTTTTTGGTTTATTCAAAGTAAAATCTGGAACATTCCCTTGGGGGCTTCCAGACATGTCCATGATTTGTGCTCCAGTATCCAAAAGAACTGAAATGGTTTGGCAACCTTGGGTACCATCAAGTCTTCAATACACTTTGACTACTGCATAAAAATGCTGGTTCCTATTAGACAAGGTGGTGCTTGGACCCCTACCCTCACATATTTTCCTCTAGAAAGAAGTAGGTCCTGGGTAGAAAAGCAGTCCAGAAGCACATATCTCAGTGGAGAGGTCTAGGTCTTCTTGGTCCTCCACCTGTCATCTGTAAGGTGGTATGGCCAGAGTGGCTTGGAGCATGCAGGCAGTGTAAAAATGGCAGCTTGACATCATACCTCCTTGTCTAACTTCATGAGGGTGGAGGATAATCAAGATCAGCATCAGCCCAAGGCTGATTCCTATGAAATAGAAGTCAAACACACCTCCACCCTTCAACCTCTTTACCAATTCTGATACCAGCCATCCTTCCCATGACACTCTCTACTTCTCTGCTGGGCTCAATAATTCATTGCAGTCGCCACACGGAACTCACAGACCATATTCACAATCATAGGGTTTATTAGGGAAGTAACAGGTTACAATTCAGTATCAACTTGGAGGGAACAGGAACAACTCAGGATACAGTTCTCTGATCAGGGCAGCTTCTTCTCAGCCAGGCCCACAGACAGGCCTCTCCCTTGGCCCTTGACTCTTGGCCTGGCCTCTGCCCTACTTGAACATGTGTTACGGAGCTCTTTAGCTCCATCAATAAGTGCCCAGAGGCACCCCACTCTGGCAGGAAGCCTCCTACCCGAAGGTACTCAGAGCTCGCTTTGTGGGTTGGTGAGCCTAGCCTGTCTGTCACATGCTGCTGCTGTCTCATGCCGGTCTTCAGTGTCTCATGCTGTCTCTCTCTGTCTCCTGGGTCTAGGAGGTTCTCAGCACAGGAACCCTGGGTCCAGAGGATGCACTCTTCTTGATAGTAGTGAGGATTCCCCACCCCCTCCAACCTCTGAGACTGGCTCCCTGTTAAGCCTAGTGGGATGACAAAACTGACCAAGTCCATGCATCTTATTTGCATAGTCCTACCCCTGCAAGGGTTCCATACACCTTATTTGCATTAGCAGACTGTCTAACCCCTTCAGTGGGCCACAAGCACCTTATTTGCATAGTCCCACCCAATTATATTGTGGGAGTTACACAACTGTGGATAGAAGAGTCATACAGTAGTAATTCACAGCACTGCAGTAGGCTATTAGATGGCCAGATGACATACACCTCCACAACCAGCACTACTGGCATAGCTCTTTCATCTGCTAACTGAAGAGCCTAGCCTCTTTAGTCTCCCTTGGGTTTTTGCCCAAATCTACGCTTAACATGACTTCTTTCCCACTCATTGTAAGAGCAGACCTCAGTATATTTCTGCATAACTAACTGCCCTTGGTCGTTTTTGTGTAGTCATAGCCACCGAACAGAGGAAAGCAGTTTCACCTTCCCAGAGGCACCCAGGGTGGGTAATGACCACAAAAACTTTTTCTTAGATTTTTGTGGAGTTCTCCCCCTTTTATGTCTAACACAAACCACCAATATGACTCAGCAGAGGTCTCTGGGACAAAGGCCAAGTCCCCTTGTCACCAAATAATTTAGCAAAGGGGTCTGCTACTGCCCGCCAGAGTCCTGTTCCACAACTGGCCAGTGGACCTGTGGGGTCCCACCGTACATTTCCAAATGGGCATTGAGACCTTATCAGCTTCCAGCAAGAGGTGGTTAAAAATTCCATGAAGTCAGTTTGTCAAAGCAAGTGGTGCATAGCCCTGTGCAGTGTTGCCTTTTTACCACAAGACACACAGTTCAACTTTTGAAGAAGTTTGTTAGAAGTTACGGTGTTGTCTCAGAATAGTCAGCAGTTGTCTCTGAACTGCCAGAGGGATTCATTGTTAAGGACCTACCTACATTATTTCATCTATGATAACTGTCAACTCCGCCCTGAGATTCTTGGGGAATTATAATTCTCCTTTGCTGATGAACAGCAAAGGCTATAGAGAATGACACCACTAACTTGTCAATCAAGAATACATCATTATACAGTCAAAACTTTAGACATCAGAGAAATTTTTCTCTGACAACTTTTGATCATTTACAATGAAAACAGGTAACATATATCATTACCAATTTCACATTATTACATAGTGCATGCAAAGAATCAGCTTGCAGGCCTCTCAATGACAAAATTTAACCTTTCGCCTTTTAATGCAGGTTTCATCAGCTGTATTCAGACAGTTTTTACAGCAATACATACTGCGCATTTTTTTTACACAGATACTACAACACCAGCTACCAGTAGATCATATGTTCTCCTCAGCTAGAAGCTCAAGAAATATGGGGAAGAATGGCCCGTAGAGGGAGCCAATGACATGAGTAAGAATAGGTTTGCGTATACTTTGAGCCATTCCTTTCCCCTCAACAAATGCACATTTAACAACCACTATTTTTTTTTTTTGTAGGGTTGCTATGAGTCAGATTTGACTCGACGGCACTGGGTTTGGTTAGTTTTTTTTTTTTTTTATGTACAAATGGGAAACCCTGGTGGTGTAGCAGTTAAAAGCTACTGCTGCTAACCAAAAGGTCAGCAGTTCAAATCCACCAGCCACTCCTTGGAAACCCTATGGGGCAGTTCTACTCTGTCATATAGGGTTGCTATGAGTCAGAATCGGCTCAATGGCAATGAGTATGTATAAATAAAAGGTCCCTGTGTCTCTCAAGTCCATCAGACTTAAGGCAAGTTTTCTGAAGCTCTCTGTCATTTGCTGAGGCAAGGGGAAAGTAACCTTCCCCCAGGGACCCATTAGTGGCATCCAGTATGTTGGGCAATGGCTCTGTGCTGGCCCTCTAGAGATATTCCATGTATCCATATAGGCTATACAGACAAAAGCTTGAAGCACAGCTCATCTGAGTCTTGGTAGAATGCCTTGCAATCTTCCTGAAACATGAGAAAATGGAAGGTATGTGAGGAATTGATCTGAGGCCGTCTCCCACTTGCTTCCCATTGTCTATTGAAAGGCTATCAGAAGGCAGGAGCTCATCCTCACTGAGAGCTACTAAAATATGAAGATTTCTGGCCCACCCACATCCCAGTATGGAGATGCAGAATAGAAAACCACTTAGATGCAGTCTAGAATTGACTCCCGCACAAAGGGTTAACCTATGACTCGCACTGAGGTCATCTGAGACTTTTATTTCCTTGTCATCATTTAGGTGTGTTTGAAAGGATCATGGAGAGGAGGTGATGTTTTGGGGGGTTTTTTTGGTTTTTGTTTTTTCAGTCTTTTTTAAGCATTAAAGGGTTTAAGTGTAAAAGTGAGAAACCCTAGTGGCATAGTGGTTAAGAGCTACAGCTGCTAAGCAAAAAGTCATCAGTTCAAATCCACCAGCCATTCCTTGGAAACCCTATGGGGCAGTTCTACTCTATGAGTCGGAATTGACTCGACAGCAATGGGCTTGGTTTTTTTTTTTAAGTGTAAAAATGGCTCTGATGGTTAATGTTGTGTGTCAGCTTGGCTGGGCCATAATTCTCAGTGTTTTGGCAGTCGTATAATGCTGTAAAAGGCTTCTTTAAAGTGTTGAAAAGCAAAGATGTCACCTTGAAGACTTAAGTGTGCCTGACCCAAGTGATAGTATTTTTAATCACTGCATATTCATGTGAAAGCTGGACAATGAATAAGGGAGACTGAAGAAAAACTGACGTCTTTGAATTGTGGTGTCGGCGGAGAATACTGAATATACCATGGACTGCCAAAAGGACGAACAAATCTGTCTTGGAAGAAGTACAACCAGAATGCTCCTTAGAAGCAAGGATGGCGAGACTGCGTCTCACATACATGTTGCCAGGAGGGATCAGTCCCTGGAGAAGAACATCAGTGAAAAAGAGGAAAACCCTCAACGAGATAGATTGACAAAGTGGCTGCAACAATGGGCTCAAGCATAAAAACAATTGTGAGGACGGCGCAGGACAGGGCAGTGTTTCATTCTGTGGTACACAGGGTTGCTATGAGTTGGAACCGACTTGACAGCACCTAACGACAACAAAAACATAATGTTGTGATCACTTCCCTGTTGAGATTTGATACATGGTCACCCCCGTGACGGGCTCTGCTGTGAGTAGCCAATCAGTTGAAGGGGAGTTTCCTTGGGCGTGTGGCCTGCATTTCCTGTGGGTGGACGCTCAGACAGGGCTTGGGGGCTGGTGCTTGTTCTGGATCCTGCAGCTGGCTCCTGTTCATCTGACCTCTGATTCTTGGGACTTGAGCTAGCAGCTTACCTGTGGTCTTGCCTGCCAATTTTGGCATTTGTCAATCTTGACAGCCTGTGAACAAAAGCCCTGCTCTCCAGCCTGCTGATCTTGGGTTTGCCAGCCCCTGGAGCTATGTGAATCAGGAGAAGCCTCTTTCCTGACCCATGGACTTGGGACATTACAGTGTCTACAAACACGTGAGCCATTTCCTTGATATAAATCTCTCTCTCTATATATATACGTATATTTATATGCTTTCCTGGTTTTGCTTCTCTAGAGAACCCCACCTAAGAGAGTGGCTTTTAAAAATCTTTATCAGAGAAATGAATTATGTCTTGCTCTTGCCTTGTCTTTGCATATGAGTTTGACAGACATCATGCCCAACATGGTGAGGGTAAGAGCTCCTCCTTTTGGGAGACGGACTCTGCCTTCTGGAAGACTGGCTCCTACTCTTCATGTAGCCCGGCGTGGGAGGAGAATGACAGAGCTTGTCCAAGTCTCTATAGCTTCTCCAGCGGTGGGCGGTGATGGCACTCCCTTCAACTTCTCATCCTCCTCTTCACTGGAGTCTACATCATCCATGTTCTCTTCTAGGGCACTAACCTGAGGCTCCAGTTGCTCAGCTTCCTCTAGCACATAGTGTTTCTGTAGTCAAGGTAGAATAATGTCACACACTCTCTCACTACGCAGTAGCTCATCAATAAACTCATCTACATGCATCAGTTCAGACTCCCCATTTCTGTTCTGGCTCTTGGTATTCCAATAGTCATTGTACAGGGGCTCCAAGTACTTACAGCAATCAACCACAGTGCCTGTCAGCCCCACGTAAAGCATCCCCAATGTGCACACATACTTGAAAAGTCTTCATTCTTGATAAATTCTACAATGATATCCTTCTCAGGTTGAATTTGCAGCATCTTCAGATTCAAACACAACATAAATGACTGGTTAATTTATTTTCTTGATATTTCACTTCCGCTTCAAAATTAAGGCTTACACACAGGGCTACACTACAGTGGTATAGTTTTTTAAGCAAGTCTGCCTCCATTACACCTACTCCTTACTTATTGACCATCTCATTATCCAACATTTCCCATTTACTACAACAGTGAAAAAAAGCACCTGACTATTTTGCACATTAATGATCTATGTCTGGTAGTAACGAATGCCGAAGTACAAGGCAAGAGTAATATGAAGGTTAAGGTTATGTGTCAACTTGGCTGGGCCATGATACTCAATGGTTTGGCAGTTATGTGATGATGTAATTTGTCAGTTATGCAATGATGTAATTTGGAAGTTATGTAATGGTGTAGTCATTCTTTATTTTGTGATCCGGTGTGGTCATCGTCCATTTTTGCATAACGCCTATTTTCACATAACGACCTGGTCTTTGGAATCTAACCATCCCAATTAGTGAGGAGGGGGTGCAGTTCCTTGATCCTTTGACCTGAGGATACCAAATGCAGTATCCTACACTGCTTTACTGACCCCTCATGGCTGGCCTAGGGAAGTCTTTGGGGCTGTCCATTGTCCATTTGTTCCACTACACTGTTTTAATCAGGGCATTTCCCTGTGCGGAACATCCCTTACAACCAAAAGAAGAACCACAATACTTAACACATATATACCAACAATACATTCAGCAGTATCAGTGAGCACAAACTGCATTTATGTTGGCCTAAGAGGGCCCACCTATAATATGACATCCATCCATTGTCTAATATGATAGTTATTCAAAAATCCAGTCAAAGTCAAATTGTTCAAACAGGTAACATATTTCAATACCAATTACAAATAATTACAGTTTACATACAATGAATCAGCTCACAGGCCTCTCAAAGACAAACTCTCTTTATTTTGTTCCTTTTCATTGCAAATTCTATCATCTGCATTCGGGTACTTTTTAAAGAATCACAGACCATGGATATTATTATACAGATGCTACAGCACCAATTGCAGTATACTACTTATTCTTCTCTGCTGAAAGCAGGAAATGAGGGAGATCAGCCCCACAGGGGTAGTAACTGGCAACAGTAAACACAGATTGGCATGTAACTGGAGCCATTCTCACAACTTCAAAAAAATTCAGTTTCAAAAACAACTAGGCATCAAGCAAACAGGTGATTTCAATCCTATGCACTTCTGCCTAACCATCCAGGCCTTTTTACAACAAGTAGCATATGTCATTGGAGCCCAAAGAATCAATATTATCACTAACCTAGGAAGGTAGCCAGAATGCCTGGGAAAAGCCCTTGCCCTAAACATGGTCACACCCAGGGAGTATCTCCTCCAGAACATCCATAAGTCACAAGATCACCCTATTCTAGCAGGAAGCTGGTGCACTCAATCACCTACCATATGTCTCCCGTGGAATTTATACTTGTGTGACTGGAGACACACAATGGATTAGGGAATGAAATCTGGAATGGGTAACCTAAGTATAATAGCTTCAGAAAGCTTGACTCCTGTCCCCTGGAGTTACAGAGACACAGGAAGTAGTGTCTGACTCACGTAGGAAAAGAAGTCAGGGCTGAAGCTGCTCCTGCCAGAAGGTACAACAGGAAGGCTGGCTGGGTGTGAACTGTATTTCTACCACCTGCGGAAGGAAGACCTGAGTTCTCCATGTCACTCTGGCTAGTGCTGCCTCTGAAAAAGTGTCTGGTACTCTAAAGTATTACAGAAATTAAGAACTTACCATAAGAACTATTCTTGGTAGCTTAATCTGTATGAGTATGACCAGGATACAGCATGAAGACGTGAAGACTCAATACAAGAAAAAAAAATGTGTCAATGACAGAACTGCAGGCAGTGGAACAGGTGATTAGCAAAGGCATTTGGGAATATACAGACCTTCCACGGACTCATGTAATCACAACCCATAAGTGATTGTCTATACATAAGTAAGGCTTCAGAGACCAAATACCAATCCATACCAACATGGAGGAAATTTCACAACAGATGGAGGTGGAGCCCCGTGTCTCTCAGGGCAAGAAATCCTCCAGTCTGAGTGTAACTCTCAGGCTTCATCAGTACATAAGCATTTCCACTATGTGGGATCATCCAGGCTTTACAAAGGACCAGGAGGAACATCATAAACACTTAAAGTGAATAAAGAAAAACACCAATACTGTAGAGAATGATGTTCCTGTGGGTCAGAAACATTCCTGAAAGCCAGTATTGGAGAGAGGATGTTGAACACATGCTCTCTCATGCAAAATATCCCCAAATTCAAAGTGTGGTGCAGGGTCATCTTACAAAGAAACAGACCAAAATGGGTTCTATAATCATTAGCCCATCTCCTACCTCAGGAATAAGAAAGAGTTGAGGTGAAAGAAATATGAAAGAATTTTTAGAGATAGTTGCCAGTGTAGTAGGCATTTTCTATACAATCATGAGGGTGAGACAGGCAGCTCAGAGCTCAACACTTCAAGGAGATAAAGGCAGCCTCAGAGCTCAGCACTTCTAAGAGACACCTGCTCTGGCTTATCCTCCTACATTGAGCAAAACAGGTTACACATTCTTCTGAAACTGTCCTTGACGAGATAGCTATAGAATGGGCCAAGAACTGTCCTTGACAAGATAACCACAGAACAGCAATAGTGGGCCCCAACTGGTCTTAGCAGGCTTTCTATGCTATCTCAACACTCCAAGTGACCTATTAGCTCATTAAGTGCAAAATACATATAAGCACCCTGCCAGAGAATCAAACACTTGTCTAGAGAAAATACATAATCACCCCCCAAGCCCTGAGTGCCTTTGTGAAGGTCAATCCTGAATATTCATGATAAATTTGCACTTCTTTGTCTGCTGTCTGTAAAAGCCCACCTCCCCAAGCTGCCTGTGAGCAGTCTTGAAGGCAGGAGTCCCAATAGCTCCTTTCCTTGTACAACGAAATAAAGGCATCTTTCTTATCTCCCACTTCAGCCTCTTGTTTATTGGCTGTAACAAGTCACACTGAGCAAAACCTGGTGTTTTCACCAGGGAAGGGCAGAGATAGCTTCCCCCTGTCATAGCCAGTGGTAAAGAGCTTCAGCAGGCTGACTTAGCCCCTGGAGGTTGAGGGACACAGGAACTAATGTCTGACTCATGCAAATGAGGTCAAGTTGTTGGAGCTGGAGGTGTTCCTGGAAAGGGGCAATAGGAGGGCTGTTCTGGGAGTGAACAGCATTTCCACCATTTACAGAAGTAGATCTTTGATCTCTAGAGTCCATATGTGGACCCTAGAAAAAGGAGTGACATGAGAGTATCCAAAAAGGGATGCCACCCAAGAAAACCACCTGGAGGGGAAATATCAACAGAGGTAAAGGCCACAGTGGCCTAAGGGCTAGGATGAGTCCTGTAGCCAGCCAGAGGGAGGCACTTTATGTGGCATTGTCTGGCACTGTGAGGTCCCTGAAAGAAACTGAAAATGCATCCATGAGCACATCAGCTCAGGATTTCCTCCATATCACACAGCCTCAAGGACACATTAGAATTTTGCCAAGCACGCAAGGGTGTGTTCTTCTCCCACGATCAGCCCTTTTCTGAGGGGGAGAAACAGCAGGTGATCAATGAGATGAGAAGAACAGAGAAAAGGAAAAAGAAGTTGACTCTGTCAAACCCACATAAACATATACCTGATTCACTTGCAGGATTAAAAAACCCTAAGCAAATGCCAGCTAGGAGAAGGCAAAAATTCCTCAATATTCAGAATTTGGAGGTTTTGATCATTATGCTAGCCTGGGCTTCTAACCTCTGAAAAGCAACCAAGGATGTATGGTTACTGAAGTATACCCAGATAACTATGGAACCTACCTGAAATTCCCTCCAACACAAAAGACGAACATCACACCCAGCCAGTTTTCATACTTAAGGAAAAGGAGAAGAAAACTACCTCCTTCTTGCCAAATCAAGGCAAGCTCAAAAATGACACAATTGCAGATACAACCCACAATTCCCATCAGAATATGCTCAAAGGAATGTGACAGCCAGGCAGTCCTAGTGAGGACTGAGGGAACACACTCCACTTTGCACTACTCGACAGCCCCAGGACAGGAGATTATGACCCATGGTGACTTCTCAGCTAGGTGTAAGCCTGAGGTTCCAGTATTTTCCTTGAGATTTGAAATATGCAAAAGAAGAGGCTCCCTGAAGATACCCACTACTGCTAGAAGTTCACACTTGAAATGTTTCTCTGAAATAAGTTGTTTTTTTTTTATATAGGAACTTAGAGAGAGGTGAGACCAGTCATAGATGTACAGGGGTCTGCATGCACCCTGACAACCCAGGAATGGTGGGATGAAGGGAGACTGGCATCCCCCACATTTCCTGCTCATATCTTCACCTATTTTGCCCCACTTTTCCCCTTTTTATCTTTTTCTTCAGTTTCCCGGTGTCTCCCATGTTCTCATTCACTATGCTGAGTGACATCTCCAAAGAATGCACTGGTTCTCTGACTAGAACTGGGAACCCAATCCTGCCTGACCATGAACATGGAGCATAACCAGGTTCTCCTCTACCCTTTTTCACTTATAACCTCTCTGTCCCACTGCAGCCTGCAGGGTCTTGCCTAGATTCATCTAAAAGAACACTGTGACCATATCAGCCTCCATGATGAGGGGGTAAAAAGTCCTATGGAGTGATCCTGCCAAAAGCACTGGGGTACTGACCAACCATTCCAGGTGGGAGCCTAGGCCAGTAGTCACATTGAGTTGACACCACCTGAGGTGACACCAGCACCTCATAGACAAACTTGGGATCATGCCTTATAGCCTGACACCTGGACCCTAAACATGTTGCTATCCACAAGGAGGACAAGTACAGAAGTTTGAGAATTTGTATTTGCCCAAATGAAAGGCTACATACACTGGTAAGCCCACATGAACTAGGTGCCTGAAGCTACAGTGAAATCCACAGCCAACATACACCAAGTCTTCTTCATGGGCCCTAGAAAGAAGAGAGGCTCCCAGGAAATACCCACTAATCTATATAAGGAAACCCTGGTGGCACAGCGGTTAAGAGTTTGGCTACTAACCAAAGGTCAGCAGTTTGAATCCACCAGGAGCTCCTTGGAAACCCTATGGGGCAGTTCTACTTTGTCCTATAGGGTTGCTATGAGTCAGAATCTACTCGAGAGAAATGAGTTTTTTTTTTTAAGTCTACGTAAACTTGCTTGAAAGATGAAGTATATATACATTTGCACTACGGATAATGTAATCTAAAAATTCTCTCTCAAAACAACCAGAAGGCTTCAAGCCCAGAGAGAATTGAAAGTAGTCATTTCATATATGTGCCTGGGTCTGCACGTACCCTGGCAACTCAGAGACAGATGGGGTAAAGGGGGACTATCTTCCCTCACTATTAAAATACGTAAAGTGGATAAGGAAATGCACTCCAGTGCTTACAATTAAGTGTCTAGTGAATGAAGGTACTGTAAGGCAGACACGTCCCTGAAACATGTCTTGAAAAGGATGTTGAAAGCAACATGAACTCTCTTATAAGAATTTTGGCAGAAGCTACAAAGCCAAAACAATAGATGTCAACCTCTAAAATGAGATTTTGTATTATCTTTCAAAAAACCTGGCCAAACCTAGATCTGCCAGCATTGGTCCATTGCCTACCACCAAGAGTGATCTGAGTTGGAAGAAGGATAAAAAAAAAAAAATTGGAGGAGAGTTGTCAGTGTGATAGGTATTTTCTTAACCTTTTTGATTCTGGCACCTTTCCTCCCTCCCTAAACTCATAATTAAACATTCTGTTTAAATGGGAGGTTCCTCCTGGGGAAATGCCACATTTGGAGCCCAAACTGGCTTTCTAAGTGTGTGCTCCACTGGGAGGTGAGCATCACTTTTCCAGTGCTGTTATTCAGTTTCTCCTTTAAGAATCCAAGCCAACTTTCAACAGTACCTGCTGTCTGGGATTGATACTAGGAGAGAACGATATACTGAATGCGCAAAGAAGCTGCCCAATGCTGGTAGTATTTCCAATGGAGCTGGCGCCATTGTATGATTTGATGGGGTCTGTGAATCCAAATATAAAACATAGTCCAATGAACAGTCTTTGCATAATATGTCCACAGCTACTGTTTGGATGGTGTTGGTAGAGTCATACTCTGAAAGGGATCTACTGCAGTCCATGCCCAGTGGTACCCTTGAGCAGAGGATATGACACCAGCTCTGACAATTCTGCCTATAAGACCCGGACATCCCTTCACTACTTGACTCTCTACCTGTATCTCTAAGGACATTTTACAGACTTCCTTGATCTCATGTGCTGGAATCACTATGTCCTGTTTGGGGCCAGGTCCTGAATGATAGATGGATTAAATGCTCTGTGAAATGGTCAATCCAAGAGGTCATGGTCCTTACCTGGGCAGCACAATCTGATCACCTTATTGATTTGATTGATTTTTATTCTCCATGGATCCTTATCCGTGGACATCCACATGGGGCACAAACAGGTCTTCGGTGATCTGCTGATAATGTTTATCTGCACAGAGGCACAGACTTGAACATCCAGCAATCCTGCTGCCCGACACAAGGCCAAACTCTCAGCCCAAGAATTGTCAAAATATGACAGGGCAAGCTGCACAGCTTACAACTCTACCACCACGTACAGTTCCTTTTGTAATGCATAGTTATAACCAGCTTTCTTTGGGGTTAAGCAGCTTCTGAATACCACTGCACCCCATTAGCTTTTAACTTCGTTGATGCATCCAAAGAAAGACACAGGTATCCTCAAAACCGTGAGTGTAACAAACATGCCAAGAAGCCAGAGGTGCTGGTACAAACCCTCGTATCTTGGAAAGCCACATCTGGAGCGTGACAGTACACTTTTTCCTGTAGCCCAGAGACATCATGATGCCAAATTACTCTTCCCTGTATATACAACCTCCACTTAAATACGGATGCTTGGTGGGCAGTACCCACTTTGTTGATGTTTTCATTTGTGACCAATTCAATGATAGGGATGGCAGATTGTAACAAACCCCACACCTGCTTTGCTACTCTCTCAATGTTTACCAGTAGCCACTAACAAGTCAGCAATAATCTCTAAAATGGGCTATACTGAGTGGTGGTGTCAGCCATGCACGAGCAACAAAACCTCAAAAGGTGCCGTTCCCAAGTGACCACATCTTTTTGACACAGACTCCAGTCTGTGTAACACTCAATCTCTGATATTTTCTCACAGGGAGTTCTGCAGAAATCACCATGAGTGGAAAGGCAGTCAATACAGCTTATCAGATAGTTTCTATTGCATGTTTTTGTTCATGTACCTTCCTTTTAAAAACGTTATGTAATGGACTACTCAGGATATCCATGTGAGGTATGAAGTTCATCAAATGCTGAAGAAGTCTATCACAGGGGCACCAGCACACATGGTTCCCAAGAAAATTTCTCGGGCACCTGGTCCCTGATTTTTCTTGGGGTTAATCTTTCAGCCATGTATATGCTCATAGTGGATCATCTATCTAAGGCATACGATACATATCTGTAGTCCTTTCAATTGCAATAGTACCATATATGTAATTAATTGTGCCAGGACACCGCAGGTGAAGTTTCCGTCTACTCTGGGACTTGGCCACACTACTGGTAAAACATTATGGAAGAGTTTAGGCTGCCTTGCAACAGCGTATTGAACATGTGTTTAATCTGAGACACATAAAGGCAAATAGACTATGATCACATGGACGAAGTGTAATCTGAGGAAAGCATTACCAAGTCCACCACTGTGGACCAGACTCTTCAGTCTTCCCAGTGGACTTCAAAATCATTATGATATCTAAAAGTGCAGGGGTAAGGAGGACTACTGATACATTGAAATGAAGTAGTCCACAGTGAAATCAACTACCACTGAATTTTTCAGCAATCATCCAGGGTTATTTTAGGATAGTATCATTTTTTTGGGTCACTATGAGTTGGAATCGACTCGATGGCACTGGGTTTATCATTTTTTTGAGCACCCCTGCCTTCGTTAGTCCTTGATCAGTGCAGGGATTTACTTCACCCACAGCCCCCAAACCAGTATCCGGTATTGCTATAATGTATGTCAAAGGTGGCCTGAGGAAGGCTACTGGGTTCCCGGCTGTCCACTCATCCCACTACCACTGTTCTAATCATGGCATTTCCCCATAGACAACATCCCTTACAATCAGAAAAATCACATGTATTTAATACATCTATTCCCACAACATATTCAGCAGTTCCATAACAAATACTGGCCTGTGTAGTGGTGTGAATCAGCCCACCCATAAATTTACATTGGCAAATTTCCCATCTCAGATTTATTCCCAAATCCATTCGTACTAAAATTCTGAACATACCTTTGTGGGCTTCCAGATACCACAATGACTTGTAACACAGTTTCCATAAGGGTCAAGGTTTAGCAACCTTGGGTGTCAACATGTCCCCAATACATTTTGATCTTTCCGTAAAGCTTGCAGTTCCTATGACAGAAGGAGGAGCCTCAAGCTCAACACTAGACCTATTTGCACTTGCAAGTAGTGACTTCTGGGTAGAAAGGTGGTGAGGAAGGCATTAGATTAACATCAGCTCAAACAAAACAGATCTAAGCAAGGAATATAGGTCTTCTGTTCCTCCTCCTTTCACCAGCAAGGTAGTCATGGCAAGAATGGCTTACATTTTGTGCTGTATCTGTGAAATTCATGCACAAAGATGAGGCAAGCCAAAGAAATAACTTATTTTTCTGGAAACAACAGGAAAACCATTTTTTCATTTAGAACCTTTAATAATTAAAACAGCAGCACAAAAAAAAAGAAGGCAAGAGGTATCATCTTCCCATGATTCTTCTGAAATACACCAAAAAGGATGACAAGGAAAAAAGGGGCTAAATAAGCACAATGAGAGTGGTAGAGTACGCATTTGCGAAAAGCCAATTCTAGACTGCAACTAAATTGTTTCCCATTCTGAATCTCCATACTAGGGACATGGGCAGACCAGAAGTCCCCATATCTCAACAGACCTCAGCAGGGATAAGAACCTGCCTCGTGACAGACTTTCAATATACCCAGGGAGCAAGTTGGAAATGGCCTCAGAGCAATTCCTTATGTGCTTCCCCCTATCCTCTGAAGTTCCAGGAGGATCACAAGGTGTTCTGTCAGAGGCACATGAGCAGTGCTTCAAGGTTTTCCCTACATGGCACGTACAGACACATGGAGTACCACCCAGGCACCAGGACAGCATTGTTGCCCTACACATGGATACCAGCAGAGGGTTCCTCCTCCTATGACACCCATGAGTAAGGAAATCATCCCATTCCAAAAGGACACTTATAACATCGATCATCCACCACAGGTTTCTCTGTGGACCTCACCCTTGCATGAATGGAGACCCTCAACGGATTATCAGTTGCCATCTGGTCAAATCCAACTCATGGCTACCCCATATGTGTCAGAATAGTACTCTTCTCTATACGGTTTTCAGGGCCTGGTTTTTCGGAAGTAGATCACCAGGCAGTGAAATTTGGGATGAGTAACTTAAGTGTAAGAGTTTCAGAAAGCTGGACTCCTGTGCCCTGGAAATACAGCAACATGGGGACTAGTGTCTGTCTCACACAGGAAGAGAAGTCAGGGCCAGTGCTGCGGCTACCAGAAGGTGCGATACAGCCAGCTGGCAGCGAACTGAACTTCCACCTACTGCATAAGAAAGGTTTATACTACACTGGGCTTCTAACTGCTTGGAACTGATCATAGTATACTTGGTTATTTAAGGATAACCAAACAACAGTAGAACAGTCCTGAAATTTCTTCCCAGACTTGAGAAGAACAGATCCTCCATTCAGTTTTCACCAGAAAGGAGAAAAAGAAGAAAGATGCTTTTTCTTTAAGCCCATCAAATCAAGCTCAACAGAGTGGTGTTAAAACCTGATCTTGAAGGAAGTCTTCTCTTTGGAACTTAAAAAAATGGTCTGTCTTTCCTCCAACAATTGTGGGCTGACAGTATTAAAGGATTATCTCATAAGAGACTTGGAGTGAGCTGTGCAAATGTGGACAATTAACTTCAGAGCGTGTCGCCTCCTCTGAAACAGGAAATGATAACGTTCTACTTCAGAGGTGATGCACAAATGAGAGCAAAGGAGACAAAAACATGAGGAATATCTTTCATTAAGAAAAACATTTTCTGTCATAAACCAACAGAAAAAGCAGGTAAGCCTTGTTTTTTAAGATTATCCTAAAAAAAACCCATGTGCCTGCCCAGTAAAGAATGCTACAGGAGAAGCTTCCAATCAGTGGGCACTCTCTCTCTGTCCCTTGCTCTTTCTCCAAAATGCAAAGTCAAATGAAAATCCTGTTTGAACCCTGTCCTTTTCCTATTCATCTCAGTACACAAGCTCGTATAAAAAGATGAACCATCAAATTTTCCATATTTGTCTACAGTCTGCATTAGAAGTTCACGTGGCCTAACACACAGTTCTGCAACAGGCATTTGTTATTCTCACGTCAATGAGGCCTAATTCACATATCTTGCTTTAAGCTTCTGTATTAATAATAAGCTTAACATTTGATTGTTATGATTCACGAGAAGATTAACAATATTGAGAATCAGGAACTGTACTAAAACTTTATCATTTCATTTCCCCTTCACCACATAGCGAAGGTCTTGAAATATCTCCCATCTATGCATGAAGAAACTCAAACTTAGAGAGATCAACTACCTCTCCCAAGTACACAGGGTCAATAGGTAGCACACAGTTCAGCCTGAAACCTAGAGCTCCTGACTCCAAAACATATCCTCTTAAGCATGATAAGGAGGTTCTATACCAGATAGAGAAGCCACCTCTGCGCTTTCTGGGCACATATACCTCCCCGCTGAGTGTTACAGCAGTACAGAGCCACTCCTCCTTCAAGGGACAATCTGCCTGTGTCCTAGGACCAGAAGGAGTGTTTAACATATGTGAAATAGATAAGGAAACGCACCTACAGAGCCTACTATCAAGGGTACAGTGGGTGAAGGTGCTGTGAGTCAGACATGTGCCTGAAAAGCTGCGTTGAACAGAATGGTGAAAGCAACACGTTCTCTCTTGTAAGAAATTTGTCAGAAACTCCAAAAAGAAAAACAATAAATGTCAAATATTCACATATACAGAAGAGACGTACTGGGCATTCTGCAAAGAAATGGACCAAAACTGGTTGTGCCGGCAAGATTCTTTGCCCACCCCAGGAACATAGACAAGTTTTGTTGCAAGTACACAGAATTTTTGGCACCAGTTCTCTCTGTGGTCACTGGTTTCCTTATCCTTAAAAATCTGAGCATTGTTTCCCATCTTCCAAAGAACACCAAAAAATATTCTCCTTAAATGGGAAGTATCTTTCAGGGGAAATGCCATATTCAGAGTTCAAACTGACTATCCAAATTCTATGCTCCGATGGGAACTGAGCATTGGTCATCCAGTTCTCCTTTCCAGTTTCTTCTTTCAGACTCCGAGCCATCTTTCGATGGCACGAAGAGGTGGCACCATTGTCTAATTTGATGAGGTCCATGAATCCAAATATAAAACACAGTCCAACTAAGTGTCCTTGCATAGTATGAAAATCTGCTGTGTGGACGGTGTTGTTAGTGCTATTCTCTGAAAAGTGATCTACTTCAGTCCATGCCCAGTGTTGATACACATGTTGTAATCTGAGCTTCATGAATCCATAGATTCTGATCTCATGGATGCAGTAAGATATAAAGAAAGCATTACCACGTCCACCACTGTGCCAGGCCCCTTGTCTGTGTAACAAACTCTGAGGCCATTACAGCATCTGGAACCTCCAGTATGAGGTATCAGGTAACAGTGGATTTTCACCAGAAGTACAGTACTGTCACAGAAGTACTGTAGGGTAGTTTCATTTATATCAGCACCTCTGCCTCTATTAGTTCCTTGACCAGTGTCCAGATCTCCTTTAACACACCACTGCACCCGGTATCCTACACTGCTTTACTGCTGACTCATGCCTGGGCTGAAGGAGCCTGCTGAGCTCCACGTTGTCCACTCGTCCCACTACCACTGATCTAATTGTGGCATTTCCCCATTGGGAACATCCCTTACAATCCCTTACAATTATACATACTTAGCACACCTATTCCCACAATATATTGGGACTCAACAGCAATTGCACCATTTATAGAAACAATATCAATTACAACATTTTCTACACATATTGCCCCGAAAGAGCCCACCAGAAAATTACAACTGTGCATGTCCAGTAGGACAGTTATTTACAAATCCGAAGTAAAAGTTTGACCATGCCCATGCTGGCTTCTAAATGACACAATAACTTATGCCCCAATGTCCAAAAGGGCTGAAATGATTAGGCAACCTTGGGTGCCATAAGCTCCCCAACATACTTTGACCAGTACAAAAAGCCTCCAGTTCCTATTATACAAGGAAGGGTTTTGACCTTAACCTTAGACCTGCTTCTTCTTGAAAGAAGTAAGGTCTGGGTAGAGAAGTTGTGCTGAAGCCTTTAGATTAATACCAAACAGTAGAGATCTCGGCAAGGCCTCTAGGCCTTACTGGTCATTGCACTATCATTGAGAAGGTGATCGTAGTCAGGGAGGCTTGGAACATGGTGTTGGATGTTAGGTGACCAGGTGATTTATACTCCTTATCATCCAGCACAACTGACACGGATCCTTTAACTGTGACCTGAGGGATAAAGCCTCTACAGACTCGTGGATCTCTGGTCCAAACTTATTCTTAACATCCCTTCTTTCCAGCTCACTGTAAGAAGAAACCAAAATCCATTTCTGGTAACTGACTACCCTGGGTATTTTATCTGTGGTTAAGTTGAACACAGGCTGACTTTCCCAATGAGACAGAAATATACAAAACAAACAGAAAGGTTTTCTTAGATTTATGGAGTTCACCTTCTTCATTTATAATGAGAACCACCCACACAACTCAACCAGGGCCCGGCTACCACTACTGACGGTTCTGACCAGGGACACAACAGAACAATGGGAGAAAAATGAAGAACAAAATTCAAATTCCTAAAAAGGGACAGACCTACTGGACCAATACAGACTAGAAGAACCCCCAAGGCTCTCACCCTAAGATACCCTTTGAACTTGGAACTGAAGCCACTTCTGGAGGTCACCTTTTACCCAAATAATATATTGGCTTAAAAAAGAAACAGTATCACCCATGAGGACTGTGCTCCCTTAAATAATTACCTCTATGAGACCAAATGGTCAACATTTACCCTAAAGCAAAGATGAGAAGGTAAGGAGGCACAGGGAACCTAGATTAATGGAAATAGAATAAACAGAATAGAAATAATGAGAACATTGACAAATTGTGAAAAACGAAACCAATGTCATGGAACAATTTGTATAAAAAGTGTTGAATGGGAACCCAACTTGCTGTGTAAACTTTTACCTAAAACACAATAAAACATTATCTAAAAATAAGAAAAAAAACTCAACCAGGCTCTACTGGCAAAACTCAGACATTATATACCCCCTTGTCTCGAAACACTTCATCTCCAAAGAAAACAAGAAGGCTATGAACCCAGAGAGATCTGAATGCCATCATACATGGGTCTCAGTGCATGCAGCATGACAGCTCAAAGAAGAGCAGATAAAAGTGGACTGGCTTCTCCCCACATGGACCCCTGTGGTCTATCTGGACAACTCCATGATTGTCCTCTTTTTATCCTTCTGTGCAGTTTTACTCTCACTCTGGATATCCCAGGTGCCCACTCTTCTCACTCATTATGCCAAGTGACATCTACAAAGATCATAGTTATTCTCTGAATAGAGTCAGGACTATTTCCAAGGGTAGCATGGTATACCAAGTCCATTTCCACATATGTATCTTCCCTGTGTATAATTTCCTGAATTAGCACTGCCCAAGTTGAACACAAAGCCTATCCAGTTTCTCCTCCATCCCTTTATACTATGAACTTCTCCCATTGCAACTGCAGGATCTGCGTAGTATTTTTCTCATAAAAATATTGTAACCATATTGACCTCCAGGAGGAGTGGTTAATAAGCCCAAAGAATAAATATGCCAAAAACAGCTGGGTCCTGACCTCCAACTCTATGAGTGAGCCCAGGCTCCCTCAGGCCCCAATTCAGGGCCCACCTGAGGTACCACCAACAGTATATACAAATTTGGGATCATACTTCCTACCAGGATGACTTGAGCCCAAAAATTTTGTTATCAAACTAACAAATGGAGTACAAAAGCAGGGAACTGGTACAAGGAAAGTCTGAGAAACTGTCACAGCCAAGAGGAACTAAAGATACAGACAACTAAATGTAATGTGGTATCCTGGAACAGAAAAAGGGCATTAGGTAAAAATTAAATCTGAATAAAATGTAGACTTTAGTTAATAATACTGTAACAATATTGGTTCGTTAATTCTAACAAATATACCATACAATGTAAACTGCTAATAATAGGAAAAACTATGGATGATGGGGGGATGATATGGGAAATCTCTGTGTTATCTGCTCAATTTTTCTGTAAATCTAAAACTGTTTTGAAAATTAAAGTCTGTTGCAAATGCAAAAAAAGAAAAGTAGAGAACTGGTAATTGTAAAACTCAAAGGGTTTTTGCATTGAAGGCCAGTACTGACAACAAACAGAACTACAGTGAAATCAACAGACAGCAAACACCAAGTCTTTGGAAAGCACCTTTGAAAGTACAAAGTAGGCTCCCAGAAAATGTCCATTAGTCTAAATACCTTCACTTGACAATTGGAGAGTAAGTATACACCGGAGAGATTCTAATATAAAAATTCTCTCTGAGAACAACCAAGAGGATTTGTGCCCAGAGAAGGAGCTGGAATCAGTGATGTATGTGCAGAGTCTTCATGCACCCAGAAAACTCAGAACTGGAGGGTGAAGGGACACTGGCTTCCCATCAGATTTATCCCTTTGATATCCTGGATTTCTTCAGATCGTTTCTCTTTTTTTTTTTTTTTATCCTTTCTACTTTATCTTTAATTTTTCCAGGAATCCCCTATTCTCACACTTTCTGCTAGGTGAGACTGCAAATAATGCAGTGATTCTCTGACTAGGGTTGAGAACTCATTCCTACAAGAACACTTTCCCAGGTTGACTGGGCATGAAAAAACCTGAAAAGAATCCATTTCCACATATCCGTCCTCCCTATATGTGGTTTCCTAAATTAGATCTCCCTGTAAATGTCCTTTAATCACATCCAGGTTCTCCTTTATCCCATTTTTCGATGAACTGTTTCCATTTCAGAATGCAGGATCTCACTTGTGTTTTTCCAGAAGGGCACTGTGACCTTATCAGTTCCTGTGTAGGAGTTCAAAATCCCACGAAGTAAATACGTCAACGGTAGCTGGGGCTCCGTCTTAGTTATCTAGTGCTATAACAGAAATCATACCCATAGTGTTGCTATGAGTCACAATCAACTCAATGGCAGCGGGGTTTGGTATAACGGAAATACCACAAGTGGATGGTTTTAACAAAGATAAATTTATTCTCTCACAGTTTAGGAGGCTAGAAGTCCAAATTCAGTGCACCAGCTCCAGGACAAGGCTTTCTCTCTCTGTCAGCTCTGGGGGAAGGTCCTTGTCATCAATCTTCCCCTGGTCTAGGAGGTTCTCAGTGCAGGGACCTTGGGTCCAAAGGACATGCTCCCCTCTCAGCTCTTCATTTTTGATGATATGAGGTCCCTCTCCTCTCTATTCAATTCTCTCTTTTATATCTCAAAACGGACTGGCTCAAGATACAACCTAATCCTTTAGATTGACTCCTGATTCATTAACATAACTGCCTTTAATCCTGCTTCATTAACATCATAGAGGTTAGGATACACAACACTTAGGATAATCACATCAGATTACAAAACGGTGGGCAACCATACAATTTTGGGAATCATGGCCTAGCCAAATTGACACATTTTGGGGGGAGACACAATTCAATCCAATTCAGGCCCTGATCACCCAGTGCATGTGGGAGCCCGGAGAGGGTCAACAAGGAAAAGGAGCCACCTGAGATACCAACCCCACTGCACACATGAGCTTCATAGCTGAACACCTAGACCCAGGGATACAGAAATCTAACCAAAACATGAAGTCCAAAATCAGGGAAGCAGTAAGCACCAATTTCATGGCTCTTCACACTGGAAAGCCAAGACTGAATAGAAAACTGAAGCAGCAGTGAAATATACAGCCAACAAATACCAAGTCTTTTTGAAGAGGCCTTTGAAAATATAAAAGATGCTCCCAGAAAACCCACCAGTTAAATGCCCCTGCTTGAAAGCTGACAGAAAGAACACACTGGAGATAAACCAATACAAAAATTCTCTCTGAAAATAAACTACAGTCTATCAACCCAGATAGAGGTCAAAGCATTCAGTTACGTGACAGAGTCTACAAGTACAGTGAAAACTCTGAGAAGAGAATGAATGGAGACTGGCTTACCACACATTTACCCCTCTAGTCTTTCTGGATTTTTCCAAGATGACCCCCTTTTAACCTATCTGTACCTTTTTCCCTTTTCCTCTAGAGTCCCTCACCTGTTCCCTCTTCTCACTCCTTACGGTAAGTGATATCCAGAAAGGAGGCAGTGTTTCTCTTAAGGATGGGACACCAAACCTATAAGAAGAGTTTCTGAGGGTAGAAGGTCATACAGAATCCTAAGGGAATCTAATTCCACATACTCATCTTCCCTATGTATACTTTCCTGAACTAGCACTACCTGAGTTGTACATAGAGTCTATCCAGATTCTCATCCATCCCTTTATACTATGAACTTCTCTCATTGCAAAAGCAGGATCTGGCCTATATTTTTTCAAAAGTGTACTGCGACCATATCAGACTCCAGGAAGACAGGTTAATAAATCCAAAGAGTAAATATGTCAAGAGTAGCTGGGTCCCTGACACCCAACTCTATGAGGGAGCCTGGGCTTAGGTCAATATTCAACATACCCCACTTGAGGAGCCACCACCCTTACCACACACAAATCCGGGATCATACTTCCTACTGGGACACCTAAAAAAACTAGAGCCCAAAAATTACATGATCCACCTGGCAAGTGGAATACAAAAGCAGGGAGCTAGCAGTTGCCAAGCCTAACAGTTTTTTCACTGAAAGGCCAGTACTGACCAGAAAACTGAAGCTGCAGTGAAATCAACAGACAACAAATAGCAAGTCTTCACAAGGGGTCTCTGAAAATACAATGTAGGCTCCCAGAAACTACCCATCAGTCTAAATACCTCCACTTGACAACTGGAGGATAGTATGCATTGGTGAGAATTGAATATAAAAATTCTCTCTGAGAAAAACCAAGAGGCTTTAGCCTGGAAACAGAGCTAGAATCAGTGATGTATGTGTGGGGTCTTCATATACCCTGACAACTCAGAGAATGATGGGATGAAGGGAGACTGGCTTCCCAACAGATTTGCCCCTTTTGTCTTCCTGGATTTCTCTAAGATGAACACCTTTTATGCCCTGTATACCCTTTGCCCTTTTCCTTTAGTTTTCCCCCATGTGTCCTCTTTTCTCACTCATTATACTGACTGATATCTACAAACAACACATGGTTCTCTTGAGGGCTGGAACCCAATTCTACAAGGAGACTTTTCCAGGGTAACACGGCACACATTATACTAACAGAATGCATCCTTCTCTGCCCTACATATGGTTTTCTAAATTGGATCTGCCTATGACAAATGGATGCAGTGCTGGAAGGGTTCATTTATCTATGCCAAGAAATTTGGAAGATAGCTACCTGGCCAACTGACTGGAGGAGATCCATGTTTATGCCTGTTCCCAAGAGAGGTGATCCAATTATCGAAGAATATCATTAATATCACATGCAAGTAAAATTTTGCTGAAGATCATTCAAAAGTGGCTACAGCATTGTATCAACAGAGAACTGCGAGAAATTCAGGCCACATTCAGAAGGGGACATGGAACCAGGGATATCATTGCTGATGTCAGATGAATCCTGGCTGAAAGCAGAAAATACCAGAAGGATGTTTACTTGTGTTTTACTGACTATGCAAAGGCATTCAACTGTGTGGATCATAACAAATTACGGATAACATTGTGAAGAATGGGAATTCCAGAACACTTAATTGTGCTCATGAGGAACCTATACATAGACCAAGAGGCAGTTTTTCAGACAGATACTGCATGGTTTAAAATCAAGAAAGGTGTGTTTCAGGGTTCTATCCTTCCACCATACCTATTCAATCTGTATGCTGAGCAAATAATCTGAGAAGTTGGATTATATGAAGAAGAACAGGGCATCAGGATTGGTGGAAGACTCATGAACAAGCTGCAATATGCAGATGACACAACCTTGGTGCTGAAAGTGAAGAGGACTTGAGGCACTTGCTGATGAAGACAAAGACCACAGCCTTCAGTATGGATTACACCTCAACATAAAGAAAACAAAAGTCCTCACAACTGGACCAATACACAACATCATGAAAAACATAGAAAAGATTAAAGATGTCAAGGATTTCACTTTATTTGGACCCACAATCAACACCCACGGAAGCAGCAATCAAGAAATCAAAAGATGCATTGCACTGGGCAAAGCTGCTGCAAAAGAACTCTTTCAAGTATTGAAAAGCAAAGATGTCACCTTGAAGACTAAGGTGCACCTGACCCCAGCCATGGTGTTTTCAATCGCCTCTTATGCATGCGAAAGCTGGACAATGAATAAGGAAGACAGAAGAAGAATTGACGCCTTTGAATCGTGATGTTGGTGAAGAATATTGAATATACCATGGACTGCCAAAAGAACAAACAAACCTGTCTTGGAAGAAATACAACCAGAATGCTCCTCAGAAGCAAGGATGGCGAGACTGCATCTTACATACTTAGGACATGTTGTAAGGAGAGATCAGTCCCTGGAGGACATCATGCTCAGTAAAGTACAGGGTGAACGAAAAAGAGGAAGACCCTCAATGAGATGGATTGACACAGTGGCTGTTACAGTGGGCTCAAACATAACAACCACTGTGGGTATGGCACAGGACCAGGCAGTGTTTCGTTGTGTTGTACAACAGGGTAGCTATGACAACACCTAACAACAACATGACTGACCATAGAGTTCATACAGTTCACCCTCCGTCCTTTTTCACAATGAATTTGTCCCATTTCAGATTCCAGTCTTGCCTATATATTTTTTTAAAGGGCGCTGTAATCAGATCAGCCTCTACGAAGAGAGGTTAATAATCCCACGGAGTAATTATGTCAACAGGAGCTGGGACCCTGACCACCAACTGTATGAGGGAGCCCGGACCAAGAACAATATTGACAAGGGGCCACCTGAGGTGTCAACCCACCATACAAATGAACTTGGGTTCACACTTGCTAGTGGCGTTCCTAGAGACAGAAAATGTGGTCATCCAACCAGGAAATATAGCACAAATGCAGGGTCTTGTAACCAGCAAGTTAAAGGAGTTTTCATATTAGAAGGCCAAGACTGACTACAGAACTGAAGCCACAATGAAATTAACAGCCAACAAATACCAAGTCTTTTTCAGGGCCTTTAAAAATACAAGAGAGGCTCCAGAAAGTGCCCATCAGTCTAAATCCTCCAATTGACAACTGGAGATTAGTAAACACTGGAGATAATCCAATATAAAAATTCCATCTGAGAAAGATGGACAGGCTTTAAGCCCAGAGAAAGAGCTGAAAGCAGTCATGTATGTGTCAGTGTCTTCATGCACCCAGACAACTCAGAGAATGATGGGATGCAGATAGACTGGTTTCCCTCCATACTTACCCCTCTTGTCTTCCTGGATTTTTCCAAGACCATCCCCCCTTTTGTCCTCTCCGTACTCTTTGCCCTTTGCCTCCAGTTTTCCACATGTGTCCCGTCTTCTCACTCATTATGATGAGTGATACCTACAAGCAATGCAGTGGTTCTCTTAAGGTTAGAACCCAATTATACAAGGAGACTTCCCGAGGCATGCAGAATCATATCGGAATTCATTTCCACATACTCATCTTTCTTATCTATGGTTTCCTAAATTAGATCTGCTTAAGAATATCCATGAAGCATCTGTAGGAGTCCCTCCATTCCTTTTCACTATCAAATTCTATTTTAACCCGCAGGGTCTCACCTGTATTTTTCTACACAGCATTTTGACCTTATCAGCCTCTAGGAGCAAGAGTTTAAAAATCCCATGGAAGCAATCTGTCAAAAGCATCCTGAGTCCCGGCTCCCAGGCAATGTGGGATCTGGGCCATGGGCCCAACATTAACATGGAACCACATACGGTGCTACCATAACTTCATGTGAAGACTTGAGGCAGCTTCTTGATTCACTTGCGTGAGTCAAACACTAGTCCCATAGAGAGCTGGAGGCAGTCATATATATGTCATGGTCTACATGCATTCTTACAAAACAGACAAAGACAGTATGAAGAGAGACTGGCTTCTTCCCTATGACCCCGCACCCCATTCATCCTGGATTACTCTCATTTCACATGGCCACTTCCAGTATCCATGTCTTAATCTTGTTGTGTTCTAGAGATCTGGGATACTCATCTCGTTTCCCTAAACTGCCCTACCAGGCAATTTCCTCATCTAGTTACACCTACTTTGTCTTCAGGTACTCAAACATCTCTTCCTCAGGAAAGCTCTCCTTAAAGATTCATGCAACCTCCCCAGTCCTGCTCCAGGCTAAGTTCTGTGTACTGTATGACAGACCCTCATAACAGATATATTTTTCCTTCAGAAAACACAGAACACATATCACTCTATAGTTATATAGTTTTATGTTTATATGAAAAAAAAATATGAGCATTCCCTAAATATCTAATAATGCCACACTGGTCAGGAGGGTTGACTAGATGCCTGAAGCAGCAGTGAAATCAACAACCAACAAATACAAAGTTCTCTCAACGGATCTTTCACAATACAAGAGAAACTCCCAGAAAATAACCATTAGTCTAAACAAACTCACTGAAAACTTTTGGATAAGTTTGTGCTGGAGAGAATCCAATATCAAAAATTCTCTTTGAAAATAATCAGAAGGCTTAGTACCCACAGAAGGCTGAAAGAAGTCACATATGTGCCAGGGTCTGCATACACCTTGACAAACCAGAGAAAAATGAGATGTAGGAATACTGGCTTCTCTCAATTTGGAAATACGTGAAGTGCATGAAGAAATACCTATGATACCTATAATTAAGGTTACTGTGAATGACGGTGACGTGTCCCTGAGCTGGCTTTGAAAAGCATGTTGAAGGCAACATGTCCTCACAACGTGAGGTTTGTTGCAGAAGATCCGCAGCCAAAGCAAAAAATGCCAAGGACCCTATGTTCTAAAGTGAGGTCTGTACTATCTTGCCAAAAACCTGGCCAAAACTGATTTTGTCAGCATTAGCCCATTGCCCACCTTCACAATACAAAAACTGAGGTTAAAATAGAAAGAAAGACTTTTTAGACATAGTTGTTCATTTAGTAGGCATTCTCGTCCCTCCTGAGTCCAGGCCTCCTTCCTTTCCTTCAAACTCATAATTTAACATTCTCTTTAAACAGAAGGTACCCTTCTGGGGAAATGCCACATTCAGAGTCCCAACTGACTATCCTAAGCATGTGCTCCACTGGAAGCTTAGTATCAGTTATCAAGCTCTCCGTCTCAGTTTCTTATTTACAATTCCAAGCCACTACTCAAAAGCACCCGCTGTGTGGAAGTGATAAGTGGAGTAAATGGTTCACACAATGTCCCACAAAGTTGTCCACTGTTGCAAGGAGGGGCTGTTCCTGTAGTGGTGGCACAATTGGCTGAATGGATGTGGTCAGTGAATCCAAATATAAAACCCAGTCCAACTAAGAGTCCTTGCATAGTTCGTCCATTCTACTGTGTCAATCGGGTTATATGTGCTCTACTCTGAAAAGGGACCTACTGCAGTCCATGCCCAGTGGTTCCCTTCAAAGGAGGATATAGCACCAGCTCTGGTACTTCTGCTTATGCTACCCACAGACCCCTCTTCTACTCAACCGTGAAGCTGGCGCTCTCAGGACATCTGCCAGGCTTCCTTGGCTTTATGTCTTGGAATCATTAAGTCTTGTTTGGGGGCTTGGATTTGTAATAGATTATAATACCCTAACTGATAGTTTTTCTTGGTGGCTATGGTCCCGGGCAGTTCAGGTCTGATCAGCTTCCTGATTTGATTGATTTTCATCCTCCAAGAGTCCTTATTCATGAGCATGACGCACAAACAGGAAGTGTGCATGTAGGATATGTGCTGATAATGTTTGCCACCAAAGAGGCTGAGACTTGAACATCCAGTCGTACCACTGACATGTACCAGGCCAGGTTCTTATCCCATGAGCAAGTGCCCATGACTCAATCAAAATATAAGATATTTACAGGTGGTTTTTCTCAGGCAAGACCACAGTCCACGCACTCACCTACTTACTGGGTGTAGCTCCCTATCCATGCACAGATGTAAGGAGTTTTCTTTGGGGCTGCACAGCCTTCACAGCCCAATACATCTCAACAGCCTTTAAAGTCACTCATGTGCCTCTGATACAGACCCAGCCGCCTCAGGAGCCTGGGTGTGCCAAAGCTGCCAAGAAATCTAAGGTATAGCCCAGACCCGGCACCTGAGGCAGGGGCATCTGATGGGTGACTCTAAGCTTTTTTTTTAATAGTGAGAAAGATGATATATTGTGAAAAATGTATTCAATGTCACTGAACAATATGTATAGAAGTTCTTAAATGAGAACCTAATTTGCTGGGTAAACTTTTTCACCAAAAACACAACAAAATATTTTTTAAAACAAACAAACAAAAAAAGCAGCCTGCCAAACACCAGTTGGAGCTACCAACCTCTATCTATGAGTTGAGGCCGGCCTTCTCTCTCTCTGCTCTGACTATATGTCCACTCCACTTGATCTGCCTCTGGGTTTTGTACCTTTCTTTCCTGCCTTCTGTGGATCAAATATTTCCCCCTTACTTTTTTTTTTATTGTGTTTTAAGTGAAAGTTTATAAATCAAGTCAGTCTCTCACACAAAAACCCATATACACCTTGCTACACACTCCTAATCACTCTCCCTCTAATGAGACAGCCCGCTCTCTCCCTCTACTCTCTCTTTTCGTGTCCATTTCACCAGCTTCTAACACCCTCCACCCTCTCATCTCCCCTCCAGGCAGGAGATGCCAACATAGTCTCAAGTGTCCACCTGATCCAAGAAGCTCACTCCTCACCAGCATCCCTCTCTAACCCACTGTCTAGTCCAATCCATGTCTGAAGAGTTGGCTTTGGGAATGGTTCCTGTCCTGGGCCAACAGAAGGTCTGGGGGCTATGACTACCGGGGTCCTTCCAGTCTCAGTCAGACCATTAAGTCTGGTCTTTTTATGATAACTTGGGGTCTGCATCCCACTGCTCTCCTGCGCCCTCAGGGGTTCTCTCTTGGGTTCCCTGTCAGGGCAGTCATCGGTTGTAGCCAGACACCATCTAGTTCTTCTGGTCTCAGGATGATGTAGTCTCTGGTTCACGTGGCCCTTTCTGTCTCTTGGGCTCGCAATCGCCTTGTGTCCTTGGTGTTCTTCATACTCCTTTGATCCAGGTGGGTTGAGACCAATTGATGCATCTTAGATGGCTGCTTGCTAGCGGTTAAGATCCCGGACACCACTCTTCAAAGTGGGATGCAGAATGTTTTCTTAATAGATTTTATTATGCCAATTGACTTAGATGTCCCCTGAAACCATGGTCCCCAGACCCCTGGCCCTGCTACGCTGGCCTTCGAAGCATTCAGTTTATTCAGGAAACTGCTTTTGGTTTAGTCCAGCTGTGCTGACCTCCCCTGTACTGTGTGCTGTCTTTCCCTTCACCTAAAGTAGTTCCTATCTACTATCTAATTAGTGAATGCCCCTCTCCCACCCTACCTCCCTCCCCCCTCTCGTAACCACAAAAGAATATTTTCTTCTCAGTTTAAACTATTTCTCAAATTCTTATAATAGTGGTCTTATACAATATTTGTCCTTTTGCAACTGACTCATTTCACTCAGCATAATGCCTTCCAGGTCCCTCCATGTTATGAAATGTTTCACAGATTCCTCACTGTTCTTTATCGATGCGTAGTATTCCATTGTGTGAATATACCATCATTTATTTATCTATTCATCCGTTGATGGGCACCTTGGTTGCTTCCACCTTTTTGCTATTGTAAACAGTGCTGCAATAAACATGGGTGTGCATATAGCTGTTCGTGTAAAGGCTCTTATTTCTCTAGGATATATTCCAAGGAGTGGGATTGCTGGATCATATGGTAGTTCTATTTCTAGCTTTTTAAGGAAGCGCCAAATCGATTTCCAAAGTGGTTGTACCATTTGACATTCCCACCAGCAGTGTAGAACTGTTCCAATCTCTCCACAGCCTCTCCAACATTTATTCTTTTGTGTTTTTTGGATTAATGCCAGCCTTGTTGGAGTGAGATGAAATCTCATTGTAGTTTTGGTCTGCATTTCTCTAATGGCTAATGATCATGAACATTTCCTCATGTATCTGTTAGATACCTGAATGTCTTCTTTAGTGAAGTGTCTATTCATCTCTTTTGCCCATTTTTTAATTGGGTTATTTGTCTTTTTGTAGTTGAGTTTTTGCAGTACCATGTAGATTTTAGAGATCAGGTGCTGATCAGAAATGTCATAGCTAAAAACTTTTTCCCAGTCTGTAGGCAGTCTTTTTACTCTTTTGGTGAAGTCTTTGGATGAGCACAGGCGTTTGATTTTTAGGAGCTCCCAGTCATCTAGATTTTCTTCTGCATTCTTTATAATGTTTTGTACACTGTTTATGCCATGTATTAGGGCTCCTAACGTTGTCCCTATTTTTTCTTCCATGATCTTTATCGTTTTAGATTTTATATTTAGGTCTTTGATCCATTTGGAGCTTGTTTTTGTGCATGGAGTGAGGTATGGGTCTTGTTTCATTTTTTTTGCAGATGGATATCCAGTTATGCCAGCACCACTTGTTAAAAAGACTGTCTTTCCCCATTTAACTGTTTTGGGGCCTTTATCAAATATCAACTGCTCCTCATACATGGATGGATTTATGTCTGGATTCTCAATTCTGTTCCATCGGTCCATGTATCTGTTGTTCTACCAGTACCAGGCTGTTTTGATTACTGTGGTGGTATAATAGGTTCTATCATCAGGTAAAGTAAGGCCTCCCACTTTGTTCTTCTTTTTCAGTAATGCCTTATTTATCCGGGGCCTCTTTCCCTTCCATATGAAGTTGGTGATTTGTTTCTCCATCTCATTAAAGAATGTCGTTGGGATTTGTATCAGAATTGCATTAAATCTATAAATCGCCCTTGGTAGGATAGACATCTTTATAATGTTAAGTCTTCCTATCCATGAGCAAGGTATGTTCTTCCACTTATGTAAGTCTCTTTTGGTTTCTTGCAGAAGTGTTTTATAGTTTTCTTTGTATAAGTCTTTTACATTTCTGGTAAGATTTATTCCTAAGTATTTTATCTTCTTGGGGGCTACTGTAAATGGCATTGATTGGTGATTTCCTCTTCAATGTTCTTTTTGTTGATGTAGAGGAATCCAACTGATTTTTCTATGTTTATCTTGTATCCTGATACTCTGTTGAACTCTTATATTAGTTTCAGTAGTTTTCTGGAGGATTCCTTAGGGTTTTCTGTATATAAGATCATGTCATCTGCAAATAGAGATACTTTTACTTCTTCCTTGCCAATCTGGATGCCCTTTCTTTCTTTATCTAGCCTAACTGCTCTGGCTAGGACCTCCACCACAATGTTGAATAAGAGCGGTGATAAAGGGCATCCTTGTCTGGTTCCCGATCTCAGTGGGAATGCTTTCAGGCTCTCTCCATTTAGGGTGATGTTGGCTGTTGGCTTTGTATAAATGCCCTTTATTATGTTGAGGAATTTTCCTTCTATTCCTATTTTGCTGAGAGTTTTTATCATGAATGGCTGCTGAATTTTGTCAAATGCCTTTTCTGCATCAATTGATAAAATCATGTGATTCTTTTGTTTTATTTATGTGATGGATTACATTAATTGTTTTTCTAATGTTGAACCATCCCTACATACCTGCTATGAATCCCACTTGGTCATGGTGAATTATTTTTTTTGATATGTTGCTGAATTCTATCGGCCAGAATTTTGTTGAGGATTTTTGCATCTACATTCATGAGGGATATAGGTCCATAATTTTCTTTTCTTGTGGTGTCTTTATCTCGTTTTGGTATCAGGGATATGGTGGCTTCATAGAATGAGTTTGGTAGTATTCCGTCCTTTTCTATGCTCTGAAATACCTTTAGTAGTAGTGGTGTTAACTCTTCTCTGAAAGTTTGGGAGAACTCTGCAGTGAAGCCTTCCAGACCAAGGCTTTTTTTTGTGGGAGTTTCTTGATTACCTTTTCAGTCTCTTCTTTTGTTATGGGTATATTTAATTGTTGTACCTCTGTTTGTGTTAGTTTAGGTAGGTAGTGTATTTCTAGAAATTCATCCATTTCTTCTAGGTTTTCAAATTTGCTTGAGTACAGTTTTTCATAGTAACCTGATATGATTCTTTTAATTTCAGTTGGGTCTGTTGTAATATCGCCCATCTCATTTCTTATTCAGCTTATTTGCTTTCTCTCCTGTTTTTCTTTTGTCAATTTGGCCAGTGGTTTATCAATGTCATTGATTTTTTTCAAAAAACCAGCTTTTGGTCTTGGTAATTCTTTCAATTGTTTTTCTGTTTTCTATTTCATTTAGTTCAGCTCTAATTTTTATTATTTGTTTTCTTCTGGTGCCTGTGGGTTTCTTTTGTTGCTCTCTTTCTATTTGTTTAAGTTGTAGGGATAATTCTTTGATTTTGGCCCTTTTTCTTTTTGGATGTGTGCATTTATTGATATAAATTGGCCTCTGAGCACCGCTTTTGCTGTGTCCCAAAGGTTCTGATAGGAAGTGTTTTCATTCTCATCGGATTCTCTGAATTTCTTTATTCCATCCTTAATGTCTTCTATAATCCAGTATTTTTTGAGCAGGGTATTGTTCAGTTTCCAAGTGTTTGATTTCTTTTCCCTGCTTTTCCTGTTATTGATTTCCACTTTTATGGCCGTATGGTCAGAGAAGATGCTTTGTAATATTTCAGTGTTTTGGATTCTGCTAAGGCTTGCTTTATGACTTAATATGTGGTCTATTCTAGAGAATGTTCCATGTGCACTAGACAAGAAAGTATACTTGGTTGCAGTTGGGTGGAGTGTTCTGTATATGTCTACGAGGTCAAGTTGGTTGATTGTGGCATTTAGATCTTCCGTGTCTTTACTGAGCTTCTTTCTGGATGTCCTGTCCTTCACCGGAAGTGGTGTGTTGAAATCTTGTGCTATCGTTGTGGAGCTGTCTATCTCACTTTTCAATGCTGATAGAGTTTGTTCCACGTATCTTACAGCCCTGTCATTGAGTGCATAAATATTTAATATGGTTATATCTTCTTGGTGTATTGTCCCTTTAATCATTATATGGTGTCCTTCCTTATCCTTTCTGATGAGTTTAACTTTAAAGTCTATCTTGTCAGAAATTAATAATGCCACTCCTGCTCTTTTTTGATTGTTGTTTGCTTGATATATTTTTTCCACCCTTTGAGTTTTAGTTTGTTTGTGTCTCTAAGTCTAAGGTGTGTCTCTTGTAGGCAGCATATGACTCTGAACTTTTTTATGTAGGTGGGAGACACCATTAAAGCCCAGCATACTTCTTTCCTAGATATGTCACTTCCACTTAAAAATCTGTGCTTATCATGAAGAATACTGAAATGGCAAATGTTTTGTTATATAAATATTAACCACAAGTTTTTTTTTTTTTTTAATCAGTGCTTTTTGGGTAAGACTAATAGTCTTGGTGTTCTCATTTTCGATCCATCCCATGATGTCAGGGAGTAACAAACGTTGCTCCTGTTTTGTTACTCTCTCAATGTCAACCAGCACACTAATAAGTCAGCAGTATTCTCTCAAAAGAGGTATACAGGGAGAAGTGTCAGCTAAATACCTATTTTAAAAAAAAAAAACACAACGAGCACTATTATCCAATGGTCATATCTTTTAGTATAAATGACAGTCACTGTCACTCGTAGCTCCAGAATGTCTGCACAGGTGACTGGTTGGAGTACAAAGTAGGTCTGTACAACTTCAGACAGCTTCTAGGGCATGGTGTTGGGCAGAGTAATCTTATCTAATGGTTTGAGCAGAATCCCTAACTAAGTTATGAAGTACCTCAAATGCTGAACAATCTATCATATGCTGTGCCTTCTTTTCATTTTCTGAAGGTTTTAAAGCCATCATTTCTTTCTTGAACATGCTCAGGGATTATTCTCTAGGCATTAGCAAACGTGGACTAAGGAACTTAGTTGAGTGACTAATTGCTATTCTTGTGGAGGTTAAATTTCCATTCCTGTCTACTCCAATAGTTTACATTCTATCCAGAACAGGCAGTATACTGTCCTTAGCCCTTCCAATTGGAAGAATACAATCCATGTAATGGTACAAACACATCTCTGGTGAAAGTTCAGTCCTTCCTAGGTCTTAGTCTATTTACTGGTAAAAAATTATGGGTGAGTTTACATCCCCTTGGGACACCACATTACATATGTGTAGTAATCCAAGCCCCATGAAGAAAAATAGGTGATGATCACATGGATGCAGTGAGATCTGAAGAAGGCATCACCGAGTCCACCACTGTGTAACAAACTCTTCAGTATTGCAATGGACTCTGAGATCACTATGATCTCTGGAACTCCAGGGATAAGACCTCATTGAACTATGGCCTCATTGAGTTGTGGTACTCCAATTGAAGCATCAGGTTCCATTGGATTTTTCACCAGGAACACAGGCTGTATTGTAGATCAGTATGGTTTATGTACCTCTGGTTCCATTAGTTCCTTGACTGGTGCAGAGAGCTCCTTCGACGTGAACTCCCAACCTCAAATGATATTCTACATTGCTTTACTGATCCCTCGTGGCTGGGCAAGTCTGGAGGGCTCTTGATTGTCCATTTGTCCCACTACCACTGTCCTAACCGTGGCATTTCTCCATTGGGAATAATCAAGAGAATTACACATACTTAACACATCTATATTCACAGTACATTCAGCAGTATCAGTGAAAACATACTGCATTTATGTTTGCCTGAAAGGGCCACTCATAAAATGTCCATTGTCCAATCTGATAGTTACTGAAAATTCCAGTCAAAGTCAATTTTCACCATGCTGATAAGGGTTTAACAGCATCACAGCGATTGGTGATCCAGTTTCCAAAAGGGTTAAAAAGGCTTAGCAACCTTGGGTGCCATAAAGGCCACAATATACTTGACCAGTGTATAAAATCTCCAGTTGCTTTAAGAAAAGCCTGTATCCTAGACTTGTTTGGTCCAGAAAGAAGTAAGGTCTGGGTAGAGAGGTAGTGTTCAATATGTCAGATCAAATCAGTATGAACAGCACAATCTCAGTAGGACCAGCACAATCTCAGCAAGGACTTCTAGGTCTTCTTGGCCCTCCTCCTGTCATCATCAAGGCAGCCGGAGCCAGAGTGGTTTGGAGGATGGAATCAGTTGTCAGGTGACCAGTAGATCTCCATTTCTTCCTGTCCAGCAAAACTGGTAGGGCTCCCTCATCTGCTGCCCAAGGAGCTAACTCAATGTCATCCGGCTTTTGCCCAAACCTAACCTTAACGTACCTTCTCTCAACTCATGTAGGAGTAGACCTCAAGACATTTCTGCATACCTGTCTGCCTTTGATAAGCAGGGAGTATTTTATGTATAGTAACAGCCACCTGTCAGAGGAAAGCAATTTCACTTTCCCAATGGCACACAAAGGTGGACAACAATCACAGAATGTTTTTCTTAGATTTATGGGGTTCTCTCCTCTTATGTCTTACTCAAACTACTGATACAACTCAGGAGGGGTCTCTGGGACAACGCTCAAGGATCATAGGCCCCTTGTCACCAAACACAAACACTTAGCATTTGCTTGCCAGGGTCATGATTCATACCTGCCTAGTTGTCTTACAGAGTTCCTCCTGTATTCCTCCAAAGGGCACTGAGACCTCATCAACCTCCAGGAAGAGGGAGTTAAAAATTCCATTAAGTCAATCTATCAAAGGCAACTGGGGGAAAGCCCTTTGCAGTGTTGTCCCTATTACCATAACACAACAAGACCAGCTTTTGCAGTAGTTTGTTAGAGCTATAAGTGTAGTCCTGGGAACCTAGCACTCTAGTAATTTGTGAACCCCAGAAGTTCTTTGACTGCCAAAGAAAGGCTGTAATCTTTATGGAAGCAGACTACCATATCTTTTTCCCACAAAGTGGCTGGTAGGTTTGAACCACTGACCTTTCAGTTAGCAGCTGAGCACTATAACCACTGCACTATCGGACCTCCACGTTGTGAACAACTTATATTATTTTACTTACAGTAACTGCCAAGTACTGCCTGATTTTTGATGGGATAATAAGTCTTCCTTGCTGGCAGGCAGCCAAAGACATAGAAAATGATACCTGCAACTTGTCAATCCTGAATACAACATGCTACAGTGAAAGTGTTGGTCATCAGGGTAATTTTTTCTGACATCTTTGGGACACTAACAATTCAAACATATAACACATTTTCATACCAATTACACAATTTTGCACAGTGCATACAATGAATCAGTTCGCAGGTTTCTCGTTGACAAAATTCCTTTACCTTTGTTTCATTTCATTGCAAGTTCTATATGCTGCATTCAGACATTTTTTACAGAATCGCAGACTATGGGTATATTTGCATGGACACTACAACACTAACTGCAGGAGACCATCTATTCTCCTCTGCTGGAATCTCAGGAAATGAGAGGGAGGAGGCATGCAGGGGGAGTAAATGGAAACAGTAAGCACCATGGAAGAGCCTTTGTTCCTCCTTCTGGAACATCCATAAGTCACGAGACAACCCCATTCCAGCAAGCAGTTGGTGCTGTCAACCACCCACCTCAGCTCTCTATAGAACTCAGACGTGTATAACTGAAGACTCTCTAGCAATTACAGAAACACAGGACCTAGTGTCTGAATTAGGTAGGAAGAGAAGTTGGGACTGGAGCTGTTTGTGCCAGAAGGTACAAAAGGGCTGGCTGGGAGCAAACTGCACTTTCACTGCCTGCAAAGAAACTTCTATGTTCTCTATGTCTCTTTCGATAGTTGTTGTAGCTGTTAGGCGCCGTCAGTCAGTTCCGACTCATAACGACCCTATGTACAACAGAACGAAACACTGCCCAGTCCTGCGCCATCCTCACAATTGTTATGCTTAAGCCCACTGTTGCAGCCACTGCATCCATCCACCTCATTGAGGGTCATCTTCTGCTACGCTGACCCTCTACTTTACCAAGCATGATGTCCTTTTCCAGGGACTGATCCCTCCTGATAACATGTCCAAAGTATGTGAAACGTAGTCTCACCATCTGTCTTAGCTATCTAGTGCTGCTGTAACAGAAATACCACAAGTGGATGGCTTCGGCAAGCGGGTCCATTCTCTCACAATTTAGTAGGCTACAAGTCCAAATTCAGGGCATCAGCTCCAGAGGAAGGCTTTCTCTCTCTGTCAGCTCCGGAAGAAGGTCCTTGTCATCAATCTGCCCTGGTAGAAGAGCTTCTCAGGCGCAGGGACCTCGGATTCCAAGGATACGCTCTGCTCCCAGTGCTGCTTTCTTGGTGGTTTGAAGTCCCCCCTCTCTGCTCACTTCCCTTTCTTCTTATCTCTTGTAAGATAAAAGGTGATGCAGGTCACATCCCAGGGAAATTCCCTTTACATTGGATCAGGGATGTGACCTGAATAAGTGTGTTACATCCCACCCTAATCCTCTTAAACATAATCTAATCTTGTCTCATTAACCACAGGCAAAGATTAGGATTTACAAAACAGGAAAATTACATCAATCACAAAATGGGCAACAACTACACAATACTGGGAACCATGGCCTAACCACGTTGACACATATTTTGGGGGGACACAGCTCAATCCATGACACCATTCTTGCTTCTAAGGAGCATTCTGGCTGTATTTCTTCAATATTCTTTGCCAACACCACAATTCAAAGTCATCAATTCTTCGGTCCTCCTTATTCATCATCCAGCTTTCACATGTATATGAGACGACACATCATGGCTTGAGTCAGGTGCACCTTAGTCTTTAAGGTGACATCTTTGCTTTTTAACAGTTTAAAGAGGTCTTTTGCCGCATGTTTGCCCAATGCGGTGCATCTTTTGATTTCTTGACTGCTGCTTCCATGGCTGTTGACTGTGGATGCAAGTAAATGAAATCCTTGACAATCTCAATCTTTTCTTCAGTTATCATGATGTTGTTGCTTATTGGTGCAGTTGTGAGGACTTTTGTTTTCTTTATGTTGAGCTGTAATCCATACTGAAGGATGTGGTCTTTGATCTTCATCAGTAAGTACTTCAAGTCCTCTTCACTTTCAGCAAGCAAGGTTGTGTCATCTGCATAGCGCAGGTTGCTAATGAGTCTTCCTCCAATCCTGATGCCTCGTTCTTCTTCATATAGTCCAGCTTCTCAGATTATTTGCTCAGCATACAGATTGAATAGGTATGGTGAAAGGATACAACCCTGATGCACACCTTTCCTGACTTTAAACCACACAGTATCGCCTTGCTCTGTTCGAACAACTGCCTCTTGGTCTATGTACAAGTTCCTCATGAGTACAATTAAGTATTCTAGAGTTCCCATTCTTCGCAATGTTATCCATAATTTGTTATAATCCATGCAGTTGAATGCCTTTTGTAGTCAATAAAACACAGGTAAGTATCTTTCTGGTATTCTCTGCTTTCTGCCAAGATCCATCTGATATCAGCAATGATATCCTTGGTTCCACATCCTCTTCTGAAACCGGCTTGAATTTCTGGCAGTTCCCTGTTGATATAATGCTGGAGCCACTTTTCAATGATCTTCAGCAAAATTTTACCTGTGTGTGATATTAATGATATTGTTCGCTAATTTCTGCATTCAGTTGTATCACCTTCCTTTGGAATAGGCATAAATATGGATCTCTTCCAACTGGCTGGTCAGGTAGCTCTCTTCCAAATTTCTTGGCATAGATGAGTGAGCACTTCCAGTGCTGCATCCATTTGTTGAAACATCTCAGTTGATACTCCATCAATTCCTTAAGCCTTGTTTTTTGCCAGTGCCTTCAGTGCACCTTGGATTTCTTCCTTCAGTACCATCAGTTCCTGATCATATGCTACCTCCTGAAATGGTTGAATGTCGAACAATTCTTTTTGGTATAGTGGTTCTACACTCCTTCCATCTTCTTTTGATGCTTCTTGTGCTGTTTAATATTTTCTGTGTAGAATCCTTCAGTGTTGCAACTCGGGGCCTGAATTATTTCTTCAGTTCTTTCAGCTTGAGAAATGCCAAGTGTGTTCTTCCCTTTTGCTTTTCTATCTCCAGGTCTTTGCACATGTCATTATAATACTTTACTCTGTCTTCTCAAGCCGCACTTTGAAATCTTCTGTTCAGCTCTTTTACTTCATCATTTCTTCCTTTTGCTTTAGCTACTCAACTTTCAAGCGCAAGTTTCAAGGTCTCTTCTGACATCCATTTTGGTCTTTTCTTTCTTTATTGTCTTTTTAATGACCTCTTGCTTTCTTTATGTATGATGTCCTTGATGTCATTCCATAACTCATCTGGTCTTCAGTCATTAATGTTCAACTCGTCAAATCTATTCTTGAGATGGTCTCTAAATTCAGGTGGGATATATTCAAGGTCATACTTTGGCTCTTGTGGACTTGTTCTAATTTTCTTCAGTTTCAATTTGAATTTGCATATGAGTCAGTCCCTAGCCTTGTTCTGACTGATGATGTTGAGCTTTTCCATCATCTCTTTCCACAGACGGAAAACCTGGTGGTGTAGTGGTTAAAAGCTACGGCTGTTAACCAAAAGGTCAGCAGTTTGAATCCACCAGGTGCTCCTTCGAAACTCTATGGGGCAGCTCTACTCTGCCCTATAGGGTCACTATGAGTCAGAATCAGCTCGACGGCAATGGGTTTGGTTTTTTGGTTTTCCACAGATGCAGTCGATTTGATTCCTGTGTATTCCATCTGGTAAGGTACATGAGTATAGTCGTTCTTTATGTTGGTATAAAAAGGTATTTGCAATGAAGAGGTTGTTGGTCTTGCAAAATTCTATCATGCAATCTCCAGCATCATTTCTATCACCAAGGGCTCATTTTCCAACTAACAATCCTTCTTCGTTTCCAACTTTTGCATTCCAATCACCAGTAATTATCAATGCATCTTGATTGCATGTTCAATCAATTTTAGACTGCAGAAATTGGTAAAAATCTTCAATTTCTTCATTTTTGCCCTTAGTGGTTGGTGAGTAAATTTGAATAACAGTCATATTAACTGGTCTTCCTTGTAGGTGTATGGACATTATCTTATCACTGACAGCATTGTACTTCAGGCTAGATCTTGAAATGTTCTTTTTGATGAATGCAATGCCATTCCTCTTCAAGTTGTCATTCCCAGCATAGCAGACCATATGATTGTCCCATTCAAAATGGCCAATACCAGTCCATTTCAGCTCACTAATGCCTAGGATACCGATGTTTATGCATTCTGTTTCATTTTTGATGCTTTCCAATTTTCTGAGATTCATACTTTGTACATTCCATGTTTTGATTATTAATGGATGTCTGCAGCTGTTTCTTCTCATTTTGAGTCATACCACATCACCAAATTAAAGTCCCAAAAGCTTGACTCCATCCACATCATTGAGGTCAACTCTACTTTGAGAAGCCAGCTCTTCCCCAGTTGTATTTTTAGTGCCTTCCAACCTGGGGGCTCATCTTCCAGCAGTACATTCCCCTGCTATTCATAAAGTTTTCACTAGCTAATTCTTTTCAGAAGTAGACTTCCGGGCCCTTCTTCCTAGTCTGTTTTAGTCTGGAAACTCAGCTGAAACCTGCCCGCTACAGTGACCCTGCTGGTATTTGAATACAGGTGGCGTAGCTTCCAGCATCACAGCAACACACAAGCCCCCGCAGTATAACAAACTGACAGACATGTGGGGGCTTTGGATAGTGCTGCCTCCAAAAAAAAATCCCTGGTACATAAAAGGCACTCTGAAGTATTCCAGAAATTAAGTAGTTAACAGAAGATCCTTTTTTTTTTTTTTTTTGATAACTTAATCTATATGAGTATGACCAAGATACAGCATGAAAATGTGAAGGCTCAATACAAAAAAAAAAAAAGTGTCAACGACAGAATTGCAGACAAAGGAAGAGTGACCGAGAAAGACATTTGGAAATGGATGGACCTTATACAGGCTCAGGTAATTGCAACCCCCAAGTGACTAGATCTGTACGGATAAGGCCTGTTTCACCGGCCAAATACCAAGCCACACCAACTTGCAGGTATTTTCACACCAGATGGAGGTAGAATCCCATGCCTTTCTTGACAAGTAATCCTCCTCTCTGACTGGAACTCTCAGGCTTCAGCAGTACATAAGCACTTCTACTGTGTGAAACTATCAAACCTTTGCCCCAAACCAGGGAAAATGTTTCAAATGTTTAAGGTGGGTAAAGAAAAATCCCACAATGCATATAATGAAGCCTGCAGTGAATGGCGTTCCTGTGGGTCAGGCTCAATCCTGAAAGCCTGCTCTGAAGTAGGAATGTTGAACACATGCCCTCTCACACAAGAGATTGGCAGAGGCTCCAAAGGCTGGTTTGGAACATGGAAACAGTCATTAGGTGACTGGCTGGTCTTCATACCTTCCACACAACACCAGGAGGTAGAGCTCTCTCGTCTGTTACCAAAGGACTGGACCCTGAATAGTTTCACTGGACTTTAGCCAAACCTATGCTTCATGTCTCTCCTTTTCCACCTGTTGTAGGAGTGGCCCTCAGTACATCTGATATGTAACTGACTGCCCTTGATCAGCAGGGAGTATTTTATCTGTGGTCATGACTATGGGTCAGAGGGGAGCAGCTTCAATTTCCCAGTGGAACAAAAGAATGAGCAACAACCACAGAATGCTTTTCTTACATTTATGAGATTCTCTCCACTTTATGTCTAATGCGAACCACAGATGCAACTTAGCAGGGGTCGGAAGGACAAATGTAAAGAATCGTATGTCCCCTTGTCACCAAATACTTCAGCAATGAGGTGTGCCACTGCCACCAGAATCATGTTCCATACCTAATGAGTTGGCCTGCAGGGTCTCAATTGTATTTTTCCGAAGGGGAATTGAGACCTTATCAGCCTCTAGGAGACGGGGTTAAAAAGCCATAGAGTGAATATGTCAAAAAGCAGGTGGTCCCTTATTTCAAGACAAAGGGGCCAACTTTTGTAGGAGTTACAAGTGTTGTCTTGAGAATATAGTATTCTTTACTTCGATAAAGCCAGAAGTTTTTCTTTGCCAGAGGGATTTGGTGTTGTGAACCCACTTGCACTATTTTACATGTCGTAATTGGGTAAGTAGGCTCTGAATTTTGTTGAGGATTATGAGTCTTCCTTGACTTTAAGTTGCCAATGAAGAAAACGGTGATCATTATACAGTGAAAACTCTGCACATCAGAGGAACTTTTCTGACACGTTATCAACATTTGCAGTTCAAACATGTAACACATTTCAATACCAATTAAACATTATTACTCAGTGCACACAATGAATCAGCTCACAGGCCTCTTAGCTTTTTTCCTTTGCACTGCAGGTTCTATGAACTGCATGCAGACACTTTTTACAGAAACACAGACCACGGATTTTTTTGAACACCCACTACAACACCAGCTTCCAAAAGACCATCTATTCTCCTCTGCTGGAAGCTGAGAACACAAGGGGGAGGGGTACACGGAGGAGCAACTGGCACCAGCAAGCACAGGTTGGCACATACATTCAGCCATTCCCTAAGTCTCAACAAATGCACTTTTAACAACTAGGCACGAATTGGACAGGTGCTTTGCTGCCTAACTTCCAATGTTTTATATCAGGTAACATATGCCATTGGACCCCAGAGATTCTATTTACCCCCTAACTGGACACAAACACTCTGAACAGGTAGAACACCAGGAGGTGCCTTACGCCTCCTGCCTGGAACACTACATAGATGAGAGATGTGCTAACAGATCCCAGGAGTCTCATTTCTCATAACCTGGCCTGCAATACACTACCAGAGCCCAGGAGCCTTTATCTCTTCTAACCTGTCTTACCATGCTACCAGATCCTGCGAAGTCTTATCCATTCATGCAGCCTGTGCAACCCCATGGGCTACTGGATCCCAGGTGTTTCATCCCTTCAAACCTGCAAAGGGTAATCCCTTAGAGGGAGGTCCCTATTGCCCCTCTTGCCCATCACGTAGGGAAGAGTATGCACTACCAGATGCTGGAATCTCTCTTAGCCACTAACCTGGCCAGTGGGGCTATATGTCTAAGAAAAGGATTTTAAAACTTTACAAGACCCATGATGGATGACATATCTGTCAAGTTCATGAACAATGATGAGGGAAGGACTATACATTATTTATTTTTAGATAAAGATTTTAAAAAGCCACTTTTACATTTAGACGACCCTTTAATATTTAAAAAAGACAGTGAAAGAAAGAACCCAAAGGTGTGACCTCCTCATGATCCTTGTCACACATACCAAAAGGAGGACATCAATACAAAAGCGACTGGATGACATCAATGCAGGTTGTGGGATAGCCCTTTGTGGAGGAGTCAATTCTACACTGCAGCTAAGTGATTTTCTATTCTGCATCCCCACACTAAGGATGTAGACAGGCCAGAAATCATATTTCAGCAGACCTTGGCAGGATGAGTACCTGTCTCATGACTGCCTTTTAAGGTACACAGAGAGCAAGTGGGAGATGGCCTCAGATCAACTCCTCACATGCCTCCCATCCTCCCATGTTCCAGGAGGATATCGAGGCATCTAACAAGACTCAGAAGAGTGGTACTTCAAGATTTTCTTGCATGGCCTAAATGGATACACAATAGCACCAAGGCACCAGGGCAGAGCTGTCGCCCTACACATGTATACCACCAGGGGGGGTTCCTCCTCCTGAGACACCCATAAGTCATGAAACAACCCTATTCTAGGAAGGAAGCTGGTACTATCTATCACCTACCACATGTTTCTCTGTGGACCTCACATTTGGCATGAATAGGGACCCTAAATTGATAAGTAAATAAGATTTGGGGTGGGTAACCAAAGTGCAATAGTTTCAGAAAGCTTGACTCCTGTGCCCTGGAGTTACAGAGACACAGGGACTAGTATCTGATTCACACAGGAAGAAAGTTGGGGCTGGAGCTGTCCTTGCCAAAAAATACAAAAGGGATGGCTGGGTGCAAATTGCACTTCCACCCACTGCAGAAGAAAACTTTGTGTTCCCCTCGGAGGGCATGTGGACCTGAAAAAAAAAGGTAGGCATTTTCTCTACCCTGCAGTTCTACTCTGTTCTACAGGGTTGCTATGAGTCGGAATCGACTCAACGGCACCGGGTTTGGTTTTTCGTTCAATGTGAAACAAACATGACTTCCCCCTGGTCTCAAGCAAATGACAAAGAGCTTCAGAAAATCTGACTTATGTCTTCTGGAGTTTGTGGAACAAAGGGACTAGTTTCTGAACCATGCAAATGAAGTCTGGGGCCAGAGCAGCCCCTACCAAAATGTACAATAGGAAGGTCGGCTTGGTATTAAACTGCACCTCCACCACATGTATGAGGACCCTTAGAAAGGGAATACTGTGGGCATCTTCTCCTGCCTCATGAGGGAGGGACAAAGGTTACTTCCCTCTTGCTTCAGTAAATGACAAAGAGCTTCAGAAAGTTTGCCTTAAGTCTTCTGGAATTTGTGGTAAACAGGGACTAATTTTTGACTTATGAAAATGAAGTCAAAAACCGGGAGCTGGAAAAGACCAGACTTAATGGTCTGACTAAGACTAGAAGGACTCCAGTGGTCATGGCCCCCAGACCTTCTGTTAGCCCAAGACAGGAACCATTCTCAAACCCAACTCTTCAGACAGGGATTGGGCTGGACAATGGGACAGAAAATGATACTGGTGAAGAATGAGCTTCTTGGATCAAGTAGACACTTGAGACTATGTTGGCATCTCCTATCTGGAGGGGAGATGACAGGGCAGAGGGGGTCAGAAGCTGGTGGAATAGACATGAAAAGAGAGTGGAGGGAAGAAGTGGGCTGTCTCATTAGGGAGAGACCAATTAGGAGTACATAGCAAGGTGTATATAAATTTTTGTATGAGAGACTAACTTGATTTGTAAACTTTCACTTAAAGCACAATAAAAATTAAAAAAAAAAAAACCCAGGAGCTGGAGCTGGAGCTGAAGCTGCCCCTGCCAATGGGACAACAAGGGGAGGAAGGGGGTTGGAAAGAGTAGTGCACTTCCAAAACGGAGGTGGTGGCCACTCAAGGACCAGAATTAATAGGTGCTGCCACTGTGGCACATGAAAACTTGGGCTCTTGCCAAGCCTCCAGCAGAGCCTGGGGGGCCTGAGCCCCGACATGTTGTGATGCAATTTAAAAAAAAAAAGAGCAGAAATGAGAGAACTGGTACTGATGAAAGCGAGTGGCAGACACGGATTGGCTGGAATCCTGAAGCTGCAGCAGACAGCCAACAAATAACAAGTCTTTTTAAAGGCCCTATGGAAATACAAAGGCCCCAGAAAATTCCCACTAGTCTAAATACCTTGCCTGAAAGTTGAGGGATAAGTATGCACTGGAGATATTCTAATATAAAAATTCCCTCTGCAAACAAACAAGATGCTTTGAGACAAGACAGAGCTGAAACCAGTCATATACGTGGCTGGGGCCTCCATACACCCTGAAAACCCAGAAAAGAATGGGATGAAAGCAGATTGGCTTTCCCTCAGATTTCTCCCTCTTGTCTTTCTGGATTTCTCCAAGGCCACCTCCCTTTTATCCCTTTTGCAGCCTTTGTCCTTTTCCTCTAGTTTTCCCAAGGTATCCCCTGTTCTCCTAAGGTCAGCACCCCAAACCTACAAGGACATTTTCTGAGGGAAGCTGGGCATGCAGAATCCTAATGAAATCCTTTCTACCTACTCATCGTTCGTATCTCTGGTTTCCTAAATTAGATCTCCTGTGAATGACCATGGAGCACATCCAGGTTCTCCTCCAACCCTTTGAACTATCAACTTTTCTCATTTCAACCTTCAGGATCTCCCCTATATTTTTCTGAAGGGCATTGTGGAAAAAAAAATTTTTTTTTCATTGTGACATTATTAGCCTCCAGGAAGAAGGGGTTAAAAATCCCACAGAGGCCACGTAAGCCAGAGACTACATCAGCCTGAGACCAGAGGAACTAGATGGTGTCTGGCTACAACCGATGACTGCCCTGACAGGGAACACAACAGAGAACCACTGAGGGAGCAGGAGAGCAGTGGGATGTGGACCCCAAATTCTCATAGAAAGACCAGACTTAATGGTCTGACTAAGACTAGAAGGACCCCGGTGGTCATGGCCCCCAGACCTTCTGTTGGCCCAGGACAGGAACCATTCCCAAAGCCAACTCTTCAGACAGGGATTGGACCGGACAATGGGTTGGAGAGGGATGCTGGTGAGGAGTGAGCTTCTTGGATCAGGTGGACACTTGAGACTATGTTGGCATCTCCTGCCTAGAGGGGAGATGAGAGGGTAGAGGGGGTCAGATGCTGGCAAAATGGACATGAAGAGAGAGAGTGGAGGGAGTGAGCGGGCTGTCTCATTAGGGGGAGAGCAACTGGGAGTGTGTAGCAAGGTGTACGTAAGTTTTTGTGTGAGATACTGACTTGATTTGTAAACTTTCACTTAAAGCACAATAAAAATTAAAAAAAAAATCCCATCAAGTGCCAGAGGCCTGTTTTCTGACCTGCCGATCTTGGGTTCACCAGCCCCTACAGCTAAGTGGGTCAGGGGAAGCCTCTAGCCTGACCCTAGCCATGGAACTTTCCAGTCTCTACAACCATGTGAGCCATTTCCTTGATATAAATCTATCTCTGTCTCTCTCTCTCTCTCTCCCCCTCCCTTCCTGCCTCCCTCTCTCTCATGTAGACCTGTCACCACTTTTGCTTCTCTGGAGAACCCAGACTAAGATAGGCCCTGACAGAACGGGAGAAAAATGTGGAATAGAATCTCAAATTCCTTTAAAAAAAAAAAACAGACCTAGTGGACTGGTTGAGACTGGAGGGCTCCCCAAAACTACTGCCCTGAGATACGCTTCAAACCTTGAACGGAAACTAACCCCTGAGGTCACCTTGTAACTAAATAACAAATTGGCTCAAAAAATAATGAACAGCACCTGTAAGTATAGTACTCCTTTTTAAAAAATCACCTATTTGAGACAAATGGTCAACAACTACTTTAAAACAAAGATGAGAATATAAGGGGACAGGGAAACTAGATTAATGGAAATGGAACAACCAGAACGGAAATAATGAAAATGTTCACATATTGTGAAGAATGTAACCAATATCACTGAACAGCTTGCATAGAAATTGTTAAATGAAAACCTGCACTGCTCCCTGAAACTATTGCCCTGGGATAATCTTTAAATCTTAAACCAGAAATATCCCCTGAAGTCATCTTAAAGCCAAACAATAGTTTAGCTTAACTAGTAAAAAATGTCTTCCTTGAGCCTTATGCTCTTTCCAAAACTATCTATATGGGATCAAAGTGACAACAGCAACTCCAAAGATTAGATAGGAACCTTAAGGGGCAGAGAGTTGATGTTAATAAGGGAGGAAAAACTCAGAAAAGGAGAGTGAGAATGGTTGCACAACTCAAAGATGTAATCAGTGTCACTAAATTGTAAATGTAGCAACTGTTGAATTGGTGTATGCTTTGCTTTGTATACTCTCAACAACAACAAAATTTTTCTTAATTAAAAAAGAACCTAAACTGCTGTATAAACCTTCACCAAAAACACAAGATTGGAATAGAAGGGAAATTCCTCAATATGATTCAGGGCATACATAAAAAGCCAACAGCCAATGTTACACTTAATGGAGACAGACTGAGAGCTTTCCCCTTGAAATCGGCAACAAGACAAGGGTACTCACTCTTACTACTTATATTCAATATTATATTAGAAGTCCTACCCAGAGCAATAAGACAAGAAAAAGAAATAAGAGGTATCCAGATTGGAAGAGAAGAAGTAAAATTATCTCTATTTGTGGATGATATAATCCTATATATAGAAAATCCCAAAGAGCCCACAAGAAAATTTCTAGAGCTAAAAAAGGAATTTAGCAAAGTTGCAAGGTACAAAGTTAATAAACAAAAATCAGTTAGGTTTCTACACACCAGCAATGAGAAATTTGAAAGGGAAATTAGGGGAACAATTCCATTTACAGTAGCATCTAAAAGAATAAAATAACTAGGAATAAATCTAAGGACTTACACAGTGAAAACTATAAAACACTGCTGAAAGAGATTACCAAAAAAAAAAACACCTAACCCAGTGCCGTTGAGTCGATTCCGACTCATAGCAACTTAAATAAATGGAAAGATGTTCCATGTTCATGGGCTGAAGACTTAATATTGTTAAGATGTCAATACCACCCAAAGCAGTCTATAGATTCAATGCAGTCCCAATTCCAACAGCATTCTTTACAGAAACAGAAAACCAATCCTCAACTTTATTTGGAATGGCAAAACCAAACCAAACCCACTGCCGTCGAGTCAATTCTGACTCATAGTGACCCTACAGGACTGGGTAGATATGTCCCATAGGGTTTCCAAGGAGCGACTGGTGGATTGTAACTGCCGACCTTTTGGTTAGCAACCAAACACTTAACCACTGCACTACGTGGGCTACAGATGGCAAGAGGCCCCAAATAGCTAAAACGATGTTGAAAGAGAACAACAAAGTAGGAGGACTCACACTTCCTAATTTTGAAACATATCATACAGTTACAGTAACCAAAACACCCTGATACTTGTACAAAAATAGACACGTAGACCAATGGAACAGAATTGAGAATACAGAAATAAATCCACACATCTATGGTCAACCAATTTTTGACAAGGGTGCTAAGTCCATTCAATGGGGAAAGAAGATTCTCTTCAATAAATGATGCCGGGAAAATTGGATTTCCATATGCTGAAAAATGAAACAGGATCTACGCCTCACATCATACATAAAAACAAATTCAAAATGGATTAAGGACCTAAATATACAAACTAAAACTGTAAAATTCTTAGAAGAACAAGCAGGGGCAATGCTGTCAGGCCTAGTATTCAACAATGGATTATCTAATACAATAACAAAAGCACAAACAGCAAAAGACAAAATAAATAAATGGGACTTCATAAAAATTAAAAACTTTCGTTCATCAAAAGACTATCAAAAAAAGTAAACAGACAAGCTACAGACTGGGAGAATATCTTCAGAAACCATATATCCAACAAGAATCTAATAATCAAAACAAACTTCGACAGCTTAACAACATAAAGACAAATAACCCAATTATAAAAATAGGCAAAGGACTTCAATAGACATTTCACCAAAGAGGACATTCAAATACCCACCAGACAGCTGAAAAGATGCTTAGCATTACTAGCCATCAGAGAAATACAAAACAAAACCACAATGAGATGCCATTTCACGGACGGCAGTGGGTTGGTGAGGAGTCCTGGTAGTGCAGTGGTTAAGAGCTACAGTGTGCTACAGCTGTTAACCAAAAAGGTCAGAGTTCAAATCCACCAGCTGCTCCTTGGAAACCTTATGGGGCAGTTCTGCTCTGTCCTATAAAGTTGCTGTGAGTCGGAATCAACTTGACAGCAGTGAGTTTTTGGGTTAGGATAGCTAAGATTAAAAAAAAAAAACAGAAAAAAACAAATGGTAAGGACGTGGTGTTGGCGAGGATGCAGAGAAATTGGAACCTTAATCTAATGCTGATGGGAATGCAAAATGGCACCGTCATTGTGGAAAACAGTGTGGCAGTTGTGCAAAAAACTAAAAATAGAACTACCATGTGACCCAGCAATTCCACTCCTAGGTACATACCCAAGAGACTTAAAAGCAGAGACTCACACAAAGTCTTGTTTACCAATGTTCATTACAGCACTATTCACAACAGCCAAAAGGTGGAAACAACCTAAATGCCCATCCCCAGATGAATGGATAAACAAAATGTGGTACATACATACAACGGAATACTACTCAGCCAGTATGAGAAATGAATTCTTGATACATGCTACAGTATGGATAAAGCTTGAAGACATTATGCTGAGTGAAACAAGCCAATCACAAACGGGCAAATATTGTACAACCTCACTTATCTAAAAAGACAAAAAAAGGCAAATGTATAGAGACCAAAGTTTACTAGCGGTTACCAGGGGCAGAAGGCAGGGGGAAGAGGGAGGTTAACAGAGATAGAATAATCGCACTGAATAAGGTTAGGAGTGCACAGACGTGCAATTTATTGCAATTGCTGTCAATAAGTTGTACACCTGTAGAACGTTGAATTGGCAAAAGTTGTATGATAGGTATATTTACAACAACAACAAAAAAAAAGTGCCTGGTGAGGCTGCTTATATACAACCAAACACCTCATGGGATTTGGTTCCTTGGTTTGAAGGTTTAAGGATCTGGTTTCATGGGACATCCCAGTTAGCCTAATAATGTGTCTAGTGCTTCTTTTCTACCTCTTAGTTCACTGCATAGTGCCTGGGGTCTAAAAAGCTTGCAAATAGCCATCCAAGGCACAGCAATTGGTCTCTATTCACCTGGAGCAACAGAGAAAGAAGGAAAGTCAGGAAGATACGAAATGTGTGACTAATTGCCTCCATAAACAACTATGTCCTTTGCCATGAGGCCAGAAGAGCTGGATGGTGCCCAGCTACCATTACTCAACATTTTAATCAAAGATTCCACAGAAGATTCCCAATTTGAAGGAGGAAAATGTAGAACAGAATTTCAAATTCTCATGGACTCTAGACTTTCTGGTGCCATGGAAGGTAGATGAACCCCTGAAACTATTGCCCTGAGATAATCTTTAAACCTTAAACCACAAATATCCCCTGAAGTCTTCTTAAAACCAAACGATAGTTTAGCTTAGCTAATAAAAGACTAGATGAGAACCTTACAAAGCTGTGAATTTATGTGAATGGAAGGAGGAACAACTCAGAAAAGGAGGGTGAGAACGGCTGCGTAACTCAGAATGCAATAATGTCACTGAATTGTACATGTAGAAACTGTTGAATTAGTGTACATTTTGCTGTGTATATTCTCAACAACAACAACAAAATAAATAAAATTTAGAGGAAAAAAAAGCCACTGGTGACATAACTGCCCAGTCCATGAGGGAGCCAGGACCAGGCTGAACACTGAGGTGGGGACATGTGAGGTGGGATTGTGCTTACTAGCCAATATCCGAAGACTGGCCATGTCAAATCTAAAGAAACAAATGGCTAACAACTGTGGGGAACTGGTAATTGCCAAATGAAAGGGCTACTCACACTGGTAGGGCAGGATAGACTAGATCTAATGTAAAGCTGCAGAATAATCAACAGCCAACAAACAAATACCAAATGTTTTTAAGTGGCATCTGAAAATACAAGACTCAAAAAAAATACCCACTACTCTGAACACCCCCATTTAAAAGCTGAGTTTAAGTATTGTTTTAGTTATCTAGTGCCACTACAACAGAAAAACCACAAGTGGATGGCTTTAACAAAGAGAAATTTATTCTCTCACAGTCTAGGAGGCTAGAAGTCCCAATTCAGGGTGCCAGCTCCAGGGGAAGGCTTTCTCTCTCTGTCAGCTCTGGGGGAAGATCCTTGTCATCAGTCTTCCCCTGGTCTAGGAGCTTCTCAGTGCAGGGACCCCCAGGTCCAAAGGACGCACTCCCCTCCCAGTTCTTTGTTTTTGGTGGCATCCTGTCTGCTCAATTTTCTCTTTTAAATCTCAAAAGAGATTGACTCAAGATATAACCTAATCCTGTAAATTGAGTCCTGCCTCATTAACATAACTGCCTCTAGTCCTGCCTCATTGACATCATAGAGGTTAGGACTTACAACACATAGGATAATCACATCAGATCACAAAATGGTGGACAACCACACAATACTGGGAATCATGGCCTAGCCAAGTTGATACACATTTTGGGGGGACACAATTCAATTCATAACAAGTATATATACAGGTGATTTCCCAAGAAAAAAAATTTTCTCTGAAACAACCAAGTGGCTTTGAGCCCAGAGAGGACTGAAAGCAGTCATATATGAGCCAGGGTCTGCATGCACCCTGACAACAAAAGAAAAATGGGATGAAGGGAGGCTGGCTTCCTCACATTTGACTTCTCGTTTTTCAGAATTTCTACAAGATTATCCCCTCTTTCTCTCTTCTGTACCTTCTTCTCAAATTTTCCCAAGTATTCCCTGCTCTCACATTTTATGCTATATGATATCTATGAGGAAATCAGTGGGTCTCTGAGTGGGGTGATTCCCCATTCCTACAAAGATACCTTCCAAGGGTAGCTGGGGATACAGAACCCTAATGGAATCCCTTTGCATATAGTCATCTTCTGTATTTATGGTTTCCTAAATTAGATCTCCCTGTGAATACCATGGAACACACAGGTTCTCCTCTACCCTTTAAATTATCAACTTCTGCCATCTTGACCTATAGGACCTTGCTTACATTTTTCCAAAAGGCATTGTGACATTATCAGCCCCTGGGAGGAGGGGTTAAAAATCCCATGGAGTAAATATGGCAAAAGCTACTGGGACACTGACTGCCCAGTACATTAGGAAGCTTGTGCCAGGTTCAACATTGATTCTTCACCAAAATGAAGGGCTATGCACACTTGTCAGCCAAGATTGACTAGATACCTAAAGCTACAATGAAATAAACAGGCATGAAAAACCAACTCTTTTTAAAATACTTTTGAAAATACAAAAGATCCTCTATGATAATACTCACTAGTCTAAATATACCTGCTTCAAAGTTGGGGGACAAGCTCACACTAGTGATAACATTATAAAACTCTCTCTGATAACAACCAGGAGTCTTCAAGCCCAGAGAGGGCTGAAAGCAGTCATATATGTACTAGGGGCTGTATGTAGCCTGACAACTTCAGAGGGTGATGAGATGGAGAAATACTGACTTCTTCTCATATACCACCCCCTTGTCTTCTTGCATTTCTCCATGTTTGCTCTTCTGTACCCATTTCCCTCTTTCTCTTGTTTTCTCCAGGTCTCACTTGTTCTCACTCATTATGCTGAGTCACATCTGTAAAGCATACTATGGTTCTCTGACTTAGGAGAGGGCCGCAATCCTACAGGAGACTTTCCTAGGGGTAGCTGGGCATAAAGAATGCTAATGGAATCCATTTCCACATACTCATTTTCCATATGTATGGTTTCCTAAATTAGATCTGCTTACAAAACACCATGGAGCCCATCTACGGTCTGCACCATCCTTTTCACTATCAGCTTCTCCCATTTTGACCTGCAGGATATCACCTGTATTTTTCCAAAAGGGCATTGTGACCTTAGCCTCCAGGAGAAGAGGTTAACAATGCTATGGAATCTATCTACCATAAGAAGCTGGGGCCCTGAGCACCCAGTCATTGTAGGAACTTGGACCAGGGGACACAATGAAGACGTAGCCATATGAGGTGCCACCATCTCCACATGAACAAACAAGCTCCTGCTTCCCTTCCTGGTCCTGCCTAGAGCCCAGGGTACTTGCAGCACTGTCATGTTATGATCCTAATGGCAGAAAGAGTATAATGCAAAGAACTGCCATTCACCAAAATGAAGGGCTACCTACATTGGTAGGCCTGGACTGAGTAGATCTTGAAGCTGCAGTGAAATCAACAGCAAACAAATAGCAGGTATTTTTCAGGGCCTTTAAAAACACAAAAGAGGCTCCCAGGAAATACCTACCAGTCTAAAGGTCTCTGCTTGATGACTGGGGGATAAGTACCCACTGGATATGATCCAATACAAAATTTTTTTCTGAGAAAAACCAAGAGGCTTCTAACCCAGAGAGATGAAGGCAATCACATGTAGCAGGGCCTTCATGTACCCTGACAACTCAGAGAATAATGGAATGAAGGGAGACTAGTTTTCCCCCACCCCACCTCAACCACAACTTCATGGTATCCTCCCTGTTTCCTCTTTTCTCCCTTTCTCCCTCATTGTTTCCTTTCTCTTTGCTATTCCTCCTTCCACTCCTGTTCTCACGCATTGTGCAAAGTGATATCTATAAAGAATACAGCTGCCCTCTGACTTGGGTCAGGAACCCAATCCTACATGGAGGCTTTCCTAAGGGAATCTGGACAAGGAAAGTCCTAATGGAATGCATTTCTCCATTCTCATCTTACAAATGCATGGTTTACTAAAGTAGAGCTGCCTGACAATGACTCTGAACCTAAACCAGCTTCTCCTTGCTCCCTTTTCATAATCAACTTCTCCCTTTTTAGAAACTATAAATCTCACAGATGAAAAAGAGCTGTAAATCTTTGTGACCTCGTGTTATGCAACCAATTCTTAAGTATGATACCAAAAGCACACGCAACCAAATAAAAAATAGTTAAATTGGAAAGCATCAAAATTAAAAACTTTTGTGCATGAAAGGACACTATCAAGAAAGTGAAAAGACAATGCACAGAATGGGAGAAAATATTTGCAAATCGTATATCTGATAAGTGCTCAGTATCCAGAATATATAAAGAACTCTTAAAACTCAACGATAAAACCACAAACATTTGAATAAACATTTCTCCAAGAAAGATATATAAGTAGCCAACAAGCACATGAAAAGATGCTCAACATCATTAGTCATTACCAAAAAAAAACCAAACCTGTTGCCATTGAGTTGATTCTGATTCATAGAAGCCCTATAGGACAGAGTAGAACTGTCCGATAGGGTTTCCAAGGATTCGAACTGCCAACCTTTTGGTTAGCAGCCAAGTTCTTAACCACTGCGCCACTAGGGCTCCCATTAGTCATTATGGAAATGCAAAGCAAAACCACAACGAGATATCACTTGTCACCACTAGGAATGCTCTAATCAAAAACATGCACGGTAACAAGTGTTGGCAAGGATGTGGAGAAATTAGAACCCTCATACATTGCTGGTGGGAATGTAGAATGGTGAAGATGCTGTGGAAAACACTTTGGTAGGTCCTCAAGACCTTAAACAAAGAACAGGAAAACTGGACAAATGAATACGGGGTACCCAGGGTGTAATGGGAAAGAGGGACAGTGCTGACACATTGCAGGGATTGCAGCCAATGTCACAAAACAATTTGTTTATAAATTTTTGAATGAGAAACTAATTTGTGCTGTAAACTTTCACCTCAAGCACAATAAATTAAAAAAAAAAGAGCCTTAAACAGAGAGTTACCATATGACCCAGCAATTCCAGTCCTAGGTATACACCCAACAGAATTGAAAATATGTTCCAACAAAAACTTATTCTTGAATGTTCACAGCAGTATTATTCATAATAGGCAAAAAAATTAAACAACCCAAATGTTCATCAGCTGATGACTACATAAACAAAATGTGATACATCCATACAATGGAATATTATTTACTCATAAAATGGAATGAAGTGCTGACACGTATTACAACATAAAAATTGGGGGTGACTGCTAAGCGGTATGGGGTATCTTTTTGTAGTGATGGAAATGTTCTGGAATGACATATGGTAATGAATATACTAAACACCACTGAACTGTATGCTTTAAAATGATGACTTTTATGTAAGTGAATTTTACCTCAATAAGAAAAACTGCAAAATAAAACAGTAATAAACATTTATCAAACTCACAGTTTCTGTAGGTTACAAATTTGGGAAAGGCTGAACTGGGTGGTTCTGGCTCAAGGCATCCCTTGAAGTTGCAGCCAAGATGTCAGCTGGGGCTGCACTCATTGAATTCATTGGAGCTGGAAGATCTGCTTCCAAGGTGGTGCACTCCCAAGGCTAGCAAGGTGGTGGTGATTAACGGAAGGCCTCTCTTTCCTCCCACGTGGGCCTTGCCACAGGCTGCTGAAGCGCCTTCATAACTTGGTAGATGACTTCCCCAGAATGAGTAATTCAAGTAAGAGACAAAGAGAAGCTGTCCTTTTTATGATCTAGCCTCAGAAATGACAGAGTATTACTTCTACATATGTATTTGTTAGAAGTTAGTCCCTAAGTTTGGCCCACATTCAAGGCAAAGCATCACATTTATTATATCATTTCAGCTGACAACATGGGAAAGGTATTATCATCTCCCATCTACAGATAAAGAAACTGTGGCTCAGAGAGTTTAAATAAATTTCCCAAAAGTCACAAGGTCAATAAGTGGCAGAGCTCAGGTTAGAGCCTAAAAATGGCTGACTTTATAGTCTGTGCTCTTAACCTCCATCAGTGGTGGGTTTTAACCAGAAATGCATACTTATGAAACAGAAGACACCTGGAAGGCTCATTTTGTGGACCCCACTGGTGCCTCCTCCAAGTTGAGGGCAAGGAGGGTGCTAAGCACACTTCCAAACTAGATGATGGTATCTGTGTGTATAAACCATCAATGCAACAAGTTTCTATCAGTCTATGTGGAGGTGTTTACCTTTCCTCAAAGTTAACAGCAGAAAAACAAGCATAACAGGAAAACACACAGCTGTCTCCCCTCAAACACATTATTTGGCCATTGCGCTTTTTAACAAGGCTGATACACTCTGAGCAATAAGCAACTTCTCCTTTCACCAGCAATCATGGATAAGATTTATTCAAATTTGTACTCACACATTTTGTTAACTTCACACTAGCACACACAAATTTATGAGCCCTCAAACGACAAAATCTTAGCAAGATCAGAGATGGATAGTATTGCTCTTCTAAATTTCACCTTCATTATGGTCCTTCTGCCTTGTGTTGTTGTTGCTAGGTGCTGTTGAGTCAGTTCCGACTCATAGAGACCCTATGTACCACAGAACGAAACACTGCCCAGTCCTGCGCCATCCTCACAATTGTTGTTACACTTGAGCCTATTGTTGCAGCCACTGTGTCAATCCATTTCATTGAAGGTCTTCCTCCTTTTCATTGACCCTGTAATTTACCAAGCATGACGTCCTTCTCCAGGGACTGATCCCTCCTAACAACATGTTCAAAGTATATAAGATGTAGTCTCACCATCCTTGCTTCTAAGGAGCATTCTGGCTTTACTTCTTTTTCATTGTGTAGTACCATTTATGAAACACATGTCACTACTTTGCCAAGCATTTGAGGGAGTACTCTTCTCTCCAACTCATCTCTCTCCCTCTCCCCCATCTAGGGGTAGGAAACAGCAGGTGGTCAAGTGGAGAAGAGATGGGGGGAAGAAAAATAAAGAGGTAGACCATGTCTACCCCATATACACAAAGACACACATCATTTGCAGGATTAGAAACCTACAGTGAAATCAGCACTAACAAATATCAAGTCTTTTTAAGGGGCCTTTGAAAATACAGAAGAGGCTCCCAGAAAATATCCACTAGCCTAAATATCCTCGCTTGAAAGTTGGTGGATAAGTACGTACTAGATAATACAATATAAATATTTTCTCTGAGGACAACCAGAAGGCTTTGATCCCAGAGGGAACTGTAAGCAGTCATATGTCTGCTGGGGTCTGCATGCACCCTGACAACTCAAAGAATGATGGAATGAAAGGAGATTGGCTTCTCCCCACATAACTACCTCTTGTTCTGGATTTATCCCACTTCACATTACCCACTCCAATTTCAAAACGTTCCATCTTGTTGTTTTCTGGACATCGTAAAATATCATAAAAGGCATGTCACGCAAGAAAGCCACCTTGAGGGACAGACCTCAACAAAGGTAAAGACCACAAAAAGTTTAGGGGCTGCATAGGAGTCTAGTAGCCAAGCACAGGTAGGCATTGGCTATGTGGCATGGGCTGGCAGTCTGAAGTTCCTGATGGAAACTAAAATACACCCATAAGTGCATGAGCTCGGGATTTCGTTCATATCACAGAGCTCCAAGGACACATTACAACTTTGCCTATCATGCAAGTAAGTGCTTCTCCAACAATCCCCTCTTCTTGGGGAGCTCATCTACAGAAGTGACAAACAGCAAACGGACAAGTGGTAAGGATATGAATGGAGGAAAGGCCAAAAGAGATTGACTAGGTTTGCCCCCAACTCAAAAATATGAACCCACCCTTGTGCATATCACCTGGTGTCTACTCCATGCTAAAGACAAGTTAGATCCTGCAACAGCCCTGAGGACACCCCCAGAACCTGGGCACACTTCCAACTGGGTGTTTGAAAGTCATGAACACAATTAGTTCAATCCACTGCTGTGTAGGCACTTATCCTTCCTCAAAGTTAACCAAGGAAAAGCAAGCATCACCATAATACACAACCATTTCCCTCCAAACACATTTTTAGCCTTGCAGTACTACTGCGCTTATCTAACAAGGCTGATGTAATCCTGGCTAAAGAGCAATAAACAACTCTTCCTTTCATGGACAATCCTGGATTAGACTTACTCAAATCTCTACTCACATATTTTATTAACTTCAAAACCTCTTTGCAAGCAGCACACACAAACCCATGAGCCCTCAAACAACAAAATCTTAGCAATATCTGAGAAGGATAATATTGCCCTTTTAAATCTCATCTTCATTACGGTCCTTCGGCTCTGTGCTGTACCACTTTTGAAACACACATTTTCTTATTATTCCCTTTCTTACCTCATTTGAGTGACAAATTTTCAGTCATGCATGGAAAGTGAAGGCACCTCTACAGAACCTTTGCAGAAGTATTCATGAAAAAGGAAACAGCTGAAATCATCTAGGTTTGTAGCTCTACAGGCCAGAGTGAATACTACCTGAATGAAGCTCTCTAAACCACAATTTAGACAAGTATCAAGGAAATTCTTAGACTTTGTCAATAAAATTCAAAAACATTACTCTAAAGGGCATAGGGACAAAAATATTTACATATAAACCAATCTTGAGCCTTCTTCAGATCCATGCCGACAACCATGAAAGCCATCAGGCAGGCTGTGGCCTATATTACCAAAATAATCACTTAGCACCACAATAAGACAAATATACTCCTGTAATCATGTAACTGATCTCCTGGCTTTATCCATGTGGATGTCCATGGTTCTAGGCATTTTATTTTATTTCATCTTACAGGAAATTTTGCTAGTTAAAACTGTGCAAAAGGAATGGGTTATGTCAAAGTGGCATCATAATCCCTCACTTTTACTAACCTTTTTCTTTTAAGTATGTTTCCAACAAGTGTGAAGAGAACAACGGGACAAACACTTAGGCCCATGCGCTAACTCTGTCTAACCTAAGTGTTGTCTGAGAAAGAGGCAGTACAGAAGTGGCATTTCTAGGAAACTGGCTGAAGCCATGCCTGAGACTCTTCCACCTCTAACTGTGACCACTTTAGGGACACTAACAATCATGAAGCCATGGCAGCCAAAGCGACCACCACACAATTGAATTCAGACTATGGGAAAGGTAAAAGCAGCAAACTGACCTTGGTGGGTGGCGACCTGACTGACATCCACTGAAGAACAAAGTGTCTGGGACATAGTAAACCAAATAACCAAACCCACTGCCTTGGGGTCGATTTCCAACTCACAGCTACCCTATAGGACAGAGCAGAACTGCCCCATAGGGTTTCCAAGGCTGTACTCTTTACGGAGGCAGACTACCACATCTTTCTCCTGCAGAGTGGCTGGTGGATTCCAATCGCTGACCTCTCGGTTAGCAGCTGAGTGCTTAAGTACTGCACAACCAGGGCTTCTGTTGGGACATAGTACGTTCTCATTAAACATTCCTTAAGTGGATGACTGAAGGAATAAATGATGTGTATACAGATAGAAGGCCACCCCACTGTCTCCATAAAGTAGGTGAAGGGAAGCAAAAGCTTTGCCATCTTCTCCAGCAGCCCCCTTCTCACAATGTGACCTCAGGGGCAGTGGCAGCAGCTCCCTCTACAAAGAGTTCTATATTCATCCATCTACTCATTCAGCAAACATTTACTCAGTACCTACTATGTGCCTGTGACCATAAGCAACACTAGAGTCACAGTTATAAACAAAGGAGACATAGAGGTGATCTCAGAGAATACTGGGAGGTGACTGAGAAACTGGTAAAATGATTAACCTGTCTCAGTGAGGTACCACAGTAAATTACTGGATCATAATCCTACTTGGGAAACTCTGGGACACTATGTAAAACACGTGCCTCAGGGATATTCCACCAAGGGAGAGTGAGGGTGCACCCAGACTGGTTGAAGGCTGAACCCAGAGTGGAGGGCAGGGAGGCTGGGGCAAAGTAGGCTTCTGGAGGCTTTATAGAAAGCCATCAGGCCCAAGATGCAGATAATGGCAGTGGAAGCCCACTGGAACACACTGAAGTGGTAAGGCCTGAGGCATATGGGCACAGCACCAATGAGGCCTACTGCAGAAATTTTTGAGGAAACCCTCTTGGTTAATTTTCATGTCCAAAATTTCTAACACCTATCCAGTAAGGCTTGATGGAACAGACAGAAAAAAATAACTTTCTTAAATCTATGCAATCAGTCATTACCAAGTTATCTCTTTGCTATCCTCATAAAGTATCACACTGAAGAACCTCAATGGGTATTCATACATGCATGCATGAATAGACAGAGTTGGTCATATTTTATCAAATTGTGGCTCCTTTGGAAAACTTTTTAGTCACTTATTTCTTTCAATCCTATCCCTCCTTTGAAGTGTCTATTTTTCATTAGGTTATCCAAAGTTAAACCTTGAACCACTATGGCAGACTACCTGTACGTTATTGTACTTGGCAAAACTAATGTAGACTTCGTAAGGAATAGGTCAAAAGCAGATAAAATCTTGTTTAATAATGTTTATGTATGCTGTTATTCCAATGCCAAATTTACCTCCTCCAAGCGTTCTCTGTAGTTTCAAATGTTATCTCAACATAAATAACTTCATGGTCCACCATGGAAATCCAGGGATAATTTAAAATGCACACACTATATAATATTAGAAGGAAAAGGCCATAAGGGACTCACGTTTTTCTGCAAACTTTTATCAAATACACATCAAAAGTGACCAGGAACCAGACCTGAGACTGGTGTTTTCTTGCCATTTTAACAGAGGCTACTTTTTAAAAAAAAGTTTTATTGCCACTTTCTTCTATAGATTAGAACTCAATTGTGTTTTACCCTCTCTAAGATAGGCAATATTTCAGATATAATTTTCATTTTCCAGATTTATTTTTCTAACTTTAGAGAAGTAAGCATTTGCTAAATAACCCAGTCACTGTGAAGGTGCAAAAAGTAATTGTTTGCTACCATCTATTGGAGCTACTGGAGGTGCAGTGGTTAAGCACTCAGCTGCTATCCAAAAGGTCAGTGGTTCGAACCCACCAGCAGCTCTATGGGCAAAAAGAACAGGTGATCTGCTCCCATAAAGCAATCGGCTCCCATAAAAATTACAGACCACTGTCCATGCCATTTAGATGACTGCTTCAGGGCACTTAAAAACTGTTATATGTGATAAATATTTGGTGTCTCTTAGGAAGAGTTGAGAGAAGCCCTAGTGCCTCCTTAGGAGAAGGACCTGGAGATCTGCTCCCATAAAGATTAAAAAATCCTATGGGGCAGTTCTACTCTGTCCTATAGGGTCACTGTGAGTCAGAATTGACTCGACAGCACACAACACCACCCAAGTGGAGCTACTAAGCTTTGCACAGAAACAATTTCACTTCAACATAATCATTCTACTGTCTCATTACCTTCACAGATTCTTCTTGGATATGTGAATTTATGATTGTAAAAATAAATCTTCTTGATTGATAATCCAAAATTCTTAACATGTTCCAAAAGTCACAGATAAGGACCTGAGCAAAGCTGTATAGTTTCACATACACTGTTACTGCTGCCAAGGAGCTCAGAGCCAGTGGAGGATATAAGACTTCATAAATTACTCTAACGCAAGTCTGTAAGTGATAATTGCCAGGAGAGAAGAAAGGGCTAGGCTAGTTCAGAGAAGGAAAAGATTCTTTAAACCTTGAGGGATCAGAGACTCACAGGTAAGACTCACGGAATAAGCAGGATTTGAACTTGTGGGGTTAGGGGAAAAAGCAAGCTAAGCCAAAAAGCAACAGCCTGAGTGAAGGCAAAAAGGCAGAAAAGCAGGGACACATAGAAGAAATACTGAATAGCTTAACCAGGTGAGGAAGAAAAGCTAAAAAAGTTTAGGTGAGATTGGATTATTACAGGAGCCTCAATATTAATTGTGTATTAATTGTTTAGGAGCAACTAATTTGCTCTGTAAACTTTCACCTAAAGCACAACTAAAAACAAACAAACAAAGATTCTATAGAAGAATCCTGATCAAAGAGGGGAAAATGCAGAACAGAATTTCACATTCTCGTCCACTCCAGACTTCCTGGAGCCATGGAGGCTGGATGAGCCCCAGAAACTACTGTTGTAAGACAATCTTAAACCAAAAATAGCCCCTGAAGTCTCCTTAAAATTAAACAATAGTTTAGTTTAAGCAGTAAAAAATATCTGCCTTAACCGATGACTGCCCTGAGAGGGGACACAACAGAGAACCCCTGAGGGAGCAGGAGAGCAGATGCAGACCCCAAATTATCATAAGACCAGACTTAACGGTCTGACTGAGACTAGAAGGTCCCCGGTGGTCATGGCCCCCAGGCCTTCTGTTGGCCCAGGACAGGAACCATTCCCGAAGCCAAGACTTCAGACAGAGATTGGACTGGACAACGGGTTGGAGAGGGATGCTGGTGAGGAGTGAGCTCCTTGGATTAGGTGGACACTTGAGACTATGTTGGCATCTCCTGCCTGGAGGGGAGATGAGAGGGTGGGGGGGGGTTAGAAGCTGGAGAAACGGACCCAAAAAGAGAGAGTGGAGGGAGAGAGCGGGCTGTCTCATTAGGGGGAGAGTAATTGGGAGTGTGTAGCAAGGTGTATATGGGTTTTTGTGTGAGAGACTGACTTGATTTATAAACTTTCACTTAAAGCACAAGCCCAATCACTTAAAGCACAATAAAAATTATTTAAAAATTGTCTGCCTTGAGCACTGTGCTCTTTCAAGATCTATCTATATGGAATCAAATTGACAACAGCAACTTGAAAGGTTAGATAGGAACCTTAGGGGGCAGTGAGTTTATGTTAATAGGGGAGGAATAACTCAGAAAAGGAAGGTGATAATGGTTGCACAACTTGAAGAATGAAATCAACATCACTGAATTGTACATGTAGAAACTGTTGAATTGGTGTATGTTCTGCTGTCTATATTCTCAACAACAACTAAAATAAACTTTAAAAATCTGTCTATATTATCTAAGTGCTACTTTCAATGTTCAAATGGTCTAGTGCACAGGTCTACCACAACCATTCATGATTCTCTGCTTGAGGAGTCTTGGCTAACCTCCTTACCCACGTTCCGTTTTTCGAACTTCTACATTTTAAACTGAGTGTGAATTTGTCTAGTATGAATAAGAAGAGCTATAATACTCTGTACCAGAACTGGACTAAGACTTTACATTTTGTTTTTGGTTTAAAACAATAATAAACAATAAACTCACGGTTTCTATGGATTAGGAGTTCATGAACGGCTTAGCTGAGTAGTTCTGCTCAGGGTGTCCCATGAAGTTGCAGCCAAGATGTCAGCCAGGGCTTCAGTCATCAGAATTGATTGGAGCTGGGAGATCTGCTTCCAAGGTGGTGCACTCGCAAGGCTGGCAAGGTGGTGCTGCTGATTAGTGGGAGGCCTCTGTTTCTTCCCACGTGGGCCTCTCCACAGGCTGCTTAAATATCTTCATGACTTGGTAGATGACCTCTCCTAGAATGAGGGAGGGACCAATATTGTTTCCCTTTGCCTCAAACAAATGACAAAAAGCTTCAGAAAGCTTGATTTATGCTCCCAGGAGGTAAAGGGACAGAAGGACTACTCTTTGACTCACATAAGCAATGTCAAAAGGCTGGGGATATAGCTGCCCCTGGCAGAAGGGACAATAAGAGGGCAGCTTTAGAAACAAAGTGAACTTCCAGAAAATCTGTGTTTTCCAGGAGACAAATGTGAACTTCATGAAAGAGAGTGCCCTGAGATTGTCCGAAAAGAAAAAAGAGCCAAGAAAATTGCCTGAGAAGCAGAATGACCCCAACACAGATACGGGTCTCAAAGGCCCTTAGGAATAAAAGGGAGTCTGCATGGCCAGTTAGAAGAAAGACATGATATGTGGCAGGGGCCTGTAGTCTGAGGTCCCTCAAGGAACATGCAAATATCTCCATGAGAGGAGCAAACCAGTATTTCCTCCATACCACAGAGCCTCAAGGCCACATTACAACTTTGACAACCATGCAAGTGTATATGCTCTTCTCCCCCCATCACCTCTCACCCTGCCCCCTATTTGGGGAGAAACAGCATGTGGTCAAGTTGGAAGAAGATGGAAGGAAGAAAGGCAAAAGAGGTTGACTTATGTCCACCCCACATACACATATATGTACATCAATTGCAGGATTCCAAACCATAAACAGGCCCAGCTAAGGAGCATACAGAAATTTCCCAAAGTTCTGGACTTTGAGAATTTGATTATTATTCTAGACTGGGCTTTTTACTGCTTGGAAGTCACTACAGAACATTAGTTACTAAAGAGTAAGCAGAAAACTTATGGGACTTTCCTGAGTGTTCCTCCAAGATATGGGAAGTACACATTCCCAAGCCAGTTTTCATAGGTAAGGAAAGAAAAAGAGTTACTTTCTCTTTGCTTCCATCAAGGTCAGACCAACAATAACCTGAACCCAGCTGCAGGAACAAATTCCATCTGACCATGCTCCAAAGGAATGTGACAGCCAGGCAGTCATAGTAAGGACTGCAAGAGAGAAATCCACTCTAATATTTTATACTTCAAGGCAGGAGCTCATGACACATTGACAGCTATACACAATCTGTATTTTTAAAGTGGCATTCGAAATATAAAAGAAAAAAAGCTCCTTGAGAAAATACACTAGCTCAAAGACCCCTGCTTGAAAGTTGGGGAACAGGTTTGCAATGGAGATAATCCAATATTAAAATTCTCTCAAGAACAATTTGGAAGCTACAAACCCTGAGAGAGCAGAAGGCTGTCACATACATGCCAGAGTCTGTACGCATCCAGACAACTCAGAGAAGGACAGGATGGAGGAATACTGGCTTTCTCACCCTCCATGGTACCCCAATACCCTACTTTTCTCCCATGTCTCCCACTCCCACTTCTTCCCTTTTCCTTGATTTTCTCCTATTTCCTGGTCCCCCCACCCCACTCTTCTTCCCCTTCTCCCCCTTTCTCAATCATTATGCCGAGGAAAATCTATGAAGAATGCAGTAGTTCTCTGACTCGGGCCAGGACCCCAATGGTACAAGGAAATGTTACTAGGGGTACCGGAGCATGGGGAGTCCTAATTGAATTCATTTGCCCATTTTCATCTTCTCAATGTATGGCTTCCTAAAGTAGATCTATTTGAGAATAACCCTGGGCCTCAGCAAGGTTCTCCTTCCTCCCTTTTCATGATTAACTTCTTACTTTTACAAAAGAAACATAAAAATCTAACCTACTACCAATCTCAAGAGGGTGCATTACCCAGAGTATAGACCACTGGGAGAACCAAAAGATCTGGACACAGAAGAAGTGAACTCAAAGCCAGGCTCTGCTAATTTTTAGCTTGATGTCTGTTATCTCAATGGGGCAGAGATGGGCCCCTGTGTGTTGGCCTAAAAGGCCCCCATATTGTTTACTTCTTTACAGCAGTCTAGGACCTTTAGTCCAAAGCATACTGGTGGCAAACTCAAATACTCATGCATCTAACTGCTTTAAATGTAGTCCAAATAAACATAGTTTTAGCCATTTAGAGACTACCTACTTTATATACCCTGAAAAACTAAAACCAACATCTGCTAACCATAGATAAGACAAACCCTGTAGCTATGAAAGACCCCAAATCACTGCTGTCATTCAGAGCTCTCTGACCCAAAGACTCCCCACTTTGCTACTAAGTGACATCACCTAGACAAGCAAGACTCTTTTCTGATTTGTCTTCTTCCCCCAAGAGGCTCCTTACCCTATTCCCCTTCTGGGTGATGGCCTTGTGACACTATCTCTGGAAAGTCTCTTGCTGGGAAGGACTTCCCCTCTCATGCAACCCCGTCCAAGCGCCACCTGATAAAGCTTATTGTATGTAACTGACTCTCGTGGTCCTGTCTCTTCCTTGATCAACCCTGAAATCCTCAAACTAACCACAACTGGGGACAAGGATGATATTGCAGTGATGATCAAGGATCCATGGAGTCTTACAAGTCAGTAGGACTATCAGTTGGCAAATTGATCCTGGATGGCCCCAAGTAGTTGGGGCTCAAAATGTGGACCACCTTCGTGTCAGTTTGGCGTGGCACTGCTCTTTGCTGTACTGCCCTCTATCTTTTCATGGTCTCCCCTGTGTTTCATTATCCTGAACAAACAACAGTGCCAGTGTTTCAGTAAATCCACACCATCAGAACTGATCTTTGAAGTCAGAGATGCTGAGCTGCCCAGGCAGAGGTCAGTCCACCCTCCTAGGTCCCCCACTAGGCGGGTGCTGGAGGTTCTTAGACCTGTGGGCCTGAACAGAAAAAGTGGAGGGAGCAAACCTCTGGATCAAGGGTGGGCCATCCCCAACACCCTAACAGGCTATAGCAGTAGAAGCTCCCCACAGCAGGCCAGGGATATGACTCTGAGACGACAGGACGTCCTAATCCCTGTGGACCACTATAGCAGGTAAACAAGTCAATAAGGCAGAGACAAGGGACCAAGACCAGCCTCCTAAGTGCAACTGGGGGAGATGCCTTTGTAAACAACTATCATGCTTCTGCTGTTGTGGCACTCTGCTCTGCTATTGCAGATGTCATCATTCTGCTTCCTCCTTGGAAAGATATTGAGACCATTCAATGGAGCAGGCTTAAAGCATTACTTAGGTTACCAAAGGCAAGGAAATTTATATTCCTGCTCCTCTCAGGACTCTGAAGGAGGTCACTGTCCAGCTGAAGGTGTGCTTCAAACCACTAGATAATTTTTAGGCTTTGCTCACCGTAGCCTCTCATCAGGACACCTCCCAGAGAAGAGGTGGGAGCTCAAACTCCTGGAGGGGAGAACCCTGGAGAAGTAAACTGGGACTCTCTGAAAGAAGAAGCAACAGGATATCATCACAACAGTGATTAGGAGAATGTATCCTCTGCCTTGCCAGTAACCACTCATAAAGTTATAAAAACTGAAAAGGTAAAAGAAGGCCAGGAAGGAAGGGCCAGCTCTTGCTTAGAGGAGACGCATCCCCTATCTCATCCTAAGGCACAGTCTCTCCTTAAGGACCTAGTCCTGGAACTAAATGAAAAAGGGGTTGCCCGGCTATATGGAATATATTTGGCTAGGAGTAAGCTCTATCTTACTGAGGCTAAAATTAAACAATTAACTGCCATGTTAGGGACAGAAAGATGGTATCCCTGCTAAAGGATTCTGCACAACTGGTACAGAAAGTGGGGATGACCCACAGAGGAGGCTTTGGACCTCAGTCCACATACACCCTGTTAATGTGGATCTTGACGGGCTGGCAGGCTGTCCACCCTAACACAGGCCTTATAACAACCTGGGTAGGCTGCTAGTGGAAAATGTTGGCTGAGGCCAAAGATCTCCATTGGCTAGCAACAGATGGTGTGTGGCAGGATGACTTAGCAAGTCCAGAGGAAGCCGAATTAAGTCCAAAGTCCACCCAGTTGTTTTTAAGAGGGGCTCCAGACAAATATAATTCCTCTCTACCAGCAATGATGACTAATGCCAAGACAATTCAGGAGGTCATAAATGCCCTCAATTTAATAGAAAATCATGAGAGATAAACTCAAAGTGTTGCCTCTTAATTTTTTTTTTTTACACAAGCAATGCTCCCACTTGGCCTAAACCAAAATTATTATCAACACCAAAGCTGCCCCCTCCTAGGTTAAACAAACCACCTACAGCCAGGCCCCCACTTAAGCATAAACCCTGAGATGTACAAGAGAAGTTATAATGGCCCTAAGGGACAAGTGGGTCCCAAATTGGACGATCTCTAGTAAACTGGAGGAGTACTTACTGGGGTTACATAACTCATGACAGGTTTCACCTTTGAAGGCAGTCTTATCTTCCATGCCTGCCCCTGATCTCCACAAAAGGCAGAGACCTGTTCCCACATAGGGATCCAGGGGTAACAGAAGTGGGTCTCTTCTGGCAGATAAGTACTCTCTCACCACACTAACTGTGGTTTAGGCTCCAAAAACCAAACATAGGCTGGCTCTGTTGGACATGGGTGTCTAAATCTGCCTAATTCTGCATATCACTCATTCCTTAAAAGAAGCCCCCTCCCCCGAAAAGGTCACAGGCTTGGAGAGAGGATTAAGGGGATAATAGGTGTGTAACTGGATGGTGGTTTTTAACTATTAAAACTGTCCCAGCTTTGCTAAAGAATGCTTCTGTTCTGGTTGTTCCCCTTGACAGGGCTTCAACCCCTTCTTTCCCTGTTCAAACCCCTGCTGAGAATATGCATTTCTAACAAGTTCCCAAGCGATGCCAATGCTGCTGGTTAGGGACCAATTCTGAGAACCACTGATAGAGCAGTGGTTCTCAAAATTTATTACTCATAAGAATCACCCGGGGATCTTGTTAAAATGTAGATTCTGATTCAGTATATCTGGGGTGGAAATGCAAATGCTCAGCAGGGGTTCAAACTGGAACAAACCAGTTCAAAGCCCTGCCCCCCTGAGAGTATCCTTTTTCCCATTATTGGTACAGATCTCCTCAGTCAGCAGGTAACCTCATGGAACAAGACTAAGGCTTTTAAACTATTAGTGGGCACCACATGGTGGGAACCAGTTAACCCTGTCCTACTGGTGTAGGTGGTAAGCCACCAAAACCAAAAAAACCCATTACCACCGAGTCGATTCTGACCCCTAGCTGCCCTACAGGACAGCACTACCCCATAGGGTTTCCAAGGAGCAGCTGGTGGATTCAAACTGCTGACCTTTTGGTTAGCAGCCTGAACTCTTAACCACTGTGCAACCTTACCAGCTAAAGCAAGGTACTGAAGGATTACAGCCTGTCATAGCCTATTTAGTCAAAGAAGGAGTTCTAATCCCCACCATTTTGCCTTTTAACTCCCTAGTATGGCCTGTCCTGAAGTTGACAACAAACAAATGGCAACTGACCATAGACTGAAGAGAACTAAACACGGCCATTACTTTCATGAGAGCACGGCTGCCAGATATTGTCACCCTGGTGGATGATATTCAAAATAACATGAGTAATTAGTTTGGGGTTACTGATTCAGCTAACATGTTTTAGTCAGCGAAAATTTTACATGAAGAGTCAGCCACAATTTATTTTCACCTTTGAAGGTCAAGATGTACCTTTACTTGGTTGCTGACGGGATGCTTAAATAGCCCTGTGATTGCACATGGGTTTTGCAGGCCTGCCTGGTGCTCTCGCCAAGAACTTAGCTTTGGCGTTATATAGATGACATTCTCCTAACTGGATCTGACCAAGACTCTATCCTACATGCCATCGCAACCATGAGTAAATACCTCACTGAGAGAGGATGAACAATCACCCCACACAAGGTCCAGGGCCCCTCACAGTCTGTCAAATTTTGAGGCTATGTTTGGAATGCAGAAGGGCAAACTATTCCAAATCCAGTAAAAGACCACTCCAGGCTCCCACATTGGTAAAGGAGGTTCAACATCTGGTAGGAATGTTTGTATCTGGCACAATGCATTCCTCACCTCTAGTACTTGCTGTCCCCCATTTACGGAGTTACCCATAAATCCTATACTTTTCGGAGTGATTGAAAACAACAGGCACTAAGTGGAATGAAAGAAACAATCATATTCACTGTCCCAAGAGTGCCCTGAGAGCAAGATTTACCATTAGACATTTTGGCCACTCCTAAACTTGCCTCTGGGAGCCTCTGGACCAAAAGGCAGGGCTTTGAACTGGTTCGTTCTGGTTCAAACCCCTGCAGAGAATTTGCATTTCTAACAAGTTCCCAGGAAGTTATACATAAGAATCACCTGGGTTACGCTGTGGGTATTTTCATACACGTATTTGTACGTACAGAAACCCTGGTGCCATAATGGTTAAGTGCTACGGCTGCTAACCAAAGGGTCAGCAGTTCAAATCCGCCAGGCGCTCCTTGGAAACTCTATGGGGCAGTTCTACCCTGTCCTCTAGGGTCGCTATGACTCAGAATCGACTCGACGGCACTGGGTTTGGTTTGGTTTTTTTTATTTGTATGTACAACATGTATATTCATATATGTAACAGAGCACAAAGGGGGCACACTCATAGAAGCTTCCCAGACACATCCAAACACCTTAAGGGACCGAGTTGTTGGGGCTGCAGCCTCGGTACCATAGTCTAGGTCAATTGGCATAATACAGTTCATAAAGAAAATGTCCTACATCCCACTTCAGTGAGTAGTGTCCGGGGTCTTAAAAGCTTGCAAGAGGCCATCTAAGATACATCTATTGGTCCCATCCTGTCTGGAGCAAAGGAGAATGAAGAAAACCAAACACACAAGGAAAATATTAGCCCATAGGACTAACAGATCACACGAACCACAGTCTCCACCAGCCTGAGCCCAGAAGAACTGGATGGTGCCCAGCTACCATCACCGATTGCTCTGATAGCGATCACAACAGAGAGTCCTGTACAGAGCAGGAGACAGATGTAGAACAAACTCAAATTCACAAAAAACGACCAGATTTACTGGTCTGACAGAGACTGGAGGAACCCCCTAGACTATGGCCCCAGATACTTTGCCAACTCAGAACTGAAACCACTACTGAAGCGCACTTTTCAGACAAAGATTAGACAGGCCTATAAAACAAACAATAACACACATGAGGAACGTGCTTCTCAGTTCAATCAACTATATGGAACCAAACAGGCAATTCCTGCCCAAAAGCAAACAAGAAGGCAGGAAGCAACAGAAAAACTGGATGAATGGACACAGGGAACCGGGGATGAAAAATGAAGAGTGCTGTCACATTGAGGGAATTGCAGCCAACGTCACAAAACAATGTGTATAAGTTTCTTAATGAGGAACTAACTTGAGCTATAAACTTTCACCTAAAGCACAATAAAATTAAAAAAAAAAAAGACTCACAGCCTTGGAAACCCTATGTGGTAGTTCTATTCTATCCTACAGGGTCACTATGAGTCTGAACTGACTCAATAGCAGCAGTGGGTTTGGTTTGGTTTGGATGGGCTTCCGGTACAAATAGCTCCCAGATTCAGCTCAAAGATATTCACCACTGGAGAGAGCTCCAAGCAGCATATCAGGCACTCACTGAAACTGAAGCTCTTATTGGGGCAGAACCAACTGCCCTCCATACTAAGATTCCAATCATGCTTCGGGTAATGGAAAAGCTCCCCCCTCCCAAAAAATCAGGACAGCAATGGAGGCCTCCTTAGTAAAGTGGTAACAATATTTACAGGATCAAATGTCCCACCTCTCACACAATGGGGACAAAAAGGAGGATAGTTTTGGGTAATGCTATTCAGCTATATGCATCCCCTCCTAATGGAGTCAGTTTTACTTTTCCCTGAAGCTTGCTGGGGATGGACTTGGGCTAATGTACAAGGCCAGGAGTGGCGTGACTAGCCTACTGGCCAAGGCCGAGGAACACCGTAGCAACAAGAAGAAAAACATCTGGGCCTGGGTGTGAAGTCCCTGGGAATTCTGACTGCCCAAGGACTTGGAAGAAAAACAATAAGCCTTGCTCCCAGCTGGAATGGTATATAAGCGTATGTCCCCAGCTAGGTGGTTGCGGAGAATTAAACTGTTCTAGCCGCTGCCCTGGGCTGACGGTCCCGTAAGTAAGCCTCCTGAATAAACTGTATGTCATGATCACTGGTTCAAGAGTCTTTCTTTGGTCTTCTGGAGACATGGCTGGCCCTGGGTTCAGGTGCTGCTGGATTGTCTTCTGAACTTGGAGGGCAATGGTCCCTCCCCAAATGGACAAAAGTACTCCCAATAGTCCTAATCACTCTAACCTCACACTCCTACAGCATAACCACACCACATTTAAAAGCAATACAAGCTAGGAGGCCACCAATAGAGACTCTGTGAACCCTCTGGTTTACACCCCAATGCCCAATATAACACAATTACCACTTTTCATGGACTTAAGAGGCCTAACATTGTCTCCCAGAGCAAAGCAGCATCCACCTGTTCCTTTCACTTTTCCTTTGTCTCTTACAGAAAATCTAGAGTCTAACCATTTTTCCCTTGACTCTGACAAGGGCCTCACATGGACCACTGATTCCAGGACCATCCTAGCCAATATTTCCTTACCACCGAGCACAAGCCAGGCAAACAACCCACCACCATCTGTAGAGAAAGATACACTCACTTACTATTTGTGTGTTTTGCTCCTTTAAAGGCACTTTGAAACTACTCCTAACCCCTCCAGTCAGGCAACACCATTTGGGTAATACCCAGGGGACGTCAGATCCCATACTGCTAGCTGCTGATTGCCTCTAACTTTCATGCCCCCTATTCTATTGGGGTACCCCTCCTGTACCTGAGGAGGACTTTACCCTCACCAGCGTCATCTAAATGTACATTGGTGAATTACCCTGACTCTGATAATCTACACCTTATTACTAACCAGGTATGTCTGGAAACACAATGCTACATCTACCTCACAAGGAGACACACCACAAAAGTCAGATTGGGGACAATGGGAACCATGCTGCTGGTTTTTCGGGCTAGTCAACTCTGTCAACACTAGCACCAATATTAACACTGGGGTTAGTGCTCCTCACCTCTATCTACCACCACGACCAACGTTTCTTCCGGCTAAGCCAGGCTCTATGATACTGCTTGTGATTCATAGGTGCCTTCTACGCCCTATGGACCAATTTTTATATCAAATCAGACCAAACACACTATGACTAACTAATGCTATAAAACAAACAAACCAGTGGGCTGCCAATAATCGAGTCTCATTTAAAAACTACCTCCAAATAATGCTCACCCAATATTACAACCAGGATCCTCATGACTGGTGCAATCATATTTAAAATGCCATAATCCAAACTCAATGCCAACAGAACTTACGTTATTAAAAATCCAAAACTAAAATACTGGCCCTTACTGACCCATGAGATGGAAACCCCAGTGGCATAGTGGTTTTAGAGCTCAGCTGCTAACTAAAAGGTCAGCAGTTCAAATCCACCAGGTGCTCCTTGAAAACCATATGGGGCAGTTCTACTCCATCCGATAGGGTTGCTATGAGTTGGAATGTAAACCCTGCCAACGATGTACACCCTTACAATGATTAGCCTCTTTTCCTATTAATTATAATGATCTCTTCCCCGCTCCAGTACAAGCCCCATTTACTGAAGCAGAAAGAAACTGTACTCACCAATTTGAGCAAGAAGGGACATGGTCAAGGGACCCTTACCATGGACCTTATTCCTGTCTACTACTCAATATATACAAAGAGGACAATGTATACAACAAAATATTACCTGGGACAAGGTATGTCTTAAAAAATTAAGGGCTTCACACATGAGACTATGTGGGAAGCTCCTGTCTGGATGGGAGATAAGAGGGCAGAGGGGGTCAAAAGCCAGCCAAACTGGAGACGAAAATAGAGAGTGGAAAGAAGGACTGTGCTGTCTCATTACAGGGAGAGCGACTAGGAGTATATAGCAAGGTATACATAAATTTTTGTATAAGAGACTGACTTGATTTGTAAACTTTCACTTAAAGCACAATAAAAATTTAAAAAAAAAATCAAGGGCTTCAACCAGCTTGAGAATTCTTCCCTAACCTAACCTTCTCACAACACCAACAGCAAGTTTTCTATAACATTCAATTGGAATGGGCTCTAAAGCAGTTGCAACACTGGCTGACCACAGTAAACAATGATAGTTCTTCGGTGTTACTGCAAAGGCAAGTCCTACAAAAAACATACTGAGTCCCATGGAGAAATCTAACTGCTCTCCACATGGGAGTTTCCCTACCTGTCTTAGTCATCTAGTGCTGCTATAACAGAAATACCACAAGTGGATGGCTTTAACAAAGAGAAATTTATTCTCTCACAGTCTAGGAGGCTAGAAGTCCAAATTCAGGGTGTCAGCTCCAGAGGAAGTCTCTCTCTGTCAGCTCTGGGGGAAGGTCCTTGTCATCAATCTTCCCCTGGTCTGGGAACTTCTCAGTGCAGGGACGCCAGCCTCAAAGAACATGCTCTGCTCCTGGTGTACTTTCTTGGTGGTATGAGGTCCCCTGTTGGAAACCCTAGTGGCATAGTGGTTTTGTGCTACGGCTGCTAACCAAAGGGTCAGCAGTTCAAATCCGCCAGGCGCTCCTTGGAAACTCTCTGGGGCAGTTCTACTCTGTCCTATAGGGTCACTATGATTCAGAATTGACTCGACGGCACTGGGTTTGGTTTTGGTTTTTTGGTCTCTATGCACACTTCTCTCTTTTATACCCCCCCAAAAATGATTTAGGAAACAACCTAGGGTCACTATAAGTCAGAATCCACTCGAAGGCAATGGGTTTGGTTTTTCGGTTTTTTAATCTTGTAGATTAAGTCCTGCCTCATTAACATATCTGCCTCTAATCTTGCCTCATTAACATCATAGAAGTAGGGTTTACCAGACATAGGAAAATCCTATCAGATGACAAAATGGTGGACAATCACACAATACTGGGAATCATGGACTAGCCAAGTTGAAACACATTTTTGGGGGGACACAATTCAATCCATAACACCACCTAAATTGGTAACAACTTGCTTACAGCTATTACAAATTTTCCAGGCTCACCAAAACCACCATTAATAAGGACTTGGGAAATATTTGAGGAAGATTTCCCCCAATAATAACCTTTTGGGGACTCTTTGCCAAATCCTCAAAAACCAGACTCATCGCACATTATCAGAGCTAGAGAAAAAGGCACTCAGGGATACCCAAACAAAGCTAACCTGGGAGGAAATTTATTGGTGTAGTCACATCACCTCCTCCCAAAGAGCCAGCTCTAAAAAAAATTTCCCTAGAACAGAGGTAATGGAGCAGGGGATCCCTCCTGAAAGACAGCAATGTCACAATAAACAGGGACAGAAATGGGCCAAATGTATAATACAATTGATGTCTATTTTTAAAATAACTTGGCCCATCCGTAAAACCCCTTATGTGAGTACCCCACAGCTCAGGATCTAATTAGGTGTGTGACTAAACTAACAACTTTTTATCAAACTGCTGAAAGTACCTGCAAAACCTATTCCACACTACGGAAACACACTGGTACTATTTGCTATTGATAATCAGCAGGGAACTCAATCACCAATGTACACCACTCTGAGCAAGAAGGGACATACACTTGCCCTCCAAACCAAACCTGTATATAGCCTTAGCCACTGCAATACATAAGCTGCATACTGGGCTTGCTCCCACCAACCTGATTTTAGCGCACATACCAAGCTCTCCCATAACCTTCCCTTACCAAGATGAACCTATTCTCCCAACCATCAACACCCAACGACAATATCCAAAGGCTAATCTCACACAAATATGTGGACAGTTGTAGGCTGAGTCCATAGCCAATTTAGTTGGCCCAGGTGCTAAATGCAAGGCAGATAACATACAAGTTGGTTTGACTATAACATTATATACCCTTATTAACACCACACGTAATTGCCCTACGCCACTCAAACTTATCTGCATAGGAACACGGAGGATACAGGCAACAAATAGAGACTCATAGGCCTGTAAGGGAATCGAACTGCTTCACCTATCACAATCTTCCCCTTATCCTACCCTGAACAATATTTTCTGCACTTGGGTTTGGTTCAAAATTCCAAGGTATTTTTACTCAGCAGCAGAACCCTCCAAGTACTTGCCCCCAGAAACCACACTAGCTGCAACTTTCCAATGCTGCAAACAAGCTTTCCCAACAGTTCCCCTGGTAGTAACTGCTCTAAGGTCACTAATTTTGGAGGCGGTAGAAACATCATATGTGTGGGACACCACACAATTAAAAGAAACACAGAAAGTCATGTTTAAGGAGTTATTCCCACAAATTAAACAAATGACCCAAGGAACGGAACTCTTGGCCAAATCCCATGATACTTCCAAGGACCTGGTATTAGATAACCACACAGCCCTAGATTACTTAAAGAGGGTTCTACACACTTGCTAACACATCTTGTGGCATGTGGGTAGATAACACCAAGTTTTACAGGTAGCCTGGGACATGCACCAAAGGGGCCATAATGTGACTATAGTCTAAACAGATCAAACAAGTTAAAATGTTCCCCTTTTCTGATCTATTCTCCTGGTTTTCCACCACTAAATGCACAGGCTGACTGTGAACAGGCTTTGATATTCTATTTGTGTTCTTATAGGATTCTGGGTCTTTAGGATGCTTTATCGCTGGCTCCAAACCCAGACATTATGAAATAACATACAACTTAGATTACGAAACAACATGGGGACAGGAAATGGATTGTTGTATAAATGGGCCAGATATGGCCCCTGTGTATTGGCCTAAAATGACCCCATATTGTTTACTTCTTCACAGCTGGCTAGGTCCATTAGCCCAAAGCACACTAGTGCCAAATTCAAACTATTATGTATCTAATTGCTTTAAATATAGTCCAAATAAACATATTTTAGCCATTTAGAGTCTATCTACATAATCCATGAAATTACATGAAACTACACACAACATCTGTTAACCATAGGTAAGACAAACGCTGTACCTACAGAAGACCCCAAATAGTTGCTGCCCATGGAAGCTTTCTGACCCAGAGACTCACCACGTTCCTGCTGAGCGACATCATGTAAATACAAAAGTCCCCTCTCTGATTTCCTCTTCTTCCCCAGAGGTCCCTTGCCCTACTCTCCTTCAGGGTGATGGCCTTGTGCCGCTGTCTCTGGAAGGTCTTGTGCTAGGAGGAACTTCCCCTCTTACGTAACTCTGTCCAAGCATCATACAATAAAGCTTGTATGTTACTGCCTCTTATAGCCCTAACTTGCCTTGATCAACCCCAAAATCCTCAAAGTTACAACAGTGCCCTTTCCTAAGTACAGTTTCCCCATCTCTTAATTAAGGTGGGTGAATCATATTACATAGTCCCAGGATTTCATCCAGTTCCTGGGGTTCACATTACCCCTTCCAGTGTCAAGAACTTCCATTTTGTTGTTTTATGGATCTACGGGGTAATCATCCTCCTCACTTAAACCACCCTCCCTGTACCCTGGCCATTTCATCACCTAGTTCCACCCACCTTGTCTTCAGGTGCTCAAACATCACTTCTTCAGGACAGCTTTATCTGACCACTCATACTCCACCCAGGTGAACTCCGTGTTCTATGGTATAGGCTCTCATGGGAGCCTGCATTTTCCCTTTATTGCACTTATCAGTTTACTTTTAAGCATTTATGTGACCACTGACTTAATGTCTGTGAGTGCCACTGAAACTTTAGCTCAATAATGGCAGCAACAGGTCTGTTTTGTTACTGCTGCCTCCAATGGCAGAGTCTGGCACATAGCAGCTGCTCAACAAGCATTTCTGAAATTAAGTAATTAATCTGGGATGCATATTCAGCAGTAAAGTCTCTATGAGTACGACCAGGACACATCATGAAGGGTGATGACTCAATCCATAAAATAAACGTGTCAATGACAGAATGTCAGGCAGTGGGACAGGCCTATGAAGATGACGTGGGTGTGAATAGGTCTTTCAAGGTTCACGGAATCACTTCAGCGTCTGTCTAAATATGTATAAGGCCTGCTTTGTATGCTAAACACCAACAGCTACCACCTTCATTTTTTAAAGATTACTGTAGAAAAACATATGCCCCTGGCTCGTGAAGAACACTAGAGAGGCTTCACATCAGTGCACGCCCTCTCTCGCTCTTTCTCCCAAATGTAAATTAAAGTGATAATCACGTTTGAAATTAGTCCTTCTCCCATCCATCGCCTTAACAGAATCCTGACTACATGTGTAAATAATGACACATCAAAGCTAGTCCATATTGGTCTAGGAACTACTTTCATGTTCAAAACGTCTAGCACATAACCATTCGCGATTCCTGACTTAATGGAGCCTGTGCTAAGCACCCTAGCCCACCTTCACCCTTTTGAACTTCTACATTTTAAAATTAGTCTGACATCTGACTAAAATGAATAAGAATTATAACATTTTGCCAGGAACTTTACTAAGGCTTTACATTTTTTTTTTACTTAAAACAATAATAAACAATAAACTCACAGTTTCTATGGATTAGGAGTTCATGAATGGCTTAGCTGAGTAGTTCTGCTCAGGGTGTCCCATGAAGTTGCAGCCAAGATGTCAGCCAGGGCTTCAGTCATCAGAATTGATTGGAGCTGGGAGATCTGCTTCCAAGGTGGTGCACTCGCAAGGCTGGCAAGGTGGTGCTGCTGATTAGTGGGAGGCCTCTGTTTCTTCCCACGTGGGCCTCTCCACAAGCTGCTTAAATATCCTCATGACTTGGTGGATGACCTCTCCTAGAATGAGGGAGGGACCAATATTGTTTCCCCTTGCCTCAAACAAATGACAAAAAGCTTCAGAAAGCTTGATTTATGCCCCCAGGAGGTAGAGGGACAGAGTGACTACTCTTTGACTCACATGAGTAATATGAAAAGGCTGGGGATATAGAATCCCCTGGGGATATAGCTCCCCCTGGCAGAAGGGACAATAAGAGGGCAGCCTTAGGAATAAGCTGAACTTCCAGAAAATGCAGAAAAACCTGCATTTTGCCAGGGGACAAATATGGACCTCATGAAAGGCAGTAACCTGAGACTGTCTGTAAAGGAAAAGTTGCCAAGTGGGCCACCCAGAGAGGCCGAAAGACCCTATCAGAGAGGCAGAAGGACCCTATCACTAGGTGTGTGTGTGGAGGGGGTGTCACAAAATGTCTAGGTGCTAAGGAAGAGTCTAAGTGTCCAGTCAAAAGAAAGACAGGGAATGTGAAGGGAACCTGCAAATGTGTCCATAAGACCATCTGGGCAGGATTGCCTCTATCACAGAACCCCAAGGCCACATTACAACTTGGCCAACTATGTGAGCGTGTGCTCTTCTTCCACAATCCCCTCTGTCTCTAGGCCCCCAATTAAGATCAGAAAATGCACGTGATCAAGTTGGAAAAAGATAAGGCAAAAAGAAGCTGACTATCTGTCCACCCCACATACAGATGTACGCACATCACTTGCAGGATTCCAAACCATAAGTAGGCCCCAGCTAGAAGCAGGCAGAAATTTCCCAAACTTTGGGGCTTTTGGATTTTGATTTTACTAGACTGAGTTTTTTACTGCTTGGGAGTCACCACAGGACATTTAGTAATCAGAAAGCCTATGGAACCTTCCTGAGCTTTCCTCTCAGACATGGGAAGTACAGATCCCCAAGCTAGTTTTCATTGGGAGGAAAGTAGAAAGTTACTTTCTCTTTGCCCCCATCCATGTCAGTGCAACAGTAACCCAAATGCAGATGCAGGAATATATTCCTATCAGACTATGCTCCACAGGAATGTGACAGCCAGGGAATCATAATGAGGACTGCAGGAGAGCACTCCACTCTGCACTACTTGATAGTCCAGGACAGGAGACTAGGAACATGATGACTCATCAGCTACGCACAAGCCTAAGGTTCAAGTATTTTTTCATGGCCTTTGAATATATGAAAGAAAAGAGGCTCCTTGAGAAAGCCAGTCCAAAGACGCCTGCTTGAAAGTTAGGGGGCAAGTCTGCACTGGAGATGAGTCAATATTAAGATTCTCTGAGAGTGGTTACCAGGAGCAGGAGGGAGGGAAAAAGGGGAGGGGTGGTAATGATGATGGCAAAATTACATTGATTAAGGGTAGGATTGCACCACTGGTTATTGCAACTGCTGTCAATAAGTTGTACGCCTGTAAAAAGTTGAACTGGCAAAAGTTGTGTGATAGATATACTTGCAACAACAACAAGAAAAAAAAAGAGTAGCTGCTGAGGCTGCTTATGTACAACCAAAAACCTCATGGGATTTGGTTCCTTGGTTTGGAGGTTTAAGGCCATGGTTTCATGGAACACCCCAGTTACTTGACCTAATAACATATTTAGTGTGTCTGTTCTATCTCCTAGTTCATTATTCTATGGGAGAGTCCTGATCAAAAGGGGGAAATGCAGAACAGAATTTTACATTCTCATGGACTCCAGACTTTCTGGAGTCATGGAAGCTAGATGAACCCCTGAAACTATTACCCTGAGATAATCTTTAAAGCAAAAATAGCCCCTGAAGTCTTCTTAAAATCAAACAATAATTCAGCTTAACTAGTAAAGAATGTCTGCCTTGAGCCTTGTGCTCTTTTAAGATCTATCTATATAGGATCAAACTGACAGCAGCAACTCGAAAGATTAGATAGGAAGCTTAGGGGACAGTGACTTTATACTAATGGAAGAGGAACAACTCAGAAAAGGAGGGTAAGAATGGTTGCACAACCTGAAGAATGTAATCAATGTCACTGAATTGTACATGTAGAAACTGTTGAATTGGTGTATGTTTTACTATGTATAGTCTCAACAACAACAAAATAAACTAATAAAAATTTCTGAAAACTGTAAGAATAACCAGTAAGTTATAAATGCAGAGACAGTTAAAGGCAGTCACAAACCTGGCAAATCGGCATGCACCCTGACAACTCACAGAAGGATGGGATAAAGGGATAATGAGGTTTCTCCCATCTATGCGCCCCTCCACTCCCTAGGTTTCTCCCCTGTTGTTGTGGATTGAACTGTGTCCCCCAATACGATAGTTGAAGACCTAACCCCTGTAACTGTGAATGTGACTGTTTTTGAAAATAGGGTCTTTGAAAATGTTCAGTAAGGTTAACATAAGGTCATATCACAGAAGGGTGGGTCCTATAAAAGACTGCTGTCCTTATAAAAGAAAAGATACACAGAAACAGAGAGACAGAGGAAGGATACCATGTGACCCTGCAACTGCAATCCAAGGAAGCTTAGAGCTACCAGAAACTAGGAGAGAGGCACAGAACAAATTCTCCCTCGAAGCCTCAAAGGAATAGCACAGCCGACACCCTGGTCTCAGACTCAGCCTCCAGAACTGAGTCAATAAATTTCTATTCTTATAAGCCAGCCAGTTTATGGGATTTTGTTACTGCAGTCCTAGAAAACTAACATACCTGTCTTCTCCCTTTTCCCTCACTTTCCCTTGATTTTTTTCCTATTTCCCTGGTTTTCCACTTCTTCTTCCCTTTCTCCCCCTGTTTTCAATCATTATGCTGAGGAGTATCTATGAAGAATGCAGTGGTACTCTGACTCAGGTAATGGACCCTAATGGTACAAGGAGACATTCCTAGAGGTACAGGCATGCACAGTCCTAATAGAATCCAAATTCCCATCCCCATCCTCCAAATATATTGTTTCCTAATGTAGACCTATCTACAAGTAACCTTGGGCCTCATTCAGGATCTCCTGCCTCCCTTTCACAATCAACATCTCACATTTTACAAAAGAAACACGAAAACCTTACCCACTCACAATGTGAAGTGGGTATATTACAGAGTGTAGACCATTAGGAGCACCGAAGGATCAGTACACAGAAGACCAGAACTCAATGCCAGGTTCTGCCACTTTCTAGCATGATGCCCTTTCCTAGACTGTCCCATCATTTCTAAATTAAGGTGGATGAATCCTGTTACATAGTCCCTGGATTTCATCCTATTCCTGGGGTTCACATTACCCCTTCCAGCATCAAGACCTTCCATCTTGTGTTTTGAACCTATGGGATGCTCATCCCTGTCCTTAAACCACTTTCCCTTTACCCTGCCCATTTCTTTATGTAGTTCCACCCACCTTATATTCAGGAGCTCAGACATCACTTTCTCAGGTACACTTTACCTGACCATTCACATTCCACCCACCCCTGCCACCCCAGGCTAACTCTTGTGTTCTATGCTGTAAGGTCTCACAGAAGCCTGCATTTTTCCTTCATTGCACTTATCAGTTTACTTCTAAACATTTGTGACCATTCGCTTAATGTCTGTGAGCACCACTGGAATTTCGGATCTATAACGGCAGGGGCATTTTTATTACGACAGCCTCCCAATGGCAGTGTCTGTCACACAGTAGGTGCTCAAAAATTATTCCTAACCACTACCTCACACCATATACAAAAATTAACTCAGAATGGATCAATGAGTTAAATATAACAGCTATAACTATAAAACTCTTAGAAGGAAACACAGATATATATCTTTATGACCTTGGATTAGGCAATGATTCTTAGATATGACACCAAAACCACAAACAACCAAAGTAAACAGCTGACACTTCAATTGTCAAAGACAAAGTGGCATGGTACCATAATGGATATCAGAGGCAAAACAGTAACCAGAATAGTATGACTCACTGAAATCTATGGCACTGGTTAGTTGATCATGGTGTCCCCAGAAGTGAAATGGATGTGAAGTTTGGACTTCATCAAAATTAAAACATTTTTGCATCAAAGAACACAAGAAAGTGAAAAAACAATCTATAGAATGGAGAAAATATCTGCAATCACATATATAAGGGTCTAGTGTCCACAATACTATATTAGGAACACTTACAACCCAACAACAAAAAGATACAGAACTCAATTATAAAATGACAAAGGATTTGAGTAGATATTTCCCCAAAGACAATATACAAATGCCAATAAGCACATGAAAAGATGCCTGACATCGTTAGTCATTAACCCAAAAACCAAACCCACTGCCATCAAGCTGATCTTGACTCATAGCAACCCTATAGGGTTTCCAAGGCTGTAAATCTGTATGGAAGCAGGCTGCCACATCCTTTCTCCTGTGGAGCCGCTGGTGGGTTCAAACCACCAACCTTTCAGTTAGCAGTCGATGGCTTTAACCAATGCACCACCAGGGCTCCATATTAGTAACTTGGGAAATGCAAATCACAACCATAATGAGATGCCACTTCATACATACTAGGATGGCTATAATAAAAAAAAGTGAACAATAACAAGTGTTAACAAGGATTTGGAAAAATTGGAACCCTTATATGTTGCTGATGGGATTGTAAAATGGTGCAGCTGATGTGGAAAACAGTTTGGTGAGTCCTCAAAAAGTTATACATAGCGTTACCATATGGTAATCCCACTCCTAGGTATATAACAAGAAATGGAAACGTATATTCACACAAAAATTTGTACATGAATGTTCATAGCATCATTATTCATAATAGCCTAAAAGTGTAAATAACCCAAATGTCCGTCAATTGATGGATAGGTAAACAAAATGTGGTATAGCCATACAATGTAATAGAATTCAGCCATAAAAAGGAGTGAACTACTGATACATACATGCTACAACATGGATGAACCCTGAAAACAGTATGCTAAGTGAAAAAAGTCAGACACAACAGGCCACATACTGTATGACACCATTTATATGAAACGTCCAGAACAGAAAAATCCATATATAGAAAAAGTAGATTAGTGGTTGCCAGGGGACGGGAGGAGGGGGTAACTGGGAGTGACTGCTAACAGGCATGGAGTTTATTTTGGGGTGATGGAAATGTTCTGGAATTAAATAGTGGCGATGATTGTACAACATCATGAATACACTAACAACCACTAAATTGTACACTTTAAAATAGTAATGTTTTGTGAATTTTATCCCAACAGAATTTTTGGGAAAAAAAAGTTTTCCCCCAAGAATATTCCAAGTGAAACAGACAGAAGCTATCTTTTTTATGAACTAGCTTCAGAAGTCAGATAGCATTACTTCCACCATATTCTTTATAAGTGAGTCCTTAAGTCTGATCCACATTCAAAGTAAGGCTTTACATTTATCATATCATTTCAGCTTCACAACATGGGGAAGGTATCATTGTCTTCCACGTACAAATGAAGAAACTGAGGCTCAGGGGATTAAACAAACTTTCCAAGTCCACAAGGTGCTAGAGCTCAGATTTAACCTAGAAATGGCTGACTCCACAAGCTATGCTCTTAACCTCCATCAGTGGTGGTTTTTAACCAGACATACATACTTGTTAAACCAAAGGCACTTGTGCCTCCCCTCCCTCCCTCCTCCCCCTCCCTCTGGAGCGGCACTCTAAGCACATGAATGTTTTCTAAGCTCCCCAGGTGTTTCTGAGGTACATGGGTTAAGAGCTGCCACTCTTTGCCTTACAGTTTTGTATTATTAATACAGGCGGCTGACTCTAGATGTTCTTGAGGGCAGGGCCCCCAACTCCAGCTTCCTTGAAGTTGCCATTGTGACAGAACAATGGTTTGCCCTGAAGTAAGCAGGCATCAGGAAATGTCATTGGATGAAAGGATTCAGAGCAACTGCCACTCAGTCAGTTGCCAAGGGGCTCCAGTGGGACCGAGGGGTGCGCAGGATGTGCCTGGGAGCTGGTTGACCTCGTCACTCTCTCCCGTGGGTGGGAGGTTCACTGGGGCCCATTTGGGGTAGAGTCCCTGCTGCTGGCAGGGGCATCTCAGCCCAGCCTAGAGCAAAGAGGCATTAGGAAATAACAATCTTCCTAAACTTCCTCTCCCAGTTCCTCAGCTTATAGGCCCAGCTCTGAGCCTAGAAGTCACTGAGGTGTGTGGCTGCTTGTCCAACGGTCAACATGGATCATCGAAGCCGATTACGGGGCACAGGCCTGAGCCGAACCCTTGGGACCCAGCCCCGGGCCCCCCGGGTCCCATTTCCCCTCCATGTGGAACAGGAGGCCAGGGAAGGAGAAGAATGGGAGCGTGAGCTGCCACGTCTGAGACTTCCTGTCTCTGGGCCCCCCGAAAGCGAAGAGGCACCTGACAATGTTATGGGTAAGGGCATGCCCTTCCACCCTGGGCAGAAGAGGATGGCTTCATCTTTCTCATCCTTTGTCCATAAGAGGCAGGGAGTAGGAAGCAGGATGCAGGGCATATAATGGGCAGAACTAGGGTGAGGGGTGAGTTCGAAAAGGTCAGGTTTCCTATCTGCCTCAGGGGGTTGTCATGAGGAGCAAGAATATATACAAAAACAACTCGAATTGAGAAAGGCTGTTTTGAATATTACGTGTTGTGTACAAAATTAAGTGCTTACAATATCAAATGCTTACCCTGTACCAGGTGCTTTGGGAAACAGATGAATTAGACATCAATTCTGGCCCCAAAGAGTTGGCAGTCTAATAGAGAAAAGACAAACTGTTAGGATGGCTTCTGTGGGATTCAGAAAGATAACCAGGGTTCACAGGAAGATAGAGGGGACTGGGCGGGGGCACAGAAGCTGCTGATGGCTCTTGTCTTACTGATGTGTGTTCTCTTTCCTCAGTCTTCACCTCCAATCCTAGCAAATGGGTAGGTAATGGAGTAATTATCAATAGATAAACCAACACTGCTGGGAAAAAAGATTTGGGGGGAATTTTTCAAGTCTTGATTTAAAAAAAAATGTACACCTGTGAGACAAGCTTAAGTCACCAAACTGCCTGCTTGCCCTGTAGTTCCTTGACAGCTGGAAGAGAATGGTCCAGAGATCATTGCTTTCCAGATTAGACCTTCTCCAAGTCTTCCCAGGACCTGAAAGGGCTGCAACTAGATGGGGATCACGACTCTATTCATGAAGATCACTGTAAGGAAAAAAACGGATAAATATCTCTTAGAGGTATAAATGAGCCCTGGTTGCACAGTGGTTAGGAGCTTGGCTGCTAACCAAAAAGGTCAGCAGTTCAAATCCACCAGCAGCTCCTTAGAAACCCTGTGGGGCAGTTCTACTCTGTCCTATAGGGTCGCTATGAGTCTGAATCCACTCGACAGCAACGAATCTGGTTTTTTGGTTTAGAAGTATAAAGTACAAGCCATTCCGAGGCAGAAAAGTTAGTTTTCAGGAAAGATGATGTGCGGTAGTGAAGCTTTGTCAGGAAGCCAGTCATTGGCGACAGTGAAAAGCCAATCACAGGTGAGGCTTTGTGGAAGAGATGGGATTGGCCTGGAAGGATAAAACAGGGTCTAAAACAGTGCTGAGGGTGGGCAGCCAGATACAGGCGACGCCACATGACGGCCTTCGTCAAGTTGGGCGAGGCATGGTTTGGCAGGCTAGGCCCACCTCAAGGGCGAAGGCGCAAAGTGGCTGGAGGGTGAGCAGGCGGGGACGGCGCCCACGTGGTGGGGGGAAAGGGCTGAAAGAGGCCCCCAAACTCATACTTTACCCACCGGAGGCAAAGTGCAAGCCGGTTCAGAGACAGAGAGCTTAGTTTCAGATTTGGGGGAGATGGTGTGCGATGGTGAGGCTTTGTGGAAGAGATGGGCCTGAAAGGACGACAGAGTCTAAATCTGTGGTGAAGAGAGGAGAGCGGGAGGAGGCTTTTGCCGAGTTGAGCGACGCTAGGGGGCCGCCGCAGGGCGCAAGCGCAAACTCTGGCTGGGGGGGGGGGGGGGACGAGGAGGTGGGGCCGCCGCCCACGTGGCGGGGCGGGGCGGGGCGGGGCGGGGCGGGGCGGGGCGGGGCGGGGCGGGGCGGGGGCGGAGCAAGCCTCCCTAGGCCGCGCCCCGGCTAGGGCGGTCGCGGTGCGCGAGGTTGTTTCTGTCTGAGGGCGGGAGAAGTCGCGCTCGGGCCAAGGGACGTGTGTCTGCACTCGCTCGGTTATGGAGGCGCCGCCGCCAAAGTTGCAAGCCACGGCAACCCCGGGCCGGAGCCAAAGGCTCCTGCTGCCGCTGCTGCTGCTCCTACTGCCGACCGGAGTTGTGTGGGGCTGGGAGGCAGAGGAGAGGCCCCGGATCCGCGAAGAAGAGTGCCACTTCTACGCGGGCGGACAAGTGTACCCGGGGGAGTCGTCCCGGGTATCGGTCACCGACCACTCCCTGCACCTCAGCAAAGCCAAGAGTAGGTGGTGCTTCGCCAAAGGGTGGTGACCGGTGGCGGGCGGAGGCAAGCGATGGTGGGGACGGCCCAGAGACACGTGTACTCTGGTTGCGGTAGCTCCCCGGGGGCCTGGGCTTGGGCATTACCTCCTGGTTCTCTTCCGGGGGGCGAAGGAATGGAGGGGGACTCCAGCTGCAAAGAAAGGTATATTTTCCACTGATCAGATTTTGGAAGAGATTGTGGTTACCCCAAAAGCCGCAGATGAAAGAGAAAGGATGGTCCTAGTCCTTTGCTTGCGGGCATTGAGGGTGTTGTGCAAACTGAAACACTTCCTCAAACCTCGCTAGTTCCTGCCGAACATCCCGCCCGTTTCCAAGTACTATTTGAGCTTTATCTGTTTGTTTTAATCTTAGTATTCGGGGAGGATGCATAGATAGGTTGAATAATGATTCCCAGAAAGTTTGATTAAACAGAAAAGTGACGTAAACAAAATACTCAGGAGGGCAAACATCTCATTTTTATTTTTGTAGCATCTTATAAGGAAGACTATTAAAAGCCATCTTCCAAAACCTGTATATTTATTGGGAATTCTTTGTGTTTCTCGGAAATGAAGAATCTATTGCAGAGTGTACTTTGGAGGGAAACGGAAAAAGAGGAGGTTCAAGATAACACGTTTGGGTTGATGATAAACCTCGTGGCAAATTTGTGTTCTGCCAGTTCGGCCTTTGATTATTTGCATTTTTGTCCAGCGTACACAGCGAATGGCCACTTTCAGGGAAGGACACGTCAGATTAAGATACTTAGAAAGTTGTGGCATGCTTGCATCTGGATGTTAAATTAGCCAAAAAGAAGTAGACAGTAACTATTGGGAAAAGACTGTTGCTTGCTTGCTTTTCAGTAACCTACTTTTCCAACGGATCATTTGACATCCTGTAGGTGTGTATTTGGCTTTTGTAGTTCTGTTACAGCATGTTCCATACCAGTATTCAGTGAAAAAAGTAATTCTTCACAATTATGAATCCCTAGTTTTTTGTTTTTTTTTTTTAGTGTTAATGGGGGATGTTATAACTAAGGGTGGGATGGGAGTGATAAATGAGAAAAACTGTTTTGCCACCTTAATATGCAGTTCTTTCGTACTGAAAGTTAACTACTTTTGGATTTTAGTTTGTAGAAAGCCAGTCTTGCACTTTTAATATAGTATTTCCAAGTCCCGTTGGTTTTACTTGCCTGGGAAGACATTTTGAAATGTGTCAGCCAGTTGTGTTTACCGACATTACATATATTTATCAAAGGAAGCAAATCCATTCCAAGGCTGCTTGTGGAAGCAAAAAATAGTATAATAGATTTCCCTTTACCAGCAAACCTTTTCGAATTTTAGATATTTGCTACATTTCTGTGTCACATTAGGATTATCTAGCGTTAAAGACATAAGAACTTTTATTCATAAAGTGGACTATTACAGAACCATTAAGGTCATATTTTCAAATAATTTTTTGTAACTTGAAAAACTGTTCATGATTAATCTACTGTTTCGTTTAAGAAGAGGGAGTGCAACATGATCCAAATTTGTGTGTTTAAAAAAGACTGGGAAGAAAAAAACATCAAAATGTTACCAGTGGAGTTAAGGAGGGGTGATTTAAATACTCTTTTTTATACTTCTCTGCATTTACCAGAATATTTATATCAACTAATTTATATTCAGGATAATTTTTGTTTATTTTAAATAGTGCAAGGGGTTGTTTGGGGAGTTCCATTTATAGATCTTAACAAAGTAACTGCAGTATTTTTGCTCTATAAATGGATGACGGTTTTTTCTTTGAACAAACACTGCAATTCCTAAGTCCAGGAAAAAAAAAAACTGCCGTCAGTCGATTTTGACTCATAGAGACCCTATCGGACAGAGTAGAACTGCCCCGCAGGGTTTCCGTGGAGTGCCTGGTAGATTCCAACTGCCAACTTTTGGTGAGCAGCCAAGCTGTTAATCACTACGCCACCAGGGTTTGGCTGCTAATCAAAAAGATAGGCAGTTCGAATCCACCAGCCGGTCCTTGGAAACCCTATGAGGCAGTTCTCTCTCCTATAGGGCCGCTATGAGTTGATGTCGACTCGATGGCAATGGTATTCCTAAATCAAGAACCCAAAATTTCCAAAATTAATTTTCAGAACAAAATTTGTTTTTCAGAGTTAGTTTTCCCAATATGCAATAATCATTAAGGAGTGTCATTGTAGATCGTGAAAATTATTAAATGAGTAGCATTTTAAGTAATGTATATAAAGCATGGAATCCTGGTGGCGCAGTGGTTAAGAGCTCAGGCTGCTAACCAAAATGTCGGCAGTTGGAATCTACCAACTGCTCCTTGGAAACCCTGTGGGGCAGTTCTACTCCGTCCTATAGAGTCGCTACGAGTCAGAATTGACTCAACGGCAACAAGTTTGATCGTTTTTGTTTTTGGTCTATAAGGCATATATAGTTCAGTACTCTTCTGCTAGAGGAGCCCCGTTGGCTCAGTGGTTAAGTGTTTGGCTCCTAAGAAAAGGTCCGAGGTTCGAACCCACCAACTGCTCTGCAGGAGGAACACCTGGCAAAACTGCCCCAGTAAAGATTAAACCCACTGCCGTTGAGTGGATTCTGACTCAGCAACCCTACAGGACAGACTAGAACCTGCCCCATAAAGTTTCCAAGGAGCGCCTGGCGGACTCAAACTGCTGACCTTAGCAGCCCTAGCACTTTAACCACTATGCCACCAGGGTTTTCCCAGTAAAGATTACAGGCTTGGAAACTCTACAGGGCAGTTCTACTCTGTCCTACAGGGTCCCTGTGAGTTGAAATTCGACTCGATGGCAATGGGTTTGGTTTTGGTTACCCTTCTGCTATCTAATTCTCCCTCCTGGCCTTTACCTAATCGAATCAGGATTATTTATGTGAGGTAAGCTACTGGCTCAAGATAAGTAATCACATGTTTTATATTAACTTCACAGAGAAATTCATCTTGAACTTGTCTCTATTTACTGAATGACCATTGATGCTGGATATTATACAAAAGCATAAGCCTTACTTTCTAGGAACCTTATTCAAACTTGGAAGCAAATATTGACCTCAATGTACCTAATGCTTCTGAAAGTTTAAGTGCTATCTGAATGTTAACAGAGCAACAAGGTACATTATTATCAAATTACAGCACACCGTTATAAGAGAGCAGCATAAACTGTTAAATTTTGAATAGGTCAGTCACTTGAAACCCGTCCAGAGGGTGGGGGGGGTCTCCTCTTGCAAGGCCTTCTAGTAAAATAATCCAGTGGTCTGGGATTTTACACTTCTGGCCTGACTTGTAGTGAGTGTAGTCTAGTCTGCCTCAGGTCTTCACCGTATACTTAAGAAGCATCCACAACAAACCACACCAGCATTAGCAGTACTTAGTTGTACTTTGTCTCCAATAGAATCAGATATATTCATGCCAAATATGGTTGTTGCAAGTATCCTGAAACATCATTTACATTCATTATTGTCTTAGGTAATTATCAGATCCCTGTTAGCTCTTGCAGTTTTAAAATGTTAATAAATATCAGATCCTGGTTAGCTCTTGCAGTTTTAAAATGTTAATAAAAGAGCATATATACTTACTGATTAGATAGTAAATAAGAACTACTTTAGGTGAAGGGAAGGACAACACTCAATACAGGGGAGGTCAGCACAACTGGACTGGACCAAAAGCAAAGAAGTTTCCCAATAAACTGAATACTTCAAAGGTTTACGGAGCAAGGGTGGGGGTTTGGGGACTATGGCTTCAGGGGACATCTAAGTCAATTGGCAAAATAAATTCTATTAAGAAAACATTCTGCATCCCACTTTGAAGTGTGGCGTCTGGGGTCTTAAACACTAGCAAGCAGCCATCTAAGATGCATCAATTGGTCTCAACCCACCTGGAGCAAAGGAGAATGAAGAACACCAAGGTCACAAGGTAATTATGAGCCCAAGAGACAGAAAGGGCCACATGAACCAGAGACTACATCATCCTGAGACCAGAAGAACTAGATGGTGCCTGGCCACAACCGATGACTGCCCTGACAGGGAGCACAACAGAGAACCCCTGAGGGAGCAGGAGAACAGTGGGATGCAGACCCCAAATTCTCATAAAACGACCAGACTTAATGGTCTGACTGACACTAGAAGAATCCCGGCGGTCATGGTCCCCAAACCTTCTGTTGGCCCAGGACAGGAACCATTTCCGAAGCCAACTCATCAGACATGGATTGGACTGGACAATGGATTGGACTGGACAATGGGTTGGAGAGAGATGCTGATGAGGAGTGAGCTACTTGCATCAGGTGGACACTTGAGACTATACTGGCATCTCTCTGGAGGGGAGATGGGAGGGTAGAGGGGGTTAGAAACTGGCAAAATGGTCACGAAAGGAGAGACTGGAAGGAGGGAGCGGGCTGACTCACTAGGGGGAGAGTAAGTGGGAGTATGGAGTAAGGTGTATATAAGTTTATATGCGAGAGACTGACTTGATTTGTAAACTTTCACTTAAAGCACAATAAAAATTGTTTTAAAAAAAACAGCATATATATATATTACTATATCACCAATTGGGTTTTTTTTTATATTTTGATAATTTTATTTCAATATAATTGGTTTCCTTTGTAATTCTATGTCTTTTATATACTCAATGACATTATTCTGAGAAGGGGTCCATAGGCTTTGCCAGACTGCCAAATTGATCCAAAGGTTAAGAAGCCCTGATATTTGGTGATTTCCTAAAGATGTCCTTCTGCCATCCCACCAACTTTCTCAGTGCTATAAAACATCATGTAATCTTTTTCTTTCTTAGTTTCCAAGCCAGCACCTTATTGGGAAGGAACAGCTGTGATAAATGGAGAATTTAAGGAGCTCAAGTTGACTGATTATCGTGGAAAATACCTGGTCTTTTTCTTCTACCCACTTGATTTGTAAGTAATATGTGTGACCAGTGAAGCCTCAGTTGTTATTCAAAAAAATGAAATAGTTAGAAATGTTTTTATTCGGCTCTTGGTTCTTAAAAAGGCAAGCTGAGATGAGAAATTTATTCAGAAAGGCATCATCTATAGTATATTTCAGAGTCATATTGACCCCAGTACTTTATACTTATAGCTACATGATTGTGTTATCATAATGTAATCATTAAAGAAAAGAAGGTGGAAGAGGACCTTATCAAGAAAGAGGGGGAGGGGGTATTAAAGAACATTTCCTCATCTCCAAAATATAGATAGTTCCAAATAGCTCATAGGGTTGGTATAGGAATGTTAAAAAAAAAAACAGTGAAATGATGTAAAATTTGTGTAGGTCCTTCGAAAGCTATAAAACACTATATAAATACAAAGTATTAAATAAAAGCTAATAAAATGGGGGGAGGGGTGCTGCCAGAAGGGAGAATTGAACATAGGTGACCACTGATCCATTAAGTTATAATAAAAAAAAGTTCATTGAGCTATTATTGGGAACTCTATAATATAAAAATTTGATAAAATGATAATCTTTTAGACTATGCCATCTTGAGAAGTTTCATATATAAAATTGTTCTTAATATGCATTTTTATATACTAAAGATGTTTATGAAAACAAACTTGTTTGAAGCTTCGGGTAAATGTATTTTGAAAAAACTGAATTAATTTTTTTTTCTAACTTTCAGCACATTTGTGTGTCCAACTGAAATTATCGCTTTTGGTGATAGAATTGAAGAATTCAGATCTATAAATACTGAAGTGGTAGCCTGCTCTGTTGATTCGCAGTTTACCCATTTGGCCTGGTCAGTATCTTATATTTGTAGGAGAAAAAAACAGGTTTACTCTTAAATCATGGACAGGTAACTCTTAACAAGATGGGATTATAGTTATTTATCAGACTATTCAAAAATAGATTTATCTGAGCTTCTAGTTTAATGAAGTTATGGTAAAAATCCTTAAGGATTTTAGAGGACATTTCAAAATAGGGGTAAAAATTCAATGCAAGAAATGTGATTTCCATAGCAAAAATCACTGAATTGTGTAATGCCATTTTTATTGTAATAAATTGGGTAATGTTAATCTGAAGAAAACAAATTTATACCATTTCTCTGTTACACAGTTTCTAGTATGGTAAGTTATATTCAAAATAGCATTTATAATTACGTTTCAAGAAGCAATAATATGTAAAAATTCATTAACGAAAGGATGTTCACCTAATTAGTTTCAAAGAATTGTCAGTTAAAATGACAAGAGATGCCATTTTTTCCTGCCTGATTGGCCAAGATTTAAAAGATTGAAAAAAAAATCATCAATGTTGATAAAGGTACAAAGAAATGGCCCTCACCCCCACACAATTGGTTCAGCATTTCTGGAGAGTAGTTAGGCAACATGTTTCAAAATTTGAAATGTGGATGTTGATGTGAATTTTTAATAGTGTCAAGGTAGATTTTTTTACACAGTAAAGATGTTCAGAATTATTTTGGTTTTAAAACTTGATATTCAATTTATTAAACCTGCAAATTCAAAACACAGTTTTTCTCCCCTTAAAATTCTTTTATATATCTTACATTTTAATTAGTTGGAGAACTACAATTTAATTACATTCCCTTAAGTCATCAATTCCCATAAGTATTTTTGTGGACCTCTAGTGGCACAGTGGTTAAGAGCTCAGGCTGCTAACCAAAAGAGTCAGCAGTTCAAATCCACCAGCCACTTTTTGGAAACCCTATGGGGGCAGTTCTACTCTGTCCTAAAGGCTGATGTGAGTCAGAACAGACTCAATGGCAAGGGGTTTAGTTTGGTTTTAAGTATTTTTAAGTGCAATTATATGATAAATTTTTATTTTCTTTTTAAGATTTTCAATTTTCAGACAAACCTTCCCAAGTATTTAACTCTTGCAAATTAATAAATGAATATGGTATATCTTAAGTTCCTTTAAAGTATGACTATTTATAAACTTAATAAAATTTCAAATTACACATTTTAAAATTGAAATCACAAAATGAATGTTATTCTAATATGCCAATTTCTCTTAAACATTATAAATAACTTAAGGTACAAATCTGTACTTAACTATTGCTGAATGTAAAAATATTAAAACTATAGGTTTAATTTATCATTCCTATAGTAACTCTAAATTTTCCTAGGGTTAAAATAAATACCTGCTACGGAAAAAGTTATATCATCCCAAATAATTTAGGGTTGCTTTCTCAACGAATTTTGGGGGTAACCTTCTCTGCTGGGGAGGATTTATACCAACCAGAGATTCTGAGTTGGATGTCAGAACTGGGACTACAGACATCTAGAGCAGTCTTTCACTGTTTTCTAGCAGCTATGCCAGTGTTCTGCCATTGGGACACTAGTCCACACCCCCTGGTTTCAAGTTACAGAAGACCAACGAGTATGAGATTATAACTAACTTCCTTCAGTGCTTCAAGTGGACTTTGCATTTCTTTGGCTTTCAGAATATTTAAATATCACCCAGTTTTACTCTGCTTATTTCTCAAGATTTTGTCTTGTGATCACAATTCTAAGGTTATGCTTATGACAGTGGATATCTCTTAATCCATCAATTCCAGGAATTAATCAGACAAGTGTGCATAGATGAGAATACAAGGATGTTTCCAGCAGTGTTTATAAAAGTAGAGATAAGTTAAATACGGTATGCCTGTACATATGGGGTTGCTGTGAGTCAGCATCCACTCAACAGCAACAGGTTTAGTGTTTTTTTTATATATTTTTTTTTCTTGCTTTTATTTTCCCACTTAACAATATGTTGCTATTCTTTAAACACTATATATATAGGTATATACATATTTTTTAATAATCATATTTTTAATGTATATGTGTATATACCTATATATAGTGTTTAAAGAATAGCAACATATTGTTAAGTGGGAAAATAAAAGCAAGAAGATAGAATGTATATTAGCCTGTTTGTGGGTACGTCTGTGTGTTTGTTCGTGTGTGCGTAGGCAGAGAAAAAGAGTGTTTTGATATATGCCATTTACTTTGCTGAGAGGTAAATGTTCTGTTTGTTACAGGATTAATACTCCTCGAAGACAAGGAGGACTTGGGCCAATAAGGATTCCACTTCTTTCAGATTTGAACCATCAGATCTCAAAGGACTATGGTGTCTATCTGGAGGACTCAGGCCATACTCTTAGGTACTTTTCAGTAGTTTTACATTATGACAAATTCAAGTATATTTGTAATCCTCCTTGAAATGGATGTTATTTATGAGTTAGAAGATACAAGACTTGATCAAGAAATGTTTATTTTGGTCTGTTTGCAAAAATATTGTAGATACTCATTAAAATAATAGGTTAAGTACCCTACTTAAACTATATTAATGTACTAGACAGAGCTAGAAGATTATTTACAGATCTTTGACCAACCCTGTCATTTTAGAGGTAAAAGAAAGACTCATAGAACTTAGCCGGTTATATAATCAGTTAATGGCAGAGCTCAAACTTGAACCCAGGTCCTCAAATTCTCATCCATTTCTTTTTCCTCTTTTTCCACACTGACTGCAGTAATGTTTTTTCTAAATGCAAGTACCATTATATTTAGCAAGTCTGTGTCTTTGAAGTAGGAAAAATTAAGGAACTGTTTTACCCAGCAGCTCTCACTGAGTCACCTGAGCTAATAAATGCTAATAGAATTCTTTGAAAAAGGGTAGTTTTAGCCTAAAACAGTTGTCATTTTGGTATATTGTTTAGCTATGCTTTACAGTGCCAATAGTTTTTTTGTTTGTTTTATGTGAAGGTGTCGATATTTTATAATCCTGTATTTTTATCACAGCTTTATTGAGATATAATTCACATACCATACAATTCACCCAGTTGTGTAACCATCAGCACAGTCAATTTTAGAACATTTTCATCACCCCAATATTCATCATTTCAATAGCAGGTCTCTTGGGTAAAGTACTTCATTCAGACCGGAGAAGAAGTGAATCACACATACAGAGATTGAGAGAGAGGTAAAACTTAGATTGGTGATGTTGTCTTTTTCCACCACTAAAAAAGGAAATATAAAGGCATCCTATACAGCCAGTGACAAGAAAGATGGGTCACTCATTCCCTCAGCAGAATGCTTCCCTATGTAGCTTCACTGTTTTGTTTACAGTGCAGTAAAATCCCATACCTAGTATACATGAAGATGCAACTGTAAATACTATAGTACATTTCGTAGCCAAAAACAATTTTTAAAGCTACCTTTAGGAGTAATAATACCACATTACACAATAGGAGTGTGTGTGTGTGTGCGCGCGCATGTGTGCACACACCAGTAAAGTGCAGGGTAGGTAATGCACTGTTGGCTCTGTGTAGCATCCTTCTGTGTGTATGGTACAGGGATTCACATATGCTAATACTAATACTTGTCTTAACTGAGAAGAAATGGCCTTACCTCTACCATTGTTATTTTACAGAGGTCTTTTCATTATTGATGACAAGGGAATCCTAAGACAAATTACTCTGAATGACCTTCCTGTGGGTAGATCAGTAGATGAAACACTCCGTTTGGTTCAAGCATTCCAGTACACCGACAAACATGGAGAAGGTACCCTTCCTTTCTAAGCATCGTAGCCTTTTGAAATCATAGTTTGAGAAATAGCATGATTAGTTGGGTTTCTTATTCTAATAAATGGTTCCGAAGTTTGCAAATTATCAGATCTTCTTAACGGCACTTATTGATTGAAGTGCTGTTAACAAAACATCACTAATATAGTCTACTTACTAAATAAGATGCAAAGACATTCATTATTGGCATAGTACTTTTGGATAAACTTAAAAAGTTTCTGCAGTATTGCAAATTATATTTCTATAAACTTAAAATACACGAATCTGGCAATATTTTAAAATGTAGGTCTTGTTTGTATGCTTATATTATTTGATTTAGCTTTTTTAATAATGTAATCCTCAGGATTACTCAGTATCACACTGGTAACCTATCAGTTCATCGTTTCATTCTAAGTTTTAGCAATATCTAAATGAAAGAACTCAGATTTTCCTAAAATATAACACATTGTATATTCCTTTTAAAAGTGTAACTCAGTTCCTGGGTCAGGGTGCTTTCTAAATAAAGGGGAAATCCTGCTTTCCAAATACGTTTAAAGTCTCTTTTGACAGTGAGCCCTGGCATCAGTATAAAATACTGCAGGATATGTGGCAGACAAGACTACTGGAAGTTTATGTCAATTCAGAGAAATTTTTGCCCTGCCCAAATCTTTTAGGTCAACAGATTCCCAAACTTTCCAACTTTATTAGAGGAACACTCAGTTTGGTTTTTTATATTGTAAGTATAACTAAATTAATTGGCAAAAATGAAAATAGATTAGTTGGATGCTGACAAGCTCCATGACTAAAATTCCTTGGTGGGAGCAGGCAAGCTAACAGATATCAAGTGCTTGGTGGCCTGGAAATGTTATTAATATAGGCTCTGTTTTCAGTTTTATTTGGAAGAAGCAAAGTTAGGAGTTGCTGAGGAGAACTGAACTGTTTTTAAACTGTCTTTCCCATTTTTGTTCCTTTTAGTCTGCCCTGCTGGTTGGAAACCTGGTAGTGAAACAGTAAGTGGAATTGATTTTTCTCTTAAAGGGATGGCGGGGTGTGGGGGGTAGGGAATGCCAGCCTTAGAATATTCTTTCCTTGTAATAGCACTGTCTTGATTTTGTACATGACGTAAACATTGCTAGACAGAAATCATAGCGTACAGGCATTCTTTGAAGTGTAGAGAAAGTAGCTGAAACTGGAGAAAGCAAAATATGGGGCTTAATACTGTGAAAGCAAAATATGGGGCTTAATACTGTGAATTTTAAAGCCAACAAAAACCAAACCAAACCCACTGCCGTCGAGTCGATTCCGACTCATAGCGACCGTATCAGACAGAGTAGAACTGCCCCATAGAGTTTCCAAGGAGTGCCTGGCAGATTTGAACTGCCGACCTCTTGGTTAGCAGCCGTAGCACTTAACCACTACACCAAGATCCAGAGAAATACACTGTTTAAAAAAAAGGGGGGGGGGACAATGGAGACTTGGTAGGATAAATTCAGAAGTCTGAGAGGTCAGGTATGGAATTATAGTGTGAACAAAGAAAATAGTTGGAAGCAAAACCTTTCTGTGTATGTATAATGAAAAGTTTTTGAGAAAATCTGGTTTAATTAATACTTAAGCTAATGATTCTCTCCTTGTCATTTGTCTCCTTTGATGGAAGAAAAGGTTGAAATGGCTACATTCTTTCTCTTAGGAAGGCTATATAATTTATAGACAATCCCTGAAGGAGTCTCTAGCTAAAATACAATTTGGAGGCTTGTCATGAACCTTTTTTAAAATAATATGTTTATCTTCTAAAAATCAAGAATTTTACACAAACTATAGATAGGAAATTGAAAAACTACTAGCACATTGGAGGGAAGAAATCATTATCTTAGAATAATAGAGAAATAAAGAATCCTAAGACTTAGCAAAAAAAAAAAAAAAAGTACCATTAGCCATGGACAATCAGAGGTAGAAATTTACTCTAGAATCTCAGATTAGGTAAAGTAACATTTCACTGATTTTGAACCAACTTCTGATGGTTTTGCAAAACTGCTTTCGCTTTGAGGGTCTAAGTTAATGTTACGATACAAATTTACTTCTCTATACACAGATCTGGACCTCAAGGGGATTTAAAGTTATTAAAGGTACTTTGAGCACTGTGTACTTCATGTTATAAATTAGTCATCAGGTTAGTTTACATTTATTATTTGTGCAGCTTACAAATAGAAATACACATCAGAAGCTGCTGACATCACCTGAGAGTCCTTAAAAAGCATTTCTGGATAGAGCTTCAGGGTGAGGGGCACTTCCCTCTGGAGCTGCGGCAAAACTGTCACTGATGAATAACATCACTATGAATCCATGTCCTGAGAAATCAGCAGAGCTCCCAACAAGTACACATTCACTGTGAAAGATGTTATAGGATGAGTATTTTACATTTCAGAAAATGTGTTGATTATTTGCATGATTAGGTTTGGGAGGCCACAGACACCTTTGAGAATCTGGTGAAAACCATGGATTCTCCCTCCAGAAAAATGCCCTTGTGTTGTCACATACTGTGGTCATTCTTTTGATAAACATTTATTAAGCGCCTGCTACATGGTAATTATTCAAATTATTACTATAGCCAGACAGTCTCTATAATGAACAACATAGCTAAGGTCCCTACCCTAAGAGTTACATTATAATTTTTGAGTGTGATAAATGCTTTTAAAAATGGGTCGATGAGAGTTGATGAGATAGTTGATGGGTAAGTGACCAGGAAAGACTTCTGAGATGGCATTTGAGCTGCAACCAGAGTGAAGACAGCAGTCATGCAAAGAGCCATGCAGAAAGAACAGCAAGGGCAAAGGTCCTGAGGCAGAAGCCAGCTTAGCATGTTCAAGAAACAGGGGCCAGTGTGGCAGGAATATAGTGCGCTACTTAGGAGGGAAATAAGAATGCCAGTGTCACGTGGCATGGAGAGTTCAGGTTCAACGAGAACTGATTCAGTGACGTGGAGGCCATTCATGACCATGGTGAGGACAGCATCTGGAGAACTGTGAGGGCAGAAGCCATTTGGAAGTGGGTTGGGGACAGGGGCAGGGTGAGGAAAACGAGACAAAGTATGGACAGCTAGTTCAAGCAATATAGGTATGAAGGGGAGAAGAAAATTAAGTAGCTGGAAAAGGGGGATGTAGGGTCAAAAATTTCACGGTGGTGTTGCTTTGAAGATAGATGAATATGTCTTCTCTATCTCCTTCAGTTCCCTCCTGCATATTGCAGAGGTCTCCTGATTGGTCTCCATGACCTCAGTTTCTCTCCTCTCCAGTGCATGTCATTCTTCAGACCAGAACGTTTTAGAGGCTCTCCAGTACTCAGGACAAAGCCCAGACACTCGGGCACAGCCTTCAAGCCTTTCCATTCTGTTTCCACCACCTCTCCCAGCCTTATCTTCCATAGGATTCCCGCACTTATGCATGCTGTGCTCCAGCCAAATCACATGATTCTTGATTCCCCAAATGAGCCTTGCTTTTTCACATCATTGTGCCTTTGCTCAGGTCTTTCTACAGCATGCAGTGCCTGTTCCCTTCTCTAAATTCTGCTCTCTCTCAAGACCAACTTAAATGCCACCTCCTCTCTGAAGCCTTCCCTGATTTTACCACCAGCCTCCACTGGGTCACGCAGCCTGTGTTACAACATGGTAGCATTGTGCATTGCATCAAAAACAGCTGTGCACTTGTACATCTTCCCCACGTGCTCGTAAGAGCATCAAAGGTAGGGACTCTGGTAGTTACCCTTGTATCCCCGGCTGCCCAGGGCACTGTTGGCACATAGCTATTCAGTAAGTACTTGCGACTGGATTTAAATGCAAAGAGATTATAAATTGGCAAAGACAGAATACTGCTTAAAATGATGCCCATAAAAATAGGTAAAGTTAATTTTATGCTGAAGAAAAACTCTGAAGAAAATGCATATAGAACTATTTTAAACCAGTAAGTTATATATACAGATGTGTGTGTATAGATGTCCTTTACCTATAACTAGCAAGTCACATAGTCGATATGAGATCAAATTTTATTGGAAATGAAAAGGTCAAGTGGGTTTCTAAGGCTGTGATGCTCTTAGAGCGAGCACTTGTTTTAGAGTATGTGCTCATTTGATAGTAAACATAATGCTTGATGCTGTATTTGAGTTTGTTTTGTTTTTAACTTTATAGTTTGAGATTAGAAGGCTGTGTTCTGGACCACCAAAAAAATTCTCTTGATAAACCCTTAGTGAACACCCTGCCTCCTTTTCAGGGTTTTTGGCACACCACCATTTATTCAGCAGACCATCTTAAATACATTAACGTCTGTAGCCACGCTCTCTTTATGTGTTTGAGTTACTGAGATCAAATCTGAAGATGCCATGAAAGCCTGGCGGCCAAGAGAAGAGTTGTAAATAAAGTTTGGGGCGCTTGAGTGCAGACGTTAATTTATTTACAAATCATGTATCTGCCTTGTGGGACAGCTGAGATTGGTAGGCAGGACAAATCCAGTGTTTCCTAAATACATGTAATTTGGTACACAGAAATAGTCTTTTATCTTCTTTAGTCAAGAGACAGACAACTAATGTCAGACTACTAGGGATGTACTTTGGATTTTAAAATAATTTGCCTTTTTTTTTTTAAAACAGATAATCCCAGATCCAGCAGGAAAACTGAAGTATTTTGACAAACTAAATTGAAAAATACTTCCTCAGGGTACAATGCTTGAACGTTACCAATAAAGTTCAATGTTTTATTACCACATTGTGTTGCAGTAGTAATTTCTTGGAAAATACAAAAATCCATGTCAAAGCCCAAAGGCATTTAGTGTTCAAGTTAGACACTGACGCCAAAAGACAGGCTGCTCTTCTCTCTCCTCCCAAAGTGGGAAATGTCAGATTGAGCCAGACTAGTAACAATGTTATAGAGTACACGTTGTATGCCAGGCATTGGGTTAAGCAGGTGAAAAAAAAATCAAACCCAAACCCGTTGCCGTCAAGTCACTTCCGACTCATAGCAACCCTATAGGACAGAGTAGAACTGCACCCATAGTTCCCAAGGAGAGCCTGGTGGATTCGAACTGCCGACCTTTGGTCAGCAGCATACCACTATGCCACCAGGGTTAGATGAATTATTTCATCTAATCCTCAGAGCAACTCCTTATGAGTTCTTTGTTTTACAGATCGAGCGAACTGAAGTTCAGGTACATTACTTACCCAAAGTCACATAGCTAGCTAGTAGAAGCAGAACCAGACTTTGAACCCAGGCAGGCTAATTCTGGTTTCCGGGCTCTTAAACATTCCACAGTGGCTCACCTCTCTACATTTTGAGGGTCGTGTTAAAGAACAGGCTATGAGCATACTTATCTTCTATAATATCTGATAGGCATACTTGGTCCCCAGAGCTAACTGCTCTGTATAACATAAAGCCCTTTTGCCCATTTTCTCTTAAATTCATTTTCAATTTGTACCAAACTTATAAGTAACAAGTTATATGCTTATGGTTAAACAAAAATTGAACCCCTAAGTATATATAGCTAAATGACCGTATACAAAGTTGGATTTCAGTGCTGCTCCATTTTTTCTTTACCATTTGCCACCCTAGTAGTGGCAATTTATTGCACTTTTATCTGTAGAAGTGCCATGTAGTTAAGGAACCTGGTACCCGGGAAAATTTACCTCATCCTCTCTTCCATTGTAGTCTCCTCTCTCAACAATCTCAAAAGTCCCTATCCTGGGGAAACTCATCACTAGAAATTGGGGTATTACTGGCCTCCTGGCTAAAAGTTCTGTCATAAATGGCTGGTGGTTAGTCATAGGCATTTGTAGATGGACATGGCAATCCAGCCCTCAATCTTCTTCTATAGCAATGTTCTAAATGGCTAACTTACATTCAAAATTTTAGAAAGCTAAACTATTAATAAAGTTGAAGACTGCTAGTACTTCAGTGTGTAAACAGGTCTGTGGTAATTGTCAATATTTTTTATAAACAATACAACTGGTATCCTATTCTCAGATTTCCTCTTTCCAGTCTAGAAAGTGCATTTTTTTACTCATGGAAATAAGCCCCTATCTGCTTCATTAGAATTCCCATTCTTTGGAACTTTTCTAGGTAGCTCTACTGTTCATCTTAGGTATGTTTTCGAGGACAGCTGTAGGGTAATGCTATTCAGCTATATGCATCCCCTCCTAATGGAGTCAGTTTTGCTCTTTCCCAAAGCATACCAAAAAAACCCATTGCCATCGAGTCAATTCTGACTCAAAGCAACCCTACAGGACAGAGTAGAACTGTCTCATAGAGTTTCCAAGGAGCACATGGTGGATTTGAACTGCTGACCTTTTGGTTAGCAGTCATAGCACTTAACCACTACGCCACCAAGGTTTTCCCCCCAAAGCATGCTGGGGATGAATTCCAGATGGACTCGGGCTAAGGTACAAGGCCGGGAGTGACGTGATGGCCAGTGGCCAAGGCCGAGGAACACCTTAGCAACAAGAAGAAAAACGTGGGCCTGGATGTGAAGTCCCTGGGAACGCTGGCTGTCCAAGGACTTGAGAGGAAAACAGTGAGTCTTAGCCCAAGCTGGAACGGTATATAAGCTTGTGTCCCCTGATTGGTGGTGGCAGAGCACTAAACTGGTCCAGCCACCACCCTGGGCTATGGTCCCATAAGTGAGCTTCCCAATAAACCATATGTCATGACTGCTGGTTCTGGAGTCTTTCTTCAGTCTCTTGGAGATGTGGCCAACCTTAGGTTCAGGTGCTGCTGGGTTGTTACACAACAGCAGCCATTTTTAGATCCATTTTAAAAAAGCAGTCTTTCGATATTCAGCAGCTATATTGATCACCTATTCTAAACAGCTGACATATAGAAAAAAAGTGACTAAATGACAAATTTCTGCCCTCAAGGAGTTTAGTATTTGATTAATGGAGTAATTTCCAGGTAGTTGCAAATAAAACATATTGCCTGGGTAATGTAAATTGTCTACGAATAAAATAGCATTGAATATACCCCTTGTCAGTGCCTTTTATAAAGTATCCCTTCAAACACCTGACTGAAAGTCCACAAGTCCAAAATTACATGCTAAAGATGATCTCATATAGCCATCCCTTTACAAAAGACTGGAGAGTGTTCAGAAAGGACAGTTCTCTGTTCTGCTGGCAAGGATGGGCCCCGGGCCTGACTGGGATGCAGCTACTGGAGACATTCACAGAAGGTGCTGAACTACCATAATCCGGAGAAGTGGTTTCCAACTGGGGGTGATTTTACCCCTCAGGGTACATGTCAATGTCCGGAGATGTGTTTGGTTGTCAGAACTGTGGTAGTAGTGTTACTGGCGTCTAGTGGGTAGACGCCAGGGATGCAAAGGACAGCCCCCCACAACAAAGAATTATCTGGCTCAAAATGTCAACAATGGCAAGATTGGAAAAACCTGATATAGAGACAGCTGCTAACATCAAGGAGGAGGCCAGCAGAGTTGAATAGCTGCCTTTGCAGAACAGAGCCATGCCAACATTAAGAGCTTATCCAAAATAATAGGTCAAGAGGTGACCTGACATTTCTGTGAAACGCTAGGCAGTGTCTTTTCAATGCACTAATATACTTATAATTCTCTTCTTTTCCCTCAAATTCCTGGTCTTCTGTTGAATATTTTCCAGTTAAGCCTTGCCAGTGTTCTAAGCTTTCCAATGATCATAGCTGACTGTCGGAGTGGTCACTGACTGCCCCCTGACCTTCATATCTTCTCCATCCAAGGACACAGCTCACCCTCCATCCTAAACTTCCCATCTGTCAGTATAATTCCAGGTTGTAAATTTTGTTCTCAAACACATTAACCACTATTTTATTATTTAATGGCATCTTTGTACCTTAACTTCCTGCATTTGACATCATAGACTGCATCCTTATATTATTTCATTACCCATGAACTTTCTGGCAATGTAGTATATAATTATATACCACTGAAATCATCTTTGAATAGAGTTACTAATATATGAATGTGATTAAATTTTTTTTTCTTAGCTAAATAGCTCCATAAAGGCCTTCATGTCAGGAAAACAGACACACATATACTTATATACACGGACACGTCTATAAACTCATTAAATTTTTTGCCTAGCTTTTAAAAGGAAAGAAAATGTTTATCACGGTTACTTAGATAGCAAAGCAACTTTTACCAATCCCATTAGTAACTTAATAATTTTAGCTTGATAATTTTGTACACTTATGTGTAAAAATAACAATATTCACCTTCCTGAGGTTTAAGCTTACAATTTATTAAAAGATTCAAAAGCCAAATCAAACACCCAAATTCACCTTAGTCATGCATTTCATTCATACACAAAATATTACCTATGCATATGCAAAGTAATTTGCTAGGCAATGGGGATGAAGAGATATGACACAGGCTCTTCCCTCAAGAAGGCCAGTCTCAAAGGAAAGCAACATGCAAATAAATTTCAATACAGTAATATAATACTAAAAATGCCAACACCTGTGACGGCTCAAAGGTGAGCATGAGCGACTACAAGGAAAGATAGGGATGAAGGAAGGCTTCAGTGAGGAGGAAAGTATAAACCCATGTCCTAATTCTCCACTGAAGGCCATATCACCCAAGAGTGTACTCTACACAAAAAGATAGTACTTGTGACCCAACCTCAAGACTGGTCTCCCCTCACAGTTGTCTGAGATGGTAAATACTTTACAGTTGATTGGCTAGGGACTGGGTTCCAGAGTGTGCCTAAGGTTAGAGGGAAGTTAAGAATCAAATCTGTAGCCTTAATTTCGTTAACTTCAAGCTCTGGCCATTTGTACAGTTCAGTCAGGGCATCAGAAACAGGACTTTTAAGTTTTCTCACTATTGAAGAGCGAATACACCATAACCCAAAAGCCACAAGATGGCGCCCAGCACACAGAAGTCAAACCGTAACTTAGCTAGTACTGAGACCACATTTCAGGCTAAACTTCACAGCAACGACTTATTCTCAAATTGTTGTTTTCTTAATTTAACTTAGAAAAAATTTGGAAAAAACAACTTAAAAAATCAGACCAATTACATTTTGAAACTAGAGAGAGGAGGCGGCTGCACAACATTGTGAATCAACTAAATGCCACTGAATTACTTCAAAATGGTTCATTTTAAGTTATGTGAGTTTCATCTCAATTAAAAAAAAAAAGCACATCAATTTAAAACTAAGTACATCCTACTCCAGACCTATGAAAGAGTCAATCACAACAGGACAAAGTTTCATTCTAAGAGGAAATTAAAACAAATGCCAAAAATATTTCGGCCATCCTCTTCTTTTATGGTTGACACTTGCCTATATTCTGCTATATATAGCATTAGGTAACCCTTTATCACAACAGCTGAGAAAATATGTATGAAATGTGGCAAAGGATCAAGATTCTAGGCCTAGTCTGGGCCTATCCCATCCTTTAGTTTGTGTGGGCTTTGAGAAGTTACTTTCCCTCTCTAAGTCTCGGTTCCCTAATCTGCAAAATGTGAGTAATAACAGTACTGACCTTAAAGGATTATTGTAAGGATTAAATGAGAAAACACATTTGAAAGTCATGAGCACAGTGCCTGACACACAGTAAGAATCCAACATTTGTTAGCCATATGTAAGAATTTTTATTTTATGATTATATCTTTTTTTATTAACTTTTATTGAGCTTCAAGTGAACATTTACAAATCAAGTCAGTCTGTCACATATAAGTTTATATACATCTTACTCCTTACTCCCACTTGCTCTCCCCCTAATGAGTCAGCCCGCTCCCTCCTTCCAGTCTCTCCTTTCGTGACCTTTTTGCCAGCTTCCAACTCTCTCTATCCTCCCATCCCCCCTCCAGACAGGAGATGCCAACACAGTCTCAAGTGTCCACCTGATACAATTAGCTCACTCTTCGTCAGCATCTCTCTCCTACCCACTGTCCACTCCCTTTCATGTCTGATGAGTTGTCTTCGGGAATGGTTCCTGTCCTGTGCCAACAGAAGGTTTGGGGACCATGCCCGCCGGGATTCCTCTAGTCACAGTCAGACCATTAAGTATGGTATTTTTATGAGAATTTGGGGTCTGCGTCCCACTGTTCTCCTGCTCCCTCAGGGGTTCTCTATTGTGCTCCCTGTCAGGGCAGTCATCGATTGTGGCCGGGCACCAACTAGTTCTTCTGGTCTCAGGATAATGTAGGTCTCTGGTTCATGTGGCCCTTTCTGTCTCTTGGGCTCTTAGTTGTCGTGTGACCTTGGTGTTCTTCATTCTCCTTTGATCCAGGTGGGTTGAGACCAATTGATGCATCTTAGATGGCCGCTTGTTAGCATTTAAGACCCCAGACGCCACATTTCAAAGTGGGATGCAGAATGTTTTCATAACAGAATTATTTTGCCAATTGACTTAGAAGTCCCCTTAGAGCATGGTTCCCAAACCCCCGCCCTTGCTCCACTGACCTTTGAAGCATTCATTTTATCCCGGAAACTTCTTTGTTTTTGGTCCAGTCCAACTGAGCTGACCTTCCATTTATTGAGTATTGTCCTTCCCTTCACCTAAAGCAGTTCTTATCTACTAATTAATCAGTAAAAAACCCTCTCCCTCCCTCCCTCCGTCCCCCACCTCGTAACCACAAAAGTATGTGTTCTTCTCAGTTTATATTATTTCTCAAGATCTTATAATAGTGGTCTTATACAATATTTGTCCTTTTGCCTCTGACTCATTTCGCTCACCATAATGCCTTCCAGGTTCCTCCATGTTATGAAATGTTTCACAGATTCGTCACTGTTCTTTATTGATGGGTAGTATTCCATTGTGTGAATATACCACAGTTTATTTAGCCATTCATCCGTTGATGGACACCTTGGTTGCTTCCAGCTTTTTGCCATTGTGAACAGTGCTGCAATAAACATGGGTGTGCATATATCTGTTTGTGTGAAGGCTCTTGTTTCTCTAGGGTATATTCCGAGGAGTGGGATTTCTGGGTTGTATGGTAGTTCTGTTTCTAACTGTTTAAGATAACGCCAGATAGATTTCCAAAGTGGTTGTACCATTTTACATTCCCACCAGCAGTGTATAAAAGTTCCAATGTCTCCGCAGCCTCTCCAACATTTATTATTTTGTATTTTTTGGATTAATGCCAGCCTTGTTGGAGTGAGATGGAAGCTCTTCGTAGTTTTAATTTGCATTTCTCTAATGGTAAAAAAAAATTTTTTTAATCGCTAATGATCGAGAACATTTTCTCGTGTGTCTGTTAGCTGCCTGAATACCTTCTTTAGTGAAGTGTGTGTTCATTTCCTTTGCCCACTTCTTGATTGGGTTGTTTGTCTTTTTGTGGTTGAGTTTTGACAGAATCAGGTAGATTTTAGAGATCAGGCACTGGTCGGAGATGTCATAGCTGAAAATTCTTTCCCAGTCTGTAGGCGGTCTTTTTACTCTTTTGGTGAAGTCTTTAGATGAGCATAGGTGTTTGATTTTTAGGAGCTCCCAGTTATTGGGTTTCTCTTCGTCATTTTTGGTAATGTTTTGTATTCTGTTTATGCCTTGTATTAGGGCTCCTAGGGTTGTCCCAATTTTTTCTTCCATGATCTTTATCGTTTTAGTCTTTATGTTTAGGTCTTTGATCCACTTGGAGTTAGTTTTTGTGCTTGGTGTGAGGTATGGGTCCTGTTTCATTTTTTTGCAAATGGATATCCAATTATGCCAGCACCATTTGTTAAAAAGACTATCTTTTCCCCAATTAACTGACACTGGGCCTTTGTCAAATATCAGGTGCTCATATGTGGTTGGATTTATATCTGGGTTCTCAATTCTGTTCCACTGGTCTACGTGCCTGTTGTTGTACCAATACCAGGCTGTTTTGACTACTGTGGCTGTATAATAGCTTCTGAAATCAGGTAGAGTGAGGCCTCCCACTTTCTTCTTCTTTTTCAGTAATTCTTTGCTTATCCGAGGCTTCTTTCCCTTCCATATGAAGTTGGTGATTTGTTTCTCTATCACCTTAAAAAATGACATTGGAATTTGGATCAGAAGTGCATTGTATGTATAGATGGCTCTTGGTAGAATAGACATTTTTACTATGTTAAGTCTTCCTATCCATGAGCAAGGTATGTTTTTCCACTTAAGTAGGTCCTTTTTAATTTCTTGTAGTAGAGCTGTGTAGTTTTCTTTGTATAGGTCTTTTACATCCTTGGTAAGATTTATTCCTAAGTATTTTATCTTCTTGGGGGCTACTGTGAATGGTATTGATTTGGTTATTTCCTCTTCGATGTTCTTTTTGTTGATGTAGAGGAATCCAAGTGATTTTTGTATGTTTATCTTATAACCTGAGACTCTGCCAAACTCTTCTCTTAGTTTCAGTAGTTTTCTGGAGGATTCCTTAGGGTTTTCTGTGTATAAGATCATGTCATCTGCAAATAGAGATAATTTTAATTCCTCCTTGCCAATCTGGATGCCCTTTATTTCTTTGTCTAGCCTAATTGCCCTGGCTAGGACTTCTAGCACGATGTTGAATAAGAGCGGTGATAAAGGGCATCCTTGTCTGGTTCCCGTTCTCAAGGGAAATGCTTTCAGGCTATCTCCATTTAGAATGATGTTGGTTATTGGCTTTGCATAGATGCCCTTTATTATGTTGAGGAATTTTCCTTCAATTCCTATTTTGGTGAGAGTTTTTATCATAAATGGGTGTTGGACTTTGTCAAATGCCTTTTCTGCATCAATTGATAAGATCATGTGGTTTTTGTCTTTTGTTTTATTTATGTGGTGGATTACCTTAATGGTTTTTCTGATATTAAGCCAGCCTTGCATACCTGGTATAAATCCCACTTGATCGTGGTGAATTATTTTTTTGATATGTTGTTGAATTCTATTGGCTAGAATTTTGTTGAGGATTTTTGCATCTATGTTCATGAGGGATATAGGTCTATAATTTTCTTTTTTTGTAATGTGTTTACCTGATTTTGGTATCAGGGAGATGGTGGCTTCATAGAATGAGTTGGGTAGTATTCCGTCATTTTCTATGCTTTGAAATACCTTTAGTAGTAGTCGTGTTAACTCTTCTCTGAAAGTTTGGTAGAACTCTGCAGTGAAGCCGTCCGGGCCAGGGCTTTTTTTTGTTGGGAGTTTTTGGATTACCGTTTCAATCTCTTTTTTTGTTATGGGTCTATTTAGTTGTTCTACTTCTGATTGTGTTAGTTTAGGTAGGTAGTGTTTTTCCAAGAATTCATCCATTTCTTCTAGGTTTGCAAATTTGTTAGAGTACAGTTTTTCGTAATAATCTGATATGATTCTTTTAATTTCAGTTGGGTCTGTTGTGATGTGGCCCTTCTCGTTTCTTATTCGGGTTATTTGTTTCCTTTCCTGTATTTCTTTAGTCAGTCTAGCCAATGGTTTATCAATTTTGTTAATTTTTTCAAAGAACCAGCTTTTGGCTTTGTTAATTCTTTCAACTGTTTTTCTGTTCTCTAATTCATTTAGTTCAGCTCTAATTTTTATTCTTTGTTTTCTTCTGGGACTGATGGATTCTTTTGTTGCTCACTTTCTATTTGTTCAAGTTGTAGGGACAGTTCTCTGATTTTGGCTCTTTCTTCTTTTTGTATGTGTGCATTTATCGATATAAATTGGCCTCTGAGCACTGCTTCTGCTGTGTCCCAGAGGTTTTGATAGGAAGTATTTTCATTCTCGTTGCATTCTATGAATTTCCTTATTCCCTCCTTGATGTCTTCTATAACCCAGTCTTTTTTCAGGAGGGTATTGTTCAGTTTCCAAGTATTTGATTTCTTTTCCCTAGTTTTTCTGTTATTGATTTCTAGTTTTATTGCCTTGTGGTCTGAGAAGATGCTTTGTAATATTTCGATGTTTTGGACTCTGCAAAGGTTTGTTTTATGACCTAATATGTGGTCTATTCTAGAGAATGTTCCATGTGCGCTAGAAAAAAAAGTATACTTTGCAGCAGTTGGGTGGAGAGTTCTGTATAAGTCAATGAGGTCAAGTTGGTTGATTGTTGTAATTAGGTCTTCCGTGTCTCTGTTGAGCTTCTTACTGGATGTCCTGTCCTTCTCCGAAAGTGGTGTGCTGAAGTCTCCTACTATAATTGTGGAGGTGTCTGTCTCACTTTTCAGTTCTGTTAAAATTTGATTTATGTATCTTGCAGCCCTGTCATTGGGTGCATAAATATTTAATATGGTTATGTCTTCTTGATCAATTGTCCCTTTTATCATTATGTAGTGTCCTTCTTTATCCTTTGTGGTGGATTTAAGTCTAAAGTCTATTTTGTCAGAAATTAATATTGCTACTCCTCTTCTTTTTTGCTTGTTGTTTGCTTGATATATTTTTTTCCATCCTTTGAGTTTTAGTTTGTGTCTCTAAGTCTAAGGTGTGTCTCTTGTAGGCAGCATATAGACGGATCGTGTTTCTTTATCCAGTCCGAGACTCTCTGTCTCTTTATTGGTGCATTTAGTCCATTTACATTCAGCGTAATTATACATAAATGTTTAGTGTTGTCATTTTGATGCCTTTTTATGTGTGTTGTTGACAATTTCATTTTTCCACATACTTTTTTGTGCTGAGACGTTTTTCTTAGTAAATTGTGAGATCCTCATTTTCGTAGCGTTTGACTTTATGTTTGTTGTTACGTTTTCTTGGCTTTTATCTTGAGTTATGGAGTTGTTATACCTCTTTGTGGTTACCTTAATATTTACCCCTATTTTTCTAAGTAAAAACCTAACTTGTAATGTTCTATATCGCCTTGTATCACTCTCCATATGGCAGTTCTATGCCACCTGTATTTAGTCCCTCTTTTTGATTATTGTGATCTTTTACATTTTGACTTCAGTGGTTCCCTGTTATGAGCATTTTTTTTAATTAATCTTAATTTGTTTTTGTGATTTTCCTATTTGAGTTGATATCAGGATGTTCTGTTTTGTGACCTTGTGTTATGCTGGTATCTGATATTATTGGTTTTCTGACCAAACAATATCCTTTAGTATTTCTTGTAGCTTTGGTTTGGTTTTTGCAAATTCTCTAAACTTGTGTTTATCTGTAAATATCTTAATTTCGCCTTCATATTTCAGAGAGAGTTTTGCTGGATATATGATCCTTGGCTGGCAGTTTTTCTCCTTCAGTGCTCTGTATATGTCATCCCATTCCCTTCTTGCCTGCATGGTTTCTGCTGAGTAGTCTGAACTTATTCTTATTGATTCTCCCTTGAAGGTGACCTTTCTTTTCTCCCTGGCTGCTTTTAAAATTTTCTCTTTATCTTTGGTTTTGGCAAGTTTGATGATAATATGTCTTGGCATTTTTCTTTTTGGATCAATCTTAAATGGGGTTCGATGAGCATCTTGGATAGATATCCTTTCGTCTTTCATGATGTCAGGGAAGTTTTCTGTCAGCAGATCTTCAACTATTCTCTCTGTGTTTTCTGTCCTCCCTCCCTGTTCTGGGACTCCAATCACACGCAAGTTATCCTTCTTGATAGAGTCCCACATGATTCTTAGGGTTTCTTCATTTTTTTTAATTCTTTTATCTGATTTTTTTTCAGCTATGTTGATGTTAATTCCCTGGTCCTCCAGATGTCCCAGTCTGCATTCTAATTGCTCGAGTCTGCTCCTCTGACTTCCTATTGCGTTGTCTAATTCTGTAATTTTATTGTTAATCTTTTGGATTTCTACATGGTGTCTCTCTATGGATTCTTGCAACTTATTAATTTTTCCACTATGTTCTTGAATAATCTTTTTGAGTTCTTCAACAGTTTTATCAGTGTGTTCCTTGGCTTTTTCTGCAGTTTGCCTTATTTCGTTTGTGATGTCTTGAAGCATTCTGTAAATTAGTTTTTTATATTCTGTATCTGATAATTCCAGGATTGTATCTTCATTTGGGAAAGATTTTGATTCTTTTGTTTGGGGGGTTGTAGAAGCTGTCATGGTCTGCTTCTTTATGTGGTTTGATATGGACTGCTGTCTCCGAGCCATCACTGGGAAACTTGTTTTTCCAGAAATTCTGCTAAAAAAAAATGCAGTCAGATCCCTATCAGAACTGCCTTTGGATTATAACCGCCACCTTGCTCCCTGTAAGGATGAAAGTCTGAGATTTGGATCATATATGCTTGGCTGTAGCTGGTTCTGTGTTTTTAGTCCAATTAGGGATGGATTTTTGGTCCCTGGGTTTTTTGTGGTTCCTTCTCTCAGGCCGGAAGAGTGGGTTAGGAAAAGACCAAAAGAAAAAAAAAGCGGGGGGGGGGGAAGCAAAGCCGCAGCGGAGCCGGAGCTGTTCTCCCTCTGGCTTAGGAAATTCCAACGTTAATGAAGCCGACTGGGGAGGGTGGGGGAGGGATCAGAGAGATAGGAGAGTAGCACCTCGGAATATAGCCAGAGTTACTTGTCTTGCTTGGAATGACTATTATATCTGAGATTCCCGAGGGGCGTGTCGCCTATGTGTGCTGGCTGTGTGGAGATTGCCCCCGGAGGTCTGGCCCGCTGAAGCCGCGGTCAGATCCTCCGCTGCCAGTCCAAATCCTAGCGTCAAGGTTCCCCTGCTGGGATGCTTTACTCCCGGCTCCAAAATCAGTCGCTGCCTCCCGGGGATTTCTCGTCCCGCCAGCCGCGTCACCGCGCTGCCCCTGTGGACCGGCTGGGCCCCCTCCCAGGGTTAGTTCAGGGGAGTAGGGCTGTGCCCCGTGCTTGCGCCGTGACAGCACCCAGTCAAATACCCGGCGCCAGGGTTCCCCGGCTGGGACGTAGCACTCCTGGCTCCAAAACCAGTCACTGCCTCCCTGGGAGTTCTCCCACCAGCTGCGTTGCCACGCCGCCCACGGGGACCGGCTGGGCCCCCTCCCAGGTTCAGTTCAGGGGGGTAGGGCTGCGCCCCTTGTTTGCACCGTCACAAGATTTATGAGTTCAGCTCCCCTGGGCCCAGATGCCCGGCGCCAAGGTTACCTGACTGGGACGCTGGCTCCAGGCTCTGAAAACAGTCGCTGCTTCCCCGTGTTTGTTCGTTTTCCGTCTCTAAATCTGTGTTTGTTGTTCAGGGTTCGTAGATTGTTATGTATGTGATCGATTCACTTGTTTTTCCAAGTCTTTGTTGCAAGAGGGATCCAGGGTAGCGTCTACCTAGTCCGCCATCTTGGCCCCGCCTCTCTATTTTATGATTACATCTTGTAACTGATTTTTCACGTTTGTACCACATTTCACTAACGTACAAGTTGTCATGAGGTTCTATAACCAAATAAAGAATCCCTAATTACTCCCAAATGTTAAAGCATCAAGCATTATTGAATTTTAGCTTGACGTTCCTGTCCAGAAATAGAAATCAGTAACATAAACTTGTAGTGTGTCAAAATGGAGGCAAGTAGCTTATAAACTAACCTTTACCATCCTCCTGATGTAGTTCCTTTCACCTCCCTCATCTCATCTGTAAAGGTCATAATGCTGAAAGATTATTCAGAATTTATTGTGAAGTTAACACTGTAAAAAAAATATCGGCAGTGACAGCAAGCAATTATACTGCTGTTAAAAGCAAGACTGCCAATCCTTAAAAACTGGAAAGGTCAGTCAGATCTAAAATGTCATCCTAAATTGGGTTTTAAGAAGTATAATACTAATATTTGATTCTTCATAGCAAAAGAGGGCATGGCAACTTACTCCTTGGACAATATCTGTCTTTTCATGTGACAAAATAGAAAACAGCATGATCTCAGTTTTGTAAGTTACAAAAATTTAAAGTGTATTCAATTTTTTCTTAGGAGTTAAAAAAAAAGCGGTCCATGGTCAAATAGGTTTCACAAAAACTCATTAAACAGAGTTTGTTTGTTTTTTTAATGGTCCTACTTTTCAAAGAGTCTCTAGCAAGCTTATATGAGTTATAAAATGCCAAAGGGGGTTGTACCATGCAGTGTTCCCAAAGTTATTTGTCCTTAAAACTTTTATAAGAGTGTCTCACTAGTTGAGGGGCAGGAAGATGGTGCGGTTAGGACCTGGGAATCTGTCTGGCCAGCCCTCACCTAGTCCAACCACCCTGGCTGAGGCACCTTATGTTCCAGCCCCAGGTGAGCTGCCAACTGAGCTCTCAGCCAAACACAGATGAGTGACCCCAGCCAACACCACATGGAGAAGAACTTCCCAGGAGAGCCTAGCCATCCCACAGAATCAAATGTCTTCAGAAACATAAAGGGTCAGCCTCTTCACAAACTCAATAAAAATAAAAATAAAAAGTTGAAATACCTGAGGAGGGGGGTTGGGGAAGAGCTTCGCTTCTTCAGGGATCAAACTCCTGGCTCTATTCAAAGAGGTGAGAGAAAGCAGATCATACCAGAGAGAACGCAGGTGCTAAAGGGAATGTGTAGACACAGAGTATTGGGGTTACCGCAAAAAAGAGGAGATCTACAGCATCACACGAGCACAACCAACACAGTGCAAAGCAGATTGGACTGAAGTGAACTCTTCTAAAGAAATCAGTGATAAAGACACCATCCTCAAAGACTGCACATTGAAGAAACCCCTAAGCAAAAGCTAAGAACTTAATACATGCCTGAAGTAAAACTGGGATAACTCAACATGGATTATTCAATTGAAAACAAGGGCCAATCCACATTAAGAGGATCCGTGCTAACTCAAAAGATTAGACAGGATCCTGAGGGGGCAGTGAGTATGTGTTAATGTAGAAGGAACAACTCAGGAGGATGAGAATGGTTGCGCAACTCAAAGGATATAACCAATGTCACTGAACTGTACATGGAGAAATTGTTGAATTGGTCTGTGTTCTGCTGTGTTTATTCTCAACAACAACCAAAAATAAAATAAGTTCTCTTAAAGAAAAAAAAAAAAAGGATCCATGCTAGACTCTGACACCATTCTTGGCAGTTCTGGTACTGGATAAAACTTCTCATCTGTTCCTTAAGAGCCTACTGTCAATCCTTCATTGTTTGCTATGTGTCATTTTCTAAAGTCCTGCATTAAAAATAAAAACCTCAGTGAGCTACTTGTATCAGGTGGACACTTGAGACTGTGTTGGCATCTCCTGTCTGGAGGGGAGATAGGAGGGTAGAGAGGGTTAGAAACTGGCAAAATCGTCACGAAAGGAAAGACTGGAAGGAGGGAGCGGGCTGACTCATTAGGGGGAGAGTAAGTGGGAGTATGGAGTAAGGTGTACATAAGCTTATATGTGACAGACTGACTTGATTTGTAAACTTTCACTTAAAGCACAATAAAAATTATTAAAAAAAAAATAAAAACCTCTAGTCATTATATACCAGTATTGGTAGTAATAACAGATTTGGGATTAACATTCTAATATCCAACATTATTTGAACAAGCAATTTAACTAAAAAGACAACGAACATTTTTTTAAAGTTTAATCTCAGTAGAATTCCAAGAAAGCAATTAACACACATGTCATTTTTTACCTACCAAAATGGCAAAGATGTTTAAGAAAGAAAAGGATAAAATTTGACAAAGTTCAGGGAAATTTCTGATGCATAAGTGAATGTGTACAACCCTTCTGGGGGGTTACTTGAAATAACATATGCACAGTATTTGACCTAGACACCACAGTTCCTAAGGAAATAATTTAGGGGTCTAAATGTTTTAGCTATTTAGGATATTTACTGCAGCATTATTAATAATAGCAAAAAACAAAAAAACCCAAGAAAAAGCTTCAGTGTACAGCAATGAATGGTTAAACATATAACGTATAATCTATACACTAGGATGCAATAGAAGGTCTCTTAACTGAACTCCACTTAACACACACAAAAGTCCCCAGGGCCCATCCCTTCCTTTTAGCCACCTTGCTTTGCCAGCCCTCAGCAGGATGGTAGCACAGCACGGAGAGAAGCTTGATTCCATGAGTCGAATTGCAAGCCTCTGAGAGACAGTTGTGTTCTTAACAACAACAAAATAAATAAAATTTTGCTTAAAAAAAAAGATGACAGCCTAGGAAACCCTATGGGGCAGTTCTACTCTGTCATATGGGGTCGCTATGAGTCAGAATCCACTTGATGGCACATAACAGCAAAAAGAGATAGTTGTTTATTTCCAAGATTATGCCAGTTGTGCATAAACATTACATAAACTGAAATGAATTTTTTAAAAACAGTGCTCTAGCTAATTCTGGAAACCCTGGTGGTGTAGTGGTTAAGAGCTCGGCTGCTAACCAAAAGGTCAGCAGTTCAAATCCACCAGCTATTCCTTAGAAACCCTGCGAGGCAGTTCTACTCTGTCCTGTAGGGTCGCTATGAGTCGGAATCGACTTAACAGCAGTGGTCTAGCTAATTCTGATGCAGAGTCAAGTTTGTGGTTGCTGATCTAGAACCCAAAGTAAAGACTGCTCCTGGGAGCGCCTTTTCAGAGATTACTTTTTTCTTCTATGTAGCCTGTTTTCTGTCTCTTCTGAACTTGATCGACTTTTCCCATCAAGGAAGAAACCCTATTTTAACTGCTGATCAATGGAAATACCTCCCTTTGTGTTCCTAGGTTACACTGTTATATTGGGTATGGTCTCCCTTGCTACAGTCCTTGAAAGCAGTACAGTGTACTGGTTAAGAGTACGCTGGACCCACACTGCCTGATTTCGAATCCCAGCACCACCAGTGTCTGTCTAGTTGTGGGACCTTGAGGCAGTTACTTAACTTCTCTGTGCTTCAGTTTCCTGAGTGACCTAACCCTATGAGGGAGTGACAGAACCTACCTCACAGCATTGTTGGAAGACATAAATGACCTAATCCATGGTAGATGCTTAGAACAGTACCTAGCACATGGTAAGTACTGTGTAAGTATAAGCAGCTATTTTTTTTCCTTTTTAGTTGGATATATTCTGCCCAACCCCTAGCAGAGGTGAATGAACGAAGAACAAATGGTCCTCCGTTTCCTCATCTAGATCATCTCTAAGCACTTCCTGGTGGTATGACTTCAGATCTAAAGTTTCCCATAAATCTTTACAAATGCAACATATCATTTGTTGAATCCCTTTACCCCAGTTTTTCATCTACCCTCTGCTAACAACAAAAGCTAAGAAATACAGAGGCAAAACACAAAAGAATCATGTAGAGTTGCTGGAATTTTAGATGACATAGGGGAATTGCAGCAAATATAAGGTTTAAAGAATGCCAAAGCCTTGGCAGTAAACCTCCTATATTGGTAGCTGCAATATATGTGTAAGAAAAGAATGTGCCCAATTGTGCAAAAAGGTATTGTGCCCTACCTTGTTTGGCAGACGGGAGCCAAGCTGATAGGTTCACAACTAAATTGTTTTGGAAGAATTTATTGTTTAATAACTCTTTTCTCTCCTCTGCCCCACCCAGCCACTCCCTCATTCTGCTTTTCTGGTCATTCTAACTGAGTACATTATTCTTCTCCCTCTACGCAGCAGGAGAATAACACTAAAGCCAAAACACTTCATCAGGCCTTCATTAAACACTTGTTACTGTGGGTTGCTGGTTTTCAGTGAGTGAGGTTTTTCCTAGGGTTCTACAAGGTAGTTCTTTGTCATCAAGTTCACCGGGGCGCCCATGGAGTTGAAATGTCGCTTCCCATCTAAATACAACATGGACTCTGAAACATAAAAAAGATAACCCTGGAGAAACTTGCAGCACCTTAGAAAATCAGCATGCAAACCCAGGACTACTTGGGAACACTGGGACAGCAATGAGAATACAAAACTAGAGAAAGGGATGCACTCTTGGGCCAGGAAGTGTGCAGGGTACCAAAAGGAGCAGGCCAAAATTCCCACCCCTTCCCCTTGGCTGGGCCAGTCTTTGACCACCAATGGCTGCTTGCAGCTGGCACCAGCCCTTCAGACAACAGCCAGTTGGGCAGAGCAGCAACAGCTGCCTGTCGGCCATGACGTATCTTTGGCCTTCAGGGCTGTGAAAACTCAAAAGCAAAATCTCCTAAAGATATGCTTTGTGCTGACATGCATCCATTTACTTTCTACAACAACTTAAAAAGAGAATAAAATTTTTAAGTTCTCCTCTTTGTTAGGGACAAGCAATAATTGCTGCTTACCTCCGTATGTCTTAGGGAAAACCAAAGGCACCTCTTTTTCCGACATGAAAGTGAAATGAAAGACATTGGTGGTCGTATGCTCTTTACTCTGAAGAGAGGCCACTTCACTGTGTACTCTGACTTGAATGTAATTGTCCTGAGTAAAGCAAACCTAAGAAATTATAGATACGATAGTCAGTCAATCACATTAGGAAGGGAAAAAAAGGCAATCATAAGAAACACAATGGCTTTAGGATATAGAAACTTCTTTTCCAGGCCCAAACGACAAAAAAAAAAAAATAGTATTCCATCTCTCATCATATACCTACCTGGGAAGAAAGAAACAGCAATGATCCAACTTCAACAGGTTTCTGAAACATGATATCGTCCACTGCTACCACAAATGGTCGGGAACCACTATTGGGGAAAGGCAGAATTTGGGGTAAAGGACTAGTTGGTTGCCCACTGCAAAATTCAGATGGTCTCTATTTTTTCCCTAACAACTAGCTTATGAAAAATAAATATGAACGAAGAATAAACTTAGAGAAGAGTAAAATCATAACAGCATACCAATAGGAATGGTAACAGATGCCATTATGACCAGACTAGTGCCAAAATCACTGTATCTTTTCCCTTATGTGTAATATCGCCTTCTTTTCTCACTAGTCGTGAATGTACTAACTTACAAGGTCAGAGCAACAGCCCTCTAAAATGAAGATCAAACCCAGCTGGTGTCAGTATGGTATTTACTATTTAAAAACACAACGTATTCTCAAACACATCCAAGCTGGTCCAAACTGTTTCATTTCAGTGAGTTGGTATAAATGATCTCCCAGAAGTTAGACTGCCTTAAATAGAACTCACCCGAAGCTACAAGCAGTAGCCCATGCAAGTTCATACGCCTTCCTCATAAGGAAACCACCAAAGATCCGATTGAAAATGTTCCGCTCCTGTATGACATAAAATAAATACTAATAAATACAAACGTGGGCACCTTCATGTGCAGAAAAGAATTAATGCCACAGAATGGCACTCAGTTTAAAATTGCATCAAATCTTAGATGGGTATCACAAATGCAAGCTATCCTACTCAGAAGATTTCTCGCTAAATTACAATACCTGAGGATGGCAAACTAGCAAGCTCTTCAGTTTTGAATCCTCCATCCACACTGCATTAGGTGGCAAAACTCGACTTCGAAAACTTATAGTCCTGTGCAAATGGAAATTTATTAAACCCTGTTAATGCCATGTTTTTGCTGCTGAAAAGTAAGACATTTGAAAACAACTCCCAAGCTTAGCTCTGGAGAAAGCCAATGTTTAAATGCTTTCTCAATCTGCAGTCTCACCATCCTAACTTACTTTGAATCCAGTGTGTTCAGAAACATCTCATGTATGGTGGTCCTCTCCTCAGCACTGGGAGCCACTTTCAGTAATGATGTGGAGCTGAAGGCAATCCTTCTCCCCTTGTTCACTGGAACATGGATGAATAAAAAGGAGCTGTGGTCAGGAGGGTCTCACTACAGTACTGCAGTCCTGACCTGGGGTCTCTTGGATCCTACAAAGGCAGTAGTATTTCAGGACTTCAAAAGGCCCACTGGAAACTGTACATATACCCAAGAGAAGGCTGAATGGACTACATAAAACTTGCAGTGATTCTTTGCTTTTAAATGGAAATTACACCAGCTTATTATGGACCTACTTGTTACCATTCTGATCTAGAGCCCTGACTGGCAGTTATTTCATTTTCCCATTTCATTACAAATGAGAAAACAAATTACTTCACTTAATAAATATTGTTTGATCAGCAAATTCTTTTCAAAATATGGACCCTGTATAGCAAAAAGGAGCCCTGGTGGCACAACGGTTAAGCGCTTGGCTGCTAACCGAAAGGTCGACAGTTCCAACCCACTAGCCGCTCTGTGGGAGGAAGATGTAGCAGTCTGCTTCTGTAAAGATTACAGCCTCGGAAACCCTATAGGGCAGCTCTACACTGTCCTATAGGGTTGCTATGAATCAGAATTGACTCATCAGTAACAGGTCTAGTTTACAGAGCAAAAAGGGAAAAGGTATTTTATAATTTCAATAAATTCTTGGCATAAATAAGACCTTTGACTATATGTATAAAGAGTCCACATATAATCTTATATAATATTTTTTGCAGTATAGCTAATGTACTTTTTAAAGTTATCTTCTTGTAAACAAATTAACATACATTCTCCTTGTGCAAAGAGCTCTTCTTCCTCTGGGCTTTCAATGAGAAGTGGATTTACAAATGCTGGCCTAAAGAGAAACAAAGAAAATAATATAGTTTAGGTGTGGCTAATTGCCTCCACAAACAACTGTCTCCTTTGCTGTGAGACCAGGGGAAATGGATGGTGCTTGGCTACCACTACTGAACAGTTTGGTCAAGGGTTCTATAGAAGAATCCTGATCAAATGGGGGGAAACGCACAACAGAATTTCTGGAGCCACGGAGCCTGGATGAACCCCTGAAGTTATCTAAAAACCAAACAAGTTTAGCTTCACTAGCAAAAAAAAAAAAAGATCTGTCTTGAGCATTGTGCTCTTTTAAGAACTATCTATATGGGGTCAAACTGACAACAGCAACTCGAAACATAAGGTAGGAAACTTAGGCGGCAGTGAGTTTATGTTAATGGGGGAGGAACAACTCAGAAAAGGAGGGTGAGAATGGTAGCACAGCTCGAAGAATGTCACAGAATTGTGCATGTAGAAACTGTTGAACTGGTATATGTTACGCTGTGTATATTCTCAACAACAACAAAAATAAGATAAATTATTAAAAAAGAAAATAACCGTTTAAAAAGTGAAGATGAACAATTATCCACTACTTTTAATGTCTTCAGCTATTTGTTTTGGGTAATGCTTACTGACTGTTCCACACAAAACATACTGGAACAATTAGGGGATTCTCTTGGTTATGGTCTTATCTATACACTAAAAAGCTCACATTATAAAAAGGATACTGCCTCTTGTCAATGTTTAACATGAATCTAATCATGAGGAAACAGTCAAATATAGATTGTGGAACATTCGACAAAACAAATGGCCTGAACTCTTCAAAAACGTCAGTATCTTACAGGGGAAGACAGCACAACGGGACCAAAGCAAAAGCAAAGCAGTTTCCTGGACACATCCAGACACTTTGAGGGGCAAAGTAGCTGGGCTGGGCCTGGGGACCATAGTTTCGGGGGACATCTAGGTCAATTGGCATAATATAGTTTATTAAGAAAACATTCTAGCATCCCACCTTGCAGAGAGGCATCTGGGGGTCTTAAATGCTAGCAAGCGGCCATCTAAGATGCATCAATGGGTCTCAACCTACCTGGATCAAAGGAGAATGAAGAACACCAAGGACACAAGGTAATTACGAGCCCAAGAGACAGAAAAGGCCACATAAACCAGAGACTACATCAGCCTGAGACTGGAAAGGCTAGATGGTGCCTGGCTATAACCGATGACTGCCCTGACATGAAACACAACAAAGAACCCCTGAGGGAGCCGGAGAGCAGTAGGATGCAGACCACAAATTCTCATAAAAAGACCAAGCTTAATGGTCTGACTGAGGCTAGAAGGACCCCGGTGGTCATGGCCCCCAGATCTTCTGTTCGCCCAGGACAGGAAGGATTCCCAAAGCCAGAGCTCTTCAGACAGGGATTGGACTGGACAATGGGATGGAGAGGGATGCTGGCGAGGAGTGAGTTTCTTGGATCAGGTGGACACGTGAGACTATGTTGGCATCTCCTCCCTGGAAGGGAGATGAGAGGGTAGAGGGGGTTAGAAGCTGGTGAAATGGACACGAAAAGAGAGAATGGAGGGAGGAAGTGGGCTATCTCATTAGGGGGAGAGCAATTGGGAGTATGTAGCAAGGTGTATATAAGTTTTTGTGTGAGAGACTGACTTGATTTGTAAACTTTCACTTAAAGCAGAAGAAAAATTAAAAAGAAAATGTTCTACATCCCACTTTGGTGAGTGGCATCTGAGCTCTTAAAAGCTTGCAAGCGGCCATCTAAGATATAGCAATTGCTCCCATACCTCTCGGTGCAAAGGAGAATGAAGAAAACCAAAGACACAAGGAAAATACTAGCCCAAAGGACCAAATGAACCAGAGACTTCACCAGCCTGAGACCAGAACTAGATGGTGCCCAGCTACCAGCAATGACCACCCTGACAGGTGAGAGTCCCAGGCAGAGCAGGAGAAAAACGTAGAACAGAACTCAAATTCTCATAAAAAAGACCAGACTTAAAAGTCTGCCAGAGACTGGAGGAACCCCAAAACAACGGCCCCTGGACGCACTGGTAACCCAGAACTGAAACCATTCCTGAACCCCTCTCTTCAAACAAAGATTAGACAGAACTATAAAACAAAAAATAATACATGTGAGGAATGTGCTTCTTAGTTCAATCAGATATACAAGACCAAATGGGCAGCTCCTGTCCAAAAGCAGGATGAGAAGGCAGGAAGGGACAGGAACTGGTCGAATGGACACAAAGGGAACCCAGGGTGGAAAGGGGGAGTGTGCTGTCACATTGTGGGGACTGTAACTAATAGTCACAAAACAATACGTGTATAAATTTTTGAATGAGAAATTGACTTGAACTGTAAACTTTCACCTAAAGCACAATAAAAAACAATAATAATAATGAAGTTAAGGGAACTTTTAAAAAAACACAAAAAACACATCAATCACAGAAAAAAAACGTCAGTATCTTGAAAGACAAAAATAGTAGGGGGACTATTTTAGAGTCTAAGGAAACATAATAATCAAATGCAATACACAATCCTTACTGGATTCTGAATCAGGGGATAAAGCTATAAAAGATATTAAAGGGACAACTGGAAATATGTGAATATGAATTGAATGTTAGTTAACATTTATTTTACCATTGTTAAATTCCCTGGATATAATAAAGGCATTGAGGTTGTATAGGAGTGTTACCTTGTTCTTAGGAGATACATATGCTGAACTATTTACGGGTGAAGTATCTGAAACGTACTCTAAAATGAGTCAGGAAAAAATGTGTACATGTATACCTGCAAGTTAGAGTAAGCAAGTAGGCAAATGTGGTAAAATGTTAATTGGCAAATTAGGTGAAGGGTATATGAATATTCATTGCATTATTCTTTCTGCTGTTCTGCAGGGGTCAAATTTTTCAAAATAAAAAATTGGGCAAAAAGGCATAGTGCTCCATTGCAATGGATACAGAAAGACATTCTTAAATGTTAATAAGAACCCAAAGGTATTAAAGAGAAGTGGTTTCGAGGAGAGTGTCTACCATCATTAAAAGCAGTCTGATGGCACCTGGGGTCTTAAACACTAGCAAGCGGCCATCTAAGATGCATCAATGGGTCTCATCCTACCTGGAGCAAAGGAGAATCAAGAACACCAAAGACACAAGGTAATTATGAGCCCAAGAGACAGAAAGGGCCACATAAACCAGAGACTACATCATCCTGAGACCAGAAGAACTAGATGGTGCCCGGCTACAACCGATGACTTTCCTGACAGGGAACACAACAGAGAACCCCTGAGGGAACCCCAGGAGAGCAGTGGGATGCAGACCCCAAATTCTCATAAAAAGACCAGACTTAATGGTCTGACTGAGACTAGAAGGGCCCCGGAGGTCATGGTCCCCAGACCTTCTGTTAGCCCAAGACAGGAACCATTCCCAAAGCTAACTTTTCAGACAGGGATTGGACTGGACTATGGGATAGAAAATGATACTGGTGAAGAATGAGCTTCTTGGATCAAGTAGACACATGAGACTATGTTGGCATCTCCTGTCTGGAGGGGAGATGAGAGGGTAGAGGGGGTTAAAAGCTGGGCGAAATGAACACAAAAAGAGAGAGTGGACGGAAGGAGTGTGCTTGTCTCATTAGGGGGAGAGCAATTAGGAGTATATTGCAAGATGTTTATAAATTTTTGTATGAGAGTCCGACTCGATTTGTAAACTTTCACTTAAAGCACAATAAAAAATTTTTTAAAAATGCTTATGAGAAAAAGGAAAAAAAACTGTCTGATAGAAACAACAATGGATACAAAAGAATTGAAATGGCAGCTTGGAAAATTGAAATGCGTCAGCTGGGAGAGAAACATTAACCCATGCCCCCAGTGCTGGCAAAGGAGCCCCAGGCAGCCACTAGGAGCAGCACGTCAGTTGGGGCTAGTAAGGGGAGCAGGAGCGGATGGGTGTTTTTCCTTACTCAGACTACAGATTCACCACAGTATTTTTCAATCGTAACCTGATTTCCCAAGTCAGCTTTCCATGCAGCAGATAAGATTTCTCATTGCAGACTCCTAAAGCAAGTTGCTGGTACTAATTAGACTTATCACAGGCCTCTATTCTCTATCCTGTACAAACAGCAATCCTATAACACTCCCCCCACCTTACCCCCATCTGTTCCCCACAACTAGAGCATTGTTCTCAGTTTGAGTGCCTCAGGTGACTCTGAGAGTCTAAAGATCATAAACCTACTGGCAGAGGGGAGGAAAGGAGAGTGATAAGGGAGTTAATCAAATAAAGACCAACCAAAAAGGTTACAGCCCTTCTGACAGCATAATGTAAACCTAAGGGGAAAATGGAAAGCTTAAAAAAGAATTTGATATAGACAAATCTTTTTTAAAAAAACATTCCTATTAAAAAACAACACTTTCAATGATTTATGGAAAATTTCTTAAGCCTGAGAGCCAGTCAACAAATGATATAAGATTACAAAAGGTGCGGAACAACGTGCAACCTCAACACTTGCCAAATCAGTGAAGGCAATCCCAATTCTAGAGCTCTGGCCCAAAAAGTCACTGGGGAAAATTTAATATGACCATATTATCCACTGTAGCATTACTTGGATTAGCAAATGAATGAAAATAATCCAAAGGTTCATCAATAGGAGACTGGTTAAATAAACTGTGGTATATCTCTACCATAGAGTAGTATACAGCTGTAAAAAAAAAAAAACGAAGATGATTTTTATGCACTGATATGGAGTAATCTCTGGGTATACGGACAAATTTGTTTTTAAAAAGCAGCAAAGTACAACATATATGTCATGCTATCTTTCATGTAAAATGGCAGGGGGTACAAATATGCACACATACAGAAATGCTAAAAGGATAAACCAAAAATAATAGTTATGTACAGGAGGATAAAGAAACTCTCTGGTGGCATAGGCGTAGGCTGCTAACCAAAAGGTCGGCAGTCGGAATCCACCAGGTGCTCCTTGGAAACCCTCTGGAGCAGCTCTGCTCCATCCTATAGGGTTGCGATGAGTCGGAATTGACTTGACGGTAACAGGTTTCATTTTTTTGGGTTTATACGTAGATAAAAAGAACGGGGTGCAAGAGAAAAGAATGGAAGCAAGGCTTCTCTAAATACACCCTGCTATATAGTTTTGACTTTTGAATTGTGTAAATATTTTAAACTTTCAAAAGATAAAATTAAATCAAAAAAGGAAAAAAGCATCCTCTAAAAACTGAAAACAGATGCAAATGACCTTAACTGTACACCAAGTTGGTAACACAGCCACACAGAGAAAAAATATTTCAAGTGTCTTTGGACTATATAACCTCAGTGGAATGTAGTCTAAGGACAAGAAGAACTGAATAGAAATCTTAAACTTTATTCAGTAGACTCATTAGTGGTAATACTGGCATTAGTATTGTGAAACCATTTTATGCATACCATAGGATAAAGCAAAAAGCAACTGTTATTGTTGTTAAACGTTAGGAACCAAGAATTCACTGTAAGAGAAAAAAGATAAAGTCAAATAAGTTAGTCTGTATGGTTAAATTTAACTTGAAAATAACAGTATAAACTCGTGAGTTTTTTTTTTAATCTGGTTGGCTTTTAACATACATCCTAGCTCTATCCAGTGAAAAGGCCTAGAAACGATGACAACCCAGTAACAATATACAGTCTAGTGTCCAGATTTTGGTCTCTAAATACCAGTTCCCACTAAAAGAAACTAGGAATGTTTGGAGAAATGGCTAATTCCAGGTCCAGAGTAGGAAATGTATAAGATAAGCCCAAAATATCTTGTGCCACAGAACAAGGAAGCCATCAAAGACTAAGGGAGATAGTCAAAAGGACATTGGAGCTGGCTTAAAGGAGTGCCCAATGGCCAAAAATGGTAATACTCTGAGCATCAAGAAGAACAATGACTGTAATTTATGAAATACACTGAATATATAAAAATCCATGAATTCATAATAACACTTTTTTTAGCAAGCTGGAAAAAGTGAAAAACCATGCCATCACTAGCTAGTAAACTAACTCCTTATCCTAAAAATGTGTAAATAAAGGACAGGAATGAAGCACTGATCCTGAGTTTCCTTTACAAACCAAATTGCCCTAGTTGATAAGGGAAAGCTCTTCTTTATAGCATTCCGGCTAATGGGTATAGAAGGAATGACAATGACGAAATCTGAAAATCCTTTTACGCTTTCTAATGAAAACAATTTTTTTGGGGGGGGGGGTTAATGAAAATGATTAAAGCAATGATCAGCAATGGATGTTAAAAGCATTTGAGATTTAAAAAAAAGTCTCAGTAAACACAAAAGCAGTGGAGAGAGACTGATGGGGGGATCTAGCTATTCACAGGATGACAAAGTATCACCCTGTTGATGACTCCCAATGAAGAGATCAGGCTGCCACCATTTGAACCCACGGGTTAATCTTAGCATCACTGTAAATGGGACAACTTGTGCCTCCTGATGTGATGCAATAAGAGATACAATATGAGATATATAGCATCACCTGTGAAGTACGCTTGCCAAATATGTTGAACCTGAGTCTAATCAAGGCTTTAGATCAAACTTCAGTTTACAGAAAACACTAGGGATAGAGAAACCAGTCAAAAACACCATGAGGAAGCAATGAGACAAATCCAGAAAGTGGGGCCTTGTATAGAACAACCGATCTAGCCTTTTGAGAAGTTAATAACATGAAATAATAAGTGGGCAGAGGGGACATACAACTGCTCTAGATTAAAACATACTTAAGAGGTTGTACAACTCTGTGAATATACTAAAAACCATTAAATTGTATACTTTAAATGGGTAAATTACAAGGGGTACATGGAAATTCATTATAGTCTTCTCTTCAGTTTTATGTATCTTTGAAATGTTTCAAAATAAAGAATTGAGGGAGGGGGAAGCAATTACCCTTTATTTTCAGAATCACGGGCCACCATTACAAATGTTGCACCCAAAACAGGAGTATATTCATCGCCATGTAACTAAAGAACAAAACAAAGAAAATGCAGATGTAAGAAATGCATTTACTGGGATAACCTACAATTCTAACAGGTATCTTGCATGCTTTCAATAAGTCTGAAATTAGAAAAAGGGAAATGCGTTTGTTTATTAACCACCACCTGCTGAGTTGCCTACCCTGAGCCAGGCACAGCACCAGACTCCACTAGACAAGGAGCCTGTGGTCTAGTGCAGGAGACAGATACCTAAAAACTCAAACAGAGAACTGTGTGGTTAGTGCTGGGACAGGAGCATGGACTATGGAGTTTGGGGCTATGCATGACTGTGACCCAAGGGAAAGGGTACCTTCTGCGTACTTGGCATTCAACTTCCCCATATTATGCAGAATTCTGGCTATCTTCAGGCATACTTGGCCTCCCAGTGGCACACATACCCAGGAGGACCTCCCACTGTTTTCATGGTGTTGTTGCTGTCGTGGGCCATCTAGTTGATTCCAACTCATAGCAATCCTATAGGAGAGAGCAGAACTGCCCCGTAGGGTGTGCTAGGCTATAATCTTTATGGGAGCAGATCACCAGAACTTTACTCCCATGGAGCAGCTGGTGGGTTTGAACCGCCAACCTTTCCGTTAGCAGCTGAGGGCTTAACCACTGTGCCACAAGGGCTTTCATAGACATTAGTGTTCCCAGGGAGCTTTAGGGTGCTGACTACCGGTACATGTTTATGTTTCCTTTGCTGAGCACAGGGGCTCCCAAGAAGGGGTAAGGTCTGTAATAATTCTGTAGATTAAGCTAAATATTGCCAATGCAGGGGCCTTCGAGGTTTTAAAGTGTTTATCCTTAGAAGTCTGTACTTCCATGAAAGTCATATCATAAAGTAATGATCCAAATCCACTGCTGTGCAGGCAATGCTAACTCACAGCGACCCCACAGGACAGAGTAGAACTGCCCTATAGGAAGTGGAAGCAGGTTGCCACATCTTCCTCCCAAAGTGGCTGGTGGGTTCAAACCATCGACCTTTCTGTTGGCAGCTGAATGCTTAACCACTGTTCCACCAACCTCCTTAAAGTAATGACAGAAGCTATTTTTAAACTAAGGATATATATTAGGCTCACTCATCAACAGACAATACAAGCCAGTCCTCACTGCTATTGCCTTCAACTGTGGATACAGTCTTACCCCTCCAATAATCTATCACAGCCTCACAAATCTTACTGTGCCTCTGCCCTGTTCAAAACCTTTCAGTGGCTTCTCCTTTCTTCTAGCATCTGGTCTGATCCCGTCGGCACTATATATAAAGCCCTCCACGAGAGAGACCAGGAGCCCTCTCCAGTTATTCACCAAACACTCCCCTCATACCTGTACCTTTTCCCCTACCCACAGCTAATGACTTAGAGGTCCTGAAATGTATCATGCTGTTGAACACCTCCCCTCTGTGGCTTTGCCTGTGGCTTCCTCACAGCCTCACTCTTCAAGACACTGCTTCCCTCCCCTGCCCCATCCCTATTCCCCAAGCAAAGTCAGTCTTGCCTTCCTTTGTTCTGCCAACTTAATGGAAAAAAAGTCCCCTTTGACAGTGGTTTCAATGGAAGGGAGGTAGATACCACCCCCTTAGGAGGCATTTGGAAATGTGTAGATGGTTTTGTTTATCACATGACTTGGAGGAGCACTATCAACAAAGGACTGACACAGTGCCTGCAATGACGGGCTCAAACACAGCAACAACTGTGAGGATGGTGCAGGACAGGGCAGTGTTTCGCTCTGTTGTACGTAGGGTCACTGTGAGTCAGCACTGACTCAACGGCACCTAACAACATTAACAAGGGAGTACCAGAGAGTTAAACACCTTTCAATGCAGGCACAGTCCTGCAGAACAAAGGATTTTCCCCACACAAATGCCAACAGCATCCCTGTTGAGAAATACTACAGAATATATTTTAATTATCTATTTATATGGCTGTCTTCCTACTGCACCATGAGCTCCCTGATGGCAAAGACTGTTTGTATTCACATTTGTATCCCTAGCACTTGGCACAAAGACTGACAGATAGCAGATACCCAAACAAACCAAAGTTTGCTAACTGATGAGTGAATGAGTGAGGTAGGTAATTATTAAGCACTACTAAAGGTAAGGAGCCCTGATGGCACAGTGGTTAAGAGCTGGGCTGCTAACCAAAAGGTCAGCAGTTCAAATCCACCAGCTGCTCTTTGGGAACGCTATGGAGCCGTTCTACTCTGTCCTATAGGTCCGCTATGAGCTGGAACCGACTCAACAGCACCCGACATAGATGACAACTAAATGTAAACTCCAAGAGAAGAACTTTGTTTTGCTCACTGCTGTGTGCCTAGCACGGACTAGGCACTCAATAAATAAATATTTGCTAAACAAATGTTAAAAAAACGGATGCCAGAAGCGGGCTAGGCGACTCAAACCCAGATCCTGTTATTGAGGAGCATATAGTCTAGTAGAAGAAAAAACAGATGTCCATACACAGCTGTGTTAGGCAGCGGGTACAGGTGCCAGGAGAAAGTGTCAGAAAAAGGGTACTACGGGAGTCCTATGAGCAGGGAGAAATCAAGGAAGGCTCTGAGCATGAAGTGACCCTGAAGCCCACGTGGAATGTGGATACCCAGAGTCAAAGTACAAGGAATGTCAGACAAAGGAAAAGGCATAAGCAATGATATTCATTCACTTTCTATTTAAATTATTGTTTATTATAATGAACACCTACTAGGTGCCAGGAATTAGGAACACAAAGATGAATAACTCCCAACTCTTAGGATGCTCAGTGTCCAGCAGTGAGCATTAAGAAAGTATGTAACGGTAAGAGGAAACCTAGTTGCAAAGGTAGCTTGGAGCTAGTTTATGGAGCACCTTGGATCCTAATCAATCAAAGGAGTTTAGACTTTAACCACAAATAACTGTCGCTGGAGGTTTTTGAGATTTGTGATTCACGAACAGCTTTGGAAGACTTATCTGGTAAAACTGTAAAAATAACAGAAAGAAAGCAGACTAGAGAGAGGCAAACTAATTAAAAGACATTTAAGTCACCCACACAAGAGGCAGTGAGGGCTTGAATAAAACACAGGGACCAAGGAGGTGATAAAGAAAGGACTCTGGTGAGCTGCTGTGGTGATGAATTTGTAAGACTTGGCAAAAGGATGCATAGGAAAGGGACAAGGTAAAGCTCTCACAAAGGTTTGGAACTGGGGAAATAGGAGGATGGCAAAGGAGAAACTGGAGGAAGATCAGGACTGGGAAGGAAACTCATGCATTCAGTTTGGAATGCACTGAATTTGAGGTAGCTACAGCACATCTAGGTAGAGAAATACAAGAGGCACTCAAAAAAGGTGGTTCTGAAGGTCAAGCCTAGAACAGATTTGGGACCGTCTCAGTAAAAATGATAATAAATTAATGTTTATTTGATTAGTGGTAACTGCGTGTCAGGCTTTGTCCCAAGCACTTCATATGTTTTTTTCACTTCACCTTTACCATAACCACATGCTATGGTACTACTGTTTTACGCAAGGAACGTGCGCCTTCTGTGTTTGTCAACCACTCCCTCCACCGCAAGGTATTTTCGTAAGCATGCTATGCTAATTTTTTTACAGCAACATGTAAAAAAAATTCGCATAGCAGCACTTATGAAAATATCTCATGGCGGCAGGACACAGTTGGCAAGCAAACATAGAAGGCACGCATTATTTGCATAAAATATGGTATTATTATTCTCATGCTACACTTGAGAAAACATTGGCTCAGAGAAGGTAAGTAATTTAAATCTAGTTCGAATTCACCCAGTCATATGACTAAAAAGCAGCAGAGATGGGATTCAAATGTAGGTCTGCCCAACACCAGAGGCAAAGCACTTGTCTTCCAGCTACCTCTCTGGAATATAATAGGTCACTCAAGTCATGAGCTATTAGTCAAAATGGTCAAAGAGAAATGTAAATTTAAAACAAGTTTTTACTTGTCTATCTGATATTGATTTTCATTGGCTCTCTCCTCCCAATAATTTCTGTATCTCTTTTCCAAGATTCAAATTGTCAAGATTCCCTAGAAAGTAGGTCTTATGCCAGGAATCCACTGTGCATGGCACTGAGCAGGCCATGAATCAACCACGAAGATTAAAAAAGAAGATGCACATATCACAGCAGCATCTCCAGCAACTTTATTATCACCTTAAAAACCTTGGACATGCTTGAAAGCAGCCATCCAAGGAACAACAATTGGTCCCTATTCATCTGGTGCAAGAGAGGAAGGAGGAGAGTCAGGAATAGGAGGAGGATATGGAATGTGTGGCTAATTGCCTCTGTGAACAACTGCCTCCTTTGCCATGAGGCCAGAAGAACTGGATGGTGCCCGGCTACCATTACTGAACATTTTCATCAAAGGTTATACAGGAGAATCCTGATCAAAAGGGGGAAAAATGTGGACATAATTTCAATTCTCATGGAATCCAGACTTTCTGGAGCCAGTGAGGCTGGATAAACCCCCAAGACTGAGGCCCTGAAATGATCTTTAACCCCGAAAACACGAACCAAAAAATATCCCCCTGAAGCTTTCTTTAAACCAAACAACAATCTAGCTTAATTAGTAAAGAATATCTGCCATGAGCTTTGTGCTCCTTTAAAATACTTACTATACAGGATCAAATTGTTAACATCAACTCAAAAGGTTATACAAGAAGCTTAGAGGGAAATGAGTTTATGTATTAGGGGAGGCACAAATCAGAAAAGGAGGGTGAGAATGGCAGCACAATTTGGACTGTACTCAATGTCACTGTATTGTACACATAGAAATTGTTGGTGTATTTTGTTGTGTATATTTTCAACAACTATATATACATATATATATATATAAACCTCTTAAACATACTCTGAACTATGCAACTTCTGTGCTATTATCCTCTTTGGGGTACTTTTTCCTGTCAAATTTCTTCATTTCTTTATAATAATTTGAGTTTTGCTCATAACTGCTGTAGTCGTCTATGTGACATTTTCAGTCATGCCTAACATAACTCAGACTTTTGTGAAATTCTCCTAGGCAAAACCAGAAACAAGCACCTTAATATGGAGCTGTACGTGATTTGGAAAAAATAAACATCGACTATAAATGCCAAATAAAGTGCCAGTCTTTGCCCAGGAGAAGGATATTAATAGCCCACCATCTATATAACATGGATTTGCGATTGTTTTTCTAGAAGTGGTAAGCTTTATACCTATCTGTGGATAGATAGGTAAAGAAGCTTTTCCCTCAATGAACATACACACCTGGAGCATCTGCATCTTCACTTCCATGGATGTCTTTCCAACCCAGCTAACATGGCCACTGAACTTAATGTCCTGTTCTGGGCTTATGCTTTTCTTACACATATCTGCAAAACAGGAAATCAATATGTACCCAAATCATATTAGAAATTTTCTGTACTATACATGGACAGTTTCGCTTGAAATTCTGGCAAATTCCACTACATATCTTTCTTGTCTTCAAAACTAACTTTTTTGACACACAAAAGAAATAAATACTCTTTTATAAAAATATCCTTTATTTAAAAAATCTATTAAAAATAAAACTGGAATCACGTAAAACTCTTCTACCCAAAAATAATTTAAAAACTATTTTGGTATATAGCATTGTAGACATTTTCATACACATATACACCATAAAAATTTCCCACAAAAAGAGACTATTTCCCCTAATCTTAAGAATATCTTCTACTTACTCAGAATTCTAAGTACACATAGAAAATAATATTGCCTACCAATCTTGTCCACCAGGGCTGTAACTATGGATAAAGGAGATCTCTGAGCTGCTTGAATTTTGCTGTGCTTGTAGCAAATAAGAACTATAGAAAAACAGGAGAATATCAAAAAGAGGAAACACAAAATTATTTCTCAACATTTACAATTTACTCCCTGAAATCTATAAAAATTCTTGTCTTATTTTGAAGACCTAATTCCCCACACTCCACCAGTGATCTTACTCTATGATCAAAGACTTTTATAAACTGAAGAGATCTGAAAATCCTCTAATCCAACTGCTCCCTTAATTTTTGATGTGAGGAAACGAAACCCAAGCCCAAAGCCCAGGACCACCAACCAAGTGGCTTGTCACCTCTCCACAGAGACACGGTTCCTAAATCAGAGTAAGAATCCAGCACCTGAGTCTGACAGAATCAAACAAACATCTTCAGAAAAGAGAAACAAATCACTAGAATTCAGCTACCTATTTTCCTCCGGACTCTTTCCTAACCATGAAACAATTATCTTGCTCAGTTATCCCTTCTCCCCCATAACATTCTCAGCTCCTACACCACCCTGTGGTTATCTGTATACTTGTCCCAGCTTAACAAGCATCTGTATGTGCCAAGCATTGTTCTATACACCTTATAAATATCAACTCAGTCAAAACTGTATTATAAATATGTGTTTGTCCCCCTGCTTCTCCCATAATTCATTCAAACTTTTATCACCAACCCTCACCACAGGGTCTGTGTTCAATGTTTGTTTGTTGAGTGACAATAAATCCTTCCTTCCACGCATCTGCTAGACAGCATACTACAAGAATGGGAAGTTAAAGGCAAGAAACTCAGATTCGAAGCCTTTGTGGAAAGTATCTTTTAGATTGTGTGATAAGGGGTCAATCATGAGCTTGGCAAGAACAGATCCAGTAGCACATAGGGACTGAAGCCAGGGCACAATAGACTGAGAAGTAACAGGAGGTGTGGAAGTAGAGGCAATGAGAGCAAATGATTTTTTTTTCCAATTCTTTCCAGAAAGTTAGCCATAAAGTGAGCAAGACAGTTTGAGAGTGTTATAAGGGAAGGGAGTTTTATCTATCTTGCATTTAAAGATGGAAGAGCCTTGAATATGTTTATAAGGTGAAGGAAAAATGAAGTTGAGGACAGGCTTGAGATATGAGGGAGAATGCTAAGGGGTAAGTTCCTTGAAGAAACTGAAGGAATATGATTGAGTGAGCAGGTAATAGGGATTGGTCATCAAGACGAGGTACTGAGGAAAAAACGGGCAGTGGCAAGGGAGTTTGTGAATACAGGGACATCTAAGTAAACCAAAGTTAAATATACATATGTAAATCTAAAGGCCAGTAAGAAGTTTTAACTAGGTTTACTTAATCTAGGGAACACAGTAGATAGGGATAAGCCTAACAATGGACTTAGATCTTATTTTAAAAGTTATTATAGCCTTTTCTCAAACACTTTCCCAACATTTCAGGCCAAAAGTCATTCAATGGGAGCAAGTGAGGTAGCCTAGAGCAGGGGGTTAGAGCCCAGGGGAGGTGAAGAGGGTGTCTGCATGGGAGAACGACCTGACATGGGGTGTCAGAGCCCATGCAGGGTGAGGAGGATGTCCATGCAGAAGAGCAATGAGACTGATGACCAAGTATGTCACAGCCTGAGCACAATGAGGAGGGCCACCCTGCAGGGGGGACCTGGTGCAGGGTACAGAAGCCCAAGTGACGTGAAGAAGTGTCTGTGAGGGGCTGGAGGTGGCAGTGACAGAAAATTGGTTACCTACAGGGGAAGTGATCAAATAAGTAAATATATTAAGGATAATGAAGCCAGTTGGTGAAAGGAATTACAACTATGGAAGGGGAGGAGATGAAAACGAACCCTGCAGTGCTGCACTTGAATTGGTGATATCAGCGCGAACCCATGGTTTTCGTATAAACAGATTAAGAAATAAAGACAGATGTGAACGCGTGTATATACATATATTCCCCAGCTCTGTCCATTAAAAAGAACCAGGGCCCCTTGGAGATTTGGCTGATTCTAACACTGGAGCAGGGAAAGGACACGATGAGTCTAGAACATGTTGTTGTGCCAGAAAGGGAAGAAGTACTTAAAGAACAGTGGGCCCACAAACTCCCACCAAAAAAAAAAAAAAAAAGTCAGCTTGAAGGGACTCGAACAGTCCTGGGACAATTTGAGCATCAAAATAGATAATAAAACTTAGGAGGCCGTCAGTTTATCTTAATGGGGAGGGAATAATTCAGAAAAGGAGGATGAAAATGGGTGCACAACTTGAAGAATGTAATCAATGTTACTAAATTGTAATATGTTCTGCTGTGCATATTCTCAACAAGAACAAAAATAAAATAAATTTTAAAAAAAGATACATGATAGTGTGGGGGCTGGGGGAGGACAATACACTGCTTAGGAATACTGAGCTTCTGTCAAGGGTGATGAAAAAATTCAGGAACAGCTAATGGTGATGACTGAACCTGATGAGCCTATTTAATGTCACTGAACTGTACATGTAAAGACTGTTGAAATGGTAAATGTTCTATTACTTAAATATTTACCACAATAAAAATGTACTTAAAAAAAAAAGCTAACTGATAGTAGCAGATTATATCCTAGTCAATAAAATAGGAATCCCTGAGCCCAGACTGATTTACAAAAATTATAAATTGAAAGTTTGATGAGGAATGAGATATTTTCATGGTCTCAAAGTGCCCCCCCCAGCCACAAACTACTTATTAATTACATAGGAGAAAAAAGTAACTTTACAGTGAAGAAGCCTGGCAGACATCACCTTAATCAAGTAATCAAAGTTAACATCATCTGTAATAAGACAAAACCATGCACCATGTGATAGGATGAAATAAGAATGCAGCATCCCTCTGAGAGGTTTCTGGCAAAGATGCACAACCTGAATCTAATCATGAGGAGACATCGGACAAACCCAAATTGAGGGACATTCTACAAAAGAACTGGCGTGAAAGTCATGAAAGTCAAGGAAGGACTGAGGAACTGTTCCTGACATGACACTGCAACATGTGATTCAGAACTGGGTCCTTCTGCTATAAAGGACATTATTGGGACGACTGGCAAAAGTTGAATGGGGTCTGATGATTAGACAGTGTAATGTATCGGTGTTAATTTCCTAATTGTTGCTATGTAGGAGAATATCCTTGTTTATAAGAAATAAACATTAAAATATTTGGGGGTGATATGGCAACGGCTCCTTTTTTTTTCTATGGCATAATGTCACCAACTTACTCTCATACGATTTAAGGGGGAAAAAAGGTTTTTTGTACTGTACTTACAATTTTTCTGTAAGTTTAAGATTGTTTTTAAAAAGTTATTAGAAAGAAGGGTTAATCAGATATATAACTCCATTAAACAGGAATCTATGTCTACAGAAAATAATTGTGCCAATTCAGAGGTAGTAGACACCCTTCTTTATCTGCTTTATCTGAAAGACAAAATACGACAGATCCTCATCTCTGCAGGTCAAAGAATGAAAAGGTCCTTTTCAACCACAGGATTCAATGTGTATCTATTAGAAATAGAGAAGTAATACCAGTACCTCCTAAGCTGTCAAGATCCTCAAGAATCCTGCCAAATCTGTGAAATAAAGCAATCTGTTAATTAAATGAGAATCATAATTATCTCCTTTTAAAAACAAGTAACATACTTTGGGGTGATGAAAATTTTCTAAAATTTATTGTGATAGTTACACAACTCAGTGAATATATTTAAAGATACTGAATTGTACACTTTAAAGTGGTGAATTATACCTCAAAATTGTTATTTAAAAAGGAAATAAAAGAAAAACAAATTAAAATAGTGTTACATTACCTTACAGTGTTTTGAACAGTCAAATATTTCTCTCGTAATTCAGGCTGACCGCCCAAAGGCAAGAGAACTTCAGTATAACTGTCTTTCATTCTCCTAGGTGGCAGTCCTTTCTGTGACTTAGCCAAAAAACTATGAAGTAATTTTCTTTCCTCCACTGCTTTCACATGGTCTCTGAGAAAAAAGGATGCAAACTTCATAAAAATGTAGCATCAATGCTATCACACAATTCTAGTGACAATACAAGCCAGTCAATATCATCACAGGAGGAACGAGAAGGTCTAGACCTACTTCATCTCCTCTTCCATCCCTCCCTTCCCTCCTGCCACATGGTGAAATTGAAAATTTCTAGTAAAAGTTCTTAGGCTTGTAGATAAAAAATACATACTTAAAAGTAATGTAAAAAAACAAAACCCATTGCCACTGACTCGATTCCGACTCACAGCAACCCTACAGAACAGAGTAGACCTGCCCCACAGGGTTCCCAAGGAGTGGCTGGTGGATTTGAACTGCTGACCTTTTGGTTAGCAGTCAAGCTCTTAACCACTGTGCACCAGAGCTCCAAAAGTAATATAGATATATATACCCAAATGGACCATATATTCACCCTCATCAAAAAGTTTACTTAAAGAATAGAATGTTATTGTTATACGCCATCAATAATGACTCATAGAGACTCTATAGGACAGAGCATAACTGCCCCATCAGGTTTTCAAAGCTGTAATCTTTACAGGAGCAGATCGCAGACACTTTTCTCCCACAGAGCAGCTGGCGGATTCAAATCGCTGACCTTTCGGTTAGCAGCCGAGCACTTAACCACTGTGCCACCAAGTCTCCTTTAAAGAATAGAATGTTGCTGATGCTGTTGTTAAGTGCCGTCGAGTTGGTTCCGACAGAATAGAACTGCCCCATATGGTTTCCAAGGAGCAGCTGGTAGATTTGAACTGCCGACCTTTTGGTTAGCAGCCAAGCTTTTAACCACTACACCACCACGGCTTCAAAGAAGAGAATACTTGATATCAAATTAAAAATACCCAGAGCTGGATACAATGGTGCATATATATGGGCTAAAGAATGACATGGCCACTGAACTTCATATTCCCATATCTCACCTTGACTATTCTATTCTCATTTTCTCTCTGCTCCAGCTATGAGTCGGTATCGACTCGACGGCAGTGGGTTTGGTTTTTTTGGTTTGGTTCCAGTTCTCTTTTTCTCTCTGCTTTCAATTTCAGAAGAGAGAGACAGAGGAAGAAAAATAAGAGTATATCCGCAAGAAGTATGGAAGGCAGAGCAAAAGGTAAAGAGGTAGAGAACATAAAAAGTAGACAGAAATGGAAGAAAATGTTAGAGTGTAAGAGAAAAGACAGACAAGGGGATGAAGAACTAAAATGTTGACAATATTACTAAATGCCTTTCTAAGCTTCACTTATGAAGTATTATCACCAGGAATGTTTAGTATGAATCCAATCAAGCCTTTAGATGTAATTTCCAGTCTACAAAAAATAGAGGAATAAGTTAAATGGCACCAGATAAATCCAGAATGTAGAACATTCTGTAAGACAAATGGTTTGGCCTCTTTAAAGTCAAGCTCGTGGGGAAAAAGGAGGGGAGCAACTAGATTAGGGACCTAAAAAGTCATAAGCACCAAATTCACTATGTAATCCTTTATCGGATCTTGATGCTTTTTAAAAAAAGACATTTGGGAACAGCTGAGGAAATCTGAATATGGACTAGGTAGTATACTATTTTACTGTGTAAAATAATGTCTCGTTTGTTGGAGATCCATGACTGTTGATTTTGTTAAGCAGGAAAATATCTTTACTTACTGGAGACGCATGCTGAAATGTAATGGTGTCTATAATTTACTTAGAAACGGCTCAGCCAAAATAAATGGCAAAATGTTAAACATTACTGAATCCAGTTGGTGGGTACACAGGTGTTCATTCTTTCTACTTTTCATTATATTTGAAAAACTTCATAAAAGAGTTAAAAAGAAGTTATTAAACAATTTCCATACCAACAATAGATGTCTAGCAATCACTCATGTTCTTTCTTTTTATCTCATTTTAGCCTCAAAATTCTGTGCATGAAAAAATATATTTCCCTATTTTACAGCAGGAAAATACTAAGAGAAAGAGAAAGACTGACCAAGTCTTCCAGGTATGGAAGACCTGGTCAATTGTACACCAACAAGAAGCAATAAAGGAGTCAGGCTACATGACATAAGAGAAAAACTCTGATACTTAATCATTCAATTTCTCTGAGACTCAGTTTCATCATGCGTTAAAGAAAAAAAAAAGAATAGGCATATATGCCATAAGCATTTCACAAGTTTTGTTATGACAATCAGTGAGGTAATATACTTGAATGCACTATGAAAAACAGAGTACACTGTAAATCACATTATTTTATGACAATGATACATCAACTGATGAAAAAAAAAAGAGTATGTTTAAATGTTGATCTCCCACAAGTAAAAAAATTCTCAACCCATCTTCAAGCATAGGGTCCACCATCCCTAGAAGAAGACCATCAACTAGTCTAAATCCAGCCTAGCACAACACTTCAAGAATGAAAGAATAAATGAACACAAGATTGCATACCTCCAGTTTGTGGACGCTCCTACTATCTCCCGCAACTTAACTCGAACTGAAACAAAAATAAAGAGGCCACTCCATAAGACAAAGAAATATGAGGAGGTGATTACGGCAATGAGCTGAAGAACTATAAAAGTGATTCATGCGCCCAAAAGCTTTAAAGTTCCATGGATTTCCATTTAATGCCACAACAAAGAGCTCAGGGAAGGAATCAGGCCTCTGATCCCTGAAAACCTGAAATTACTACTGACCTATTCCTCAGTGCAAAAAATAAAAGGCCTTGTGCCAATCACTGGGGTTTATATAAAATGAAATAGGGTAACTCCAATTACTCATCCAATGGGGCTGTACCAGTGTCACTAGATGTGTCCTCTTATGATGGAGATATTATGAACAGGATCCACACCTATCTTCTTACAGGACAGTGTTAGGTCAAATAACTTAGTTCAGGAACTAATACTTGGCCACCAAAATAATCAAATCTGTGCCTCATGAAAATGTATTTCCCTCTATTTGTACTATCCTGATTGTTAGACTGTTAGAAAGTTTAAGCCAGAGAAATGAGCAAAGAAACGAATGTAAGGCAAAGTACGCAATTTAATTTTAGTTAATGCCCACAGCCCAAAAATGCAAGCATGAATTAATGCAAAAAAAAAGTAAGTGCTTTAAAAAAGATGATACTAATTACCACACACCATGATTCACATGTATAGGTGAACTTGCTATATGAAGGAAAAACAAATTAGATAACCAGTATTAACACAAAACTAAAAAATAAATCTACAGTATTTCAAATGTGTTGAGTTCATCTGTTTTTTCCTAGCATTTCAAAATACATATTCCAGTTATAGCAATACATATATTGCTATTAACAATAGCAATCCTTGTTCATTCAATAACTTTTAACTGATCAAAGCCAAATATGGTTAGATTAACATGTAAAATTAGTTGATTTTTCCACCAAACAACTGTGTATATACCATACATTTGATGCAAGCTCCAACTACAATTAAATCATAAAAAAAAAAATCATAGAGAACTGCAAAAAATAACCATTAATAAATTAGTCTTAATTCTGATTTTTTCCTCATTTCCTTGAAAAATAGGATGCTCAGAAAGCACTACAAACAGTACAGGCTACTGATGCTCACTGACATAAAATGATTAGTACTAGTTCAGTCCGTGTAAGAAGAGAGGCAGATGCTGAGAGCCAAGAAGGCAAGTAAAATTTTAAATGAAATATATACATACATATTTACTTGGGCCCTTTAAAGAAGCCACAATTTTAACTATAATGAATATTCCTAAACTGATAAAGATAATCCATAGTTTGCAAATCAGATCAGTAACAGAAATCAGTTTCAATTAAGCATGGATTAACAACATCCCTCTAACAAAACTATGGACTAGAAGCATTTAGTTGGTACAACTGAAGGGCCCCTCTTACTTACATGTTAGGTCTCTTTCGTCCATGCCTCCCCTTTCAGTGTCAACGCACAGGAAGTGGAGATCATTTAACTAAAAGAGTTCAGCCCCTAAGGCTTCCAGGAATAATAGCTGAAATTCTGAATGTGATTTCTACCCAAAGCTATTAGGCAGCTATCCTAGTCATTTATAAATGAGAAGCTGGTAAAAGCTCTACCTTTAATATGCCTTGTTTTCCCTAAACTGTTGTGCTAGAAGCCTCCCAGGGATTTTTGCCACATTTTTTTGTTTTTTTGCAGAAAAGGTAAACACCCTTCCTTGCCTTCATGAATATGGAGAGGTCCTTGTTCCTTGGGATCCTGGGATCCTTGAGTCAGTCCTCTGCCAGGGATAAGCAGTCCCTTGTTGAAGGTACAAAGCCTATAAAACAAGATAAAACACACTTAAGAGTAGGTTTCATGGGTTCTTCCCTGGCAACCCCAAAGACCTGTGCCTCTTCCCAGAGCACTTGGCTATATCACACCCTTAGTATATACTGTCATGGATTGAATTGTGTCCCCCCAAAATATCTGTCAACTTGGCAAGGTCATGATTCCCTTGTATGATTGTCTACCATTTTATCTTCTGATGTGACTTCCCTATGTGTTGTAAATCCTATCACTATGATGTAATAAGATGGATTAATGGCAGTTATACTGATGAGGTCTAAAAGATTAGATAGCGTCTTAAGCCAATCTCTTTTGAGATATAAAAGAGAGAAGCGAGCAGAGAGACAGGGGGACCTCATACCACCAAGAAAGCAGCGCTGGGAGCAGAGCACATCCTTTGGACCTGAAGTTCCCGCTCTGAGATGCTCCCAAACCAAAGGAAGACTGATGACAAGGACCGTCCTCCAGAGCCAACAGAAAGAGAAAGCCATCCCTGGAGCCGGCACCCTGAATTCGGACTTCTAACCTACTGGACTATGAGAGAATAAATTTCTCTTTGTTAAAGTCATCCACTTGTGGTATTGCTGTTACAGCAGCACTAGATGACTAAAACACTATCTTTTAAGGGTCTGTAGTTGTTTCACACGTATATGTGTATTTCCATATGGGGCTACTCCATAAATCATCTCTTCAACTAGAGTAAACATTTCTTAAGAGCAAAGGTCAGTTAAGGTAATTATCTACAAAACAGATAAAAGGTGCAACCAGGTTTAATGGATTTATTATTGCTCTTTCTATTATTTCATTAGCTCTAGAAGCCCAGAATCCATTGGGTAAACAGCTGAGCAAATTGATTATGAACATTTATTTTGCTCTTTACTATCACACCATATTTCCTCAATAAATAAGTTAACTCCAATTATAAGTTAATCAATTTTGAAAATTGAATTAACCCTTTCCAGACTCAAAGGGAGTATTTAGTATTTACTGCACTTACACAGAAATTTCCTAAACCCTCAACAGAATAAAATAAAAGCTCTTTCCCCAAATTTGCCTATTCTCCCAAAATAAGTTGTTTAACTTGATTTTGGCTCACTATTATTTAAGAATTGGCTCCTAACCATGGAAACACAAAAATATTAAACTTTGCTTTATAAAATTCATATATAAAGATCCCATCTGTAAACAGCAATGGTAACTATTTGGCCTGTTAACAGTAGCTTATCCTAGTGATCAAAGGCTGTCATCTCGATGCTATTACAGGCTTGGACTAGAAATAAGAGAAGCAAACAGATTTGTGAGGGACAGAAACCAAGTACGTCACCTCATTAATATTACGATCAAACTACTGTCTAGATTGGCTACACAACACTACTATTGGACTTCAATGGGAGAAATATGTGGCAGTTTGCTTCCGTAAGGATTTACAGCTTTGGAAACCCTATGGGGTCACTATGAGTTGGAATCGACTTGAAGGCAGTAGGTTTGGTTTTGGTTTGGTTGTGAGCTCAGTTGAAGGCAAGGCACTGATGAGGTCAAGAATCCCAGATACTGTCATCTCATTCTATCTCAAGTTCCTAGCAAATTTTCACTACCCAATGTCAGGACAAGTAATGACTAACGAAAAAAAAAACAAAGGTATGTTTTTAGAGCCCAAGTCACTACAGGTTACTCTTCTGGATGATGGCATTCAAGCATAGTCTCTGAGTAAAAATATTTTGTAAAGTCCACATGTAGTTTTAACACTTGTGCTGCTAGAACAAATCCTTTTTCTATCACCAAGCCAGCTAATCTAACTGCAAAGAATACATAAATATGAGCATGTCCTCACTGGCTAATTAAACTCCTTACCCATCCAGTCATCTCACTGGCTGCGATACAATCACTGCTGGTCCACTAAGACCAAAATGCTTGCTGAAGCGTTTTATGTTTTAGTTTTGTGTTTATTCTTCAATCACAAAGCTAACAAGCCTCTACCTCATGTATTTTGGCTTTTTTTCCCCACAATAAATTTTACATTTCTGTACTTTTGTATGTAGATTAATACTAAAAAAAAAAATTTTTTTTTTCTTTTTTTTTCTTCTTGTTGTTGACTTCCTAATTTGTATTTTCTCAGAACCTTATTTGAATCTTCTATTTTTCACTATTTCGTTTTATGTTATCTTCTGTAGGTTCAAACCCCTTACTGAAGGAAGCGGGGTATGTTATTCCTTCATTCTGCCATCTCAGAAGCTAGCATTCTGGAATTAAATATATCTGGTTTTAAAAAGCACGCTGAAAAAAGGCTAATTTTTTCCATCACTACCATTAGCTGAAAGGCCAAATAAATCATGCCCTCAATACGTTAATTAGCAATTAGAATAGATACATTAGATATATCCAATATAAGAAATGAGATCTGACTCTGAATGGCTGAATATTTTGGAGTACTCATCATAAACTAACAGGAGCTATATAACTAACCTCATATACTTGGGCAAATACATATATACAAAAGCATTTTTATTTTGTGATCCTAAGCAGCAGCATTTTCTGAGGAGTGATGAAAATCATCCCACCCTGCCTGTGGGAGAGGCCGTATAAAACAGAGATTAAGAGCCCAACCATGCTGTTTGTTAGCTAAGCAACTCAGGCAAGCTACCGAACTTGTCTGCGCCTCCGTTTCTTATTTGTTAAATGGAGATAATACTAGCACCTATCCCATAAGACTGTCATAAGAATAAAGAAGTTAACACGTTAAATTCTTAGGAGAGTTCCTAGTACACTGACAAGTCCTAAAAAATATTAGCTATTATTATTCCAAAAAGTGAAACTTCTCCCAAGTGTTCCCTAAAGGTCAAAAAGAACCAGAAATTCAGAGAAGGTAGACCAGGCACTATGATGGACCATCTCTGAATGTAAAACCAAATGGAGATATTGAAGAAAGGAGGTGATGAATATAGAGAAATACTTGGGCCAATTTATTTGGAAAACTGTGGTCCTACAGCCTTGTTCTCTGTATGCTGCCTTAAGAAATTTGGAAATATATCCCTGTAGCACAACAAAGGCATAATCTGAACACTTTTTTTTTAAATTGTTGATTATACCCTTCATATACTGGTATAATAAGTCTCTATTATACTGTGAACATAGGATTCAACTAATGGTAACTTTTCACTACAATTTGGAATCCTACCTACTGATATAGTATGGTCGCTATGAGTCAGAATCAACTCAGTGGCAATGAGTTTGGTTTTATCTACTGATAATCTGTTGAAAACTGTGGACTCATGATACAAAGGGGAAAAACAATTTTACTGACACACAAATTAGTATATACTATTTCAGAAGGCTCATAGACCCCCTTTGATACCTCCATGGGTCCCTATATTTTAAAATTCTGATTCAAACCAACCTCCTGAAGAAACTGAAGCCCAGAGAAATTAGATAACTTTTCCCCAGTGCCAGTCAACCGGCACACTGGCATAGCCAGATAGAACCCAGTTCTTCTGGCACTCCCCCACTCCCCCGCCAACACACACACACACAGGCAAGTGGCTCTTTTCACAATCCCTGGCTGCTTCCTTTCATATATGTAGCACTGAGATGGAGGAGGTGGGAGAATGATTTAAGCATTACCCTCCAACACCTTGGTACCTCGGGAGTCATAGCGAAACCTTTAGACCTTTAGAAGAAGCTGTCAAGAGGCCTGTGGGACACTCTGGCCCTAGGATACCCTGATTGAACCTTTCCAATCGAAGGAGACCAAGGAGCCCAATCTCTCCATAGCTTGCCTGGGAAGACACAGAAGTCACCCAGAGGTGTGAATAGAAGTGTCTGGGCTCTGTCCTGGGTCCCAAGCAAGGAAGAGTTTTCAGCTCAATAATAAGCAATGCCATTCATTAAGTCCTCCACTCTGAAATCCCTCAATTTAGAGGTTAAACAAAGTGACTCTTTTGTGAGTCTTTAAAAAAAAAAAAAGCTATAAATGTTGCCCATCAGGCAAATAACTTAATCATCTCAGACATAAGTCTGTATTCATTGATGGATCCTTTCTCTCACTAGACACTGACAGAGTATACGCACTTAAGGTTCAATAAACCAAAAAACAAAACAAAACCCAGTGCCGTCAAGTCGATTCTGACTCATAGCGACCCTATAGGACAGAGTAGAACTGCCCCATAGTTTCCAAGGAGCAATAAGATTCATTAAAAAGGAGCCCAGGGTTGTGGGAGTTCAGTGCCAAGAAAGAGGACTTCCAAACTAGGGCAGAGGGGATCAAGAAAGGTTTCATAAGAGAAGACACACAGCAAAACTGCGGAACTTGTAGAAGTTCTTTCATATCACAGCCAATGCAAGCTAATGCCAATTGTGGCCCACCTTGTAATGACTTTCAACTTGTCTTCAAATAAAGTGTAACAAAGCTTTTATTTTTTTAAGTACTGTACACAAAAAAGAGAGCAAGAGACCTTTTTTTCAACTGGTAAGAGTGACAGCAGAGGCAGCAACAAGGTCGGCAGGGACAGTGAGAGAGGTCCAGCACCCTCAAGAGAATTCATGAGATCAGTGTCAATCACCACTGTGGGCCACACACTGATGACTTCAGAAGCCAGAGCAGGGGAGCCCCCTGGGGCCCAGCTACTTGGAAGGGCTGGAGGGTTGGGGTGAAGTGGGGTGGGGGAGAGCCAGACAGGTCCTGGAGTCTGAGGCCATTAGGCCTTAATTGTGCCATCTGAGGAGATTCCGTGTGGGGAAAGGCATCCTCCTAACCCAAGTGGCCCAACCAACCCCCGACCCCCAAACAGGGGCCTTGCTTCTTATTAAAGGTAAAGCTCAAATCAGCACACAGCTCTGAGATCCCTCCCTGAGAGCCCGAGAAGTCCCCTGCCCCCGTTACAACACACCTAAGTCAGAGTCAAGTGGGCCAGGCATTTAACCCTAAAAATATTCTCCAAAGAGGGCAAAAGGCTGGAGAGGTCTCTTGGAACTCCAGATACTAGCTTTGTGACCAGAGGCTACCCCAAAACGGTTTCCAACCACACCCCTGATGACCAACGAGAAAGGAATGTCAGTCAGCGAACACGCAACTTCCTCGCTTCAAAGTGCTGCTTCGCTTTTCACGTTAACTCCGTTCCAGAAGACACTAAAGTGGGGGGCGGAGTCCCCCACCAGAGGCCGGCGTGCCTACATCCGAGCGGGCGCCCTTCCCCGCCAGGCCCCCGTTTCTCCCCAAATGCCCACGGCGTTAGTCATAGCCCAGCGGCGGCCCGCTCCTTCCGCCCAGGCCCGCTAGGAGCGCGGAGGGCCGGCGAGGGGCGCCCTCGCCCGCGCCGCGCCCCGATACCTACCGCAGCGCTGCCCGCCTCATCGTGCTGGGCCGCAGGGCACGCGTCCGGAGAAGCGAGGCCGGCGCGCGGGTCCGGAGAGAAGCGGAGGCTACACGCGAGCGCGAGCTCGAACCTGGCCCTCGCTCCCAGGACCACACCCTCCAGCGAGGTCGCCTGGGGCGGTGCCTGGCAACCCTGCTCACTCCTTGGCGGGAAACTGAAGTCCTGCCACGGCGGCGCTTTCCAGTCCCTGAGCAGCTCTGGGCGTGTTGCTGGCAAGAAGACCGATCTAGCTCTAGTTGCTAAGTAAGTGCACCACGCACCACGGCCAGGGCGTGACGTAGACGCCAGGAGACCCGGTTCCGCCTTGCCTGAGGCCGCACATTGGCTCCCAGTCTGTCGCTCTTATCCTTGGCTGAACATTGCAAAAAAAAAAAAAAATCTCATTACATCTTTACAAATGTCTGGGCCCGCTCCCCCTGAGATTCTGAGGCCTGGGGTGCGGCCAGGGCTTCCGGATGTCCAAAGGGCGCCCCCAGGTGATGCTATCGTAAGCAAAGGTTGACACTGACTGACCTAACGAGAGAAAACTTGTCTTCTAATCTCAGCCTGCCCCTTGTGTTTGACAGTTTGTGCCGGCCCAGAGAGGTTCAAGCCCAAAGAGTCGAGATGATTTCACCCTCTGGCCTGATTCTCCATTCCCTTCTTCATTTCGTCCAACGAATTTTTATTGAGCTGCTTGCAGTGTACCAGATGCTATCTTACACGATGGGGATACAACAAAAATAGCCCAAAATCCCTACTCTCAGGGGGCTTACTATATAAGGAAAGAAAAATCAGCAAAAAAAGTTAGCAAATAATAATTCCGAACATGGTAAAGCGTCTAAAGAGGAAATAAAACAGGGTAATGGAATGGGGTCTTACAAGAATATAAACAAGTTTTGCTTTGCCCCAAAAGATGGTAAATTCCCAGGAGGCAGGGGCCACATCATATGCTAAATTTTCTGAATACCCCATGCTTAGTAAAAATATGTTTATTTGAATTAAGTTGGCTTTTTTGCTTTTTAAATCACTTATGAGTTACAAATGGAGCACGGTCTTTGACTTTCTCTTTCCTCTCTACCTAACCTTCCCTACTTTCATCAGTCCTATATCCAGAAGACACCTTTTGGCCTGCAGGGATCTCATCTTCACTTTTTTTTATATATAATTTTTATTGTGCTTTTAAGTCAAAGTTTACAAATCAAGTCAGTCTCTCACACAAAAACTTATATATACCTTGCTACATATTCCCAATTGCTCCCCTCCTCCACTCTTTTTTTTGTGTCCATTTCGCCAGCTTCTAAACCCCTCTACCCTCTCATCTCCCCTCCAAGCAGGAGATGCCAGCATAGTCTCAAGTGTCCACCTGATCCAAGAAGCTCACTCCTCAACCAGCATCCCTCTCCAACCCATTGTCCAGTCCAATCCATGTCTGAAGAGTTGGCTTCGGGAATGGTTCCTGTCCTGGGCCAACAGAAGGTCTGGGGGCCATGACCACTGGGGTCCTTCTAGTCTCAGTCAGACCATTAAGTCTGGTCTTTTTATGAGAATTTGGGGTCTGCATCCCACTGTTCTCCTGCTCCCTCAGGGGTTCTCTGTTGTGTTCCCTGTCAGGGCAGTCATTGGTTGTAGCCAGGCACCACCTAGTTCTTTTGGTCCCAGGATGATGTAGTCTCTGGTTTATGTGGCCCTTTCTGTCTCTTGGGCTCATAATTACCTTGTGTCCTTGGTGTTCTTCATTCGCCTTTGATCCAGGTGGGTTGAGACTCATGGATACATCTTAGATGGCTGCTTGCTAGCGTTTAAGACCTCATCTTCACTTTTGTTCATATTGTCTGGACCTTTTCAGTGATAGTTTTGTTTTGCTTTCTATCAACTATATTTCTTTATACTCTATCACACCTAACACAGTGCAATAAACATTTGATTAAATTATACTATTTTTGTTCTTGTTTTTACTTGAACTTTTGGTCGAAGCAATGGAAGGCTCTGGGACAACAATTAACTTCAAGAGAATCTTTCAGGTTATGTATACGGTATAATAATGGATAAGAATTTTTTAAAACACCATTGCTGTTGAGTCCATTCCAACTCATGGCGACCCTATGTGTTACAGAGTAGAACTGCTCCATAGGGTTTTCTTGGCTGTAATCTTTATGGAAGCAGATCACCAGACCTTTATTCTGTGGTACTGCTAAACAAGTTTGAACCGCCAACCTTTAGGTTTGTAGTCAAGCACAAACCATTTGCGCCACCCAGGGACCTATGGGTAAGGATAGGTTGTGATTTTTGTGCAATCAAGTCACCTTCCATCAACACATACAGCCAGGGAGTCAATACCACGATGATTCCTTCCTTCTACCCTCATCTTTGCTTTCCTTTGTACACTGGCTTCATTCTTCTTTCTCTCTGTACAGTGGCTTTCTCCACATGACAAAAGAAGCTCCTGGACTTTACATCTTACAACCACAGCCACACACATAGAGACTGACCCAAATTTTGTGTCCTCTGCATCCCAAGTCCAAAAAGTCCTGAGAAAGGATTCATTGGCCCAATTAGGGTCAGGTCCACATCCCTGCACTAGTCAACTGTGGCAACTGGGAAAAATCATATGATTGGGCCAGCTGACTTACCAGGTACCCCCTTACCCAGGTCCTGCCTAGGTATTGGGGTCACTATCTACTAACTCAGCTACTTCCAAAAGTAACCACATGAATGGGGATATGGAGCACTTCTTAGAAAAGAAGTACCAAGCAACCAACCCCAGAGATGCCCACTAGAGATGTTAAAGAGAAAAAATAAACAACCTCATCACTTAGTCCACCTACGTTAGCTCTAACCTTGGGGAGGCCCTGCTAAACCCAGCTAGCCCAGCTTTCATCCCAGGTGTCTACAGTTATTTCAAATGGCAGCATACATGAAATTCTTAAAACAGTTTACCAATCCTGATGTCTCTGTGTGTGGTGGTGGTGGTGTAAAGCATACATGCCATACCACATTTTGGATAGCAGGAATGCAAGACAAAGTGGTCACAAAAGCATATCAGGAACTATGCAACAATTGTATAGTGGTGAGAATTACTATCCTTAAAAAATAGATTTTCCACTCTACCTTTTTATTTCCTGTCATGTTCCATTTTTTTTTAAAAAAACTTTCTTTTTTTCTTTTCCATTAGTTCTATTGTAATATGGTCTCATGGGAAGAGATGATATCAAATGTATAATTAAAATAAAAGGCAATCATGCATTAACAGACACATAATATCAATATCATTATTACAAGTAGAAAACTAAAATCAAGTAACAAAACCTAACTATCTGTCATCAATTCAATCCAGTATTATTGAGTGAAAAACATGGTACCTAGAAACCATCCTGCCTTGGCCTGGGGCTGCTGAACCATATATGCTTTTGGATATCTGAGTTACGAAGGAAGGGCTCTTGGAAAACTATGTCATCAACTTTCAAACAAACTGATTCATGTTATGATTTCATTGGGATAGAGAAATCACTTTTTAAAAATTAGTTTATTTCCTGGATTACAGAGATTATATACAAGAATCCAAAACAGACTTGGAGGGAGAGGAAGTAAACAACAGAAAGGTGATTTTTTTTCCCAATCCTTAAAGAAAAAACCAGAAAGACTAGTGACCTGTTACATGAAAATGCTCAGTATTAAACTCACTTGCTCCAACAGGAAACAAAACCCGGGCTAAGTGATTCAGAAACAGCAGTGATGTTAATCACCTTCCTTTCCTCAACTCCTTTTAGGTTTGCTCATCAAAGACAAGTGTTGAAAGATTCTTGTCTTTAGAAATACTTTTTTCCCCCGAACGATTTCCTCTTGCTTATACGTATGTAAATTACACACACACACATATATATAGTTGCGAGGTGCCATTGAGTCAGTTTGACTCACAGCAACCCTACGTACAGCAGAATGAAACACTGCCAGATCCTGTGCCATCCTCACAAGCACTGCTATGTTTGAGCCCTTTGTCCTAGCCACTGTGTCAATCCATCTCAAAGAAGGACTTCCTTTTTTGCTGACCCTCTATTTTACTAAGCATGATGTCCTTTTCCAGGGACTAGTCCCTCCTGATAACATGTCCACAGTATATGGGACAAAGTCTCGTCACCCCTGCTTTTAATGAGCATTCTGGCTGTACCTCTTCCAAGACAGTTGTTCATTCTTCTGGCAATCCATGCTATATTCAATATTCTTCACCAACACTGTAATTCAAAGGCATCAATTTTTCTTTGGTCTTCTTTATTCACTGTCCAGCTTTTATATGCATATGAGGCAATTAAAAACACCATGGCTTGGGTCAGGCGCACCTTAGTCCTTAAAGTAACATCTTTGCTTTTAAATACGTGAAAGAGGTCTTTTGCAGCAGATTTGCCCAATGCAATATACGTCTTCTTGAGTGCTGTTTCCATGGGTGTTGATTGTGGATTCAAGTACAATGAGATCCTTGACAACATCAATCTTTTCTCCATTTATCCTGATGTTGCTTCTTGGTCCGGTTGCAAGGATTTCTGTTTTCTTTATGATGAGGTATAATCCACACTGAAGGCCGTGGTCTTCGATCTTCATCAGTAAGTGCTTCAAGTCCTCTTCACTTTCAGCAAGCAAGGTGGTGTCATCTGCGTAATGCAGGTTGTTAAAGAGTCTTCCTCCAATCCTGATGCTGTGTTCTTCTTCATATAGTCCAGCCTCGGATTATTTGCTCAGCATACATACTGAAAAAGTATGGTGAAAGTATACAACCCTGATGCACACCTTTCCTGACTTTAAACCACACAGTATCCTCTTGTTCTGTTTGAATGACTGCCTCTTGATCTATGTACAGGTTCCTCATGAGCACAATGAAATGTTCTGGAATTCCCATTCTTCTCAATGTTAGCCATAATTTGTTATGATTCACTCAGTTGAATGCCTTTGCATAGTCAATAAAACACAGGTAAACATCTTTCTGGTATTCTCTGCTTTCAACCAGGATACATCTGACATCAGCAATGATATCCCTGGTTCCACATCCTCTTCTAAACCTGACTTGAATTCCTGTTAGTTCCCTATCCATGTGCTGCTGCAACCCCTTTTGAATTATCTTCAGCAAAATTTTACTTGTGTGTGATATTAATGAAATTGTTTTATAATTTCTGCATTCTGTTGGATCTCCTTTCTTTGGAATGGGTACAAATATGGATCTCTTCCAGATGGTTGGCCAGGTAGCTGTCTTCCAAATTTCTTGGCATAGACAAGTGAGCGCCTCCAGCACTGTATCTGTTTGTTGAAACATCTCAGCTGGTATTTCATCAATTCCTGGAGCCTTGTTTTTTTGCCAATGCCTTCAATGCAGCTTGGATTTCTTCTTTCAGTGCCATCGGTTCTTGATCATATCCTACCTCCTGAAATGGCTGAACATCGATCCATTCTTTCTGATACAGTGATTCTGTGTATTCCTTCCATCTCCTTTTGGTGATTCCTGTGCTGTTTAATATTTTCTCCGTAGAATCCCTCAATACTGCAACTTAAGGCTTGAAATTTTTCTTCAGTTCTTTCAGCTTGAGAAACACCAAGTGTGTTCTTCCCTTTTGGTTTTCTATCTCCAGATCTTTGCACGTTTCATTATAATACTTTACTTTCAAGCCACCCTTTAAAATCTTCTGTTCAGCTCTTTTACTTCATAATTTCTTCCTTTCACTTTAGCTACTCTACATTAAAGAGTAACTGTACAGTCTCTTCTGACATCCGTTTTGGTCCACCCTATCTTTTGGTTCTATCCTGTATTTTTAATGACTCCTTGCTTTCTTCATGTATGATGTCCTTAATGTCATTCCACAACTCTTCTGATTTTCAGTCACTAGTGTTCAATGTGTCAAATCTATTCTTAAGATGGTCTCTGAATTCAGGTGGGACACACTCAAGGTCGTACTTTGGCTCTCATGGATTTGTTCTAATTTTCTTCAACTTGAAATTGCTTATGAGCAATTGATGGTTTGCTCCACAGTTGGCTCCTGCCCTTGTTCTGATTGATGATATTGAGCTTTTCCATAGATGTTTCTCTTTCCACAGATGTAGTCAATTTGATTCCTGTGTATTCCATCTGGTAAGGTCCACAAGTATAGTCGCCGTTTATGTTGTTGAAAAAAGGTATTTGCAACGAAGAAGTCATTGGTCTTGCAAAATTCTATCATATGATCTCTGGCATTGTTTCTTTCATCAAGGCCATATTTTCCAACTACCAATCCTTGTTTCCAATTTTCAAATTACAATTGCCAGTAATTATCAATGCATCTTGATTGCATGTTTGATCAATTTCAGACTGCAGAAGTTGGTAAAAATCTTCAATTTCTTCATCTATGCTGTAGTGGTTGGTGTGTAAATTTGAGTAATAGTCATCATGGATTGAACCGTGTCCCCCCAAAATATCTGTCAACTTGGCTAGGTTATGATTCCCTTATGTGATTGTATAGGTGTCTACCATTTTATCTTCTAATGTGATTTCCCTGTGTTGTAAATCCTATCACTATGAAACTAATGAGATGGATTAGTGGCAGTTATACTGATGAGGTCTACAAGATCATATAGTGTTTTAAACCAATCTCTTTTGAGATATAAAAGAGAGAAGCGAGCAGAGAGATATGGGGACCTCATACCACCAAGAAAGCAGTGCCAGGAGCAGAACACATCCTTTGGATCTAAGTTTCCTGCACTGAGATGCTCCCAGAACAAGAGAAGACTGATGACAAGGGCCTTCCTCCAGAGCCGACAGAGGGACAGAGCCTTCCCCTGGAGCCGGCGCCCTGAATTTGGACTTGTAGCCTATTGGACTGTGAGAGAATGAACTTCTCTTTGCTAAAGCTATCCACTTGTGGTGTTTCTGTTATAGCAGTACTAGATGACTAAGACAGTTGTATTAACTGGTCTTCCTTGTAGGTGTATGGATATTATCCTATCACTGACTGTGTTGTACTTCAGGACAGATCCTGAAATGTTCTTTTTGACAATGAACACGATGCCATTCCTCTTCAATTTGTCATTCCCAGCATAGAAGACCATATGATTGTCTGATTAAAAACGGCCAATGCCAGTCCATTTCAGCTCACTGATGCTTAGGATATCGATCTTTATGTGTTCCATTTCATTTTTGACGACTTCCAATATTCCTAGATTCATAATTAGTACATTCCACATTCTGATTATTAATGGATGTTTGCAGCTTTTTATTCTCATTTTGAATTGTGCCACATCAGCAAATTAAGGTCCCGAAAGCTTTAAAGTCTGTATAGATGCACAGAGACAGAGACAGAGGAAGAGAGAGCAATCAGCTTTAAAAAACAGACTTCAGTTAGAAACGAAGCAGCTTCAACCACTAAAGTATTCAGTTTGGACTTTCTGTGAGTGACACGTTTTCTCCAGTTTCCCAACACTAACTTTAATGTACTGGAATAAATATCTCAGGCCAAGTCTGTCAGAGGTTGTGTTTGTTATTAAAGGGCACGTTCAGGGCACTTCAAGATACTGACGTCTAGTGTTGGGAAACTGGAGAAAACGTGTCACTTACAGAGAGTCCAAACTGAATACTTTAGTGATTGAAGCTGCTTTGTTTCTAACTGAAGCGCGTGGGTTCCAGTCTGGGACTATAAGGGTTTAGAAATACTCTGGATGGCAGGTGAGGGAGTGGGGAGGGGGGAGAGGAGTTAGAGGATGGTTCACTGTCAATGGGGCATTTCTGGGAGGTTCATAATTCTCTTGAAACATTCCTGGTCCAAGAGCCCCACACCGCGGACCAAGGTGCTTGTGGTGCTGCCTCTCCATACCCACAGCTACCTTGCAGATTCTCTGCATTCCAAACCCAGCTAACCCATACAGCCAGGAACTGACGTCAGCCAGAGTTCAGCCTACCTCAGTTCTTGGAGTTCCCCTCCCAAATGCTGGCACCGACACCATCACGTCTCTTCTCCACATGCCTCCCCACTTCTCCCTTCACATACGCACACACAGATTCAGTGACAATTGAGGAACTAAGACTAAAAGCAGTGGCGTTGTCAGCAGGGTGTGGGGGGTGCAGACTGCACCATGTGACACTGTTGGAGGGGGTGACACCAAAATGACTGTCTAAAATTTCTGTGCAGCATTTCAGTAGAAATTTTTTTTTATAAAAATATCCCTGTAGTTATAACAACAAAAATATTTCGTAACCCCAGCTTACATGTATCAATATACCTACAAGGCTAAACTCTGCTAATTTACTTTTTGAACCTTCTAATGCACTCCGGGCAGAGCTGTCATTATTACCCAATTACAATGACTCTTTGAATCACGTGGTTTCTTCTGTATGATCTACAAGCAAGCACTGCTGTTTTCATCGCTGCCAGTGTTTTTATAGTCACTGATGCTATCAAATTTTCTTGTGTTTTAACAATATTGTGGTAATTAGCATGAAGGAGTGACACCAGTAGTGATGTCACTGACTACAGGGACAAATAAGGCATAGTCCTGGACCATGAAGAGCATATAGCCTAAGGGAGGGAGGGAGGAACACATACACAAATCAAAATAATTTAAGAACTTTAATTCTAATACAGGAATATGCAAAGTACTCCAAACAGAACAAGGGTAGACTGTCATTTGGACAGTTATTTTCTCACCCACTGCTATTAGTTTTCAATCACTGCTGTAACAAATTACCACAAATTTAGTGGCTTAAAACAACAAAAATTTATTATCTTACACTTCTGTAGGTCAGAAGTCTCACATGGTATCTTCGTTATCTAGTGCTGCCATAACAGAAATACCACAAATGGATGGCTTTAACACAGAGAAGTTAATTCTCTCACAGTTAAGTAGGCTAGAAGTCTGAATTCAGAGCACCAGCTCCAGGGGAAGGCTTTCTCTGCCAGCTCTGGAGGAAGGTCCTTGTCATCAATCTTCCCTTGGTCTAGGAGCTTCTCTGCACAGGAACCCCAGGTCCAAAGGGCACGTTCTGCTCCCAGTGCTGCTTTCTTGGTGGTATGACGTCCCCCTGTCTCTCTGCTCATTTCTATTATATTTCAAAAGAGATTGGCTTAATCTGTAGATTAATCTTGTAGACTGAGTTTACATAACTGCCAATAATCCCATCTCATTAACATCAGAGAGAGGATTTACAACACATAGGAAAATCACATCAGATGACAAAATGGTGGACAATCACAATACTGGGAATCACGGACTAGCCAAGCTGACAAATATTTTTGCGGGGGGCGGGGGGAGGACAAAATTCAATCCCAGACACACAGATTTTTATTGTTGTTCTTGTTAGGTGCCGTCAAGCCTGTTCTGACTCATAGCGACCCTATGCACAACAGAACGAAACACTGCCCGGTCCTGCGCCATCCTTACAATCGTCGTTATGCTTGAGCTCATTGTTGTAGCCACTGTGTCAATCCACCTCGTTGAGGGTCTTCCTCTTTTCCGCTGACCCTGTACTCTGCCAAGCATGATGTCCTTCTCCAGGGACTGATCCCTCCTGACAACGTCTGAAGTATGTAAGACTCAGTCTCGCCATCCTTGCCTCTAAGGAACATTCTGGCCACACTTCTTCCAAGACAGATTTGTTCGTTCTTTTGGCAGTCCATGGTATATTCAATATTCTTCGCCAACACAAGTCAAAGGCGTCAACTCTTCTTTGGTCTTCCTTATTCACTGTCCAGCTTTCACATACATATGATGTGATTGAAAATACCATGGCTTGGATCAGGTGCACCTTAGTCTTCAGGGTGACATCTTTGCTCTTCAACACTTTAAAGAGGTCCTTTGCAGATTTGCCCAATGCAATGCATCTTTTGATTTCTTGACTGCTGCTTCCATGGCTGTTGATTGTGGATCCAAGTAAGATGAAATCCTTGACAACTTCAATCTTTTCTCCGTTTATCATGATGTTCCTCATTGGTCCAGTTGTAAGGATTTTTGTTTTCTTTTTTTTTTTCCATACTGAAGGCTGTGGTCTTTGGTCTTCATTAGTAAGTGCCTCAAGTCCTCTTCACTTTCAGCAAGCAAGGTGGTGTCATCTGCATAATGCAGGTTGTTAATGAGTCTTCCTCCAATCCTGATGCCCTGTTCTTCTTCATATAGTACAGCTTCTCGGATTATTTGTTCAGCATACAGATTAAATAGGTATGGTGAAAGGATACAACCCTGACGCATACCTTTCCTGACTTTAAAGCAATCAGTATCCCCCTGTTCTGTCTGAACAACTGCCTCTTGATCTATGTAAAGGTTCCTCATGAGTACAATTAACTGTTCTGGAATTCCCATTCTTCACAGTGTTATCCATAGTTTGTTATGATCCACACAGTCCAATGCCTTTGCATAGTCAATAAAACACAGGTAAACATCCAAATGGTATTCTCTGCTTTCAGCCAGGATCCATCTGACATCAGAAATGATATCCCTGGTTCCATGTCTTCTTCTGAAACTGGCCTAAATTTCTGGGAGTTCCCTGTCGATATACTGCTGCAGCCGTTTTTGAATGATCTTCAGCAAAATTTTCCTTGCATGTGATATTAATGATATTGTTCTATAATTTCCACAATTGGCTGGATTACCTTTCTTGGGAATAGGCATAAATATGGATCTCTTCCAGTCAGTTGGCCAGGAAGCTGTCTTCCATATTTCTTGGCATAGACGAGTGAGCACCTCCAGAGCTGCATCTGTTTGTTGAAACATCTCAATTGATATTCCATCAGTTCCTGGAGCCTTGTTTTTCGCCAGTGCCTTCAGAGCAGCTTGGACTTCTTCCTTCAGTACCATCAGTTCCTGATCATATACCACCTCTTGAAATGGTTGAATATTGACTAATTCTTCTTGGTATAATGACTCTGTGTATTCCTTCCATCTTCTTTTGATGCTTCCTGCATCGTTTAATATTTTCCCCATGGAATCCTTCACTATTGCAACTCGAGGCTTGAATTTTTTCTTCAGTACTTTCAGCTTGAGAAATGCCGAGCGTGTTCTTCCCTTTTGGTTTTCCATCTCCAGCTCTTTGCACATGTCATTATAATACTTTACTTCGTCTTCTTGAGATGCCCTTGAAATCTTCTGTTCAGTTCTTTTACTTCATCAATTCTTGCTTTAGCTGCTCGACGCTCAAAAGCAAGTTTCAGAGTCTCCTCTAATATCCATCTTGGTCTTTTCTTTCTTTCCTGTCTTTTCAGTGACTTCTTCCTTTCTTCATGGATGATGTCCTTGATGTCATTCCACAACTCGTCTGGTCTGCGGTCACTACTTTTCAATGTGTCAAATCTATTCTTGAGATGGTCTCTAAATTCAGGTGGGATATACTCAAGGTCATATTTTGGCTCTCGTGGACTTGCTCTGATTTTCTTCAGCTTCAGCTTGAACTAGCATATGAGCAATTGATGGTCTGTTTCACAGTCAGCCCCTGGCCTTGTTCTGACTGATGATATTGAGCTTTTCCATCATCTCTTTCCACAGATGCAGTCAATTTGATTTCTGTGTGTTCCATCTGGTGAGGTCCATGTGTATAGTCGCTGTTTATGTTGGTGAAAGAAGGTACTTGCAATGAAGAGTCGTTGGTCTTGCAAAATTATATCATTCGATCTCCGGCATTGTTTCTATCACCAAGGACATATTTTCCAACTGCCGATCCTTCTTCTCTGTTTCCAACTTTAACATTCCAATCGCCAGTAATTATCAATGCATCTTGATTGCATGTTTGATCAATTTCAGACTGCAACAGCTGATAAAAATCTTCTGTTTCTTCATCTTTGGCCCTAGTGGTTCGTGTGTAAATTTGAATAATAGTCGTATTAACTGGTCTTCCTTGTAGGCGTCTGGATATTATCCTATCACTGACAGCGTTGTACTTCAGGATAGATCTTGAAATGTTCTTTTTGATGATGAATGCAACACCATTCCTCTTCAAATTGTCATTCCCGGCATAGTAAACTATATGATTCTCTGATTTAAATGGCCAATACCAGTCCATTTCAGCTCACTAATCCCTAGGATATCAATGTTTATGTGTTCCATTTCATTTTGGATGATTTCCAATTTTCCTAGATTCATACTTCGTACATTCCAGGTTCTGATTATTAATGGATGTTTGCAGCTGTTTCTTCTCATTTCGAATAGTGCCACATCAGCAAATGAAGCTCCGGAAAGCTTTACTCCATCCACGTCATTAAGGTCAACTCTACTTTGAGGAGGCAGCTCTTCCCCAGTCATCTTTTGAGTGTCTTCGAACCTGGGGGGCTCATCTTCCAGCACTATATCAGACAATGTTCCGCTGCTATTCATGAGGTTTTCACTGGCTAATGCTTTTCAGAAGTAGACTGCCGGGTCCTTCTTCCTAGTCTGTCTTAGTCTGGAAGCTCAGCTGAAACCTGTCCTCCATGGGTGACCCTGCTGGTATCTGAATACCGGTGGCATAGCTTCCAGCACCACAGCAACACACAAGCCCCCACAGTACGACAAACTGACAGACACGTGGGGGTTTTACTGGGTTAAAAACCAAGGCATCAGGAGGACTGCAATCTTTTCTAGAGGCTCTAGGGGAGAATCCATTTCCTTGTTCTTTCCAGCTTCTAGTGGCCACCCAGATCCCTTGGCTCATGGCCCCCTTACACCATCTTCAAAGCTGGCTAGGCTGCACCTCTCTGTGCCTTTCTTCTGCAGTCACATCTTTCTGTGACTCTCTGACTCTCCCACTTTTAAGGACCCTTGTGATTACATTGGCCTCACCCAAATAATCCACAATAATCTATTTCAAGGTCAGTTGATTGGCAACCTTAATTCCATCTTCAACCACTATTCTCCTTTGCCATGTAAACTAAGATATTCACAGGTTCTGGAAATTAGGATGGGGACATTTTTAAGAAACCATTTTTCATGGACTGAATTATGTCCCCCAAAAAGTGTGTATATCAATTTGGCTGGGCCAAGATTCCTGGTATTGTGTGATTTTCCTATATGTTGTAAATCCTGCCTCTATGATGTTACTGAGGGAGGATGGACAGCAGTTGTGTTAGTGAGGCAGGGCTCAATCTTCAAGATTGGATTGTGTCTTGAGGCAATCTCTTGAGATACAAAAAAAGAAGAGAGCGAAGAGACAGAGGGACCTCACACCACGAAGAAAGCAGTGCCGGGAGCAGAGCGCATCTTTTGAACCCAGGGTTCTGGCATGGAGAAGCTCCTAGTCCAGGGGAAGATTGATGACAAAGACCTTCCTCCAGAGCCAACAGAGAAAGCCTTCCCCTAGAGCTGATGCCCTGAATCTGGACTTCTAGTTACTAGACTGTGAGAAAATAAATTTCTCTTTGTTAAAGCCATACACTTGTAGTATTTCTGTTACAGCAGCACTAGATGACTAAGGCAACGTTATTCTGCTTACCACACCCACCAAAAAAATTCTATAAATATAAATATGCAAATACACACACACACACACACCCCAACTGCCATTTCAAATATAAACCTAAAATAGTAGCTCCAGTCTTCCCAATCTAAGCTGCTGCCAATCCACCCCACCTCCATTATTCCAGCTCCTGCTGGCCTCTGGTAACATACAGTTTCTTCCTCTTGTCTCTTCACACTTACGGTTGGTAATGGCTTCCTGCTGTTGAAGTTTCTTTGTGCCTCATCATCACTTCTTTGTTCCCTCAGCCCTGACCACACCTCTGTAAGTAGTTCTATTTTTTTTGGTAATTTTTATTGTGCTTTCAGTGAAAGTTTACGAATCAAGTCAGTCTCTCACACAAAAACCCATATACACCTTGCTACACACTCCCAATTACTCTCCCTCTAATGAGACAGCCCGCTCTCTCCCTCCACTCTCTCTTTTCGTGTGCTTTTCGCCAGCTTCTAACCCCCTCTACCCTCTCATCTCCCCTCCAGGCAAGAGATGCCAACATAGTCTCAAGTGTCCACCTGATCCAAGAAGCTCACTCCTCACCAGCATCCCTCTCCAACCCATTGTCCAGTCCAGTCCATGTCTGAAGAGTTGGCTTTGGGAATGGTTCCTGACTGGGCCAACAAAAGGTCTGGGGGCCAGGACCACCGGGGTCCTTCCAGTCTCAGTCAGACCATTAAGTCTGGTCTTATGAGAATTTGGGGTCTGCATCGCACAGCTCTCCTGCTCCCTCAGGAGTTCTCTGTTGTGTTCCCTGTCAGGGCAGTCATCAGTTGTAGCCGGGCACCATCTAGTTCTTCTGGTCTTAGGATGATGTAGTCTCTGGTTCACGTGGCCCTTTCTGTCTCTTGGGCTCGTAATCACCTTGTGTCCTTGGTGTTCCTCATTCTCCTTTGATCCAGATGGGATGAGACCAATTGATGCATCTTAGACGGCTGCTTGCTAGCGTTTAAGACCCCAGACGCCACTCAAGACAAGAGATCACCATTCGGTAATCTCAAATTAGTCACCAGCCTGTGTCTTTCCAACTTGCTAAACTCTTTTTTTGGGGGGGGGGTAATAAATAACATTAAATCCCTTTAATCTACATGAAATGGCACAACATAGTTCTTAAAGACAATGCTCTACATCCTACTTTGGTGAATAGTGTCTAGGATCTTAAAAGCTTATGAGCGGCCATCTGAGATACAGCTATTGGTCTCTTCCAGTCTGGAGCAAAGCAGAGTGAGAAAAACCAAAGACTCAAGGGAGCAATGAGTTCAAAGGACTAATGGACCACATGAACCACAGCCTACACGACCCCAAGACCAGAAGAACTAGATGGTGCCTGGCTACTACTACCTACTGCTGTTACTGGGATTACAAGAGGGTCCCATACAGAGCAGGAGTAAAATGTAGAATAAAAGATGAAAGTCACAAACAAGACCAGACTTACTGGTGTGACAGAGAATGGAGGATCTCTGAGACCCTGTCCCTAAGATACCCTTCTGACCTGAACTAAAGCTGTTCCTGGAGACCACCTTCCAGCCAAACAGATCAGCCCATAAAATAAACAATAACACCTGAGATGAACGTGCTCCTTAAAACAATCAATTATGAGAGATCAAAAGGCAATATTTGCCCAAAAGCAAAAATGAGAAGGCAGGAAGGGGTAGAAAATCAAGATGAAAAGAAATGGGGAATCTAGGGTGGAAACTGGGAGAGTGCTGACACATTGTGGGGAATGACGCTAAGGCCATGAAATACTTTATGTACAATCGGATAGGAATCTAATCTGCTCTGAAAAGTTTCACCTGATGCACAAAAAAAAAAAGCTTAAGTTCCTTTAATTGGATTCAGACTAAGGAAATCTACAAGCTGAGTTAAGAGAAACTACAAAGTCAGCTCACTAGGTCCAGAGTGGATATTCCTGGCCTTTGTGAATTCAAACTGGAACCCCATATACTCCTTCTAAACGACACCATTTATGCCACTAGTTAGACTTTCCGCATTCTTGAATGCAGTGGCCTTTACACAAGGCAGTGACAGTAGCATTAGTTGGTTTAATTGAATTACATACAGAATTACTTTATCAGTGTGAAACTGTAGTCTTTTCCACCAGAAAGGAACGGTCCAAAGAGGTACTCCACTGTCTTTTAAAACAATGCAGGGCACTGCAATGAAACCTGCAATGAACAGGACTCCAAGAGTCCCAAGCTTGGCTAGTGAACCAAGTCCACTGAGGACTATCAATGTAAATACATATAGTCATAAGAAGTAGGGGGACTCTATTTTAATTACCCAAGCATGGCCTACCACAAGTCTGATTTTTCCCAAATGGTTGCATTTTAATTACCCAAGCATGGCCTACCACAAGTCTGATTTTTCCCAAACGGTTGCATTTCCCAAATAGGTATTACCAAATGTGCAGTAAGTTGTATCCTTCGCCACCAGAGGGCGCAGTCTTCCACTCTAGGCTTGCCCAGAAAAACTGACGAAGGACATCTGGGGAAAGTCGGCTCACGATCCCAGTCATCTATAACAGCAATCGCTGCCAGAAGTAACTGAGTCAAGGGAACCAAAATGGGAAGTGAGAAACTATCTAGAAACCTAAATAATTATGGGACCTTAAATTTTGATCCTCAAGTTCCCCTCTCATATACATATTCAGCATTTTCCAGGTCTTCAACAATTATTTCCCCCTTTTCGGTTTGTTTCCCCATATGGCCAAATGTATTTTATATTTATTTTTTCTCGGTTTTTGGGTTAGTAGATTATGAAATAATGATAAATGGCTCTAGCTTAATTGATGGGTTATCATCAAATGGCTCCCCAATACATCGTAAACAAAATATCTTGAAAACTGTCATTTCAGAACTCTATGTCTACATATTAATTTTCCTAACCTAGGATTCTTTTCTATCTCAATCCAATAAATAAGGTAATTCTATTTCTACTTCTTTCTCCCGTGTTTTGGCAAAAATAGATTAAGAACTTCTCATTGCTGTTTCATTGGGTCCTTTCAAGTGGATCTGAATGTGTCCATTTTATTGGCCAGATCCTTACATATGTATCATCCTTACCCATCCCTTGGTCCTGTTCACCATGGAAACAATGCATGATGAGGGGACAGAAGCAAGGATGAAATTCAAAACCAGGGTAGTAAGCATGTGAGCTGATGCTAGGGCTAGAGGAGAAGGGAGATTCAGGGGGTTATCAGTCTCAAATAACCTAGAGCTATGCTAGCCAGTATGGTAGTCATTAGCCACATGTGGCTATTTAAATTTAAATTAATTAAAATAAAATTTAAAATTCAGTTCCTCGGTTGCATTAGCCACATTTTTTTTTAATTTTTACTGTGCTTTAAGTGAAAGTTTACAAATCAAGTCAGTCTCTCACACAAAAACTTACATACACCTTGCTACATACTCCCAATTGCTCTCCCCCTAGTGAGACAGCCTGCTCCCTCCCTCCATTCTCTCTTTTCGTGTCCATTTCACCAGCTTCTAACCCCCTCTACCATCTCATCTCCCCTCCAGGGAGGAAATGTGAACATAGTCTCAAGTTGCACTAGCCACATTTTAAGTGCACAGTAGCCACATGTGACTAATTACCCACCTTATTGGGCAGTGCAGATAGATACAAACCTTTCCATCATCATAAAAAGCTCTATTGAACAGTGTTAATCTAGAGACCAGGGATTTAATTAATACCCATATGGGGCAAAAGATAAGGCCATGGACACCAAACACACACACACACACACAGTGGCCACAGTGGAAAGATGAATTTCTTTTAATCTGCACCAACCTAAGGAAATTACAAGAACCTTGTTTGTCTTGGCCTGGGTTCTGGGTAGGAAATATAGTGTCCCTGGAGGATAAGGAAAAAAGTAAAAACACCATGAGGAAACAATCAAGCACATTCAGATGTAGAACGTTCTGTAAGGCAGCTGATCTGGACTTTCAAAAAAGTCAATGTCATGAAAAACAAAAAATGACTAGGTGGAGAGGACTGTTCTAGATTTAAAAAGACTAGAGAGACATAACCAAACATAATGCACAACTGTAATCAAATCCTGTATTTTAAAAAATGACCATAAAATGCATTTCAGAGAACAATAACCCAAAGGATATTTAAACACAGACTGCATACTGGATATTATGGAACTATTAATTTCTCAGTTGCTAGGATATTAGTATGGTTGGTAGGAGACTGTCATTCTTAGGCAATGTATGCTGAAATATTAAGAGAAGAAATATAATGATGTTTACAACTTATTTTCAAATGGGGATGAAAAGCATACAACCAAAAAAAAAAAAACCAAACAAACAAAAATAAATACAGTCAATTCCAACTCATAGCGACCCTACACTACAGAGTAGAACTGCCCCGGGTTTCCAAGGCTGTAATCCTTACAGAACCAGACTTCCACATCTTTCTTCTACAGACCATCTGGTGGGTTTGAACCACCGACCTTTAGGTTAACAGCCAAGTGCTTAACCACTGTGCCCACAGGGGTTCCTTCTGAAAACTATATAAATATTATACATATATATGCATATGGAAAGAGAAAGAGTAGAAAGAAACTGGGAAAACATTAAACAATTTGTGAATCTAACCTTCAAACTTTTCTGTAAATTTGAGTTTTTTTTTAAACTAAAAAGCTAGGGGAAGAACTCCCCTGAGATATGTACTCATAAGCCTGTGCCTCGCACAAATTTTAGTCCTCTCTCTTCATGTGGTCCTTCTCTTCCCATGGTTTCTTATCTTCAAGGCAGCAGGGCCCCAAGAGAGCTAAAGCAGACACTGCAAGGCAGGACATCTAAAGGAGAAAAGATAACCTCTCAACCAACAAAAGAAGTCAGACAAAAGTAAAACTCAAAGTACTGAGAGAAAACAGCTATTAAACTAAATGCCATCATGCAAGAAAAAAAAAAAAAGCAAGAGTAAGCATAAAATAGACATTTACAGAAAAACAGAAACTAAGAGTTTGCTACAACAAATCCTTTGCGAAAAACCTACTAAAGGATGCAATCCAGATGGAAGGAAAATGAACCAAAAAGAAAAGAATGATATACGAAAAGCAAGAGTAGAAAAAAATTTCATAAACAGGTGAGTAAATTTAAACGAGTGACGACTAAAAAAAAGGTACGTCATTTGGGGCATGTGAAAACAAAAATAACCAAAAACCAAACCCATTGCAATCAAGTCAATTCCAGCTCATAGCACCCCTATGACAAAGCAGAACTGCCCCATAGTATTTCCAAGGCTGTAAATCTTCATGGAAGCAGACTGCCACATTCTCCCTTGGAATAGCTGGAAGATTCAAACTGCTGACTTTTCAGTTAGTAGCCAAGCACATAACCACTGCACCACCAGGGCTTATATTTGAAAACAAAGGAGAACTAAATTACTGGAAAGCAATAAAAGAAAAGTGTGATTTTTTAAAGAGTGAGTATAGATACTTCTTGTATTTTTTAAAAATGAGTAGAGATGTCACTCGGTGCGCACATTAGATTGAAGAATATTTTATCACTAACATTTCTTGGAGCCCTGGAGGTGCAGTGGTTAAGAGTTATGGCTGCGAACCAAAAGGTCAGCTGTTTGAATCCACCAGTCACTCCTTGGAAACCCTATGGGGCAGTTTTAGTCTGTCCTATAGGGTCGCTGTGAGTCATAATCTACTCGACAGCAACGGATTTAACATTGCTTAGACTTGCCTGTGCACAGTAAAAATGAAAAACAGCTGTCAATGCACCGCCTTATTGCCTGCAACCAGGGTTGACCATTCCTACTGCCCTGCCCTGACATAAGGACAATGTAAGGTTGAAAATAAAGATTAGGAAAAAAGATGTATCAGATACTTATAAAAATATGGCTGTATTAGCTATATTCATTTCATTAAAAAGGACTTTAAAAAACCACTATAAGGATAAAGAGGTAGAAACATGATAAAATGTTAATAATGATAAAAGGAAAAATTCACCATAAAAATATAAAAATTCTGAACTTGTTTATACCTAATACATAGTTACAAATAGACTGATGAATTTGATTACTTTAAATTGGAAAACTTCTGCATGATCGAAGACACTGACGAAGAAAAAAATCTAAGCCACAGATTTAGCATATGTGTGCAAGGAAAATAATTTTAAAAAAGGAGGAGGGACCTAGCCAGAGCAATTAGGCTAGATAAAGAAATAAAGGGCATCCAGATTGGTAATGAAGAAGCCAAAGTACCTCTATTTGCAGACGACACGATCTTATATACAGAAAACCCTAAAGAATTCTCCAGAAAACTACTGAAACTAATAGAAGAGCTCAGCAGAGTATCAGGATACAAGATAAACATACAAAAATCAGTTGGATTCCTCTACACCAACAAAAAGAACATGAAGAGGAAATCACCAAATCAATGCCATTTACAGTAGCCCCCAAGAAGATAAAATACTTAGGAATAAATCTTACCAGAGACGTAAAAGACCTATATAAAGAAAACTGCAAGGCACTACCGCAAGAAACCAAAAGAGACCTACATAAGTGGAAAAACATACCTTGCTCATGGATAGGAAGACTTAACATTGTAAAAATGTCTATTCTACCAAAAGCCATCTATAGATAAAATGCAATTCCAATCCAAATTCCAACGACATTTTTTAATGAGATGGAGAAACAAATCACCAACTTCATATGGAAGGGAAAGAGGCCCTGGATAAGTAAAGCATTACTGAAAAAGAAGAACAAAGTGGGAGGCCTTACTTTACCTGATTTTAGAACCTGTTATACCACCACAGTAGTCAAAACAGCCTGGTACTGGTACAACAACAGACACACAGACCAATGGACCAAAATTGAGAATCCAGACATAAATTCATCCACATATGAGCAGCTGATATTTGACAAAGGCCCAAAGTCAGTTAATTGTAAAGACAGTCTTTTTAACAAATGGTGCTGGTATAACTGGATAACCATCTGCAAAAAAATGAAACAAGACCCATACCTCACACCACGCACAAAAACGAGCTCAAAATGGATCAAAGCCCTAAACGTAAAGTCTAAAATGATAAAGATCACAGAAGAAAAAATAGGGACAACGTTAGAAGCCCTAATACCTGGCATAAACAGAATACAAAACATTACTAAAAATGCCGAAGAGAAACCAGGTAACTGGGAGCTCCTAAAAATAAAACACCTATGCTCATCCAAAGACTTCACCAAAAGAGTAAAATGACTACCTGTAGACTAGGAAAAACTTTTTAGCTATGACATTTCCAATCAGCACCTGATCTCTAAAATCTACATGATTCTGCTAAAACTCAACCACAAAAAGACAAATAACCCAATTAAAAAACAGGCAAAGGATATGAACAGGCATTTCACTAAAGAAGACATTTAGGCCGCTAACAGATACATGAGGAAATGCTCACGATCATTAGCCATTAGAGAAATGCAAATCAAAACTACCATGAGATTTCATCTCACTCCAACAAGGCTTGCATTAATCCAAAAAACACAAAATAATAAATGTTGGAGAGGCTGTGGAGAGACTGGAACACTTATACACTGCTGGTGGGAATGTAAAATGGTACAACCACTTTGGAAATCAATTTGGTGCTTCCTTAAAAAACTAGAAATAGAACTACCATACGATCCAGCAATCCCACTCCTTGGAATATATCCTAGAGAAGTAAGAGCCTTTACACAAACAGATATATGCCCACCCGTGCTTACTGCAGCACTATTTACAATAGCAAAAAGTTGGAAGCAACCAAGGTGCCCATCAAAAGATGAATGGATAAATAAACTATGGTACATTCACACAATGGAATACTACGCATCGATAAAGAACAATGTTGAATCCATGAAACATTTCATAACATGGGAGAAACCTGGAAGACATTATGCCAAGTGAAATTAGTCAATCACAAAATGCCAAATATTGTATAAGACCACTATTATAAGAACTGGAGAAACAGTTTAAACAGAGAAGAAAATATTCTCTGATGGTTACAAGAGGGGGGAGGGAGGGATGGAGGGACAGGGGTATTCACTAATTAAATAGTAGATAAGTTTTATTTTAGGTAAAGGGAAAGACAATACACAATACAGGAGAGGTCAACACAAATGGACTAAACCAAAAGCAAAGATGTTTCCTGAATAAACTGAATGCTTCAAAGGCCAGCGTAGCAGGGCAGGGGTTTGAGGACCATGGTTTCAGGGGATATCTAAGTCAATTGGCATAATAAAATCTATTAAGAAAACATTCTGCCTCTCACTTTGGAGAGTGGAGTCTGGGGTCTTAAATGCTAGCAAGCAGCCATCTAAGATGCATCAACTGGTCTCAACCCACCTGGGGCAAGGAAGAATGAAGAACACCACAGACGAGATAATTATGAGCCTAAGAGACAGAAAAGACTACATAAACCAGAGACTACATCAGCCTGAGATCAGAAGAACTAGATGGTGCCCGGCCACAACCAATGACTGCCCTGAGAGGGAACTCAACAGAGAAACTCTGAGGGAGCAGGAGAGCAGTGGGATGCAGACCCCAAATTCTCATAAAAAGACCAGAGTTAATGGTCAGACTTGGACTGGAAGGACCCCGGAGGCCACAGTCCCCAGACCTTCTGTTAGCCCAGGACAGGAACCATTCCCAAAGCTAACTCTTCAGAAAGGGATTGGACTGGAACAGGTGATGGAAAATGATATTGGTGAAGAACAAGCTTCTGGGATCAAGTGGACACATAAGACTATGTTGGCACCTGTTGCCTTGAATGGGGATGAGAGGGCAGAGGGGGCCAGGAGCTACCTGAATGGACACAAGGACAGAAAGTGGAGGGAAGAACTGTGCTGTCTCATTGGAGGGAGATCAATTAGGAGTATATGGCAAGGTGTATGTAAATTCTTCTATGAGAGGCTGACCTGATTTGTAAACTTCCACTTAAAGCACAATAAAAATTAATTTTAAAAAAAAGGAGAAGGGAGATCAGAATCATGAATTACATAAAAGGGCCACTGTAAATGAATAAGAAACAAACAAACCAACAAAAACTGGGCAGAAGTCTAGAGCAAAGGAGAATGAAGAACACCAAAGACCCAAGGAAAATGTTAGCCAAGAGACAAAAGGGCCACATAAACCAGACTCCATCAGCCTGAGACCAGAACTAGATGGTACCCACCTACCACCAATGAGCACCCTGACAGGGAACAAAGCAGAGAGTCCCTGACGGAGCAGGAGAAAAGTGGGATGCAGAACTCAAATTCATGTAAAAAGTCCAGACTTAATGGTCTGACTAAGACTAGAGGAAACCCCAAAGACATGGCCCTCGGACTCTCTGTTAACCCAGAACTAAAACCATTCCTGAAGCCAACTCTTCAGACAAAGATTAGACTAGACTATAAAACACAAAATAATACTCATGAAGAGTATGCTTCTTAGTTCAAATAGATAAAAAACAGGAGACTAAATGGACAGCTCCAGTCTGGAGGTGGGATGAGAAGGCAGAAAGTGATAGGAGCTGGTTGAATGGACACAGGAAACATGGGGTGGGAAGTGGGAATGTGCTGTCACATTATAGGGATCGCAACTAGGGTCACATAACAATATGTATATAAATTTTTGTATGAGAAATTAACTTGAGCTGTAAACTTACACCTAAAGCACAATTTATAAAAAAAAAAAAATGGACAGAAGTCAGGGACTGGCAATTTACAGAAGAAAAATGAATGGTCAATAAACATATGAGGGTATCAACATCACATTAATGAAATTCAAATCACAGTAAGATACTATTCCATACCTATCAGATAAGCAAAAACCAAGTGTTGGTGAGGACACTGAGCACCAAGAATTCTTATTCATTACTAATAGAAATAGTAAGATGGTATAATCACTTTGGAGAGGGATTTGGCACTATCTCATAGTTGAACATGGCATACATCCCCTTCGAACCAGCATTCCAGTCCTAGGTAAATGCCCTATAAAACACACATACATATACAAGAATGTGCATAACAGCATTGTTTGAAATGGTAATTTAAAAAAGGAAACAATCCAAAAGTCCATCAAAAGAAAGTTTTTTTTTAACCTTGAATCCTTTGAGGAATCATTTTTAATCCAATTAGTTCATAATATACAAATCACAGTGTTTCAAGGTCCTTTCTCAGAAAGATTTCAAATGCTTAGAATTTAATATTTCCTTCTTATGTTCTGTGTGTGTATATACGTATATACATGTTGTTGTTCTTATTAAGTGCCTCGAGTCAGTTCCAACTCATAGCAACCCTCTAGGACAGAAGAGAACTGCCCCACAGGGTTTCCAAGGAGCAGCTGGTGGATTTGAACTGCCAATCTTTTGGTTAGCAGCCAAGTTCCCAACCACTGTGCCACCAGGGCTCCGCACATATATACACATATATATAAAGGGTAAACATTGCAAATAGGGAAAAGGTTCAGATGTACTATGGGGTTATTAACTGAAGAAAGCTTCGTGACTCTGTTTCTCATGATGGTTCAGAGGGTTGAACTGCCCTGTTGAATTCACCACGGTTCAGATGCTGGCCCTCAGTTATGCAAGTCAGAAACTTGATTTGTCATTTCACTAAAGGTGGATCTATGTCTCTAGGGAGACTCACATCAACCAAGAGACTGATATATGAAATCAGGATATTAACTTAATTCATAATGAGAGGTGGGACTGCTTGGAGGCCATGAGAAACTCAATTATAATCAGAAGATTAATTGATGAACAAAGAATCAGTTGCATTTAGCTAAGACACATTCACTAGAATGTAAGTGCCATGAGGGAAAGATTTTTTGTCTGATTTTCCACTGATGTAATTTCAGAGATGATAACAGCACCTGATAAAAATTTTTTTAAACTGCTAAATGAATAGTAAAGAGACTGATGCACTCATCTCGACAAAATAGATAAACTCATCTGTCTTAGTCATCTAGTATTCCTCTAACAGAAATACTGCAAGTGGATGGCTTCAACAAAGAGTAGTTTATTCTTTCACACTCTAGTAGGCTACAAGCCCAAGTTCAGGGCATCAGATCCAGGGGAAGGCTTTCTCTCTGTTGGCTCTGGAGGTAAGTTCTTGTTGTCAATCTTCCCCTGGACTAGAAGCTTCTCTGCACAAGAACCCTGGATCCAAAGGACACACTCTGCTCCCAGCACTGCTTCCTTGGTGGTATGAGATCCCCACTCTCTGCTTGCTTTCCTTTCATCTCTTTTAAGACAAAAGGTGGCACAGGCCACACTCCAGGGAAACTCCCTTTACATTGGATCAGGGATGTGACCTTAGAAAGGGTGTTACAATCCCACCCTAATCCTCTTTAGCATAAAATTACAATCAGAAAATGGAGGACAACCACACAATACTAGGAATCATGGCCTAACCAAGTTGATAACACATTTTTTGGGGACATGATTCAATCCATGACATCATTTCAAGATTCAACTATTGAAGTTCTCACATCAGGTTATTCTTGCTCCAGTACAGTACTGGATTGGGCAGTGCCAATTTTGGCCTCTGATATTCTTCTTTTTCTATGCTTCCATGACTTGCCCTAGTAGATATCTTTAGTTGACTACCCTATAACCATTCCCTTCTAATTTCTTGCTAATAGAACCCCAATTTTGTTTTGGGCAGCAATGTGCCCAACCTCAAACAAGGAATCGTAATTAGTCTTGGCCAAACATGGCATCTCTGTTCCCCTTTGCCGGATACTCATTTTCCCAGCCTCCTTGCAGCCATAGCCATATTACCCCATTCTGCCTGGTGAGACATAAAGAGAAGGCTTCTGGGATATTCTGAGAAAGATTCAGCTTCCCAGATAAAAAGACAGCCTCGTCAGGAGAAAGATTTTTGCTCCTGGCCTTTCCTCCCTGCTTGGGATGCCTGAGTGAGAACATGATGCTTGGGGCTGTAACAGTCCTCTTAAATTCATGAGATGAGTTGTATGTAGATGGCTGGCAGAGTGGAAGGGTTTAACAAGTCCAGGTCCTTGATAACATGATTAATTGCTGTAACTGGCTACCTCCCAGCTTCTTCTTGAGTTAAAAAAAATTTTTTTTTTCATAGCTTTACCTAATGTAAGTAGGGTATTCTGTCAGTTGTAGTCAAAGGCAGTCCTAAGTGATAGATCAAGCTCCTTATGAGATATGCCTTCTTTCTTTAGGTATTCAGTCAGGTTACAGTCAAATAGTAACTGACCTAGGATACATTTTCAACATCTCTATTTGACACATTTAATATTGGTTTTAAAGTTTAACTTGCACCAAAACCAAAAACCAAAACCCATCACAGTCAAGTTGATTCTGACTCACAACAACCCTATGGGATAGAGTTGAACTGCCCCATAGGGTTTGAACTGTCGACCTTTTGGTTAGCAGCCAAGTTCTTAACCACTGCACCACCAGGGCTCCTTAAGTTGCACAGGTCACCCTAATTTCACTCATTTCCAATTCCACTACCCAAATCATGCAAAGACTCCAACTGTGACAGCACCGAAGTCTCCTTTCCCAGCACTCCTCCTTTGCCTGATTTGTTATCTCTTTCAAATCTTTCCAAGTTGTGCCAGCTGGCAGGCACTTCTCAACCACCATTCCTAAAATCATCTCTTTTATCATGATAAACAGAACTGGTTTCAGTGCAGTATGAATCACAATGTAACTGATATCCGTAACAAAAGCTACAGAATTCCATTTGTGGGAGTCCAGTTATCACATGTACTAATTCTTTATCTCATTCCAATTTTGAAAGGTAAGTACAAAATGTCTTACATTTTTCTCTTGGTGATTTCTTACCTGATAAGTACATCAGTCTTCCTTTTGCTTTAACCACTTGACGTTCACCAGCAAGTTTCAGAGTCTCCTCTGACATCCGTCTTGGTCTTTTCTTTCTTTCGTGTCTTTTCAATGACCTCCTGCTTTCTTCATGTATGATGTCCTTGAAGCTATTCCACAACTCGTCTGGTCTTTGGTCATTAGTGTTCAAGGCATCAAACCTATTCTTGAGATGGTCTCTAAATTCAGGTGGGATATATTCAAGGTCATATTTTGGCTCTCATGGACTTGCTCTGAGTTTCTTCAGTTTCAGCTTGAACTTGCATGTGAGCAATTGATGGTCTGTTCCACAGTCGACACCTGGCCTTGTTCTGACTGATGATATTGAGCTTTTCCATTGTCTCGTTCTACAGATGTAGTCAATTTGATTTCTATGTGTTCCATCTGTCAAGGTCCATGTGTAAGTCGCCGTTTATGTTGGTGAAAGAAGGTATTTGCAATGAAGAAGTTGTTGGTCTTGCAAAATACTATTGTTCAATGTCCGGCATTGTTTCTATCACCAAAGCCATATTTTCCAACTACCAATCCTTCTTCTTTGTTTCCAACTTTCACATTCCAATCGCCAGTAATTATCAATGGATCCTGATTGCAAGTTCAATCAATTTCAGACTGCAGCAGCTGATAAAAATCTTCTGTTTCTTCATCCTTGGCCTTAGTGATTGGTGCATAAATCTGAATAATAGATGTATTAACTGGTGACCGAAGACCAGAGGAGTTGGAGAATGACAATAAAGACATCATACATGAAGAAAGCAAGAGGTCATTGAAAAGATAAGAAAGAAAGAAAAGACCAAGATGGACGTCAGAGGAGACTCTGAAACTTGCTCACAAATGTTGAGCAGCTAAAGGAAAAGGAAGAAATAATGAAGTAAAACTACTCAAGATTTCAAAGGGCAGCTTGAGAAGACAAAGTAAAGTATTATAATGACATGTGCAAAGAGCTGGAGATGGAAAACCAAAAGGGAAGAACACGCTCGGTGTTTCTCAAGGTGAAAGAACTGAAGAAAAAATTCAAGCCTCGAGTTGCAATAGTGAAGGGTTCTATGGGGAAAACATTAAACGACGCAGGAAGCAACAAAAGAAGATGGAAGGAATACACAGGGTCATTATACAAAAAAAGAATTAGTTGATGTTCAACCATTTCAAGAGGTAGCATGTGATCAGGAACCGATGGTACTGAAGGAAGAAGTCCAAGCTGCTCTGAAGGCACTGGCGAAAAACAAGGCTCCAGGAATTGATGGAATATCAACTGAGACGTTTCAACAACGGGATGCAGCACTGGAGGTGCTCACTTGTCTATGGCAAAAAATATGGAAGACAGCTTCCTGGCTAACTGACTGGAAGAGATCCATATTTATGCCTATTCCCAAGAAAGGTGATCCAACCAATTGTGGAAATTACAGAACAATATCATTAATATCACACGCAAGGAAAATTTTGCTGAAGATCATTCAAAAATGGCTACAGCAGTATATCCACAGGGAACTGTCAGAAATTCAGGCTGGTTTCAGAAGAGGACATGGAGCCGGGGATATCATTGCTGATGTCAGATGGATTCTGGCTGAAAGCAAAGCATACCAGTAAGATGTTTACCTGTGTTTTATTGACTACGCAAAGGCATTAGACTGCGTGGATCATAACAAATTGTGGATAACACTGCGAAGAATGGGAATTCCAGAACACTTAATTGTGCTCATGAGGAACCTTTACATAGATCAAGAAGTAGTTGTTCGAACAGAACAAGGGGATGCTGATCGGTTTAAAGTCAGGAAAGGTGTGCATCAGGATTGTATCCATTCACTATACCTATTCAGTCTGTATGCTGAGCAAATAATCCGAGAAACTGGACTATATGAAGAAGAACGGGGCATCAGGATTGGAGGAAGACTCATTAACAACCTGCGTTATGCAGATGACACAACCTTGCTTGCTGAAAGTGAATAGGACTTGAAGCACTTACTAATGAAGATCAAAGACCACAGCCTTCAGTATAGATTGCACCTCAACATAAAGAAAACAAAAATCTTCACAACTGAACCAATGAGCAACATCATGATAAACGGAGAAAAGATTGAAGTTGTCAAAGATTTCATTTTACTTGGATCCACAATCAACAGCCATGGAAGCAGCAGTCAAGAAATCAAACGACATATTGCACTGGGTAAATCTGCTGCAAAGGACCTCTTTAAAATGTTGAAGAGCAAAGATGTCACCTTGAAGACTAAGGTGCACCTGACCCAAGCCATGGTAGTTTCAATCGCATCATATGTATGTGAAAGCTGGACAATGAATAAGAAACCGAAGAAGAATTGATGCCTTTGAATTGTGGTGTTGGCAAAGAATATTGAACATACCATGGACTGCCAAAAGAACGAACAAATCTGTCTTAGAAGAAGTACAAACAGAATGCTCCTTAGAAGCAAGGATGGTGAGACTGTGTCTTACATACTTTGGACATGTTGTCAGGAGGGATCAGTCCCTGGAAAAGGACATCATGCTCAGGAAAGTACAGGGTCAGCAGAAAAGAGGAAGACCCTCAACGAGGTGGACTGACACAGTGGCTGCAACAATGAGCTCAAGCATAACAACGACTATAAGGATGGCTCAGGACCGTGTAGCATTTCGTTCTGTTGTTCATAGGGTGGCTATGAGTCAGAACCGACTCGACAGCACCTAACAACAACAAGTATATCAGTAACAACAGTAGTCCTACACTTCTGTTTGTCCTGTCTGTTCTTTGTTCCTTTTATCCTGGTTTTCTGGCTTCTCCTGGATTATTTTTTATGAATCGATTTAAACTCCTCTATTGGCCTTTATTGGCCTATTATCTATACCTCTTTTTGTTTTGTTTAGTGGTTGCTCTAAACTTTACAACATGCATCCTCATCAGTCTACTTTTAAATGTTACACAGCTTCACATACAACGTGAGAACCTTCCAACAGTCTACTTCCATGCCATTCTTTCACTTTCTACACCCTGTCCTTTGTTCTGTTATGGTCATATATTTTACTTCTAAAATGTTACAAATTCCATAATACATTATTATTATTTTTACTTTAAACAGTCAATTATCTTTTAAAGACATTAAAAACAAGAACAGTATCTTTTATATGTACCCACATATTTACCAGTTCTGACACTCTTTATTCCTTTGTGTAGATTCAAGTTTTCATCTGATATTATTTTCCTCTAGGCTGAAGAACTTCCTTTAGCATTCCCTGTGGTACAGGCCTACTAGTGATGTATTCTTTGGCTTTCCTTTATCTGAACTGTCTTCATTTTTAATGGACATTTTCACTAGATATAAAATTCTAGGTTGACAATATTTTTTTTTCAGTGCTTTACATATGTCATTCCACTGTCTCCTGGCCGACAGTTTCTGATGAGAAACCAGTGAAAAGTCTCATATTTAAGATTTTTCTCTTTATCATTGTTTTTCAAAAATTTGATTCTGCAGTACCTTGTGTGGTTTTCTTTGTGTTTATGCTGCTTGCAGTTCATTTGGATTCTTGGATATTGTCTAACTTTGGGTTCTCAAGAGAAACAGAACCAGTGAGATCTATGTATATTTACATAGATTTACTTCAAGGGATTGGCTCATGTGATTGGCTCGGGGGGGCTGGCACATCCAAAATTCATAAATCAGGAGGCAGACTGGAGACTTCTGCAGGCTTGTATCCCAAGATCCATAGATCTGGTGACAGAAGACTGCAGCAGAGCAGAGAGAGACAAAGAGTTCTGCCAAAATATCTATTTATAATCTGGAGGCAGACCATACCATAAGGAATACCTCTTTAAACGGATTGATTGATTACATTAATTAGATACGATATGGAAAGTGATTACATTGCATCAAATTACATTATAAAAGAGCAACTAGTCTAGTGTTTGGCTAAACCACTGGGAACCAAGTTGTTGTTGTTGTTAGGTGCCGTCAAGTTGGTTCTGACTCATAGCAACCCCATGTACAACAGAATGAAACACTGCCCAGTCCTGCACCATCCTCACAATCGTTATGCTTGAGCCCACTGTTGCAGCCCCTGTGTCAATCCATCTCCTTGAGGGTTTTCCTCTTTTTCACTGACCCTCTACTCTACGAAGCATGATGTCCTTCTCCAGGGACTGGTTGCTCCTGATAACACGTCCAAAGTACATGAGACAAAGTCTTGTCATCCTTGCTTCTGAGGAGCATTCCGGCTGTACTTCTTCCAAGACAGATTTGTCTGTTCTTTTGGCAGTCCGTGGTATATTCAGTATTCTTTGCCAATACCATAATTCAAAGGCATCAATTCTTCTTCAGTCTTCTTTATTTACTGTCCAGGTTTCACATGCATATGAGGTGACTGAAAACACCATGGCTTGTGTCAGGCATACCTTAGTCCTTAAAGTGACATCTTTGCTTTTAAACACTTGAAAGAGGTCTTTTGCAGCAGATTTGCCATAGCCTAGCCAAGCTGACCCATAAAATTAACCATCACAGATATGTTGGTTTATAGTTTTCAATGAAATTTGGAACATTCTAAAAGCTGAACAAGAGAATTACAAAATTGTGAACTGTGTTTCATTCATATATATTGCTAAAGCCAAATGAAGGGTACTCAACCACTATTCACAGCTCTTTAATGACTTCAGTGACTAGATACCGAAAGAAACCTAGCTTGGGAAATTTTTCTGTCTGCTGTTCTGCCCAGATTCTAAGCACTATCACCACATAATTTTCCCCTATCTGGTATAGCTATAAAATATCTGTAGAAAGGAGAAAGAAAAAATTAATACATGAATTAATAAGTTCTGCATCATGGTCTTTTCAGCATTTTCTCCTACTTTCATCTTTTCCCCAGCTTGCTTCTTTAAAAAAATAAAACCTCCAAGTGTGGATTATAGTTACTAGTTAATCAGCTCATAGACCAGGTCCACTTCAAAAGTGAGACAGAGTTGTAAATAATTTATCTTAGGTGATGTATTCTGGATTGGACCTTGTTCATGTGATGTCTGGTCAGGCAGATAAAACACTCCAGGCAAAGTGCAACAGGGATTATGATACTGATTATCCAGCCTCTGGGATGACTCCTGATCCTGTGACCACTGGAGCGAGCCTCACTGGTTGGCAAATATTAGCAAGAATCACTGCACATTTATTATTCCTGAGGAAAATCAATGCTTCATGACAAAGGTCAACGAATAAGAGAATAAGCCATTTTTTTAGTATGGGCAGGACAAAACATGTTTAGGAACAATCCTTCTCTCTCCCCACTGAGCCATTCACTATTACTCTTCTTAATCCAAAAATAGTTGTAATCCTTGTATTACCAGGTAGATAGAAAGGAACAAACACTTAGAGGGTGCCTACTAAGCAGTAAACAGAAGGGCTTTACAGCATCATTTAATATTTGCCACAGTATGAGAAGAAAACTATTATTGTTAACTCCATTTTACAAATGAACATACTGAGATTCAAGGACCTCATCCAAAATCATACAGCCGATAACTGGCAGCACTGGGATTTGCATCTTGGTCTGTCTGACCTCCAAAAGCCCAGCTTTTTCTGACACACCAGTGCACTCAGCTCTGCCTTCCAAAACATACTTACTGAGTCAACTACCCTTTGACCTCATGCCAACAGGTGGGCCTTCTGTTAGTCACTTGCTTGGATAGGAAAATGTGCTCTCCCTGCCAGATTACGAGTGTGTATTCTATCTACAAAAAAAAGGCAAAAACATAAACGAAAAGCTGTGGACCACTTTCAAAGCATTGGAACAGCTCTCAGTTCAGAAAGAATGATACTGTGATGCTCCAGATTCACTGGCTGGGTGTTCAGAGAGGAACCTCCCATGAGCAGAAAGTCCCATGGACTCTGGAATTCTTCTGTGAAGGAATCTGGATGGGAGAAGCTTCATGGAGCCTCGTAGGGTAGCAGGAATCTCCCTGCAAGCAGGCTATTTTTACTTTTTTTTTCTGGCTGTAGGTATTCCTGACCTATACTGCTAGTCCTGATTATCAGTCCCATTCTTGGGACGGGAGGGGAGGGGTTAAAAAAAAAAAACACCCCAGAGAAGGAAAGCATAGGAAGAAGCAGCTGGGAAGACTGGGACTTTCAAGAGCAAGCATGCCCTGTTGCAATCAAAACAAGGCATTTGCTCATTAAACTTATGAGAAGTGGACCAAATGTTTTGATTGCTTAGTTTTTTGCTTGAACTCCAGCTTTAAGACAGTACTTGAAACAATGTCTGTTGTTATTTCAGGTTCAGAATAACCATTTTTGCCAGAAGACGTATGAGGGCCACTATTGCAGAGTGATATAGTAAAAAGATCTCTTGATTGAAAGCCAAGAGACTTCAGTTGTATTTCTGACTCTGCCACTTTCTAGCTGTGTGACCTTGGCCAAGTACTTTACACTCTCTGGGCTTCAGTTTTCTTAGCTATTAGATGAGGAATTTGGACTAGAGAATCACTAACATTCTCTGCCTCCATGATGACAAAAATCTCAACAATAGAGGCTGGGGGGCTTTGAGGAAAACCCCTTGTTCTTCCAGATTTATATTCATCCAAAAAAAAAAAAATTCATCTAGGCCAGCTTTATTTAAATAGCTGCTTTCATTCCCAGTTTTCCCTGAAGCTCTGAAATGGAAATGTGAAAGTATATGGATGACCCTAACACACATTCTAATTCTCTCAATCCTAGGGTTCTGGGTCCCCAAACATACCTTTGGTCTTCTTTCACCTTTCTCCTACCTATATCACCCCCCGCAAAAAAGAATGACACATGCCCGTATACTTCACCCCCAGAATGAGTTCTTGGGTAATATGTGGTCTTTTTTTTTTTTTAACAGACTAGGCCAAACATTCACTCAAACCAGAGCCAGAACACAAGTCTGTTCCTTGTTCCTCAGGCCAAACAGAGGCAGCTTGCATGGAGTTTAATCCCTGACATTTCCTTCTTTGAAGTATCCTCTGTTTTCCCGGATTCCTGTTAACATTTAATTGCCAGGTTATGAATGGTACAAAAGACTGGCAACCTGGGTTTGGAACTTTAAAATCCATTGCACATACCCAGGGGCCATAGGGAAAAGAGGGGGTGTCTTATACTCTGTGCACTAATAGGCAATTATTTTCTATGATGTTCTCACTGAGTAACCTCCATCCCCAGATTCAAAGAGTTGATACTTTAGGATGCCTAAGGATGGTTGACAGTACATTTGTTTGCCTATGTATTTTTGAGGAGTTAAAGCCTTGATCCCTGAACCTCCACAGTCTTCTATGGACGTGGCTTCTGGAGGGGGAAATGGAGGGCTACCTAGGACAGAAGGTCACACTGAGTGGGTTACATACTGTGTATCTGCCCCTCAGTTCTGACTGTCCCTGTCCTTTCTCCAGGAGCCTGGATCCCTTCTGTCATGGATTGAATTGTGTCTCCCCAAAATATCTGCGAACTTGGCTGGGCCATGATTCTCAGAATTGTGTGATTGTCCACCATTTTATAGTATGAGGTTCCCCCCAAAAATGTGTCAACTTGGCTAGTCCATGATTCCCAGTGTTGTGTGACTGTCCACCATTTTGTCATCTGATGTGATTTTCCCATGTGTTGTAAATCCTACTTCCATGATGTTAATGAGGTAGGGTTAGCAGCAGTTATGTTAATGAGGCAGGACTCAATCTACAAGATTAGGTTGTATCTTACATCAATCTCTTTTGAGACATAAAAGAAAGCAGAGAGGTATGGGGACCTCATACCACCAAGAAAGTAGAGCCAGGAGCATGCATCCTTTGGACGCAGGGTCCCTGCACAGAGAAGCTCCTTGACCAGGGGAAGACTGATGACCAGGACCTTCCTCCAGAGCCAACAGAGAGGGAAACCCTTCCCCTGGAGCTGGCACCCTGAATTTGGACTTCTTGCCTCCTAAACGGTGAGCAAATAAATTTCTGTTTGTTAAAGCCATCCACTTGTGGTACTTCTGTTACAGCAGCACTAGATAACTAAGACAGAATTTGGTACCAAGAGAGTGGGGTGCTGCTCTGACAGATACCTAAAACGTGGAAGTGGTTTTAAAACTGTGAATAGATAGAGGCTGGAAGAGCTTTAAAGTGCCTAATAGTAAAAGCTTAGATTATCTTGAAGAGACGATTGGTGGAACTATAGACATTGAAGACAATTCTGGTGAGGACTCAGGAAGAAATGAAGAGAGCTGTTACATTGGAGACAGCACAGATGGCAAGAAGAGCAGCAGAGAAACGGCAGCAGCAGAACAAGGAGACCAGCACAAGACAGTGCTGGAGCTGACCCACGGAACAAGAGAGCTGAGTGCCTTTTGGCAGAGCGGGGTGCCTACGGGCACCTATAGATGAAGCTAAAGAGCTTTGAACACTTGCTTCAGCAGGACAGACACGGGCAGAAGCTGAAGAGGCCAAGGAACCAAGAAGCAGAAGCTGAAGAGATAAGGAACACAAGCAGCAGAGCTGCCTCAGTCTCAAACAGTACGGCCACGACCTCTGGGGTCTCCAAGTTGCTATTCCAGTGGGCCTGGAAGGCAGAGCTGAAGCCCTGGGTTGAGGGGTCTCTACTCAGAATCCGGAGAGTGTGGCCAATACCTAGAGCCTGGAGGGCAAGGCCATTGTCTAAATGCTCTCAGGGAACAGAGGATTATTTTCAAGCCTTGAGGACTAACGTAATGTGTTCTGCCGACTTGCTGGGTGCCTGTTATCCCTTCTTTCCCTCCAATTTCTCCCATTTTCAATGCAAATGTCTACCTTGTACCTGTTCCACCATTGTATTTGGAAGCAGATAACTTATATTCTGGATTTCAAAAATGAAGAGGAATTTCTGCAATTTGGACTTGGGAGTTAATTTAAGATTTTTGCTATGATACGATAGAATGAATGTTTTTTACATGTGGCAAGGACATGAATTTTGGGGGGCCAAAGGGTAGAATGTTATGAATTGAATTGTATCCCCCCAAAAAATGTGTTTCAACTTGGCTAGTCCATGATTCCCAGTATTGTGTGATTGTCCACCATTTTGTCACCTGATGTGATTTTCCTATATGTTGTAAATCCTACCTCTATAATGTCGATGAGATGAGATTAACGGCAGTTATGTTAATGAGGCAGGACACAATCTACAAGACTGGGTTGTATCTTAAGTCAATCTCTTTTGAGATATAAAAGAGAAAAGGAAGCAGAGAGACATGGAGACCTCATACTACCAAGAAAGTAGAGCCAGGAGCATGCATCCTTTGGACCCAGGGTCCCTGCACTAAGAAGCTCCTTGACCAGGGGAAGATTGAAGACAAGGACCTTCCTCCAGAGCCAGTAGAGAGGGAAAGCCTCCCTCTGGAGCTGGCACCCTGAATTTGGACGTCTAGCCTCCTAAAATGTGAGAGAATAAATTTGTTTGTTAAAGCCACCCACTTGTGGTATTTCTGTTACAACAGCACTAGCTAACTGAGACTCTGGTCTTCTCACAAAGAGTATAAGACAGGAAAAAAAAAAAGACATGCTCATATCTCTTAAAGTTCAGTTTCCCCCAGTGAATGGTCTCTATGGTCCCTGTTGGCCCTAACTTTTTATGAGCCTGGATAAAAGTCCTGTGGAATGCAGCCTGGGATACATTTAGGCTAGGATGGCAAATAGGTTTCATCTCATAAATAGGTAAGGGCTGTCTGAGGTACCTCCTTATAAGTGGGGAATGTTTCTGCCTCTGCCTACCAGAACAGCTTTTCATTCTTTCATTTGTTATAGACATTTCTTATAGTGAGGGTCAGAAATGAGCAAAGCTGGACATGTCCAAACAGAAAGGAATACAGCATAATCACCCCTATTTCTGAATGCTTCCAAACATCCATTTACTACCCCAACTTCCCTCTCTAGCCAAGGAGCTTCTTATCTCCACTTCTTTCTGTGGTGAGTGGTGAGACTTTGACCATCTAGCTCCCTTTTTCCTGACGAGTGTGTGGTGTGGTGATTGTTGGGGGACGGTGAGATGGTCAAAAGTAGGCAACAGTGGTGGTTGGAAAGATAAAAGCCATCACAACTGTGGCTATGCAGTGCCAGAAACTCAAATGTGGTCAGTCTTCTATGGCAGGTCATATTCATTCTCTCAGACCCTCTCATCTTCCAGCAGATTTGCCAGCAGGAAGGAAAGGACTTTCTTGGTGCCAGTGAGGACTCTGATTGGCCTGGCTTGGGTCACAATTTTGAGCAGAGGGTGGCATACTCCGATCGGCAATCCCAGCCACAGGAGAACCATACAGTTGGATGGAGGGAGAAAATACGGACTCAAACATACCAATGACCATGAAGATGGCACAGGACCAGGCAATGCTTCGTTCTGTTAGACATAATGTTGCCATGAGTCAGGGCTGACTAGATGGTAACATCAACAATAACAGGGGGAAAATAATTTTCCAAAAGCAGAAGATGCTATTCTAAGAAACAAACAGCTGTCCATTACAAGCCCTGACCTTTTCTCTTACTCAATAAAACTGTATCACAAGGCCCTAGTTCCTGTCATACCTGTGCTTCCTGCAGTGTGCGATGAATTCCCCTTTTGCCTAGCTAGTTTTAGTTGGGTAGGGTCACTTACAAATACAAGAGTCCTGACTAATACCCTATTTATTAGTGACCAACCTCTTTTAATTGCTGCCTAAAGTAATGTAATAAAGACAAATCTTACACTTTTGATGGTTCATCCCTAAAGGTGAATCTTGCTTCCACAGCCTAAAGTATAATTAAAAAAATAAATAAACAAAATCCTAACCCAAAACAAGGTGTGTTTTCTTGGAATTGTTTTTATTGATCATCCTCACAGGTTGTCACCTCACGTAGCAAGCAAACCACCCTCAGAGAAAGACATGACTAGTCCCTCCAAAGTATTACAACCTATGGAACATAGATGTTATCAAGGTAGGATCAGAGCATAAAGAGGATGCCACTTGTTTCAAAAGTGGCATTAATCACTCATTAATAGTTGTAATGAGTAATTCAGAGTTTATAGCTTGAACCGTTCAGAATAAAATATAGCAACGTTTACCTCTGGCAATTATCTCCAGTGCTTTGAAATGCAGAAAAGTGTGTTCAACTGCCAAAGGAAGTGGAAGTAGAAGAAACCACATGGATGATTCTACAAGGAAAAATTCAAGTTAGAGTGCGCATATCTGGAGAGCCGGCTCCAATCGCCTTGATGTAGTGAAGACTTGAGTTTAGGGTGTTTCTCTCACTTCCAAACAAGAATATTACCTCTGATCCAGTAATTTCACTTTTGGGAATCTCTCCTAAGGAAACAACCAGAAAGCTGGGCCAAAACTTGGATGAAAAGATGTTCACCAAAGCATTATTTATCACTGAAAGAAAAACTCCACCTTCAACAATAGAATGCTAAAATACACTGCACACAATGGAACTCTATGCAGTCATTAATATTTAAAAAATTCTAAATATATTTAATGACACAGGAAGATATATTATAATGTTCATAGTAATAATGCTAATAATTATGCCACGTGCTATGCTGAGCACTTTATATTATAACCTCATTTAATCCTCACAACAATTAACAGTATGAGGTTGGTATTATTATTACCTACTCCTTATTACATATGAAGAAATAGTGAGTTAGTAAGGTTAAATATCACACAGATTGGGAGTGTTTGATTCTGAACTTGTAGTGGCCAATAAACCACACTGTTCTTCAGGATACAAATTGTAGATATGATGTGATATCAATTTTCTATTATACACACACACACACAGATATTAAAAACAAGCACAGCAAAGCACAGACCAGTCAGAATGGACACTATGAACAAATGGAAGCCAGATGTAAATGACCAAAACGACCAGCCCCGTGTGCTTTAGTTAGCCTTTGCCGTGCAACAAACCACCCAAAACTTAGTGGCTTAAAGCAACTGTTTTATTGGCTCATGATTCTGTGGGTTGATATGGGGGCTGTGATCAGCTGGGTGGTTCTTCTGCTCGTCTTGCCTAGGGTCATTCAGGTGGCGGCAATCACTTGACAGCTCACCTGGGATTGGATAGTCCCCTTATATGTCTGGTATTTTGTGCTGGCTTTTTTTTTTCTTATCAGCTGGACCCCTCTCTCCACAGGGTCTTTCATCCTCAAAGAGGCTAATTCAAATTCCTTCATATGGCAGCAGCAGTGTTATAAGAGGATGTGAGCAGGAGTTGAACGATCTTTTGAGGGCTTGCTCAGAAATTGTATGACCCCACTTCTACTGCATTCTATTGGTCAAAGTGAGTCACAAAGCCAGTCCAGAGTAAAGGGTGGGGGGAACAGACTCCACCTCTTGATGGGAGGAGTGGCAATGAATTTTTGGCCATTTTTAATCCACCAGAAACCCTGGTGGTGTAGTGGTTAAATGCTCCAGCTGGTAACCCAAGGGTCGGCAGTTCGAATCTGCCAGGTGCTCCTTGGAAACTCTATGGGGCAGTTCTACTCTGTCCTATAGGGTCGCTATGAGTCGGAATCGACTTGACGGCACTGGGTTTGGTTTAATCCACCACACTATAAACCAACTGAGTATCAGTCCTGCATGTATATATGGATAGAAAAAAGACTAGAAGGAAATCAACCCGTTAACAAGAATTTTTTTAAATTTTATTGTAGTAAAAGATATATAACATTTGCCATTTTAACCGTTTTTAAGCATACAATTCTATGACATTAATTACATTCACCATGTTGTGCAGCCCTCACCACTATTTCCAAAACTCCACAGCAGCTGGTTTTTCTACTATACGGGGCTATTCCAAAATTACAACCAAGGGAGGTGATGGTGCGACTTTGCAGGCGGTGGGTGCTGGCTAATAGGGGTTATTTGTATTGTCTTTTTGTATTTCTGCATTTCTCAATTTTTCTTAATAAGTATGTATTACTTTTATGAAGGAGCCCTGGTGGTACAGCAGTTAAATGCTCAGCTGCTAACTGAAGGGTTGGCAGTTTGAACCCACCCAGCGCTCCTCGGCTCCTCAGGAGAGAGACCTGGTGACCTGCTCCTGTAAAGATTAACCCTTTGCCTTTGAGTCGATTCTAACTCATAGCGACCCTATAGGACAGAACAGAACTGCCCCATAGGGTTTCCAAGGAGTGGCTGATGGATACAAACTGCCAACCTTTTGGTTAGCAGCCGAGCTTTTAACACCGGGCCACCAGGGCTCCCCCGTAAAGACTACAGCCTAGAAAACCCTATGGGGCAGTTCTACTCCGTCACGTGAGGTAGCTATGAGTTGGAATCGACTCAATAGTACTCAACAACAACAAGTACACTGCTTTTACAAGCAAGAAAAAAAAAACACCTTTCATTAGAGTTTAATGGGGCAGATTGGACAGCTTCACTTTGGCACCAAAATCAACTTCTTTGCTAGTTCTACCACTTCTTAAAAAAAAACACTTAATCCCTCTGAGCTTCGGTTTTCTCAGCTGTAAAAATGGAGGTAATATTACCACTTCCCATGATAGTAACTGTGAGGATTAAATGAGACAATGAATGCAAAACACCTAGGTGTTTTCCCTTTCTCCCATTCTCCCCCTTCTCAGTCCTCCTCAGTTTCAGGAATTCTCTTTCTGACAAAGATTAAATTCTGTTGTAGTAAACTGCACACACATCTATAAAAGTAAACTGTATATGGTGAGGGCTGGTTTCAAAACTTAGTTATCCTCTATACTCCAAGTACCTCGCACAAGGCTGGATAAGTGCTTAATAAATACAGTAAAACCCTGTGAAAGGTGGAACCAGTGTAAGGCGGAAACCTGTCAGAAAAGGAAAATTTAAGTATTTTCCACTAACAGAGAGGGACAGAAAAGTGGTAAGACTGCACCCTGTCAAGGGCAGAAAATGTGCAAGACCAGAAAAACAAGGGGTTCTGGTTCTCACAGGTTTCATTGTATTTGTTGATTTGTTGACTCATTAACCAAATAAAACTTTTCCAAATGCTAGGTAGTTACTCCCCTTTTTATGCAGTAAACTAAAAAAAAAAAAAAAAACCCACTGCCGTTGAGTTGATTCCAACTCACAGCAACCCTACAGGATAGAGTAGAACTGCCCCATAGAGTTTCTAAGGGGCGTCTGGTGGACTTGAACTGCCGACCTTTTGGTTAGCAGCTGTAGCACTTAACCACTACACCACCAGGGTTTCCTTTTATGCAGTATTCAATACAAACTCCAGTATCAGGAGGGAGTAATGGCTCACCCATAGCACCTATCTAAAATGGAATTAGTCTAAAATTTCAAAAGCATAACCCGATTCACTGCCATGAAGAAAACTCAAATTTCTTAGGGTTCTAAGCTTCTACACATACACAACCACAACAGGCTTTTTTTAGCCACCTATACTCTGGTGGCACAGTGGTTAAGTGCTCGGCTGCTAACTGAAAGGTTGGCAGTTCGAACCCACCAGCGGCTCTGTGGCAGAAAGATGTGGCAGTCTGCTTTTGTAAAGATTTAAGCCTTGGAAACCCTGTGGGGCAGTTCTAGCTTGTTCTGTAGGATTGCTATGAGCTGGAAGTCACTTGACAGCAGTGGAATCTTTCAGAATAGGTCCCTGGGTGGTACAAACGGTTTGCACTTGACGACTAACCTGAAGGCTGGCGGTTCGAACCCACACAGCAGCACTGTGGAAGACAGTTCTGGTGATCTCTTTCCATAAAGATCATAGCCAAGAAAACACAACGGAGTTCAGTTCTACTCTCTAACACATTGGGTCACCGCGAATTGGAATCGACTCGGCGGCCATCTCAGAACACGCTCTTCTTGTCCACAAAGGCAAAGGGAAGCATGAGAGCATGAAACAAACTGGAAAAGCAGAGAAGAAAAATCATGATTTTTCATAACCAAAAAGTCATAATTCTAATAGAACACTATTCTAAAAAACTACGCAACCCAAATAGGAAATGGCCTTGTTCGTGCTCTAACTAGGCAGCTACCATTAGTTCTTAGTCATGAAGGACTAAATTATCAGTAAATCTGTAATGAAAAAAATCTGTTGCCATCGAGTTGATTCCAACTCACAGCAACCCTATAGGACAGAAATCCTCCACAGGGTTTCCAAGGAGCAGCTGGTGGATTCAAACTGTTGACCTTTTGATTAGCAGCCAAGCTCTAACCACTGCACCATCAGGGCTCCAAATCTGTAGCAAGCTTTCCTAAGTTCTCTCATTTTAGAAAGCAGAGGAAGGAAGGTCCTCTGAATGATCATTCAGGAGGTGTAGCTCATGCTGTTAGGAAAGATACTACCCATAGTAGATTAAGCAACCTGATTTTGACAGATTTTTTGAGAAAGACGTTTCTTAAATTTCCACAGTGACTCACTATGTGTGCAATCCTGGGTGGGTGGGAAGGAGAACTGAGAACCTACTTTTGATTTTTTTACATACAGTTTATTGCTAGCAAAGACAGAGAATTACGTGTTGAATGTTAAAACCAGTTGCCTCTGAGTGGATTCTGACTCATGATGACCTCATGTTGTGTCAGAGCAAAACTGTGCTCCATAAAGTTTTCAAAGGCTGTTTTTTTCAGAAGTAGATTGCCAGGCCTTTCTTCTTAGGCACCTCTGGATGGAGTGGAATCTCCAACTTTGGTTGTCAGTTGAGCTTGCTTACCATTTGTACCACCCAGGGACTCCTGTTGAATGTCATTTGGTGATAGCCCTGTGGTCATTTGGTGATAGTTCAACTCCTCATTCCACAGACTGCAGATGCTGCAAGCCCCTTTTCTTGCTTTCTCTCACTGTGAAAATCATCTTTTGACTTAACCCTGAGCCTAGGCAAGGCTGGAGGAGCAAGGTTTGTCTGGGAAGGTGGTTGTAAAAGAAAAACTCATTCTGCAGAAGCCTGAATACTTCTTCCAGTGGGTACAAACAGGAAGAAGTTATACAGTACTCTAATTCAGCTGTTCTCATTTTGGTCTCAGGACATTTAAAAAATTATTGAGAAACCTAAAGAGCTTATCTTAGAAAATTCTAGAAAACATAAGAAAACACAAGCACACATTTCTCTAGTCATCCAAACAATGATGTCATCACACATCCTGTGAATTTATTTCAAAATAAAGTTTAAAAAAATAAAAATAGTACAGAGGATGGAGCAAGTAGGCATTACATGTGTTTAACTGCAGCTACAGAAGGACAGGAAAGACAAAATAGGGTGGAGATAAAATAGGAAGAATTACTGGCTAAGAGTTTTCCAAAACTGATTAAAGACATTAACCAGGAGATTCAAGAAATGTAATGAATCCAAAGAAGAATGAATATTTTTTAAAATCTATACCAAGACACATCAAAGAGAAACTGAAGAACACGAAACACTAATAAAAGATACAAAAATATTTGGAGGAAAAATTATGTATTAATTTTAAACAATTAACTTTCTAAACAATTAACTTTTCTACAGCACTGGAAGCCAAAAGATAGCCAAATAATACATCAATATGTAGAAGAGAAAATAATTTTCAACCTCAAATTTTATAAGCAATGAAAAAAAATTCTTCAAGAAATTTAAGATGAAGTGAAGACATATTCAGCAAAACTGAGAAAGTTTGACAAAAGCAAACCTTCACTGAAGGAAATTATGAAGAATGTACCTCAGGCAGAAGAAAAGAGTTTCCACAAGTCAGAGATTTAAAAAGGAATAGTGGGGCGGGGGATACGTAACAAAGAAAAAACTTCACTAACTCTAAAAACAATTGCAAGAATAAGAAAAAGAAACTGAAGAACCTAAACAGCTTACCTTAGAAAGTTCTAGAAAACACAAGATACACGAACACAGTCCTTTAGTCATCAGAGCGATGACGTCATCACACAACGGGTCACCTTTGGAAAATTCCGAGATTTAAAAAGTCAAATGACGTTACTATTATTATGAAAATAGTTCTGCCTTAGACCTTCTCCGACCGTCCAATGCCAGGTCTCCAGAATTTGGTTCACCGACGGGCCAAGGAGAAGGCAGCAAGGTCACAGGTTGGGGGACACAGGGGAAATTCCATTATTTGCAAAAATTACTGGGGCGCGCGGTTTCCGGGAATATTCCATGAGGCGCCGCAAGAGGGCGCCGCTAGAGAGCGCCGCTGCGCGAAGCCGCCGCGCCCCAGGCTACTCTCGGTCACCGCCCCCGCTCGCGCCTGCTCAGCTCACACGGGCTCGGAATTGAGAGCGAAGCCGGGGGAAAAGGGGTGGGGGCAGGGGGGAGGGCCGCGATCTCATTGGGCGAGATGCCTCCGCCTCACGGCCCGGGGCGGGGCTCCTTCGCACTAAAAAAGCGGCGCTGGCCGCAGCTTCTACGCGTAGCGTTAGTCTTCGCTCTGGTGAGGGTTTTTTGTCGCTTGCCGAAGTTCGCCGGGTCATGGTGCCAGCCTGACTGAGAAAAGGAAGCTCCCGGGAGACGAATGAGGAACCACCTCCTCCTGCTGTTCAAGTACAGGGGCTTGGTCCGCAAAGGGAAGAAAAGCAAAAGACGAAAATGGCTAAATTCGTGATCCGCCCAGCCACCGCCGCCGACTGCAGTGATATCCTGCGGCTGATCAAGGTAGCTGGCGGCTCGGGCGCCTCCTGGGCCAGGGTGGGGCGGCCTCTTTCCGGGGAGAGTGTGGGTCTCTGGGACTGGGTCGCTGCTGGAGAGCCGGGGCGGTTCCCCTGCCCCTGCCCCGCCCTCTCCTGCCGCCCTCCCCTCCCGAGCCTCATCCCCTTCCTCTGAGTTGTCGGTGGCCTCACTTTGTTTTCTGTTCTCTCTTTTTTCTTCTGCGTGCCTCGCCCCAGGAACTGGCTAAATATGAATACATGGAAGAGAAAGTAAGGTTAACTGAGAAAGGTAACGCAACAGTGGGGCAGGGGGGAGGGACAAGAGTCCGGTGCCTCTCACCCACCCCGAAGCCAACACTGTGTCCCTCCTTGCAGATCTGTTAGAAGATGGTTTCGGAGAGCACCCCTTTTACCACTGTCTGGTTGCAGAAGTGCCCAAGGAGCACTGGACTCCGGAAGGTAGCCACCCCTCCCCTTCCAGAAGCTGGTCAGAGAGACTGAGTGTTGTGTAAAACGTAGTGTCTGCTGTGTAGAACCACTAACTACCCAGGCCCAAGTTACTTAGTGAGAAGTTGGCCAGAAATAATAGCCAGCCAGTGTGGAAAACTACTGAGGAGGAAAAAACAAAAACAATACATGTGCCGCACTTAATGTTGTTGGGTGCCATCTAGTCGTTTCCGACTCGTGGAGACGTCATGTGACAGTAGAACTGCCCCTAGGGTTTTTTCGGCTGTAATCTTTACGGAAGCAGGAAAAGAACTGTTTAATTATCAGTGCTGTGAAGACCCAGAAAAGTTAGGTATAATGTCTTTTGTTGTAATTCAGTTTCATAAAATGGTTCTTGTTTGACCCTAACGTAACCTTTTTTGTAATTGTGTTAAATTGCATTTTTTTCTTTAATTTGTCCCAATCTTCAGGTTACAGTCTCTAGCTTCGCCATGTACATGGCCCTTCCGTGTACATGGATGGGCGGGGAGGTAACTAAAAGATCCTTTACACAATAAAGTAGATGATCATGATAAATGAGGTAAGGCCCTATTATCACACACTTAAAACACGGTAGATCAGAAACTTCATTATACTCGCTTCCTGTTTGTTTGCAAAGGAATATAAAATGGCTTGAAAGTTTAATTTAAAACCTTTGCCTCCCTTTGGAATTGTGGATACCTGTTAAGACAGAATCCGATGCTTGGTTTTTTTGTTTTAGTTTTCATATTTTTGCTGGTCCTTGTTGACTGGTCAGAAGATAAGAGCTAAAAGGGGAAGTTGTTTGGGTGGGAGATTTCTTAAGCTTTTTCTGAAGTTGGTTCCCCAAGCTAGAAGAAATGAGGTGCTTTTTAAGACTTATGGATGTTACATAATAGCTGTTCGTGGCTACTGCTGCTGCTTCTGGCTTTAAAACTGGGGAAAGCAAATTGGGATATGTGTGAATTGGAAGGCAAGTTCTGAAATTAAACGTTGCACCTTTAGCCTGATCTGACCTTAAGGAAGCAGAGTTTCCAGACAACACAATTAATATTCTGAACTGCCGTGTAAACCTGACTTATTCCCCAATCAGCATACCAGTATATCAGTAGGATGTGAATAATATGTGTGTTTACTTTAAAAACCATAGCAGTTTAGCTCTGGCAAGTAATTAAAGCATTCTTGCTTCCTGAGTGTGAGCTCCAGCAGATTGAAGAGAGGCCAGCCCACAGTTCTAGCCTGGCTTCAACTAGCTCTAATGTGTGCTTTTTGCAAATAAGTGTTCTGAAAACAGTGAGGTTGTCCAACAGTGGCCTGGGCTGCACTATCATAAAAGGAGACAGTCTTAATTTAGTGGCTACTTGTTTCTATAATATATGCATGTCTGTTTTTTTTAAAACCTGTGATAGGCTTCTGTTTTGCAGCTACAACTTTTGTGGATTTTTCTTCTCTAGAACTCATGTGATACTCTTATTACAGGACACAGCATTGTTGGTTTTGCCATGTACTATTTTACATATGACCCGTGGATTGGCAAGCTGTTGTATCTTGAGGACTTCTTTGTGATGAGCGATTATAGAGGTATGGCTGAGTACAGAGGAGTGGGTTTAAAGAGAAATATAGGGCGTTAAATCCTTAAAATGTTTTTAATTGTACTTCTCTTTTAGGCTTTGGCATAGGATCAGAAATTCTGAAGAATCTAAGCCAGGTATGTCTTAGTCTTTGGCTTCTTAATTTGTAAGGATTACTGGATTTATTTTAATGACTGAATCAAATTTAGGTCTGGGGAAAGCAGGTGAAATGTCACTGAGTTTTGTTTTCCTCCTCCCCCTTAACAATAGGTTGCTATGAAATGTCGCTGCAGCAGCATGCACTTCTTGGTGGCAGAATGGAACGAACCATCTATCAACTTCTACAAAAGAAGAGGTGCTTCTGATCTGTCCAGCGAAGAGGGATGGAGACTCTTCAAGATTGACAAGGAGTACTTGCTAAAAATGGCAGCAGAGGAGTGAGAAGCGCCAGTGCAGACAATGACAAGTTCCATTCTATTTAGGAAAAATTCTCAGCTTCTCTTGCTTTCTAACCTGTTTGTAGTGGAATAATAGAAAGAGCTCCCATTCCAAAGCTTTATTACCAGTGGCGTTGTTGCATGTTTGAAAGGCAGTCTACTTAAAATGGCAATTTTGTGTTCAGATTGGAGTCAGATTTTTCCTTGAATTTTTTTTTTTTGATAAACAAGGTGGTATGATCTTTATATGTGAAAAAAAAAACTTCATTCTTGTGAGTCATTGAAATGTGTACAATGTACACACTGGTACTTAGAGTTTCTGTTTTAATTCTTTTTTTTTTTTAATAAACTGCCCTTTGATTTAATTGTTCCGTGTAAGCCTTTTTCTTAATCCTTTATCTCATGCATTTTTCTTGCTGTTGAGTCCAAGGAAAAAAAGCCAACAAACCTAGCTCGGTAACTTTATAATCATTTAAAAGCTGTTTTTAACCTCATTCAAAGTTTTTTTACTCATTGGCTGTGCTGTGCTGGTACCATCAAGGTCTGGAAAGAATCCAGCTGAATTCCAAGGTTGTATGTGTAGCAGAGCAGCATGTAAAATAGGACTTTTACAGTGATGACACTGTACGCTTCATCTGACATCAATTTTTTTCCCTTACACGGGCTGAAAAATGACTTTAAGGGTTAGAAACTGAGGCCCACGATGAATAAGCCCATTGTTTTTACAAGTAAAAAGTGGTAGAGGTGGGATTATGAAACACTGAAAATCAGAAAAAAAAATCTTGACCACAAAAAACCTCATCCCACACAAATGCTATTTGAAGGAAGAGTGCATCGCTTCGCTAATTAGGCAGGAGCAAGCCCCCCCACCCCCGCCAGGCATTTCTACAGGAAATTTGGAAACAAAAGCAAAGGAATTGTTAGGCTTGATGGGGTGGACACAGGCACCAATCAAATAAATTAGCATCCTATTTGGAGAGTAAGTTTGCCACACTGAACACAATGGGCTTCTGTGTAGAGAAACGAAGCCTTCAAAACCACCCGGAGGAAAGAAGTAAAATACTTTCTCAAGAACTGAAAATGAAACTTAGAAGAAACCTGTAGAAAAGACAGTATTTCTCTAACATAAGAGGATTCCTTTTCTTAACCGCTGATTATATTGACCTAAATATCTAAGCCCATTAATTCCCCAGTAATGAAAACAGTTCATAAGAACCACTGTACTGACTTCCAAGATTCATATTTCCATAAGAACTCAGATACCTGAAAAACTGGCTCTCTGTGTTCTCCAAGAAATACAGGGCTCCATATAAAAAAATGTGATCCTCTATTGTATTCAACACAGGAGAGCTTTGGGATTTTCTGGTGATCCAGAGAACGTGTCATGAAAACAGGCTTATAGTTGGTTCTCACCCAGGGACCTGCTAGAAAGGCAAGTAGCTATGTGAGAAACACTGGCAAAAATACAAGGGTAACTAAACACAAGGAGTCCCTGGGCAGTGCAAACAGTTAATGCACTTGGCTGTTAATGGAAAGGTTGGTGGTTCAAATCTACCCAGAGGCATCTTAGAAGAAAGGCCTGGTGATCTTCTGAAAATCAGCCATTGAAAACTCTATGGAGCACAGTTCTACTCTGACACACATGGGATCACCGTGAGTCTGAATGCACTTGATGGCAACTGGTTTTGTGTTTTTGTTTTTGTTTTTTTTTAATCACAAAGAGCCTTGTGGGGAAATAAGAAATTTTGAAAATTGGGTTTTGGAAAGTGGGCCTCCTAGAGGAAAACAACTACATGCTGAATGGTTAATTATATGAATAAGTTAACCAAGCAAGTTTGTTTTCTTCCCTTAAAGGCCCAGTATTGTCAAGACGAAAGCTTTTAGAAAGTTTTTGTATTCACTTTAGAGAAGTTCTTTAAATTTAAAATTTAGAAGGTGAAATCACTACAGCTGCAGTCCACTGAATGTTCCAGAACTCAATTACAAAGACACCTCTTTAAAGACTTAACTATAAAGCAATTCTGTAAAGCCTGAAATCCCAGGCATGTAAGAAAATGTGTTCCAGGGACATTATATGAAAGGAAATAACAATGATAAGCCTGGAAAAGAAAAAAGTCCAGGTAAGAAACATTGCATAAAAATAACTTTAAAATTAATGTTTTACTAAATAACACTCTCCCTTCTCAACCCTGGGTTCCCTATTACCAGCTTTCTTGTTTGTCCCCTCCTGCCTTCTAGTCCTTGTCCCTGGGCTGGTGTGCCCCTTTAGTCTTGTTTTGTTTTATTGGCTCCAGAAGTTTTAGATTCCATTAAGAATTTGTAATTCCCGCCCCCCCCCTTTTGAAGAGGATTATTATACAGAATCTTAGATAAAAACATTCAGTAATGGTAGCTGGCACCATCCAATTCTTCTGGCCTTAAGGAATAGAAGACAGGTAGACCTAAATATTTTTAATTTCTCTTTCCTACCTTTGTAGGTCCCCACATGCACCCTCCTCTCTACTCACATGAGTCTATAAATATCATTTCTCTTACTTCAACTCCCTCCACCACCACCACTCACTCACATAGACACTCAACCCCACAGACTCATTTTTCCTCACCTGTTTAAGGTTGGTCAAAGCTCGACTAGAAAGTAACTGATCAACTTTTCAAGATTCCACTAAATTAGATGTTCCTCCCCTCAGTTTAGCTCCTCACAGCTCCTATATCACGGTCTTTTTCATATAATGACACTATACAACTGTCTATTCACTTGCCTGTCTCCTCTGTTGTCTTCAAGAGTATCTAACTGCAGTTTTAATTTCTTTATTTCAGTGCCTTGTGTGGTGCTGTGCATGGACCTTGCATTTTGGTGTTGTTCAAGATTGTATTCTTAGATTTCCTCTCCCTGTTCTTCAAATTATCTTTCTTGAGATCTTATCCATCCCTCCAAACATCATGTATCTGCCATTGTTTCCAAAATCTTTATTTCTAGTCCCTAACTTTTCACCTAGGTTGTAATCCTTAGGGGAGCAGATGGTCAGGTCTTTTCTCCTGCAGAGCTACTGGTGGGTTCAAACTGCCAACCTTTCGGTTAGTAGCTGAGTGTTTAACCATTGCGCCACCAGGGGTCCTTTGCCAATTGTTACATAAGGTATTTTTTAGTTTTCTGTGTTTTTTTAAAATAAGGATATGTTATTTGCTATGTTTATTATGTCCCTAAAAGACTTTTATAAAATCAAAATTTTTATACTATTAAAACAGGAAGTAGCTGGAGATTGCCCATGCACAGGTATAAGATATCCTGCTACAGACCCAGTTACAGGGCTCATAGCAGAGTCATTGGTCTGTCTTTGTCCAAATCAAAGCCCAAGACCGTTGTTATGGATTGAATTGTGCCCCCCAAAAATATGTGTTGTAAATCCTAAACCCCTATACCTGTGGATGTAATCCCATTTGGGAATAGGACTTTATTATGTCAGTGGGCCATATCAGTATAGGTGTGTTTTACACCAATCGCCTTTGAGATATGAAACAAGCAGTTTATGGGCACACCAGCCCAGGGGCAAGGACAAGAAGGTGGGAGGGGACAGGAAAGCCGGACAAATGGAAATGGGAAACCCAAGGGCAAGAAGGGGAAAGTGTTGACATGTCACAGGGTTGGCAACCAATGTCACAAAACAATGTGTATTGTTTAATGAGAAACTAATTTGCTCCGTAAACTTTCACCTAAAGCACAATAAATAAATGAATAAAAAAAAACATTTCCTACTTAAACAAAAAAAGAGAGAGAAGGAAACCCAAAAATCAGAGAAGGAACTAGACTACAGAGCTAATTGTCCCCATGAACCACTGCCTCCTCCACCTTGAGACCAGAAGAACTAGATGGTGCCTGGCTACCACTACTAAACATTCTGATCAGGGACACAATAGATGAATCCTGATTTAAAAAAAGAAGAAAAATGTGGAATAGTACTCCAAATTCTTAAAGAATCCAGACTTACTGGACTTATTGAGGCTGGAAGAGTCCCCCAGACTATGGCCCTGAGTTGGTCTTCAAACCTTGAATCGAAACTACCCCCTGAAGTCACCTTTAAACTAAGTAACAGTTTAGCTCAAAAAGTAAAGACTGTCATTGTTGAATATTGCTTTTTTTAAAAAAAAAATCTATATAAGACCAAAGGGTCAACAGCTATTTTAAAACATGGATGAGAAGACTGGGGGGGAGGGAGTTTAAATGGAAATGAAACAAGAACAGAAATAATGAGAATATTGACACAATGTGAAGAATATAAACACTGTCACTGACAATTATGTCTAGAAACTGGAATGGGGACAGGTTTTGCTGTGTATATTTTCACCAAAAATAAAACGAGCAATGACTCAATTCTGACTCATAATAACCCTAAAGGACAGAGTACAACTACCCCATAGGGTTTCCAAGGAGTGGCTGGTGGATTGGAACTGCTGACCTTTTGGTTAGCAGCTGAGCTCTTAACCACTGTCCAACCAGGGCTCCATTAATTCATTAAACAAAAAAAAAGAAAAAAAAACATTGCCATCAAGTCAATTCCAACAGAGCAGAACTGCCCCACAGGGTTTCCAAGGAGCAATTGGTGGATTCAAACTGCCTACTTTTTGGTTAGCAGCTGAGCTCTTAAACACTGCACCACCAGGGCTCCATTAATTCATTATGAGTTGTGAAATGGTGGTACCCTGAGGTACAGTTCACCCAGAAAAGATAGGATAAATGCTTGCTTCTTCCCTTTCATTAACGAGTTTTCAAAATAATGAATTGAGTTCCCTAGCATCTTCCAGTTAGTTTTTTTTTTTTTTTTTCATTTTAAATGATCATTATTAACTTATGGACTTTGAACATTTCCTGTGTTTCAATCCATTGCAATTATTATTCTACTGAAGCTCAGGCTTCCCTTATTTATCCAACAAGAGCTTCTTAAAGCTGGCTCCAGAGTCCTTTGGACACAATCCCAGAAACCTTAGTTCCTTTGCTTTTAAGATGTCCCAGGGTCATCTTGTACATTTCCTACTCAAGATCTGACATCAATGGCTAGGCAAATCCGAGCTTCAGAGGGCCCCAGGGGGTACAACATTCATTGGGAGCAGGCGGTATTCACACACAACTCTCTGTTTTGATACCCACAGGGGCACAGCAGGGAGATCCTTTTATAAGGAGGCTGAAAATGGGGACATGCACCCAGGCGTGGACTACCCAATAAGGTATGCACGGGCTTGTTCATCCTTACTTACTAATCTGTAGTGCACAATTTCACCTGTTTTTCACCACGTCAAAGCTGGTGAAAACCACTAAAAACCCACTGCCGTCGAGCTGGTGAAACCCATGTGAAATTGTGCTCTACAGATTAGTAAGTAAACACAATTAAGTCCGGGTGTAACTTGCTTACTGGATAATCTGCCCTTGCTTTTATCTCTGGCTTCAGGCCCATGATTCAGTTTAGGAATGGTGCCAAGCAGCTGCCTATTGGTTCTACTGGCCCTTGGGCACCAGCTGTGGGCATGGGCTGCCTTCTTCCACCTACATTGCAAAGGGAGCTAACCCGACTGCTTTCATCTAGTGAATCTTTTTTTTTTTAAGTGTTTTCAAAACAGCTAAATCCACAACAGTGTTCTTTGTTTACATAAAGATGGGGTAATGGTCCAGAGGCTGGTTGGGTCTGGTGAAAAAAACACTTGATTTGGAGTCAAAAGAAACAGAATTAGATCTTGGCTCTTTTTCATTTATGGGGATAAAAATAAATTTCATTTATGGAATAAACAAACCACCCCAAAGAGCTGCTGTGAGGACTCAATGAGATTATGAATATGGACATGCATTAATATATTCTGTATGATATATTTATAGTAACCCTATGTTGAGCATCTACTAAGTGCCAGATGCTGTGCTTTTGTTTTTTCATTAATTGCCATAATAATACTGTAAGGTATTCCAGCAGTATGCTGGTAAACCAGCTTGGGGGTTAGGTGGGGGGCAGTCTTGGTTTGATAGCTTGCTGATTTCCATGGTGTAAATATTCCAACAGGGCCGATTTCAAGCTACCAAAGCTACCACTCCTTTAAAGGAGCCCTGGTGGAGCAGTGGCTAATAGTTTGGCTCCTAACCAAAAGGTCAGCAGTTCAAATCCACCAGCCACTCCTTGGAAACCCTACGAGGCAGTTCTACTCTATCCTAAAGGCAGTGGGTTTGGTGTGTTTTGGGTTTAGTGCTTTAAAGACTGGCTTGCAAAATTCTTGAATATTTAACAATAGGCTCTTCCCAAGCCAGTAGGAGCCGGCTTCAACACACCATTGTATCACGCCCATTTTAAATATGAAGAAGTTGAGGTTTAGAGAAGCTTATAGGGTCGCTATGAGTTGAAATCGACAGTGGGCTGGGTTTTAAGCAACTTGGATTCACTGCAGGGGTGCAGGTGTGCTCCTCTACAAATGTGTGCTTCCCTACCAGACTCCTGCCACTTCTGTAAGCAACTGATCTATATACTATTTGACCTCAAATGAATTTATTTATGCTTTGGTATAACACTATGAAAAAAAAATGTTTACCTCCCTTGATTATAAGCATCTTGGGAGCAGGGGCCATGTCCCATAATCTTTGTATTTTCAGGGCCTCATTCCATGCGTGGCACACAGTGGGCACTTAACAAGTATTTATTAAATGAATTGAATAAATCGGTCCCAGTTTTCAGGGGAAACTGAGATACAGAAATCAACTGTAATGTCATTCCCGACTTGTAACAAGCACTCATTTTGAGAGTCACAATTTAACCGAAAAAAAAAAAAAAAGAATGGTAATAATTATAGAGAACTTTTTACATCCCAGGTGCTTTACATGGATTATGTCATTCAATAGTTAGAACAAAGCCATCCTTTTGTGCATAAAGAAGGTAGGGTGTAGGGGGTGAGAGCCTATTGTTAAATATTCAAGAATTTGGCAAGCCAGTCTTTCAAGCGCTAAACCCAAAACACCAAACCCACTGGCTTTAGGATGTGTAGCAATTTATTTTGTGTTATACAACCAGAAGGCAATGGGGTTGAGATGTGAACTGGGCAGCTGGGCTCTAGATCCGCCTCAGGAACCACAGCTCATTATCTAGTTCAACCTTACATGGTGGCCTTTACCCATTACAAGTCGAGTGGATTCTGACTTATAGTGACCCTATAGGACAGAGTGGAACTGCCCCATAGGGTTTCCAAGGAGTGGCTGGTGATTCTGGTTAGCAGCCGAGCTCTTAGCCACTGGGCATCCAGGGCTCCACGGTGACCTTTAGTCAAGCAAAATGATGGTGCTTGGTGGCTAAGACTGTTTCTTCTTCTTAACCTGGAAAAGGCCTTACCTGTGCTTAGATTAGGTGTTGAGAAGCCAGGGGGATTGTGGGCTTCCTATCAACCATTTCCTGCCTTAACACTTCTCAGCCAGTTCTGCAAGAAAATTTGACTTTTCTGCTCCGTTAAGGCAAGTGGTTCAGGAATCATCTTGATGCGTTTTCTCTTCATCGAATTATCTATGAGTTCTGTTACTAGAAACAAACAATTTGCTCTCCTAAACTTTCCACATGGGCCTCCAAGGAATTGAAAAACAAAAATCATTTTCCAGTTTCTCTGGCTTCAAGCCTGATTCCTGGACATGATCCAAGAGTAACTGCCATCCAAATGCCTGTCAGCAAGATGGTCATGATGTACTCTGGCATACAGTACTGAGGCAGTCTTGTGCAATATTGTTATAGCGTTATGTTGTAATTATACCCCGGCCTTGTTTCCTGCAAATCTCGCAGATGCTTATCCACCAACGGGCTGTTAGTTGACAATCACTCTAAGCAAGCCTGGACAAAAGAAGTAATAGCGGTAACCCTGAGGAACTTCTGAAAGAATATACAGCTAATGTTCCAGAACTTTCAACCAGTTCAATATTCTCTTACAGGCAAGTCGAATGTCAGAAAGCATTTCTATCTTTTCCTGTTATGTCTTTGACCTCTTTGTGTTCTTTTGTCTTACCCAAAATAATGTCACAGAACTGCTGATTCAGACTTAAAACATGGAACACTGGGGGAAATTCCTACAATCCCCTGGGGCTCCCCACCCCAATACCACCCCAGCTCCCAGAGGGGCTAAAATACTTAGGAGTCCACGTAGACATGCGATTTGTTAAAATTGCCAAGAAGAGGATGCCTGATCACTGCCCTATTGCCCCTTTCATGGGGTGGAGGAAAAGGGTTGAACCAATGTCAAGGACACCAGGATCTTGGCCAGACCAGACCGAACTCTGGGGAAAATGTTCCCACTAAAATCCAGGAAGGTGGTCAGGAGAAAGCCCCTGAGGAAAGACTCTAGGTGGTAGTGCTTGTGTGGTTTACATTCCAGTGCATGTTTTAAGAAGTTTCCCAGCAGGTTTTAATTAACCTCCAGCTGAAACCTGCTAAACAAGTTTTGCAACCCAGGTTATTGTGTTAGTATTTTTCCGGTACATTGTCCTAGGTTTGAATTTCGAGAAGTTTATTATTCTTTCTAACTGCAACTCAATGGGAAAAAGCAAAGTGTAGGTTTTATAACCTAGGTATTTCTTGGCAATGACTTGTAGCAAAGAGTATCTCCATAAGATCTGGACCACAGAAAGAAGTGAGAATTTAAAAGCTGACATTTGCAAGCGATAAAAGACAAAACCAAAAGTATTCTTTTGAAGAATATGTCTTTCTTCTGATGAAATAAACACAATCATTTTGGTTCAAAATTAAAAACAAACCCCTACATTTCGTATACTCCCACACCTAGGAGACTAATTCACAGTAGTTTTTTTTTTTTTTCTATTCTACTTCATCAAAGCCTACCATTTATAGGCTATTTTTAATAGCACCAAATGAGCTTTCTCAAACGATAACCACTGAGCAATAATCACTGTCCTCAAAGGAGCCACTGAAAAGTGTAGGCTTTGGGGATGGTAAGATGTAGGATGCTGCCCCAGGGGTCTCCATCCAAAGCACTTAGAATGAATCACTGGACATTGTCACTGATAAATCACTCGAGGACACTGGGTTGGGTTTGGTTTTTGGCTGGCCTAAAGCATATAGGAGTCATCTAATTTAGGGCCTTCACACTGGGAAACACTTGCCACTTGAGGCACACAAGAACTTTCCAGGGGACTGAGTTTTAAGGGACTCAGTTTCCAAACCTCAACATCCGTATATACTTTCTGGAAATGACCTGCCTGAGAATGCTCCTCTTAACAAGAGGTCATACCCAGCTCCTTTTGTCCACAGCCTCTTTCATAATTGCCCTTCTCCCACTTGCTGAGACAAGTGTGTACCCTGAATCTTAGCAGAGTGCACTACCTCAAGATGTAAGAATCTCTGGGCACCAAACCAAAGAATAATTCAAGAATGCACAACTCCTGAGGGAAGAGTCCCCTAAGAGTTAAGCCAGCTTCTCAGACAGATGGCTGGGGAGCATGTGCCAAGGTTTTATTTTGAACTCCCAAAGAGAGAAGTTTCTGAGCAAACGGATTCAAAGATTTCTCTCTTGGTAGACATGTAAGTGGCACAAAAAAGGAACAATTGGTTAAAGGGTATCAGCGGTCAGTCAGCTGGGGAAAACCATAACTTGTCAGATGTCATGTTTATCTGAATTGAAAAATGTAGTCAGATTTTCCTTGAAGATCTCCATTCTCTTTCACCCAATTAACCCCTACTCTTCTTCAGGCCTCCCTGGCCACCCATCCACCTCCTCCTATTATACCTTCTACTAACACCACGTGCCTCCTTCATTGCCCTTTTCCCACTTGTGATGTCCTGTTTATTTGTGAAATTCTTTAAGATCGGTCTCCCCCATTAGACCACAAACTCCATGAGGGCAAGAATCTTGTCAGTTTTAGGTCCACCACTGTTTGCTAAGCAGGGAGGGGGCTAACATTCTGCGTAATTCATTAAAAGTTAGCTGGATTGTTTGCTGGTGAGGACTGGCTTTGCCACTAGGTTATAGGGCCAGCACTTTCCATTAACTGAATGAGCTAAATGAGCTGTGCCAAAATTTCGAAGCAACGAAAATATACTTAAAGCATATGCATAACGTACAGTACACCAGAAATTACATTCTAACTAGTTAACCTATGATTTTATAAAAATTAGACATCAACATGAAATATGTGAGGAAAAAGATAGAATATGTGAGGGGGTACACAGTTGTTCAAAATTATTTTAAGACACATGTGAGCAAAAACGTTTGAACAAAACTGAAATAGTACCATCACTGCACTAATGCAGGACTTCCATTTCTACTGTTCCTGGTTGGGGGTCGGTCAGCATCTCTTTGACTATATTCAGTGATGGGGAAATTACTTCCTATATGGTAACTCAAAACATTGTTGGAAAGCTCTATTTGTTAAAATTTCAGCTAACTTGGAGTCGAAAGCTATCACTCTGTTCTTTCCATTCACTCAATTGTGGCTTTAGTTCTGTCCACTGGAGCTAGATACCACCCCCGCTCCATCTACTGATCAGGCTTTCAATGATTCAAAGATAAAAATGTCCAGATATCCAGTCCTTCAGTAATTCTTTATTAAATATAATCTCTTGGCACAGTACCATCCTTCTTTGAGCTCTGTTCTCTCACCTAATCAATCTCTACTCTTCCTCAACACTGCTTAAATGTTGCTTCCAGCACTTCCAAGCAATGTTTCCATTTTCTATGCAGAGGAACGAAAGAAGGTAGAGCGCAAAAACCACAGCTTTTTTTTTTTTTAGTTCTGAAGAAAGCCATCTCCAAGCACTTCCATCTATATTATATTAGCCAGAATATCTCACATGGCAACACTTAGCTCCAAAGCAATCTGGGAATAATAGCATTTATGCTTTCTGGTTTCTACACTACAGCAAGTCATGGGTGTAAAGTGAGCAAGCAATAAAGCACATATTGCCAAGAAATACGTGCTATAATTTAAAAAGTAATTTGTAAGACTGAGAGGTAAACCAAATAATCAGCTAACAAAGTAGTTATTTACAAAAGCAAAACAAAAAAAAAATTGACACTGTGTAAAACTATGCATCTTTATAACTGGGTTAAATAAAAAAATAGTTCACAAAAAAATGAAGACTTTCAAAAAAGAAAAAGTATTATATATGGCCTGATGCTATTTTGTTCTTAAAATTTTCCAATGACTTCCCTTCCCACTTCCAACTCCAACTGCACTGTATCAAAATGTTAAATGACTGTGACTCACATGTTTTCTAATCAACATGTAAATAATTTTTAAGTAGATGTTTCATATATAATTTTATTTTATTGTTAAGAATATACACAGCAAAACACCAATTCAAGTTTCTACATATACCATTTAGCGACACTGATTATATTCTTCCAGTTGTGCAACCATTCTTACCCTCCTTTTCTGAGTTGTTCCTCCCTCATTAACATAAATTCACTGCCCCCTAAGGTTCCTATCTAATCTTTCGAGTTCCTGTTGTCAATTTGAACCCATACAGACAGTTCTTAAAAGAGTATAATGCTCAAGGCAGACCTTTTAACTAGTTAAGCTAAACTATGGTTTTAAGAAGACTTCAGGGGATATTTTTGGTTTAAGGTTTGAAGACTATCTCAGGGCAATAGTTTCAAGGGGTCATCCAACCTTCATGGCTCCAGGAAGTCTGGATTCCACGAGAATTTGAAATTCTGTTCTGCATTTTCCCTTTTGATCAGATTCTTCTATGGAATCTTTGATCAAAATGTTCAGTAATGGCAGCCAGACACCATTCAGTTCTTCTGGTCTCAGGGCAAAGGAGGCAGTTGTTCATGGAGGCAATTAGCCACATATTTCCACATCCTCTCCCCATTCCTGACTCTCCTTCTTCCTCTGTTGTGTCAGGCGAATAGAGACCAACTGTTGTGCTTTGAATGGCTGCTTGCAAGCTTCTAAGACTCCAGGCACTATGCATCAAACTAGGAGGTAGAACACAAGTATTAAACATGTTATTAGGCCAATTAACTGGGATGTTCCATGAAACCACAACCCAAAAACCTCCAAACCAAGAAACCAAATCCCATGAGGTTTTTGGCTGTACATAAGCAGCCTCAGCAGCTACTTTTTTTTTTTTTTTTGGTGATTGTTGTATCTATCATACAACTTTTGCCAATTCAATTTTTTACAGGCGTATGACTTATTGACAGCAATTACAATAATCGGCTTTGCAACCCTACCCTTAATCAACATAATATTCCTATCACTGTTACCCCCCCCTTCCCTTCCCTCCTGCCCCTGGTAACCAGTAATAAACTTTGTTGTCTATACATTTGCCTTTTCTTATCTTTTTATATAAGTGAGGTCATATAATATTTGTGCTTTTGTGACTGACTTATTTCATTCAGGATAATGTCTTCCAGCTCCAAATATATTACAGCATGTATCAAGACTTCATTTCTCCTACTGGCTTAGTGATATTCCATTGTATGCATGTACCACATTTTGTTTATCCATTCATCCGTTGATGGGCATTTAGGTTGTTTCCACCTTGTGGCTATTTTGAATGTGCTGCAATAAACACTGGTGTACAAGTCTCTGCTTTCAAGTCTTTTGGGTATGTACCTAGGAGTGGAATTTCTGGGTCATATGGTAGTTCTGGAGCCCTGGAATTTCATATGATATTTCTATAGGGTTGTTATGAGTCGGAACCGACTCGACAGCACCTAACAACAACACGTGGTAGTCTTGGAGCCCTGGTGGCACAGTGGTTAAGAGCTATGGCTGCTAACTAAAAGCTTGGCAGTTTGAATCCATGAGCTGCTCCTTGAAAACCCTATGGGGCAGTTCTACTCTGTCCTATTGGGTCACTATGAGTGGAATCCACTCTAGGGCAACAGGTTTGGTTTTGGTTTTTATGGTAATTCTATTTTTCGTTTTTTCAAGAACCCCCCACGCTGTTTTCCACAAGGGCTGTACCGTTTTGCATTCCCACCAGCAATGGGTAAGGGTTCCAATTTCCCCACATCCTTGCCAACGTTTGTTGTTGTTGTTTTTATCTTAGCCATCTTAGTGAGAGTGAAATGGTATCTCATTGTAGTTTTGATCTGAATCTCCGATGGCTATGATGCTGAGCACCTTTTCATGTGTTTGGCGGTCATCTGAATGTCCTCTTTGGTGAAACGTCTATTTAAGTCCTTTGCTCATTTTATGATTTGCTTGTCTTTTTGTTGTTAAGTTGTCAAAGTTTTATATATATTTTGGTTATTAGGTTCTTGTTGGATATACGGTTTCTCAAGATATTCTCCTAGTCAGTAGCCCGTCTTTTCATTTTTTTGGTAAAGTCTTTTTAAAATAGATTTTAAACTGTGGAGCACACATTACATGACTTTGTCTATAAGGTGATTTGATTTTTTTAAGTCAATTTGATTTTTTCTTAATATACTGTTTGTTTTATTTTCTAATGTATTTTAAAAATTACCCTAATAGAATTAAATATTGCATGTGGAATGCGAACAATATATAAAGAAAGCCAAAGAAACTTCTGCATTCAGATAAAAAACAGAAAATATGTTATGATGAACTGTAAAATAAAATTTATTTCTGGAAAACATTACATCTCAATTTAAATATGACCTACAAATAAACTGTGGATTAAACTTTTTATGATCTTTTTTTAAAACTTTCTTTTGTTGTTGTTGAAAGGCAATTTGATTTTAAAAACATACACAAATGTTCTGTTGATTACACGGAAGATGGTTGTCTTCTGGTGAATCAGCATGATTTCTTCATCAAATTAGGCACTTTGCTTTGTGGAACACTAGCAGTTTCATTTCCTGTTAAGGAAACAGTATGTTCAAAACGCAGATAAACCTTCCCTTTACTGTTTGAGTACTGAAAATAAACAAAAAAGAAGCTAGGACACATTTACGCATATTTTGGGAATAGTATTTTTTTTTTTTATATGTTATGGATTGAATTGTGTTCCTCCAAAAATGTTTGTCAACTTGTCTAGGCCATGATTCCCAGTATCGTGTGATTGTCCACCATTTTGTGATCTGATAATCCTATGTGTTATAAATCTTAACATCAATGATATTAATGAGGCAGGATTAGAGGCAGTTATGTTAATGAAGCAGGACACAATCTACAGCATTAGGTTGTACCTTGAGTCAATCTCTTTTAAGATATAAAAGAGAAAACCGAGCATAGAGAAGAGGGACCACCTACCACCAAGAAAGAAGAGCTGGGAGTAGGTGTGTCCTTTGGACCCAGAGTCCCTGTGCTGAGAAACTCCTAAACTCAAGGGAAGACTGATGACAAGGACCTTCCCCCAGAGATGACAGAGAGAGAAAACCTTCCCCTGGAGCTAGCACCCTGAATTATTCAGACTTCTAGCCTCCTAAACTGTGAGAGAATAAACTTCTGTTTGATAAAGCCATTCACTTGTGGTATTTCTGTTATAGCAGCACTAGATAACTAAAACAGTATATCAAACATGTTTTCAGGATTATTTAAAAGTTTGTTTAAAAGCTTATTTAAAAGCCACCAGAGCTCCTATTTAAAAGTTTAGAAGAGGATTATTTGTCCTGGCTGAAAAAAAAAAAAAACTTTTAATAAGAATACTTATATAGAAGACCTCATTCTGAAAATGTTCTAGCTGATGTTGTTGGATTCATGCCTAACTTCTTTCTTCCGTAACAGGATCATGTTATCATTACAGTTTACATGCTCCCATCTGTACTCTTCAAGTGAAGTCTGGGGTGGCTCCAGGGGTAACATTTTCCCAGTCTATGTGGCATACGACATCCCAACAACTTTTAGGAAAGTTTTTCATTGTGTTCTACTTTTTTAAAAAGTTCCAAACAATACACGGTGAAAAGTCTAAAGGATAAGGAAATGAGGAAATAGAGAAAGCATTTAAAAATATAATCACATGCCTTGCTGGCAGGGCAAGGAGAGTGAGCAGGAAAACAAGGAGCTGTGAGAAGTCAGAGAGAAAATGTGCCGAGAGGCAGGGAAGAGAGATAAGCAACACAGTGAACATTTTTGAAGGTGTTTGTATAGGTGATGAAATGACAACAACTGTAATGCGGAATCCTGTAAATACTGCAGGGGAACTACATACAAGGCTGTTTAGCTTCTGGTTTTGTATGAAACAGTCCAGATTTTTAGTTTTGTCTGGGAAGCAAATGAACATAATTCCAAATATTGTATCCTGTAGTGGCTATAGTCTCTGCTCGGCCTCCGCCCCCTCCCCATTTCCCTTTTTGGTTAATGTGCATAACTCCTCTACCACCTGCCTGGTCCTAGAGTCCTGGTATGATTATCAGTCATGATGCCCTGCCCCTCTCCCACTCCCCCACAATCTGGCTCAGGGCTGGGCACACTCGGCCACTCTGAGTCCTCCCCAGGATTTTATAGCTCCCACTATATTCTAGTTCACAAGCTGTGAAGCTGTGGCCTGGGGTTGTTGGCTGCCATCTTACTCGCCTTGACAGTGCACCTGCTGCAAAATGCAGCCAAGGCCTCCGGAAATCAGAGCCAAGCACTGGGATAACAGCACAGTGGTTTGCGGTATTTCTCCTTCCTGGAATTCCTACTCTGTTCCCTGTCCTTGAATTCCCAGCTCCAGCTCCACTCCAGCCCCCAGAGATTAGTCTCCACTTGGAACTGTAGCCCGTACTTACGTATCGCCTTATATTACTTAATATGTCACCAAGGGTACCTTTTTCCCACGAGTAGGTCCTAAATGGCTTGATAGCAGATCATGTTACGGTTTTGTGGGATTTTTTTTATGCCCCCCATAGAGTTGCTATGAATCTGAATAGACTCAGCGGTAACGGGTTTGGTTTTTTGTTTGTTTGTTTTGGGTTATTGTGTATATGTAGTAGGGGTGCAGGTAAGGCTCGTTAAATTTAATTATTTTCTTATGGCAGAAATGATACTAAAACCAGAGTGTTTTCCTAGTAGATGATCACACTCTGTGGCTACTTAAGAAACTACATTTACTGCGCACAAAGTATGTTATCTCGATTAATCCACGCAACTTGTAAGGTGGATGATCAAATGTATAACCTTAGAACTCTGAACTGAATTATAAATTGAAATGAAAGCAACTACCTCTGACTCCAAATTCTGTGTAAGAAAAAAAATTGCCCATACCTCCTCCTCTTTGCCCCCTCTCACCAACCAACAAGCAAACTTGTACCATATTATTATTTACCCCTCTGGGTATCTCAGGGGTAAAGGATATTCAAGGACAAGGCCTGATATGTCAAGTAAACTGGGACAAATTCTCCACTTGAGTTTGGTCAAATACATTTCCCAAGCAGCAAAATATGTGATTCAGCATAGGAAAAACTAACCCTTCATCCAGACAACACATTTGCTGAGCGAGCCTAAGGCCAACCTTAATAACACTGCCTACGCAGGGGATGCCTTCATTTGGAGGAAAGAGCAGGAGGAGGAGGAGGTAAGACAAACCAGTGGTTGGACTGGGGCTTTCCAGAACCACAGCTGCGGCCATTAACAGGACAGTTGACCTGGGCCTTTATGAACCATAGCATTAACCAGTTAACACCAAAGGTGAAAGGAGACCAGGAGGCAGAATGTTAAAAAGAATTAAAGGGTAAACATTACAGTGAGTCACAAGCATTTAATATTAACCACTAGAAGCAAAATTGTGTGGGAACCTAACAGTGGATACCCAGAATGGGAGCGGACCTGGAGTTCTTTGAAAACTGTAGTTACAGACAAACGTGAGAAATAATATATAAGCCATACCCCTTGCCATAGGGTTGATTCTGACTCATAGCCACCCTATAGGACAGGGTGAAATTGCCCCCATAGGGTTTCCAAGGCTGAAATCTTTATTGAAGCAGACGGCCACATCTTTCTCCCCTGGACTGGGTAGTAGGCTCAAACCGATGACCTTTCAGGTAGCAGCTTAGTGTTTAACCACTGCACCGCCAGGGTAAAGGAAAAGGAAGGGAATTTCTTGAGGCAAGTGGGGTCACAGCCCTGGTTCTCTCCTCAGCTTAGCATCCACTACCCCAGGAGGTATCCTCAGAGACTTTCCACTCCATGAAATTTGGGCATCAAATAATACTGTTTAATCTTCCCATTCCTACACATGTTTAGGAGAAAAAGGCACAAAGAAAACTTCCATGGCTGACATTTTGCTCACCTCCACCCACCATTTAGACTAAGAGTTTGGACAGTGTTCAAAAGTAGACTGAGAGATACACCTATCTTTTTTTTTTCCTTTTGCCTTAAAAAAAACAGTCATAGTTGAACAGCACCATCCATCGACTAGATCTAACTGACACAGAACACTTCAGCCAACAACAACAGAATACATTCTTCTCAAAGAGACTGTTGAAAAGGTAGTGTCCCTCTTTTTTTGCCTTAAAAACAGAATTAATTTGGTGTAAAGGCATAGTACACACAGTACTGCTTGATGTCAAACTTTACGACAGCACTATCTGAATAAAAGCCCACGTAACTGTAGCCACAAAAATATTTATGTAACAGTGAGCGTGTGGAGATTTTGGCTTCAATCTAGTTTTATTTAACCTAGCCAACAACAATTAAGGAGCTCAGAGACAGAAAAAGTGGATCTTTAACTCCTTTATCTCCAAGAATTCAGTCTAGTAAAGGAACATGAGGTTTAATGAGCAGATGCCAAAAACAGCATAAAGAATTTAAAATTTTAGGTTGAAAATGAAGACAAATTTTAAGAGTCTGATCTGAAAATGAAAGGTGTACAGCTGCGACTCTGCTATAACTTTACTGTGACCATTTCAATCGGATAATCAATTTTTCCCTAAGTGTCAGTCAAAAACATCAGTGTTTTCTTAATCTGTAAACAGATTAAAAAATTTACGTATCTCTGGGTTAAAACTGAAAGAGGAAGCTTGAGCTAAAGGAAGTCAAAGGGTTTACGCAGCAGGTGCACTCCATTCTAAATTAGGAAGGGAACAGTTATGAAACGCCAGATTTTGAAACAATACAGGGGAGTCCTAAAAGATATTCCATTATGATTTCAGGATTTTAATCTAAGTCTGAGTTTGTTCTCATTGTATTAAAACAAAACAAAAAACAGTCTCTCTTTGGTGAGAACTAAAAACAAAATCTGATTCATATCGATTTTCCCAAAAGTTACACAAAGGGAAGTAATAATGCCGACTGTGAGAACTGAAGTGAAAATCAGATCTCAGCCCAACCAGAACAACCAATGGGAACAACAGACGACAACTGTGACTCTAATGAAATTCATTTCTCAGCTGAAGGCACTGGGCAGATGTTTCTCTTGCAATAGAGTCTATTCTTAGTACTAAATCAAACTTTTTCCCTTTCAAGGAAACAGCTCCCTTCAGTATGAAACAATAGATATTCACACTATGGTCCACGTTTTCTGGATTCTCAGTGTTGCCTAAAACGCCATGACCTCCCTCTTCCCCTGTAAGATATGACCGAGATTTCCTCTTCTTCAGGCGTCACAGCTGGTTTAAGAACATGCGCATGTAGAATTGAGGAATGCGGCACAAGTCTTATATGCAGCAGAAGTGATACTGATAAAGTAAGAGAAGGGCCAAATTTAGGAAATGAAAAAAACTTTCAGTAAAAATAGTCTCATAACCCCCGGACTCTCTGTTAACCCAGAACTAAAACCATTCCCAAAGCCAACACTTCAGACAAAGATCAGACTGGACTGTAAGACAGAAAATGATACTCGTGAAGAGTGTGCTTCTTAGCTCAAGTAGACACACGAGACTAAATGAGCTGCTCCTGGCTGGAGGTGAGATGAGAAGGCAGAAAGGGACAGGAGCTGGCTGAATAGACGGGAGAAATCCAGGGTGGAAAGGAGGAGTGTGTTGTCACATTGCAGGGAGAGCAACTAGGGTCACATAACAACGTGTATAAGTTTTTGTATGGGAAACTGACTTGAATTGTCAACTTTCACTTAAAGCACAATAAAAATAAATAAAATAGTCTGATAATATGGATAGCTGTCTCCTACTTGCGGGTGAAAATGGAAACTGATGACAATAAAAGGCAATGATAACAGCCTACGTTCCTTTTTAGTCTAATTGCTGTCTTGTAAAAAAACTTTGGAGAAATGTTTATTCAAGTCCTGTTATGGATTAAATTATGTCCCCTCAAAAAATATGTGTTGGAATCCTAATCCCCATACCTGGGGATGTAATCTAACATAATATAATCACTTTCCAAAATGTAATCTAATGTAATGTGCTCAATCAGTCACGGTTATGCCAGTGTGGATCCCAAACCTAATCACTTCTGAGTTACACAGAGAGCAATATAGACACAGAACCACGCACAAACAAGGGAAGACAGACACCACGTGAAGATCATCTACAAGCCAAGGAACCAAGGAACGCTCAAGGCTACCAACAAGGAAGAAATCAACATGGCCAAGACTCTGATGTAGACTTTTAGCATCCAGACCTGAGAGAAAATAATTTCTCTTCTTTGAAGACATCCGCTTGTGGTGTTTCTGTTACAGCAGCATTGGGAAACTAAGAAGTAATCCTTTGCCTATTTTTTAACTGGGCTGTTAGTCTATTTTGTTGTTGAGTTATAGGAATTTGTAATAGACTCTGGATATTAAACTGTTATCAGATATATGGCTATGAACTCTTTTCTCCCATTCTGTAGAAATGTGAGATTTTTAAGATCAAAAAGTTTATGTTAAACTTATCTTTGCATCTCCAGTTGTGTGTCTGCCATTTACTGGGATTCAGTAAATGTCTGTTCAATGAACAGGACAAAATAATTTGGTACATGTCAAAATGAGTTAAAAATGTTTAAGTAAAAGCAGTTGCTGCATTATGACTGCTCAACAGATGCTAACAGAATGTGTGGTTGAATGAACTGCATTTCCTAGCGATGATGCCTGCCATTTGCTTTTAGGCTGTTATTTAGCTGCCTACCAAATATCTATTCTCCAATTCAATCTCAAATTAAAAGAATCCTAATTTTTAGCTTAGTATATTGCTTCCTGGAGCCCTGGTTGCACGGTGGTTAAGAGCTTGACTGCTAACCAAAAGGTCAGCAGTTCGAATCCACCAGGCACTCCTTGGAAACCCTACAAGGCAGTTCTACTCTGCCCTATAGGGTCACTATGAGTCCGAATTAACTTGACAACAACATTTTTGGTTTTGGTTTTTATATTGCTTCCTAGCTAAAAAGACTACACTTGTCAGGCTCCAGTGCAGCTACGATGTTATAGCTAGTGAGTTAGCTGAAGAATTAGGTGGAACTCCTGGGAACTTTTAGAAAGAAGGTGGCATGTGCGCCTTCCTTTCTCCTTCCATTCTGCTACTTGGAACTAGGATGTGATGGCTGGAGCCTCAGTAGCCATTTTAGACCATAGGGATGAGGATCCTACCCTAGGGATGGCAGAGTAAAAAGCCAGAAGGAGCCTGGATGTCTTACGACTATGGAGCTGCCAGATCAACCCTGGACTGCTTACTTCTAAACTTATGCGAGGAATAAATGTCTTATTTAGCCACTATTTTTAGGGTTTCTATTACTCACAGCTCAACCCAATCCTATCTGATACAAAACTAGGTGAGAGGTCTCAGACCCTCCCACTAACCTCACCAAGACATCAAACTCAGTCTAGAAAGGGTACCTGTTCTCTACCTCACAAAAGCATCCCAGCTTAGACTGTTGTCATGGTTATATTCTTATATAAAAGGTGGTTTAACTTGACTGGCAGTCTCCCAGTTCTTGACTTCTCTCCCCTGCTCCTAAAAGTCGATGCAGTGCCATAGTGCTTACCAAAGATTCCCCTTGCCCTATCTACCTCCTTCACTCCTGACCTCTTCTAAGCCTGCCTTCCTTCTCCATATAGCAACAATGTCTAACACCCCCTTGCAATCTGATTAAACTAATTCACAGGAAGAGACTGAATGACTACTGGTCTTAACCTGAGCAGAAGTATAGCAGTGCACACATTCTAGAAGCACAGAATTCAAAATGCATTTGTAACAGGTAGAATGCATGGGGATATTGTGGGGGTGAGTGACAGTGGAACATGAAATAAAATGACTTGCCAAGGCCACACAGCCAGTGAGGTGCAGACCTGGGACATGAACCCAGCCCTTCTAGCTCCTGGCTCAGCAGCCTTTCCTTCCAGCCTAGAAGTCAGGCATCTTTAGCACTCCACTTCATAATACGTGTTACCAAGTCCAGAGCTACCACAAAAAGTGTGTGGAGGGTGAGACTCAAGCCTTCTGAATTCTGTTGGCAGAGATAAAGCAGCAGGAAGCCACAGGGGGAGGGGAGGGGCATGTGGGGAGGATCATGGGCTAAACTTTCAACTGGAAGGCTCTGAGCAGCACATGATGGGAAAGGGAAGTGGTTCACATTCTGTGCATGTGATTTCTCTCCTTTGGCTCTTTCAGTGAAGTCTTCCGAGGAGAAACGAAACTGTCTACAAGGTATCTCTAAAGCTGTTTCCAGGGCTCAATTTCTGGTAGGGTCCTATATTTTCTTGGTGATATTCATAAGTAACAGATTATATAGTAAAAGTTTTTAAAGAAAAAATACATACACACCCTTGTACATATACAGATAAACAAAACTACTGAAAATATACTGTACAAGGTGTTTGGATTTCAACTCTATGGTTCACTCAGTGAGTACATAAGGAGTTGTGTTAGCCTTGCTACTTATCAGGCTAAGCTTACCTGTAAACAGAGAAAATACTATAAGCTTGGTCCTCTGAGATTGCTCACAGTCTACCCGGGAAGCAGACACAAGTAGCTTTAATATGAGCAACACTGTCAGAACAGAGAAGCAGCAGATGAATTCTCCCTAGGAGCCATCAGAATGTATTCATAAAAGTTGGCCTTTGACTAAACCTTTACAATGAAGAAGGGGCATCTGGACTGGTGATCTCAATGGCACAACTGAAACTCTCACAGTGGAGGTTAGGTGTTCAAGTTACATGGCTACAAAACAAATTACCCCAAAACTTGAAGGCAGAAAAACAACCATTTATTACGCTCATCGATTCTGTGAGTTCTCCATTCCATTGTGGCACAGCAGGGACAGGCTGTCACTGCTCCACAAGCGTCAGCTAGAACACACGAAGGCTGGGGCTGTCAGCCAGAACATCTACACTTGGCCTCTCCATGTGACTTAGACCTCCTCACAGCATAGTGGCAAGGTTCCAGGGGTAAACGTAGGAAGAGAGACAACCAGGTGGAAGCTGCATTGACTTTTATGACCTAAACTCAGAATTCACACAGCATCACTTCTGCGCCATTCCCATTCATTAAAAGGAAGTTACTAAGGTTGGGCCATATTCAATGGGGCAGGGAATTAGACTCTACTTTTTGGTGGGAGGGATAGCAAGGTTCTAAAAGAACATGTGGACCCAGAAACACTGCCATAGCCACTTTCGGAAAATCCAATCTTTACAGCAGGTTTGGTGGTATGTGCCTGAGGCTGGAACCACCTTGGCATGGAACTCCCTTTGGACAATGGCTGAGTCTGTGAGTATAAATGAGCTATTTAAGTATAAAGAGTAGCAACCTTGGGACATCACTCCAGCACTTGCAATGGCTAATTTTTAGTACCAAACAGGTAGTAATGATAACTATCTTTTATTTAGGATGATCTATTCAGACTTAGTGAACTCCTGGGGTTCTTGAATACAATTTGGTAGGGGGCTTCAAAAGACAGAGCAATACCGGACTCCCTGCTAATTTGGGAATGTGGGTATTTGAGCAATTAATTTGATTATAAGTAAGTGACCTCACTTGTACCTCCAAACTGGTAAAAAGGTCATACCAGTTACAATTTTAACCTGTTAATGTGTGTGCCTGTCTATCCCCCACACGGGATTAGAAGTTCTTTTGAGGGCAGAACCCATTTTAGCTTGCCTCCCACAAAGTATTTAACAACATGGTGAAAAACGAGCAGATTCATGGTTCCTTGCAAGAAGCTTGGGCTTTGGAATCAGACAATCCTTGATTTAAATCTCATTCTCTGCCACTTCCTAGTTGGGTGGCCTTGGATACATTACTTTATTGCACTGGACTTTAGTGTCCCCACCCCAGAATTATGACAAGGATTAAATGAGATTCTTTTGCCCTTCACCTAGTTGGTGCTCAATAAATATTAGTTCCTTTCTTTCCCAGTCAAAATTATTGAATGGCCAGCCACACACTCTCCCTACCCACCGCACTCTTCCCCATTAAACTTTATTTCTTCCCATGAGTCCTTCCTCTCCTCCACTTCTCCAGTTGGATTTTGAATGCAGACTTGGTATTAGAACAACTCCAAAGACCTCTCCTGGCCCCTGCAGATTGGCTTCCCCCAGGGGGCCCCAGTTGAGTTTCACTCCTACCACCTTCCCCACCTTCAACTGCAGGAAGGAGAAAGAGCTGGAGGAGGCAGCAACGGCCAGAAGCCTCAGGACTAAGAGAGTAAAGAGGAGCTGGCAAGCCCTGGGGAGCAGGGAGGAGGTCCAGTTGTTAAGGCAATTTAAATCCTTTTCATTCATTAATGGAACAAATAGTCATTGCATCTCACTATGTCCCAAGCTCTATGTTGAGGGCCTGGGGATAGAGCAGAGAGGAGGAACAGGGTCTCCAATCTTGCAGACTTTTGAGATTTATATTAGTCATCAGTGTATTGTGTATGCAGGAGGGGTGTAGATAAAAGATGGACAACTAAACATAATATAGTGATAGTACTATAAGAAAAACCAAAGTACCTTATACTGGTCAGAACTCATCTAGCCAATGGTCTATTTAGGTCAAGACCTGGATGACAAGGAGCCAGCCTCGCACTATTGACATTCTGGGTCAAATAATTCTTTGTTGTGTGTGTGTTGGGGGTCCCGTGTATTGAAGGATGCTTAGCAGCATCTCTGGCTTCTATCCACAAGATGCCATCAGCACTGCGCTCCTAAGTTGTGACAACCAAGCATGTTTCCAGACATTGCCAAATGTCCAGGGGACGTGGGCGGAATTGCCTGGTTGAGAACCACTGAGGTAAGGCAAGAGTATTCTCATCGGAAGAACAGCAAATGCCAAGGAAAGTGTCTCAGGCGGGGCAGGTCCTCAGCTTACCCGGCCTCACCAGTTTCAGTTGCTCCTCCCTCTGTGTGAATTTATCAACTGTGACAAACCGGCAACTGATGCTCTGAGAAGAAAGGAGTAAAACAGGAAGTGGGAATGGAACACTTCAACTTGTGGGCTGTTCTTTCCCACTCACAGTCTAAAATTGGGATCAGAGAGTCCCAGAATACACAGTCAGGCAGGTACCAGGGTTCTGGGCTCTGTGTTGCCTCCCTGAAGAGGACTTCCTGCTGCCAGCTGAACTTGGAGGAGGGTCAGGCAATCACTTCTCTATCACCTCCATCAAGACCAAATTTTTAGCTGCTTTCAGCAGCTCTCTTAGTTGATTGGAGAAAATAAATCCAAACAACTCTGCCTCAAATTTTGATCACCTCTAAATATCTAAATATCTTTGGCTTCCTAGAAATAATGAAACTATTTAGCCATAAAGAGATAAACAATTGAGCCAATACCGCTTGAACTCCCTAAATATATTTTGATTATACCTCAGAAAGTCCCTTGTTCTCACTTTAGAGGCTATAGACAATACTGTATGGTACAGAACTAGGTGTCAGTACAGAGCTCAGATTACAGGAGTGCTGCTCAGGCAATGCAGGACACAGTCATTTTTTAAAAACATCTTTATTGAGATTTAATTCACATACTATACAATTCACTGTTTTCAAGTGCATGATGCAACGGCTTTTGTATGTTGACAGAGTTGTGTAACCATTATCATAATCTAAGTTTACATCATTTTTGTCCCTCCTCCCTAAAAAAACTCCATTAGCAGCTACTCCCCATTGCCCCCCTGTGATGGTGGCTAGTTTTGTGAGCCAAGTTGATTAGGCTACAGTTCCCAGTTATTCAATCAAACACTAATCTAGGTGCTGTTGTGAAGGTATTTTGTAGATGTGATTAAAATTCATAATCAGTTGATTTTAATCTGAGTGGGCCTGATTCAATCAGCTGAAACACCTTATGAGCAGAACTGAGGCTCTGCAGAAAAAATTCCACCAGTGGACTGCAGCTTCAGCTTGTGCCAGACAATTCTGGCCTGACCTTCCTGATGGATTTCAGACTTGCCTAGCCAGCCTCCACAATTGCCTAAGACAATTCCTTGCAATAAATGTCTTAATACATATCTCCTAGTGATACTGTTTCTCTAGCTGAACCCTGACTGATACACTTCCTTCTCCCCAGAATCCTAACCACCCACTGATCTACTTTCTGTCTCTACGGATTTGGGACATTTTATATAAATATAAATGGAATCAGACAACATGTGGCCTTTTGTGTCTGGCTTCTTTCACTCAGCATGTTTTCAAGGGTCCCAATGATGTGGTAGCATGTATCAGTACTTCTTTTTATTGCCAAATAATATTTCATTGTATGGATATACCATATTTGGTTTGTCCATTTATCAGTTGATAGCTATTTGGTTGTTTCTATTACTTGGCTATGATGAATAATGCGGCTATGAATATTTGTGTACAGGTTTTTGTGTGGACGAATGTTTTCAGTTCTCTTGGATATATGCCTATGAGTGGAATTGCTGGCTCATATGCTTACCATTTTGCTTAACTCATGCTGAACATTTTGAGGAACTTCCTGACTGCTTTCTTCATATCCTGGTCAACACTTGTTACTATGTTTTTTATTTTAACCATCCTAGTGGCTGTAAAGTGACATCTCATTGTGGCTTACATTTGCATTCACGGCAACTAACAACAGTGACTAATGATGTTAAACATTTTTCCTTGTGATTATTGGCCATTTGTACATCTTCTTTGGAAAAATGTCTGTTCAAATCCTTTGCCCATTTTTTAATTGAGTTATCTCTCTTTTTATTGTTCAGTTGTAAAAGTTCTTAACACATATATTTTGGATACAAACCTCTTATCAGATATATGACTAGCAAATATTTTCTCCCATTCTGTGAGTTGTCTTTTTACTTTTTGTTGTTGTTGAGAATATACATAGTAGAACATAGACCGAAGAGGACTCCCTGCTGCCTCCTGAACTCGGAGCAGGACCAGGTAACCACTTCTCTATCATCTCCATCAAGACCAGATTTTTAGTTGCTTTCAGCAGCTCTCTTAGCCACTTGGAGAAAATAAATTCAAACAAATTTACCTCAAATTTCTATCATCTCTAAATACCTAAATTCCTACATGTATATCTTTTTACTTTCTTGATACTACCGTTTACAGCACAAAAGTTTTAAATTTTTATATAGTCCAACTTACATATTTTTCTTTTGTCACTTGTGTTTTTGACTGCCTAACCCAAGGTCACGAAGATTTACTCCTATGCTTTCTTCTGTAGTTTTAGCCCTTATACTTAGGTCTATGATCCCACACAGTCTTCTAAGAGTCTTACTATTTGATAGTGCTTTCCCAGGGAAATATTTATGGCACCATCAAAAAAACAGCAAACTATTGTCTTTAATACAAAATATGCAATGTGCACTATTTAGCATTCTGATCTAGGCTGAGAAAAATATCTGAAATGAGCCAGTGCTCTCTTTGTGGACAAATAAATGCTTTCATAAGGACGTTACTTTTGAATGGAGTGTAGTTTACGGCCTATTTACTTATGAACCAACTCAAACAACTTGCCTCTATAGCGCGAGGGAAGGAAGGAAGACTGTATTGTGAAAATCAGAAAAAAAATCCAACCACTACTTTGGTCTAAACAAGGGAGCTTAGTGTTTTCTGTGGCTTTCAAAAACTACTTTCTCTTTGCTTGAGGAAGATGACTAAAAACTGTTTTTTAATGTCTGTAACCCGGAAATACTTAATGTAAATATAATAGTCCTTTTATTTATATTTTTCCTCTAAAGCTCAGGAGAAGATGGCATAGCATAAATAAAACAAGTATCAAGACCACCCACAAGTTCAGTGATTCACTAAAAGCACTCATGAGACTCAGCATACAGCTGGACTCACGGCTTAGATTTCTTACAGTGAAAGAATATACAACAGGACCAGCAAAGGAAAAAGACACAGGCAGAGTCTAGAGAAATCCATGCACATGCTTCCTATGTTTTCTCCCACCCATTCCAGGAGGCGACTTATTGAACGTTTTCCTTTCTAAAGCAGAAAAATGCAGTCACACAAATGCAATGCTTCCACCCAGGAAAGCCTGTTAGAGATCTAGCACCAAGGTTTTTATTGGGGGCTGGTCACCATAGGCATCCTCTCCCTAGCAACTACCAAAATTCTAGATGCCCAGAAGGAAAGGTTTTCCCCATAAGTCACATTGTTTGTATGATCTATGCGATCTGATACAATGGGGTTTGGTGCTCCAGCCTTATTGGTGTGTTGTTGTTAGGTGCCTTCCAGTCAGTTCCGACTCATAGCAACCCTATGCACAACAAAACAAAACACTGCCCAGTCTTGCGCCATCCTCACAATCCTTGTTATGCTTGAGCCCATTGTTGTAGTCACTGTGTCAATCCATCTTGGTGAAGGCCTTCCCCTTTTTCACTGACGTCTACTTTAACAAGCATCATGTTCTTCTCCACAGACTGGTAGCTCCTGATAACATGTCCAAAGTATGTGAGACAAAGTCTCGCCATCCTTGCTTCTAAGGAGCATTCTGGCTCTACTTCTTCTAAGACAGATTTGTTCGTTCTTCCTGCAGTCCATGGTATATTCAATATTTTTCGTCAACACCACAATTCAAAGGTGCCAATTTGTCTTTGGTCTTCTTATTAACTGTCCAGCTTTCGCATGCATATGAAGTGACTGAAAATACCACGGCTTGGGTCAGACACACCTTAGTCTTCAGGGTGACATCTTTGCTTTTTAACACTTTAAAGAGGTCTTTTGCAGCAGATTTGCCCAATGCAATGTGTCTTTTGACTTCCTGTCTGCTGCTTCCATGGACATTGATTGTGGATCCAAGTAAAATGAAATCTTTTGACAACTTCAACCTTTTCTCCGTTCATCAAGATGTTGCTTATTGGTCCAGTTGTGAGGATTTTTGTTTTCTTTAAGTTGAGGTGTAATCCATAATGAAGGCTGTGGTCTTTGTTCTTCATCAGTAAGTGCTTCAAGTCCTCTTCAATTTCAGCAAGCAAGGTTGTCATCAACATAATACAGGTTGTTAATGAGTCTTCCTCCAATACTGATGCCCCGTTCTTCTTCATATAGTCCAGCTTCTCAGATTATTTGCTCAGCATACAGATTGAATAGGTATGGTGAAAGGATACAACCGTGACGCACACTTTTCGTGACTTTAAACCACATAGTAGCCCCTTGTTCTGTTCGAAATGCCTCTAGATCTATATACAGATTCCTCATGAGTACAATTAAGTGTTCTGGAATTCCCATTCTCCACAATGTTATCCATAATTTGTTATGATCTACACAGTCAAATGCTTTTGCATAGTCAATAAAACACAGATAAACATCCTTCTGATATTCTCTGCTTTCAGCCAGGATCCACCTGACATCAGCAATGATATCCTTCGTTCCACATTCCCTTCTGAATCCAGCTTGGATTTCTGGCAGTTCTCTGTCAATGTACTGCTGCAGCTGCTTTTGAATGATCTTCAGCAAAATTTTACTTGGGTGTGATATTAATGATATTGTTTGATAATTTCTGCATTTGGTTGGATCACTTTTCTTGGGAATAGGCATAAACATGGATCTCTTCCCGCCGGTTGCCCTGGTTGCTATGTTCCAAATTTCTTGGCATAGATGAGTGAGCACTTCCAGAGCTGTATCTGTTTGTTGAAACATCTCAACTGGTATTCCATCAATTCCTGAAGCCTTGTTTTTCCCCAAAGCCTTCAGTGCAGCTTGGACCTCTTCCTTCAGTACCATTGGTTCCTGACCATTTGCTACCTCCTGAAATGGCTGAATGTCAACCAATTCTTTTTGGTACAGTGACTCTGTGTATTCCTTCCATCTTCTTTTGATGCTTCCTGCGTCTTTTAACATTTTCCCTGTAGGATCCTTCAATACTGCAACTCGAGGCTTGAATTTTTCCTACAGTTCTTTCAGGTTGAGAAATGCCGAGCCTCTTCTTCCCTTTTGGTTTTCTAATTCCAGGTCTTTGCACATGTCACTATAATACTTTGTTTTCTCGATCCTCCCTTTGAAATCTTCTGAAGGCAGCTGTCTCAGGCCTGCTGTGTCAAGTACTTTGTGTACACAGAGGCCATGTCACTCACTTAAGTTCTAATTTTAAGTTTACTTAAGTAAACACTCAAATTTGGTAAAATATTAATATTCTGAATTCATAATTTCAGTGAATTGAAGTTTATCTTACCTATGAATAAAAATTTTCATGTTTTCTATAGCAAATATTGTATGGTAGCATGCATAAGCTACTTAAGAGATATTTAAAGGACAGTGGCATACCATATTCTGCAAACTGATATTAATTGTAAATCAAACATATATGTTAATTACAGCAAACCCTGGTGGCATGGTGGCTAAGTGCTACAGCTGCTAACCAAAAGGTTGGCAGTTTGAATCCACCAGGTGCTCCTTGGAAACTCTATGGGGCAGTTCTACTCTGTCCTATAGGGTCGCTATGAGTTGGAATCGACTCAATTGCACTGGGTTTGGTTTTTTTGTTTGTTTGTTTATTAATTACAGCAGAGCCTGCAGGATCTAAACAAACACTATTCTTAGCCAGGCGTTTAATTCCAATCCATACTTGAAAGAAATAAGACATTAAATGTTTTCTATATACGATAACATTAATAAGCTAGAGAAATACATCAAGGGTGCCCCAAAAGCCCAAGCCTGGGCTAGTCCCACAGGACTTGCTGGGGACAGAGGTGTTGCAAGGAAAAACCAGTGATTACACAAGGAAAGCACAAGTTAGGTCCTAACTCAGTAAAATCATCCATCCAAAGGCAATGTCCCTTGTTTGACCAGGCTTGTTTTCTTTGACGACTCTCCTTACCTAAAAAAGTCAGTGTACACAAAAAATTCCCATGGAAGCAGCTCTCAAGAAATCAAGCGATGTATTGCATTGGGCAAATCTGCTGCAAAAAACCTCTTTAAAATGTTAAAAAGCAGAGATGTCACTTTGAGGACTAAGGTGCACCTGACCCAGGCCATGGTGTTTTCAATAGCCTCATATGCATGTGAAAGCTGGACAATAAATAAGGAAGACCAAAGAATTGATGCCTTTGAATTATAGTGCTGGCAAAGAATATTGAATGTACTGCCAGAAGAAGGAGCTGATTTGTCTTAGAAGAAGTACAGCCAGAATGCTCCTTAGAAGCAAGGATGGCGAGACTTTGTCTCACATACTTTGGACATGTTATCAGGAAGGACCAGTCCCTGGAGAAGGATATCATGCTTGGTAAAGTAGAGGGTCTGTGGAAAAGAGGAAGACCGAGAACATCATGCTTGGCAAAGTGGAGGGTCAGCGAAAAAGAGGAAGACCATCCACAAGATTGATTGACACAGTGGCCGCAAAAATGGGCTCGAACATAGCAATGACTGTGAGGATGGTGCAGGACTGGGCAGTGTTTTGTTCTGTCGTACGTGAGATCGCTATGAGTTGGAACCGACTCCACACCACACAACAACACCACACAAAAAATGTAAAACCATTGTTTATGTACACTAAGTTCGTGTTTTAAACAAATGTTCTTGGCTGCTTCTTTACACGAGACCTATATACAAAGCCAGTATCTATCAGAGATATTTAATTTGTACATTATGACGACGCTGCCCTGTAATTATTTTGATTGTTTCATGTACTTGTTTTGTCTTTGAATCTGAACTGTAAACTGTATTTCTCCTCCCTGCCCACCATAACAGATTAGCTAGCTTAACAAATCTAAGGGGGAAGAGTCAGAGATTCAAGGCTGTTAGGGAGCACCTACCCCAAGCTCCACAGTTTTCAGACTTGAAAATCATGAACGCACTCTGAAGTCAGTGGCAATCAAACAAATCAAACACCCATAGGTATCCTCCAAGGGCTCTGACTGAAATAGAAACTTAATGCAATTTTGAAATGTAAAGACTTCACTCAGCACACATTTTGCAATGTATGAGGCAGCACATTAAGTTGGCACTGTGGGAACACTAAGGAGAAAAATGACACTTGCCATGGCCTCAGGGAGATTATAGTCTACTAGAGGAGACCAGGTGTCAACTAACAAGGATAGAACACACAAAAAGCCCTAAAAAATCTAGAAAATAATCTAGGCATTCAGAGAGAAAAGGTTTTCATGTCTGAAAATTTAGGTCCTCAGAAAGGTAAGGGCAATGGTGAGCTCATTAGGAGCATAAATAAGTTTAAAAGGTTTTGAAAGTATATAAGCTTTTCCTAAATCTCATATCCTGTCTAGAAATGAGTAAGAACAGAAGGTGCCCACGGAGAAAACAGCAATCACACAAAGAATCTATTAGTAATAACTTAAGCATCTTTAAGCCAGCAGGACCACAAAGAGCCAGTAACACAAAGTGAGGAGTAGAAAACGAAGGCACGTTTGCTTGATGAGATACGCAGGAAGTGCAGAAAGGAGACGTTTTCTCCTCCCCACCCTTTCAAACAGGAGGCAAGTGTGTGGAATGAATATGAAGCAAGAAAGGTCTGGAAGCCTCACTGCCCCTTCAAGGCTCCCAGCATCAGTGAAGTTACCAATACGATACACAAAGCGGTCTTTGCCTTTCTTCACAAAAGACGTCAACCCCCAGAAACATGGTCTGAAACAGATCACATCCTCCCTCTTAAGTAATATTATAACTGGAGGTTGCATTCCTGACGAAGGGTTCAGAAAACCAATCAGCGATATGACTAACAAAATGCCATAGACACAAAGACACACTATAAAACTTGCACAAACGCATTCTATGCATTAATTACAGGAAGGGCCCCAGTGGACACATGGAGCCAAAGCTCACAAGGTAAACATGAGCGTTTTAATATTAACTTCCTTGCTTTTCTTATAATTTGTGCTTTATTTGTACCTGTTTCGATGTTATAAAGGAACAGGGTTTACGGAGCCAAACAGTTCTGCCAAGTCTATTACAAAAAAACAAGAGTCCCATTGTCTTAAAAATCCCTTCCTCTTGTCCTCCTGGGCTTTCGGGAGAAAGTAATGTCTGTACTCAGACACAATCTTTACCTGGAGGCCATTTCCTCACAATTTAGAAGGGATATGGAAGACAAACTAGATGTCTAATAGTTAAAAGCTGCCATTTTCCCTGCAGCGAAGCATTTAAAAATCATCCCTTTGACCACACTCAATTTGGGGGTCACTCCTAATAAAAATTCCAGTATTGCATCATCTAAGCATTCGAAGGACTCACCATGACTTCACTTTGGAGTGTGGGGAGCAGTCTTTGCATCTTGTATTTTCCTCCATCTTTGCCTTTTTTCTTCCACCTGTTCTCTACACTCTCATCAAGGCAGCATGGAAGCGGGAATCTTACACGGAGTACCTGAGAGAAGATTTACAGACTGAATACATGCACACTGAGGCTTATGACTATTTAACAGTTGGGGGGATGCAGGGAGAAGAATCACTTCCTTTGTTATTCTTTTGCCTTCCAGTGTCACAGCTAAAGACGAGCAACTAAATTCTCCAGTTAAGATAATGGCCCCTAAATGTGAAATACAGGTGACAATTTATTCAGTACTGCTAAATGAACAAAATGTGAAGGAGTGAAATTCCAGCTTATGAAAACAACCTTTTTCTCCACCCAGAAATTTCCTTGGCTATCACTTCATAAACATAAATATGCCTGAACTTTGGTCAGGTCAAGAGTTTGACCTAATTGTACCTTTAGTGCTATGTGCTGACTAATTATTGGCTTGAAACTTGAACATATCAAAAGGGAAACAAAACATCAGAGTTACAGGGTAAAAACCAGAAACTCAATCTTTAAGTTTCTTTCAAGCCATGGTGAACTAAATTATTATTTCAAATGTTTACTTTTGAATTAAAATTGAGCCTTGAATGAGTGTTTAGCCTCACAAATACATTGCTGGTCCTCCAGTCAGTGGTTTTTGAAATCGACTGGGTACACTGAATTAAAAAGTGAAAACATTTACACTCGTGGTAAATCACTCAGGTCATAAAATAAGCATGAATACTGCTGGAAAAGTGTTCTTTAAATACTAGACCTTTCCCTAAGGTTGAGTACAAAGCGCATCCATTCAGACAGGGCAATAAGGAGAACATAATCTCTGCCTTTTTTGGCTAAATTCAAGGAGTCTGAATTATATCTTAAATAAAAATCAGTAATACTCACTTAACAAAAAAACATTGCCACTGAGTCGATTCCAACTGATACCAACCCTATAGGACAGAGTAGAACTGCCCCATACAGTCTCCAACACTGTAATCTTTATGGAAGCAGACTGCTACATCTTTCTCCCGTGGAGTAGCTGGTGGTATCGAACCACTGACCTTTCAGTTAGCAGCCCAGTGCTTAACCAGTGCACCACCAGTACTCTTCAATACTCACTACATGGCCTCATTTTAACTGTCATTGATTTGCTATTTAACTTTGAACATTTTTCTACCTGTATATGCGAACAAAGGCATTTTGCCCACATTTTGAGTTTTCTTTAGGACATCTGGATATAATGTGATTGATCTATGAGGGAAAGTTCTTTGCATTATACGGGCCACTAATGGCCCAGGATCCAGCATGTCATTTACAACAAAAACTGCTGACCCAGTGGTCTGGGTACATGTTACTCCACTGCCTGGGTGGGTGGTCCCTCAGCTGGCTGAGGTTCTTCTATCTACTACTAGGAGTTATCAGCTGTGCCACAATTTGGTTTGATTTTGTCCCAAGCAGTGAAAAGGTGATATTATTGATGAAGACATTCTTCAGTGTTCCTAGTCTTTTTTTTCTATTGAAGCAATTACTTTTAAATCTTGATTTTTGACAAAGCAATCTGTCTCAGGAATCCAACTATTACATTATAGCAGAATGAACCACACCGCATTTATCTCTTCAGAGGAGTTTAAATCGCTTTGAATGGTGGATAACGATCTCTCCAAAGCCCTTTAAGTTTTTTAAAGTAGGGTTATGTTGATTAAGTTGCAGATAACAAAGTGGCTTGAAATTTATACTTTTATTATAAGGAGAAAAGGTCAAAGAAATGGAGTAAAAAGTACAAAAGCAAGTAGAGACTACTACCCTGGGCAGAGAAAAACAGAATACAGATCTACTAAGATCAGGAATAAGCTAAGGAAGGAAAGATATAAAACAGTATTTTGAAAAGAATAAAAAGCTAGAGAAGGGCAAGATTCTATAATATGCACGTTTTATATTTTCCCTATAGTTCAGGGCACGTGGAAGGTATGCAGAAAGTGTTAAATATTTTTAAAAAGGGCAACATTGGAGACCAAAAGGCACAAAAGGGAAAGATCTTTGGGCCACCACCTATAAATCAAAAATAGTTTAAAGGGCACTGAGTTATCCTGGTTGGGAGGTGATTCCCCTGCTGTACTAAATACAAGTCACACTCTACCAGGATAGAAAGTATTGAAGTTATCAAGGATTTCGTTTTACTTGGATCCACAATCAACACCCACGGAAACGACAGTCAAGAAATTAAACGACATTGCATTGGGCAAATCTGCTGCAAATGACCTCTTTCATGTGTTAAAAAGCAAAGATGTCGCTCTGAGGACTGAGGTGCACCTGACCCAAGCTGTGGTGTTTTTAATCCCCTCATATGCATGGGAAAGCTGGACAGTGAATAAGACTAAAGAATTGACACCTTTGAATTGTGATGTTGGTAAAGAATACTGAATATACCATGGACTGCCAGAAGAAGGAACAAATCTGTCTTGAAGAAGTACAGCCAGAATACCCTTTATAAGCGAGGATGGTGAGACTCATTCTCATGTACTTTGGACGTGCTGTCAGGAGGGATCAGTCCCTGGGGAAGGACATGATGCTTGGTAAAGTAGAGGGTAAGCAACAAAGAGGAAGACCCCCAATGAGATGGACTGACACAGTGGCTGCAACAGTGGGCTCAAGCTTAACAACAATTGTGAGGATGGTGTAGGACCAGGCACTGTTTCGTTCTGTTGTACATAGGGTCGCTATGAGTCAGAACTGACTTGAAGGCACCTAACAACAACAACTCTACGAGGAGAGGGCTCTGTGATGCCTACCTCCACTGAGGAGTTAAAATGCTTTAAGGCAACATTTCAATATTGATTAAAAGGTTAAAAATGGAAAGTGATGCCTTACAGTTAGGAGGTACTCAAATACCTACTGAATGATGATGTCCAGAGCACATGGAGGTGTAGGCTATTTCTTCTTAATCTTTTCTAAGATCAAGTAATCTCAAGACCAAGTAAACTCATGGAATCTGTACTTTCTGGAGGTAATGTTGGAAGCCAAGCCAAATGGAAAAAACCTAAAATAATAATAGAATATTGACAATGAAATGTTGTAATTTAGGCACAGCTTTAAAATATTTTTTTTTTTAATATTAGAATGGTACAAAAACACAAAAGTATTTCAGCATGAAAGGAAATAAAACACTCTTGGGTGTGACTAGAAGGATTGTTCTAGGGACAAATTTGCTTCAACTTATTACTTCAATAACAATGCCTGCACTGTTTCTACCATTTTGATTATGTCGAATGTATTAACATTAATGTGTCCATGTTCTATTTGTGTACTGCTCTCTTAGAGACTGCTATCAATTCTATAAGGTCAATAATTAGGAATTAAATTGAAGACACAAGAACACAAAGATTTACAATTTCCAAATGTGCTTAGAATTTGGAAATTCTGAACTGTCTCTCGCATACTGTTCCCCTGCCATCCTTCCTGGCTGGTTGACAAGTTAAAGGCTCCTGCTGTTTCCACCAGCACTGGGAATGCAGAGCTCAATGAGCTGTACATTCAGGGGCCAAAAAGGAGGAGAATACAAGGTGTACATACAGAGAACAAACATACACAACCATATACCTATTTTTCCACTGGCAGAGGACATATACTACTTCATTATGAATCTTCCACTGGCATTCAAGTACCAGAAGATAAGTACAAACTAGATGGGGAGGGCACACAACAAGGGATCACTGTCACTGTTTTCTTTTATGTCTTCTAATCAGAGTCAGGTAAACTATATTACTTACACGTTTTGTTCCTTGTGCTGGTTATGGAAGCATTGTCTCTCAGCTCCAGGGCCACTCTTCTCTACTCTGTTGTGGGGCCTGGACTCTACAGACAACCTTGCTCCTACAGACCACCCGCTGATATAAACCTAAGAAGAGTTATAGCTGGGTTTTTTTACACATATGCACCCACAGAGACAGCACACAGATGAACCCCACATACACCCACACATACCACACACACAAATCCCACATATACACACACACACCACACACATATGCATATGCAGATACTCACACCATGAACACAAACCATGCGTTCATACGCACCCCACACAGGGACACAAGATATGCTTAAAACATTACTCAATAATATCAGAAAAGAAAGCAGGACGAGTTTTCTTTTAACTTGGAATTTTAATTATATACATAAATAGCAACATGAGAACAAGGAGTTCTAAGGCTTGTACATTATCTCTAGGTGAAAAGGTTCCAGGTTAGTCCACTTATTATATGGCATCACCCAAGATAAAGAAAGGCGTAGCTTTTCCTGAAGAACAAAGCCAATTTACTACATTCGACGCTGACTTCTCTGCCATTTTTCTGGAGAAATACTGATTTACTGTATGGAGTTTCCAATGTTTACCTATAGCTAAAGGAAAGAAAAGAAAAACTTAATTAAACTGTGCCAGAAAAAAAATCTCTTTTGCATTTTGAAAATTCTTTACATTTAAATAGAGAAACCATGTAAAACATTTACATTAGCATAAGGATCATAATGAGCCAGAGAAAGCTATGATTATCTCCATTTTACAGATGGGTAAACTAAAAATCGGAATGGTTTTTTACATTCAGATTCTCAACTAGCTGTGTATTTGAGAATAATTAAATACATAGATGAATGAATAAATGAAAAACAGATGTCTAAATGGCATTAACATACGCCACTCCTTCACCCTCCAAAGACCAAGCAACTACATATCCATCCATCTGCTGGAAGAGAGAACGATTATATCACTGTCAGCCTGATGTACACCTTTCCTCACATCACCCCCATTATTCTTTTCTGGAATGAAACACACATAAATCCAAAGACACACCAAAGACAAACCAAATCTTCTCCAGATCACTTTTTTCCTAATATGTAATAAATATACTTAGCAATTAGAGGTTTATACATTTTTTAGCGGCCAGTGACTACTCGCTTGACCTTTGAATATGAAACAAAAAATTCTTAAACATGTGAACTGCAAGCTTATTACCTTTTCTATCTCAGTTTCTTAATCTGTTCTGGACTTCTCTAAGCATCCAATAGATTTAACTGCATTGTTAAGAATTAGAAACTAGAAACAAGCTATATTAGTAAGGATTAACCAGATCGTGGTAGTCCATACTAGGAAAATTATTCAGCAGCTACAAGAAGGAATGAAGGAGATCTATAAGTACTGGCAAGGAAAGATGGACATGATATAATATGGAAAAAAAAGTTCACTCATTCATCCCACATACATTAACTAAACAAAGCACTGTCTGTGAAATATTCTTGACAAACTGAACCTAAAGCTGATTAAGCCTTCAGATCCAACTATCACTTTATGGGAAATGGACAGAAGAGAGGAACCAAAAGAGAAACAGAATGACGCTAAATTGATGCACACGGCTACATGCAGAACAGGGGAAATTCTAAAGGACAAACAAGGCTGGTTTTTCAACAAATAAATGGAAAGGAAAAAAGAGGGAGAGGGAACTATTACAATTTAAAAGAGACATAAGAGACCTATTAGCCAAATGCAATGGGCAGATCTTATCTGAATCCTGATTCAAACAAATCAACTGTAAAAAGTTATTAATGAAAATAATCAAGGAAATCTGAACACTGACTGGATACTAGACGACATGAAGGAATGAATGTTAATTTCTTTAGGTGTGATAATAAAATTGTGATTATGTACCCTCATAGAGTTTTCAGTGTACAGTACTTGCAGAACAAATTATAAGGTATACGACCCCATTTGTCCTAAACCCAAAAACATGTATGAATACATAACAACAACAACAAAAAAAAAAAACAAACTTGTTGCCACTGAGTCGATTCCAACTCATAGAGACCCTATAGGACAGAGTAGAACTGCCCCATACAGTTTCCCTAGGAATGGCTGGTGGATTCAAGCTGCTGACCTTTTGGTTAGCAGCTGTAGCTCTTAACCACTATGCCTCCAGGGTTTCTGTATGAATACAGAGAGGGAAAGAAAAAGGGAGAGCAAGGGAAGGGGGTGAAGGGAGGGAAGAGGGGAAAGACAGGGCAGGGAGGGGGGGACCAACTGACAGACCAACTGACAGACCAAACTTTTAACACAATTACCTATGGGAAAGCAGTAGTGGGTAACACAAATTAAAATTTTTTATAACAAACATGCATCACTTTTATAATTAAAGAAAAGTTTTAAAAAATAATGAAATCTTTTCTGTATGTATGGCAAGCTGAGCACTGGTCCAGAATACTTTTGTGAAAAATAAGATGGATATTTACATAGTTTCACTTTATTCTCATTGTTCAATGTAGAGAAATATAATTATTCAGTGTAAAGTCTCCAGAGGACACGTGTGGCCTTCTGCTCCTCACCCTACAGTCTCCTTTCTCTGGCCCTACTCTCTAGAGATGTTGATTCTGAGCTGAGGCCTAGGCCTCTGGATTTTAACAAGCCCCCTGGATGATTCATTTGTATAATAAAATCTGAGGACTACTGACTTTGGGTTACAATATGAAAGGTTGTAATGTGAAAGATAAATTGGATTTGTCTTCCCTGACTCCTAAAGCTGGATCAGGACCACTGCACAGGAGTCACATGGAGGCATGGCTTTGCTTGGTATAAAAAACAAAAACAAAAAACCCACTGCCAAGGTGTGAGGCGAAAGTAACACTAGCTGTGATGGTTAAGGTTATGCGTCAACTTGACTGGGCTATGATCCTCAGTGGTTTGACCGTTATGTAATGATGTAATTTGGCAGTTATACAATGATGTAATTTTTAAATTGTGGCAGTTATGTAATGATGCAGTCATCCTCCATTTTCACATAACGACCTGGTCTTTGGAACCTAAATGTGTCGATGAGTGAGGAGTGGGTGTATAATTTTCTAATTACCAGGAAATCACAGTGCTATTATACAGTTTTTAATATATATGGGTACTCAGTAAGCAAATACAGAACAAATGAAAATAAATGGTAAGTTGAGTATAAGACCAGAAGAAATCTCATCGATTTTCTGTCTTCATTTGATATCATCCTAAATTTCCCTAGCCTCAGGTTATTCAATCTTTAAAGAAGGAATAATTATACCTATGGATTCCCTATGTCATTTAAGAGAATGTCTCTATATAACCTTGATCTCCTCTATAATAGTCATGCATTCAACAAATGTTTATTGAAAGACTATTTGATGAACAGAAGTATGCTTACTAAATGAAGTGCTGTTTAGTAAAAAAAATAAACCTAAGAAACAATGGCACTTTTCAAACGTTTGAAAAAGACTAGATAAATCCCAACTGTCCAGTTCTAGCTTGTCTAAAAAAACCCAGGTAATTTTCTGGAACAAACACAGTTAAGTAATTCATGGCACTGAAACTCAGAAATTAAAGATGAAATAAAATATTATTCCAATCTTTGTGTTTCTACAGCAACTTGAAACTGCCATAATTAAGTTACAGTAAAGACAAGCCATTTCAAGCTGGCACTAACAATGCTGAGAATAACCATAGAGTTTTCTTGTTTTTTACCTGATTAAACGGTCAGAGCAAGTCATATTCTACTTATTTCCGGGTGGATTCTTCACATTTCCTGGCTTGTAAAACAAAAGTTAGAGTATTAACCCAGTTTGAAAAGAAATAGTGAAACTTCTTCAAGTGCCCATCCTCAGTATTTAAATGGAAACATTAAATATTATTATACAAATGTGTTTTTGAAGGAATAATGCAAAGTGATCCATTTCTCAATGAACAGAATTACTACAATGACAAGAAATGAGAAAGAAGTAAAGCTCCATTAATCCTCACTACACAGATTCAGTTAATAAGTTGATTCTATAAAAAATCAAATCAAAAGTGAAAATATATCCATGAAAGATTTAATACTTCATGCCGCTGTCACTGTTGGAGGAGTCCAGCTTTAGACTGAAGTTGTGTACGAGGTTTCACAACTATGAGAATGCTTCCTGTAAGTACTCCGCTCCATGTATCACCCACATTAGAGGCTAATTCACAAAACATGTTTACTCTGAAAGGGGTTATAATCAGACCACACCCATTCTGCCTGGCTGTCATCAGGAACATATAATTAGGTCATGTCATCCATGAGAAGTGATGTGGGAAACTTTCTACTGGGAAAAGTTCATGTGCTAAACGTTTAAAGCCTAACTTTCTTTCCTGTGTGCTTTTAAGACTTTAATTCTGAAAACACATTAGTAAGACCTGATTTACGTCAAAGATCTGAGCTTTCCAGAGATGGCAATCTGAAACACATCAGGCTACAGCTCAGCAGGCGGTGAGGCTGTGAGGCTGTGAGTCTGTGGTCTAGACTTAGCGCAGGTTTTCCTGGTTGCCTTCTCTCAGAGTTACCCATGTGCAGAGGGGGAGGGGAGTGAGAAAACAGGAACATGTGACTAATCCTGTAATTTCACAGCATGGTTTCTAGGCAATTTTGGGGCTTACTGGAGTGACTGAGAAATGGTCTATTAGCACCGTAATCCTACTTCCTGGTTTGCCCAGGCTATACTGAGCCACTGTCCCAGCATAATTAATAGTGCTCCTTTCAAGAGTGTCCTGGTTTAGAGGAAAATTATATGATCACTTATTTTTCAACCACATCCATTTGATGATGGAGTTCTGGGGAACGTGGCCAAATGTTTTCCTTGGTGGGTCATGATCAACACCCAGTCATAGTTGTCACTCTGAACGAAGCTCTACAGGACTCTGCCTGTGCAACTTGCCTCCTTCTCCAGAGCCACTTTCCTGCTTGCATACCACACCACAGGCCCCAGAGGTTTTCTTGCTGTTGCTTGAACTTGCCAAGCTCCTTCCTGGGACAAGATCTTCACTTTTTTTGTTGTTGTTGTTTGTTTTTGCTGTGTATATTCTCAACAACAACAACAACAAATTATTTTTTTAAAAAAATGTACTCCTTGACCTAGATCGGAGCCCTGGGTGGCGCAGTGATTAAGAGCTGGGCTGCTAACCAAAAAGGTCGGTAGTTCGAATCCACTGGCTGCTCCTCAGAAACCCTATAGGGCAGTTCTACTCTGTCCTATAGGGTCGCTATGAGTTGGAGTCGACTCGATGGCAACAGGTTTTGTTTTACCTAGATTGATAAATCCCAATTCTTTACCTGGTTAAATGCTATTCATCCTTTAGATCAAGGCTTTCACCTGTACCCTGCCCTTCAATTTAGGTGAGAACCTTTTATTCACTTTCCTAGCACCCAGGCACTTCCTTATTTGTGTAATTATCTCTTAAATGCTCAAATACTCCAGGAATCTGTAAGCTTCAGGACAGCACAATATCCGTAGGGATTCCTAGCACACAGTATTCATAGGTTTATTGAATAAACAAAGGGAATGGAGTAGAAATTAGAGGTCTGATGAGTGTAATAATAAAAAAAAAGTTTGGAGGTATGATAAATGAAAAGCAAGAAGAGATAACAAGAGGCTTATAAGGGTAAGTCAAGAAGCCCTGGTGGTGCAGTGGTTAAGTGCTTGGCTGGTAAACGAAAGGTTGGTGGTTCAAACCCACCAGCTGCTTCCTGAAAGATGTGGCAGTCTGCATCCATAAAGACTGCAGCCTTAGAAACCTTATGGGGCAGTTCTACTCTGTTCCATAGGGTCACTGTGAGTCAGAATCAACTTGACAGCAACGAGTTTGGTTTGATTTAACGGTAAGTCTGATAATCACATCCAAAAATTGGGTCCGGCATAAAAACAATGTTGTTTCTACCTAAGTATATTTCAGGTCAGAATGCCCCTAACGTAACGTTTGCAAAGCACTTTGAATGATATTCTTATATATTCTACTCTCTATACTCACCAGCATCTCAACCTCCAAAATATAAAACGTTAAATTCGAAAGCTTTTTACCATGATTTAAAAAAAAAAGTTCATAAGCCTTTGCATCTTACAGCCACTAAGAAAATGAGCACATAAAAAACATTCTTTTTATGAATAGAAACTTCACTAAAGAAGACATTCAGGTAGCTAACAGATATATGAGCAAATGCTCACGATCATTAGCCATTAGAGAAATGCAGATCAAAACTACAATGAGATCTCATCTCACCCCAACAAGGCTGGCATTAATCCAAAAAACACAAAAGAATAAATGTTGGAGAGGCTGTGGAGAGACTGGAACACTTATACACTGCTGGTGGGAATGTCAAACGGTACAACCACTTTGGAAATCGATTTGGCGCTTCCTTAAATAGAACTACCATATGACCCAGCAATCCCACTCCTCGGAATATATCCTACAGAAATAAGAGCCTTTACACGAACAGATATATGCACACCCATGTTTATTGCAGTACTGTTTACAATACCAAAAACATGGAAGCAACCAAGGTGCCCATCGACGGATGAATGGATAAATAAATTACGGTATATTCACACAATGGAATGCTATGCATCAGTAAAGAACAGTGACGAATCTGTGAGACATTTCATAACACAGAGGAACCTGGAAGGCATTATGCTGAGTGAAATTAGTCAGTTGCAAAAGGGCAAATATTGTATAAGACCACTATTATAAGAACTTGAGAAACAGTTTAAACTGAGAAGAAAACATTCTTTTGTGGTTACGAGAGCGGGGAGGGAGGGAGGGTGGGACAGGGGCATTCACTAATTAGTAGATAAGAACTGCTTTAGGTGAAGGGAAAGACAGCACACAATACAGGGGAGGTCCGCACAATTGGACTAAACCAAAAGCAAAGAAGTTTCCTGAATAAACTGAATGCTTTGAAGACCAGTGTAGCAGGGCCAGGGGTCTGGGGACCATGGTTTCAGGAGACATCTAAGTCAATGGGCATAATAAAATCTATTAAGAAAACATTCTGCATCCCACTTTGAAGAGTGGCGTCTGGGGTCTTAAACACTAGCAAGCAGCCATCTAAGATGCATCAATTGGTCTCAACCCACCTGGATCAAAGGAGAATGAAGAACACCAAGGACACAAGGTAATTACAAGCCCAAGAGACAGAAAGGGCCACATGAACCAGAGACTACATCATCCTGAGACCAGAAGAACTAGATGGTGTCTGGCTACAACTGATGACTGCCCTGACAGGGAACACAGCAGAGAACCCCTGAGGGAGCAGGAGAGCAGTGGGATGTAGACCCCAAATCCTCATAAGACCAGACTTAATGGTCTGACTGAGACTAGAAGGACCCTGGTGGTCATGGCCCCCAGAACTTCTGTTGGCCCAGGACAGGAACCATTCCCGAAGCCAACTCTTCAGACATGGATTAGACTGGACAATGGGTTGGAGAGGGATGCTGGTGAGGAGTGAGCTTCTTGGATCAGGCGGACACTTGAGACTATGTTGGCATCTCCTGCCTGGAGTGGAGATGAGAGGGTGGAGGGGGTTAGAAGTTGGCAAAATGGACACGAAAAGAGAGAGTGGAGGGAGAGGGCAGGCTCTCTCATTAGGTGGAGAGTAATTGGGAGTGTGTAGCAAGGTGTATATGGGTTTTTGTGTGACAGACTGACTTGATTTGTAAACTTTCACTTAAAGCACAATAAAAATTATATTAAAAAACATTCTTTTGATTGAAAGAAACAACTCTGTTGCTAGGAAAACTTTCTTGTTCGGTTATATATCACTTATACTATAACATGACAAGTCAAATATGTCACTAAAGAAGTATTGAATCCATTCACCCAATAACAAATCAGACCTCTCTGGCAGAGACCGCCATGATCTCAGAAAAAACATTTGACTTCAAAAGGCAGTTCCTGGTTTAGCACAAGCCAGAAATTAATTTTTTTTTCATTTTCAGAGAAACAGTTTTATTAAAACATTTTATAACTCATTCATTTTCTTTATAATCCAAATTTAAAGCATAGTTGGCTTTGTTTTTTTTTTTTTTTAAATAATTTTTATTGTGCTTTAAGTGAAAGTTTACAAATCAAGTCAGTCTCTCACATAAAAAATTACATACTCCTTGCTACATACTCCCATTTACTCCCCCCCCCCATGAGACAGCCCGCTACCTCCTTCCACTCTCTCTTTGTGTGTCCATTTTGCCAACTTCTAACCCCCTCCACCCTCTCATGTACCCTCCAGGCAGGAGATGCCAACATAGTCTCAAGTGTCCGCCTGATCCAAGAAGCTCACTCCTCACCAGCATCCCTCTCCATCTCATTGTCCAGTCCAATCCATGTCTGAAGAGTTGGCTTCGGGAATGGTTCCTGTCCTGGGCCAACAGAAGGTCTGGGGGCCATGACCACCGGGGACCTTGTAGTCTCAGTCAGACCATTAAGTCTGGTCTTTTATGAGAATTTGGGGTCTGCATCCCACTGTTCTCCTCCTGTTCCCTCAGGGGTTCTCTGTTGTGTTCCCTGTCAGGGCAGTCACCGGTTGTGGCTGGGCACCATCTAGTTCTTCTGGTCTCAAGATGATGTAGTGGCTTTGGTTTTTAAACAAATTCTTTTCTTACCGTGTTCACAAGCATGAATTACAATTTCTGCTAGCAAAACTGAAACATATTTTAAAAATAAAATGCTGATTTCTAATAGTTACGCACTGCCACGTGAAGGAGGATTTCCTGCTAAACCTCTGAGGTACAGTAAATCAAACCAAACCCGTTGCCTTCCAGTCGATTCCAACTGCTGACCTTTTGGTTAGCAGCTGTAGCACTTAACCATTATGCCACCAGAGGTATAGTAGCCCACTGAGATGTCTGAGCACCTCACCAGTTGAATTATTTTGATCAATTACATGACTTCTCTAAAGTGCAAGTTCTTCATTTATAAAACTGGTTAATAATAAACCCTGCCTCACAGATTTTTCATGAGAGTTAAATGAAATGATAGCCTAAAGAGCTTAGCACACAGGGTGAAGCTCATAGCAAGGGCTCAATAAACGCTAGTTATCGTATACAGAGGAGCCCTGGTGGCACAGTGGCTAAGCGCTCATCTGCTAACCGAAAGATCAGCAGTTCGAACCCACCAGCCACTCCCCAGGAGAAAGATGTGGCAGTCTCCTCCCATAAAGATAACAGCCTTGGAAACCCTATGGGGCAGTTCTACTCTGTCCTGTTGAAATTGACTTGACAGGAACAGGTTTATCATATACAGCAGGTCTCTCAACTTTTTTGATGAGGAAATAAAAGGTAAGAACGACCTACTAAAAGAACCCAGTGAAATTCCAGTTCGATGTATGTGATTGGCAGAATAATGGCCCCTCCAAGATGTCTGCATTCTAGTCCTGGGACTGTGACTATGTTACCTTACATGGCAAAGGGGAATTAAGGTTGCTAATCAGTTGACCTTAAAATAGGCAGATTACTCTGGATTATCTGGGTGAGCCCATTGTAATCACGTGAGTCTCTAAAGACTAAGAGGGAGACAGAATAGGTCAAGAGATGGGATTTGAGAAGGACTCTACCCATTGTTGATGGCTTTGAAGATGGAGGAACAGGGCCATAAGCCAAAGAATGCTGTAGCCTCTAGAAGCTGAGAATGGCCCTCAGCAAGAAAAGGGGCCTTGGTCCCACAATAGCAAGGAACCTGCTATTAACCACCAGCATGAGCAGGAAACTGGAGCCTCCAGAAAGGAATGCAGCCCTGCCCACGCCCTGATTTAGTACTTGACTTCTGACCTACAGAGCACTAAGACAGCAGTAAATTTGTGTTGTTTTAAGCCATTAAGTTTGTGATAATCTGTTACAGGAGCAATAGGAAACGAAAACACTCTTGACTAAGAGGTGTATGCCCTATGACTCCATATTCCATCAGCAGACATTATCAGGCAGAAAACGAAAATGGGCAGTGTCACATGAGCAGTGGTTGGCGGCTATCATGTGCTACAGTCTGTTCATTTTCTGTGTTCCTCACATGGATAAAACTCATTTAATCATCAAAACAGCCCTATGAGGCCAAGCCCCATTTCCCCGAGCCCTGAGTAATTTCCCAAGGTTTCAAGGCTAGTTAAGAGGCAGAGGGGGAGCAGGACCTTGGTACCCCAGGTCCAGAGTCCACTCTCTTAACCATCATGCCACACTGAATCCCATCAGCCAATCTTTTCTGATACCAAGCAGGTATGACTTTCTAAAAAGAAGGCGATTATTTTAAAGTTACATAACTTACTTTCAGCCAAAATCGCGTGCTTTTAGAGAGCTCAGGAATTCTGAATACAGGAAGAGAAAGCAGGACATGTTTACTCAGGGTGGTGGCTGCTACTTCCCTTTTGTTTTCCTGCTGAGCCAGCATGAACGTGGATTATGAAAAGCTCAGCTTCTCAAGTTTTGGTCAGTTTTCATGTTGGTAACAGGTTTATGTTTTATACACTATATATACAGGAGATTTTTTGGTTCATTTTCTATTGTTTTATATACATATATATACACACACATAACAAAACAGTTGCCAATTCAACATTTTTTACGTGTACAATTCAGTGACCCTGATTACACTCATTGTGCTGTGCAACCATCACCTCTACCCCTTTCCAAATTATTCCAGCACCAGGTCTGTTTCTTTACGTATTCTCCTGCCCTTTAAAGAATTACTCTAACTTTTCTTTTTAGTTATTGCTGATCTTTAACAGGCATTCTACAGTTCTGTGATAGTAACTTGTTACATTTTTTTAAAAACCTAGTGAAAAACTAAAATATGACATTTACTGAAACACACTGCTGTGTATAGCTGATCATAAGACAACTCTCGAAGAGTCAGCTGAGACCCTGAGGGCTGACACCCATTTCTGGCCTCTAACTGGGATAGTCAGACCTTGGGGTGAGACTATCCTGAGAGGGTTTCAGATCAGCAATGAACAATCAATAAATATTTTCATGGTTTTAGTAAGCTCCTTGAGTCAAAGAGTGAGAATCATAATGGGAAAGATCAACAAATTCAACTACATTAAAGACTTCTGATCATCAAAGGACACCAAAACTGAAAAGAAAAACCCCAAACCAGGAGAACACATCTGCAAACACACAACCAAAAACACTGTTAGATGCCATTGTTTTCAATCGCCTCATATGCATGCAAAAGCTGGACGATAAATAAGGAAGACCAAAGGAGAACTGACACCTTTGAATTGTGGTGTTAGAGAACAATATTGTTTATTCCATGGACTGCCAAAAGAACAAACAAATCTGTCTTGGAAAAAGTACAACCAGAAAGCTACTCAGAAGCAAGGATGGCAAGACTAACTACGTCACACATACTTTGGACACATTATCAGGAGGAATCAGTCCCTGGAGAAGGACATCATGCTTGATAAAGTAGGGGGTCAACGAAAAAGAGGAAGACCCTCAACGAGATGGACTAACACAGTGGCTGCAAAAATGGGCTCAAGCATAATGATTGTAAGGATGGTGGGGGACCAGGCAGTGTTTCATTCTGTTGTACACAGGGTCATTATGAGTTGGAACCAACTTGACAGCACCTAACAACAACAACAAGGTGCCATCAAGTCAGTTCTGACTCATAACCACCCTATGAACAAGAGAATGAAACACTGCCCAGTCCTGGGCCATCCTCACAATCGTTGCTATGTTTGAGCCCACTGTTGCAGCCACTGTGACAATATTAGCCACTTTGTCAAATATTTGTATCTAGAAAAAAGATAAAGAATCTTTATAAATTAATAAGAAAGAGACAAATGACCCATACCAAAAATGGCCAAAATGGATGAACAGGCATTTGCATTTCGAGAAACCAATATACACACGCGAGGATGGTCAACCTCATTTGTAATCAGAGAAACATAATTTAAACCACAATGAGAAATTCTGGGAACATCTTGAAATGCCAGATACTGAGAAAACTATCACAGACTACTTGGATCATGTCGAAAGAACTCAGAGCCAACTTTACTAGCCAAAGATGAGAAAATTTGAACTTTAATAAGGATAAGAATTATAATGGATTGAAACCAATCCAGTATGTTTAAATCTATGAATTCATAATAATAAATTTTAAAAAACTCATCCCTCTGAGGATGAGAAGTAACCAATTCATTATTTTGAAAACTGGATAAATAAGCAGAAAAAAAAAATCAAGTATTTATCCTGTCTTCCCTTAATCGGATAATTAATAAATGAGGGGAAGTGGTTCCTTTTTAAATCATTCCAGCTATACAGGAAAATAAAATGACAGAAGTAGAATGTAATTTTTTGCAATCCCAATGAATTAATGGGTGTCAGAATCGACTTGATGGCACTGGGTTGGGTAGGCATTGAGCATTAAGAGATGCTAACACTAAAAAGAAAAGTGAAAACCACACTTACGTGCCTTCTAATAAAAGGAAACACTACCATCTATAGTTTTGCCAAAAGGATCAAACAGGAGCCTATTTAAGCAACCTCTGGACCCAGCTGCCAATTTGGAGGGAATACTGAGGACGGAGGAACACGTTAAACTGCACCATAAGTATACAATCAGCAAAACCCAAACTGTTGAAAACTCTATAGGCCAAAGTGCCAGGCTCCTTAAATTGTAAGGAAATAAAAGGATGGAAGGGGAACCTGAAGATTTGTGGGGTAAAGATTTACTCTACCTCAAGTCCTTTGGCCTTTGTCCTTGGTTCCTGAGAGAGAACTCTAAACCCTTGGAATTTCCTGAGTATTTAAACTGCCTTTGTTATCTAGACCTCTAGATCACACCTGGGGGTTTGTGCTAATGGGCAGGGGCTGGTCTGACCTCAGACTACATAAGGAAGCCAATAAAAGCTCTTGACATGGAAGTTTCATGGACTTCCTGGTTGGTGAAAGACACTGATGCACAAAGGAGAGTGATGCATCCCTTGGGACATGGAAGCTCCATGCGGGGGGAACCCTCCCAGACCTCCTCCTATGAGTCTCTTCATTTGTATCTTTTTTTTTCTACAATAAAACTGTAATAGTAACAATAGCACCTTCCATGAGTTCTGTGAATTGTTCCAGCAAGTTATCGAACCCAAAGGAGTAGTAGAAGCCAGCAGATCAGGAATGAGGGAGCCAAGGGGGGAATTCCTGAGCTTGCGGCTGGCATCCTGAAGGGTTGGAGGGAAACCCCAAATTTATAGACAGCAGGTCAGAAGTGAGGGTGTTGTGTGGACCCACTTGCAGCTGGTGTCTGCCTATTTGGCAGCCTGAAGGACAGTGTTCTTTTAACTCTGGGTGGCTAGAGTCAGAGAAGTGCTGCATGGGCAGCTGGTATCAGAACTGGACAGAGAAGTAGAAAAGTGGAGATCTGTTATATCCTCATAGTTGAGGCAAGAAAAGTATGAATTTTGATTTATTTGACTTGAGATTATCACATGACTCAAGATTGTTGTTGTTAAGTGCTGATGAGTTGATTCTGACTTATAGTGATCCCACGTGACAGAGTAGAACTACCCCATAGGGTTTTCTAGGCTGTAATCTTTATGGGAGCAGATCACCAGGTCTTTCTCCCATGGAGCCACTGGGTGAGTTTGAACAGCCAACCTTTCAGTTAGCAGCCAAGCACTTAACCATTGTGCCACCAGGGCTCCAACTCAGGATTAAAAGAGATTTAAAGGGCATATGAAGTTAAAAAAAAAAATGATGAGCAAGACTAAAGTGATAGGGATAAACACTGGGATGATAAAGCCATAAAGAAAGACAAGGAAATGATTACTATGAAATTCAGGATAGTAATTATTTTTGAAGAAAAAGAGAAGACTATGATAGGGATGGTCTAGAAGGTGGAGCGTCTAGGTGGCTGGCAAAGTTCAACTTTTTGTCCTGGATGATGATTACAAGGATGTTTGCCTTATATTAATTCACTTAGCTATAAAAAAATTTAAAAATTAAGGAAAGTACATTATTGGAGCAATTTGGAAAAATGTTTTTTGGTGTCTATCCAAGTACAGCTTTATTTCAGGGCTCAACTACTTAATACCATACTCATTTAAGAGTATATGATTAATACAATTGAAACATTCCGATCACATGGACTTTCCTGGGCACATAGACTGAAGCCCACACTCTCGCCACACTAGCTTGGGGTCACTGCTGTGGCTGGCCTTCCCTTGGGGATATGCAGGGGAAAGCTGCTGGAGAGTTCCACAGGATGAGTCAGCTTTTCAGTGTCTGAAGACTAGCTTAAAAAGCTTAGCTGGGCAAAAGTCACTGATAGTCTGTTTGATGAGGTTCCATTAATTTGGAGCAGGGTAGCCCGTTGAGACTGGGTACTCATTGCAGAGATAAGAGTGGCTGGGGCTTCCTGTTTAATGGGAAATAGGGGTCACTTTAAGTTCTCTGTCAGAGGAATAAAATGATGAAAGATAGGATGCCAGCAAGAAACCTTGAGCTGCACATTCGTTGCCCTGGCTTCATGAGTATGGAAATCAGGCATTTATTTGCAAACATGAGCCCTGAGGGAAACAGCAAAAAACGCGACCTGGATTTTTTCCATTTTTTTAGAAAAGAGGGGATGCATATTTAAATAGTGAAATATCATTTGGGTAATACACATCTTCATTCCCATTGTTCTCCTTAGGCATTCCATGAGAGAAATGGATGTTTCCCCATTTTTAGAGGCCCAGTATCCAAGCTGTCTTCCTATAAAGTTTCTGAATCCCCTCAGTTGAGGCTTGGTAGGATGCCAGCCTAGCCCTCACCACAGAAGCCAAAAAGGCCAGACTTATTTCCCAGCCTCCCTTGCAGCTAGGCCAGGAACCCATGACCTAAGCTTGGTTAACTGAATGCCCCCCAGATACAGACTCTGAGAAACATGGCCAGGAAGAAGTCATCCTAGGGGCAGCCCCAGCACTGACTATCCACGGTAGAGGGCAGTAATTAGTATTCATGGTGGCTGTGTCCACATTTTCATGCGGCTGTTAGAGTGATGTATTCTTGGCTCTCATTCTTTTTTCTTTTCTTGTACTTTAGGTGAAAGTTTACAGAGCAAACTAGTTTCTCATTAAACAATTAGTACACATATTGTTTTGACATTGGTTGCCAACCCCATGACATGTCAACACTCTTCCCATCTTGACCTTGGGTTCCCCATTACCAGCTTTCCTGTCACAACTGGGAAAATTTGAATATGGAACATATATTAAGTAATATTTATATAAAAAATGAAATGTTAACTTTCCTGAGTATGATAATGGTATTGTGATTACATAAGAGAATGGCTTTGTTCTTAGGAAATACAAACTGAGTTAGATATGGGTGGAAAGTGCAATGATATTTACAACTAGTTCTCAGATGGTTCAGAAAAAAAATATGTGCATGAGCACACATGAGTAAAGAGAGAAATGTAGCAAATGTAGCAAAATGTTAGTGACTCCAGTGAAGGGTATATTCATCGTTTTACTCCTGCAAGTTTGAAAGTTTTTTGAAATAAAAATTGGGAGGAAAATCATCTTCCCATACACATACCCCCCAATACTGAAAAACTATTTTAAAGCCACCAGTCTGGCAAAAATTGAAAAGTCTAATAATACCAAGTTTTTGCCCTGAGAGAATAAATTGGAACAACCACTTTGGAAAACTATTTGGCTTCATCTAATAAAACTAATGACATACAGACCGTATGAACCAGGAATCCCAGCCTTGAGAAACTCCTCACAAACCATGACGCATGTACAAAAATGTTCACAGCTGTGTCTTCACAGCAACATACTGAAAACCACCCAACTATCCGTCAACATGGGTATTTTCCCACGAAGAAGTATTCTATACCAATGCAAATGAACAAACTACAGCCATACGTAGCCCATAAACATAATGCTAAGGAAAAAAAAAAAGAGTTACAAAATAATATACATAATATAGTAAAACTCCACTTATGTAAACTTTGTATATTTATTTAAATTATAAAGGCAAAAAAACAGGCAAGTTCAATTAGAGTGTTTTAAAATACACACATACATTGTTAAAACTAACCAGAAAAGTTTAAAGAAATGCAAGGAAATGAAAAACACAAAATTCCAGAGAGTAGTTCCCTCTGAGCATATGGAGAACTTTGAAGGCATTGGTAATTTCCTGTTTTTAAAGGTGGATGGTTGATAAATGTATGGTCATTATAGTGCTGGATTTTAAACTGCATACACGTATGTTCTTTTTTCTAAAAAATCAAACCTTAGAACACACTCCGATGACAACATTTCCAGGCACACCTATCTTCTCTTCACTATTCTAGCAGAGATCATTTTGGCTAAAGCAGATAAATTGCCCTTAAGTGACCAATGATGATGACAGAACTGAATGAACACCTTAGCCAAATATTACTGATAGAAGACTCAGTGCAAATATTTAGAATTAATTCATAAAAGGGAGAAAGGAGGTGGCAGAGCAGCAAAATGCCAGAGGTTTGTTCAGAGCCCCCGGGAAAGAATATAATTGAGAACTGAGCCATTATTCATACCATTTAAATTTCTAGGCCTTACTGTAAACACAACTTCCATAAATGTCTTTATTTACAACTAAAGGCATGTCTATTCGTGTTACATCATTACAGTACAAACAATTCTGAATTAGACTGTACCTAACTGAGACTGGTAACTAAAGCTTGACTTGAAAATCAATTTCTAAACGAGCTAACAAACAAACAAAAAAATCTTGGTGAAGTACTTGCCAATTCCTTTCAAAGAGACGGACTCTCTTCTTTATCCAAAAATCTTAATTTTTCTGTGTGTTTCTGATGGCACTTACCATGTTCTCTTTAGTATTTTGGTTGTGCACTTTCCTCATCCCCCTTACTAGATTATGAATTACTTGACATACCATAAATAAAATATACTCAGCTCCAGGGCCCCGCCAGATTACTGTTACAGGGTAGCTTAAATCTTTGCTCTCATTAAAAAACAAACAAAAAAAAACCTGAAGCCCAGAAAATCCAACAAGGGGGGAAAAAAAACTGGGACCTCACATTCAAACGATTTCTGAAATCTAAACCTATCTAATCTTGAATTAATAAGGCCTTCTGCTATTTTGTATTTAAAACTGAAGCTCAAAGTTTAAATAGTCAACATCTATTACTTTCTACCGCGAACAGAAAGCTGTCAGGGAAACTATGTTCTGAGAGCAAACAAACAGAACACTTCAAATTCTCAATACCTCTTAAGAGGTCAAGGGCCTAGAAGACTAGACAAAGAAATGCTGACCAACTACGAGCTAATTAGAAATCTTTACCACCCTACTTGCAGAAGACTCATATACATATTTGAGTAGTTTTAATATCTAATGTTTTCAAATTACCGCAAAACATTGGCCTGTTTCATTTGCATTCCTCCCACAGGCCAGTTGCTTCTGCACTGGGTTGAGTTCTCAGAGCAGTTAGAAAGCTGTTTTCAAGCAAGAGGTTCCCTTGGCACCCCTCTTTGGCTTTGGTGTGCATCTGTCACACCACACTGGGCACTCAGAGTGGAGGCTGATCTAGTCTCACTTTCCACACTTCTTTCTAGGGCAGTGTACATTTTTCCTGACATTTATTTCCTTCCCCACATAGAATTCAGTGTGGACTTGTTAAGGAATTTTTTAAACAGGAAAGAAAGCTTCCAAAGAAAATGTCAGAGAAATAAAAAAAAAAATCTATTGAGTGTTTATTCTATAAAAGGGATTGCCAAAGGACACTTGATATTGATACAGAACTTCCTACTCAAGAGCCAGTTTAAACAGGCTCAACAGACTAATTCCTTTAGAAGCCACTCATATAAAAATTAGTCTTAAGATCTTCATGGAAGATTACTTACGTAAACACTGAGGAGGGCCTATAATTTATTCTATAATGGTACTTCCAAATTCCATTTCAACATTTTGGATTTTAATTTTGAGACAGTTATATATTTTTTAAAAGAGTATCTTCATCTGAAATAATTTAAAGTCAAAATGAACTTCCTTTAATCTATAATGTAAAAGGTATCTGTTAATATAAACCTAATTCTTCCTTAGCTGGTTGTATACCCTCTCAGTCCTTAGAGAAGACATGACACCTTATTCTATACTCATGCTTCCTTATTAAAGAAGGGGAGAATGTTCCAGCAAACTTTATGTGGCTGCTAGAAGAGATGAAAGATGACACTCCCTTAAAATTACACAACCTCCTCTCTGCGGCTCATCCACCAGACAGCACAAGAAGGTGCCTGTGGCTGGTGGCTGGCCCCCAACACACCAAGATGCATGCCCATAACTGGGCTGAGAAGGCTAAGGGATGCACAGTTACAGCACTGCTAATGAAAAGAACTGAGCTTATGACAAATGGAAGGGGTCTCAATTATTTATCTTTTACTTGGAAGCATACTATTTTCCCTTTGAATCCAGTTTTTATAAAACTATGCTTTGAACAGATTATAAATACAATAGAGAGGAAATTATGGTCTAAGGCTGTGGCGCAATGTATTTTGTGATCACTAATTTAATCCTGCTGATAATAATCAAATGCTCAGAAGTTCTACCACGTGTCCAATAAAGGTCACCAGAAAATGTGAACGGAAGGCATAATTAAAAACAAACAAAAAGCAAGAAAAACCAATAGAGTTGGCAAGTATTTTACAAAACCCTAGAGAAACCACACATTTAAATCAAAAGGAAGATAATAAAAAAGATGCTTCTCACCTTTTGAAAGTTTTTCCACAGATCTTCTATGACTATGTAGCCTCGCAAACCCCAGTCATATAGTAGTTCCCCGCTGACCTTGAAACACAATATAAAAGATCAACTGCTATTCCATATATGAGGGTAAGGAAAACAATTTTTCTTTTTCCTGTTTCTAAAAATTCTGTATTTAACTATATCATGCAGTAAGTCTTGGGACATACGTATTAAAACTGTGCAACATAAGCAAACAAAAAGAATGATACAGTAAGAAAAATAGTCTGGTTTACAGTTACATTTTAAAATACTTTGCTATAACTTTCAAAATTTCAGTCAAAAAAATGTAGATCATTGCTGATGGAAGAAAATCAGACACAGAAGACTTCTACCTGTCGCATCTAGTATCCAGTCTTGCACATAACAGTCAATTCACATTTGCTAAGGTGAAAATCAACCATCCATTTTAAGGGTTTAAATAAAAAATAGGTGAGCCCAATGAATATGTTCCCTATTTTCCCAGGCCCCCCCAAAACAGAAAGTTTTTGAGTTCCTATATGGATTTGGGAAGTAACTTAATTCAGAATTCTTTCTATAACATCCTAAGAGGTAGGACCCATGGTCAGGGAATATTTCCAGGTCATGAAGCTCACTACCTTAAAATGCGCTAGCCTGCCTTTGGCCAGCTGGCTTTAAATGTTTGAAAATTTAAGAAACATTTTCAAGTACTGAACTTTAAAAAAAAAAATGCCTCCTGGTAATCTGCATTTCTTGGTTGAACTTATGACAAAGAATGATGACTACGCTTTCACATAACTGCTCTTGTTAGCTGCTGTCAAGGTGGCCACCAACCCATGGTGACACCATGCACAACAGAACAAAATGCTGCCCAGTCCTGCCCCATCCCCATGACTGGTTGCAGATTGGGCCACTGTGATCCACAGGGTTTTCACTGGTTGATTTTTGGGAGTAGATCTCCAGGTCTTTCTTCTAGTCTCTCTTAGTCTCGAAGCTCCGCTGAAACCTGTTCCGCATCGTAACAACATGCAAGCCTCCAGTGACAGATGGGTGGTGGCTGCGCATGAGGTGCTGTGGCTGGCAATTGAATGTGTGACTCCCTCATGAAAGGTGAGAATGTCATCACTGAACCACAATTGCCCTCCTTCCAAGTTAACAGTACTTCAAATTTCTGAAAGCAGTTATTACTCTCTTCCTAATTTTTATAATTTATCTTTGCATAGCATTTTACTTTGTACTTGTACAACAGGTACACAGACCAATAAAATAGAATTGAGAATCCAGACATAAATCCATCCACATATGGCCAACTGATATTTGACAAAGGCCCAAAGTCTGTTAAATGGGGAAAAGATAGTCTGCTTAACAAATGGTGCTGGCATAACTGGATATCCATCTGCAAAAAAATGAAACAAGACCCACACCTCACACCACGCACAAAAACTAACTCAAAATGGATCAAAGACCTAAATATAAAATCTAAAATGATAAAGATCATGGGACAAAAAATAGGGATAATGCTAAGAACCCTAATAGATGGCATAAACAGAATACAAAACATTACTAACAATGCACAAACATCCAAAGAGAAACCAGATAACTAGGAGCTCCTAAAAATCCAACATTTATGCTCATCAAAAGACTTCGTCAAAAGAGTAAAAAGGCAGCCTATAGGCTGGGAAAAAATTTTTGGCTACGACAAATCCGATCAGCATCTAATCTTTAAAATCTACAAGATACTGCAAAACATGAACAAAAAGACAAATAACCCAATTAAAAAATGGGCAAAGGATATGAACAGACACTTCACCAAAGAAGACAATCCGATATCTGAGGAAATGCTCACAATCATTAGCCATGAGAGAAATGGAAACCAAAACTACAATGAGATTCCATCTCATTCCAACAAGGCTGGCATTAATCCAAAAAGCACAAAATAATAAATGCTGGAGAGGCTCTAGAGGGACTAGAACACTTAAACACTGCTGGTGGGAATGTAAAATGGTACAACCACTTTGGAAATCAATTTGGTGCTTCCTTAAAAATCAAGAAATAGAACTACCATACGATCCAGCAATCTCATTCCTTGGAATATATCCTAGAGAAATAAGAGCCCTCATACGAACAGATATATGCACACCCATGTACGTTGCAGCACCGTTCACAATAGCAAAAAGATGGAAACAACCTAGATGCCCATCAACAGACAAATGGATAAGCAAATTATGGTATATTCACACTTCACGTAATGGAATACTATGCAACGATGAAGAACAGTGATCAATCTGTGAAACATCTCATAACGTGGATGAACGTGGAAGGCATTATGCTGAGTGAGATTAGTGAGTCACAAAGGACAAATTTTATGAGCCCACTATTATAAGAACTCAAGAAAAGGTTTAAACAGAGAAGAAAACATTCTTTGATGGTTATGCTTGTGGGGAGGAAGGGAGAGGGGTATTCACCAACTAGATAGTAGACAAGAATTATCTTAGGTTTCGCTTCGTCAGCCATGACCGAACGGGTTCGAAGCCCTGAAATAAAGCCAATTGTTTTGTTCTGACTCATCCTGGGTACAAAAAAAAAGACAAAACTTCCCACTGACTTTAAAAATAAATAAGAATGCAACTCAGATTCACATCCTACTATCTCGGTTGTGAATACAAAAGATCCTTTGTAACATATACCGTAGCATCAAAGGTAAAAAAACAACCCCCACACTGGGGACAGCCACATGTATTTGTAAACCAGCAGCCAAGCCCACCAGTTACTGTTGAAACCATAACAGAATGACATGATGTTTAACTAGTTATTTTATCCAGGGCATGCAAATGCATTATTCACTGTTTCTGAGCTGGGGCTGGAGCAGGAATAGAACATTAAGTATCTGCCTCCAGGACTGTTATAAACAATGTCAAGCCCATGCTGGTAAGGTCTTACTGGCATTAGACACCAAAGCCATCAACTCCCAATGGCTGGGGCCACTGGACTCTCACCTACAATCGCAGCCTGATCCAGGGATAAGGACTCAATCCTGTCACGAGGAACTCAGTGAAATCAGTATCAGGTCAGTCCTGGCTCAAAGCCTTCAGAGCCTAATTCTGGTGACTGTACTATTGCCGCCTCCTGGGACTGAGTCTCCAGGTGATATGCCAGTTCTGGCTACTGGGTCACTGTTTCCATAAACTGCCCAGGACCTCAAAACCTAGACCCACCTTGCGTTTGGCAGTGTTCTAAGGGACTCTCTGAGTCTCACTAACTGCCAGACACGACCTCTTCAGGCTACCTACTGGCCTACATCAGTAGTTCTCAAATGTCGTGAGCATTACAATCATCTGGAGGGCTTTCTAAAACACAGATTACCTGCCTTTACCCTTCAGTAGGTCTAGGTTGTGGCCAGAGAAATTGCATTTCTAACAAGTTCCCAGGTGATGTTGATACTGCTAGCCCAGGACCACACTTTGAGAACCTCTGGTCTAGCTTTACAGTGTTCTACCTACCTGCCAAAATACTACTAGTAACCTCCTGTGGAACCCTCTCTCACTGTGGTGGCTAAGAATCAGCCAAAAAAAATGAAAGCCAGGCGAAAAGCAGTACTGAGACCACCAAGGGAGGAGACAATCAACTGTGCCAAGGGCTGCAGACAAAATGAAGCCTATGAGGATAAATGGCTGTCACCTGGAATCAGCCAAAGTGGCCATAGCAACAACACTTTCAGTAGAGTAGTGGGCATTATAGACTGTATCTAGCTGGTGGGAATGGGAGATGAGAAAGTAAAGATGCTGAATAGAAGTATGCCCCCAAAAGGAAGGTAAAAGAGAGAACCAAAAGCTTAAAGGGAGCCAGGATCAAGAGAAGGACTTTCTGGAATACGGAGGCTTGAGTATGTTTGTAGGTTAAGAGGGAAGAGATGAGGCAAGGAAAGAGACTGAAGATGCAAAAGAGAGATGGTACTTGATGAAGCAAAACTCTGATAGGTAGAAGGAACAAGGAACAGAATGGTCATCATGAATGGAAAGGATGACCTTAGAAAAGCTACTCCACAGAGACAGAGGGAAAGGAGGACAGTACATTACAGAAACAACTTCAACGATAAAATGATTTTTCTTTCAAGTAAACAAGAGTTTAGAATCCTAGAACATCCTCCAAAAACCCCCTGCTGTTAAGTCAATTCCGACTCATAGCAATCCTATAGGATAGAGTAGAACTGTTCCATAGGGTGTCCATGGAGCAGCTGGTGGATTCAAACTGCTGAACTTTTGGTTAGCAACCATAACTCTTAACCAGTGTGCCACCAGGGCTCCCAGAACATCCTAGAGGATAGTAATATCATTTTCCTTTGGTATTATCTGTAACAATTTGCCAAATGTTAACAGCCCCTCTATAGTTAGAATATAATCTCAATGGATTACTTGCTGCAAATTAACAAACTCCACCTAAGTCATTACCTTTATTACATTTAGTTTTCTCTAGTAACTTTTTAAAGAACTTAACACTTTATATTGAGAACTTAGATTGAAGTCCAATCTGCTTTTTTTCAATACAGAAAAAAAAATCTGAGTCTCATTCACCCATTATAACTGAACATGTCCTCAGTGAAATTAATTAACATATATTGTTAAACCCAAGTCATTTAAGTATCTTCTTGAATGGGGAGATTACATTGTTTCAAAGCAGAATATACCAGGGCAAAGATGATGGTAGATGTTGAGACAGAAATACCAGGACAGTATGAAAACATTTCTAAAAAAAATTTATTTCCATTTTCTGTGCCCAAGAATGCTTAGTGTTAATTTCCAAAACTGGCAAAGCTCAGTTTAAAAAGAAGAGTTATATAGAAAAATACTATATTTTTCTACTGTTATTCTTTTAATTCAACTTTATTGAAAAAAAATCACATGCTTAAAAAGACTGAGGAAAAGCTTTCTGCCATAAGAATCAGTAAGTTATACAAAATAAATGTAAATAACCAAGTTTTTAAGAGGCAGTAAATCACCTCAAAGTTTTTATTTTGTTCCTTAAAAGAAATAAAGTACTCTCCTCAGAGAGACTAAAAATATTTCAGGAAAGCTGTGCAATTTCAATTTATGACATGACTACAGCCAGCAGACCTACCAACCTTGTAACATCCTCTAGACCAGAGATGAATATAAACACAACTCCGCCTTTTGGAATGAAAAATCAGAGAAACAAAAGAATTACATGTCAAAAATTATTCCGAAAGAAGATTAAAAAGTCAAATGGAGAAAACAAAAAAGAAACTGTGAAAACTAAACTAAAAACTTTCATGAGAGTCAAGCTAGGAAAAATATCCATACGGTTAGCACGAGGGGACACTCATTCATTTAAACCATTTTTATTGCACGTTGGTTGTGGGCCTGCCGTGGTGCTTGGTATTGGGCAAATACCCATAAGCAAAGGACAAGAGTCTTTGGCCTCATGGAGGTCACACACTAGTGGAGGAGGCTGCTAGTGATCAAGTAACAAGTGTATAACTGCAACCTGGTAATGGGATGACCAGATGGAAAATAACAGGGTGTTTGAAAAGCCCTCTCAGGAGAGGTGCCACTGAAGCTGAGGCCTGAGGTTAAAAAAGAGCAGCCATGTATAGAGACCAAAGTTCATTAGTTTATTAGTGGTTACCAGGAGTAGGAGGGAGGCGGTGGGGGGGGGGGGGGTTGTTACTGCTTATGAAGCCCTGAGTTTTGGTTTATGGTGATGGAAAAACTGCATTAAGGGTAGGGTTGCACAGCCAATTAATGTAATTGCTGTCAATAAGTTGTATTCCTGTAAAAAGGCTGAACTGGCAAAAGTTGTACAATATACTTACAACAACAACAAAAAGTTTTTGCTGCTGAGGCTGCTTATGTACAACCAAACACCTCATGGGATCTGGATCCTTGATTTGGATGTTTAGGGTCATGGTTTCATGGGACATCCCAGAAATTGGTCTAATAATGTGTCTAGTGCTTCAGTTCTACCTTCTAGTTCGTTGTGTAGTGCCTGGGGTCTTAAAAGCTTGCAAGCGACCATCCAAGGTACAACAACTGGTCTCTAGTCACCTAGAGGAAGAAGGAAAGTCAGGAATAGGAGAATGTGGAATGTGTAGCTAATTGCCTACATGAACAACTGCCTCCTCTGCCATGAGACCAGAAGAACTGGATGGTGCCTGGCTACCATTACTGAGTATTTTGATCAAAGATTCTATAGAAGAATCCTGATCAAAAGGGGGATAATACAGAAAAGAATTTCAAATTCTCATGGACTCTAGACTTTCTGGAGCCATGGGGGGTGGATAAACCCCTGAAACTATTGCCCAGAGATAATCTTTAAGTCTTAAACCAAAAATATCCCTTGAAGCCTTCTTAAAACCAAACAATAGTTTAGCTTAACTAGTAAAGAATATCTGCCTTGACCGTTACGTGCTTTTAAGATCTATCTCTAAGGGATCTAACTGACAACCACTACTCCGAAGATTAGATAGAAAGCTTAGGGGCACTGAGTTCATGTTAATGGGGGAGGAACATCTCAGAAAGCGAGGGTAAGCATGGTTGCACAACTCAAATGTAATCAATGTCACTGAAGTGTACATGTAGAAACTGTTGAATTGGTAGTATGTTCTGCTGTGTATATTCTTAACAACAATAAAAATAAATTATTAAAAAAAAAAGAAAGAAAGGAGCAGCCAACTGAAGCCCTAAGAAGGGTGTTCCCAGCAGAGAGGGCTGCATGCCTCAAAGTCCCTGGCAGGGAAAACCAAGCTGGTGCCGACCAGAGAGAGAGAAGGCTTGGAAGGCCAGAGCACAGTCTGTGCATGCAATTCCAGGAAGAGAAGGTTGTGACCAGATATGCCCAAACTAAGAATGACCAAAAATTAGCAGCTCTGAAATTTGAGTCTCTGTATTTCCATATGAATACGCAAACTAATTTTAATTTTCCTTCGTTAGTATTCAAATTAGCATATATTCTCTGAACAATGACATTACTGGAAGGAGGGTAGGAACTAAGGTACACAGCAGAGAAAAACAGATTTAATTGCTGCAGTCCGCCTATATGTGCAAATTAATTTTAGTCTGGTGTCATAAAAACTGCAAAATAAAATGAAAATTAAGCAGTAAATCCATATATACACAAATAAGAATGAGGGTCATCCTAGCTTACTGGGTCCAACTTACCTGGGCAAAGCTGATGGCTTGCTGTGGATAATAGACAGAGGCAGCAAATCCCATGAAACCAGGTGGATATATCAACTTCTTTATTTTTGAACCTATTCGATAAAAGGGCATAGATACCATCAGATGATTCATTAGCCTTACCATCACAATTCATCCTGTACATTTAATACTGAGTAAGACTTCTTTGGTCCTAATTCACAGAGAATGTGACTAACAATATTACACTTAACAAAAATAAGCACCATCCTTTAACAGCTTTATTGAAGATATAATTCACACACCACAAAATTCATCCGTTTAAAATGTATTCATAGAGCTTATGCGACAATTACCATAAGCAATTTTAGAATATTATATCATCCCCAAAAGAAACCCCCTACACCTTAGCTGTCACCCTTTAATCCCCCACCCGACCCCAGCCCTAGCAACCATTAATCTACTCCGTCTCTATAGACCTGCCTATTCTGTACATTTCATATAAATGGAATCATACTATATGTGGTCCTTTGTGACTGGCTTCATTCGCTCAGTACAATGTTTTCAAGAGACCCACCATTTCTAAGAGAGCAGAAAACACATTGTTTTGAAAAAGAAACATTTTATTTTGGTTTCTAAGGTTTACGCTCTTTTAGGGCAAAGTGGCTTCCTATTTAAATACTAAATGCAAGCATTTCTCTTCTCTCCCTTCCTGAGACCCCATTAAAATTACAGTAAGAGAACAAAATAAGATAATAAATCCACAGGGAGGAGAAAACATGTGGAGAGGCCACTGGCAGATAAAAAGTGTCAATCAATTTTCAGAAAACAGAAAGTATATGGCAACGAGAGGACATGCAGCCCTGAAGTCTTGAGGAGGGAGCAGATCTGCCTCAGGCAGCTTCAGGGAGGCTCCAGAAAAGATGACAAATGCAAGTTTTGTATCTGAACCAGCTCGCCCACCCCATTCCAGTGCAAAACTGCCCGTGGTCAGGCAGCCACTCTCAAGCCAAAAAAGGGGGAGTGGGGAGGAGAGGTATCTCTAAAGAAATGCCATGGATTTTCTACTAGGAACCAATACAGGTGTGTGTGTGTGTGTGTGTGTCTGTGTGTGTGTGCGTTAGTGCCCTCTTCACATAGCATATAAGGTCAGCTCCCATCCAGCTCACCATGAGACAGAGCCTGCTTGTCAGCAAGTCCCACTATGCTCAGGGAGCTCTTACTCAACTGCCTCATTCTTAACCATTACTGGACAACCAAGGATCACCAGACATTTGAGGAAAGCCTGAAACATAAAAGAGAGCAAGACAAACAAGCAGAAAAAAATGACCCTATAGGAAATAGAACTTAAAAACAAAACTAAACTTGTTAAGTATCGCCAAATAAATTCAAGGAGCTACTATATTAAACGAACATTCAGAGAACAAAGACTTCTTAGAAAAGTAAAAAAACCCAAAAGGAATATAATAAAATAATCAAGAAAACACAAGAGACACAGAGGGTCAATTTAGACAGCCCAATCACTAATTAATATGAGTTCAGAAAAGAAAAAGTATGGGAGTGAATTTTCAAAGAAATCCAAGATACCTTCCTAGAGCTAAAGGCTGCAAACCACTACAATGCTGAGTCAATGAATGAAAAGATGTGTCTAGTCACTGCACCATGGAAATTCAGAACACTAAAAATTCAGAGAAGATCCGTGAAGTTTCCAAGAAGAAAACAAAATGGATCACTTAAAAAGGAACAAGCATCAGACTGTCTACCAACTCTCACATCTGTAACACCAGATGCCAGAAGACATGGCCTTTGAAGTTCTGATGGAAAACAAATTCTATGCCCAACCAAATAAATTATCACTTAGTAGAGGGTAGAAAGTAATTTTCAGACATGCAAGGACTTAGAAAGTTTACCTCTAACATATCCTTTTTTGAAAGTTACTTAAACCTGTACTGCAACAACATAGCAATGTAAACCAAGGAGAAGACACGGAACCCAGTGAAGGGGTTCATACCCAAGACAGCATGAAGACAAGACCTGAGACAACAGCTGTTGTCCCATAGGGGACCATTTACCTGGGGGAACCTGCAAACCACTCAGGCCACCTATAAATATACCTACCATTCCACTAATCTTGCTTAATGAACTCTTAGGATTCTGTTCATCTCAGGCCCTTTTATACTCAGCACCCATGGGATAAGCCCAGTTGTTGTGTGTGCGCACGCGTGTGTGTGGTTTATGTTTCTGAAAAAGAATTAAGGTTTCAATTTTAATATTACCATGACCTCTCCAAGAAAAGGAAAAAAAGGAGCTTTCCCTGGGCCTGCAAGACACCCCCACACGCTCTAACTGTGGAGAGGGGAGGAGGAAGTTCATTTCTATTCATTCTATGCCACATTCCTGTCTTTCTAATAGCCAAAATTCCAACGCCCTGACCTTGGGATCTTTGGAAATTCCAAACACTATCTAAATAAGCCAGGAATGCTTTTCTGAACAGCTCTGCAGAAAAGAGGGGAAAGTTTGGGGGAAAAAAGTTCAACTATTTTGTAAGATGATTACTAAAAAGGAACTCTAAATTTTTACATATTCTGCACAAGATAGGAAGAGGGCACAGAAACCATTACATGAGCTCATTCCACAGATTCAGAGAGTGGCACCAGTGTTGTACTTTTCCAGATTCTAAAATTATAGTTAACGCATGTATAGAAAAGATTTTTAAGATGGGAAGAATGGCTACCGAACTACTCTCTATGATTATCTTTTATGGGGGTGTTGATTACAGGGTTCATAAACTTTCTATATTAGGAATTTTTGTAATGTCTGAATGAAATATTGATACATGCTACAACATGGATGAACTACAAAAACCATTACACTGAAAGAGGCCAGACATAAAACACTGCATACTTTATGATTCTATTTATACAACAGTCTAGAAAAGGCAAACCTATAGGGAAAGAAAACAAATCAATGGTTAGCAGGAGCTGGGGGCGGGACAAGGGGACTAACCAAAAAAGGCACAAAGGAACTTTCTGGGGTGATGGAATAGTTCTGTATCTTGAGTACTGTGATGGTTACATGACTATATGTCATGTAATGTAAATTATACCTCAATAAACTTGACTACTAAAAAACAAAAATGCAAAATTGCACCTACCTCTAGCGAAAAGGAGTCCAACAAGGCCAGCAAAACCAATAACACCAAGTCTTGGGAAAAATCCAGGAGGTGCATTTTGGAGATATTCATAGTTGTCTATGATAGAATTAGACCAGGAAACAGTTCTATGAATTGTTCATTAATAAAAAAAAAAAAAAAGAAACAGGGTACAACCATTTTGGAAAACAATATGGTGCTTCCTCAAAAAGCTAGAAATAGAAATACCATACTATCCAGTGATCCCACTCCTAGGAATATACCCTAGAGAAATAAGAGCTGTCATATGAATACATATATGCTCATCCAGGTTCACTGCGCATTATTCACAATAGCAGAAAGAGGGAAACAACCTAAGTGCCCATCAATAGATGAGTGGGTAAACAAACTAAGGTGCATATACACGATGGAATGCTATGTAACGATAAAGAACAAATGATGACTCTGCAAAATATCTCACAACATGAATGAATCTGGAGGGCATTATGCTGAGTGAAATAAGTCAATCACAAAAGGACAAAAATTCTATGAGACCACTATCATGAAAAGGTTTACACACAGAAAGAAACAATCTTTGACAGTTACAAGAGAGGGGCGAGGCAGGGAAGAAAAACATTAATTAGACAATAGATCAGTGATAACATTGGCGAAGGGTAAGACAGTATATAATACTGGGGAAGTCAGCAGAACTTGACCAAGGCAAAGTCACAGAAGCTTCACAGACACATCCATATTCCCTGAGGGACCAAATTACTAGGCTGGGGGCTGGGACCATGGTCTTGGGGGGGTATCTAGCTCAACTGGCATAACAGAGTTTACAAAGAATATGTTCTACAGTCTACTTTGGTGAGTACCATCTGGGATCTTAAAAGCTTGTGAGTGGCCATCTAAGATACTCCACTGGTCCCACCCCATCTGGAGCTTGGGAGCATGAAGAAAACCAAAGACACAAGGGAAAGGTTAGTTCAAAGGACTAATGAACCACAACTACCAGAGTCTACACCAGAATGAGTCCAGCCCAAGTAGATGGTGCTTGGCTACCACCGCCAACTGCTTTGACAGGGATCACAATAGAGGGTCCAGGAAAAAGCTTGAGAAAAACGTAGAACAAAATTCAAACTCAGAAAAAACAGACCATATGTACTGGTCTGACAGACTGGAGAAACACTGAGAGTACGGCCTCTGGACACCCTTTTAACTCAGTACTGAAGTCAACCCTGTGGTTCACCCTTCAGCCAAAGATTAGACACGCCTATAAAAACAACAGTAACACACACAGTTCAACAATGTATAGGAGACTAAATGGGAACAAAACCCTGGGGGCAAGGACGAGAAGGCAGGAGGGGACAGGAAAGCTGGACGAATGGAAATGGGAAAACCCATGGTCAAGAAGGGGAGAGTGTTGACATGTCACGGGGTTGGCAAACAATGTCACAAAACAATACGTGTATGTGTATGCTTTAAAGAGAAACTCATTTGCTCTGTAAACCATCTAAAGCACAAAAAAAAACACCACAATTTATTAAAAAAAGCCTTACAAATAACGTACATACAGTACCAAATGCTCCTCGAACCATGTATTTTTTTGTTTTCTGCTAACACACTTTTCAACACATTCTTTTTATATGATATATAAACACGATTTAGTATTCACATAGCAAGTGTCCAATTTTCAAACACTTGTGGTCTGACAACCTACTGACAATAAATTGTTAGATTACCTTCATATTCCCGAAGGCAACAGATCTGAATTAATTATTCATACAGGGAGAAATACAAATACAGGGACGACTCATTATCCAAAGAGAGAAACAGAATAGATTTGGATAAATCTTTGGATAGATCTGTCCTATCTGAAGCTTTGCTGCTTGCTCTCTAATAAACTCAGGAACAAAATACATTAGATTCAGAAGAATAAGTATCCTTTGCTATCTGAGCTCACTATTCAAACTCAAGAGCAGAATAAATTTGGATAATGAAGGAAAGTTACAGTACAAGTACATGGGGGAAACAGTCACTTTGATAGTGATAGCGATAAAGTAAGTAAAAATAAACGCAACACATGAGCCTACTCGCCGTATCTGAATGTTGCCTTATGACTTTATTCACATGATGCCTCTGCTCCTCTCCTCTCCACTGAGCCAATCCCACCAAATAAGAGCCAGCTTACACCCATCTCCTTAAGGCAGTCTTTCCTAAACTCATCAACTCAGACCTGTCTTCTTCCTCTAAAGCCCCATCATATCTATTCTCTGTGCCATCAATGTTGGAATCGACTCGACGACACTGGGCTGGGTTTCTGGGTGCCATCATTTGGTACCTAATCCTATAGCATCTTGTTTCCTAATTATTCAGGTGTGTATCTTATGTTTCCCCAAGAATGTAAGCTCCTTGGTGGTGGACCGTTAAGACTTCTATATTATCTTCCCTCAGTGGTCTAATAGTGTATATTCATTCAACAAATGTTTTTTAAGAACACTGTGCTAGAAGCTGAAGAATACTGAATGAATTAACAAATGAATTTCAGCTAGGTCATGACTCAGAAGGCCTTCATGTCTCTCTCAACCTCATCTTCAGCACTCCCTATCTGCTTATGGTTCCTTGCGCATGTAACACTGAGTTGCACCCAGGGACAAATTAAGGCATGTGAAGGCCCTAAACACTGATAATCTGTACTGCCACCTCCTCAGTTTACTCGCCCATTCAAAGAGGATATGTGAGTTATATATACACATGTATGTGCGTATGTGTGTGTATCTTAGCTATCCATGATGTAACTTCTTTTTAAACGCGACTATAATATTAGTGATTGAATACAAAAGTGGCGTATGCCATTTTAGTGGAATGAGATGAACTGGATTATAAAATTTTTAGTGGATGTGGCATACTAAGATTTTTACTATATACCACGTTTTCTACAAAAAGAATATTTCACTTATTCTACAACAAAGAAAATGAGTCAGTGAACTTAGTTGTTTCAACAATCAATGTAAAATTCTGTTGATCCCTCACAACAAAAAACTGGCTTTCACCAATTTTGCTTTAAATGGTTCATACTTCGATTCTGATGCATTTTGTAATAAACGCTGTAATTATAAAGGAACAAATAAAAAGATTTCATAAAGGAAAATTTAATGACCAGAAAACAAATATTCTAATTACTATATTTTTAGACAGATCTTTCAACTCTGAGATGTTATAATTAAAAACACTTCTTTCTATTCTTTGCTCTTACAACTTCTTCAACGATTTTGTCACAATTAAGCTGCTAAACAATATCTATTTCCATACATAATAAGGATAATGAATGGAATCCATGGGTCTTTGCTTTGGACAGCTGGTAGCCCTATTTTGTTGATGCCCTAAACATGTGCTTACCTGGCTTATTGGGTAATCCGCCCCTGGCTGCACTTTTACACCTTGATCATGCTACACTTTCTGTCTGAAATGCCATCACAGCCCCAACCCTGCATTTTAGTGGGGCCAACAACTGCTCCTTCAAGACTCATCCAGAAATCCTTCCCTGACTGTTCCCATCTCCCCAGTCTCGGTTAAATTGAGTCCCTTTCCTCTGTACCTTCAAGAGCAGTCAGTGATTGTCTCCATATTGGCACTAACTATTTCTATAGTACTGAATCATTTATAATACGCATCTCAGTAGTTGTGACCACTATTTTAATCAACCTCGATCTTCAATGCCTGCCGTGAGGCGTATGCTGAATTGAACTAATAAACTGGAATACTCAGTAATTCTCTCCCCTAGATAACACCAGATACATGCCAGTTTTCCTTTTCCTAGGTTCTCTGGGGCATATGTTCATTTTCAATACTACTATAGGGCTTGCGTTATATTTGCACTATTTCCAGTCTGACCTTTCAACTTTCATCCCCTTGTCTATCTCAGTTTAAGCAATTTTCTACTTTATTTTTGCCTAACAGTGTTGCTCAATTCTATATGTGCACACAGAGCAGTTGACAGAAGGGCATTCAGATGGCTTTGGTGAGCTGAGCTTAAGTGGGTAAAACACAAAGAAGTGGGAAGGTAGAAAGAAGATATGTTTTAAGACTCAACTGAAGCTGAAGCACAGCTTCTGGTAACGTGTTTTGGCTGTGACTGCTAGGAAATGGACTGATTGCCTTCACAGGAAACAACAAAACCAATAATGGTACGTTTCTTCTTCAGAGCCTTTGCAGGTAACTACCCAAACCAAACCAAACCCACTGCCAGCGAGTCAATTCTGACTCATATTGACCCTTTAGGACAAAGCAGAACTGACCCATAGAGTTTCCAAGGAGTGCCTGGTGGATTCAAACTGCCAGCCTCTTGGTTAGCAGCCGTAGCACTTAACCATTATGCCACCAGGGTTTCCAGGAAAAGAAAAAAGGACTAATGTTGCAAATAATGTCTACTGCTATGAATCAATAGGAAATGACAACTGACAATGAAGACACCACTTCGGGCACACATGTAAAAATCAAAGATTACATCAGGAGTTCCTTAGTTTCCTCAGGTGAAAAATAGAGAAAACAATGGTACCTAACTATCAGGATTATTATGAGGATGTCAGGTGGTTATGAGAATTAAATAAATTAATATTTTTAATGTACTTAGCTTAGAGGACTTTAAAGCAAAGAGAACTTGAAGCACTTACTGAGGGAGATCAAAGACTACAGCCTTCAGTATGGATTACGCCTCAACATTAAGAAAACAAAAATCCTCACAACTGGACCAACAAGCAGTACCATGATAAATGGAGAGAAGACTGAAGTTGTCAAGGATTTCACTTTACCTGGATGCATAATTGACACCCATGGAAGCAGCAGTCAAGAAATTAAATGATACATTGCATTGGGCAAATCTGCTGCAAAGACTTCTTTAAAGTGCTGAAAAGCAAAGATGTTACTTTGAAGGACTAAGGTGTGCCTGACCCAAGCCATAGTACTCTCAATCACTTCATATGCATGCGAAAAGTGGACAATGAATAAGGAAGACTGAAGAAGAACTGATGTCTTTCAATTATGGTGTTGGGAAGAATACTGAATATACCATGGACTGCCAGAAGAATGAATAAATCTGTCTTGGAAGAAGGACAGCCAGAATGCTCCTTAGAAGCAAGGACAGCAAGACTTCATCTCACATACTTTGGACATGTTATCAGGAGGGACCAGCCCCTGGAGAAGGACATCATGACTGATAAAGTAGAGGGTCAGCGAAAAAGAGGAAGACTCTCAACAAGATGGATTGACACAGTGGCTGCAGCGATGGGCTCAAACATAGCAACGAGTGTGAGGATGGCACAGGACCAGGCAGTGTTTCGTCCTGTTGTGCACAGGGTTGCTATGAGTCGGAATCGACTCAATGTCACCTAACAACAAAAACAACAACAAAGCACTTAGAATAGTATCTGGAATATAATAAACACTAAGTGAGTATTTATTAAATTAATAAAGTTAAGACATTACTTATTAACTTGCATTAATAATTTAAAGAACTGGTAGGCTGTTAGGCTGTTAATATGTCTGTCCTTGAACAAAAAATTTCTTGATTTGATAGTCTCAGGGGTATAAGCACATCAAACCACTATGATGATTTTAGCAAGAAAATAAATCATACTCATGTTTATTTTATTCCATCACAGAAATAAACCCGTGTAAAAACTAGATTTTGATTTGCCGAGATGCTCAATACAGGCAATTAAGTATTTATCAGTATCATTAATTTACCAGTCCCTGACCAATATCAGTCAGAACAGATTGTGAACTCAGTTTATGAGTATTTGTGATAAGTGGCCCACGTGTGGAAAAACAATACAGGTCAATAATAATCAAATGACAAAAATCTAAACAACATTAATAATTATGCAATCAGGACTTTCCTAGACACACCAGGCCAGCTCCTTCCTGCCTCTAAACTTCTATATAAAAAAAAAAAAACTTCTATAGCGAGTATTAATAGCAGTGTAATAACTAACAAACACACAAAGAAAAATCAGTTACTGAGCTATTTTGATTTTGAAAACCCATTAATAAGTTAGCGCTTGGAAATAAGGTTTAAAAAAAATCTGTGTACTCGTTAGCTCAGAAATTCTAATGATCTTGAATCAGTTTACCTGTTGCAGCGGTGGTTCCCGAATGTTTGGGGACATTAGTCTTCTGAAATCTGATGAAAGTAACAGATCCTCTCTCAAGGAAACTCCATGTAGCTCTAAAATTCTGTATACAGTTTTAAGGAATTCACAGATCTCCTGGAGCCTTTCCAGGGAACCAGGTTAAAGAGTACTAGATTAACAAATACACTGATTATGCCTAAATGAAAAATTAACTTACCTATACCCCACTGAACAATACTTTGCACCTTGGGCTTAGTGTAGAAGTACTTTTCCTAAAAAGGTGAAAAGAGAATAAATCAGTAGGAACTGATTGGTAAAGTGACAGAAAATTGGATTTGAAAATTGAGTTACTAAAAAAATTGAATTATCAAGTAAATATAGACCATGGCTCACATAGTTACATACTATTTTTTACTAATTTTTCATCAATTTTTGAAATCAAAGATAAAATACAGAAAACATATGTATCAAGGCCCATTAAAGCATCTTATAGAGAGATTGTAAACATCAGTTTCAGATGTTAAAAATCACAGAAATACCCTTATTAACAAATAATAAATGCTTGATCTAAAACATGACCAGTGACAGAAGCCAATCTCTAGATGTAGTTCCTTGGCCATTAGGGGCAAATAGTTCAGTCCTCAAGCATGTAATTCCACCCTCTTTTAGTATTTACCTTCCTACTATTGCATTCAAAATGATACTGATGGTAGAATCTCTGCGGGAAGAAAAACTTCCTGATTCTCATATACATGTTTGTATTGTATTCTTTTCCTTTGACTAGGGTTCCAGCCCCATAGTCTCTCCTGGTAGACAATAACCTTTTCATAGCTGCAACCAACAAGAGAGTTACCACCCCTCCTCTCTCTAATCAAGGTGCTGCCCCATGAGAGGAAAATTCTCCCTGTAGCTATCGCAACAGCTGCCACCAGGAAGCAAGGGCATCTCTGTTTTCCCCCATTCCCAGAGATGACACTGATTAACATTTCTAAGTTGGGTACTCTTAAGTTGGACCCCTTTATCGCACCTTTTTCTGAAAACATGCAGCCAATAGAGACTTCTCACTATTGATGCTAAACAGAAATGTGCTGAGTCCATTTTCAGAAGAGCCGTACCTGACACCAACTTGTATATGGCTCACAATAGTGTCGGAGCTGTGAAATGTTTTCTTCAAGTTGGGTCCTTGGCTCCTCCACATATTTAGATTGACCTTCTGGAACTGAGTAGAGTGAAAGCTGCATACATCACACAAAAAAAAATGTATACAGTTGTAAAAGAATAAATCATCTATCAATTTTGTAGGCATAGGCTTTTTAATAATTCATGGATTCCTTAGGGTTACATGCACCCTAAACCTTACTTCAAATAATCTTTGCACCTTACTTATTTCCTGACTGCAGACCAACAAAATCAGTAAGGGTAAGGCCCCACAGGTATCAAACAAAGCAGCTCTCCTTTATCTGTTTTATACTGGTATTTGGTATTCCATCTTAGATTTAATTCAAAAACAGGAATTTATTACCCTAAAGAGTAGGGAGGAAGGGAGTAAAAAAAAAAAAGCTTGAAAGTAACTGAACAGTATGTTAGATTAAATGATTGGTCTGGTGCCAATCAAAGCAGGATAAGTTTGTTCCCCACCCAAAGAAGAAACTTTTCACAGCCACTATTGACCGCCTTCTTTACCCTCCAAAATGCCACTATTCCAAGGCCCAAGAAGAAGAGTAAAGGCCAAAAGATAAGCTACTTAGCTTTACATAAACATAATTCAAGTAACTTTGCCCACATACGACAGTGGATCTTTCTATCACTTTCTTCAAAGTCAACAGAAACTCAGTATCCAAAATAATCAGGGGAGGGCACAGAAGAAAAAAAGAATGCAAACAATGGACAGAAGATTTCTTTAATATTTAAGGAAATATTTTTTAAGGAGCTAAGTCTGTAATCCAACCAAGAAGATGGTTTCTTGGCTTGATAAGCAGTCTAGAATCAGGCAGACTGCTGGGAAGAGGTCATTGTGCTTATAATTGACTGGGACATAACAGATTTCCCACTAAAAATCTACATAATATGCCTTAATTATGTCCTTAGCTAAGTACCATTAAAGTTGATTTGTTGAAAGAGTCATGGTTTAATAGGTTCCCACAAAGAAAAACTAACAGGAAATACATTTCCTCTTTTTCAGTATCTTCTAAGCTGTCCTATCTTCCTGATACATGATTTGTAAAAACCCCTAGAGTAACTGAATCAGACTTGAAAATATATCACGACATGAATAGCATGTTACCTCATCAACCTTGACGGAATTTTTGTTGGGTGAGTCCTTCTTTGGTGACGCATAGACTTTAAAGGTGAGCATACTCAGGCTGGCCAGTCCCATGGATCTCTGCATTACCTGAAACACAGAAGCCATCAGTAAGCCTTCATGCGATGCTACAAACTCAATGTGCATAACGTGAGCATATTAATGTAGCTTTAGCCACTCCTGCCCTGAAAGGCTTATTACACTTTATGAGAAATCAATGTATTCCTCAAGTTTTGAGGAAGTCAGGACCTAAAAAACATGTTCTCATGGACTTAAAAATTTCAGGTCACCTTTATCTTAATTTCCAACAGACAGCAGGTCCTAAGTTTTTCTATTGAGCAGTTCAAGTAAAATTAAAATAAAAAATATATATACAAACTTTCAGAAATGAGAGAAAATTCCATGGAATGATGTTAAAATTATAAAATAGTCTCCATCTCTCTCTCACACACACCACCACTACTACCACCAGCAGCAACAGGGAAGAACTTTTTTATAGATTTCATCTAGTGATTCATTCTACAGAGTGAAGATTATTCTTATAATTCTAATAATTAAACGTGCAGAAGCTTTCCCTTTCTTCTTCCATCTAGAGCTGGTTTCTCCCAATCTCAATTCCTTGGTCTCTTTCTGTGTCTTGCTCTTCCTGACTGAGTAACTCACACCCACGGCTTCAATGTGAAGCCAGTGACTCCCAGATACGCAGCTCCGGCCCAGCTCCTGACTCACTTATCCTATTACTTCTGGATATTTTAACTTGGACAGGGCTCAAGTTCCACAGATTGAACATGTCCAAAATCAACGCATCATCTTTCCCCCAGACCTGCCCCTCTTTCTCTACTTCCTCTCTCAGGAATGGTGCCACCACCCAACTAAAGAGCCAACTCAGAAACTGAGGTCATCTTCACCCCTCCCCATTCTATTGGTCACTACCAAATAAACCAAACCCACTGCTGTCCAGTCAATTCCGACTCATAGCGACCCTAATACGACAGAGTAGAACTGCTCCAGGGGGTTTCCAAGGCTGTAATCTTTATGGAAGATTTTAATCTTGAAGTAGATTGCCACATCTTTCTCCCAGGGAAGGGCTGGTAGCTTCAAACCACCGACCTTTCAGTTAGCAGCCAAGTGCTTAATCACCGTACCACCATTGCTCCTTTTATTGGTCACCAAGCCTCATTAGGAAACCCTGGTGGCGTAGTGGTTAAGTGCTACAGCTGCTGACCAAAAGGCCGGCAGTTCAAATCCACCAGGCGCTCCTTGGAAACTCTACGGGGCAGCTCTACCCTGTGCTATAGGGACGCTATGAGTCGAAATTGACTTGATGGCAACGGGTTTTTAAGCCTCATTAATTCTACTTATTAAATTATTTTAATTCTTCTCTCTCCTCTTTATCCCCTCCTATACAATCTTTACTTAGGCCCTCATTTCTTCCCTGGATTGTTTTAGCAGCATCCTAACTGGTCCTCTGATGGCTCCAACCACCACATTGCTAAAGAATGGTATTTCTAAACTGCAAACTTGATTATGTTCTACCCTTATTTGAGATCCTTCAGTATTTATTACTTAGGACTTTTAATGTGAGTCAAACAAAGCCTGTTATTATCTGGACCCAACCACTTACTCTCATCTCATCTCTCTGCTACTCTGCCTTCTCCCACAAAACTTAAACACCTGTATTTCCCCCATGCTGTTTCCCAGCTTCACGGGTTTACACATGCTGATTCCTTGGCTAGAATGTCCTATACTTGCTTTATCTTTCTGTAGAACTGCCTCACATTGGGGAAAATTCATTGCTTTTATTTGTCCATTTATTTACATCTATCAAGTTCTCCCTATTAGACTGGAAGCCCTTTGAGGATACGGTCATGTCTCACTCTGTATTCCTATAGCCTATGGCTGTGCCTAATGCATAAGAAATGCTCAATAACTGTTAATTGGCTGGATGGAGCGAAGAGAGGTGAAAAATAAATGAGTGGTTATTAGTTTAATGGCCCCTGGGTGACCCAAATAGTTTGCACTTGACTACTCACCAAAAGGTTGGCCATTCAAATCCACCTGCTGGCACCGTGAAAGAAACGCCTGGCGATCTGCTTTCATAAAGACTACGACCAAGAAAATCTTATGGAGCAGTTCTACTCTGTAACACTTGGAGTCTGCATGAGTTGGAATCAACTTGACAGCAATGGTTCTTTTCCCCCCTTTCTTAGGGGGCAGTTATTAGTTTAAGTGGATATAAAAATAATTAATAAAATAATTAAAATAAAAGTTAATTAAGTATTCAGTGTTCATCTAGAAAGGTCTTAATTTCAAGGCAACATTACTACAAATTTCTTTTTGCTTCTAAGGTAAAGGTTAGCCAGCTACTGCTGACAGCAGCCAATGTAGTTTGTGCCCATCACAGTTATTAGGCTGCAGCAGCCTGACACAATCTAAAGAGGTAAACATCTAGAAAACTGCTAGGACCTACATTGGAGAGTTCTCATTTTTTAAATTCACCCTTGAAAAAATTAATAGCTATTTTAAATAGGCCAGGCTGCCTGAGGTTTCTGTCACCCAGGAGTTCTCAGCAGTCTCCATGAACTGAGAAGATTTATTATTTTCTAAGGAGCCCCGCCACACCCCAGTTGAGGACACATAAAGCAGCTGGTATTTGGAGCTGTGGACCCATTGCTCTCTGCCCTCTGGATCTGCCCAAGACTGACAACATTGCTTTAACTGCGGACTTTATACTGAGGCAAGCAGGCCTTCCCCGGACGCTGTTTCAGACTCCCCTTCCTTATCTGCTTTAGCTGGTTCCCTATCCCTGTCCCACATTCCCATCTACAACTCTAACCTCAAACATTTTGGTATCATATTTCCCCCTCTTCATCCTTGCCTCATATATCATCCCGTGTTGACTTTTTAACTTCTTGATTTCTGTTTTCCACTCTTCATCCTATCTACTTTTCATGTATTTCATTTTTTAGCTCATGGCCTTTTTTTTTTTTTTTTTTTTGCTAGTAAACGTGGCCATAAAATATTCACTAAAATTAAAAGATCAGGTAAATAATGCAGGCAGCAAAGATGACTCACAAATGGCTGAAGCCTGCATAGGTAAAACAACATGTCGAGAACTGAATTATGGGGTAGCTCACTTTGGAATGCTAGAATATGAATGCAAGTTTAGACAAAATTCACGCACATTCTGTAGCATAACACAAAATAACCTGCAAAAAAATTTTTATATCTTTACTTCATAGAATTGTAACATGTCACTGGGACCTCTTATCTGTATGAGTGGGTTCCAAAGCGAATGTGCCACATTTTTTGCCCTATTTAATTAAGCACTTCCCGGTTAAGAGAAGGCAGTAACATTATACTCAGATGCTTAGGTGGTGAATTCTAAGGTAGTACCCATATCTTCATTATTCCCCTGAGCCTGAGAAGGCACCTGAAATTTCAACTGGAGACATCCTGGCTTAAAAAAGGTTCAGAATTAACCTAGGTATCAATCCCAAACAAGGACTCCATCCATCCAAGGTTTAGACTGAACTGATCTCATGGCTTTTTCTCTTTTTATTCATATATTTCCCTTTTATGCTCTTGATGATGATTTTCACTGTCATTTTTTATTTTAAATCTCAACTTGTTTACTTTAAAAATTTTTTTACTGGATTCTTGATTAATTTTCTCTTACCTTACTCCTGTTTTTCTTGTTTTAATATCATCCTAAACTTGTCCCCTTTATTGCCTAAGTTGTTTTCTTCTTCTTTTCCTATTTTCTTCCCCAAACCCACCCCCATCCACAACCCCATCCCACAGCAAGAACTGTGGCTAAAAGGTAGCAGCCCAGAAGAAAGCCAGTTCCTGTAGCTGCCTTTTCAGCTTCCTAAAAGCTCTCAAAGAAAAAAACAAGCCTTGCCCCAGGAGACTTGGGAGAGCAATAGATGAACACTTCCTAGGGCCACAATGCTCTCTCTGCAGAGAGCACACAATTTACCTCAGGGTTTCTCAACCTCAGCCCTACTGACCTTTTGAGTGAGATAATTCTTTGTTGTGGGGTATTTAGCAGCTCTACCCATAAGATGCCAGTAGCACTCCCCCACCCCACCCCACCTCCTGTTGTGACAGTAAAAAATGTCTTCAGACATTGCCAAATGCCTGGGGGGGGGGGCGACAACAACATCACCCCCTGCTTGAGAACCACTGATTTACCTGAATAAATATTTCCTGACATCTCTCAACATCCAGATGGCAAGAAAATTTGCACGTTTTAAAATCCATGGCCTCAAATCTAATATATAGTGATAGAAACGGGAACAGTAGTTGAGTGGTTGCCTGGTGGTGGAGTAGGGGGTGTGGACTTACTGAGAAGAGGCACAGGGGAACTTTCTGGGGTAACAGAAATGATCCATATCTTGATTGGGGTATGGGTTACACAGGGTATACACAGTTGTCAAAACTCAAATTGTACACCTAAGATCTGTACAATTTAGAATCTGTGATCTCACTGTATGTAAATTATACCAAAAAAACATGGCCTCCAGCACCTCTAAACTATGTCAAGTTCATTTACAAGGCAAGGTCATAAAAGTTCCACAGGCACATCCCCAAACTGCCTGAGGGACCAAATTGCTCGGCTGAGAGTTGTGGGAACCATGGTCTCGGGAAACATCTAGCTCAACTGGCATAACATAGTTTATAAAGAAAATGTTCTACATTCTACTTTGATGAGTAGCGTCTGGGGTCTTAAAAGCCTGTGAGCGGCCATCTAAAATACTTTACCGGTCTCGCCCCTTCGGGAGCAAAGGGAGCAATGAAGAAAACTAAAGGTACAAGGGAAAGATTAGCCCAAAGGACTAATGGACGACAACTACCACAGCCTCCACCAGACTGAGTCCAGCACAACTAGATGGTTCCCAACTACCAGCACCGACTGCTCTGACAGGGATCACAATAAAGGGTCCCGGACAGAGCTAGAGAAAAATGTAGAACAAAATTCTCACTCACAAAAAGAGGCCAGACTTATTGGTCTGAAAGAGACTGGAGAAACCGTAAGAGCTTGGCCCCCGGTGACCCTTTTAGCTCAGTAATGAAGTCACTCCCAAGGTTCACCCTTCAGCCAAAGATTAGACAGGCCCATAAAACAAATTTAGACTAAAAGGGCACACCAGCCCAGGGGCAAGGACTAGAAAGCAGGAGGGGACAGGAAAGCTGGTAACAGGGAACCCAAGGTGGAGAAGTGAGAGTGTTGCCATGTTGTGGAGTTGTTAACCAATGTGATAAAACAGTATGTGTACTAATTGTTTAATGAGAAACTAGTTTGTTTTGTAAACCTTTATCTAATGTATAATAAAAATATATATATAGATAGATAAACTATGTTAAGTGCATGCCAAAACACAGTTGGAACTACAGGCAAAGGGTCATTACCAAGAAGGGGACAGCCATACCAGGACTCACCTGACCTTGGTAAGGAATTAGGTAGTACTGAACAGTGTGATGGAAACTCATGGGAGGAGCCTCAGTAAAACATTCACAGGCAGACAAACCTAACCCTGATGTACTGAACTCCTTGGTCGGTTAACCTTTTTTGGCTGCAAAGGAGGCTCCTCTTGGTGTGAGACTACCCCACCCCACTTCCACATGCTCACTGCCTTCCCTCCTTCCCTCCTAACACTAGAGAAGCAGCTGGCCAGATCAGACACATTATCACAAATGGGAGCTCTGGACACTGTGTCCATGCCAGGTGGCTAGCATAATTTGTTAGAGCTTATATTGAATATACACAGGCCAATTCAGTGAATATCAGAATTTAAGAATGGGAAAGTCTGTTATCATGGGCATAGATTACCCCAGGAAAGTGTGAAGGCACAAAGAAGTGGCTAAGAAACTAAATGTTTTCCTTTCCCCAAGAAGAAAAAGAACACAATTCTGGAGGTTAGATGCCTTGAAAAAAGATTTAACCAAATTTCAGGACTGGGCCATAACCACAAATGTTCTGGCTTTATAAACTTTTTTCTTCCATCGGCTCCTGTTGGGTTTCCTTGTGACAAAGGTAACACAAAGGTGTTGTTTCTCCATGATGGGATCTGATCCATTATGGTACAACCAGGCTGAATATACCTTCTGGGAAGTGAGACCTCCTCTGAATCTTTTCTGATGAGGGACTGGAACCACTAGATTGTGTATACCCAGGGCCTGAGCACTGTCCCAAGTGACAGTCCTTAAGAATCCTTGTTTGCTCACTCCACATCCAAGGCAAACCAAAAATCAAACCAAACCCACTACCTTTGGGTCGATTCTGACTCATTGCAACCATATAGGAGAGACTAGAACTGCCCCATAGGGCTTCCAAAGAGCAACTGGTGGATTCAAACTGCTGACCTTTTGGTTAGCAGCTGTAGCTCTTAACCACTGAGCCACTAGGGCTTCACCCAAGGCAAATGACTCAGAAAGTTGGTAAAATGAAACCTTCAAAAACTGATCATACATGTTCTACATTGGATTCGATGAGTTTGGCTTACTTGATCACAGTCAAACCCACTCTGTTAAGAGCTGCATCTTCAAGGAGTGTGTTAAGCTACAGCCTAGATCCAAGGCTGCATTTCTTTAGATCCAGCCTATCCTTTGAGGTGTACCCTTCAGTTACTAGATTCCTCTCCTGAAATTGAGCTAATTTGGGGGTCTCAAAGTAAAAGCCCCAATGTGTTGACTTCTCTGAAGGTTTTCAATATGGTTATAAGAGAGCCACAACCCGTTGCCATCAAGTTGATTCCGACTCATAGAGACTCTATAAGGACAGTGTAGAATTGTCCCATAGGGTTTCCAAGGAGCGGCTGGTAGATTCGAACTGCTGACCTTTACGTTGTCAGCCAAGCTCTTAACCATAAAAAAAAATAGGAAAATCTAAAATTTGACTCAAAGGTGGGTTGGTCACCCTTAGCTTTGCAAACCTCCGGGGGACTGTCTTTGAGTTCCCTGGCTCATGTAGCTAAACCTTTCCTTCCAAGGTATTTTATACTTTCCCTGTCAAGGTACATGCTTTATCTTAGATCTTCAGTGTCTCTCTTTCAACTTTTATTTGTTTTACACAGTTCACAGGGGGCTTAATCATCAATAGAAACTGAGCACCAGGATTGGTGTTTGGTTTAGTTGGAGCCCTACCAAAAAGAGTTGTAAAGAGGTAGACTGACATTGTCTTAAAGGCAGAACTACTTCTTATGGTATTCCAGTAAAATTACTTTAAAAACAAATAAAAACCTCAAGCTAAATAAGACACCCTCGGAACTACTAAAGGACTCTAATGAATGGTAGGGCTCAAATCCCTGACAACGTACTTTCTTTTTCAACTCTATGGAGAATCCAGTGTATAGTAGCTCCGATTAACAACGGGTGGCAATGACCCTTTATTCTCCCACAATTCCAAATATATCATTTTATTAGAGCTTCTATAAAATATGCACCAGTTTCCTTTTTGATAAAATACAACCCTCACTTTATAGGCCTGTGTACACAAGAGGCTTTTCAAAATAACCTCGTGAGATTTTTAAAAGCACAGGCTCTAATGCCTACCTTCAGGGTGTTTGATAAAATAAATCTGAGAGGCCCAAAAATCTATTCCCACGATCAGTCACGTTTAGAAAACCAGTATTCCACAAGCAAGGCAGGCAGATGCTTGGGGGGCAGTTATTCAGCTTAAGTTTGTATAAATACTCCAGTTTACTTACTTTTAAAAACATCTGAAAGAATGAAATGAAATAGTCCTAAAAGTAAAAAGAGAAACAGTGACAGGCTACTCACTAGAGAAGTTATGGGATTTACTTACATTCAAGAAAATCTCACCCATCTTAAAACAAAACCAATGCCTTCCACCCCTATTTCCTCACTACAGCCTTGTCCTTTTACTTCCCTTCACAACAAATTTAAAATGACTATGGTTAGAAGAATACTGAATACCCTTAGCAGGATGGATAGTGACTAGAAGGGGCATGAAGAGGGCTTCTACTATATTCGATATGTGAAAATTCACTTACGATTTGTGCATTTTTCTGTATGTATATTTCAGTTCAAAGTTTAAAAGACAGACTCTATTTGCTTTCTCTACTTTATTCCCTCCTCTTCACGCCCAATGTGCCTGAAACTGTTCTTCCCAAGATAACCAGTACCCCCCCTCCACAGTTGCTAAACTCCAATGGATATCTGGCATTTTTGTAGCATTCTGAAAATGGCGACCTATCCATCACCCTTAAAGTCTCTTCCTTTGGCTTCCAAGATTCTACTCTATTCTATAAGCTCTCTAGGACTCTCTTACTCTCCTTTTGGGTCTTCTCTATCTCTGCCTGTCTTTTCCAGTGCTTCGAACCAGTTCGTTCCAGTTTGGCCCTCTGCTGAGAATTTCCCTTTCACCCCAAGTATACTGAGTCAGAATCCACAGTTTAACAAGATCCCCAGGTGATTCTTAAGTATAACAAATTTTGAGAACCACTGCTCTACTAGCGGTTCTCAGAATTGGTTCCTAACCAGCAGCATTAACACAGCCTGGCCCGGGAACTTGTTAGAAATGCAAATTATCAGCAGGGGTTCGACCCCAGTCTTTTCAAAGTTGGTTGATTCTAGGGTAATCCTTAACCTTTACTCTTCTTGCTCCAGGGCAATTTCATTTAAAGCCAAGTCTTTAACTCCCATGTGTATGCTAGTGATGCCCAAAGTAGTATCTCCAGCCCTGGCCTCTCTCTAAGCCTCAGGTTTGTATACTTAATTCCTTGATGAAAATCTCCACCTGGCTGTTCAATTGCTACGCTAAACATATCCAAACCCAAATTTATTATCTTCTCCAAAAACCTGTCTCTCTGAAACTTCCTATCTCATTTAATGGTCCTACAAGGCACAGAGTCACCCAAACTGAAATCTGAAATCATCAAGCTCTTCCTTCTCCCTTGTTCATTACATCCAATTGTTGTGTGCCATCAAGTGGATTCCAACTCATAGGGATCCTATAGGACAGAGCAGAACTGCCCCAGAAGGTTTCCTAAGCTGTAATCTTTATGGGAGCCAATCACCACGCCTTTTCTGGTGGGCTCAAACTAGGAATCTTTCAGTTAGCAGCCGAGTGTTTAACCGTGCGCCCGCAGGGCTCATTCACATTCCACTGTTGTTGTCGGGTGCCACAGAACTGACTCGATGTCAGTTCCATGACTTGGGTCAGGCACACCTTAGTCCTCAAGTTGGCATCTTTGCTTTTTAACACTTGAATGAAGTCTTTTACAGCAGGTGTGCCCAATGCAATCCATCACATTCAATTATTGTTGTTAGGCACCGTCAAATGGGTTTTGACTCATAGCGACCCTATGCACAGCAGAACAAAACACTGCCCAGTCCTGCACCATCCTCACAATCCTTGTTATGCTTGAACCCACTGTTGTAGCCACTGTCAATCCACCTCGTTGACAGTCTTCCTCTTTTTCACTGACCCTCTACCTTACCAAGTGTGGTGTCCTTCTCCAGGGACTGATCCCTCCTGATAACATGTTCAATGTATGTGAGATGTAGTCCCGCCATCCTTGCTTCTAAGGAGCATTCTGGCTGTACTTCTTCCAAGACAGATTTGTTCATTCTTTTGGCAGTCCATGGTATTCTTCTCCAACACCACAATTCAAAGGTGTCAATTCTTCAGTCTCCCTTACTCATTGTCCAACTTTCACATGCTTATGAGGCAACTGAAAATACCGTGGCGTGGGTCAGATGCACTTTAGTCTTCAAGGTGACATCTTTGCTTTTTAACACTTTAAAGAGGTCCTTTGCAACAGATTTGCCCGATGCAATGCGTCTTTTGATTTCCTGACTCCTGTATCCATGGGTGTTGATGGTGGATCCAAGTAAAATGAAATCCTTGACAACTTCAATCTTTTCTCCATTTATCATGATGCTGCTTATTGGTCCAGTTGTGAGGATTTTTGTTTTCTTTATATTGAGGTGTAATCCGTACTGAAGGCTGAATTAGTCCAGCGTATTTCTTTCCTCTGGTTTCTCAAACCTCTTGTCATGGATTGAATTATGCCCCCCCCCCAAAATGTGTCTATCAATTTGGCTAGGCCATGATTCCCAATATTGTGTGGGTGTCCTCCATTTTGTGAAAGTAATTTTATGTTAAAGAGAGTTAGGGTGGGATTGTAACACCCTTACTAAGGTCACATCCCTGACTGAATGTAAAGGGAGTTTCCCTGGGGTGTGGCCTGTACCACCTTTTATCTTAATGAGAGATAAAAGGAAAGGGAAGCAAGCAGAGAGTGGGGACCTCATACCACCAAGAAACCAGTGCCAGGAGCAGAGCAAGTCCTTTGGACCCAGGGTCCCTGCGCAGAGAAGCTCCTAGTCTGGGGGAAGACTGATGAAAAGGCTGACAGAGAGAGAAAGCCTTCCCCTGGAGCCGACGCCCTGAATTGGGACTTTTAGCCTACTTTAGTGTGAGGAAATAAATTTCTCTTTGTTAAAGCCATCCACTTGTGGTATTTCTGTTACAGCAGCACTAGGTAACCAGGACACCTTTCGTTTCTCAAGTGCTTCTCTTCTTGTCCATTTCCACTATATTTATTACTTCTGACCTTATTCAGGGCAAACAATAACAAGGCAGCCCTTTAATGAAATAATGAAGATAAACTCTGAAGACAGTTGAGATGTGGTTCCAGCTCCCAATCTAATAAGGTAGGTAAACAAATAATTGCCAACAACTTTGATAAGTGCACTAACAGACAAAGGGCAGGAAAAACGTATTACAGATGGGAAGTTCTGGGAAACTGCAGAGAGAGGGCAGAATCTACAATCAGAAAGGTTATGTATTTACTTTAGCAAAGTCACCAAACAGGCTGAGGGAAGAACCTGTGTTACTAACAGCAGCCTCTGTAAGGAGTAGTAACAAAAGAAACCAAAGGTTTGCCCATGAGGAGGATTTCTGACATGCCACAATGTTTTCAGCTACACTCACGAGCAGATGCAGTCTCTGAAAGGACCAAATACTGGCAACCTTGCTACTTTAATAATACTAATCAACAACATCCTCAATCAAGAAGTTCCTGCGTAATATCAACGCCAGACAGGGTTTTGATGATAATCTACTAAAAATAATTTGGTATCAAAAAATTATATAAGCAAATCTCATGCTTTAATCACTACATTTTAGATATTATATAACTTGGCTGTCATATAACCTCTACATCAAAATGTGCAACTGTTTCTAAAGCTGTTGCATAAGATCTTTTTTTCCTGTAATTGTGGAAAATAAACATGTTGGAGGACATTTTAAAAGTAAATGCCATTTAAAATTAGATATTCCCATATTTATAGGAAATGAGGCAGAATCATATTTTTTTTCCCCAAATGTGACACTGGTTCCTTGATCTTTAATCAATCTTCTCTGCAATACTTTCCATTCTGATAGCATTTTGCATTCAAAAACAAAATGCTTTTATCTACTGATTCTTTTTCAGTTGTGTAAGAGGTAAAAATCCTGAAATGTGTTTAAAAAAAAAAAGGCCTATGAAAACTGACAACACTTTTGAGGTTATTCTTGTTCTAAATAACTAAAACACAAACTATGTGACAGAATTTAGGGTAAAATAAAACGACGAAAACAACTGGCAATTTTGCCCAAATTAAGCTACATTTTTGTCCTTAGTAATGTGTCATAAATTAAATTAAAAATAGAAACTACAACAAATAATGAAAGAAATTACAAAATAAAGATAAAGAGAAACTAAATGAGTCCATATTCTTGAAGTATCAAAAGAACTCCCTGCACGCCAATAATCAGCATTCAGCACGTTGCCTTCTACGGAGCACCGACATTTTATACAGAATGCTTTCTATTCTGAAGGGCCACACACCAAACTGGTAAAGAGGCTTTCTCGGGGAAGGGAGTTAGGGGAAGGCAGACAATGGGAGCCTTTATCTCAACTATACTGATTGGACTTTTTATAAGGAAAAGGTATTTCAGTATTATAAAGTTTTTTTTTAAATAAGTATTTTCTCTTCAAAGTACTAACTTTGATAAATCATATACTCAGTCACTATCGACTGCAACCATTTATGTAACGAATTGGTAAATGAAATTTACTTTTAATATGTGTGGTCATCTGGCTTCCATGTTTAAATGTTCAGATCAAATTTTAAGTCTCTAAGAAAATCAGTCTCGATATATTTGAAATAAAAGTGGAAAAAGATTAGAAAAATGACGTTTGTTTAAAAACAGGAGGAGAATATACAGTAGATATGATTTTTTTTTTAAGTGTCATATCCAGCGTGCACATTAATATGCTCGGAAACGAGTCTGGAAAGATGTTAACAGTGGTTGTCTATAGGCAGTAGGATTAAGGGAGATTCTTTCGTATTGTCATATTTCCTGAAGTTTTCACACTGAATATTGATTTGGTTTGTAATACACAAAAAACAAAAATGGCTGGCTCCTGAGACTATTCTAAAGAATTTGCCACAAAGTTAAGAAGATAATTTCAAACGAAGTGAGGCCAAAAAGTTCTGACCGATTATGGTATTTTTGGAATAAATCAGTTACATTAATCAGTTATGGTGTGCTTGCAATATATTGAGAGGATAATTAAATCTATTCTCTCAAGGTGACTGTTTTGACAGCACTCATTTGGACCTATAAAGGACTCGTACTTTAACAACAGAAACCACAGTCGTTTCGATCTGTTTCATAGTAAAGAGGATTATGAAGCCAATATTTTAAGAGTTCAGACTTTAAACAAGTAAAAAACTCTTTCAACCATGACAAACAAATTTTATTAGAAACTTTCAATTCTGTAATTCTGTACTAGACTTGTCGACATTTCCTAGTTCTTCCTTATCCAGTATAAACAGACTAAAGACATAAATACAGAAGAAAAGGAGGCCCCTTTCAGATTAACATTATCTTTTTCCTCAAAGAAATCCAAGTTCTATTTTATGTTTGGAGAG